>NC_030818.1:101864177-103232737 GCF_001704415.2 Capra hircus | reverse complement strand
ACACACACACCATAGACACACAACACACACACCTCACACAGACGGCACACGCAGACACACAGCACACGCCACACACCACACACAGACACACACCACACACAGACACACACACACCATAGACACACAACACACACACCTCACACACAGACAACACACGCAGACACACAGCACACGCCACACACCACACACAGACACACACCACACACAGACACCACACACACATAGACACACAACACACACACCCACACACAGACAACACACGCAGACACACACACACCACACACACCTCACACAGACACACACCAGACACAGACACACACACACCTCACACACAGACAACACACACAGACACACAGCACACACCACACACAATACACATACCTCACACACAGACACACAGCACACACATGGACACACAACACACACACCTCACACACAGACAACACACGCAGACACACAGCACACACCACACACACCTCACACAGACACACACCACAGACACACAACACACACACCTCACACACAGACAACACACGCAGACACCACACAACACACCACACACACCTCAACAACAGACACACACCACAGACACACAACACACACACTTCATATACAGACAACACACACAGACACACAGCACACACTACACACAATACATATACCTCACACACAGACACACAGCACACACATGGACACACAATACACACACCTCACACACAGACAACACACGCAGACACACACACACACCACACACACCTCACACAGACACACACCACACACAGACACACACACACCATAGACACACAACACACACACCTCACACACAGACAACACACGCAGACACACAGCACACGCCACACACACACAACACAGACACCACACCACACCATAGCACACACACACACACACCTCACATACAGACATACACACAGACACAACAGCCACACACACATGGACACACAACACACACACCTCACACTACAGACAACACACACAGCACACTAACACACCACACACACCTCACACAGACACACACCACACACAGACACACACACACCTCACACACAGACAACACACACAGACACACAGCACACACCACACACAATACACATACCTCACACACAAGACACACAAGCACACACATGGACACACAACACACACACGTCACATACAGACAACACACAACAGACACACAGCACACACCACACACATCTCACACAGACTACACACCACAGGCACACAACACACACTTCATATACAGACAACACACACAGACACACAGCACACAACATGGACACACAACACGCCACACACCTCACACACAGACACACGACACACACCTCACACACAGAACAACACACACAGACACACCAGCACACACCACACACAACTCACACAGACACACACCACATACCACACACACAATACACATACCTCACACAACAGACACAACACACACACTTCACATACAGACAACACACACACAGACACACAGCAAACACTACAAACATCTCACACAGACACACACTATACACACCTCACAGACAACACACACAGACACACAGCACACGCCACACACACCTCCACACAGACACACCACACACCACATACATGGACACACAAACACACACACCTCACACACAGACAACACACACACCTCACACAGACACACACCACACACCACAAACATGGACACACAACACACACACACCTCACATACAGACACACAACACACACCTCACACACAGACAACACAACACACCTCACACAGACACACACCACACACAGACAACACCACACACTTCACACAGACACACACACATCTTCACACACAGACAACACACAACACCTCACACAGACACACACCACACCACACACAACACACACACACTTACACACAAAACACACAACACACAACACACACATGGACACACAACACGTATACCTCACACACAGACACATCACACACAGACAGACAATACACACACCTCCACACAGATACACAGCACACACCATACACCACACATGGACACAACCACACACACACACACCAAACACACACAAGGGACACAGACACACACAAGCAACATAACACACAGACAACACACTATACATACATAGACACACCACACAAGCATACACAGACACACAACACACCCTACGTGGCCACAACACGACCCGCACAGGCCCAGTGTGCCCCCAGGTGAGCTGGCGTTTTCACCTTGCCCAACAAGCCACACAGCCCAGAGCCTGCCCTGAGACCACCTCCCTCCCAGACTAGGAGCAACCAGCGATGCCAGAGGGAGGCTGTGCACACGACATGCCGGCCCTGGCTCCGGCCTCGCGGGGCCGCACACGCAGACCCCTCTGGGCGGCAGGCAGAGGAGGGAGGCTGGTCTGCACTGGGCCCAGCCCAGGGGAAGGGCCTGGGGGCCGGGCGGGGCTCAGGAAGAGCCCCCCAAGGACTCACCTGCTGGAAGGCTGGGGGCGCACCGGGCAGCGGCCGTGGGCCCGGAGGCGGCGGGCGGCAAGCGGAGCGCGCGGGACCAGGGCTCCCTGGCCTCCGGGCCCTCGGAGAGGGCGGGCGCCAGGCTGGGAGGGAAGCCGCCCTGATGTTGCCAGAGAAACCCGCTGGCGTCCGTCTGATACTGGGACTCCTCCTCCAGCGCAGAGCCTGGGACCTGTGCCAGGCGCCAGGGGCCTCACCTGGGCCAGCGCCCCGCCTGGGCAGAGGCAGCAGGCCTGCAGGACAGCCTCCCCACGGCCCGGAACTGCCCGAGCCCCGCCTCCGCGGCTGCGGCCCATCCAGCCACCCGTCTTCCTCTCCCAGAGCCCCCACCCCCCACGCAGAGCTCTGGGAGCGAGGGCCCTGGAGGTGGACGGGTGCCCTCCCTTCCGACCTAGGACACCAGCTCACGCCTCCAGGCCTAGAGACCAGGGGTGGGGGAGGGGAGGTCCCAACCACACCACACTCACCGCCCTCAAAGCCCCTCACAGCCTTGGGGTCACCATGGCAGCCCCGCCTGGAATGGATCCTCCTCTTGGTGTCTGGTGTGTGGTGTGTGGCTGTGTGTGTGCTGTGTGTCCGTCCGTGGGTATGGCGTTTGTCCGAGGGGACACGAGTGTCTCTGAGCCTCAGGGCAGGCTATCTGCAGGTCACTTCCCGCTGGGCCCGGGGCCGGGCTCAGCCTCGGGCCGGCCCCCTGCAGCCTCTTGGCCCCTTGGCCCTCAGCCCCCCAGCCTGCTTCTGTGGAGCCTCTCAGGGCCTCGTCCGCAGGGCTGGGCCGGCAGGCCGTGTCGGGGGCCGTGGCGACGTGCAGGGCCGGGTCCTCTGCTGCTGCTGCTGCACCTCCTCTGCCTGGGGCCCCGGGGGCCGCGGGCGTGGCGGGCCGCGGGCCGCAGCCTGCTGGGCTTGCTCGGGCCGGCAGTCCTGGGGACACGGCGGGGACAGTAAGCAGTGCAGCTGTTTGGAGCAGAGCCAGGCCGGCTTCCAGGAGACAGCACCTGCCCACCCTCTGCCAGCCGGTGGGGCCGCTTCTCACACTACAGCGGGCTGCAGGGGCAATGACCCTGGCCAGGGACAGCCCCTGGTGGCAGTGAGGGACGAAACCAGCTGCTAGGGCGGGGCACCGCTTTCTGGCCTGGCTGCAGGGGTCGGGCACGGCAAGGGGCCTGGGCTGGCCCAAGTGCAGACAGAGGCGTCCAGCTCTCATTTCTCAGTGGGTGCCAGGCCTGGGGCGGGCACTGAGTGCCAGGTGTCTTCTGACACTCATGCGACTCCCAGCGAATGAAGTTGCTGTTGTGCCTCTTTCCTGATGAGCAAACTGAACGCCCTATCCGAGGTCACCAGAGGGTACCTGGCGAGCCTGGAGTCAGGGCCCCACCACAGCACCCCCCAGGAGCCAGGCAAGGGGACCCGGGGACAATGGGCTTGCTCTTTGCACCAGCACCTCCCAGCCAAGAACCCCGTCCTTCGTGAGCCCACCCAGCTCTGATCAGACTCAGCGTGGCCCTGGGGACCCATAGGTGCTGTCTCTCCCAGCTCCAGGTGAGCAGCAGGCCGTAGAGACTCCTGCCCGGCTTGTCTGAGCCACCAGAGCGGGGCTCCCCTCAAGGGACCCTCAGTGGGACAGCTGAAATGGGACGCCCATGCCTCCACACAGGGCACGTCTGGGCTAGGGGCTCCCGCAGCCATCTACATCTGCATTCAGGCCACCCACCCTGTAGTTGTCCCTGGCCCAGGGGCCCCCCTCCAGCTCCCAGTGAGGGGAGGGGATCTTCCTCTGAGAGAGTGCATCAGGCCGACAGGAGGCGGAGAGTGTTCAGGAGGCCGGGCTGTGGGCCCCACACCCACTGGAGGGGCTCAGCTGAGATGCTGCAGGCACGCCTGCCGGGGGGAGGGGAGCTGTCTGCCCCCCACCACCACCTTTGCCCAGCAGCCTTCTTGGAGCCACACACAATGTGACCCCAGGGGGACCCGACACTGCCGCTGGTGGCCATCCAGCTGCAGCCCAGCGCAGAGCCCGGGGGCCGCCCCCGTGGGAACGGACAGTGTGGTGTGCAGGGGTGGCAAGAGCAGGGGGCCCTGGGCAGGGAGTGGCCTGACTTCCCGGGTGAGCGGCTGTATCTGGAAGGGGCTCCACAGCTGGGTGGGCAGGAGGAGAGGGAACCCGCTCGGGGCTTGTCAAAGCTCATAGGGCGACAGAGGCCACTGGGTTTGATTCCAAGTGCGCCCCGCATTCATGTCCAGCATTGTGCTTTTATCGCCAGCAGCCCCGGTGGCTCGAGAAGTAAAGACTGCCTGCGAAGCAGGAGGTGCAGGAAGTTCGCTCCCTGGGTGGAGAAGATTCCCCTGGGGAAGGAAATGGCAACCCACTCCAGTGTTCCTGCCTGGAGAATCCCAGGGACGGAGGAATCTGGCGGGCTACAGCCCGTGGGGTCTCACAGAGTCGGACGCGACTGAGCGCACACGCATGTAGCATGCACACGGAGGGTTTGAAGTGACTGCCCCGCCGTGTTTATGGCCCAGCTTCTTCCTGGAGAAGTCGGTCTCCGCTGACCAATGGCGGCAGCTTAGTCCCTGCTGGGAACAAAGAGTCACCAGGCTCATCTGTTAGGAGAAACTTCTCGTGTTGCCACTTCCCCTCAGAGTCCGGAGGATGCTGGGAGGACGCCCGCCGCCCCAAGGACCCCGACTGATGGGGAAGCCTGAGGGCCTGGCGGAGGGAAGTCGTTCAGAGGCCTGGGGCCAGGCCTCTGCTCGGGTGTGTGATCCTGCGGCCAGAGCGAAGGGAGGCCGGGAAGGGCTTTCATTCTCACCAAGGTCGCAGGGGGATTTGCCAGGGGGAGGGGGCTCTTTGGAAATGAGGAGGGAGCTGTCTGGGGGGTCCTCTCAGCTGTCCAGGCTCCAGGGGCTGTATGGGGGACACCGTGGTCATTCCTGATGGTGTCCCCCAACCACCCGAACTTGCAGCCACGTCCTAAGACCTTCCGCCCCTCCTGCGTGTCGGGCACCGTGCCAAGACACACCACGGCCTGCAGCCCTCCTGGAAGGGCCTGCTGTCCTGTGCAGACCCGGGTCAGTGTCCCGGGGCCCCAGCCACTTGCAAACATCCTGAATCTATTTCAGCTTCACCAGGCGATGTCCCCAGTGGAGCGGGCCAGCCTGGGCAGGGTGGGACTCCAGGCCAGGGGCACAGGGCAGAGCTGACCCCATGGGGCTGCCGGCTAGGGAACCTGACTATAGAGAGATGCTGTCTTTCTGGGCCACCAGTGTGCTTGAGGACCCCAGGGCCGGAGGCTGGATCTGGGGTCCGGGCAGCTCTGTACCTGCCCCAACCCGGTGCCAACGGCAGGGGAGGTTGAGTCGGGGCAGAGCGGGACACCAGGCAGGGTCCGTCCCAGGCCACTCCCGTGCCGACTGGCAGCGCGAGCTGGGGCTGTGTCCCGGTGACCAGAGCCCCGCCCTGCGTCCTGCCCAGAGGGCGGTGCCGCCAAGCGTCCCTGGCTCCCCAGGGGGGGTCCCTTAGAGAGAACCTCTAGGACGCTCACCATTCTCCATGCCTGCCTGGAATTAGGGAGTCTGGGGGTCTTTTGATGCAGAACCCCCAACTTTCTCAGGGACCATTCTAGAAGAAGTGCCTTCAGGGCTATTGCTAACGCTGATAAATATTGTAGCCCCTCAGCCATTCCCAGACGGACCGCTGGTGAGTGCTGGCCACTCTGCAGGGCTCTTCTGCAGGGGTGAACTCAACAGAGCTCACAATACCCAGGGCAGGGGTGGGGTCCCTGGTCGCCCAAGGTTACCCTGCTGGCTGGGGCGGAGCTGGAATGAACCAGCTCTCCTCCTGGGGGACCATGCCGAGCCCAGGGCCAGTGGACTGCAGAGCCCACGTCCTCCCCACTGCGCTGCCCCGCTGGGCTCATCAAGCAGGTGACGGGAAGCCCGCTGGAGGTGGCCAGGTGGGGATACTCAAGCCTCCGCAGAGACCATTTCTGTGGTCAAAGGGATGTGCTGAGCCTGTGCCAGAGAGCGGGATGCCAGGCCCGCTTCCCTGGACCAGTTCGCAGAAGCCGAAATATCAGGACCAGAGCTCTCAGCCCCTCGTCCAGCTGCTGGCAACGTGCCCTGGGCTGGCTCCTTTCCTGTGCCCAGACCCTCATGCTGACCCCAACCCTGAGCTGACCCTTGAGCCCAATACCAGCACACGGCTGAGCCCAGGCCTGCCCTTGCCCACCCCCGGCCCTAGCCCCTCACATCGTCCCCACTCTGGCCCAGGCCGAGCCTGACCCCAGCCCAGGCCAACTTACCACGTACGGCAGCCGCTGGCCCCGGAGCCCTAGAAGGACTGGGGTGGGCGTGCTGCCTGGGGGCCCAGCAAGAGCTGTAGGCCCGGCTCGCTATCCCTGCGTGACACGGGGTTAGTATGCTGCCATGAGGTCACCCGGAATTCTCACCCTCCACTGAGGGTCAGTGCAGTGGGAAGCCCTCCCACTCCAGGCTTTTGCCAGTCCAGGGCCTGGCAGCCCACTGTGCCCACCCTGTTTCCATGACTGTCCTGAGAATTTCCAGCATGGGCCAGGGGACCAGGACAGGCCAGCACCGGGAGCCAGGCAGCGGCCAGCTCACCTTGAGCTGGGGAGGGCGCCAGGTGGCCGAGCATGAGGCTGTGGGCCCGGGGCTGCCCCGTGAAGGCACCATCTGGGCCCAGGGCAGGCGGTGACGGAGGCTCACCGGCTCCACCTTCGCTCCCAGCCCTGCTGCCATGTTGGCCCGGTCATGGTGATGCTGCCCGCTTGCCGTGGGAACATGATCCTGCCCCACCTCAAAGAGAGCCAGAGGCAGCGCCCCGTCTCCCTCGGGGCCCCAGGGGGTTGGGCGTTCCGGAGGGCCAGTGCCAAGTCCGGGCCGTGTTTGTGCCGACTTAGGTGAGCATGTCAGCTCGCAGGTGTTGAGGTGCTGTCAGGGAGGTGGCCACGCCTTCTTGGAGGGCAGCCGAGGTGGTGTGGGGAGCGGGGTCAAGGGCCAGGGTGCTTCTGTGTGCCGTCTCCCTGAGTCTGTAAATTGGGCTGACGGTGGTGCCCGCCTGAAAGGGGTGTGGTTGGGATCCGAGTCAGAGCATCGCTGCACTGCCGCCCACCGAGGGGGCTGCGTTTTATTGGCCCCTCATCCCTTTCTCCAGGGACCTAACCCCTGGTGGCTTACATGGTAAAGTGTCTGCCCACAGTGCGGGAAACCTGGGTTCGATCCCAGGGTTGGGAATGGCAACCCACTCCAGTACTATTGCCTGGAAAATCCCATCGACGGATTTTCCGTCTACAGTCCATGGGGTCGCAGGGAGTTGGACACGACTGAGCGAGTTCACTTCCACCTTTCATCCCTTTCTCAGTCTGAGACAGGAGAACGGAGTCCTGGAGACAGTGTGTGGGGCGGGGGACATGGAGACGTGTTGCTCAGCACCTCCACGTGTCTGCGCCTGACAGGTTCTGTCTGCCTCTCTCCCCCAAGGGAAGACAGGCTCTGCCCACTGGCGGCCGAAGATGACGCCACGGCGGCTGTGAGGTGGCCCGAGCCCCGCCGGCAGGCAGGCGCCCTGCAGGGATCTCCCCCCGCGGCCTGGTCCGACTACACTGAGGAGCCTGACCGCCAGAGGCAGGCCTGCAGCATCCCCATGTGGTTGACCGACGAGGAGGCCAAGGATGGGGACAGCTCCGTGTCGTCGGGCCGCCTCTCTGGCTCCTCGGGGGGCCATGAGTCGTGCACCCCTCCCCACAGGACTTGGACCGAGAGGGCCCCCCAGGTGCCAAGGCCACCGCGGCAGCCGAGAGAGAGCAACCCCCGGCTGGAGCAGCTGAGGGACAAGATCCGGGCCCAAGCCCAGCGGCAGGCAAGCTGCGCCTCGCTGGGCACCTCGACACCCTCCAGCGCCTCACACCTCTACAAAGCTTTCACACCAGCACCCCGGAGGAAGGCCCGAAAGCCTTCAAACCCCCTACCAGCCCCGGCCTACCCAGGTCAGTGGGGCAGCTCTCCCCAGAGAGGGACAGGCAGGGAGGGGGAGAAACGATGAGATTGGGCCGCCACAGGCCAGGCCCCGCCTGGGCTGGTGGCCCCCTGGGAGGCTGGGGCGGTGCGCCCCACAGCCCTGGAGGGTCTCAGAGCCTGGGAAGCTGAGTGGAGATAGAGCCCTCCCGGGGCTGCGTGCGGGCTGGGTTTAAGCACGAGGAACCATTGACTGATCCAGGACATGGAGACCACCTGGTGGAAACAACGGGGAGGGTGGGTGCAAGGGCAGGTATGGGGAGGCTGGAGGGTGTGCGAGGGGCGTGGACGGGAGGAAGGCCTGCAGAAGGCCCCCGAGGGGAGACTGTGCCCTCAAAGCAGGGGCTTTTGAGCGGCGGCCGAAGGAGGACCTTTCCTCGGACGTTTCCTCACGGGCTCCCGGTCCTCACGATGCCCCTTCTCCTGCTGCACCAGGCTCAGGCATCCTGTCTGTGCCGTGCTTAGTCGCTCAGTCGTGTCTGACTCTTTGTGACCCCATAGGCTGCAGCCCTCCAGGCTCCTCTGTCCATAGGAATTCTCCAGGCAACAGTACTGGAGTGGGTTGCCATGCCCTCCTCCAGGGGATCTTTTCAACCCAGGGATTGAACCCACGTCTTTCGCATTGCAGGCGGATTCTTTACCAGCTAAGCCACCAGGGAAGCCAAGGCCTTGGACGTGGACTCTACAGTCCACGGGGTCGCAAAGAGTCAGATGTGAATGAGTGACTCACTTTTACTTTCACTTCAGGCATCCTGAGTGGAACTAAAAGTGGAGTTGAAGAGAAGGCAACCCCTGGCCATGGGCGTGAGGCCTCCAGGATCTCCCAGCACCAAGTCTCAGGTGAGTGGCCCTATGGCCAGCCATCCCAGCACCCTCAACTCCCCTGGACACTCAGACCAGGTGTGGGCAGCATGGTTGTGGAGCCAGCAATCTCCAGGCAGCCCCTCTCTCCCTCTGTGGGATTGCCTCTGTTACCTCCCCACTCACCGAGGAGGATACTGAGGGTCAGAGAGGACCCCAGCTGTGAAGGGGCCAAGCAGGGATTTGCTCTCAGCCCGCCATTCTCTGGAGCCCGCTTTCCAGTCACCAGGGAAGGAATCCAGATGGTCTCTGCAGGGCAGGCTGGGGCTCAAAGCACAGGGGCCCCGGGCAAGGACATCCGCTGGCTGAGCTGCTCTGCACAGCATGGCCACAGGCCAGCCACAGTCTGGGCTTGAGGCCGTTCAGCTCCTATCAGCTCCTGGGCTTGCTGGCCCGTTCTGCAGGCAGAAGGCATTGCCGACCTGCCCCACAGGTGACCTTGCCCAGCCTGGGAGAAGCTGGAGGGCTGACACTGGGCTGGCAGGCTTCCAGATGGGGAGGAAGGGTCCAGGGACCCAGGGCCCAGCAGACTCTGGCCCACTCAGCAGGCAGGAGGGGTGACTCTGAGTTGGGGGGGCACTGGAGCCGCTCCCAGGGCTAAGGAACCTGGGCATTGCCGCCGTAGGACAGTTGGAAGGCTCTGGCAGGGAGACCTCGGCAGGTCTGGGCACTGACTGCTTGCTCAGTTTGTGGGGTGGGCACCGGGTGGAGGGGCCACCTCTATAGTCCAGCAGGATTCTGGAGACCCCAGGAAGGGGTGGGGAGAGGGCTCAGGAGCTGAGGTCAGGCTGCCATGGAAGCCCGAGGCTTCGGGGGTCTCTGGGCAGGGTTTTCAAGAGTCAGGCCCTCGGGGGTCCGTCACCTATCCTGGCGGTGCTGTGGTGGGTAGGGTGGGATGAGGGTTGGTCGACACTTGAGTCAACATCCTCTGGCTGGCAGCCACACCCCCGCTTCTGGTCTACCCAGCCAGAGATGCGAGCCAAGTGCAGCCCCAGGTAGAGGGAGGGGCGCCGGCCGTGTGAAGCCAAGAGGCAGAGCCTCTCTCTGGCCCAGCTGTGGCCTGATCGTGGACCCTGGCGGCTCCCCGGAAGGGCGGTGGCTCACTTGAACTCCCTGGTCTCTCCCCTTGGGGACAGAGGACCTCAATGGCCTTGGCTCGTCCCACAGGCCACTGTCCCCATCCCCCACATGGAGGCTGCTGGGGCCTCTCGGCTACAATCATGACCCGGTCATGGTCTCTCCAGGAGCTCAGTGCCCAGTGGCATCGGTCACCAGCCCTTCCTCGTTTTAGAATCCTCCGGAAGCAGGGCATGGGTCAGGGCCTGGTCTTTTTTTTTTTTTTTAATTGTGGCAAAATACACATAAAGTTTAGAGATGCAGATTTGATCACTAGATTGGGAAGATCCCCCTGGAGTAGGAAATGGCAACACACTGCAGTACTCTTGCCTGGGAAATCCCATGGACAGAGAAGCCTGGCGGGCCACAGTCCATGGAGTCTTAAGAGTCGGACACAACTACACGCGCACACGCACAGTTTACCATTTTTACTATGTTTATGTACAAAGTTACTTTGTTTCCAGGGGTTTGACCCCCCTAGGGACTTCATATGAGTGAAATCCTACAGGGTTTGTCCTTTCGTGTGAACCTGGGGCTTGAGGCTGCTCCTGCCGAGGCCGGAGGGACAGGCCAAGGCCAGGACCCTGCTGCTCTGCAGAGACCTGGGAGTCCCTGGGGCCTGATTCCTTTCTTCGCATGCTCCCCGGGCCTCCTGGGGACACGCTGGGCCGGGCCCGGCTCTCACGGCTCACCAGCTAGGTGGCCGTTTGGTGTTTCCCAGATGCTGCCCCCACGCAGCAGGGGACAGAGATGAATGAGGTCAAACAGAGAGGGGCCAGGCTGAACACTGGCCTTTGGGCAGCTGGCCCGCATGCCTGCTGCGGAACTTGGTTCTCCTGTCCCCGCCCACCCAGTTGGGGCAGCCCCGCAGTGCCAAGGCCCCTCTGGGTCTGGCACACACTGCTTTCCCTGAACATTCAGGAAACTAAGATCATGGCTTCCGATCCCATCACTTCATGGCAAATAGATGGGGAAACAGTGGAAACAGTGGCTGACTTTATTTTCTTGGGCTCTAAAATCACTGCACATGGTGACTACAGTCATGAAATTAAAAGACACTTGTTCCTTGACAGCATATTAAAGAGCAGAGACATCACTTTTCCAACAAAGGTCCGTATAGTCAAAGCTATGGTTTTTCCAATAGTCATGTACAGATGTGAGAGTTGGCGCTTAAAGAAGGCTGAGTGCCGAAGAATTGATGCTTTTGAATTATGTTGCTGGAAAAGACTCTCAAGAGTCTCCTGGACTGTGAGATCAAACCAATCAATCCTAAGGGAAATCAACCTTGAATATTCACTGGAAGGACTGATGCTGAAGCAGAAGCTCCAATATTTTGGCCACCTAATATAAAGAGCTGACTCACTGGAAAACACCCTGATGCTGAGGGCAGGAGGAGAAGGAGGCAACAGAGACTGAGGTGGTTAGACAGCATCACTGACTCAATGGACATGAATTTGAGCACACTCCAGGGGATAGTGGAGGACAGAGAGGCCTGGAGTGCTGCAGTCCATGGGGTCGCAAAGAGGCAGACACGACTGAGCGATTGAACAACAACAGCCTCTCCCTGATGAGCTGATGTCCCATCTGGCTAGCTGCTTGCCACTGCTTTGCTAGTGGGCCTATCCAGTCATTTATTCACTCAACAAACATAAGTGCTGTGGGCCAGCTCGCACCGGGGGCTGTGCTCAGGGGTTCTGGGGATTGGTGCACAGTCAGGACTGTGAGGGAGGGCGAGGCGAGCCCAGCTCTGCAGGGGATTTCCCCGGTGGGGCAGGGGGCGGCCTGCAGGGACAGTCAGGGGCTGGAGAGCAGGCTGACCTGTGTGCGGTGTTGCTACTCATCCTTCTCTCCCTTGCTTCCCTCTTCTCCTCTCGGTGCAGTTGCACAGGAAAAAACCAAAAGGATGAAAAGTAGTTCTTGCAAAACAGAGAAGGCCCCCAGGCCGCCTGCCCCTAGGAGAGCTGCCAAAGACACAGGTAGGGTTGACCCAGCCGGGGCCCGGCAGGGCTTGGGGACAGGACGTTAAGGTCCAGGCTCAGGAGGCAGGCACGTGGCTTGTTTCTGGAACCCAGATGGCAGGTGCTGCCTGGCTGCGCCTTGGAAAGGTGGGCACAAAGCGGGGGGCAGGCGAGGTGCTGGTTGATGGACGTGCTTGCTTTCTCGTGACTCGGCGTTGCCGGACAAGCCGTGGCCGTTTTGTGGCCGTCAACGGCGGGAAGCGTGACTGAGGGATGAGTCTCCCTGTCACCTGGCTTGGAATGTAGACACCAAGCAGGGAGCCCAGGAGGCCGGCTTCCCCTGGCGTGCCTGGTAGGAGGAAAGGCCAGGCAGTGCCCACTTTCCACAGCCCCTCGGGGAGGATGCGTCAGCTGCCTGAGAGTTCTGTGCAGGAGTCATGGTGGTGCTGGGCCGCTTGGTCGCAGAGAAATTCCTAACTCAGGTGTCTCCCCGAGGGTGGGTCATGAGGTTGTGTCCAGCGAAGACCCAGGTGCCCAGCCTGGCCGGTTCGTGGAGATTGTGGGGTGAATGAGCTGGATGTGGGCTGCGGAGCAGAGTGGGCCTTCCTTCAGAACAGCCTGGGTGGAATGGGGTGACACGCTCAGGGCTGGGCTCCCTCTGCCTGTGTGTGCCAAGCATGCAGGCAACAGCGGCTCGTGTACCTGCCCTCGGAGGCAGACGGGCTCGCTCCCATTTTGTAGATGAGGAAACTGAGGCTCAGAGAGGTTCACCAGCCTGCCCGGGGTCACACAGGCCAAACAGGGTTGGCTCCAGCCCTGTGCTCCCCGCCTGAGAGAGCCCAGCTGTGCACACTTGGACCCCTCCTGGAGGCCTTCTGAGGGCCCACCCTCAGGGCCTGGGCTCTGGGACCACCACACCACAGACTTGGGGACACCAATTGAGAGCCTCCCCCAGGTGGGGAGAGCCCTCGGGGGCTGAGGTCTGCTCTGTGGGGACCCAGATCTTGCTCGAAGTAAGCAACACTGGTGTTGGAGCTGTTTTTCAGCATCTCTGTGCCTCAGTTTCCCCCGGGCACGATATCGCAGTCCTGGAGGGGAGTGCCACAGTGAGGTCTGCCCACATCTTCAGATGCCTGCCTCCTCTGCCCTTGGGCAAACCCACAGTTCCAGCGGACTGAGTGACTGTTCTCCTCTGTGCCTCAATGGAGGTGGGCCCAGAGCAATGTGGGGGCACGTTGGCCAAACCTCCACTGGAAAGAGTGAGGGATGCCTGGAGACAGGCCACTGAACAGGCACAAAGTATAACAATTTTCCGCATGTTTCCCCTGCTCCTAGAACGTGGGGTTTGTTTTACTTTAATGGCTCCTTTGAAAAATGACCTGCCTTCTGCCTGACACTGGGTCAAAAGGGCGTGCCACGGGCGGCATTCATCACCGTAGCCGCCGCGTCACCCTGACGGAGCTGACCATTAGTCTCTGTCAGTGACGAAGTCACAGCTGGGCTAAGAAGAGATGAGTTTGGGTTCAGAGGTCAGAGCCACAGGACTTGGGAATTGGATGAATTAGAAATTTGCTGTAGTTAACAAAAAATTAAATCACAATAGTTATAAAATATTCATCCATCTGGGCTGAGGGAAAATGAAGCCCGATATTTAATTTCAGATTATAGCTCCTCACTTTGCATTTTTTATCATAGATTAGGTTGGCCCTGGAACTTTGACAGGGCACTTGGGGACTTCATCCATTTCCACAGATTAAAAATCCTCTCGTAAAAAAATTAATTGCCATTAAACTGCTCTGCGGAAGGAAAAACGTGCCCACCAGGGCCCATTTATTGACCTGGACCCCTCTGGCCGGCTAATGGGGAAGCCAGTGATGTCGGGGCCTGCAGGTGGGGGTGCTCAGAGGGGCCTGAGGGCCCCTCCTCACCCAGCGTGGTCCCTGCTCAGGGCCCCACCCAGCAAGTGTGGCCTTTTCTGTGCAGTGCCGCAGCTTTGGGATTCAGGATGCAGGACCCTCGCTGGGGAGCCCACCCCCCAAGGTCCCCCTCATAGGTCAAACATGGCAGGCAGGTGGGCAGTTCCGGACTCAGCCCTGGTCAGCAGAAGCCTGACCTTTCTGGGAAACTCCTGCAGTGGGGGTGACTGCTTCACTTTTTCATCCTTGTGGAGAGATGCGTACAGATGGGGAAATTGAGGTACAAGGAAGTAGTCACTTGCTCAAGGCCTGTAGCTGGAGAATGGAGGCACCACTGTGGCTCAGCTGGTAAAGAATCTGCCTGCAATGCAGGAGACCTGGGTTCGATCCCTGGGTCGGGAAGATCCCCTGGAAAGAGATAGGTTACCCACTCCAGTATTCTGGCCTGGAGAATTCCATGGACAGTCCATGGGGTCACAAGGAGCCGGACACAAGTGAGTGACTTTCACTTTTTCACTGGTTAGACAGGGGCTTCCCAGGTGGTGATGTTGGTAAAGAACCCACCTGCCAATGCAGGTGGTCCCGATTCCTGGTCGGGAAGATCCCTTGGAGAAGGGAATGACTTCCCACTCCAGTATTCTGGCCTGGAGCATCCCATGGACAGAGGAGCCTGGCGGGCTAGGGTTAGTCCATGGGGTCGCTGAGAGTCAGACAGGGCTGAGAGACTAACACTTTCACTTTCCTGGGACTCCCAGACACCGCGCTCTCCTGGGCTACCCCAGGAGCCTGGGGCAGAGGGCGTGGTCGCAGAGGGGGGGGCGTGTCTGGAGGACTCTTCCAGGGGCGTGGCTTTGCAGGGGGCGTGGTCACGGCCTCGCTCCTTCCTGGGGCTTGGCCTCTGGAAGGCGTGGCCTCTGGGGGCGTGGCTCTGAGTCGCCCTTCCCTTTCATGGAACTCTGTCCTCAGGCCAGTGGCCCAAGTCTCAGTCTGGGCCTGGGGAGGGCGCCGAGTCTAGGGAGCAGGGTGTGCTAGGCGGGTGATCTCTGCTGTGAGGCCCCGTCTTTGGGCAGAAATGCCCCCAGGACAAATCTTGGTCCGGGTAGTTTCGTTTTCCTGGGGTGCTGCCTGGGCAGGCTCCCTGCCGTGTGTGTGTGTGTGTGTGTGTGTGTGTGTGTGTGTGTGTGTGTGTGTAAGCGTGTGCGTGAGTGCCCAAGGTCAGCCACTGCTTCCTGCCTCTGCCTCTGCCAGGGCCCTTGTGGTTGGGTTTGTTATGATGGTGGGGCTGCTAATGGCAATTGGTGAGGGTGATTTGGGATTACGAAGTAAATCCGTGATAAATGATGTTTATGATGTGATGGCATTTATTAAAGAAAGTGTTTATGTCTGGGATGTGGTGGCTGTTTGTCTCCACACACTGTCTGGACCCCTCATCCTGCCGCCCTGGGTGGCTTTGCTGCCACCAAAATCTTGAGCTTTCTCTGCCCAACAAAGCCAAATAAAAACAGACAGAGCCAGTTTGTTTGGAGGAAAGGGTGGCTTTAATCCTCAGTGGGAGGAGGCGGAGAACACAGCAGGTCTGTGCCTCGAGAACTGTGCCCCACTTCCAGGAGGAACCTGGGGATCGCATAGAGGAGGGCTCACCGTCAGGGGTCGGTGCTACAGAGCAGAGACGGAGGATCCTGTGCTCTTCTTGTTCCTCTTGCGTTGTTTCAGAAACAGTCACAGGCTGGTGTCAGGTAGTCCAGTAGCTGGGTCCTTCGTCTTTCACGTGTAGTACTGTGACCTCCTTCCTGTAAGGCAAAAAGAGACCTCCAAGAGGTGGTCTGCAAAAGAGTGCTGTAAAGGGGAGCACCAGGAACACCTCCTGTGATCAGCATCGAGTTTAAGGATAGTACGGCTTCCCTGGTGGCTCAGACAGGAGAGAATCTGCCTTCCGTACAAGGGACCTGGGTTCGATCCCTGGGTCAGGAAGATCCCCTGGAGAAGGGAATGGCAACTCCCTCCAGTATTTTTGCCTGGGGAATCCCGTGGACAGAGGAGCCTGGTGGGCTACAGTCCGTTGGGTCACAGAGTCGGACATGACTGAGTGACTGACACTAAAGGATAGTCGGTTCAGAATGAGCTCCTGCAGAGTTAGAGGGCGGAGAAGCGACCTCAGTCACAGACTACAGACTAGGACCAGATAAGAACGAGGAGTGATCGTGCCTGCTCACTGCTCTTTTTATCTTCTTTGTTCTCAGGAAAGAAAAGAGAAATTCAGCCTTCTATTTCCCCTTTTCTCGGCAACAGCTTCTTTGATTCCTACCCTGATCCCCGCTCTCACCAGTTTAAAAACAAATTAGTTTCCTCTGGTTCAGGGCAAGTGATTATCGACAGTGCCGCCGCCCCCCGTTTGAGCTCTGGGTGTGCAAGCGATCATCTTGCTACTGACCAGCCTTTACAGAGCGCATGCGGTGCTCGAGGGCCTGCGTTCAGTGTTTTTACAGAGAAAGCCATAGGGAGTACGTTTTATTTCCCCTGAGGGCCAGAGAAATCAGGTCACATGTCCAGGTCATCCTGAGACTCAACTTTGCCCAGGATGCTGGCTAATGGCTGGGGTATGGCCCAGCGCCAGAGTGGCCTGGACCCAAGGATTTTCACCCTGTCCCCTCCGGGAGTGTGTGACCTGGTTTCCTGGCTCTGCCAGGAGCTGCCAGCCCTCCCCTTGGGCTGGCACGCGGAGGGCCCTGGGCACCTGGCTGTATATGTGTTTTCTCTTTAAGATTCTGAGTTGGTTGGTGTTCGAGCCTGGAGGAAAGGACAAGCTCTGGTGAGGGTGCTGCTGGGGCCCCCGCCTGCCCTTCCCAGGTTCCAGAGCAAGGTCCCCTTGAGAGACCAGGCCCCCATCGCAGAATTAGGTACCTTGTGTCTCCGCCTGGACTCTGCTCCGCTCCGTGTGGCATCTTGCGGGTGGGGGGTGGGTGCCGGGGGAGAGATGCCCAGGTGGCAATGGCATTGGGGTGTGGGCGCGGCACCCATTCCCCCAGAGACCTGTCAGATGCCCGCCAAACCCACCAGCTGACAGGGGCTTCGGGGAGTCGCTGTGTTTAAAAAAATCAAAAAGAGGGTTTCTGTCCCTGAGAAGCAAATTTCTGCTCCTGGAAGGCAGGGCACGACCACCAGGATGTCCTGACCTAGAGATGCAGGCCTGCAGCCAGAGTGGCTCCCAGGAGACGTCTGCCCCCCCCCCGCCACACACACACACTCACACACTCACACTCACACACACTCACACTCACACTCACTCACACTCACTCACACTCACACCCACACTCACACTCACACACCCACACCCACACACTCAAACACTCACATACTCATACACACACACTCTCACACTCACACACACAATCACATACTCACACTCACACACACTCACACCCACACCCACCCACACACTCACACTCACACACACACACACTCATACTCACACACTCACACACACTCACACACCCACACCCTCACACACCCACACCCTCACACACCCACACCCTCACACACACTCACACTCACACACTCACACTCACACACCCACACTCACACACACTCACACTCACACACCCACACCCACACACTCAAACACTCATACTCATACACACACACTCACACTCACACACACTCACACACTCTCACACACACACACAATCACATACTCACACTCACACACACTCACACCCACACCCACCCACACACTCACACTCACACACACACCCACACCCACACACTCACACACTCACAGACACACACACACTCACACTCACACCCACACTCGCACACACACACTCACACACCCACACCCACACACTCACACACACTCACACTCACACACACTCGATCACACACACTCACACACACACTCACACTAACACACACACTCACACACTCACATACTCTTACACACACACACACTCACACTCACACACACACTCAAACACACACTCACACTCACACACTCTCACACACACACACTCACACTCTCACACACACACACACTGACACACACACACTCACACACACTCACACACACACTCAGTTTTTGACATGTTCAGAGAGGGTGGCTCTGTGCCAGACTCCTGGGCACAGCCATGAGTCACCCAGACGTGGCATCTGCCCCCAGAGGGCTTCTGCGAGTGGATGTTGAGTACAGAGCTGGGGGGGTGGTCTCGGGGGGAGTGGATGTTGAGGACAGGGCCGGGGGGGTGGTCTCGGGGGCGAGTGAATGTTGAGTAGAGAGCCGGGGGGGTGGTCTCTGGGGGGCTCTGCTCCTCCGGGGGGGTGATCTCGGGGGGAATGGATGTTGAGGACAGAGCCAAGAGGGGGGTGGTCTCTGGGGGGCTCTGCTCCTCCTGGCAACCCCGCGACTGCCTGTCTTTGCAGATCACAGCAAGAAGGTTGGAGCCACCGAGAGCTCCCCTGTCCACCCCCAGACGCCAAGTCCAGCCTCTGTCCACAGTGACCCGCAGATGCCCTCAGCCAACGTGCCCACCCTGGCTTCCCGCGATCCACCTGTGAACGTCCAGGCTGCTATGGCCGTCCTTCGAGACCTCCGCCAGCAAATCCAGGCCGGGCTGGAGCTGGCCCGGGCCCGTCACACGAGCCGAGGGCTGGAGCTGCGTGACCTGGCAGGGAGGAGGCGGCCAGGCCCCTGGAAACCCCAAGACGTCCGGGGCTCCTTCTGGAAGAGCCCTGGGGCCCCGACGGACGGGCTGCCTGCCTCCAAGAAGGCTGGGAGCCTCCCTGCCGCACAGCGCTGGAGCCCTGTGGCTGGGTGGGAGTCCTATCCACATAGGACCTGGGCGGCCCCAGGACGGGACACCTCCTTCCAGAGACGCGTGAGCCCCACTGAAGGGCTGAACTCCTTCCCCCAGCGGCCCTGGAGTGCCTCGGCCAGGCAGGCCTCCTGCCCCCCAAAGACCTGGGCGTTCCAAGGACGAAACCTCTCCTTGCAGAGGCCCGGGAGCCCCCCCGAAAGGTGGGTCCCCTTCCTGCAGCGGTCCTGGAGCGCCTCGGCCGGACAGGCCTGGGGTCCACAGAGGGCCTGGACTGCTTGTGAAGACCCGGCAGCCCCCGCCCCGAGGCCATGGAGCCCTCTGGAAAGGCCGAGCCAACCCACCTGGCGACCCTGGAGCGCCTCCTTCACACAGGGGCCCAGCCCCCTGTATCAGGGCAGGGGTCCCCTGCGGACCCCCTCGGGGGCCAAGCTCGCCTGGCCAAGGCCCAGCCAGGGTGCGCTTTGGAACGCGCCTGAGAAGGAGAATGAGGTGCGGCCACCTCGGCCTTGCCCCCAGCCCCGGGGGGCCCTGGGCCCCCTCCACGGCTCTGAGTCCCTGCGTGAGTTCATGCGCCAGAAGACTGCAGCCTGGTGGCGGCAGGCCCTCAAGGAGAAGGCCTCAGCCATGCACTCGCTGGAGCTCAGAAACCAGAGGCTCCAGGGCGCCCACAGGAAGCAGAGGGAGGCCATGCTGGGCAGAGCCATCCCCGTGGTCTCCCAGACGACCCCTGGCATTGTGACCTTCGTCCCGCACGCGGCACAGTCCAGGGTATGTGGCAGCTCGGACACCCAGCTCCCCTGGTCCATGGGGCTTTGCGGGGACCCCATTGCCTCCGTTTCTGCCCACCCTCCCCCAGGAAGGGACCAGCCTGTGATTCCCGCAGAGGCCGGGGCCAGCTCCAAGGCTGAGACAGGGTCTGGGGCCTTGCGGCTGGGCTGGGGCCTTGCGGCTGGGCTGGGGCTGACAGCATCCTCCTTTGCTTTAGGATCTGGAAGCTGCCGCCGGGCCGGGGGCGCCGGTGCTGCAGTGGAGCAAGGTGACTTCCGGTATGGTGCTGGGGGACCAGGAGGCCCCAGGCAGGTGGGTGTGAGCGGCCGGGGCTGGACTTCCTGGGGGACTGTCCCGGGCAGGGGTTGGCTCGCTCGGTCCAGAGCCGCACAGAGCCTGTGATCAGGGCTGCGTCGGTTTCCACTGAGGTGAGATTGCTGTCACGTAAAGTTAACCTTTATGAGCTGAACTATTCAGGGGCCCTTAGTACATTCACAATATTTTGAAACCAACCACCACCTCTGTCTAGTCCCAGAACATTTCATCACCTGGAAGGAAATGCGGTTTCCGTTCACAGTCGCCCCCCTCACTCCGCCCCTGAGCCCTGAGGCATCCCCAATCGGCTGTCTGTCCTTACGGATTCACCTGTTCCCCATGCACTATATAGGAGGTCCTGGTTGCTTATCCGTTTAAAATACAGCAGCATGTGCATGTCCATCCCGAGCTCCCTAACTATCCCCTCCCCTCATCTTTCCTCCGGGCAACTGTCAGCTCATTCTCTGAGTCTGTGAGTCTCTTTCTGTTTTGTAAGTAAGTTCCTTTGTGTCTTTTTTTTGGATTCCTCATATAAGGGGCGTCAAACGATATTTCTCCTCCTCTGTCTGACTGACTTCACTCAGTGTGACGCTCTCTAGGTCCCTCCACGTGGCTGCAAGTGGCATTACCTCGTTGTTTTATGGCCGTAACATTCCGTGTATATACGCACCACATCCTCCTTATCCAGTCCTCTGTTGCTTCCACGTCTTGGCTGCTGTAAATTGTGCTGCAGTGAACACTGGGTTGCGTGTATCCTTTTGGATCCCTTTTTTTTTTTCCCCAGATAAATGCCCAGGACTAGCATTGCCCAGGACTACCCTATGCCCAGGACATATGGTAGCTCTGTTTTTAGTGTTTTGAGGCACCTCCATGCTGTACTCTGTAGTGGTCGTACCAATTTACATTCCCACCAACAGTGGAGGAGGGTTCCCTTCTCTCCACACCCTCTCCAGCATTTACTGTTGGTGGCTTTTTTGATGCTGGCCATTCTGGCTGGCTGGACTCACCTCTTCTTAGGGCCTCTGTGCCTGACTCCCTCCTCTGAGTGTGTTTTCCACGTTCATCTGTGTTCCAGCCTGCGTCAGGACTTCCTTCCTTTTTATGGCTGAGTAATATTCCACTGGGGCATCTCCCACATTTTGCACACCCATAGTCAGCTCGTTCCCCCCTTTCGGCCGCTCTGACTGAAACATCTGAGCACCTGTTTTCAGCTCTCCTGTGCGCGCACCCAGGAGGAGAGCTGTCCAGTCCCGTGGTACCTCTGTGTCTCACTCTGGCTGCAGCTGCAGCTTTTTACATCCCCACCAGCAGGGCAGGAAAGCCGTCTGTCCCCGTCCTTGCCCACACCTCCCCGTGCTCCCTCCTTGTGGTCATGTTCTCTCGGCTTTCACTGCAGTGTCCCTTCCTTTCTCGGGGGCAGCTGTACAGGTGGCGCCTCCCCGGGCAGCATCTTGAAGTGCAGGGTGGGAGACCTCCCGCCGCCTTTCTGGGCGACTGAGCGTCCAGGCTCCCCGGAGGCTGCCCTTCCCAGTGCTCGTCCCCACGGCGAAGAGCTGTGGGCAGGGCCCTGGGAGCTTCCGGCCAGGGCCAGCCACTTCCTGGCCACCTGCCTGGTGATGAGGGGAGGGCAGTGTGACAAGGAGCTCACAGCCGGGTTCCGGCAACGTCATCCACTTGTGGCCGGCGGGGAGGAGCGGACCCAGAGGGGCTGAGGACAGGGGTCCCCGCAAGGCCCCGCCCCACCAGGAGCTGCCTGCCCTGCGCTTGATCTGAACCTGCATCCTGGGTGCACCTTTGGCAGCCAGGGTTCTGGGAGGGGGCTTTGGGCTGGACCCCTTGGAGCTCAGCACCCACCCCTCTCTGCAGCCGCTCACCTCAGTGGATTGGACACCCTCCCCGGCCCCCTGGCTCCTGGAAGTTCCTCTCTCTGGCTCCTTTTTGCTTCATTCGTCTTAAAAGTGCACGTCCCTGGGCCACATCCCCAGACTCGGGGGCTGCAGGGCAGCCCAGGGTCTGCACCTCTTTTTATCTTCTCAGGGTTGGTGTCTGGTCACACCCAGGCGAGGACACAGGCCCAAAGTGAGCGTGCACACACTGAACGCCCGTGTCGCCTGCTGCCCCACGGGCAGCCCCCCATCGGAGAGGCTGCAGGGGTCCTCGCTGTGCAGCTCCTCCGGCTGGACATGACGCTGGGGGACGTCCATCTCCATGGGCGGGGCAGCTCTAGGTCCTTCATCTTGCTTCACTGTGTCCTTTTTTTTCACTTACAAACATTTCACTTAAAATGCACATAACATCCCCTTCATGGATCACAGCCTCGTCATGGTGAAGAGGCTTGCCAACCTCAGTGAAGCTATGGGCCGTGCCGTGCAGAGGCACCCGGATAGACAGGTCATACTGAAGAGATCTGACTAAACGTGGTCCACTGGAGAAGGCAATGGCAAGCCACTTCAGTGTCCTTGCCTCGAGAACACCATGGACAGTATGAAAAGGCAAAAAGATAGGACACCAGAAGATGATCTCCCCTGGGTCAGAAGGTATCCAGTGTGCTACTGGGAAAAGGCAGAGGGCAATTACTAACAGCTCCACAAAGAATGAAGTGGCTGGGCCGAAGCAGAGACAACGCTCAGCTGTGGATGTGTCTGGTTGGTGAAAGTAAAAAGTCTGATGCTGTAAAGAACAATATTGCATAGGAATCTGGAATGTTAGGTCCATGAATCGAGGTAAGTTGGACATGGTCAAGCAGGAGATGGCAAGAGTGAGTATCAAAATCTTAGGCATCAGTGAACTAAAATGGACAGGAATGGGAGAATTTAATTCAGATAACCGTTATGTCTACTACTGTGGGCAAGAGTCTCCTAGGAGAACTGGAGTAGCCCTCACAGTCAACAAGAGGGTCTGAAATGCAGTACTTGGAGGCAACCTCAGGAACAACAGAAAGATCTCGGTTCGTTTCCAAGGCAAACCATTCGACGTCACAGTAATCCAAGTCTATGCCCCAACCACTGATATCGAAGCTGAAGTTGACTAGTTCTATGAAGACCTACAAGACCTTCTAGAACTAACACTATAAAACGATGTCCTTTTCATCAAAGGAGATTGGAATGCAAAAGTAGGCAGTCGAGAAGGCTGTGTTTTCATTCTGCTGATGGGGTCTTTTGACACACACGTGTTTTTAACTCTGAAGTAGCCCAAGTGGCCGCTTGTTGTTTTGTTACCAGTGCTTCTGGGGTCATATCTAGGAAATCACTGCCAACCAGTCTCCTTCCTTCTAATAGGTGCGCGCGGTCCGTCGTGATCACCACAGTCACAAACGGACGCAGTGAAGAGACACCGGGCCTGGCCCGGAAGCTGCTTCCACGTGCACTCCTGTACACGCGTGTCTCCCACGCGCATGGAAACGATCGCCGCCCCTCAGGCTGATCCCTGTCCCTTCTCTCCCTGCAGCTTCTGCCTGTGTTTGAACAGAGCCTTGAACCCCACCAAGACTCTGGAGGTGGGAGGCTCCCAAGATGGCTGGGAGGGCGCGCCCCTGCTGATGCCAGCCAGCTCCTCCCTGGGGCCCCTGAAGTTCCAGGACCTGAGTATGCACTGCCGGAGCCCGGGGCTCTGCATCTACCTGGACCCTGAGGAGTCGGAGCGCCTGGGCATGCCGGGCCCCCTGCACTTCCGATACAAGCAGGCCCGGCTGCAGGCCCTGGAGACCATGGCCAACATCCTGAAGCAGCGGATCGACGTCCTGACGGACAAGCTGCGCCGCTCCGAGGCAATGGACGCGCTGGTGGGGCCTGGCCCGGGGCCGCTGCCCTCTGGCTCCAGCACGCCGGCCTGCCCCAGAGCCCTGGTGCCCAACGTGGGCCAAGGGGCGCCCTGGGACTGGGCAGAGCTGCGGGCCAGGCCACTTCTCTCCACCCCTGGCTTCCCGGACACGGAGACGGTGCACTGGAGCCCTGGCTGGGAGCGGCTGCAGAGTGCGAGCCCCAGGGCCCGCCACGCCAGCGAGCCCATAGGTAGGGTTACCCCAGGCCCCGCTGGCAGCCAGGGGCCCCACTTTCTCCTTGCCCCTGGGTCTCTTCCCCTTGAGGGGGGATGATGACTAGACCCCGGCCATTGTCCCTCTGTGCCTGCTGTCACCGCCTTGCCTCTACTGGGGCAGGGGTGGGCCCCGGTCCTAGGTTGACGTCCCGCCCCCTCCCCGCCCCACCTCCAACTCCGCAGAGGGGCTAGAGCGCAGGACCCCTGTGCCTCCTGCCGTGGGGATGCGGGGGGACGCAGGGGGACCACCTCACTCCCTGCAAAGCGGCAGCCCCTCCCCACCCTGCCAGCCTGTAGGAAGTGAAGTCCTGGTGCTCCTCTCTCGAAAGGTTTCATGGACAATGGACGCTCCGAGCTGGACGGGAGGCTGGCAAGAAACGTGGCTTCTTTCCAGGCCCTCAGCCCCTTCGCAGGGAGGTAAGGCTGGGCGCTGCCCTTGAACGACCTCATGCCTCTGGGGTGGGCGCAGCCGGGCCAGCGGGGCACACAGCTCCTGGCCTGTCCTGGGGAGAGGTGGGCCTTGGACGCCTCTGGCTGGGCTGTGAGCAGTGGGCCACCTGGGGCCCCAGTCGCCAAGGCGTCCACAGGTGGCTGGCAGGCTGGTCGTGTCCGGGGTGTGGAGGCAGGGGCCCTCCTTCTAGGTCTCTCACCAGTGTCAGATCCTCAGGGCCGCCTGCCCACAAGCCCCTGAACAGGCCTGTCTCCAGCCCTGACCTTCTCTGGGGCCACTTCACACAGGTCCCTTTTCATCAGTGGTTATGGACGGATGACCAGCCTGGGGCAGGGGCACCAGGGGCCCTCAGCAGCCCTGCTCTCCTCCCAGCCAGCCCCGCCTGGGCCTGCGAGGCTGCCTTAGCAGTCACCGTCCCGGGGATGCTCTTCTGGGCCCAGCCTCACACCAGGCCCCCTGGCCGTGCAGCTGCACCCACCCCTGCCCTCTCTGTCTCCCAGCTCATCGCCCCCCCAGCAGCCAATGTCGCTGCTCAGTGCCCTCAGCCCTGGGGCCCTTGTCAGCCCCTGGACTTCACTGAGCAGCTGTGGCCCCATCTCCTCCTGTAAGGACTGCCCGCTCCCACCCCAAGAACCGTTACTTCAGCCCCACTGCCTCGCGGCTCCTGCAGGCGTGAGTCCCTGTCCAGCCCTCCTCCCCGGCCAGCAGTGCCCTCCTGGCCCCCAGCCCCATGGGCGCCTTCCCAGTGCTGCCCCAGGAGGGTCTCAGACACCCCGGCCCTGCCCCCTCTGTCCTGGGGCAGCCATCCCCTCCCCCGCCCTGCCAGGCAGCCCCTCGCAGGATGCCCCCTCACCTCACGCGGCCACAGGTCCTCTGTGACTTCAGGCTCCAGAGCTCAGAGCCAAGGGGGAGAGGGGGTTCCAGAGGGGGTCAGGCCAGTGGCGGGGGGTGTTCCCAGGGGGCCGCCCAGAGACACTGGGAGGGGATCCTCACCACGTACTTTGCCAGGTGTGTCCTGGGCTCGGTGCCCAGGTTGGGGCCTTGGGGGGCCGCCTGGGGGGTGCAGTGCTCATGAACAGAGAGGACAGTGGAGGGTGGAGACTGTGGCCGTGGTCAGAGAGCCAGGAACCCAAGTGGGGTGGGGGAGGCCCTTGCACAGGTGGGGGAGTGGTCAGCGCAGATCCCAGGCCTGTGCTGAAAGCACACCCCACCCCCAGCCTGAGTCCTCCCTAGGAGGTGGGGGTTGCCTGTAGCACCCCATTCCCCCAGCGCTGCCTCTCCCCCCTCCCCTTCCCTCCCCTCCCCTCCCCTCCCCAGCCCTCCCCTCCCCTCCCCTCCCCTTCCCTCCCCTCCCCGGCCCAGCCTCAGTCAAGTTCTGACTCTGTGTGTGCGCTTAGTCGTGTCCGACTCTTTGCGACCCCATGGGCTGTAGCCCGCCAGGCTCCTCTGTCCATGGGATTCTCCAGGCAAGAATACTGGAGTGGGTTGCCATGTCCTCCAGGGGGGTCTTCCTGACCCAGAGATGGAATCCAGGTCTCCTAACAGGCGAGTTTAATTACCACTAGCGCCACCTGGGAAGCTGGAATGGAATTGTTGCCACCAGCAGGGGTCAGCATTGGGCCAGACTTGGCCGCCTTCAGCCCCTGCCCTTCCCTCCTGCTCCCGGTCTAGACCTTGAGAAGGGGAGGGGGGATGGGAGGCTCCAAGGTGGACATCTGTACGTCCCCGCTGCTGGATGGCCAGCAAGGTCCTGTGGGCTCATCCAAGGTCTCAGAGCCGGGGAGCCTGGGCATGTGGGCCCCCTCCCCCAAGCCATAGAGCCTTCCCACCAGGCACATGGAGTGACCCTCCCCGCCCCTCCCGCAGCCTGCCCGGGCACAGAGAGACCGCAGAGGTGGAAGTCGTTCAGAGCCATGCCCTGGACGGCCCAGCGCCCTTGGAGCCCAGGACCGGGGCGTCCTCGAAGGCCCCTGGCCCGGCCCTGCCTTCTAAACTAGCCACTCACCGCTCCCGGGGGTTGCTTTGCGGCCATGCCTCTGGGCACCTCCCTCAGTGCCCTGTGAGTCCTAGGCTGCAGGGCACAGCTCTGCTCCCCAGGGCCTGGCCCATCCTGCCTCTCAGGCCAGCTCCTGAGTCGGGGCGGGTCTCCTCCACCAGGTGCTTTCCTTGCTGGGACCGCGGTGCTCAGTAGCCGGGTGGGGACGGAGCTTGCTACCAGCATTGGATGGTGGGGACATTAGGGCTTCCCGCCCAGCTCCCCCACCCCCGACGGAGCTGGGGCCCCCGATGCCCAGTCCACCCCCAGCCCGTCTAGAAGGAAGGACGGGAGAGAGTGTGGCCCCGCTGTGTGCCCGCCGTGGCCCCGCAGGCCTCCCTGAACCTCGGGGAGTGCTTCCAGCACCCTGAGGGCTGTATGCTCATCCCTATTTTGCAGATGGGGAAGCTGAGGCTGGTGGAGGAGAAGTGACCCGCTTAGGGGGAGGACAAACCGAGGTTCAGACCCAGGGCTCGGACTGCAGACTCATGGTTTTTCCACTACGCCCCCTCCCTGGCCAGTGGTTCTCAAATTGTTCCTTGGGAACTTGTTAGAAAATGCAGTGTCTTCCCTCCTGTCCCGGCCCTCCTGAGTCTGATATGCTGGGGGTGGGCCCCGTGATCAGGCGATTCTGGTGAGAGCCACTGCCCTAGAAAAAACTCGAGACCTGCGGTCAGCAAGCCACCGCCCCCAGGACCCACCAACAGTCTTTGTAAATAAAGTTTTATTGGCGCACAGCCACACTCATCATGCTTACACAGCAAGCGTGGCTGCTTTCCTGCCACAAAGGCAGAGCTGAGTGGTTTCCGTGGAGACAGAGACCCGGGGGCCCACAGAGCCTCAACACGGACGGTCTGTCTCTGCGGGAAATTCTGCAACACGTGGTCTAGATAATGGAGGGCGACTGGCTTGGGGACTGATGGCCTCAGAGGACGCGGCTCCTTCCTGCCCTTTGCTGATCCCAGGTGGGGGTTACTGTGCCCCTCAGGTTCTGGGTTGGGAAGAAGGGAGCGAGAGAGTCTAGAAAAGACCCTGCAGCGACCTTGCCCCCCGTGCCTCCATGCCAACGCATTCCTGGAGCAGCCCCGGTCGCCACTGCCTCTAGGAACCCTCCTCCCCTGACCGTCAGAGCCCGCGGTCAGGACTCCCGCCCCAGCACCCCTGGGGCCATCCCGGGATCAGCCCCTGGGCCAGCCCCTCACCTTCAAAGCATCTCTTGTCTCAGTCCCAGGCTGCTGCCCTTTGTGGAACAGTCTTCTTACGCCATTTCCCCTGCGGGGTCAGGGGCTAAGCATGGCAGATGCTCAGCAAACACCTGTGACTGTGGGTCTGGCGGGGCTGGAGGCCGCGTCTCCATGGCCCGCAGGTGTGGCCGTGTCTTCAGTCACTCGAGGGGGTCCTGGGTGGGGGTGCTGGGTTGCAGGAGGGAGGGGCACATACCCTGATGAGACGTGAAGGGAGGCGGGCTGTCAGCACCGCTCGTCCAAGCCCAGCACACGCGTCTGGCCCGCAGGCCCCTAACCTGGGGAAGCTGCCGCCCACCTGTGCTCAGCAGCTCTCCTGCCCAACCTGGGCTGCCGCCCTCTCAGGAGGGGCCCAAGGCCACGTCTCTTCCCGTGGGCAGACGTGCCAGGCAGCTCGCCCCGATGGAGGGCAGGTCTCTGGCTCCAACCAGACCAGTTCGACCCCAGCCTTCCTGGTTGCCTGGCCAGCTGAGGTCCCTCTCCGACCAGGGCGGCAGTGCAGGGCACAAGAAGACGGTGATGGAGTTAGAGCTTGGCCGTGGGCCCCGCTCCCCCGTGGGCCTGGTGGACAGTGCCCCCAGCCGATGGCCGAGGGGGCGGAGATGAAGGACGTGCCCGTCATGAAGCAGATGGAGGTCTGTGCCCGTCACCCCAGAGCAGGCACTTTGAGCGAGCAGACCGAGGACAGGCGAGGGCTTTCAGGCAAAGGACATTCTGACGTGGGCCCCAGCCCTGGACAGTGGCCGTGGACGCCAGGCGCTCCTGCCGGGAGCTGGTCCCCCTGCAGGAATGAGCACTGAGCCCCAAGTCGCTGCTCACAGATCAGGCCCAGCTGAGCCAGGGCATCCTCCGGTCCCAGGCCCAGCCCCTCTTTGGGCCTTGGGTCTCCCTGGGTGCCGGGCCTGCAGGAGCCCAGCCTCCTGGCCCTCCCCCGGCCCCCCCCCCCCCGGCTGTCTCCTGTCTCGAGGGTGTTCGCTGCTCACACAGGTGTTTGTGTGTCTCCAGCTCACTCGGGGTGCCGGCCACGCCGGACCCCTACAGCGGCTCCCGGCGGCTGGAAGAGACACACTCGGCCAGAGGGGCAGGCTTGGTCACGCCCTGGACCCTCCGGAGCTGTGGTAAGGGCGCACCTGTGGATAGGCCCTGGGCTGGCTGGTCGGGTGGCCAGGGAGGTCCTCTGGGGACCCCCTCCACTGCCTGACGCTCGGTGAGGCTCTGGGTGTAGAGAGGTCCTTTCTTGCCTGGAGCGTACCCACGCGTCGGTATTAAAGCTTTTTGGAGGCTTTCGGGGCCCGGCCACGCCTCTGTCCTGACTTGACCCTTGCCCTCCCGAGGGCTGAAAGCTTGCTTCAACCACAGCTCTGCCGCCGGGGCCCAGCCCTCTGCCTTCTCTTCTGCTACCAGAGGGTTTTTGTTTCTGGTTATAGCTGGGACTTGCCCAGAACCCTGGAGCTGGTGCTTAGCTGGGGCCTGGGGGTGGGGCGCCCGCCGAGTACCCTTCTGGGTTCAGGCCTTTGTCCTGGCAGCGTGCAGAGTAGGGCATGAGCTGGCCTGCGGGATGCTCTGCCCAGTGGGTGCTCAGGGAGGGGCTCAGCTGGAGGGCTCTGGCCTGGGGCTGGGGATCAAGCGCTGTTCTGAGAGGTCTGGGATGCGCATCCGTTTTATCCTCATTTTTCAGTTGGTTTTCTCCCAAATAAGAATAAGATGTGCTCACATCTGTAGGAGAATTGGGCTCTTGTAGGTGCATTCAGAGTGAACCCCGACCCCTGCCCCGCTCAGGAGCAGCCCCAAATAAAATCTGCACCACCTCATGGGCCTGGGCAGAGTTGCTCGTCTCACAAGGAGGGCAGTGAGGCCTGTGGGGTCTGGTGGCCTGTGGAAGGCCTGGGGGGTCAGTTAGCAGTCCCCAGACCCCCCTGGTGCCTGGGGGAGAGGCGGGCAGGAGGAATTTCAGCCTTGCGCTCTGGTGTCCCACTGTCCTGGGTTCAGAGCTGCCACCAGGCAACAGGGGGTGTGGGGGACCCTCGTGGATGAGCAGCTTCCCAAGAGGTTGCCTGCAGCGGTGCCCCCAAGAGACACCTACCCCTCCCTGGAAGACAGAGGGCCCCTCAGGCCAGGCTGGGCAAGAGGTGGGGAACAAAGCCCTCTGCGGACCACGGGTGGGCACGTGTGAGCGTGTAGATATGTGTGTGTGTGTACGGGGGTCCCGGGCCCTCTGAGAAGGAGGGCTCTGTGTCATTCCATCCTGCAGTCAACCTCCCCCCACCACCCTAAGGTCCGGGAGACCCTCCCGGCTCGGGGAGGGGGCTGCCCGGGAGCCCGCTAGTCTCTTGGCTCATTCTCCCTCTGCTCGCTCAGCACCAGCTCACTGAGGATCTTCCAAGCCTGGCATGGACCGGGCACCAGGCCCTGCCCTCAAGCAGCCTGCCTTTTAGGAGGTGGTGAGCAATCAAAAGATGCCCCGGTGACCACCTGCAGCTGGGCAACCAACGCCCAGGGGGAGAGTCTGCCCGGAAGTGGGTGGACGCTTCCAGCACCAGTTTCCAGGAAGTGAGGCCCAGGGAGGGGCATGAGCTGCCCAGGTGCCCAGGATGGGCTGGGACCAGGACTTGGGCTCAGATACCAGCTCTCTGTCCACCCCTCTCCGTCGTCTTGGCCGAGCAGGAACTGGGAGGCGGGTGGGGCACCTCTGACTCGGGCAGCCCTGGCCCCTCGGGACCGTCAGCTGTTCCCGATCTGTGAAGCGCGGTCACACTGGGACTCAGGGGCCAAGACGGAAAGCAGGTGGGCCGGGCAACAGCAGGGCCCTTGGCCTCCACTCCTGCAGGTCTGCAACGGCAGCCCACTCCATCCTCTCGGGCTGCACAGCCCACGTGTGCCCTGTGCTTGTGTCTGCCCGCGCAGGGCGGGCCATGCCCGGGGTGGTGGCAGGGAGGTGGTACAGTGTCTCTGGGGACGGGCAGACCCACCCGGATCCCGCAGGGAGGGCAGACAAGGGCATCCTCCTGTCAACATCCCAAAGGGAAGGGCCATCCGCTGCTGGTGGACAGGACGACATGCCTGGACGCTGGACCACACTTCAGGGACCACACGTCAGGGATGGGGGCAGTGTGAGCTTTCCCACGAGTCACCCCTTGAGTGGGTAGCCTGGATGGGGGGCCAGGGGAGGGCAAAGGAAAACAGGTCAGCAGCTCCTTTGTGCTGAGTTACCTCTTCCCCAGGGGTGCCTCTCGGCAGGCAAGGGGCTGGGCCATAGACCTCCGGAGGAAGGAGGGGCCTGGAGCAAGGGTGCCTGGCTGCAGCCCACCAGGGGGCCCCTGCTCCCCCACTGTGCCCCTCAAGTAGCAGAGCCGAGGCAGAGTGCTCCTCCCCAGCGCCCCCCCTCCCACAAAGACGGCCTCCTGGAGCCTCTGAGGTCTGTGTGGGCAGAGCTGTGGGCCAGGCCCCCATCCGCCACTCGGCTGAACCCCAGCAGGCCAGGTGCCAGGCCAAGTGCCGGGTCTTCCAGAAAAACCCGCTCCTTTCCCAGCTCTGCCTGCAGGCCGCCTCGCTGGGAGGCCAGGAGCCAAGCAGGATCTCGGGAGCCCGCCACCAAGGAGCGAGCACAGCCCAGAGTGCGGGCGCTGGGCACTCCCACCAGACGCCTCCTCCAGGAAGTCTCCCGGATGACACCTGGGCTGGGTCAGGTGCTCTGCTCGCCCGTCTCAGCATGCTTGGTGGGAGTGAAACTCGCGTGTGTGCCTCTGTCTCTGTGGGCCACGAGAACCTGAGGGTCTGGCTCTCCTTGCAGCCCCGGCTCCTGCCCGGCCAGGTGCTTGGGGAATATTTGCTGAGTGCATGAATGACTTCCTAAAGGCCCTGAGGCCCCCTGGGCCTGTCTGTGTCACACACAGCAGCTCACTGGTGTCACCCTGCCTCCGGGCAGGTCCCAAGCTCACGCTCCTGTTCACAGAAGAGCAAGCCAGTGCTCAGAGAGGCATGACCCCCACCGCCTGACAGTGAACGGCAGAGCGGGGACTGGGGCCCAGCCTTTCCCACTGGCAGCAGCACCGGCCCAACAGAACTTTCTGCAGTGACAGAGATGTTCTAAATTCTGGGCCATCTGATGTGGTGCCCACCAGCCACGGGTGGCTGTGGGGGCCTCTGGGACGTGGCCAGTGCTACTGAAGAGTGAAGTTTTACATTTTTGTTTCCTCTGAGTTTAAAAGTGAACAGCAAGGGCGGCTTGCCATCAGACGGCGAGGCTCCGGCCCTCAGACACGGCAGCCTCTCCCCTGGGCGGGGCCCCATTGGTTTTGTTTTGGTTTGAGGCCGTGGGCCCCCAGCCGCAGCGAGGTCAGGGAGAGCTCACCTGGTCCTCATCACCCCTGTCACCGTTGGCAACAGTAACAGTCGCCACATATGTGTTTAATCGTCCTGTTGGAGCCACAAGGCCACCAGGCGCTCTGGGGTGGCAGGTCGTGCTGGATTCTTGAGGCCCCTCCCCTATGGTCATCAGGAGTTGGGAAGCGAGGCCGGCACCATCCTCTGCTCAGCAGGGTCAGCTGCTCGGGGGCCCGGGCCGCATCCATCTCAGGGAACACTTGCTTTCTCCCGGATCACAGCTCAGAGCTTGGGGACCCACAGCCCGGGGTCTCCCTGGTGACCTGTCAGGGGTGCTGGCCTGGCCAGGGATAACCATGAAAGGTCTGCACCTCTTGGAGCAGCGGCTCTGGGGGCCTTGGCTCTCTGAAGCTTCCAGGCCCCTGGCAGAGGATCTGCAGGAACTCAGTGGAGGACCGGGGCACCTTCTTTCCAGGCCACAAGCAAAAGCAAGGGAGGAGTGGCCCCTTCTCCAGGGAACTGCCAGGCAGCTGGGAGCATGGGGGAGCATGCCAGGCGTCCCCCAAGTGCCGCGCACGTCGGCTGGCTGGAGCGCCCGCCCCTCCCCTGGGCTCCGTGCTGCCGTGTCCTCAGCGCCGTGGAAGCGCCCGGGAGCCGTCCGGCTGCCGTTCACAGCTCTTTGGCCTCTCTAACGTGGGACGCTGAGCTGCTCTGGGAAGCAGGGTGGCATCCTCCTCTCTGCACACTCACCAAGGACGACCCAGGAGCTCGTCCAAGAGCCACTAGGAGGGCTTGCCGGCCACAGACCTGAGGCCTCTCCCGGGTGGGGAGCCCCCGTCCTCTGTGACCCCCTCTGCCAGCTCTCATGGGGGTCTTGCTGAGAAGATGGAGGGTGGGGATGGAGGAAGCGATGCTCGCCACCCCCACCTCTGACAACAGTCACCCCCTGCCACCCCAGGCAGCCTCCAAAGGGCCAGGCCGGGTCGCTGGGGCCCCCACCGGAAACCAGAAGCCCTTGGCCACCTGGGGAGCCTGAGGTTTCCGAGCCTGCACTCTGGACAGTCCCAGGGAGGTCGCAGGGCTGTGCCCCTCGGCCTGGGTCACCACACACTCACGGGGCTGCGACCCTTATTAGGGCAGCCACTAGGTGTCAGAGCATCTTACCACGGGGTGTCCCCGCGGAGGCGCTCACGGACTAGCGCTTCTTCCAGGGCACCCGGCGGGTGAGTGATGAGCCGAGGCCTGTCTGGCAGCGAAGCCTGTGTTCTTGGCCCCAGCCACGTGTTTGCAGCCTGGGGTCCTTGCTCCCAGGGGAGGGTGGCCGAGGGTCAGGCAGGGAGAGCCCCCCGCCAAGGGGGGGACAGGGTACAGTAAGGCAGCAACCTGTCTCCTTGCCCCGCAGGCTGGGGGCCCCGCCCACCCTCCCTGGACGTGCAGGGAAGGGGTCCTCTCCCAGCGCGTGTCCTGCAGGCCCAGGCCGGGTGAGGGGAAGCCGCCCAGCCACGGCTTCTTGTGGTTTCTGCAGGCCCGCTGTCCGACGTCCGGCAGAAGTCGCTGAGCTTCCTGGAGTCCCTGAAGGTGTGTCACCTTTAGGCCGCTTCTGTTTGGGGGTCCATCGGGAGCAGCTTTCACCCCCTGAGGCTGAGTGGCAGGGGCCCCAGAGTTGAGAGGGAGGGAGGGGAGCCTGGAGCAGGAAGGAAGCCCAGGGCCCTGGCTGGGCCGAGGCAGGGAGGCTGCGGGCTGGGGAGCAGGGTGGTAGGCTGGATGGGGTGGTTCTCCCAGGGGGACGCTCTGTAAGAGTCCAGTCCTTGGAGGTGACACTGCCTGCCCTCTGAGGCGGGGGCCTTGCCAGGGAGCGGGGGTAGCAGGCGGGGGCAGCAGGCGGGGGCCCCAGGGAGTCCTGAGGCTGCTCCTCTCCTCCCTGCAGCCGGACTGGCGGGAACAGGGGCAGGCGCTGGCCCTCCTTCGGCAGCAGGGGGAGCTGGAGGTCTGGGAGACGCAGAAGGCCCTGGGGGAGCTGCTGTCCAGACCCAGGCTGGAGGTCAGCCAGCTGGCTTGCCCCCTGCGGCCCAGCCCAGCCTGAGAAAGGCTGGTGGGAAGCGTGGGTCAGGTCAGCCCGGGGAAGGGGGGCCGTGGGTCCCGCCCAGACCCAGGGCCTCCGAGTGCAGCTGCCCTCAGAGTAGGCCTTGGCTCCTCCCTGGGACCCCGCCTGGTCCACCCTCCACAACACCCACCTCCTTCCTGCCCTCGAAGCGGCTGAGGGAGGAGCACTCGACCCAGGCCAGGCCAGGGGCGGCCTTGGAGCCGGAGCAGCCGCAGGTGCGTGTGGATCTGGAGCCGAGGACCTCTCAGATTGCCGCGGCAGCCAGACCCAGGTGTGGGCCCCCTCCCAGCGCACGAGGGGGCTGGGTGGGGGTCTCGGGCCGCGTAGGTCACAGTCTGCAGCGCTCTCTCCCCTGGCAGCTCATACCCACTCCCGGGCCGAGACGTGGCCGCACCCTCCCCGAGTCCCCAGGACGGAAAGAAGAGTTGGGCAGATGGGTCAGCTCACGCAGGTGAGTGATCTCAGAACCAACCCCACAGCTACCCGGACAGCACAGCTCGTGCCCCGCGTGGGCCCTGAGGGGGCAGCAGGGTCAGGTGCCCAACAGAGGGGCCGGGGATGGGGTGACCTGCCCACGGCCTTACCGGGCAGGCGGAACTGGGGTTTGAAAGTGTTCCAGTAGTCATGCATGGATGTGAGAGCTGGACTCTAAAGACAGCTGAGCGCCGAAGAATTGATGCTTTGGAACTGTGGTGTTGGAGAAGACTCTTCAGAGTCCCTTGGACTGCAAGGAGATCCAACCAGTCCATCCGAAAGGAGATCAGTCCTGAATATTCGTTGGAAGGACTGATGCTGAAGCTCCAATCCTTTGGCCATCTGATGCGAAGAACCGACTCATTGGAAAAGACCCTGATGCTGGGAAAGGTTGAAGGCGGGAGGAGAAGGGGATGACAGAGGATGAGATGGTTGGATGCCATCGCCAACTCAATGGACATGAGTTTGAGTAAACTCCGGGAGTTGGTGACGGGCAGGGAGGCCTGGTGTGCTGCAGTCCATGGCGTCGCAAAGGGTCGGACACGACTGAGGACTCAGCTGAACTGACTGATGCCACAACGTACCATCAGGCATCACTGCCTCCTGCTTGTTAGGGCACGCAGGGAGCCAGTGAGCCAGTTAGTAGACACACCACCCCCACCCACCCAAACTGGGGGGCAGTGAGCCTGGACTACAACAAGAAAGCTTTCGATTAGATGCCTAGCAAAACAAGCCGACAGCACAGGGCATGGCTAAGTAAGGAGGCATGGTGGGCGGGTCATCCAGCCCTGTCTGTCCTGCTTCGGGTAGACCTTCAGGGTGAGCACCACCCTCCCGCTGAAATCCTGAATACAGCCCATCTCTGTCCCTTGGGGAACAGGGAAGCCCACACTCTTCCCAGGTCTGCCAATACGCCCACCTCCGTCCCTCTGAGCGGGCATTCCTTGAGGCCTCTCTGGTGCTGGCCCCGTGCATATCCAGTTGGATACTGGATCCTGTGTTGGCAAACAGAGTTCCCTGTGTGCAGGCTGCAGGGGCAGCCCGGCACAACCTCTGGGAGTTTGAGCCGTGGCTGGGCTGGCGGCGGCAGACTGAGCGCGCTCCCTGGTGGCATGTGATGGACTTGTTTGCTCCTGTGATGGACTTGCGGTTTAATTTCCTCATTGTCAGTTCAGTCCAGTTCAGTCGCTCAGTCGTGTCTGACTCTTTGCGACCCCATGAATCGCAGCACGCCAGGCCTCCCTGTCCATCACCAACTCCTGGAGTTCACTCAGACTCATGTCCATCGAGTCAGTGATGCCATCCAACCATCTCATCGTCCCCTTCTCCTCCCACCTTCAATCTTCCCCAGCATCAGGGTCTTTTCAAATGAGTCAGCTTTTAGCATTAGGTGGCCAAAGGATTGGAGCTTCAGCTTCATCATCAGTCCTTCCAATGAACACCTAGGACTGATTTCCTTTCGGATGGACTGGTTGGATCTCCTTGCAGTTCAAGGGACTCTGAAGAGTCTTCTCCAACACCACAGTTCCAAAGCATCGATTCTTCGGCGCTCAGCTTTCGTTATAGTCCAACTCTCACATCCATACATGAGCACCGGAAAAACCATAGCTTTGACTAGATGGACCTGAGCCCAAATATGTAGAGATGTGGGTCTATCTTGGTGGATGTTCTATGAGCTCTTGAAAAGAAACCCTGGTGTTGAGAACATCACCGTTTAGGGGTACCGCGTGCCCTTGGTGGACCCACCCCTTTAAAACTCTGCCCTCACAGGACAGCCCTCTGTCCCCAGTGGCCCACGCTGCTCCGCGGCCTGCTGTGTCTGGTCCAGCTACTCCTGCTTCCCACAGCTAGCATCAGACAGTCCGGCTGGTCTGTCCTCTCCATCCCCCCACTTGTAACAAATGTGTGTTTTCGTATTTCAAGTGTGTTTCTTGGAGGCAGCCTGTAGGTGGATCTTGCTCCTTTGTCTTATTATATAATCCAGCAATCTCTGCCTTTCACCTGGAGTGCTTAGCTGTTTCCATTGAACAGAATTATCATTATTGTTAGAGTTTTTAAAGATTTTTTTGTTAATGTGGGTCATTTTTTAAAGTCTTTATTGAATTTGTTGCAATTTTGTTTTTGGAGTTTTGGTCACAAAGGCATGTGGGATCCCCAACCAGGGATTGAAACTGCACCCCCTGCATTGGAAGGAAAAGTCTGTTTTTGTTGTTTTGTTTCTTTATCTTTTTCATTTAGATTTTTTTTTTTTTGAAGGCAAAATCTTAACCACTGGACCGCCAGGGAAGTCCCAATGTTGCTAGGTTTTGAATCTATCATCCTGCTATTTTCTTTTGTCTCAACTGGCCTTTTTTTCCTTTCTTTTTCTGCCTTCTTTTGGATCAAACAAGTATTTTTTTTAATCATTTGATTTTCTCTCTGTTGTTGGCTGCTGAGCTGTAATTGGCTTCAGTGGTTGATCTAGGACTTACAATGGTACCTGTGGTGTACCTTCACGTGACATTCCACTGGCTCACCCAGAATAGGAGGCCCTTACAGCCCTCCATTTCTTTTTTTCTGGACTTTAGGCTACGGTAGTCATGCAATTTACTTTATAACTCCACAGTACATTTTTTTAAACATTCAAGAAACTTTTAAAATTTATATATTTATGCATCTACACATAATACACATGTAAGTATACCCATACGTGTATATGTGCGTGTATGTACACATCAGTTCAGCTCACTCGCTCAGTCGTGTCCAACTCTTTGTGACTCCATGGACTGCAGCACGCCAGGCCTCCCTGTCCATCACCTACTCCTGGAGCTTGGTGAAACTCATGTCCATTGAGTCGGTGATGCCATCCAACCATCTCATCCTCTGACGTCCCCTTCTCCTCCTGCCTTCAATCTTTCCCAGTATCCGGGTCTTTTCCAGTGAGTTGGTTCTGCACATCAGGTGGCCAAAGGATTGGAGTTTCAGCTTCAGCATCAGTCCTTTCAATGAAAATTCAGGACTAATTTCTGTATTTTCTTCTCTGATTACATTTATTCTTTGATTAAAGTCTTTTTTAGGTAAAGGCAGGTCAAGGACACGACTGGGATTGGGGTGTGTGGGGGGAAGAACCATACAGTCGTGCTCCGTTTCACAGCCTCTTGAAGATTTGGCTGGGGCTGTGTGTCTGGGTGAGGAGGGTTGTGCTGTGGTGGTGGTGGTGGTGGTAGATTAAGTTGCCCAGACACCCTAGCTCGGTGAAAACTTCCTGTAAAAAAGGCCCCTGGAACCTTACATGACCAGCCATGCCTGTCTTTTGTCCTCAGAGCCTGTGCAGGAAGGGAGACCCGCCCAGCCCCCCTCCCAGCTGCCCCCAGCCAGGCTCTGGGAGGAGCCCAGGTTCCAGGTACAGAACCCCAGGGAAGGGGCTCACAACTGGGCCCCAGGGGAGGCACTGGCAGGAGGTAGGGGACCCAGCTCTCCATCCCTGGGGACATCAGGTGTTGAGACCCACCCCTCCTACAGCCTGCACCCCGGGGGGTACTCCGCTGCCGGTCCTGTGCGAAGGGAGGCTCTCCCTGCCATGGGTGCCACCCACCCTTCCAGCTTATATCCGCTCAAGCCCCTTCCGCACGGCTGGGGTGGCAGGTGACATCGGTTTGGGGCAGGGCCGGCTGCACGTGTCAGGGAGGGGGGCCCAGTCTTTCCTAACCCATCCAGAGCACAAACAGGTGGCCGGCTTGAGTGCAGGGCCATGACAAGGACCCCACCCTGCCTTCTTCGGGAGCCACCAGTTGGGAGGAGGATAGTAACGTGTCCCGGGGAAGAGGGGCACGACATGGAGAACAATGGGGCGGCCAGTCCCGGAAGGCTCCCTGGAGGCGGCGGCCTCCTCCCAGGGGAGTTGGGTGCTGCTCCCACTCGGAGACGCTCAGTGGTGGTGACACGGCCCGGGTCGGCCTGCCCCACCACAGAGGAGCCGGACGAGGCCCCGGAGCGCGGCGCCGGTACCCTTCAGCCGCTTCACGATCCAGATGCTGGAGCAGAGCCTGCGGGAAGAGGACCTGCGCGCGCGGCACCAGGCCGCGCTGCTGCGCCTGCGCGAGAAGGCGCTGGAGGAGAAGAGGCGCGCCGAGCTGGCCTGGCTGGAGCATCAGCGAAGGTGAGCGCATGCGCGCCGCGCCGGCCCCGCCCCGCCCCCACTCGGTGCCCCCACTCGGTGCCCCCACTCGGTGCCCCCACTCGATGCCCCCAGGGTAAAGTGCTGCTACCTCAGGTCGTGGGCGTTTGGAGAAAGTTTGATGCGACCAAAAGGTGAATACAGTGGCGTTGAAACCTCCCCTAGGCCCACATCTGCGAGACCATCTCTGCCCATTTTCCAGGCTGTCTTGGCAGGTCTTGTTCAGGGAGATACACACGTAGCTATTTCAACAGCATTTGGAAGGCTGGTGGTTTTCCAGACAGTAGTCCATCCTAAAGGAAATCAGTCCAGAATATTCACTGGGAGGACTGATGCTGAAGCTGAAACGCCAATCCTTTGGCCACCTGATGCGAAGAACCGATTCATTGGAAAAGACCCTAATGCTGGGAATGATTGAAGGTGGGAGGACAAGGGGGCAACAAAGGATGAGATGGTTGGATGGCATCACCGACTCCATGAACATGAGTTTGAGCGAACTCTGGTAGTTGGTGATGGACAGGGAGGCCTGGCGTGCTGCAGTCCATGGGGTCGCAAAGAGTCGGACATGGCTGAGCGACTGAACTGAACTGAACTGACACGCTGTTGTAACTTGAGTTTTCGTTTAAAAGTCAAGAAACCCTCTCCCTGTCCCTGCATGAGCGCTACAACACCCAGCGCAGAGACAACAGCCCCCTTAGCCAGCCCCTCTAACTGGACTTCTGGGGTGTCTCCAACTCTGTGTCCTGAGTCATGAACATCCCAGAGATGAATTCCTTAAGGTAAATTTGTGGAAGTGGAATTCATGTCAACAAGGACGCATTTTTTACAGCTGCTTGTTATTCCCATATTGGTCTCCGAATAGCTCATCCCAGTTAAGATCACTGGCAGCTTACAGTCATGTGGGGGTCTTCTCTTCCATGATGACTCCCACCTCCCCAGCAGGGCCCTCTGGCTGGGCTGGGGTGCCAGCACGGGAAATGTGCTGTCCTCCCGTCCTCTCTCCAGGCCCAAAGGTGGTCATGAGGGGATGGGGAGAGTGACAGTCTAGACTGGAGCCACTGGACCCCTCAGGGCTCCCCCGCCTGTCCACGCACGGCCATCTCCTCCCGATGGCCCTGCCGTGAGAACCGGGCATGCCAGGTCCACCTGGATGGCTCGGGCTGGCCAGGACTGCAGTTTTCCACACCCACGGGCAGGCCCCAAGGTCAGCAGTCAGACCAGTCAATCCATCTCCTCTGCCAGGTATCTGAACAGGACTGGCAGCTACGCAGCACTGCTGGCCTTGGCAGAGAAGCAGCACCAGGCCCTCAGCCACCTTGAGCGGGAGCTGGTAAGGGCGGGCTCCTGGCGGGCGACCCCGAGGGGCTCCTGCTGCTCTCCGGGGGCTGGGAACACGAGCACCTCCACCACAGAACTCCTGGGTGCTTGGCATCCTCCAGCACTGCTCAGGGCCGCGTGGGGAGCGTTCGGAGCTGGTGGGGGCAGCGCGGTGCTCTGACCCCTGCAGCCTCCGTACAGTGGCCGGGCCGCTCCGAGCCTCATTAGGGGAGAACGGCAGCCGTGCGTGTTTCGGTGGGGTTGTTGGAGGGCTTGGCCCAGCTAGCACTGACCTTTGACCTCAGAGGGGACTGGCAGCTCCTCTGAGCGCAGTTTCCTCATCTGGGGCAGGGGCCGCTGCGCTGGCGTCCTTTCGTTTCGGTCTCCAGACACCCCTGTGTGGGGTGGGAGCTGGATGAAGAAACTGAGGCCGGGGCTGGCGCTGGTCTCTCCCGGAGTCCCTCAGCTGCGAAGGGAGGGGTGGTGGTGGACTTGTCCTCCATCCTAGAGGACCTGCGCGGACCAGGGAGGTGGGGTGGCGGGTGTGGGGCTTCCCAGGCGGACGGGGCAGCGGGAGGAGCCCAGGAGACCGTGAGGAAGGGATGGAAGGGTTCCAGTTATCAAATGAGGCGGGGACCCTGGGGTCCCTTGTTGTGGGTGGAGACATTGGGGGACTCTGGGTCGGGGCCCTGCCGAACCTTAGTTTCCTCCTCTGACCTGGACAGGCTATCGCCTGCCCTGGCGGGGCACGGTCCCAGCAAGGTGATGATTCTGCCAAAGGGTGGCCATCAGAGGTATAGCAGGAGCCAGGGGACAGTCAGGGATAGAGCCCGGGACCTGGCGGGAGGGAGGGCGGGGGGGGCGCTGGCAGGGGCACAGCCGGCTTGTGCCAGCCTTACTTGGAGGTGCCCAAGGAATGAGCACCCCAACTTCCCTCCTGCCTCCCACCAGAGCCCGCTGATGGCCAAACCCAAGCGGCGGGGGAGGCCAAAGTGCGGGGTTGGGGGGACCTCCTGACTGAGCAGGATGAGAAGGGCACAGACATCTGCAGGGGCCAGGGGCCCCCAGTGCCAGAGCCGCCCCTCCCCGTCCCCGGGTGCCGACGTGTGCTCCTCTGGTTCAGAGGGGCATCCGGTACCTGCGGACCCTTCACCTGTCCTCTCACCGAGAGAGAAAGCTGCTCCTGCAGCAGCAGCAGGACATCGTCTCCGTGCAGAGGTCCGCGGCCCTCCTGCAGCAGGAGCTTCAGGACCGGACGTGGCTGCCTCAGGTGGGCATTCTCACCCGGCCTGGGGGCTTGGCTCGTGGCCAGAAGTGCTGCTCACTGGCCGCTTCCTGGGCACGTGCAAGTCCTCTGTAAAACACCTGTGACCCAGGATGGGAAGGGATTTGGAAGGGTCGGGCAGGAGGGGCAGCAGCTGTTGCGGGGCCACGGGGGCTTTCCTGGCCTGGGCTGCCTGGCTGGGCCCGGAGGAGGAGCCAGACTCCCCGCGGCTGGGAAGTGCTCTGGCCTGGAGGTCGGGGAGCTTAGTGAGCACGGTTGGGGCAGTGTGGAGGGGGCTGGCGGGCCAGTGGGGGCAAGACAGGAAGGAGGGAGATACCTGGGCCCCTTGAGAGGCCGGCCCCTCGGGAGCTGAGTGGCAGTGTGACCTTGCTCCTGCAGCCTGTCCCCACCGTCACAGGGAGGGGGCAGTGAGGACAAGCTCGGGCGCCTGTCCCCATGCCGAGCGTCTCTCCCACAGGTTGGGGATGGTGACTGTCTGACCGGTGGGCGGCGGAGGGTGGTGGACTGGGTTCTGCAGAGCGGCTGGGGTAGTTTAGCAGTCATCCCAGTCATCCCAGGCCAGCCTGCAGGAGAGGGGCCCAGGGCTGCCAGATTCCACAGCCCCCACCTCTGTGGGTTCCAGCTCTGCGACCCAGGCAGCCTCAGGCAAGTGCTCCCCGAGCTCTGGGCCTCTTGTCTGCACCTGTCGGGGAGTGTTAGCAACTGACCATAGGGCTCCCACGAGCTGAGGGCCCCTGTTTCAGCCAGCCCGCTGCCTCCTCATGGGAGCAGGCTGCCTGCCAAGCCGCTGGCTGCCCTGCCGTGGCAGCCACTGCATGAAGCCACCTCCTGCTTTTCCTAAGAGGAGGGCTTTTCCTCTGCGCTGTTTCTCTTAGAGTTCCAGCCCCGAAGTCAAGGCCAGGCAGGAGGAGGACCCCGAGACAAGCCCCCAGCAGGTGGAGGGGCCGGCCCAGGGCTCCTCACACGCCTGGCACACGCCTGGCAGTCCCCTCGGCCAGCACCCGCAGAGGAGCGAGAGCCCGCCAGTCCCGCAGTGAGTCGTCACGGGCAGCCCTGGCCCTGGCGCTTGCCATTAAAAGCCTTGCCTGCTGGGTGGCCGTGATGTCACAGCTGCTGGGCCCTGCGCACCTGGCCACAGGGAGGAGGGGAGGGGATGCTGGGGGACTGGGAGGGGAGTCCTGCCCCACCGGCTGGCCCACGGGGCTGGCGGCTGAGGCCAGAACCTCCCTGGCCCGCTGGGAGGAGTGCAGGGATTCTGGCTCATTCCCAGCTGGGCCACTGGCTGGGGTGTGTCCTCCCCACTCGTCTGCTGAATGGGGAAGGGGTGCCACCATCCCCAGGGCTGCTGTGGGCACAGTGACACAGAGCAGGTGGACCCACCTGGGTGGGTGGTGTGTGCGTGGGACCCCTCGCTGCCACGCACCCCCTTTCCTCCTAGCCAGCTCCCAGCTCCTCCCCCGAGGGCTGACCGCCCTCGAGGCTCTAACCTAAGCGCCTCCTACCCAAAGCCACCTCCTACCCAAAACCGCAACCTGGGGGAGAGGCCGCAGAGGTGACCTCCAACCCTGGGAAGCAGCTGGTCCCTCAAGAGTGGTCTTCTCAGGACCTCTGCCTGCCCTTGGGGGTACCACCGCCGTCCAGCAGCCCCTTTCAGCAGGGGGCACATTTTCATGCCTCTCCCAGGAAAGAGGGTCCTCGCACACTCGGCCCCGGGCCTGAGCTCCACTCTGGGCCCTCTGAGAGCGCTTTTCACGTGCTGATCTATAGTTCACATGACTATTGATCGCCCAGCCCAGGAATCTCTGACAGGCTTCTTGGCTGACCGGGCCTTCCTGGTACCAGGAGTTTGTTTATGGCACTGGGGCTGGCTGCTCGCCCCGAGGGTGGGGGTATGGCCTGGAACCGAGGTCCTTGGGGGCACGTGGCTCCTCATCACACCAGTGATGCAGTTCAGAAGCCAGAGAAGAGCTGTGTGTCTGCGAGAGAGGCTTCAGAGGCCTGGAACCTCCCTGGGAGGCCCTGCCACGTGGAGGGACCGCTTCGCACTTTCATTCTCCCAAGAGAAGCTCAGCGCAGCGCTGAGAAGCTCAGGACCGGGACACATCGCTGATCCAGGGCCCGTGGGGCCCCTCGCTGCCCTGGCTGGGGGCTCCGGGCTGAGACCCGTGTGTGCTGGGGAGGGCTGGGAGGGACGGGACGTCTTTAAGGAGGCAGGGGGCGGGGCCTTCCATTCTGGTTCAGTTGGGCCAGGTTCTGGGCCGGGCACAGCCCCTTCCCGTCCTTTTCATCCTTGCTCCAGGGCGGGCCGGGCCCTGCATCTGGACACACTGGTGCAGACAGGTGCCTGCTACTTCCTGCCCCGCAGGTCAGAACTCCAGCCCCTCTAGACGTCTCCTCCTTCGAAAGCCCGAGACTGGGTTTCTCGGCTAAGACAGCCCTCTGACCCTGCCCCTCAGTCCACACCCTGCCATGGGTGTCAGTCCAGGGGAGGGGGATGCTCAGGGCCGCCCTGGGAGAGCAGCCAGCTGTGCGCAGTTGCAGCGGGTGCCTGGGGAGAAAGGGGACGGGAGTGCCCTGCTGCACCCGAGAGTGGGGGAATGTTCTAGAGCAAGGCTCCCCATGGGCATGACCTTAAGCCCAGAAGGGACCAGGAAGCCTGGCAGTCCTGTTCCCAGCCCCCCGCCTTGGGGCTGCGATGGGGGTGCTGTTCCCGCCGTCCGTGAGCCCGGAGCTCAGGTGGGACCCAGGCACGTTGAGTGCTGCACTCGGGCTGGGGGGTCGGGCTCCACGCAGACGTCCTGAGGGAACAGGGGCACAGACAGAGTCTCCCTCCCCGCACGTCCCCTGCCACCCCCAGCAGTGGCCCCACTTAGGGGTGCAGGTCCTGCTCGAGAAGCTGCCGGCCAGGGAGGGGCCAGGGCCTGTCTTCCTTCACCCGGTGCTGACTGCTTGGCCACTGCACACAGCTGTCCCCTGGATGTGAGGTGGTGTTTCACTGGTGGAATGTTCTGGTCAGGGCTGGCCCCCTGGGAGTGGGGAACAGCCGGGTGAGCAGTCACCCCACCCTGCACTGCCTTGCAGCCTGCTCAGAGAGCCGCAGGATGGAACACCCCCTCTGGCAGCTTTGGCTGTGGACGGTCACCCGTGGCCTCCGACGCTGGCGTGGGACGAGGGCACACCCGCAGTGGCCAGCCGACCTGATGCCAGAGACCAACCCCCGGAGAGCCACAGGCACATGGGCCAAGGTAACCAGGTGGGGCGGCAGTGGTGTCAGATGAGGACAGACACCACCCCCTCGGGGCCCCTGGCAACTCATGCCCGCTTCCGGCTTGTGGTCGGCTCAGGGTCAGACACACTTGCGTCCTGCTGGGCCTGGCCGGAGCTGTGTACCGGGGGCGACTGGCCTCCCTGTCCCTGAGTCTGGGCGCTCAGGAAGGCCGCCCTTCAAGATGGCGGGGGCTGGCCAGGGTGGGAGAGGCCACCCAGACCGGCCACTCCGCCTCCTGGCTACGCGACGACTCAGAGCAGCCGGCCAGGCTGCGGATGGTTGCCAGGCTGGTCCCCAGAACCTCAGACCTGCCCGAGAACACCCCAGGACACACTGCCCAGCTGAGTCCAGATGTTCGCGATGCTGCCTCCACCAAGGGTGCAAGGGGGGCCTGCCAGGCCGGCCCTGGGCTCAGGGCTGGGCAGGCTCTTGGATCACTCAGGCCTCCAGGCAGGGGACCTGTGCAGACAGGGAGCTGGACATGCCCCCAGACTTTCCCCATCTCCCGCACTGTACCCCCACCTAGCCCACAGACATCCCGGGGAGTCCCTAGAGCAGCTGGTGTGGCCCCCACCCAAGGCAGTGCCAGCCCCCAGACAAGGACAGGGAGGCCTGGGGGAGACCACTCGAAGCCTGGCACAGGTGGGAGATGCCCCCGCTCTGTGCCTCTTGGGGCGGCATGGCCCCTTTTCTGCTGAAAGGGGAAACCCTAGCCTGCTCTGCTTGTTGTAGTCCCAACTTGGTTTATCTGGTACAAACCTTTAGTGACGCGGGAACCGGCGTGCCAGAAGTGTCTTCTCAGCTAAAGAGAGCTTTTTGCACGTACCGATTTCCAGGGTGGAGCAGACTCATTCACAGCTCTGGGGAGCCCCAATAGTGTGTTGGGGACAGCAGGCTGGACAGCCCAGGGTGGGTGCCCTGGGGCCCCACCTTGTCTCAATGCCCGGGTGCCACCTCGGAGCTCTTCTTTCAGGCCTGAGTCCATGCCTCAGGCTCAGAAGCCCCTCTCGATAGCCACCCTCGGGAGCAGCAGAGAGGCTGTTCAGACCAGCCAGTGTGTGTATATGGGGGCTCCCTGCGGTCTGGCCTGGGAGAGCGTCCTCAGGACAGATCAGGGCGGATGGGAGGGAGCTGGAACCGCTCTGGGTCATTGGACCGCCTGGTGAACTCGTGGCGGGCGTCCAAGGCTGGCGCTGACTCTGTCTGACCTGGCACTGAGCCTGCCCGGGCTCCCTGGGTGACGCCCCATCACAGTCCTTCAGCTCGACCCACAGCACCTTGCCCTTGAGGCTTCCCAGCTGGCTCAGTGGTGAAGAATCCACTTGCCAAGCAGGAGATGCAAGTTTAATCCCTGGGTCAGGAAGATCCCCTGGAGAAGGAAATGGCAACCCACTCCAGTGTTCTTGCCTGGGAAATCCCATGGATAGAGGAGCCTGGCGGGCTCCAGTCCATGAGGTTGCAGAGTCAAACACGACTAACAACTAAACGGCAACAACAGGCTTGTCCTTCACCATGGGCCACGGACAAAAGGGAGGTGTTCCCGTTGGTGGAGGTTCCACAAATCTAAGCTTTAGCCAAAGAGCTCTGGTCCCCTCGGGCTTGTGGCTTTGGGACCGACATGGATCCCCTGGCCTTGCTGTCCCTGCCGGGTCCCAGCATGGAGTAAACGCGTAGGAAGATGGTAATTCCCTGGGACTTCTCGGCAGAGACGCCACTGCAGCCCCCCGTCCCCACTTTGCCGACCTTCCAGCTGTGCAGTGGTGACCTTGACACGTCCCAGACCTCCTCTCTCCCTCCCCCGGCCCAGCCCCCCTCACCCAGCCCCCAAAGAGTGGACTCAGAGGAAAAGAGCAGCTGTGCAGACAGTCTGCAGCTCCACCCAAAAACCACCGTAAAGAGGGCTCTAAAATCTACATTGTAAATGCTGTCTCTAAAGTTTTTTCTGAGTCCTCACATCCGTAACTGTCCAACAAGAGGGTGATTTTAGGAGTAGCTGCTGCTACTGCTAAGTCACTTCAGTTGTGTCCGACTCTGTGTGACCCCATAGACGGCAGCCCACCAGGCTCCCCCGTCCCTGGGATTCTCCAGGCAAGAACACTGGAGTGGGTTGCCATTTCCTTCTCCAATGCATGAAAGTGAAAAGTGAAAGTGAAGTCGCTCGGTATATCCAACTCTTAGCGACGCCATGGACTGCAGCCCACCAGGCTTCTCTGTCCATGGGATTTTCCAGGCAAGAGTACTGGAGTGGGGTGCCATCGCCTTCTCCCAGGAGTAGCTAACTGTGTATTATTCTGTCCTCATTCTAACCAAACACAAGCAGGTGTGGTGGCTGTTTGCACGGGGCTTCGGCGTTCTGGGACCTTGTGCCAGCGGCGTCCTCTGCCTTCTGTGCCCATCACCGCTGATGGTCTCTGTGCCCCCTAGGAGACTCCCAGACCAGCCCCATCCCGTGGCCAGCAGAGGAAAAGGCCCGGGCTCTGACGGGAAGCCCAGCATCAAGCTTCCAAGGCCAGAGTCGACCCTCCCTGAGCACAGGGCGTCCCCACAGCCCCCAGGAAGCCCGTGTGAGTCTGGGCCTGGCCCTGTGCTGTCTGCGGGCCGGGCGGGGGCCCTTCTGTGTGGCTTTGGTGCGGGGGCCCCTTGTCCATCGGATGCAGGCTGTTGATGGGTGGCACCTCTGAGCCTTCTCGGGGGAATCTTGTCTGCTGACAGGTCTTCGGAGCCCACTGGGAGGAGGGATGTCTGATGGGTGGGTCTTCGTGGCCCTGTTTGGGGGACGGCCTTTGTTCCTTACTGTGCTCACAAGAACTCAGGGGCTCTGTCCACAGCTAAGGGACACGGCGTGAGGTCCAGCAGAGGCGGCCCCACCCTGACCGTGCCGTTTCTCCAAAGTGTTTCCAGCAGGTGGCTGAAGGCGGCGGGAGTCCACCAGGGTCAGAACCGGGGCTGGACTTTGCCGGCAGCTCCGTGGAGGGGCCTGCCGCCATGGAGGCTGCTCAGAGCTGCTCAGGGGAGCAGAGGTGGGGGGGCCTGGAGGGTGGCTTGGGCTGCGGGGGGAGCCCTGGGGCCTGGAGACATTTTGGCCAGAGCATCCTACCCTCTTGCTGGGAGACACTCACCTGCTCCTGGTGCCCTTCATGCTGGGGTGGGGCCTCCATGCACCCCAGCCCACCTGCGTGCCCTCTTGCGTCTGACCCCCCCCGCTTAGGAAACAAAGATGCCTCCTGGTGTGTCAGCCCAGGATACTGGAGTGGGGGGAGGACTGGCAGCTGTAGGGTCCCTCGAGGGAGCGCTGCCTCTGGATCTCTCCGATGGTGACTCCCAGCTACCTGATCCAGGGGGCACTGAGGCCAGAAGCCCCTGAAGACAGACCATGCTGGGGGAGCGCTGGCCTCTGACAGTCACTTCCTCTGAGGGACAGACAGCTGGCAGGAAGGTGTTTTAAGCATCTGCGGTGGCTGAAGGGCCCCTGCAGAGACTCTGGGCCCGAGGTGGGAGGCTGGAAGATGGGGCTCCTTCTGGAAGCACTCCAAGACTTCACGCTGTGTTTGCAGGACAGAGACCTATCAGCAGGAGAACCCCCAAGCCCCTTTCTCCTGCCCAGAAGCTGCGCCGCCGACCGTGTCTCCAGGTGACGCCTCCACCCCTTCAAGGGCCCCCACCTTGAGTGAGGCCCCGTCCCCAGGTAATGGACCAGCTTTCCAGTCAGAGCCAGCCCACTCCCACAGCCCCTGCCCTCCCCACCGCCTGGGTACTGTCTCCACCTGGGGTCTTCTGCTTTTGATCCATCGGCTTGGGGACCGTGGGATGTGGGCTGTATCCTTCCCAGGGTTGGTGGAACATCTTCAGCGTAAAGGTGGTGAATCATCCCTAAACCCTCCTTTCTCTACAGCAGCTGAGGTGGCGGCACCCCCAGCCCCGCACAAGGACGGCCCCCCGGCCCGGCTCATGGCCCTTTGGGACCTGGGCTCCGAGCCCGAGTCCACCCCCAGCGCCTGCTCAGGGGCGTCTTCTCCACGGTCCACTGCTGCCTCCTCGGGGAGCCTCGCGTCGTCCTGCCCTTCTCTCCAGGAGTTTCAGAAAGCATCCGCCATCCTGGTCCAGCTTTCCGAGAGCCCCACCTCCCTCTCGGATGGGGAAGCTGGGGACACTCCAGACACAGACCTCAGCTGGGTGGGGGGACTCCCTGTTCCAGACTCCTGGGGGCTCCACCAGGGCGGAGGGGCAGAGACCTGGGAGGGGCTGGAGGGTACTGAGGCCCTTTCTGGGCGCGGCTCTGGCACTGGGGCGGCTGGCCTGGCTCCAGCAGGAGGTCTCCCCGTTGCTCAGTCTCTGTGGTTGAGGTCGGAGCAGTCCGAGTTGTCCAGCAAGGTCTGGGGCCGGGAGAGCCCACAGGACCCTGGCGCCGGTGCCAGGCCAGCCCCAGGGTACTGCTCGCCTGCAGGACACGCGTCCCACTTGGAACAGCCTGGGATGCCCCTTGCCCTGCCTCCCTTTCTGGGCCCAGGGGAGGGGCAGGAAGATTCTGGAACCAGTGGGAGCCCGACCAGTGAATCAGACACAGGAAAAGCCCAGCGGAGGTCCTGGGAGGCTGCAGGAGCGAGGCTCCCATCCCAAATCTCTTCCTCGAGTGACTTCCACTTCACCCTTCCCTTCCCCTCCGGGACCTCAGCCTCTGAGTTTGGCAAAAGAGGAGAGACGGGGCCTCCGCAGGCCTCAGGTGGCTGCCCAGAGGGGCCCTGGGGCACTCACCCGAGTCCTTCCACTGATGGGAAACCTCTACGGGCCTCCTCTGAGCCTGAAGTCCTCTTGATGCCAGGGGCCCCTCCTGGGAACCTGGGTGGGCAGGCAGCCCAGACAGCTGACAGCCAGGCCCCTGGGCACGGGGGGAGCAGAGCCTCCCCTGTCCTGGAGGAAGCCTGCACTCCTCTGGCTGGTGGCTTCTTGCCTGAGATCCTGTCCCCGGTGGACGAGGGGCTGTCCTACAGCAGCTTCGACCTCCCGTCCTCCACCCAGAGGGACTCTCGCCTCCCTCCTCTGCCTCCCATCCTCCCCGCGGATGGGGAGACTGACCCTGCCAGCGCCCACTCAGAAGACTTCCCCACCCTGCCCAAAGATGCCGTGTGTCCTGGGGGCTCGCTGGACTCCCCAGGGGAGGCTGCCTCCCTCATTATGGGAGAGTGGTCCTCCCTGTCTGGGGAGGGTCTGTCTGAGTCACCGTCCCCGGGGCCCCAGGAGGAGGCTGGGCTCTGCCTTGGGGTGGCGGGACAGGGCAGAAGCCTTAGTGGAGAACTGGGTGAATCAGGTTCTGTTGGGAGGGGCCAGGCCACGGACAGCTGCTTGTCTGAACCGGTCAGCTTGGGGTCTCCCTGGTGTAGGGGAGCAGGGGATACCCCGGGGCGGCTCCTAGTGCTGACACCCCCGACCCTGTCCGGGTCTGGAGTAGCCTGCGCATCTGTGGGGAGTCTGGCAGCTGGGGACCCAGGGCTGCCTGGCTCCGGGCGAGGGGACCTTGCTCTGGCTCTGGGCGCCGGACCGCACACTGCCCTCCCAGGCATGGAGAGAGCCGAGGTGATGGACCTGCTGTCCGCCCAGCTCAGCAGCAGGATCCTGAGGGACACCCTGGCCGTGCTCTCGGAGGCAGCCCCAGCAGGCAGCCTGGCGACAGAGGGGCCCACGGGGACCAGCCGGGTCACACGGGCTCACATGGCAGCCACTGGGCGGTCGTGGGGAAGCCTAGAGTTCTGAGAAGACAGGGCGGTGGCGGGGGGCTGTGGGGACACAGACGCTGTCTGTGAGAGCCCCCTGCCTGGCTGGCCGTCGAACGAGGCCTCCTAGACACAGCAAGGCCCCGGACATGTTGTCTCCACGTGACTGTGTGTTAGCATATGTGTGTGTGGGCGTGCTGGGGGCCTCAGAAGAGGCCAAGAGGAGAGCGCAGCTCTGGGGGGTCTGGGCGGCCAGATCCTGAGGCTGGGGGTTACATCTGCACTGATACGCCCTCTCGGATCTGCCTCGTTGGGAAACCGGCGGGGATGTTTGCCTGCCTCTGATTTCTGAAGGGTAAACCTGGCGCCTCCACGACGTCCAGCTGGCGACTCCGGGCTGGGAGGTCCGTGTGCATCCCCTTGTGCAGATTAGAGGAGGAGGCAGCTCGGGAGAAGGTGATTTCGCCCGCAGCCAAGTGACCCTCCGCCCGGCCTCTGAGCTGGAGTGGACCCCCGCCTCCCCAAGGGTGTGCAGGCCGCCTCCCAGAAGAAATGAGAGCCCTTGCCAGGCTGGCCATCGAATGGGCCCTCCTGGACACGGCAAGGCCCCAGTGGGTTTCAGAGGTGGCAGCGTGTGGGCTCCTGCAGGGACGGCCTCGCAGGCATCCCCTTACGAGAGCGCCTGTCCGCCTCAGCACCAGACTCAGGCGGGTGTCCAGGAAGTTGATGCTGAGTCAAGCATGAAGAGGGGTTCCCGTGGGAAGGAAGTGGGGAGAGGCTGAGACGGGAGGACGGGGTGAGACTGCCGGGAGGCCCGCAGGGACGCGGGTCTCGGTAGACTGGGCAGGGAGAGCCCTCGGGCCACCTCGGGGTGAGACCAGGGAAGCTGACCTTCAGGGGCTGAAGTTCAGGCCACTGCAGCACTGACCTCTCCCCACAGCAGCCGCCCCATGAGCCGCTGATGGGCTCTGAGGGGTCCCTGTGGTCCCCTCCTCCCCCAGGAAGCGCCTGTCTGTTCCCATGGGGCTGTCTCACTTTAAAGTTGTTAGTCTTTCTCTCCTGAATTGTCATCATCTGTGCACTTGGAGGAGAAGTAGCTTTTCAGTGAGCCCAACAATCAGCTCTTTCACAAGAGGAAGCAGGGACTTCCCCGGTGGTCCAGTGGTTAGGGCTCTGCACGTCCACTACAGGGGGTGGGGTGGGGGGTGGGTTCAGTCCCTGATCGGGGGACCAAGATCCCACATGTCACACAGCGTGGTCGAAAATTAAACAAATAAAAGGAACCAGCTTCCATATCGGCTTCTAAACCTCTGACGTGATCAGGATTTCTTGAGATGAGGCTCACTCACGCTGTGCTTGACCTCTCAGAAGCCACTCTGCATGTCCTACAGCAGTCTCTCTCCCCGTCTGTCAACTAAACCATCCATCAGTTATCCGCATGGGCTTCCCAGGTGGTAAAGAATCTGCCAGCCGCTGCAGGAGACGCGGGAGACCCGGGTTCAGTCCCCGGAAGATCCCCTGCAGGAGGGCATGGCAAGCCACTCCAGTATTCCTGCCTGAGAAATCCCATGGTCAGAGGAGCCTGCCAAGCTACAGTCCGTGGGGTCACAAAGAGTCAGACGCGACTGAGCGCACACACATCACTTATCATCTCTTTATTGTCTATCCCGCATCTATCATTTACAGCACCTATCAATCGTCTGCCTGCATCAACTATAGCATCCGTCCAGCCATTTCCAGTTCTCAAACTGGAAAATACCTGCTTGCCGGGGAGTCCAGAATCGAGCAGTCGGCGGCGTGTTGGCCTAAGGGACATCGCTGTCCTGCTGCTGGTCCAGGATATGACCCCTGACCCCTGTGAGATCCTGGGAAGTCAGCTGTCAAGTTAGAATGACAGGAGGCCCTCTCCTGCAGCCCTGACTGCAGTGAGAGGAGCTCATTCACTTTCCAGCACTTGTCATTTAAAGTGGGCGGCGTCTTCAAAGCTGGCCTGGCAAAGCCCCCAGGTGCTGCCTCTCAGACCCCATGGACCCCTGCAGGCCAAGGCAGGAACCACCTACCGCTGTCACCAGGCTCCAGCCTCTGGGGCAGCCACTCCAAGGGACCGGCTCACCAGCCCAGCCTGCATCACAGCCCAGCTCACGCAGGACGGGGTCATGGTCCCAGGAACAGCAGTCACGACAATCCATGTGGGCCTGACGCCCGATGTCCCCAAGCCCGCTTGAACGCACAGAAGGGGTTTGGGTCCACTGGGGGGAAAAGTGTGTGCATTCTCCGTGTACGCAATTTCAGAACAAATTTTGAGCTACAGCTTTCTTATTGATTTCCCCCTAGTTTTCTGAACAAATTAGTCTGTGATTTTTTATTTTTTTTTTCCTATTTATCGCTGACCCTTTTGGATTTACGAGGCCGTGTGAGAGGAATTATGTATTTTACACACACCACGTTCGGTCATAAATCTCCCACATCGAAACCCGGCAGATTTGCCTCAGATTCCATAGTCTTGGGTCTGGCCGCTACGGGCGGGGGGCTGACAGCTGAGCACCAGGCATGGCCATGCCCGCAGCTGGACTCAGGGCCTCCCGGGTGCCCAGCAGGCGCGTGTGTCCCTGGGGTCACTTTGTGGCCCCTCACCCTTGAAGGGAGTCTGGTCACGGAGGACTTGTATGAAGACCCTGGCCTTCTCCTTCCCATGACAGCTGGATCCAGGGAGCTTGGGGTTATCCAGTGACCAGCCAGGGGAGGAAGACTGTCCACCAAAGGTGTCAGACATGCTTAATCTCCGCCGACATTATGTGTGTGGAGCTGAGGGCTGTGGCATTCAGATATATTGACCTGAAGCAAGACTTCAATTTCAAGATTGCTCCCTCCAAGGTCTCACCGTGCTCGCCTTGGCTCCAATCCCTGTAGCCTCTTGGGCCAATAAATCTTGATACCAGCCTCCAGAGAAGTCATTATCTTTCATAGAAAATGATTATTTCTCAGTTAAACCCCGCACGGAATTTTCCCGTGATCTGTCTCCATCAGCCTCTCCACTCAGTTGTCCCCTTCTGCGTCAAACGCCCAGGACCTCACCCCTAGCGCCTTAAATTCTAATCACCAGATGAGCTTTACGAGTCCTTCTGATGCCTGGCCCTGTGCACCCCTAACAGCCACATCATAAAACACAGACGAAGGCCACGGCAGCCAGCTGGGGGAGGCCGCACGCCCGCACGAGCACGCGGGTCCTGTTAGATGGTGCCCTCCCCACCCCCGTGCAGGGGCGCCCGGCCCACAGGGCAGGAGGTGAGCACCCTGGCCTTCCGAGGGAGCTGGGGCCACCGAGTCAGATTTGCCTGCAGCTGAGGGACAAGGCTGTCCTGTGACTGCTCGACCAGCAGCATCTTAACACTGGCTCCCCTGCAGCAAGAGGTCCCAGAGGGTCTGCAAGTCCCACGTCTGTCCCCCGTCCCATGTCCTAGCCGCCCACCCCACTCCAGCCAGCAACTGTCAGCCTGCTCCCCTGCCTTGGGCCCCACCCAGCGGCCCCCTTGTCCCTAGCCCTGTCTCTTAACGCCCGCCAAGCACAGCGAGGGGCAGAAGTGTTTGCAACACGTGACTGCAGGCTCAGGGGCAGGGCAGAATCATACAAGCACCCGGCACCCCAGCCTCCCTCGGGGGCTCCCTGGGCCCCCTAACCTGTCCTGCAGCTCACCTGGCAGATTAAGGGGCTTCCCCTCAGCCGTGTCCATTCAGGTGGTGACGTGGACATTTAACAATGCTGGGGCCAGCTCCATCTGTCCCTGGGTGTGTCGCCTCCATAACTACAGTCCCTGCCCTCTTCACGGCATCATTGAGAGGACACAGAGGCCTGTCCCTGCCAGGCTCCGTCCCCGGCACGTGGCAAGCACTCAGGAATAATCCTCCTGTAAATTTGCTCGAGAATGGCTGGTGTCCTCAACCAGCTGAGCCTGAAACCAGATGCCAGCTGAGGGGTGTGGAGGTGGCACCCACTCCAGGGCCAGGCTGCAGGTGGAGTCCACCTGTCCCTTCGTCCCCCAACCTTGTACAGAACCTGCCCCATGAGGGGGGGCTCGGAAAAGGGACAGTCAGCCCTGACCTCCAGGGCTCACAGCCACCCAGCTGGACACCAGCCGGCATGGCCGGGACGACTACCATGGGGGAACTCAGGGTGGGGAGATGAGAGTTCTGCCTTTGTCCCGGTCAGGGGCATCAGAAGAGACCCTCCCAGGTGTTGGAGGCACCCGGGTTGGAAGGTCCCTCTGCTACATACATTCCATGGGTCCTCAACCACTGCTCTGGGCCTCCGAGGCCGAGATTTCCCCTCTGTGAACAAGAATGTGCGTGCATGCTAAGTCACTTCAGTCGTGTCTGACTCTTTGCGACTCCATAGACTATAGTACTCCCTTTGAAATCAGCGTGAATCTCACAAACCTGAGAATTGCCTCCAGTACCTGCCAACTGCCTGGCAGCACAGACAATATGCCAGGTGGGTCTCAGTGTCCCAAGAGCAGGCACCTCTCCTGCTGGGAGGAGGGGCAGATTGAGGAGGGTGTGGGGTGAGGGCACCCGGCTTCAAGCAGGGAAGTGGGGCCTGGTTAATCCGTGGAAGCTGGTGTTATGGTTCTCGGACACACCCACCACCTCGTCTGAATGCTTCTGCACGTGGCTGCATTGAGGCATGCTTTTCCTAAGAACTTTCCATTAAACCAATCGTGTGCTGAGGATTGGAGACACTGTGGTGCTGTTTCCAAGGTCAGCCTCCCAGTGCTGGGCTAAGCCAGCACATATGCCCACTGGCTGCCCCAGAGAGCCGGGGTCCCAGAGACCCTCCCTCACCCTCCTCAGCACCTGGACAGGGACACAAGAGCCCTGGAGGAAGAGCTGTGAGTGACGGTGGGCTGGGAAGGGCCACAGTCCTTCCAGGGGACTTTGAGTGTCTGCTAAGGCCTGAATTGGATGGCATCACTGACGTAATGAACATGAGTTTGAGCAAACTCTGGGAGATCGTGAAGGGCAGGGAAGCCTAGCGTGCTGTGGTCCATGAGGTCGCAGAGTCAGACAAGACTTAGCGACTGAACGACAGCAAGGCCTGAACTGTGTCCCCCACCGCACAAAGTCCTAATCCCAACGGGATGGTGTTAGGAGGTACCTTCAGGAGGCGATCAGGGTTTGATGGGGTCATGAGGGTAGGGCCCCCATGATGGGGTCAGTGACCTTACGAGATGAGACCGTGGAGACCCCTCCCTCTCCACGTGCAGCACAGAGGAAGGGCCAGGTGAGCAGAGGCAGGAAGTGGCTGGCCATCTGCAAGCCAGGAATTGAGTCTTCACCAGAAACTGACCATGCCCGCCCCGATCTTGGACGTCCAGCCTGTGAGAGATATTAATAGATGCCCGTCTGTGGTTTAAGCCGCCTGGCCTGCGGTGTTCTCTTACAGCAGCCTGAACAGACAGACAGGGTGTTCAGAAGCTAAGCTTCTCCTGCAGAGGGAAGCAGGTGTCCAGGTGAGCTTAGAGTCCCTCCCAACAGCCCAGCCTTGACAGCCTTTGCCAACCGTGTGACCAGATCCTGGTGTATCTGCCCGATAATCACCATGTGACTTGTGGTCATGCCTGTGGTCAGTGGTTTGGAAGGGAGGACAGGAGAAAGAAGCCTGGGCCACCAGGGAGCAAACCACCCCCCACCCAGACCAGGCCCACTCACCGCGTCCTTCCCATCCTGGATTCTCAGTCTTGATCTCTGCGTGTCCTTCCTTCTCCCACTGCCCTCCCACCTCTCTGCTGCTCCTTCCCGGCCCCTCCTCACCTCAGCCCTGCATCTGGAGGCCCGGGGCTCAGTGTGTGGCCAGCCTTCTCCGGTCCTCACTTACCGTCTAAGCCCCATTCTCACACAGCCAACCAGTGGCCTGGTGCCAGCCGCAGATGCTGCCAAGGTCTGCGGAACTCAGCAGGTCCAGGCACACCTTGGCCTCCATTCCCAGCCCTGCATTGCCCGTCCCAGCGCCTCCCCTGCAGCCTCTCATCTCAGCCAAGGGCGGCTGCACAAGCCCTGCAGCAGACGTGGCCTCTCTGTCACACGCCTGTCCCACCTTTACGCATATGCAGAGCCCAACCTTCTCGCCAGCACTGCAGCCTGCCTCTTGGTGGAGCCTCACTATCTCTTGGAAGGCTGCGACAGCCTCTTGGGGGGCTCCCCCTCCTGCCCCTTCTAGCCGGCAGTCAGAAGGGCAGAACCACACAACCCTGCTCAAAATCCTCCCTTGACCAGCTTCGCATTCGGGGCCAGGGCCCTCCTCTAGGGAGGCCTTGTGGGGTCCTGCTCTCAGCTGCTTCTCCAGCTCCACGCCCCGCTCCACTTGCTGTCCTTCCAGGACACGTGCCCCTTCTGCCTCAGGGCCTTTGCACGTGCAGTCCTCTGCCTGGGCTGGTTACCTCCCTTCTTACCTCTTTCACCCACAGTCTCCCTCTCTGGGAGGATTTCCTGACCCCTTCAGCCCCACCCTTCTCTACTGCTTTTTATAGCACTTATCTCCACCTCACAGGCTTGTTTGCTTTGGGTCTTTCTCCTGGCCCAGTGACACTTGGGCTTGGCTTTGTGTCCAGGGCTTGGTGTGTACCAGAAGCCCAGCAAGTGTTAGTGAAGAATGAATGGGGAGGGGGCACACGTGCCTGCACCAGGGGGCTCTAGTTTGGATCCCCTTAACCAGGGTTTTCTAACCTTCCAAACCTAAACAACAAAACCCTTTTCAGACAAAATCTTACACAGCACCCTACAGTGCAAAGAGCAGAGGGATGACTGCATGGCTATCAAGTAGTTTGTGTTCAAATTGTATCATTTACGTATTTAACTGTTGATCCCCTATGATAGCGAGGTGGCCTGGAACATGGGAATCTGAGCTTCCAGGCCCGCAGAGGACGGATGCTGACTCACGTCCATTCTGTGGTCCATTTCCTTTCTTTTCTGTTTTCGGTCACACAGTTCAGAGAAAATCTGATATGCACAAAACAATTAGGAATAGCAATAGAAAAAACAGGTCTTGCGTTAAATTAAGCAAACAAATCATAGGAAGCTTTCTTTCCTAGGTTTGCAGGGCAATCAGTCGTGAAGGTTCTCGAGTTTAGCTCTGTAACACATCCGCGGGGTTTGTGCAGTAAGTTTTACAAGTTTTCTAAGAGTCAAAAGTCTCAGATTAAAAAAAACAAAGTCAGGATTGCAGACCCTACGAAGCCCCAGGTAGGGTTGCCAGATATAACACAGGAAGCCCAGTAAAATGTCAATTTTAGTTGAACAGCGAAGCGTTTTTAGTCTAAATGTGTCTCATTAAATTTGCATTTCAGGTATGATACATATTTAGACTTAAAAACACCTCGCTGCTCATCTGAAATTCACATTTAACGGTGCTTCCTGTACCTTCATTTGCTAAATCTGGCGACCCTAACCCGGAACGGGGTGGGGCGAGGGGCGGCTTGAGAGTTGTCTGCAGAGCCCGTGAGGGTGGGGGCGGGGCGCCAGGGGGCGGAGCCTGTTCTCGGAGGCGGGACGTGGGTGGGCGGAGCCTGAATCTCGGTGGGCGGGGTCTAGGGCGGGCCGGGGGGGGTGGGCGGGGCAGAGCCTGGAGCTCCGGGCCCGAGGTCGAGGGGCGCCTGGGAGGCGGGGCCGAGACGCACGGGGGCGGGACCCGGCCGCCGGCGGTGGGGCGGGGCGGGGCGGGGCGGGGCGGGGCGCTGGAGGCGGGGCCCGGCGCGCGCGGCGCTCGTGACGGCGGTTGCCAGGGTGAAAGGTCAGGCGCGGCGCGGCACTCCCAACATGGCGGCGGCCGGGACGGCGGCGTCGCCAGCGCGCAGCCTGGGAGCCCCGGCGGCGGTGGCGGCGGCGGCGGCGGCCCGAACCCGGAGCCCGCCCCCGGCGCGGCCCGCGCGGCTGCCCCCGCTGCTCGTGCTGCTGACGGCGGCGGCGGCGGCGGGGCCGGGCGCAGGCGGCGCGGCGCGGCTGTACCGCGCGGGGGAGGACGCCGTGTGGGTGCTGGACAGCGGCAGCGTGCGCGGGGCCACCGCCAACAGCTCGGCCGCGTGGCTCGTGCAGTTCTACTCCTCGTGGTGCGGCCACTGCATCGGCTACGCGCCCACCTGGCGGGCCCTGGCCGCAGACGTGAGAGGTGAGGCGCGCCTGGCGCGGGGGCCCGCCGCTGGCCTGGCGCCTACGACCCCCGGATTCTATCCTCAGGTCCCTCTCCCCTGGCCCTCTGGAGGCATCCCGCTTCGGCGGCCGCTGGCCTGCACCCCGGGTTCATCCCTCGAAGGACCCCCCGCCCCATGGAGATCTGGGAAGTCGGCTGTCAAGTCAGGATGACAGGAACCCCTCTCCCGCCGCCGCCCTCACTCAGCTGGGGACATAGAGGCCTTCTCCGTTTGTCCCAGCCCTCCAGACCCTCTTGTTGAGTCTCTGAGAGCTTCAGTAACCACCTCCGCCCCAGGTCTTTATCCTAGCTGTGTCCTGACGTTCGTCTCGTTCTGAGTAACTCCACCCGGCTGCCTGGAATCCCGGTTCTTTGAAGCTCCCGGTTCTTTAAGGCTCCCGGTTCCTGCCCCGGGCTGCTTTCCCTGGGGGTCGTTCTTCCTTTTCCTTTGGTTTGGAGAGCTGAGCATATATAGTGGCTATTCAAAGAGGTCCAGCTGTGCTGGAGACCTCTGTGGAAGCAGAAAAAGACCTTCCCGCATTTCATTGGTTGGTTCCTTGTGCGTGGTCACGCAGCCTTGGACCAATCTGTCACCCACCAAACTTCTGGTCATGTTCCCACACTTTATTGACGCTTGGCACTTTCTTATCACGGTGCAAATTGCTAATCAGCCACTAAGTTCTTGGAGTGCTCTAAATTGCACAGTTGTAGCCGTTTAAGGGTTTTGCAGCAGCCTTGCTACAAGCTGGTCGCGCTTCAGAAGAGAACACGAATTGCTCTGAAGTGGGGGCCTGTCCCCAACAAGAGCAGGGTTTGGCAAGACTTTCCTGAGGCTGAGCTGACCTCTAATTATATATTTCAGAGGGCAAGAGAGTAACAAATGGGCTCTCTTCCAGAACTGCAGTTTTACAGCCAACCCTGTTGGGATTTTCTCATATCTAGACAGATTCATAACGAAACTTGAAAAAAAAGTCTAAATTGGGCTTTTATACAGGATTGTGATTATCTTTAGCGGCTTCTCTTGCCTCAAGGTATTGGGCCTTCTTGATTCTAAAGTGTCTGTTCTTTGATCTAGTGTTTGCTTGGGCCTTCGCCGCTGGTCAGAACTGAAGTCAGAGACTTCATGAAATGGACGGTCTGCTCCATGATAGGTGTCCTTTAAGCCTTTGCTTTGTCATCAAACAAGTGCTTTTAATAATAAGAGGACTAAGAGGACTTTTCAGTGTTCTTTTCTTATTGGGAGGCGGAAACACAGATATGTAAATTTTAATGCTCTTTGCTCTGGCAAAACGTTGTCATCACCTGTTTTGTGCATATTTTGATTTTTTTCAGCTTAGTGTGTGAAATACAAAAGTTGTAAATAGGATTTGAATATTGCAAACCATTGCATGGTTCAACCAGCATGTAAGGAGCCTTGGACATTGTCCCTGCAACTCAGAAGGAAAGTTATTTTTGAAACAGAAACTATCGGTTGCCAAAAAAGTTCATTCAGGTTTCTCTGTGTGTTCCCAGCCACACTTTCTGGCCAATCTGGTAGTAAAATCCATTATCTAGTGGTGTGATTAGCCTAACTGTTGGCTGAAGATTATCTTAAGAGAGCTGGGGGCTTCCCAGGTGGCGCTCGTGGTAAGCAACCTGCCTGCCATTGCAGGAGGTGGAAGAGATGCGGGTTCAGCGCCTGGGTGGGGCAGATCCCCTGAAAGAGGGCGTGACAGCCCACTCCAGTGTTCTTGCCTGGAGAATCCCATGGACAGGGGAGCCTGGAGGGCTGTGGTCCCTAGGGTCGCAGAGTCAGACACAACTGAAGCAACTTAGCACACATGCCGAGTTGGGCATTCTGCGAGTGAAGGCAGGAAGAGCAGGCCTGAGACAAAAGGAGGTGTGACTGAGAGTGAAAAACAGCTGTGGCTCCAAAGATGGGGGGAGGACGGGGGTCCTGAGAGCTGGACTGCCGGGGGCTCCCTGAGCACCAGCTCTGACTGGAGGCAGAGCCTGGGCGCTGGGCGATGTCGCACGTCAGGTCCCAGAGAGAGCTAACCTGGGGACCTTGGGGGCCCAGCCTGGGCAGCGGGAGCAGAAGCTCTGGGCGTGAGGCCTGGCCTCCTGTCAGCATAAGCCCCAGAGGTGGAGGATTCCTGTCTTGGGGCCACTGACCGTGCCAGGCACCTGCAGGAGAGGGCCTGAGGCTCGAAGGGGAGCAGGGACCGCCCCCCCCCGCCCCCCCCCCCCGCCCCCGCCGTGGCTGTCTGCACACGAGAACGCTCCGCTAGAGGAACCTGCTACTCGGATCCTGGGCTCCCACCTGACTGACCCAGGGTCCTTCCCGTGGCTCGTCTCTGTGAAGTCCTGGAGGAGCATGCTGAGAACTGCCTGCTCCCTCGCTGAGGAGGCTAGTGCAGCCCCTCCGCGAAGCGCCTTGCCTCTGCCAGGGGCCGTCCCACGGGGCGAGGGTGCCCACGCCCACGCTGTCCAGTCTGAGCGCAGTCACTGCTCCCACTCTCACTGCTCAGGCCCAGCCAGTCTTTGGTGAATAGGGGGTTCAGTGAGCCCCCTGGGGCACGCAGACCTGGGCCCGTCAGATGCCTCTTCCCACCCATCTTGAAACACTGCGTCCAGCCCACTCAGCTAGTCTACCCTCCACCCCCAGTCTCAACAGCAGCATGGCTTCTAGAAGGTGGCTGGTTACAGTACAGCCCCCGCTCCCTGACTTGAGGTTGCTGACGGTTGGGGCTGGTCACAGAGCTGGAGGAGCGCCTGCTGCCCGCCCCCCCCACCCCCCGCCCCAGCGCCTCCTGAGTGGCCTCCTCCACTTGCTCAGAGTGGGCAGGGGTCTGCAGGTCCCCTTGGCGGGGCCTCTCTGTACACAGCGTTGGGGCACCTTTGTTTTCCTAAAAGATTTGGATTGAACTTGAGCTTTTTGCTGACATTTTTAAGATTTTGAAAATAATTGTTTTTCCTTCTATGAAGGTGGCTTAACAAACAAAAGAGTTACTGTGGGTGCAGCCAGATGTCCTCCCAGTGTTTATGTAGATCTGGCTTAGGCCTGTCACTTCTAAGTCCTTCACAGAACAAAACCCTACTGTGCTCCTGAAAATCCTTTTGCCTAGAGCTGTGATCTTAGCTCAGCCTCTGCGCCTCCTTTTGAGGTGAGAACTGAGACACCTGATGAGGGTGGGCAGCTGCCCACCCAGAGGCGCCTCCACGATGGCCACGGAGACTTCCTCAAGGCCCACAGTGCCCGTTGGGGCTGCCGGGTCCTGGGCGTCTGTTCCAGCCCGTGTCTCCTCTGCCTCGTCTTGGGGGGGGTACAGGGAAGGTGTTCGGTCATTGGCCCCAGGATGTTTTTTAGAACAAGGCCGTTCTTTCTAAAGTGTAGTTTTATCTGGCCATTGCTTCCGGCCTCACTGCGTCTTTGCTGCCGTGCAGCCTTTTCTCCGGTTGACCCTGGGCTTCTGACCACGGTGGCTTCTCTCGTTGCACAGCACTGGCTCTGGAGCACAGGCTCGGAAGTTGAGCATGGGCTGAGCTGCTCCACGGCCCGTGAGATCTTCCTGGATCAGGGGTCAAACCCGTGTCTCCAGGCAGGCACATTCTTTACCACTGAGCCACCAGGGAAGCCCGCCCCCAGAATTCTTGATGAAAGACGCAGAGGAAAGCGGGACCTGGCAGGCAGCACCACCGCACAGCACCTGTGTGGCCGTGCCGTGGAGTGGAGGGCTGCAGGTGCCAGGGCTGGCCAGGCCCCCTCTTGCCTCCCACCCACCTCAGTCACCAGCTGGTCTTATCCACGTGGCTGCAGGCTTCATGCGCGTGAACTAGACCAGCTGATGGTTCCCACGCCGCTCCCTGTCCTCTGGGAGAAGCGGGGGGCTGAAGGGGGCGGGGTGCTGATGGAGCAGGACCCCACCTGGGCCCTGGAGAGGCAGGTGGGTGGGGGCACGTCCCCCACACGGGGGCTGCCCCACACTGAGACTTGTCTGTGAGACCCAGGCTTCACTGCAGCCGGACCCAGAGGGACAGCGCCGCCGCGTGCCGCTTGGGACACTGAGCGGAGGAGCCCTGCTGCGGAATATCGCTGGCTTCACGGGCGTCCGCGGGACCCTTGATCGCAGAGCGGTTCCCGCCCACGCGCCCCCCGCCCCAGCCCACAGAGCCGGCCAGCATTCCCACAGGTGCTGTCCACAGTGAGCGAGCCGCAGCACCTGTGGGAACACATACAGTGCTAGCTTACGCACACCTGCGTGCAAGCACAGGCATGAACCCGCCGTGAGCCCGTCGCGGCCCTCTGCCCCCGGAGGCTGAGCCAGAGCGCTACTCCAGGCTGCTCTGGGGGCTGGTGCAGAAGGCGCGCCCCTTAGCGCGCGCTTCCTCTCTGCCCAGGCCTGTGCGTCCTGAACTTGGAGCTTGCCTGGAAGGCCCTTCGCTCGGCCTGGAGGGGCCTCATGGGGGCCAGAGCGCCCTCCAGCGGCCCAGCGTGGGAGCAGGCGTGGCCGCGTCACCCTGGCCGCCCTCGCTCTCGAGGGTGAGAGGACCAGGAGGCTGCAAGGAATCGAGGGGCGGGATTCTCTGAAACCCGAGGGGTTAATTAATTTGAACTGTAACCGTTTTCTTCAAGTGATGGATGCTTTACCATAAGTGTGACTTGTATAGACGTTCTATTAGAACTTGCCAAGTAATGGTGGGAAGTTTAATCCTGTGAGGATAAATAATATAGTTACTTGACAAGGAAACTTGAGATAAATTGTAGTTCGCTGTGTAGACATGCTTAGTTATTTCATGGGTAATTTTTTTTAAGTCTGTGATCCTAAAAATAGATGGGCTTGTGAGCGGAAGTGAGGAGCGGCCCGGGGCTCACGGCCGCTCCCTGTGGAGGCCCCGAGCCTGGCTGGCAGCTGGGGGTGGCTGGCGCAGGCCTAGTCCTGAAAGCAGGCGATTTGCATTCAGTTGAGGGCGCTTCCCTCCTTTGTGTGTGGAGTCCCGACAGGTGGGAGAGGCAGGAGGAGGGGAGGACACCAGCTGAATGACCGCAGACCCTGAAGCTCACCCTTTGAAACGGTTTGCATTCTCCCTGATAAAACAGACCGGCCCCCTTTGTGCTGCCGTGAAAGCCGCCCATCTGCCGGGATGCCTGTGGTGGCTGTTAGTGCCCGCGTCACTGAAATCTCCTTCATCTGCCTCCTTCCTGCGCCGCACAGGCGGCCTCTTTGAAAGGTGGACAAGGGCCACGTGAGGCGTCAGCAGGCTGGGCACCGGGCCCTGCCCCGGGCCGCCGCCTCGAGGAGATGCACGTGCAGACCGCAGAGTCCTCGGCCCAGTAGGAGCTGTCCTGTCCCCGCCGGCGTGCGGCGACCTGTCTCGGAACACTCTGTGCGTTCCCTGTCCGTGTGGACCCTGTCCTTCAGAGGAGAGGATGGACAAGGCGCAGGAGTGCCAGCAGTGTGAACAGGTGGACATGGGGGCAGGTCCTAGGAAGGTGAGCAGGACGCTGGGGTTGGCGCCCAGCAGGGCCACTGAGCGAGGGGCCTGCCACCCGGAGGGCCAGCAGGTGCCGCGTCCAGAGGGCCCAGCCCCGATGGCCACGCAAGCTGCAGGGGCAGCTTCCAGCAGAGGCCCCTCGGTCTGGTCTCTCCGTGGAGCATCCCCGGCTGCTCCCTGCAGGACTGAGGCCCAGAGACTCGCTGGCCAGTGGGGGTGCTTGGGGGGAGGGGAAGCACCCCATCTTGCTTCCGGGGGCGGGGCGGACGGGCTCTGAGGGGTGTGGGGGCTGTCGGCCGTTTAGAAGCTGTTGTCAACTTGTGAGCAGGAGGGACGGCCCTCCGGCTGGCTTGCGCCCTGGGGCTGGTGGCCAGGGCCAGGCTGACCCCAAGCCTTCTGGGCTCCGGGGGCGCGGCAGCCTGCCCCTCGCCTCACAGTCGCACTGCTCTCCAGGGCACTGCATGACTGCCCCTGGCCGGTCACTGCCAGGGGCTCGTTTTCTTCTGCATCCTCCTGTTGGGACACATTTGAAACTTGAGCCAAGGTGGGACTCATGTCCTCTCAGTATCACACGGGCCTGCTCCCCAGGCTCCCCAGGCTGAGTCCCCCGGGCTGTACCTGTGTTTGACTTTCGCTTCATGACCATTAGTTAAGGGCTCAGACCCAGGCTGCAGTGAACCCGCAGACCTCACTGGGGAGTGGTGCAGATCGCTTCTGTCCAGCGGGAAAGGGAACCTGAAGGCTTCTTGCCCATCAGCGTCGGCCAGCTCTGTCCTGGAGGGCTGGTCCTGCTGGCTGTGGGCTCGGACCTCTCACCCAAGCCGGGTCTGTCAGTAAGTAGGTTGAAGGCGTGTGTGACTCCTCCTTCTGTAGTGATGAGTCATGCTCTTGGCTTTTGGAAAATTACACCCTGATACTGACTTAGGAAGGACTCGGTGCAGGGAACCCTCACACTTGTAAGTTTACGAAGTGTTTCATTTACTAGAGATATCCCAGGAAAGATCAGTCCAGCGTAAGTTTTTCTGAAACAGCATTTCAGCGCAGTCCGACTGATGCTGGGCACTGCTGCTATTTCAGGGAGCACCTCAACTTTTCACTGTTACCCTGGGAATAAGCAAGTAGCTAAAAACCTAGGGAAAGCCAAGGCCTTTCTTCTTGAAGCCACTGGCAGGTGTGCCCTATTTCGAAGGGCAGGGCCCATCTGCTGGGTGCCTGGGGTACTTGGAGCTTGGAGGCTGGAAAAGCAAAGCTGGTACCAAGCGTCGCCCTGTCTCTGCTGCTCTGCCCAGGGCATCTGTGGCCAGGACCCGGTGGTTCCCGGAGCTGGGGTGTCCCTCCCCTCCTCGTTCCAGGAGGAAGGCTGGGCATGGGGGTCGGTTGCGTTTCAGGAGGGGCGCCTGGCTGGGGTGGCCTCATGACCTTGAAGAGGAAGGCAGCTGAGCACAGGCCAGTGGAGTGTCCACCCGAGGGGTCTGATCTGTGCTGAGAGTGGGGCGTGTCGTGAGGGGACGGTGTCACCTGCTGGCCATGGGGAGACTCTGGCTAGGGGGCCGGGGTGGGGGTCAAGCCCCCAGGGGCAGTTTGGAGGTTGTGATTGCCCCCGTGCAGGCCTGCAGGCTGAGCCTGGGATGGTGGGGCGAGCTCCTGGAGCCTGCGGTGCTCCTTCGCGGTTGGGGGCTGCTGAACCAGGGCCCAGGTGAAGCCAGTGCCCCTCTGGAGTCAGGAGGGCTGTGCCGGGGCCTGAGGCCTCCTCTCCCTGCAGCCAGTGTGCCTGGTAGCCCCGCTGGGCGCTGTCTGTGGCCTTCTGCCCCTGGAGCCCGGGGAGGTACAAACGGAGCAGGACCCGGGTCCCATGGTGCACAGACGTGGAACACATGCTCCCCACAGGTACCCCAAGGCTCCATTTCCCCACATTTCATGAGTAGCGCGTGCTTGTTAGGAAAAACCTGAGGCTCCATTTTCCCACATTTCATGAGTAGAGCGTGCTTGTTAGGAAAACCTGAAAACAAAACCGCGGGGCCAAGCCCCACCGTGAAGACGGCTCCCTCGTGGGCGGCTCTGAGCGTCCTCCCCGTCCCTCTGTCTGGGCCCAGCTCCACGCGCGCCTAGTGTCAGCTTCTAGAGCCCTGTTCTGTCTTTTCTCTCTCTGGTCCTGGAGCACTGTCTTTATTTTTTTTTAAGATGGAGCAAAAGCTTGTCATGGAAATTCTCAGTAAGCCTTGAATCCCTGTGTTTGTGAGCTGGGAGGAGGTTGCAGAAGTGAGACGCTCTGGCAGGATGGACAGGCCGCTGAGTGGAGAGGACGGGGCTCCCTGCTCACAGTTGGCCGCTGGGTGGGGCGCAGCGACCCCTGGCCATGTGTCCTGCCCGCGTCTGCGCTCTGGCCTCACTGATGGGACGAGAGTGTTAACTGTTCTTCCTTAGTCCCTTGTAATTTGAGATTCCAGAAAGACGTGACCTGTGATTCAAGAGGGCTCTGTAATTTTTTCCATCCTTTCAAACGCCTTTAGGATGAACCAGCTTCACTGTGGCCACTTAAGTGGAGCGCTCTTCTGTCATTGATTGTAAAAGATGGAGCTGTGTGTTTTGTGTTTTTTTCACTTGATCTTTTGCTCTATATTAGCATCAGTAAATACTTTTTACAACTGCAGAGGAAGAAGGCGCGTATTTTTAAGCATAAGTGTGATATTGGGTGGAACAAAAGCAGTTACGAGTTGCCGATGTATACAAGCCTTGGTGTCTGTGTAGTACTTAGTGAGGCTGGTGCCTCTCCCTCTGGCCTGTCTTTACTGTAACCTCTGAAGTCTTAGGCTTAAGCAGCACTCAGAGAAAACTCATTTGCCATGACTTGTAGCCAGGTGACTGCTTTAGACTGGTGGTGTCTGTCAGAACTCACCACAGCTCAGGGGCGGACAGTCGCAGGTTCCCCCTCAGAAGTCACCTGACCGCAGGAGGCGGTGAGTGGGGCTCGGGCCGGCCCCGTCCCCTTGGGCCCGTCCTGCTTGGGCCCTGCTCTGCCCCCGTGTGTGCGCCCAACCACCAGCCCTCCTGCTTCCCCTGCAGGCTGTCCCCGAGCCGGCTGAGCAGCCAGTGAAGGCTTGGGACTCTTACTGTCCCGGAGAAGGGAGCAGGTCTTCCAAAGAGAGACCCTCACCTGGGGGTGCTGGGGAGACCCTTCCTCTGAAGCTGGCGACTGAAAGCGAGCCCCCGTCCTTGCCCTCGCCCTTGTGAGCCACGCCTTGGGGTCTCCAGGGTTCAACTGCCTCGGTCCTCAACAGGACGGGGCCCCACTGACAGTCTTGCTCCTGCTTTTCAGACTGGGCGGCCGCCATCCGCGTTGCCGCGCTGGACTGTGCGGAGGAGAAGAACCAGGAGGTGTGCCGCGCCTACGACATCCACTTCTACCCCACCTTCCGGGTGAGCGCCGCCTGCCCCTCGCACGGCCTGGGGGCTTGGGGCGGGCGTCTCCCAGCTCAGGGGCTTCTGTGTGCAGGGGTCACCTCTCGTTGCACCCCGTTGGATTGCAGGGTCACACTAGGACTGTGCGTACTGCGCCTGCTCACACTCAGCAAGGCCTGTAGGCACGGGAGCAGCCGGCGCTGCCCTGAGAGCGCGTGCCCGAGTGAGGCGGGGCCGCAGGCGCCCTGCCCGGGGGTAGGGGGGTCTGGGTGCCTGCTGGCTGTAGCCGGGGGCGCCCTGCAGACAAGCCTGTCCCCATCTCTCCCGCTAGGGGGCGACTGGAACCTGAGCAGTGCACCCAGCTCTGTGTGTGTGTGTGTGTGTGCACGCGTGTGCCTGTGTGGGCCTGTGTGTGTGCAGAGAGTGTGCGTGTGCATGAGTGTGTGCGTGTGTCTGTGTGTGCACAAGTGTGTGCCTGTGTGTGTGCAGTGTTGTGTGTGCACCTGTGTGTGTGCGCACACGAGTGCGTGTGCCTGTGCACGAGTGTGTGCGTGTATCTGTGTGTGTGCACGTGCCTGTGTGTGCACGTGCCTGTGTGTGCACGAGTGTGTGCCTGTGTGTGCAGTGTTGCGTGTGCACCTGTGTGTGCACGCACGAGTGCGTGTGCCTGTGCACGAGTGTGTGCGTGTATCTGTGTGTGTGTGTGTGCGCGCGTGCCTGTGTGTGGTCCCGCGCCTCGCTGGAGCGCCTCAGAGGAGGGAAGCCGTGCCTTTGGAGGTGGCCTCTGGGAAGCTCGGGGGCCCCGCCCTCTCAGCCCTGAACCTCCTCCCTGTGTGCACAGTGCTAGCTGCTTCTCCCGTCCGTGCTGACCTGATGACCTCATGTGTCCGTCCGTGGCAGGGCACTGCCCCCTGAGGCCCCCTCCCCTGGAGCTCGGGTCCAGGCTTGGGTCCCCTCAGTGCCTTCCTGTTGGGTTCGCCTGTTGTGTCTTGGCTTTCCCCACAGGGCGCTGTGCTGCGTGTGCGGGGGCCCCCCCCTCAGGATGCTGCTGGGACCCCCACACGCTGGGTGTGGCTGGGACCCACGTCCCCATGTCCCAGCAGCTCGGTGACCGCAGGGGCCCAGCCCTGGTGTGCATTGCTGGGTGGGGGCCAGGGCGTGGCCTCTGTTCGGTCCTCGGCCCGTCTCCCGCTGTCCCGCCTGTGTTCTCCGGGCTGGTGTGCAAGCCCCGTGTGTCTTCATCATGCCCCTTTGTCCAGCTGTGAGGGGGGTGTCATCACCCCAGCCGTCACTTTCTCCATTGTCTTCACTGAGTCTTTCAATCAAGAAGGTTTTTAATGTTCACGTAAAATGCTTGTCCTCTGCTGGAAGACTCCTGTCGCAGAGCCTGTCTTCCTCCCAGGAGTCTGTGCACTGGCACACTGCGAGCCTGTGGGGGCAGTGCCAACCGCGGGGGTCCCTTTGGGGTCCCAGCCCCATCGGGGCAGAACCCGTGTGTGCCCGGGTCTGGTTGGTACTGAGCAGCCCTCGTGAGTCTGGAAGAAGCACTGCCTTGCGCAGAGGCCCTTAGGAGCGTGGTTCCATCATCAGTCAGCATGAGGTTCCTGGAGCAGTTAGACTGAAGCTTTCCGACATGATGGCCACTTTATTGCTTGAAGATTAGACGTTTACACAGGCGCTGGGCAAGGCTGCTTCTTACTTGTTGTTGTTGGGTTTTTTTCCTCTTAGTATTTTAAAGCGTTTACAAAGGACTTTACAACTGGAGAAAATTTTAAAGGTAAGGACACACTCGTCATCTTTTACTCTCCCTGACTCCTGCGTCCATCACAGCGCGAATAGGGCCTGGGCGGGCCTGCCCTCCCCTCCCTCGGCAAGTTCGCCTTGATGCTGTCGGTCCTTTCTTTCGCAGAAGGGTTCAACAGCCACAGTTTCAGCAAGAATGTTTGCTTTTGGCAAATACGGTGGCTAAGTTTTTTTTAAGTAAACTTTTCTGCAAACAAAAGTTTGGACAAGTGCACGCATCCCAAGGGCATCCCGATGAGTTTTTGTGGGTGGCCCCCCCCCCCCGAGCCCACAGATGAGGGCGGCCGTTCGGCCTGCCTCTGGACGCATGCCTGTGGCCTGGCTCCACACCGGGGGCTCTGGAGCTCAGCAGTTTCCACTCTGGTCGCCATAAGGTGGTCTGCAAGTGACTCTGCCGTGTGTGCCTCACGCCCTGGGGCCCCTGGGGTGGAGTGGTCACTCGCCACGGCCGACTCGCCTGTGACGGGCGCCTCCCCGCAGGGCCCGACCGAGAACTGCAGACAGTGAGGCGGACCATGATCAACTTCCTGCAGAACCACACGGACAGCACCCGGCCCCCCGCCTGCCCATCCTTGGACCCCATTAGGTGCGTGCTTCTGTGGAAAAGGTGGCACATTTCAAGTTGAATTTAATTTTGTAGAGTAGAGACTTGCATTGAGTGATGTGGGCACTGGTGTGCGACGGCCTTGAAGGCACTAAAAGGCTCTGCTCTTCTTAAAAGGCCCAGTGACGTCCTTTCGCTCCTTGACAAGCGAGGCGACCGGTACGTGGCTGTGCTGCTGGAAGACGACAGCTCCTACGTCGGCCGCGAGGTACTGTCTGCGCCCCTCCTGTGTCGGCGCTGCCGTCAGACTCCCATGACAGTAGCGACTTCCGCCTCAGCTCTTGGGGCGTGTGTTCTGCGCTCATTAATTCTCGGAATTGCCTGTGTGTCATTCAGCACACTCACCAGAGAAGACTCGTTTACAGAGAAGACGGTTGGGACAGGGTGGGGGGCTGCCTCCCAGGGGAGACCGAAGCAGCTCCTGCGTGCTGCCGCCTCCCCTGGGCGGCCAGGTGGGCTTACGGCGGACGTGGTCCCCAGGACACACAGCGTCCCTGAGGGTGTCCTCTGTCTCGTAGGCGCTATGGTCCAGACTCTCTCTGCTGTATTCTGGACTCCCAACTTTATGCCAAATCCAGTGCCCTTCAGCTGGCTGACCGGGAAGGGGTGCTGTCAGCCTCCCAAAGCAAGCCCTGTGGGTAGAGGGGAGGCTGCGGCGTGGCCCCCACTCACCTGGGGATGGCCGGCCCCGTCTGACGAAGTAGGCTTCGGAGGGGATGTGGGGAGCACAGCTCCGACCCCTCTGAGGGTCTGCACAGCTGCTGCTGTTCCTGCCCTTGCAGCCCCGGGGGCCTGAACATGCCACACAACAGGGGTGTCAGTGGTGGTCGGCCTTAGGGAGGAGCTGCGCTGAGAGGCTGTTGTTAGTTTCTGTAAGAAAGCACGCTCATCCGCGCGGTGTTTCCTGCGGACCCTGCCACCCACCAAGAAGATGACGTGTCATCTCGTCACCCAGGTGATCTTGGACTTGATTCCCTACGAGAGCATCGAGGTGAGGCGGGCGCTGGGTTCCGACACAGCCTTCGTGCAGAAGCTCGGCGTGCCCTCCCTTCCCTCCTGCTACCTGATCTACCCGAACGGGTCGCACGGACCAGTCTCTGTGTAAGTAGCGTCTGCTGCCCTCCCGCACCGCGTGGGCACTCGCTGGTCTGGGGGGACTCACCACCTGGTCTCCAGAATAGAAAGCGGGGGGACCAGCTCTGGCCGCACACGTGGCGCTCACCTTGTGAGACCCACAGAAGGAGCAGGATGCCGCTGGCCTCTGCAGTGGGGCCCGTGCATCATGAGACAAGCTCGGCTGGAAAGGAGGCAAGTTGAGTCGAGGCTGGGAGGGCATCACGGGTGAGAGAACGGTGCCTCCTGGAACCTGAGCTGCCTGCCGGGCCCCCGCCACAGCCAGTGGCCAGGGCCAGCCCCACCTGCATCCATGGAGCTCTTGGTGAGTCACCACATGTGGACAGGGCCTCCCCCGCCGAGAAGTTTACTGGGACACCGAGGGCACGCTACCCGGGAGCCTCAGGCATGTGTGGCTCCTTGGCTGTCTGATATTTTCTAAAAAACAATGGAATTCAGGGTAAGCAAGGAGGTATCTGGGGTTGTGCTTGAGCCCCTGGGCTCGCAGAGCTGGCCACCCAGCTCAGCAGACCTCCCCAGAATACACCCCTGAATACACTGCCATCTCGTTTCAAGGGAAAACGCTCGTTTTACATCGAAAGTGTCTCTGTAACCTCAGCATGAAAAGACGATGTTTTTAGTGATAGTTGCTGCACCTTCTCTTTGGGAATGAAAACAGGCTCTGGACCTTTTAGGTGACCCCTGAGCCACCTCGGGAGGGTGGAGTCCTCCAGTGACCCCACTCCTGCCCCCACCCACAGCAGAGGGCCTGCACCACAGTTCTTGGGAGCCCCTCACTGCCGGACCCCAGATGCCCCGAGTGGAGCTGGCAGCCTGCAGGCAGAGGGTCTGAGGTCAAAAACCACAAGTTTGGACAAAACTGATCCTGGCAGGTGCTCACACCAACTGTCCGGGCCATCTTAACCTCCCCACCAAACAGAAATGAATCCTAGTACTTTTTACACCTGTAGGTCATGCTGTTTCTGGATTTGTCTTATGTTCTCAGGGTGGGGGCCAGCTCCTCGAGGCCCAGGCTTTGTCACCATTCTGCCCGCCCCCCTGCCTCAAATACCTGCAGTAAATGCTCAGAGAATGACTGGTCTGAGCAGACCACTTCACTTGGGGGGTGGGGGGCTGCTCTGACACTCTTGCTGAGATGCCTCCCAATGGGCCAGACCCTGGAGCCTGCTTGAGCCCACACCTGCCCCCTTCTTGTAGTGGGAAGCCTCTCCGGTCCTTTTTCTCCTCTTACCTGAGGTCACTGCCGGGAGTGAGGAAGAAACCAAGTTCCCTGCCTGGGAGACCCAGCAGAGAGGAGAGCTCGGAAGCCGTGGTCTGGAGGGACTTTGACAGGTGAGTGTTCTTCCCTAGGAAGCTGCGGGAGCGGCTGTGGGTGGGGGTCCGGGCCCAGGGCTCCTCTGGGTGGCTCATTCAGAAGCCCAACTACCCACCTGCTGGCCTCTTGGGGATTCTCCCCGTTGTCTGCTGGTGGGTTGTCCTGGGGGCATTCCTCTAGGTGGGGTCAGGCTCAGGAACAGGGGGTTTCTAGAGAGAGAGGTGGGTCCCCTGACCTGGCAGTGTTCGCTCCCAGGTCAAAGCTGTACACGGCTGACCTGGAGTCGGGGCTGCACCACCTCCTGAGAGTGGAGCTTGCTGCACACAGGTCCTTGGCCGGCGCCGAGCTGAAGACTCTCAAGGACTTCGTCACTGTCCTGGCCAAGGTGCATGGGCGTCTGACCTGGGGCGGGGCCCCCCTGGCCGCGGGGAGCCAGGCCTGCCTGGGGACGTATGTGGCAGGGACAGAAATCCCTGCTCAGGTGGAGTCCCCGTGTAGGGTGCTGGAGACAGCGCCGGGTGGGGGCGTGTGGAGCAGAGAGGAGGGGATTGTGCGGGAGCGGGGTTCGGTGCCGTCTAAAGGGCTCGGTGCCGTCTAAAGGGGGCACAAGCCAGGCCAGTTGTGAGTGGGTGGCAGACAACAGGATGAGAAGGGAGCACCTGGGGAGCAGGGCGTGGGCGGGAGGCCTGTGTATCTGGGGGTCGGTGGAGATGGAGGGTGGCGGGCTTACAGGGAGGAGACGCCTGTGGCCGGCGCGTTGGGTGGGCCCTGGGGGTGGGCCAGGTTGGCGTGCCCACCATTAGTAGTAGGTGGGGCAAGGGATGGCTTTGTGCTTGCTCAGGTCTGGAGGTGAGGAGCTGTCGGGCGGCATCCATTTCCTGCTGAGAACTCTGAGCTCCCGAGCTAAGAGTCCGGGCCCGCGTTCTGTGGGCAGAGTTTCAGGCAGTCGGGGGTCCCTGCCCCCTGGGGTGGATCTGCACCCTGTCGCGCTGGCCCGGCAGCCCTGCTGTGGCCCTCTGCTCTCCGACCTCAGAGAGAGCCCAGGCCCTTGGGCTGTGCCCACCTGTTGGTCGCCTTTGATCCTGCGCTGCCTCGGAAGGAATCTGCTTCCAGAGGCCACTCTCTCTAGCCTCTGACGTGGTCTGACAAGATCTGAGTTTTTGGTTGTTATTGCCTGAGAGACGAGGAGACTGACTTTGAAATGATTCCCGCTGCCAAGTGTGCAGCCCTGATAACGCGCATGGCCGTGCACTGAGCCGCGTCCGGCTCTGGGAGCCCCTGGACCGCGGCCCGCCAGGCCCCGGTGCCCATGGGGTTCTCCAGGCAAGATACTGGAGCGGGTCGCCATTTCCTCCTCCAGGGGATCTTCCCCACCCAGGGATCAAACCCGAGTCTCTTACGCCGCCTGCATCGGCAGGTGGGCTCTTGACCAGTAGCGCCACCTGGGAAACCCTGCTGACACAGTAGCTCATCGTCAATACTTCGGCTGGTCAGAGTTTACTTAGTCAGATCGTTCAGAAAATCAGAGAGCTAGAACTTAGGGAATAGGAAGCTGCACGGTGTGTCGCAAATGAATAAATGGAAACTGTCGAGACGGTGCTCCCCCGACCACGACCTCAGAGGTCAGAGCTCTCGCACCATTCTCGTTCCTTTGGGAAAATGCCCCCTGGCTGCCCAGCTGTTAGCGCATCAAGATGGGGTCTCACTCTGCACACGAGTTCTTTGGCCTCATCTTTTCTGGTGTCAGGCTGGAAGGCACGCACGGCCTATAAGATCAGCACAGCTTATTCTTAACAACTTTCCTGAAGTTTACTTAAAGTGCTGGTCAGTTGATAGTGATGCTCTATAACTGATGGAGGAAAAACCCAGACTTCGCGGACTTGAAGACGTGTCGTGTTTGCTCGGCCGTTTGGTCTCAGCGCTGTCGTTCGGGCAGCGTCAGCCCTTAATTTGCACGTGTAATTGGCAGCATCTAAGCGAAGGTCCTCACAGGACAGCCGTGGGCTCCTTGCTCGAGGCTTCCCTGGTGCCGCCAGCATGGCCTGAGTGTCCATGTGCAGCTGAGCAGCGGGTGGCACTTGTTTGCACGGGAGCCTCGAGTGTGCACACCTCTTCAGTCCGCAGGCAGAGCCAGTGGGGGGCGGGGGGATGGCTGGTGGTGGCGTGGAGTGAGGAGAGCAGTGGATGGGTGTAAGTTACCCTGAGGCACGCGGACTGAGTGAGTGGACAGTGACTTCGGAGAGGCCCCCGGAGCCCTTGGCAGTGTGACGAATGAGGCCCCTGGGTGGCCGTGGGCCTGTTGTCGGGCGTGAGGGCAGCAGTGGGCTGGAGGAAAGGGAAGGTGCAGCCCCCCAGGCCGCCTTGTCTGTGTTCTGGAGAGATCTCCCACCCGGTTCTCGGGCAGCCGGATGGGTCGGGTCAGGGCAGGCCTGGTCTCAGCCCCCGGGAGGCCGTGCCTGCCATGGAGGGTGCTCCCTGAACAGTCCCTGAGCGTGGTCCTTCCTGCCCAGTTGTTCCCTGGACGACCGCCGGTCAAGAAGCTGCTGGAGATGCTGCAGGAGTGGCTGGCCAGCCTTCCACTGGACAGGATCCCCTACGATGCCGTGCTTGACCTGGTCAACAACAAGATGCGGGTGAGGTGGCCCCTTTGCAGAGGGAGGTCTGCCCGGGGGCCCCTCGCCGGCCCCCTGTCCCTGGTCTGCCGTCCTGGTTTCCATGACGACCTCCCGTCGCTCCCTAGGACAGGGTCTGGGTCAGCTGGCTGTGACGATGAGGGGTTTCTGCAGGGAGGTAGCACTAGGGTTTCTTTTTTAATTTTTGGTAAACTCACCTAGATCTCACATCTGAAAAAGGAGTAAATAAAGACAACGTGTCCATCATGGACACCCTGGTTGAGCTGCCTGGCCTCTGCAGCCACAGGCCCAGGGTGTGGGCTCCCTGGGGTCTGGTCTGGCTGCCTGACAGGTGCCAGTGTCTGGCCTGGCCTCCCCTCCACGGGCCCCAAGCTGAGTGACCAGAAGGTGGCTGAGAGCAGGACCACGGCCCTGGGGCCAGGCCTTTGTGTCGCCTGCAGGGCCTGAGGGGCCGTTTGCAGCCCGCACTTCTGGGCTGTTACAGGCTCAGGCCCATCAGCTCTCTGCCCGTTAAGTGAAGATCCTGTTTGTCCTGGCTGAGAATCGTCTGACGATTGAATTCCTTTATTATTATTATCAGTCTTCTGTAAATCTCATTACAACTAATTCTAACCTGAAGCAGTGGCGGGCGTCCTGCACACTTCCTCCTGCTGGTTCATGGCCCAGGTGGACACTTCCCTTCTCCCAAAGGATGGGCCACAGCTCCGTGTTCTGAGAACTCTGTTAGTAAAATAGAGACTTTTTTCTCTCGTTTGTTCCTGGATTTAACCGTATTAGTAGTTGATAAAGTTTTCAAACAGATACTCCCTGTGAAACCACGCAGTTGAGACAGGAGGGTCACCAGCTATTGTTAATTTTAACAATTCAGTATCTGTCCTTCTCTCCATACCCCTCTCTGCCCAGATTTCTGGGATATTTCTCACTAATCATATAAAGTGGGTTGGATGTCAAGGAAGCCGACCGGAGCTGAGGGGTTACTCATGTTCTCTCTGGAAACTGTTCCACACTCTGACTGTTGGAGCTGGGACCCACCCGAAGGCCCTGGATGGCACAGGTGAGCAGCCCCCCTGCACCGGGCCACCTGCATGGGCGCTGTGCTGCCTGCAGAGGGCGACGGGCCCTTGGGTGCCCGGGTCTGTGCCGAGGGTGGAGGCGTGTGTCTTTTCAGGAGCCCTGCTCAGCCCCTGCCCCAACGCGGGAAGCACCCACATGTGGCCCATCCCTCTGCCCTGGAGGCCAGGGCCTGGCTGACCCACGGGCCGTGCATCTCAGGGCTGGGAGGGCGCTGGCCAGGAATGCCTCTCGGTGTCAGCGCCTCTGTTTTTTTCACCTTAAGGAGTGTGAGACCCGTTAGGGGAGGTACGTGGTGTCTTATTTATAACCAGTCGCCTGAAGCAGTGCACACTCCATGCGCCACAGCGTCTCTGGGCAGGCACTCCCTGGCCAGGGTCTTCGGCCTCAGGTCCCCCTGAGCCTGAGGGCAGAGTACCAGCCAGGCCTGGCGGGGACGATGGAGGGCTGGATGCCCTCCCCACGCTCATGCCTTGTGTGGGTGGTGGCTGTCCCTCGCCATGCAGCCTGCCCATGGGCAGTGGCTGTCCGGGAGCCCTTATTGGCCTGTCCATCACTTCTGCCATGTCGGTTCATTAGAAGGAAACTCCCAGGCCCACAAGGGGCGGGGGTGACACACAGGGCGGCAGGAAGTGGGGCCACGCTGTGTCCTTCAGATCGTTAAAACCCTGCTGGATTTCTGGATCCTCTCTGGACCGTGTGGTGTGTGTGCCACAGTTGACCTAGGGCCCTGGCAGCCTTGGGGATATCTGCTTATCTTGTGGTTTTGTTCTTTAATCAGTAGGTTCACTGACATCTGTATTGAGTCAGAGTGGAGTCTTTGGACCCACACGGTTCGATATTCTTTCCAATAAAATGGTAAAATTATTTTAGAGTTACCTTTTGCTGTGTAACAGACAGACCCCAAATGCTATGGCTTGAGACCAGTACAAGGTTTTTGCTCCAGGTTCTGGGGCTCAGCTCTTGGGACAGGCTCACCTGTGGGCTCGCTGAGCGGGTGGGAGCTGAGTGCTCTAGGCTCGGAAGCTGGGCCCTCAGGCAGTGCAGCTCCCCCGGGGGCTGAGGAGGGGCTTCTGGGCCTGGGTGTCACTTCTACCACAGCCTGTGGCTCAGACACGTCACGTCTCCTCCGGCCCAGGCTGGGGGGATGGGGGAACATGGCCCGCCTGTCAGGGCACAGCAAGGGGGCCCACGGGCTCTTAAGGCATCCCTACCCCTCCTGGCCCAGGGGTCGTTGGATGTCTACTCCCCAGGGCTGGTGTTGGGGAGGTGCTTTAAACCACGGCTTCTCTTGAGAATCACACAGAAGAACGTGTTGGGTGCGTTCAGGGGGAAGCTGGGGCTCCAAACAGCAGGTGAGCTCAGAGGCTTAGCACTGCAGGCGGGCGCCGGCCGGGGCCCTGGAGCCTCCACTGCCCGGACCTCGTGCTAACAGGGAACGCTCCGCAGAGGATACGGAGGTGGTGACCAAGAGGGAGGCCAGCAGCCAGGATGCTCTGCAGACACCGTGGGGCCAACACCCACGGCCTACGGGCGGCCAGGGCGCAGGCGCACAGCCCGAGACTTCGGGCGTCCGTCCCCTCGGTCGGTGTAAATGGAAGCGGTATCCGAGGAGTCTGTCTCACGCTGAAAGAATTGGGTCAGACTGAGACCCGGATTATGTCTTGGAAGGTTTTTCCTCTCCTTATTGCACGCTTAAACCCCATCGACTAAAAAGCCTGCCGCGCCTCTAATCCGCCCCAGGTAGGGTTTATGGTTCTTGTCCACTTTAAAGATTAGGGCGGCCCGAGTGTGCAGAGGTTCGGCGGGGACGAAGGGGGGAGGATTACCCGCCAGGCGCGGCAGATGTCGGCCCAGGGCCCGTGGCTGGAAGCGCAGCCCGGCAACAGTGAGTCCTCAGCCCACGCAGGTAGCCCTGCGCTGGGCGCCCCCGCTGCCCATGGGAACATGGCGCCAGGCGGTGGCCATGTGCTGCTTGGGACCTTCTCTGAGGGACGTGCAGGATCCGCCACGCCGATGTCCCCGGGGCCTCTCCCGGCAGGCTGGCTCCCCAGCCCCTGCCGGCCGTGGGGAGAGAGGGCTCTTGAAGGCCTGCTGGCGAGGCGGATTCGGCCTCGCGGCCGCGCCTCCCCCGCCACTGGCTGCCCCCGGCTGTTCTGCTGCCTTTCTTCTAATGCCGGCCTCTGATCTGTCTAATCTCACGGGCCTCTTGTGCGCACACTCAATCCCCCGCATTAGCTGTCTGGACAGGATTCTGGTCCCTCCCTGTGGCTGCCCCCTGGGGGGTCCTCAGGGCTCGTCCGTTCATCTCAGTGCCTGCGGCATCCTGATGTTGGGGGGTTGCTTTCTTCAGATGGGGTGTCCCCCATCCCCAGGGCCTTTACGCGGGCACCGTGTCCCATTAGGGTCTGTTGGCACACTGGTGGACACCGTCTGTGTGGCAGGTAGATAAGAGGGTTTCCTCACACCGAGAGGCTCAGGCTGTCTGAAAGAGGGCAGGTCTACACCGGCCCGCTGCCTGGAGGCCTGCCGCCTGGAGCCCCACTGCTGCTGACCCATCCGGGAAAGACTGGCCACAAAGACCGGGGCTGGAGTCACGCCTGGAGGCACTTCCTGAGGCCATATCCACGCTTGCTTGTAGCAAGGATTTCAAAGCAAAACAAACGGAGATTTCGAAGGAGTAGCCACCACGGCCCGGCCCAGCCTTTGGGGCTGCTTGTAGGGCAGGAGAGATGGCACATGGGACGTAGACGCTGGCCTCTGGGCTGGTCTTGGGGCTGGGGGTCCTGGTGGACCTAGCCGCTCCAGGCCTCTGGCTCGTTCCCTGGGGACCAGCATGGGCCTTGGAGCAGGTCCAGCAGCTGGACACAGGCAGCCGCCTGCCCAAGGGGTGCACACGTTTGGTGCAGTGTCAAGGGGGTGAGCAGCCAGCATCTGGTGGCCATGGGCACCTGGGAAGGAGCCGATTTCTCCCTGGGGGCTGGCCCGTGGCCCGCATCAGGCACTCGCTCGTCCCGGCTTCTCCGACGGCCCCGCAGACCCTGCAGTGCTGGTGGCCACCGTCAGGTGCCTTGGTCCCTCCACAGGTCTCGAAGACGACCCGCAGGCTGTGCTGCAGACCGTCAGGAGGTACGTCCATGTCTTCTTCGGGTGTAAGGAATGTGGCGAGCATTTTGAGGAAATGGCTAAAGAATCAATAGATTCTGTGAAAACCCCGGACCAAGCGATTCTCTGGCTTTGGAAGAAGCATAACCTGGTCAACAGCCGCTTGGCAGGTGAGCACAAGCCACTGGGTGGCCGAGCCTGCGTGGGGCCTGAGTGGGCGGCGGGGGCGTGCCTGAGCGCCACCCTGCGCGCAGGGCTGCCTACCCATGGGGCCCATGGCTGGGCCGTCTGTGTGGACCAGTTTCCTAGTGACCTTGCCGGTGGCTGGCAGGCCACAGCCATCTGCAGCTCCCGTCCTGGCTTCCCAGACGCTCACGTGCTGCAGGGCTCCCAGCTGTGTGGCTGTGGACGCGCCCTTGCCCAGGGGGAGCCCGCTAGGCCCCCGAGTAAGCACAGCGGTTCGGTGGAAGACTTGGAGCACAGCTCACTGTCCACAAGGCATTCCAATGCCACCCTAGCTGCCCTCAGACCTTAGACCAGACCCCTCGGAGTGGCCTCGTTGGAAGAAAAACTGGGGCGCATGTGTGTTCTCAGAGTTAAGTAACTCAAACTGTTCCAAATCACTGGCAGATTAAAATTAGGCTTAAACATAATCCACCCAGAAATAAGTCTTAATAGAGATGAATAGAAAATGCCACCAAACTGTTGGTTTTTATTTAATCCACTGTATTATAAAAACATATTACAACTAAAGCACTAAAGAAAATTGGTTTTTCTGGACATTGTGCTGAGGGCTGCGGGTCCAGTCACATGGGAGTCATGCCTTGCCCGCGGCTGCAGGTGGAGGCCCGTCCGCCGCAGCCCTGGTTCTGACGGCTCCATGTCCAGGGCGTCAGGGCCCTCCTGCCCCAGCTGCTGCCCACCCCCAGCCCCGCCCTCACAGGGGCCTCGTGGTGACCCCATCGTGGCAGCCCTCAGCCCTGGAGCAGCCGGCGAGACCCCAGCCAGGCTGCGGGAAGGGGGCCTGAGATGGGGCCGCTCCTGTGCCTCCGTGTGTCCCCTGGCCCCTCGGTCCTGCCTCTGGGTTGAGGTCTGTGTGGTTCTGTGGGACGCGCCCTAGCAGCTCCTCTCCATCTCAGGCTGTGTGTTTCCAGACCCCAAAGGGGAGCACCAGGGCCGTGAGGCCACATGCCCTGTGGCCCCTGCCCAGCGCAGCCTGCCCCGAGCGCCCCTCTAACGAAGTGGCTCCTTGACGTGTGCTTCCAGCAGGACTTCAGGGTGGCAAGGCGTGCCCGGTCAGGTCAGGGAGTCCTAGGAGCCCCTGGGGCCACACTTGCTGTCCCCCGGGCCTGTGGGAGCACCGGGGTCCGCGGCCGTCACTGCATTGCGAGTGGAAGGGAACCGGCCGCTCAGAAGTGCAGCTGTGCGTGTGGGGGCTACACGGCTCTGCTTCTAGGTCTCACCCCCAAACAACAGCTGACGGCCCCGGCCGCGCTCTGCCCACGCGTGTGCGGAGCGAGGGAGCCGGAGGGAAGGTGTAGGAGAGGGTCCTCTTGGAGGTCTTTGTACCCATTTGGCACCTTCGGGAAGGGAGGACCACACCTTGGCACGGGCCAAGGTCAAGGGCGCTGAGCCAGGGACTCGCCCAGCCACTTCTGGTGTTTGGGACAGGGTCTAGCCAGGGGAGTGAAGGTGCCCACATGGGGACACTTCCTGTGTGGTGAGTGGTTCAGGGAAGCCAGCGGCTGTGCAGGGCGGGGTGGGAGGGACAGGGTGGTGGGCGGCGGGGAGGCCCCCGGGGTGCGGGGCAGGTGGCTGGAAGGTCTCTTCACCGCGGCCCTCCTCCTCCTCCAGGGCATCCAAGTGAGGACCCCAAGTTCCCAAAGGTGCCGTGGCCTAGCCCAGACCTCTGCCCAGCCTGCCACGAGGAAATCAAGGGCCTGGGGACCTGGAACGAGGGCCAGGTGCTGCTCTTCCTGAAGCAGCACTACGGCAGGGACAACCTCGTGGACACATACTCCGCGGACCTGGGGGACCCCAGCGAAGGCGCCCCGGCCCCGGGCGAGAAGCATGAGGGCAGCCAGGCTCCCCCAGAGCAGCCCCCCGCAGACCACGGAGCCGAGAGCTTGCGTCCGCCCAGCCTGCTGCCCCCCCGGCCTCGCCTGTCCGAGAGGTCGCAGCCGGGCCTGGACCTGCCGCTCGGGAGCCGGGCAGGGGGCGAGGGCCGCCGGGGTGCCGAGGCGGCCGCGGCCTTCCTGGGGATGGGCTTCTCCAGCCTGGACATGAGCCTCTGCGTGGTGCTCTATGTGGCCTCATCCCTCTTCCTCATGGTCATGTACTTCTTCTTCCGCGTGCGCTCCAAGCGGTGGAAAGTCAAGCACCACCATCCGTCCGTGTAGGACATGGCTAGACTGCAGAGCTGCCTCCAGCGGAGCTGCCACTTTGCTCTTCAGATCAGGGACGTCATCCACACTCTGGACCTGGCGGCCCCTCGAGGGGTCCTTCCGCTCCCCGCCTGTGTGGCCCAGATGTGTCCCCTACAGATCCTAGAGCAAAAAGACTCTGTTTTCATTATTCTGGGTCTCAAAACAGAAGTGGGTGGCCAAGCCCCAGGAACAAGACTTTCCGCCCGCTTTCACCTCAAGCTCCTTGACTGCAGGGCCTCGCTCTGGGAGTCGGGAGAAAACCCACACCCTTCCCCCTGCCGCCGGGGCCTGCCGCCTGCCGCCCTCTGCGGCTCCGTGAAGCCGGGCTCTCAGCGATTCCCTACGTTTGTGCCTCTCAGCTGCTGGTGGTCTCTGGGGCCCCGAGGCAGCTCAGGACCAGGGAAGGGAAGCTCCGAGAGTGTCGGGGGTGTGGAGGGGAGGCGGGCCCTTCAGAGGCGCTCTTTGTTTGTCAGCCTGGTGACATGAGGCTGTAAGGGGGTCCTAGTCTGTCCACCGCACAGACCTGGAGCGCTAAGCCCCACCGTGGCAGAGGGTGCTCTGTAGGGTGTCCAGAGGCACCCTCATCCTATGTGGTCATCCCCCAGCACATACAAGTCCCTGGGAGAGCCCCGCACTCAGTGGGAGGGAGATGGTGGCCCGTAGCGGGGCAGGCTGTGGTCTCAGCCAAGCTTCATTTTCCTGGAGCTGTTTCACCACAGGCTCCCAGGCTTTGATGATTTAATTGTCTAATATTGAATGGTTTTAACACATTATTTGTAAAACCCAAAAAGCTCAGCAGTAAATTTGCCTCTGAAATGTAAACGAAACAGGAACAACCACGGCAGGGAGCGTCTGCTGTGAGTGTGAGTGTGTGACCTTGGTGGGTGTCGCGGTGTCTCCCACCACGCCCGTCCCGCGCGCCGGTCACTGTGTTCAGTGAGCACCCCGGCAGCCCGACAGTCTGGGGAGGAGGGGTGGCCGACTCCTCAGGCAACTGCCTTCAGCTTCGTGGTCCCCTCCAGTGGGAGGTGTGACCTGGAGGCCTCCGGGCAGGGAACGCTCCACTTCTCTGCCGAGAGCTTTCTTCTGTTTGACACTTTTTAATGCCTAGAAGCCTTTGTGTTTCAAAAGCCACGGGCTTGTCTTCATGGCTGAGCTGCGTGCCTGGGTTACTGAAGACACCTGTTGTTTCTTTTCAACTTGAAAACTGGGCCAGTGTACACACAGCCCAAAGGAATATACTCAGAACCATTAATTAAACTGCCTTTGGTTTGCGCCAGATGCCGTTTTCTCCCCTAAGTACGTTTTTTCGACAGCGGGAACTGGGATGATGCTGTGAGTGGACGGTCTTGTGTACTTGACAGAACCCAGTGAAGGGCGACGTTGGCGTTCAGGGTTCCTGACAATATTGCAGGCTGAGGGGCGGCAGGCCAGGGTGGCTGCGGCAGTGTGTCCCGTTGCTGCTCGGAGCTGGACGCTCCCTTAAGGCAAGGGTTAAGTTCCATTTTCTAAAGTTGTAAGTATTGAGACTAATAAATATGATAGTTCGGTAATTTAAATGTATATTTATTTTCAATGGAAGGATTTTGATTAAAAAGAAGCTAATTGACATGGAAATGTCACTGAAATTTCTTACCTGCAAGAAAAATAAACATTTTGTATTTAAGTAAACTCTAATGTGCACATTTTAAAAATAAATCCGATATTTGAAAAAATTGTAATTGTTTTGAAGTAAAACTTGCTCTACCAGTGATGAGGTGTCTGGCAAGGGTGTATGGACTGGACCTCTGAAATTTCACAATGTCCAGTATTGAATCAGAGACTCTTTGGAAGACAGCCCAGGGACAGGCAGAAGGTGAAAGACAGGAAGTCCCCAATAGTTAGTTGATCTTCTCAGGGCCAAGCTAGACCGAGGGAGTGCGGGACCACAGCCCTCCTCTCGCGAAGGGGAAGAAGGAGGGGATGGCAACTGAGATGCCTGGGAATACTGCTCACAGGTACCGCGGGCGCCAGCTTCAGGGAACCTGAGGACCCCCAGACCAGAGTGCCCAGCAGCGCGGTTGCCCCCTCCCCTCAGCTTTGCCCCTGCACCTGCTTACTGCCCCCGATGCTAAACTATTTTGATTCTTTCTACCGCCTCCCCATACCTTGTTTTGTGGTGGAGAGGTCTCCAGTGGTCAGTGTAGCTTGGGGGAGTAAAGTTTCTGTGAATTCACCTTTCCAGTTGGGCAGCAGGCTCAGTCGGGGAAGGTGGGCGGCCGCGCCTCCTTCAGCACCGCAGACAGCGCCTCCATCCATCCACCTTGCCCCGAGGGTACGGGCAGCCCCCTGGTGTGCCAATCGGACAGGGCACTGAGTGACCAGTGGATGTGTGTCGGCTGCACCCCAGCCCGGGTGTGTGTGGTGCTGGTGCCAATGTAAGTGTACCATCTGGTAACCCTTGTCACTGGGGTGTCGGCGCTCTCTGCCCTTGGGTCCTTCTGAGTAGTTTCTATTGGGGGCGCCCTTCCTCAGGCTGCTCCGGGGCGGGGGGCGGGAGGGGGGTGGGAGGTGGCTGCGGCCTGAGACCTAGGGGCATTGCATGCTGGGGAGGTCGTGAGTGCAGAAAGTTCCTCAGGCCAGAAGCAACCGTTGAACAGGGCAGTACCTGGGACCAGAGCCTCAGCACGAGCCTGGACTGGAGGCCGATGGAGCTCTGAGGGCCGGCCGCCTGGACGATGCTTCCCGGAGGCCGCAAGCGGGAAAGAGCAGGAACTATAAGGTGGAGCACCCGCTTGGGGCGAATCCTCGGCCTCAGGGCAGGACTGGAGCTCAGGGCGGAGCTGCCCAAGGCTGCTTCCCAGGGACGGGCGGGGGGTGGGGCGGGCGGAGGGCCCGGGGACCTGGGAAGGTGGGGCGGCAGGCGCAGGGATGTGGGGGAGGGCGGACAGGAGAAGCCGAGGGCGGCAGGCGCAGTCGGGGGAGGTGGGTGGCCGCGCCTCCTTCAGCACCGCGGACAGCGCCCGGCCCGGCGGCTTACTTGTCTGACCAAGCTCCGCGCAACGGGACACGGGGAGGGCCCAGCCTTCCCGGGGCTCGCAGAGGAAGAAGAAAGAGCGCTGCCCGGGCCGCTTGGGTCCGGTCTGGCCCCGAGGCCTCGATGCTCCTGGAAACGGATCTCGAGGGCGACCGAGATCGGCCCCCGGCCCCCGCAACCACCGGCCTCTGCACCTTCGGCGGGACCAGGGGTAAGAGCCCCGCATGGCCTCCTGCAGTCTCCAGACTGGGCAGGAAGACCCAGAGGGGAAGCAGCACGGATGGGCAGAGGCGAGCAGAGGGACGAGGCAAGGAAGGCGTGCAGCACACTAAGGGCAGGGCGGAAAGAGTCTGGGAGGCCTCTGGTGGGTCCTGAGATGGGAACCTGGGCAAAGCTGGCAGACCCCTGAGTGAGTGGAAGGCCTGGAGCCCCCCTGTGATGGCCTGGGAAGCCTGGACCCACGCTGAAGGGCCCGCAGCTTTTCACAGAGCGCCTGGAGGACAGAAGGGACCTCGCAGGCATGTCTGGTGGTGAGGTGATGGGGCAGAGAAAGGGCTGCCAAGAAAATCCGGTGACCCCACGCTTCTCAGCTCCCACACAGCCCAGTCCTGCCCCTCCTAGCCGGCCCAACTGCACAGTGCCGAGAGCCCTGGGTCGGGTCTCCTGCCCGAACTGCACTCCCCAAGGGCCATTCGGTCACAAGGACGTTGGGAAATAATGGAGGCATTGTTGGCCAGTCGGCCAGATGCCGAGTGCATAGGCCCGCCCGCCCCTTCCCCAGTCAGACCACACATGGCCCCTCTCAGGCAGGCTTCCACAGCAGCTGACACTCAACGGCCGACACCCCTATGCACCCAACACCCGCTCAGCTCCCTGGCCTGGACGCCCTTGTCTTGTCCTGGGGAACAAACGGAGCACAAAGTGAAGGGGCACCTTAACTTTGCCTGCATGGGGCTTTTGCTCAAACTGAGATGTGGGGTCTGCTCAGAGCTCAGAGGGGACTGTGTTTCTCCTACCCAGGTCCTTCCACACTGGCCTGCAAGTTAAGTGTACAGACCAGGCCACCGGAGGCCAAGCAGAGGCAGGGTGACTATGGGGCATCACTGAGGGCTCCCAGGTGGAACCTCCTGAAGGATGGTACCAACCCCTAGTCCCCCAGCACTTTCTGGAGGCCCCCCTGCTCCTGCCATGCTCTGAACTGCCAGGACCCACAGTGCTGTGGGCTGACTGTGGGTGACGCAGGGGGTTGGCCTGGACTGTGACGGGCACCCTCCGGGGTAGGTGTGTCTTTACGTGCTAGGGTGGTGGGTTCCTGCAAGCTCACCTATTTGGACTGGGGGAGGAGGGCAGAATATGGGGAAAAGGGAGCCGGGGCTTCCTCTCGTACTAGAGGGTGTGGAAGGAAAAGAGTGGATCCCAGCATTCCCAGCTCCGTCCCTCCTGACCTGGAGTCTTGGCTGCATCGTGGAGTCCGAGCCGAGGACACTGGGTTCCCTCCGGAGACTCCCCCTTGCTTCCCCGCTCCCAATCCTGGGCTGCAGAGCCCAGGATTGGGTCCCAGAAGCTGCTCAGAGCAGGAAGGTCTGAGGTCGGGTCCGCTCCTGGCGGCTTCCCTGTGAGCCAGTGGGCGCCACACTCACCCTCTCTGGGTCTTGGGTCTCGCACGTGCCACCAGGCACTGTGACCAAGCCTCCCAGCTCGGAACCTCTCGGCCCCGAGCCTCAGCGGCGGTAGGATCCAGCTCCCTCCCTGACCGGCAGGCTACCCTCGGGCTTTCGCGTCGGAACCCAGGCCTCAGCCCTGAGCCGGCGCCGGGGCAGGAAGCTTCGGGGCCTGGTCAAGCGCTCTCGGGCAGCGCTGACACGGCTCCTCCCCTGCCCGTCCTAATCCCTGGGCCGGGCACTCGGGGCGGTTTCCCCGCACCGCAGTTCTCCCGGCAAAGGCGCGCAGAGTCCGCGGACGCCAGCGGCGCGTCTCCGAGACCCCGGCCCCGCCCCGCCCGCGGCCCCGCCCCCCCGCCGCTCCGCCTCCGCGCGGCCGGAGGCTCCGGGCCCCTGGGCGGCCCGCGGGCGCAGCGCCCAGCAGCGCCGGGAGTCGTGCAGACGCCGGCCCCGGGCCATTGAGGCCGTGGTCTCGCCGAGCCCCCGGAAAGTTCAGGACCGGAGAGGCTCTGCGGCGGGCGGCGGGACCCATGGAGGCGCGCGGGGAGCTGGTCCCGGGCCGGGAGTCGGCGGGCGGCGACCTGCTGCTGGCGCTGCTGGCGCGGAGAGAAGACCTGCGCCGAGGTGGGTGCCCCGGCCGAGCGGCTGCGCCCGGGAGGGCGGACCCCGTGGAGACTCAACGGCCCTCGCTCCCTTCCCAGCCTGGCCACGGAGGCGGCGGGAGCCAGGGTGCGCGGGCGGGAATGGGTGCGAGGGCCCCAGCACGGCGCGTCCCTACCTGAGCATCCCAGCAGCGGGCTCGCCTCTGGGCCCCTGGAGCTGTGTCGTCGGGCGTTTCGTCGCGGCGCTGGTGCCGCCCAGGCTGGGGGCCCTCTGGGTCCCAGGACTGGTTTGGAAAATACTCTTCCTTTAGGGAGAGTGTGCAGAGAGCAAACGTGTGTCCCAGTGTCGTTGGGATAGGAGAATCTCCGTGAAGGCTGCCTGCACCCAGACGCGCCACACTTTCCGGGCGAAGTCAGACACAAGGGCCAGCATGGAGCTGGACCCCGGTGGCTGAACTCCCTTAGCTAGAGTCCTGGTGTCTGCACTCACATGCACCTGCTCCATTGGCAGGGCTGGTCCTCTTGCAGGAAAACCCCCAGCGCCTTGGCTTCCCCGTGAACTGGGATGGTCCTCCACGAGCTTCCAAGCAGGCGGGACCCACAGGATGGGATGGAGCTGGCCCTGGAAGGGTGGGCAGTGGCGGGGTGGAAGCAGGTGGGAAAGGGGTTACATCCAGGCTGTGGGGGTCTCCTCCGTCTCCTGCTTCTTTATTTATTTATTTTCCGACGGTTCCTGGGAGGGGTGGCCACGGGAGCTGGGAGGAAGGGGTGGGAGGGCGGAGAGACAGGAAGGGAGGGGCGCGGGCTCTGCGTGAAACGTCTCAAGAGAGCCGGAGGGGATCGGGCCGGCAGGCAAGCGCAAGGCTGTGCTGGGCCCGCCAGCGCCGAGGGTAGGAGACCCCCGCCAAGGCTGGAGTCGCCATGCAGCGTAAGGCCCGGGTCGCCAGGGCTTCGCGAGAGCGCGAGGGGCGCGGCGGGAGAGGATTTTGCTCGACGCGGGGCTCCGCGGGTAGCGCGCTCCAGGAGCTGTCCGGGCCGCGGTGCTGAATCCGCGCCGCGCGGGCCTGTCCAGCGACCAGCTCTAAGGCGGGTGTCCTCGCCCGCCGCCCTGCCATTGCCCACCGGGGTTGGAGGGCCAGGGCAGGCAGCAGATCCTCAGGCTCCGCACCCAGGGCCGCGGTTTTGCCCGACGCGGGACCCGGTCCTTCGTGGTGCCCAGGGCTGTAGGAGGGAGGTTGATTCCGTTTCTCTCAGCATGGAGCAAAGGAAGGTCCCTCGCTTGCCCTTTCGCCGGCTGCCAGGCCGGCCTGGGGCTGGAGGGGGTCCACTGTCAGCGAGGTGAGTGTGCTGAGGTGGTGATATATTTGAGTAGGTTCCAGCTCCTGCTCGAGGCTCTCTGCCCTCGGGAGACCTTTTCTAAATTAACAGATTGTCCTCATGCCCTGAACACCCTGCAAAGCACCCCCATGGACCTGTGGCTCTCACAGGCAGGCCCTGCATTTTCCCAGCCTGGTTCCCCCCCCCCCCCGAGGCCTGCAGTCCCAGGGGAGCAGAACCCAAGTGTCTCTATGGGGAAGGCAAAATGCCTACTGTGTGTGCTCAGGCATCCATGTTTGAGCAAGAGGACAGAGCGTCCATACATCCAGTACCCCACAGGGCCACCCAAAGACAGGCCTGGGTCAGGGCCACGGGGCTGGGCAGCCACACCTGCCACAAGTCTCGGGCTACCATGGTGCCTGACTGTGCGAGGAAAGAGGGCCATTGGGTGGTGGATGCCCCATGGCCCATGTGTGCCGGGCCTCTGGTGATGGTAAGGACCTGGTTTCCAGCCCAGCCTCTGAGACAGCCCCCGGGGGCGAGGGTTTCATTTGAGCTCAAAGTTCGTCCTTCGTGCACTGGAAACATTTTGCAGTTGAGGGTATCTGCCCTGGGCATGTTTCTAAGCCTAGCTTCAGTTGTCCTGGATTTCCACTGTGGGCCAGGCACGGACTTCCGAGCCACACTTTCCCTGAACTCAGGGAGCTGGGTGGCCACCCAAGGGGACGAGGGTGTGCCGGGAAGGGGGCCTCCTGGCAGCCCGGTCCTGGGAGCTGGGTGCGATGGGGAGGCCTCGACTCTGTGCGGCGGCCCTGAGCGCGGTGGCTCCTCCCCGCCTGCAGAGATCCCGCTGTGTGCCGGCTGCGACCAGCACATCCTGGACCGCTTCATCCTCAAGGCTCTGGACCGCCACTGGCACAGCAAGTGCCTCAAGTGCAGCGACTGCCACGCGCCGCTGGCCGAGCGCTGCTTCAGCCGTGGGGAGAGCGTGTACTGCAAGGACGACTTCTTCAAGTGAGCCCGCCAGCTGCCTGGGGGGAGGGGTGGCGCACCCAGGGGGACCCCCGGGGCCTTCGCGTAACCAAGTCTGGAGCCCTGAACCCCCCCATCTCCACACCCCTCCTGTTCCCAAACAGGGCACCCCGGGGCCTCTCTGTTGGCGGCTGGGCTGGCCCACTAACAATCTTTTAAAGTAATTAATTTTGTGAATCATTGAAGCAGCCGTTAAAATGATAACCCCGTTTGTAAACCTCTATTGGACGTGCTCTCTCTTCGTGTTGGTCTTGTATTCGTGCTTAATGGTGGGGATGGGGCTCCTACCCGGCAGAGGACTCATGGGTTTGCAGGTCGGCCCCGGTGGCCAGGGCCCTGCCCTTCCGAATTCACCTCCCCCATCCGGGCACAGAGGACAGCTGTGTGCCCCAGAGCATCCGGATCCCCTTCTCGGTAGTCCCTGCGGGTAGTCTCTGCGACCAGCGGCAGGGCCGGGGAAGCCGTCCTCCAGGAACCGCCCTGCCCCGCACCGCCTTCGCGGTTCTCCGACCCGCTCCGGGCGAAGGAGAGGCGGCCGCTCTGAGCCGCGCCCTGTGCGTCCCGCAGGCGCTTCGGGACCAAGTGCGCTGCGTGCCAGCTGGGCATCCCGCCCACGCAGGTGGTGCGCCGCGCCCAGGACTTCGTGTACCACCTGCACTGCTTCGCCTGCGTCGTGTGCAAGCGGCAGCTGGCCACGGGCGACGAGTTCTATCTCATGGAGGACAGCCGGCTCGTGTGCAAGGCAGACTACGAGACAGCCAAGCAGCGAGGTCAGTGGGAGAGGGCGACGGTCACGGGGCTCGGCCTGAGCACGGCCCACCCTCCCCTTTCCTCCCCTGCAAAGCGGGGCTAAGGCCCGTCCGGGTCGGGTGTGGAGGGATCCTTCCCTCCAGCGTCCCCAGCGAAGCGCTCACTAAGCGGCAAGAACTTAAGCGTCTTCTCTCTGGGCGGAGGTGTTGGGGGCGCCCCTGCCTCCAGGTCCGGGAGCCCGAGATGGAGGGAACAGTTAGCAGACCCAATCTGGGAAAGCCGGGTCTGGGGTCTTAGTAGCCGCCTCCCTCCCGGGCGTAGGGAGATTGGCCTGAATTACGTGGATTAGCTCTGCGGGTCTGAATTATCGCCCTAAATCCTTGACCGTGAAGATCAGACCCTACCCACACCCTTAGAACAAAGAGGAGCGAGGGAGGGTTAGGGGGGCAGCGCTTGTCTGTGGGGGGCCGAGGCTGGAGGCGCCTGCGCCCGGATCCAGGGCGGCTGGGTCCCTAAAGAAGGCCGCCTCGGGGCCGCCCCTGGCTGGGCCGTGGCACCGCCCAGCGCGTTTCCTCCATCGCTCCGGGCACCCGCGTCTCGCAAAAACCTCTGGCCTCCCCGCTGAGGCGGCGAGGCGGACGGTCGCAGCGGCGGCGGCGGCACCTCTGGCCCCGACGTGCGCGGGCCCCGAGGGAGGTGGGAGCGCCGAGCAGGCCCAGCCTCACGCCTCCCCCGCGGTGCAGAGGCCGAAGCCACGGCCAAGAGGCCGCGCACGACTATCACAGCCAAGCAGCTGGAGACTCTGAAGAGCGCCTACAACACCTCGCCGAAGCCCGCGCGCCACGTGCGGGAGCAGCTCTCCTCCGAGACCGGCCTAGACATGCGTGTCGTGCAGGTCAGCGCCCCGGGGCCCCCGCGCGCCCTGCGAGCCACTGGCAAACAAGGGCCACCCTGGGTCCCAGAGCGGCGGCCACTCATCGGCCCCTACCGCGCTCCCCGCCCCCAGGTGTGGTTCCAGAATCGCCGGGCCAAGGAAAAGAGGCTCAAGAAGGACGCGGGCCGGCAGCGCTGGGGCCAGTATTTCCGAAACATGAAGCGCACCCGAGGCGGCTCTAAGTCTGACAAGGACAGCGTCCAGGAGGAGGGGCAGGACAGCGACGCGGAGGTCTCCTTCACCGGTACAGGCGGAGTTGGGAAGAGCGTTGGGCTGATTGACTGCTGGAGCCTGGGAATCAATGTCCCGGTCCCCGTCTCTATAGACCCTGGCGCCCATCCCCAAGCCCTGTGGTTTGGCCACACGGGACCATTGCCCTTCTTCTGGAGGGGGACCGAAACCCTGTGGCTTGCGCGTGTCCCTTGGCAGGCTTTGTCCTGGAGGGAGGGTCTGACCATCCCCCCACCCCCGCCCCCACCCAGGGCACTTGGTACTTAACAGTGATTTTTTAGGAAGGCAGCATCACAGTCTTGGGTGATGAAAGGTCCTAGCTGCTTAGAGTTGGAGGAGGGTCCACCCTCATCTCTGGAACCCAATTATCTCCTTTCACCAAAGCAAGGAGTTCCCCCCCCCATCCCGCCCCCAGCCAGCTCTTAATGTCCATCCTCAGAGGGTTTGTTTAGGAGATTGTTTGGCGGCATTGTGACCTTAGGCTACTCACCTAGCCTCTCTGAGCCTCAATTAACTTATCTACAAAATTGGGCAGCCTTGGGATCATACTGGATCTCTGGGTGCCGACTGGACAGTTCTTGGCCCTGATCCCAGCACACAGTTCCATAGGAATCAGGTGGGATGGAGCTGAACAAACTCAGGGGTGAAAGGGTGAGAGATGTGGGCTGACCCGTCCTGGTGTGGCACACCGCGCCTTAAGGGGGCACTGAGGGGGACCAGAGGTGGCAGCAGGTGGGTACTAAGCATCGCCCTCTGCTTCCACTGCAGACGAGCCAGCCATGGCCGACATGGGCCCCGCCAGTGGCCTCTACAGCAGCCTGGGAGAGCCTGCCCCGGCCTTGGGCCGGCCCTCGGGGGCCCCGGGCAGTTTCCCGCTGGAGCATGGAGGCCTGGCCGGCCCAGAGCAGTACAGAGAGCTGCGCCCCGGCAGCCCCTACGGCGTCCCCCCCTCGCCTGCCGCCCTGCAGAGCCTCTCTGGCCCCCAGCCCCTCCTCTCCAGCTTGGTGTATCCTGACGCCGGCTTGGGGCTCGTGCCCACGGGAGCCCCAGGTGGGCCCCCACCCATGAGAGTGCTGGCAGGGAACGGACCCAGCTCCGACCTTTCCACCGGGAGCAGCGGGGGCTACCCCGACTTCCCTGCCAGCCCTGCCTCCTGGTTGGACGAGGTGGACCACGCTCAATTCTGACTTGAGTCCCTGTGCCCTCGAGCCTCGGGCGTGAGGAGTCTTGGTAGCAGCTCTCCTGCCTGAAGCACGGATTTCTGCAGGACGCAGTGCCTCGGGGAACAGGATGCAGACTCCGGAGGGCTCATTTCTGGGAGTGCCCCTCCCACCCAGGCAGAGGGACTCTCCCAGTACGGTTCTGAGAGGCTGCTGCTGCTGAAACTGGGGGCCTCTCAGCAAGCCTTGTTTTGTAAGCAGATTTTTCCCTTTATCGACCAATCAACCGACTGCTTGCCGCTGTTTCCCCACAGGAAATGTCACCCTGGGGGGGCCAGGCCTTTGCTCCCCTCAGGGGCCTCTGCCCAGACCAGCACAGCCCTCAGGCTGGAAGATGCTTTAATTTCTAAAATTAAAAATAATACTAATTGTGCTTTCGTTTCCCAGGTTCTATATATCTGAATTCTCTAGCCCCCCGCCAACCCTCTCTTTAAGTCAGAGATCAGGCTGTCTGTCCAGGCAGGAGGTGGCTTTGGGGAGGCCACACCTGCAAACTTCCTGTTCCCTCTAGGGGCCTCCCTGCCACCAATTCCTGTCTTCCCCGGGACCCTCCCCACCCCTCCCCTGGGGCCATTGGGTCTAGATCTTTCGATGCTTCTGGACCCCACTACCCTGGGGGTGGAGGCGGACTCTCGGAACCCTTAAGGAGCTTCCTCCAGTCCAGACTAGGTTTTCATCCCTGCACCCCCTCCCCCTGACCTGTCACAGCTGCCCTCAGAGCTCAGGCCAAGCCCAGCCCACCTATTTCCATTGCCAAACATCCCCCAGCTCCCGTTCTCCCTGTGGGCTCCGACTGCCCATGGATTGGACGCCCCACAGGCAAAGGAAGGGCGGGGCGGGGGCTCCTCCCAGCTGCCCCCCTGCCAGATGCTTCTGCCGCTGGCCACCACGGACACAGACGCTGGCCGCGTGTGGATTCAAGTTATTCCTCAAGCCTGCATCCCCAGCTACCTGTTGTTGCTGTGACGTTCCCCTGTCTTTTATTTATTCCCTGACCATCAGGTCTCTCCCAGACTTCAATAAATTCGTCAGTTACAGTCATTGGAAGGCCTGTATGTTCAGTGAGGCTCAGGGTTGGGGGAGGAGAGGGCGTTGGGGATGAGGATGGATCTCTGAAAGCTGGAAGCCCCGTTGGGGTAGCTGTTGGCTTCTTGCCAGGGACAACACCTGGTGTGGATAGGGGGCCCCTTTGTCCTGAGATCCGCCAGGCTTCTGAGCACTGGACGGAGACTTAGGAGAACAGACGGTCCAACCTCAGGTGGAGGGGCTGGGCCTTCCCACTCTGTCCCTGGGAGAGGTGGGCGCTGGGGTGGCCAGGTGACAGGACCAGGCAAAACTGCTCACCACTTGGAGCAGGCTTCAGCAGGGGGAGGGGGCTGCAGGAGTCAACTAGTCTGGAGATTCAGGAACGCGGTCACCAGGGGCTCTGCAGCTAGGATTCCAGTCCCAGCGACCTGCTAACTTGCTGTGAGAAGCTGAGCAAGTGACCTGGCGAGGAGGAGGGGAGCTCCCCAGATGTCCCCCACCCTCCCCGACCACCAGGCAGCCCAAGGGGCTTTGGTCAAGCCACTTGCCCCCCAATCCCGCCCACCCCAGTAGGGTCAGCTCCCTCACCAGCACGTGCTGTTGCCCTGAACCCAGAGCGTGCCCTCCCCTCCCCCCAAGAATGTTGCTGGCAGCTGCCAGGAAGAATGGCAAGGAATGGGGGAGGCCCTCGGGAGGAAATTCAGGGAATCAATGGGAGAAGTGTCCCCATCACCCTTCAGTCTAGGGGAGTGCCCAGGGAAGAGCCTGGCTGAGCCGAAGTGCGAGTGGGTGGTGTGTCAGCCGCCGGTGAGCAGAGGCCTAGTGGCTGGAAGTGAAAGGTGTCCCAGGCTGGACTAGGGGTTGGTGGTCTGAGATCTCAGCCTCCCAGGAGTGTGGCTGAGCCGCACAGGGGCGCGGTCCTCGAGGGGACCACTTTGGACTCTCTCCTGCAAGGGGCGCCCTCGAGGGGAAGGAAGACAGCCTGTCTGGGTGGGATTCAGCGTTTGGGGAGGGGGCCTGGCGGAGGCGGGACGGACGCTGCCGCCTCGGGCAGCCCAAGGGGAGTATAAATCCTCCAGTCGCCGCGGGCCCCACCCCCCAACCCTACCCCCGGCCTGGACACCTCCCCCAGGCCGCCTGGGACCTTTCAGGCACTGACAGGTTAATAAAGTGCCAAGTGTGCCCGAGGGAGCCTCCGCCTGGTCGCGGGCTCCCAGCTGGCGGCGCGTCCGGGCGGCAACGGGGCCCCAGACCCCAGACCTGGTGGGGGTCCGGGGAGAGTGGACCCCGTCGGGGCCGCGCCCCGCGTCCCGGCGGGCGAGCGCTCAGCTGAGTGGGTCTCGGTCAGCCGGGCGTATGCACACCTCGCGGGTCTGTCTCCCCACTTGGGCGGAGCGCCTGCCCCCGGGTAACCCCTTCCCGCGGGCCCGCGCGGGCAGACACGAGGGCTCCCAGGTACTGGCCCAGCTCAGTATGGGGACGTGACCCTGGACTGGGAGGGTGGGCAAAGCCCTAACCGAGGCCCAGTGAGGAGGCGAGCGGGGCCGATCTCAGGCCGGGAGGACCTCGGGCGGGTCCGCAGAGGAAAGCGGACGCCCATCTTACGGGCCCCTGCGGGGGTCACCTGGAGACCACGACGGCTTATTTCCCACGATGGACCCTGTTAACCGGGCGGGCCGTCTAGAGGCGTGTGGGAGTTAGCGCAGGATGTGGGCTCCCGACGCCCTGTCTCCCTGCGGATGCAGGCGATGGGCTCCCAGCTCAGAGGCCAGGGGCGCGCCCACGAGGGGTTTTCCCGCCCAACCCGCTCCTGGCAGCCAGGGCCCTGAGAAGCGGGTGGGCGCAGGGTCTGGGGCGGGGCCGGGGGGCTGGGTGCGGCTGCCTTCCGGAGGCTGGAGCTGGGGGCGGCGCCGCGTCCGCCCCTGACTCCCTCGGAAATGCGGCCAGCGGGTGTGGGAGGCGGGCTCGGGGTGGGAGGCACCCTGGCGGGGAGGCGGGACACACCAGAGCATTTTTTTCCTGAGGGGCTGGGGCTTGTTCACTTTTGAAAAACAGTAACCTCTGTATCGTAATACTTAGAACTTTAAATTTTAACATAAGCGGAATATTCATCTTGACCGTGTTATCACACTTTTCATCTTTGAATCCGACGATTGCATACATTATCAAAGGTGAATACCTGAATGATAAAAAACAATTTCGACCAGTATGTAAAAGGACTTCTTTCCTTTTAAATATAAAATTTGCTCAGGGCGGGTGAAAGCTCTGGAATCAGGGACACCCCTTCCTCCCCCTCCCCCCTCTCCTGGAGACCTGGGGACCCACTGGCTTCTCTTCCGCAGGCAGATCGCGCGGTGTGTCTTGGGGACTGGCCCCCGCCTGGGGCAGGAGGGGGTTGGGGACCCAAATCCCAGGAGCTTGCCTGGTTGAGCAGCCAAACGATAAATCAGTGGGTTTTCAAAGGACTCAGTCTGGAGCTCTGAATCCCAGGGGCTGTAATGATCAATTCTTTAAGCCCATAATTGTTCAAATTACTCTGAGCAACATAAAACATTAATTTTAAGAAATTTAATAGAAAAAAGCTCTTCAAATCCGCAACGAGATAAATGACACCCAGCATTCCGACCTTTTTCCATACCTTGGTGACATTGAATAATCTGAAAGGTATTTACATTTTCATTCTTCGTGGGAAGTGTTGACAAGCTTTTGGCCGTGGGCGAGGTGCTCAGTGGCACGCGGGCCCCCCTCCCCCCTAATTAATGGGGGAGCAGCGACTTCATAAGCAGAATTTTCATCAGTCTGCCTAGGTGACCTGCGGTGACGGCTCCCACCCCCCTGGCACTGATGCAGCGCAGCTCATTTTTTACCATAAAAATATTCCCTCCTGACCAGCAGAGCCCCCCCTCAGCATTCAAAAAGAGATAGGAGCCTAAGAAGCAGTTGTCTCGGGGGGCATCGCAGGAATGCAGTCCAAGGCCAGACCTGGGAGAGAAGTATGGAAACTGCAGACTCCAGAGTCAAGGAGACACACGTGTGCATGTACGGGAGCGTGTGTGTGCGTGTGTGTGTGAGAGAGAGCGTGTCACAGCGGGTGCGGAGGCCATCCCCAGAGGAGTGGCCATAAGCCCCCAGATGCTGACACAGTCCTCAGTTCCACATGCTCCCGAAAGCCCGTCCAGACAGTGGGACGTGCCCACTGAGGTCACACTTGCAGAGCTGGGGCTGGAGTCAGGTCCCAGTGAGCACGAGGGGCACGGGATGAGGATGTCCAGGGCTCCCCTGAGCCCCATGCCTGTGGTTAAGGACCTGGTGGAGCACACGGGCTCCAGCTAAGGGACCTGGGACCCTCCCCTCCATTCTACTTACTCACTGCAGCTGTGTGACCATGGGTGAGCTGCTCAACCTTTCTGAGCCTGAGGAGTAGCACGTATAACCTCCTCTCCGGGTTTGCTAGGACACTTCCCAAGGCAAAGCCGGAAGCAGGCACCACTAAAGCACCCAGTGCACTGTTCTTAGGGCAAATCCCATTGACCAGGAGGTGGTGGGACCCACCGGACCCAGGGGGCCGTACACACTTGCGACACAGAGCTCTGTGGGGCACGGATGCACATGCCAGAGACACTTGTACGCACACACCTTCACCCCCTCTCCACACAGCTCACACTCAGCCCCCTGTGCACCCACATTCTCTGAGGGCAAAGACATGTGAACCGAGGTCGGATAGGGGGATCCCAGTCTGCTGTTCCAGATGTCAAATGCCCACCTCGGTCAGGCTTGGATCAGACCTGCCTCGGGGCAAGGGCGTGGACAGGGTTGCCCCAGGACCGTTCCCCTACCTTGTAGGTCTGGTTGCTGTGAGGGGAACCCCACTTCCCTCTCAAGTTCTGGAAGCCCTATGGTGCCCTGGGATGCTTTTTTTTTTTTTTTTGATGTGGACCATTTTTAAAGTCTTCATTGAATTTCTTACAACCTGAAGCTCTGTGTTCCCAGTCCCGAATATGTGCAGCTCCCTCGGGTCCAGTGGGTACCACCGCCTCCAGGTCAGTGGGATTTAAAACCAAAGCAAGTTTTATGCTTTGTTATTTGGGGCCAGGAGGCATGTGGTGTCTTAGCTTCCTGACTAAGGGTTGGACTCACACCCCCTACGTTGGAAGGTGAAGTCTTGAACCACTGGACCAGACTGCTAGGGAAGTCCCCCTGTGCTTGAGAATGGAGGGGCGGGGAAGCCAGATGGAGTCAGGGCTGGCTCACGCCCATCTGCCCTGCTCCGTCAGTGTCCGCCCCCCTGGTGGCAGGCAGGGTGAGGAATGGCTGGAGGAGGTCCTTGTCTACCAGGACCCCGTCCAAGAATCTGGCGGCTTCCCTGCTGTCTCAGACGGTGAAGAATCTGCCTGCAATGCGGGAGACCTGGGTTCGATCCCTGGGTTGGGAAATCTCCTGGAGAAGGGAATGGCTATCCACTCCAGTATTCTTGCCTGGAGAATTCCATGGACTGAGGAGTCTGGCGGGCTACAGTCCGTGAGCTCGCAAAGAATCGGGCACGGCTGGGTGACTAACACTTTTGCTTTCATACTTCTCACACTAGAACCTGAGGGCCGGGAGGGACGCCATGGCCCAGCCCCACGTTGGTGGTCCCTGCTCAGCACCACGGCAAGCCCTGTGTCCTCATCCGTCAGAGCGGTGATCCTGGTCATCGCGCCCAGGAGGAGGCGCTCACAGTCCCGGCTCCAGGGAAACAGGGATCAGAGCCCTGGAGATGCTGCTCCCCGCAGTCAGGACGCTGGGAGGGGAGAGATCAGAGGCCCGGGCACTGCTGGTGGGAATGTCCACGGAGCAGCTGAGGAGAACCGCTTGATGGATCCAGAGATAGAAACCTTGAATCACCACGTGATGCTATTTCACTCCTAGGTCAAACCCAAAGGACCCGAAAACAGGGACTCAGACAAGCACCTTTACAAGCGTGTTCGCTGCAGCCACAACGCGGATGTAGCCCAAACATCCATCCATCTGTGCGTGAATGCTAACAGTGGGCCACCACTACCGTGGGGTGGGGCACAGACTCGCTACAACTCGGGAAGTTAGAAAGGCCGTGCTGCGTGAAGGAGTGAAGTGAAAGCCGCTCAGTCGTGTCCGACTCTTACCAGCTGAGCCACTAGGGAAGCCCAGGAATACTGGAGTGGGTAGCCTGTCCCTCCTCCAGGGGATCTTCCTGACCCAGCCTGACACAAAAGGCCACACACACTGTGTAATTCAGTCTCCACCAAGTGTCCAGAGCAGGTGAATCCATAGAGACAGAAAGTGGATTCGGGGCTCTGGGGTGGGCGGGATAAGGCGTGGCTTGTCCGGGGTTTCTCTTCGGGCAGGAGGAGGTGCTTTGACTCAGGTGGTGGCTGCACCTTGTAGACTTTAAAATGGTTCGTTTTATGTTGCGTGGATTTCACCTCAGTTATACAAAGGGTGCCCACTCACCCTCCCAGGCAGAGCTGGCTCACAGCTAATACGAAGAGCAGGAAATCGAGCAAGGGGGGCCACGTTAGAGTCCCCCTCCCCCCCTCCCCGCCCCGCCCCTCCCCCTCCCCACCCCTCTGCCCCTCCCCCTCCCGTCCCCCCTCCCTGTCACCCTCCTTGTCCTCCTCCCCGTCCAGCTGGCTCCTGGGATCAGCATCAGGGTCCCACCCCTTTAAGAGCTCCCTCTTCCCAGACGGGTCCCTCAAAGGCCCTCCCAGAGCCCCTCCCCTCTGCCCCCTCCCCTCCAGGGTGGTGCACACAGAGGGTCCTCAGCACTGCTGCGGAGACAGGGGGACAGTGTGTCTGTGCCCTGCGTCCCTGGACCCCGCCTGCAAGACAACGGCCTGGCCGCAGGGGCACGCTCCCCGGCTGAGGACAGCGGCCTGCTGTCACCAGCTTCCAGCGGGCGACGAGAATGGATGCTAACGACATGCTCCCCATCCTGGAAAGGGCTTGTCAGGACTGGAGCAGGATGTGGAAGACCCCACTGCTGGGGGGAGGCCTTCCAGGCCTGGTGGTCATTCAGGGAGTGGCTCAGTTGTGTCCCCAAGGCAGCCTGCCCTGACCGCCAGCCTGGTTTGACCTCCAGAAAGGTCAGATGTTAAGACCTGTGATGTTCCCGGGTGATACGTGACTTGGTGGCACACATCCCCTTCACATGCTGCCTCCGCCCCACTTTCTTTCTTTGCTGGGGAAACAAAGCTGGCTGTAGGCTGGGTGAGTGGCCAGTGCTGGCAGTGGCCCCTGGGGCTTCTGCACTCTGGAGGGCAGGGGAGGCCGGCCAGCCAGCCACGGCCAGCTCTGAGCTGCGGGCACAGGTCCCCAGGTGATCGCAGGCAGGTGAAAGGAGGGGTGACAGGAGGGAAGGGGTCCTCAAGCCTCCAGCTACTCGGGCACCTCACATGACACTTACTCCTCCCGAATACCTGTGGCCGCAGTGTTAAGCCTGCAGACGGGGCCCCAAGCCTCATTGCGCCTGGCATCTGGGTGGGGTGTGGGGAACACGTTCCCTCCATGGGGGTCCTTGGAAGCCAGGCTCGTCCTGGGGCATGCGTGCTCAGTTGCCTCAGCCATGTCTGACTCTTGTAACCCTGTGGACTGCAGCCCATCAGGCTCCTCTGTCCATGGGATTCTCAAAGCAAGAATACTGGAGTGGGTTGCCATTTCCTTCTCTGGATCGTTTTCCCAACCCAGGGATCAAACCTGCACCTCTCAGGTCTCCTACATCGGTAGGTGAGTTCTTTACCGCTAGCGCCACCTCGGACGTTCCTGACCTGGGACAGGAGTTTCCTATACCTTCCGGAAGATTCCATCTTGGATGGTCAGCCAGAAGCTGCTGAGGCAAGACCCTCAGCTGGCTTTTTCTTGCAGGGAGGGTGGCTCCCTCTCTCCATGACAAATGCTCTCTGTTCAGAGCTTGGCTAATCTTTAGAATGACAAGGTTTAAAGTTTAATTAGCAAGTTCCTCTTATGCAAACTCTCCTCATTAAACAAAGTGCCCTATTAGTTAAAAGGACGCCCGGTGGGGGTGGGCTCTGGACACACCGCTGGCAGGGCTGAGGGCGACCAGGAAGCGAGTTTTATGAGCTGCGGCCTGAGCCGGGTCGTAACTGATGTGGGCGGAGTTCTCCCCTCAACCTTCAGGTGACACCAGGCTTCAGAACGGAGCCGGGGTGGGGGGTGGCTGGCTGGCAGGGAGGTGAAATATGGGGGCCTGGGGTACCTGACTGCCTGGAGAGATGATGTCACCTGTGGGGACCACCTAGCCTGGGGCCCTCCAGGGATCTGAAAGACGGCCGGCTGGTGAGAGCTTCTGGGGTCTTCCCTGGGGTCTCCTGGGGGTCCCTGGCCTCCTGGCCCATCTCCTAGGTCAAGAGGGCAGAGGCCACTGCCCGGGCTTACAAACTAATGCCGATGGCTCATGCTCTGCTTAGGAAAGTGGTGTGTGCTCATCCTGCAAAATATGACCAAAGTAGAAAAACAAAATCTCACTCCGCCCTCCCGGTGCCCGGAATTCCTCCAACCGAAGATGCCGTGTTGGCGTAGCTCCGTCCAGACTTTCTTCACTGTGGCTTGCGTGTCTGGGGGTGTCGCAACCATACACAGCTGCTTCGTGACCTGCTTCTTCTCTTTGGTGTCACAGCCTGGCCGTTTCCTGGGCCATGAAGTGTCCTTTCTGAGACGTGTCTGCTGGTGGTCTTGTCTGAGGTCTGACTGGCCAATCAAGCCCCTCCCGTTGTTTGTACTGGGCTCCTGGGGGGGTGTCAGCTCCTGGCAGGATCGACAGAGTCCGGTCTGGGTAGGAGGGGGCCGCTCACCAAGCTGGCAGGGCCACACTGGCACGGCTGCCCCTCCCTGTACGTCTCTGAGTCCAGGACCCACCGGGGAAGGGTCAGCCTCTTCCTTCTCCAGGGGCACCTCCTGACTGAGGGACCAACCCTATGCAGACTTCCTCTCCTTTTCTAGAAGGTTCCCATACCAAGGCTACTCCCACCCCCAGCTATTAATATAATCTTCTTGTCTCTGATGGGGCTCTGCGCACCATCTAGGGACTCCCACCCACTCCCAGCTCTCTCCTCCCCCACCGGGGGTCACTGGCTTGGTCCTGCAGAGTTTCCCCAACTTCAGTCCTGGGGCTGCTGTTCTCACAGGCTCCTGGGTGCTCCGCACGAGCATGTAACACTGTGAGTTGTGCCATCGTGGTGGCTCGGGCCTGGAAGTGGGTGAACGTGATTGTTGGCTTGGGGAGGATCTCAGTTGGCAGGGCAGTGGGTGCTGAGAGGAAGCAAGGCTTCTCTCTCTGGGAGCAACTGGGTGGGCTCGTCCCGGTCAGAGGAGGTTCGCATCTGGGGTTAGACGTTGGGTTTGGGCAGCTTTCAGCCACGGTCTCCGGAGGACACAGAGATGGAAGGGGCGCCCTGGGGACCAGCTGGGGAGCAGGCAGGAGGTGGGTCCAAACCAGGAGGGGTGGGGGTGCAGGAGAACCGCGAGGCAGCCCAGCACCGAGCTGCTGCTGCTCCTCCGGGTCACCCGTTCGTGTGACGCCGTCTCCGAGATGGCCCTCACCTTTCCATGTTTCCCCACCTCTGGGCCATCCTGAGTCCCACGGGGTTCTCCTCTGCTGGCTCCGGCCCATGGCCCCTCCTCCGGCCCACACATGCAGGCCTCCCTGCTGGCCGATCAGCTGGGGCCTCCAGTGGGTCTGGGGGCCCATGCAGCCCCTCACCCACCCCGCCGGCCTGTGCCGTCCACCCCTGCATCTGGCCGTGCATCTTGTCCATCTGGCGCTTTGTGCGTGGGCTGGAGGTGGCCGGTGGGTGGGCAGGCGCCCCACGAGGGTCTAGGCCAATGGGAGCCCCCTCCCCAAGAGGCCCGGCTGGCCCACCTCCTGTCATGTCCTTTAACAAACACTCTGAAGGGTTTTTTTCAATGGGAACTGTCTCCTGGCTTCCCCTAGTCACTGGCGATGAGATGAGAGGGGTTGGGGTCAGGGGGCAGCTGTGGCGGGGGGGAGCCCAGGCAGCCTGAAGGGGCTGGACGAAGCTGCCTCCTTCCTCCTGCTCCCTGCCGTCCTGGGTCCAGCTTCACCATCCCGAGGCCATCCAGAACAGGGGGACAGAGACCCAGGGCAGTGGCTGAGAGACGGGGAGCCAGTGCGGAGCCCACAGCCTCACCACCTGTGTCTTCAGGAAGGGAGCAGCTTCGAGCCAGGAAAATGCGGAATTCCATGTGGACTGCTTTCCCGACTGGGCTTCAAGGAATCTGCTGCTTCCTGTTTCCTGGTTTTAATCTTGGCCCATCAGTCATCAACCAGCTTGTGATTCCAGCTGATACGTTTAATTAAATGACGGATTCAGACTTTTAGATCAGTCTCTTACTGACTTTGTAAACAGCGTTGGAAACCTAAGAAGCCATGAGTCACCCTGTTTCTAAGTTTACTATGTTTTTTATTTTTTCTTCATTTTATTTATTCATGTTTGGCCACATGATATGGGATCACAGCATATGGGATCTTAGTTCCCTGCACAGTGATCGAACCCTTGCCCCCTACGTTGAAAGCACAGTCTTAACCGCAGGACCACCTGGGAAGTCCCTGCTGTGATTTTTAGATACGTGATGTTTTATGCTTTGGGGAATTTTTCTTTGTTATGTCCCAAAACCAAAGTTATGAACAAGGAGATAAAATATTAAGGCTGTGAGTGGAGTTTAAATGTTTAAGGGAATTTCATAGAGTTGTAAAAGTTCCTTAACATTGTTCTCAGAATTTACTAAGCTCTGTGATAGAATCCTGTTTGTAAACTGAATTTACATCTTAGCAAACAGCCGGAGTTTTGGTTAATTGAATATTTTAAGAACCAAATTATACTGAATCATCTTTTCTATGAAAAAAAAAAAAGCATTCAAGAGCACAGAATAAATCAAATTTTTGTTGCCCAGCTTCACACTCGGGCTGTTCCTTCCTCTGAATGTCCTGTGCATGTGAGGTGGCAGATGTCCCCCCTCCCAACAGCTGTGGGCTGAATCATGTGCCCCCCAAACAGAGGGCCACTTCTTACCCTCAGTACCTGTGAATGGAACTGTATTGAGAAACAGGGTCTTTGCAGGCGAAACCGTGTTGAGAGGAGGCAGATGGCATGGGCCCTGACTAGTGTCCTTCGGAGATGAGGGAACCTCGGACCCGGGGACATAGGGAGACCAGTGGAAAGATGGTTCTGGTGTCTACAAACCATGGGGGGCCGGGGACTGGGAGCCCCACCAGAAACTCAGGAGAGGCCTGGAGCGTAGCTTCCAGCCCCGAGGACTCCGGCATGTCAGGCCTGTGGCCTCCAGGGCTGGGAGGGGCACGTGTGTGTGTGTGTGTGCGTGTGTGCGTGTGTGCGTGCGCGCGTGCGCGCATGTGTGTATGTATGTTTGTGCGTGCCTGTGTGTGAGTGTGTGCATGTGTGTATGTGTGCGCTTGTGTGTGCACGTGCACACACGTGTGTGAGTGTGTGCGCGTGTATGTGTGTCTTCAGGGCCCTGCTCACCCCGAGGGCAGGGAGAAGTGAGTCAGCTGGGAGCCCGGTTGGGTCCTGGGCACCTCCGGGGGCCTCTGACCTTCCCTCATCTGGTGCCCGTCTCCCTGCCCCTGCTTTGGCTGCCTGGCCTGGGTGGACATCTGCAACCTCACCTCCTGCCCACCAGTGCCCTCGACTCTTCTGTCCCCTTGTTACAGGCAGAGGGAGTGGGAAGCAGGTCCCCGGCAGCCCCCTCTCTCCGCAAAGGCTCCAGCAGCCCTGCCCAGCCCTCCCAAATCCGCCAATATTAGAAAGGATTTGTGTCCCCGATAAATAATGCAAAGTTAAATTACATCCGCTCCGGCTTAAATTTTCATATTCCTATGTCTCATCTCCATAAAGAAATTCTCCTTGCTGGCCTCACAGGGTGGTCTCTGCCAGCTGCCAGGGCTCCTAATGAAATTGCTCCTCCAGGCTGGGCGCCCAAGGGGCGTGGGGGCGGCCCGCCTGCTGGGGGAAAAGGTAAAAGGCCAGAGTTCAAATTATTTATCTCCCTAATAACCAAGCAGATCGCGTGCCTTCTGTGGTGGAGGCCAGAGCTGCATGTGGGGCAGGGTGGGCTTGATATATGAGGGGGCGGAAGGGGGAGGGCGTGGCATCCTTCTGCGCAGTGACCCCACGGCAAGGGCACAGCAAGGACGTGCCTTTTCAGCATCCCCGGAGCCAGGGGGACCCACTTCTGTCGGGGGAGGAGAGGTGGGGTCAGCCCAACCCTTCCGGGGCCCAGCACGTAAGCACTGACTCCATGCGCCCCTCATAAGGGTGGGGTCGGGGTGAGGGCTGGCTTTTGCAGACCTTGCATGCTTTTCCCCAGCATGGGGCACAGTGGGTTCTTTGAGGTGCTGGGTGTACGATGTCACCCAGGGTCCTCGAAGGCACACAGGGAGGAGGAACGGCCTGGGCCTGCCTTGAGGGGCCAGGGGTCGAGGCAGAATGGACTGGAACCCCAGGCAGGGCCAGAGAGGCCCAAATGGTTGGCGTCCATGGGAGCCAACCCTTGTGAGGCCTGAGTGCGGGGAGGAAGTGGCTAGACAGACGGTCGGACAGCTTCAGAGACCCTAAAACAGCAGGACAAAGCTCTGCAGCTGGATCTTGAATCCCTTGTTACAATTAAAACCAAGGGTGCCATGTAGAACCTATTATACAGAGTGAGGTGAGTCAGAAAGAGAAAAATGCTGTATTCTAACGCATACGTACGGAATCTAGGAAAACGGTACTGAAGAACCTATGTACAGGGCAACAGTGGAGAAACAGACAGAGGACAGACCTATGAACATGGGGAGAGGGGGGAGAGGGCGCAATGCATGGAGACAGTGACAGGGAAACTTACATTACCACATGGAAAATGGGGAGCCAACGGGGATTTGCTGTCTGGCTCTGTGTCAACCCAGAGGGGTGGGATGGGAGGGAGATGGGAGGAAGAGTCAAAAGGGAGGGGAGAGATGTCTACCTATGGCTGATTCGTGCTGAGGTTTGACAGAAAACAGAAAAATTCTGTAAAGCAATTATCCTTCAATAAAGAATAAATTAATTTTAAAAAAGGGTGTCCCCTGTTCCCCTCAAGTGTCCTCTGCCTTCCCCACCTCCGAGGGATCGGGGTGGGCCAGGGGCTCCTCACCCAGCTGAGCCCCACATTCGCTCTACCCGGGTCCAGCACCTCTGGTGACCCCCTGCCCCCGGGGCCCCGGAAAGTCCCAAATGGCCAGGCAGCAGGCCCGGTCTTCAGCCTCCTCTCCACCGGCCGCTCCCACACCTCACATTTATGGCCACTTAATCTGTGTGAGCCGCCGGCCCCCAATATATCTCCAAGTATTGATCAGCTTTAGGCTGATAGAAGTTCAAGCTCATGGGGTCCCGCTCTTTGACCCCCAAATAGGGTATGAATTTCAATCGAATAGACTGGGATCTACACGTGGCTTCTCCCCGGGCTGGGAGCTGCGGGGAAAAAATCAATGAAGCGTGCTAATGACTCACGATTTATAGAACACCTGCCATTTTAATATTAGAATAAATGTTACACTGCGCAGGGAGAGGGACGCAGGGGGTCTCCAGGAAAATATTTCTTAGCCTTTTCTGCTAGAAAATGATGTGCGTGGAATTTTATGAAGTCAAATTTATGGACCTCATTTAGGCTTATAATTTAAAACTCCTTATGAGAAAGACATTAAGTAGAGTGCTGGGCGTGGGAGAGGCAGCGGGTGGTCCCAGAGCTGTCGGGGGGGCAGCCCAGGGTGCGGCTCTGTGGGGTGGAACAGCGGGTGGGGGGCCCGCTGGGAGGACCAAGTCTTCCCCTCTCCCGGGGGTCTCAGGACTCCGGAATGTAAGGCCTAGGGTGCCTGGTGAGCCCCCTTGCAGGCATCCGCTCTCACCCCAGGAGTGTACACAGGCTCTCACATGTGCGACTTTGTGCCCATGCTGGCACACGTGTACACGGCCACATCATGTGCCTGGGAACGTGTGCCCGAACATCCGTGCCTGCGGCGCATACCCCCAGGTCCGCACACATCAGCGCCAGGCACACGCACACCCCCTCAGCCTCCCCACCACCTCCTGCTTCAGAGCCGCTTCTCCAATTTCCCAGCTGGAGGGGCTCAAAGTCACGGGGTCCCGGGCTGGGCGGAGGGCAAAGGGACACCCTGCACGTTGCCGTTTGGATAAGCCCTGCTGGGCGACTGGGGGGTGTGCACTGTTTGGTAGAAGTGGGTCCCAGTCAAGAGCAGAGCTTCACCCCCGGGGTTTAGACCACGGCCAGAGAGCGTGCACAGCCTGGCCAGCAGGTGGGGGCTGCCCCTCGTGTCTGCAGGGAGGCCAGGGGGCCAGGGCCAGGGCCTCAGAGCGTCTCTGGAGGACACTTGTCCTGTCTCTGCCGGGGAATCACCTACAGTGGTCTGTATGTCTGCGGGGGGCTGCCCGTGGCAGAGGGAACCCCACCCCTTCTGGGCCTCAGTTTCCCAGCTGTAACTGGAGAGGTGGGGGTTGGGCAGTCTGAGAGCCCTTGGCTCCTGCCAGGGAGCACCAGGATCTCAGATCTCCGGGAGGCCTGGCCTGGGAAACAGGCATTTCCTGAGGGCGGATTAAGGCCGGAGGGGCAGGGATTAGCTTTTCTCCTAAGGCTGTCGTCTTCCCAGACAGGAGCCCTTGAGGTCAGGGGCTTTCCACTGAGAGCCGGGGAGGTGTTTCCAGGGGCAGGGTGAAGCAAGTGGAAGGGGGGGTCAGGGGGCCCCTGCCGCATCCCCCACCTAGGCCTGCACCTTCTTGGCCCGTTCCAGCTCCAGGCAGCTGTCACCTCAATCGCGGACACCCGCCGTGGCCTGGGAGGTCCCCTCTGCCTCTCTGAGTCTCCCCGGAAGGATGGGGTGACTAGAGGCATATGTTACTTTCCTCCATAAACTCATGTACCGCTGCCCACAGCGCCCGGCGCCCGGGGTGGGATGGGTATATTTTACATTTTCAACTTTATTAAAGGAGCGAGTGTAGCTTGGGGATGTTGCCTTCTCTCCGTGGTCAATTCCACTCCTGGAGGCGATAAATCTCCAGGCCTGTGATTTGTGGCTCCGCACTCCCAATAAATTAAATCTTTCTTGTTGAAAAGGTTGGTGCTCCCGGCTGTGCTTTAGGTTACGGTGTTTGTCCAGAGTTAGTGGCTGAGGAGGGGCGCCGGCCAGGCACCCCGCTCCCGCCAGCCCCCTTCCCACAGCCGGGAGCGGGGCCAGGAGATGGGGCAGGAGCCTGGGGCGCCAGGCAGGGCAGACAGGCAGGTTGCGGTCCAGCTGGGTACCTACCCCGCCCCACCGCAAGGACTTGCTCCCAATGGCCGATTTCTTCTGGTCCTCCACCCCTGATGGACAGGTTGGCTTTTGGTTGAAAGTTTCTAGAAACCTCTGTAGTAATGAAGGGCTTGTCCTTCTTGCCCTTCTCAGAGGCAGGGCTGCAGGTGGACAGGGGCCATGCGGGTAAAGCCCCTGGAGTGCTTCCCGGCCCTGCACTGTTGGGCAGCCTTAGGACTGTACCAGGTGTGACCCTCCGGGTGTCCCCTGTCACTAGTGGGGGCATTGGGAGAGTGGGATGGACAGAGCCCTTGGGATCAAACTGGGGGCTCCTGTGGCCTCCCCCGCCTGCTCTCCAAGCCTCATCTCTCGTCTAAGGGATGAAGATAACAGCCACTAGAGAGAAATGGCATGGCCCTCGCAGGCAGGGAGCGTTCAGCCAGCTGACCTGCTATTACGTGAGGTCTTGTGACTATTTCGAAACAGATAGGGCTGGATCGTGAATGCCAACCCCCCCGCACGGCGGCTTCCAGAACCATCGAGGAAAGTGACGCCCCTGCCAGCTACTCTGGTCAAGATTGGAGGTGGCACCTAGGACGATGGCCCTGGGCGGAGAGAGGCCGGTGTCCTCTCAGACCAGGAGGGTGGAACTGGGCCTCTGACCCCGGGAGGGTCCTTGTTAGCTGTGGTGCCATCCGAGGGCGGGACGGCAACCTTGCCATGAACGCAATTCACAAACTCATCTAGGACTTTAAACCCCAGCCCCGGGATCCCTGGTCTAATATGCTGCAAATCTGTGTCAGAAACCAAAATTAATGAGGTCTGCATTTTGGAAGAAAAAGATTTATGGCCTCAGTGAAGAGCTGATCCCAGGGAAAGTGCTGGAGAAATTGCTGGGCCGCAGAACAGAATCCCTCAAAGCTGAGAGGATGGGAGTCGTCGAGGAGTCACCGGGGCAGAGGCGTCGGGTTTCGCTCAGGTGCTCCGCTGGGCCCACATTCCTGCCGGGCAGGGGCTTAGGCGCTGGCACCTGCGACAAAGCCCTAACCCAGCCTCCAGCCCCTGCCGCAGAGCCATTATGCTGATGAATGAATGTTTCCCAGGCGCTCAGGCCTTTTTGGCTGATTGCATTTGGACAGCCCGTTCCTCCAGCACCCCCTCGGAAGCCCCGTCTATTTATTTTATTTAGTTTTGGGTTGGGAGGGGGTGGGGTGCCATCCTTGGGTCACCGGGAGTGGGGACGGGGGGAGGCCGGCAAGTCTCCACCCTTCTGAACAATAGTGTCTCTGTGGAGCTCAGGGAGGAAAAGGAGGCAGGAAGTAGCCTGGGCAGGGGTCAAGGGTCAGGAGGCCCTGGGGTCCAAAGCCTCCCGCTTGGGGCCACAGTCCCCTGCCCCGCAGAGCTGCCCTTGGGAGGGAGGTCGGTCCTCAGGGCCCTGGAACCCAGGCACGATGAGTCTGCCCCGGCACAGCTGCCTCACTAGACAGCCTGGGTGAACTCGGGTGGGCAGGAAGTCTGGACCAGCCTGTGGGGCCTCTTGACTGGGGCTTTCGGCTGCCCAGGGGCTGCCCAGAGTGGTGACCCGGAAAGGCCCCTCCCCTGGCTTCCACAAGGGCCAGTTCACACCTGTTACCTGGCTCCCGGGGGCCCCAGGCTGCCCTGCCCTCAGGGAGCTCTCACCGGGAGCAGGTGTGCCAGCCGGGGGCAGCCACAAGGTCCCTGCGGGACTGAGCGGTCCCGGGGCTGGGCTTCTTTCCGGTCCTCCACCAGTGCTGGGGACAGCGGCCCACCTCCCACATCCCCACTCCGCCCCGCTCCACCCCTGGGACCCTTCTCCTTCCTGAGCCTTCAGCCTCAGGACCTTTGCACCTGCTGTGTCTTCTGCCTGCACACTCTCCACCAGCTCCCTGGTCCCCTTCCACGTGGCTGACCCCACTTGGAACCACTGGAGGGTGGTCCAGGCCTGTGCTGGAGAGCTGGGTCCCCTTGGACCACAGTGGGCGTGTCCGAGGCCTGTGAGTGGATGAGGGACTGAGCAGGAGCTTGTGATGGGGTTCGGGACACACTACCCCAAAATACAGTACCTGGGCTTAATGAATGTTAAAGCTGAAGGAGTTGGAGAAAACTGTGGAAGCCGGAAGGTTGTTCTGATCTTTCCCTACCTTCTTTTCTCCCTCATCTCCAAAGATAGGGGTCCCCGGGCGAAATCCTAACTGGCAGGCCTTGCTAAGCTCCCCGTTTACTCTGCTCATCTGACACTCCTGCCCTTCCTGGTTCCCCCAGGACTGCCTGCCCCCTCACTCCCAGTCACCCCCAGGGCTCACTGCCTCTCCGGGTGCTCACTTCCTGAGCAGGATAACTTACACGAAATACGTTGTTGGGTTTTCTCTGTTCAGCCATCTTTGTCAGTTCACTATTTAGATCCGGCCAGGGGTCCTAAGAGGGAGAGGAAACGCCTTCTTCCCCTGATCCCTGCGGCAATGGGTGGGGGACTGGAGGAAGCGGGGCGCAGACGCTTAGCCGGGATGCCCCTGCCCCGGCTGCAGGGAGATGCTGTGGCTTAGTGTCCCTGATCCCTGGTGACAGATGTCACAGGCTGGATGGCGGAAACAGTGGGAGTTCTCTCTCCCAGTTCCAGGGGCCAGAAGTCCTAAATGAAGGTGTGGGCGCAGCTGCGCTTCCTTCGGAGGCTCCCAGGGAGGGTCCCCCTGCCTCTCTACCTGCCGCTGGCGGCTCCAGGCGTCCCTGGCTTGTGGCCGCATCACTGCGGTCTCTGCTCCCCTTCACCCAGCTTCTCTGTGTCTCAGATCTCACTCTGATTTTCTCCGATGAGGACAGCAGTCACCGGATATTGGGCCACATGCACCCAGGACCACCTCAAGCTCCTGGGCTGATCACATCTGCGAAGACCCTGGGTCTGCCGCTCGCTGGCTGACTCCTGGCCTGGTGCACCTTCTGGAAGGTGATGTAGCTGTCCTCCCTGAGAGCGGGGACGCCAAACTCAGGGGTCTCTACAAGGCCGCCTGCCCACCTATGTGGACTCGGGACCCAGAGGCATGCCCTGGGCTAGCTCCCTGTGCACCAGCTCACTTGGGGCCGAGCTGGTGATTTCTGCTCTCCCAAGGGAAGGATTTCGGGCTTCCCTGGTGGCTCAGCTGGTAAAGAATCTGCCCGCAATGCGGGAGACCTGGGTTCGATCCCTGGGTCGGGAAGATCCCCTGCGGAAGGGAGAAGCTTCCCACTCCCATATTCTGGCCTGGAAAACTCCATGGACTGTCTAGCCCATGGGGTCGCAAAGAGTCAGTCACGACTGAACGATTTTCACTTTCACTTTCAAGGGAAGGATTTCAGCATCAAGGGTGTCTTTATTGTCATGAGTGTTTCCAAACGTCCCTGGATGCCCCTGGGTCTAGCTGGCGGGAGAGTTCTTGACCACAGTGAATATCCAGCTGTGCTTGAGCTGTTGAGGCGTCTGTGTGGAGGGGGATGGACGATCTCACCAACAGTGACCCCAGGGGGGTGTGCTCCCTGCCTCCTGGGTCGTCAGAGGGGCTCAGGCAAACTCCGTCTGCAGGAGCCAGAGGGCCTTGCCCTGGCCGCATACCTGGTTCTCACGTGTGGGGTCTGGATGGGGGTCTGAAGCTGTGCTCAGGCCCTGCCCTCGCCCACCACTGCGGGAGGGGCATCACATGCCGGGCCCGGCACTCTGACCCCACCTGGCCCACCATAACCCCTCGGCCAGTCTAGAGGCCGAAGCCCCGAGGGACCACGTGGTCAGCACTGGAGCAAGGCCAGGGCGATGCCTCCTTGTCAGTGTGGGCATCCGCCCTCCAGCCTCGCCAGCGGTGCCAGTGTGGGCGTCCCCTCCTGAAAACCCCCTGCACCTGGGGGCTTCTCAACTCCATCACTATGACCACCACTACCAGGCACAGCTTCCGGCCTGGTGGCCAGAGGCGGCCAGCACCAAGAGTGTAGACATCTCGGCCAAGCCTCCTGACAGTCAGCCCAAGGGGCCATCACCCTGGTGATTGATGAGTAAACTGAGTCTCCCAGAGGGGAGGTCACTCAAGTTTCCAAGTAGCTTCAGAGGGGGTTCCCGGGGGTTGGCCAAGCCCAAGGCTGTGACTAACTGATGTCAAAGACGTGCTGCCCCTTTGCTCATCTTCACGCCCCGCAGCCCCGTGGGAGCCCCAGGGTGGCCAGCGCCTGCCTAGAGGCCCCCACCAGCCAAGCCTGTGAGGTGGGGGGGCCGGACAGGCTCTAGGGCATCACCTAGGGAGCAGATTCCTGGGGCCCCTTGAACACTGTGTGCACAAGGGGGTGCCTTCCAGAGCCCAGAGCGCACCCCCCAGGGCCGTGGCTCCTGCAGGGACCCCTCCTCATGTCTGATCACCCAGTACCTGAGGGGCGGGGGTGGGTGGTGGGCAGGGTGGGGGCAGGTGGGGCGCTGAGCAGGGGTAGGTGGGGGTGCTGGGTGGGGGTGACGGGGGTTGCTGAGCTGGGGGCGGGTGGGAGAGCTGGACAGGGGTAGGTAGGAACGCTGGGCAGCGGGTGGGTAGGGGTGCTGGGCGGGGGCATGTGCAGACGCCATGTCCTGTCAGGGGTGGCTCTGCCAAGAACCGTCAGTGCCAACCCCAAGTAGGGGGACTGTCCCTGGCTCCCAGGGTGGCATTAAATTGCACAGAATGGAAATCAGACTCCAGGCAACCCACACCTGAGAAGGGACCTTCTTTGTCTGCTCTTGGGGGTAAATTCCGGCCTCCCAGCACCCCAACTGCAATTCTGTCCACTTAATTTGGCTTTTGTCTGGGTGGCCCCCAGAGGGGATTACCCAGGGGTCCTGTTACAAGGCCCCCGTCTCAGCCACTAATGAGTTCTGGGGCGGGCGGCAGGGGCGAGCTTGCGGTCTGTTTCCACGTCGTCCTGGCAACAATGGGCCACCGCCGCTCCCAGGGCAGGGAGGGCGGTGAGCCCGCAGACCACGGACGCGTCCCTGCGCTTGTGGGGCGGAAGGTCCGCATGCCGGGAGACGTGTCAAGTGGTGACAAGCGCTGTAAAATAAAAAACACAGGTGGGGCGAGCGTCCCCGGGACAGGAAGGAGGCCGCCCCTGTGGAGGACAGAGGATGGAGGGAGGTGAGAGCCGGGAGGGCCGGTCAGAGACAGGTGATGAGATGAGGCTCTGCGGGGGGGGGAGTGGGCAGGCTTGAGTGGGCTGTACTTCATGGAAGAGGAAACTGAGGGTGTCCGTCCAGCTGATAGGGGTGGGGCTGGGGTCTGATCTTGATCCTGGGATTTCAACCTGCTTTCCTGACCACTCTGGCCTGAGCCCAACCTTCCCGGGTCCCCTGACCCGAGCGGGAAACCCCACCGCAGTTTCAGACACAGGACTCCCGAGGCAGTGGGTTCCCCGGGGAAGGCACGCAGGGGCTCTCAGCCCCAGCCTAGCTGTGTGTCCACCCCTCCCTACCCCGCCCCCTGTGGCTGGCTGGCCTCTGCTGCCCCCTGGCTGCCACCTTGGTGGGGCCACGCGACCCCACCGTGTATTACCTGGAGGCTCCAACCAGCGCCCAACCTGGGATTTTGCAAACAGGTTCACCAAATTGTCAATTAAGTGAAAATCAATCCTGAGTCATTCATCACAGGCTGCTCGGGCCGCGCATGGGCCTCCATCGATCGGGGCCCCCGGGGAGCGATTGAGGCCAAGTGCAGCCCCGCACCCGCTGCCTCAGGGCAGCCTCTGCGATCCATCATCCAGAATGGCCCTGCCCCCCACCTGGGGCTCAGGGCCTGCCCAGGGGATGGACAAAATGGGCACAGGGCCCTCTGCCCCAAACCCAGAGGCTCCTCTCCCCGTCGGCACCCCGAGCCTTGCCCTGCCCCCTCTACCCAGCCTTCCCTGGGGACCCAGCCCTTCCCCACCCAGCATCACTGCTCCAGGAAGACTCCCCTGTCTCTCTCTGCTGGCCCCCACAGCCCTGCCATCTCCTTCTCCCAGCACCTGGGGACACTGGGGTCTCCTCCTCACGAGGGGCCATCAGGGACCAGGGGAAATATGCAGAGGAGACCGCCTGCCCCCAGCCTCAGCCTCCTGTTTCTAGCTGGCCTCCCTGCACTGGGCACCTTGACTTTGCCCCCCTGACTATTGCCCTCCCTGCGGCAAGGGGCTAGGACTCACCTTCAATGTGCTGAGCTGCGCTCCAGGCCCCCCTGTAGGGACAGAGTCCAGTGGGGTGCCTGCCTAGGGGCAAGTCCCCGGCAGGAGGCTGGGGTGCTTCTCCTGACACCAGAGCTCCTGGATTGCCCTGTGGCTCCCTGCACTCAGCCAGGAAATCTTCAGGCCCAGAAAAGCCTGCGCCATAATTCCTTAATAATGCAGGACTCAGGCCATCATTTTATGTCAACAGGAAATAAAGCTCCTTCACCCCACCTGCAAACAGCCTGTCCCCAGCCTCCTCTCACAGGAGCTGAGCGCAGATTTCTGGAGCCTCCCGGCAGGCACTTCAGGGCCTAAAGAGCTAAGACTGAGATCCTGTGTAGTCAACCCATGGGGGTTGGGCACCCTGCCCTCCGAGTCAGTGGCGCCTTGCTTGCTCGAGTGGAGGCTGAGCACGTGGCCTGGATGCCCTGGCTGTCCCCACTGGGCAGGGGAGCACGTGTTGCGGAGAGCTCCCAGCCCTGCCTCCCGGGCTTAAGGTAGAAACCAGCAAGGGCTCAGCACCACCCAGAGCCCCTCGTCCCTCCCCTCCTCCCTAGAGCACAGAAGTCCAGGCTGCACGTGGGGATCGTTCCGTGAGGACTCGGAAGGCAGGCAGCCGCACGGGCCAGGGGTTTTACAGTTGTCCAGACTGCTTGACCTTCCAGGTGTACTTCTGGGGGTCAGTTCATAGCTAGTACCCCTGCCTACCTGGGTCAGACGTCCCAGCCCTCCTGAGGCAAGAGTAATCAGCCTAAGTAGGAGGAAGGTGCTCTGCGCAAAGCAAGCTCAGAGCATTACTCATTCACTTATTCATTTAATCACCTAGAAATATTCATTAAACCATTGGAGGACTTTTGGTTCTAACTATGAAGGAGTAACAGGGACTGAGATGTCCTTCATGCGGGGAAAAAAGGAAACACCAAGAGCAAAGTGTGTAAAGTGTGTAAAACAATGGTTGTCCAACGCTGGAATGTAGGCATTGGCAGATAGCGATCCCCAAGAGAGGGGGAGCAAGCAAGGAGAAGGCACAAGGACCCGGTTCCACAGAGGTGAGGGCTGTGTAGAGCGTGGGGAGCCCCAGAGGGCTGTGTGGAGCGTGGGGAGTCCCAGAGGGCTGTGTGGAGCGTGGGGAGCCCCAGAGGGCTGCAAAGCAGCTCCTCAGGCCCCAGGGGAACTGATCAGCACACAAGCGTAAGGAAAGCATTCAACCCTGGGAAAGAGCCGTGGGAAAAGAACATGAAGAGTAATTCTAGAACTCACCCTGGGAGTGGTTTACATTTCCACCACCTACAGTGGGAAGGTCCCACAACACACATGACTTCTGAGGGGTGGGGGGCACTTGAGCGGGTACTACCTCAGGGTTGCTGCAAAATTATCCCCAAACTAACAGTGTTCTGGTCAAACAGACTAACAGAGCTCAAAGGCCTTCCTCCAAGGGAACAAACTCTTCCCAATAATGTAAGCACACCCCGGGAAAAGCTCAAGAGGATCTACAGGGACACAGAAATATCCAACACACAATGTCTGGCACGCACGCAAAATTACTAGTCATGCAAGGGAAATGTGACCCACGATGAGGAGGAAACTCACTCAGCAGGAGGACTCAGAACTGACACAGATGAGTCCCTAGACACGACCACTGAAGCAGGTGTTATCCTGCTCCCTCCTCGCAGAAGCGAGAGGAGAGACTGAGCGCGTCATGGACAAATGTGGATGATACAAGAAAAGACCCTTGTCAAACTTCTAGACACGAGAAACACGGGGTGGGATTAATAGCAGAGCAGGCACCGAAGAAAGAAAGATGGCAAGTTAGCCTGACGACATAGTGAGAGGATCTGCCTGAACTGAAGTACGGAGGAAACGACCAGGAGAAGTGGGGCTGCTGCACCTGCCGCTGGAGCCCTGCGCGAGAGCAGGCGGAGACGTGGGCGCAGAAGAGGACACGAAGAAATAACGGTGGAACCTCTCCAGAACTGACGAAACCCGTGAACCCACGGAGCCCGAGGAGCCCAGCAAGCCCCAAACGCAAGAAATAGGAAGAAACCAACACTGAGGCACGTTATGTTTCTTAAAACCGATGACGAGGGACGGGCTTCCAGGTGGCGCTGGTGGCAAAGAGCCCGCCTGCCAACGCAGGAGATGCAAACGACGTGGGTTCGACCTGTGGGAAGATCAGGAAGATCCCCTGGAGGAGGGCACGGCAACCCACTCCAGGTTCTTGCCTGGAGACTCCCATGGACAGAGGAGCCTGACGGGCTACAGTCCATGCGGTCACAAAGTCAGACGCGGCTGAAGTGACTAAGCACAATGATGAAGATGACATTTTAAGAGCAGCGAATGGGGAAAGCACTTAATGGATGAAGGAAGAAAGATGGACAGACAGCAACTCTCCAGAAGCGATGCAGGTGGCAGACAGCTGAGCAGACTCCTTCAGGCTCTGGAAGGAACAGAGGGTCCATCGACGCTGAGTTTCTATGACTGCTGACGACTCTAGCAAAAGTGAATGTGAGAAGCTTTTCAGGCAGATGAAAGCGAAAAGAATTCATCACCAGCAAACCCACTCTACAAGAAATGTTAAAGGAAACCCTTCAGACAGAAAGAACTTATTCCCGATGGAAAGAGGGGTCTACACAAAGGAATGAAGACCTCTGGAAATGGCAACGGCATGTCCAAATAGAAAATGCTTTCTTTCGAGTTAAAAAAATTGGAAAGGAATTGATTGCTTAAGGCAAAAAATAAAAAAATAAAAACTGTGGTAACGTATTATGGGGGTTTGTGCCGTGACATTAAAGTGTGGAACAGCAGCACCCAGGTCAGGAGGGGGAAGTGGAAGTCTACTGTTGTGAGATTCCTATATATACCTGAAGGGGTTCAGCATCATCTGAAGGTAGGCCGTGAGAAGTTAAAGATGTGCAATTCTTAAAGGAAGCACCAAAAGCACAGAATAAAGAGTGACGACTGATAAGCCAACAAAGGGGATAAAATGGAAGAGTAAAGATTCTCAGTTCACCCGAAGAATGACAGAAAGAGAAGAAAAGGGGAACAAAGAGCTGCTGGGAGGAAGACAAAATAGATAGCAGGTGACAGCAATAATCACATTAAAAGTAAATAGCCTAAACACCCAACTCAGACAGTGACTGTGCCATTGGCTCATAAAAGGGCGTAGCATTCTAACACAAGCTGAAGCTGATGAACCTTGAAAACATCATACTAAGTGAAATAAGCCAGATATAAAGGCCGTATACTGTAGGGTTCCATTTATATGATACGATATACCAAGAAGAGTAAATTTTACAGCAACAGAAAGTAGAAAACAGTTATGAGGGGTAGGGGGCAGGGGAATGGGTGGTGAGTGTTTAATGAGGACAGGCTTCCCAGTTGGGGGGATAAAAACGAGGATAGACTTCCAGGTTTAGTTCAGTTCAGTTCAGTTCAGTCTCTCAGTCGTGTCCGACTCTTTGCAATCTCATGTACTGCAGCACGCCAGGCCTCCCTGTCCATCACCAACTCCTGGAGTTCACTCAAACTCATGTCCATTGAGTCGGTGATGCCATCCAACCATCTCATCCTCTGTCGTCCCCTTCTCCTCCCACCTTCAATCTTTTCCAGCATCAGGGTCTTTTCCGATGAGTCAGTTCTTTGCATCAGGTGGCCAAAGTATTGGAGCTTCAGCTTCAGCATCAGTCCTTTCAATGAATATTCAGGGTTGATTTCCTTTAGGATGGACTGGTTTGATCTCCTTGCTGTCCAAGGGACTCTCAGGAGTCTTTTCCAACACCACAGTTCAAAACTTTCAGGTTGGGGGGATAAAAATGAGGACAGGCTTCCAGGTTGGGGGGATAAAACTAAGGATAGATTTCCAGGTTGGGGGGATAAAAATAAGGATAGATTTAAAGGTTTGGGGGACAAAAATGACAGACTTCCAGGTTTGGGGGATAAAAAAGTTTTCAAAATAGAGGTGATGGTTGCATGACATAGTGACTGGAATTAATGCACTTGAAGATAGCTAAAACGGTGACTTTTATTTTAGAGTTTTTGGGCATCCTTTTTTTCCCCGTTTTGGCTGTGCTGGGTCTTTGTCGCTGCACAGACGTCCCTCTCGTCGTGGTGAGCGGGGGCTGCTCTCTAAGTGCAGTGCGCGGGCTGATCACTGCGGAGGCTTCTCTTCTTGCGGAGCGTGGGCTCTCGGGGAAGAGGGTTTCAGTAGTTGCGGCTCCTTGGCTCTAGAGCACAGGCTCAGTAGCTGCGGCGCTCGGGCTTAGCAGCTCTGCGTGTGGGATCTCCCTGGCTCAGGGACTGAACCTGTGCCTTCTGCACTGGCAAGCACATTCTTTACCACTGAGCCGCCAGGAAGCCATGAATTTTATATGTATACACATATATGTATATATATATATTTTACCACAATTAAAAAATTAGTAATGCAATACAACAAACCTCACGGAATTTTGCAATTTAAATGGGTGAATTGTACGGTATAGGAACTATATCCCATGCACTGTTTAAAAGGCAATGATTGCCAGAGTTGATTTAATTTTTTAACACATTTTTATTCATTTATCTATTTGGCCGCACTGGGTCTTAGCTGGGGCATGCAGGATCTTGTTCCCTGACCTGAGGTTGAACCCGGGCCCCCTGCACTGGGAGTGAAGAGTCTTACCCACTGGACCACCAGGGATGTCCCCGGAATTGATTTGAAAAAAACCCTGTGTGTCAGGCAGTGCTGTTGATAGTGGGGACGGAGTAAGAACCACCCAGTCTGGGCCCTGCGAGCTCACCTTCTAGAAGAGACAGAAAATGAAGAGGGAAGGCTGTGAAGAGAATTATTTGGAAGCAGGGATGGGATGGGAGTGATGGAAAGAGGGAGACTTCGAAGAGGGTCCTGTGGGAAGGAGAGGCAGCCCCGCGGGCATCAGGGAAAGAGGTCTGCAGCCTGAGCAGCCGATCTTAGGAACATTATTTATAATAGCACTGAAATAGCAGCCTCCCAAATGTCTAAATGTCAAGGAAACTATTAGGGGTTTTATGCTACAACCAATCCACTGAGAATTTTGCAGCCATTAAAAAAATATTTTTCAAAAAACGTGTCGAAGAACTTGGGAAAATGTCTGTTACAATGGGTAAAAAACAGGAAATAAAGCCAGCCGTGTGATACAGTTATAACAGGGCAGAGGTAGTGCGTGTGTGTGTGTGCACACACACAGACACCACACCACACCACACATCTGACATCTCCCCTGCCTTTGCAGATGAGGAATTAAGGCCCAGGGAATGTGACAACTGCTTGACCAGGGCTGGCCGGCAGCCCTGAGTCGGCCCTGGGCTTTCACTCCTGAGCTGCCTCCTGCTGGTTTCTCCCGAGGTCAGACCAACCCCATTTGGTGACACCTCCCTGCACCCCCCCCCAACCCTGCTGCCCCCGCCATCCCCACCAGGTGCCTGCAGCCCTGCTCGCGGCTCCATGTAAGGGCAAGTAAACAGCAGGCGCTCAGCTGTGCCCTCTGTACCCCAATCCCACGTCCCAGAGACAAATGAGACTCTTGCTTGAATCCTCATAAATCGTCCATTCCTGACAAATCAAAGGAAGACCCAGGCTAAGGAGGATGGGGGAGGGGAGAGAGCCGCGTCCCCTGCTAACTCTTTCCAACTGCTGTTTATTGAAATGAGGCACCAGGGATAAACCAGAGCCGGATCAATGATGCTCTGTCTAATACAATCAGCTGAGGGCCGCCAGCCTCCTGCCCCGCCCGCAGCTCCTCCTCCCTGGTGATGGCCCGGAGGAGAGGGGCCCTGGGAGCCACCCACCCCGTTCCTTCTGCCACCATCCCCCACCCAGGGGAAGCTGCCGCAAGGCATCTGCGGGATCCATCTGTGGACAGAATGAGGCTGATCCTGGCTATCTCATCCCCCTGCCCTCCTGCAGGGGCCCCCAGAGAAGTGAGCGTGTGCCCCAGGCCCGGCCTCAGGTGCGTGGGGATAAGGACTCCGACTCAGCCCCCTGGCTCCTGCAGCCCCCAGCCAGGCTGCGCCCTGAAGCAGGCACAGGTCTCCACCCAGCATCTCTTCCCACATTATTCCCACTGCTGAAGCCCCCTGGTAACCATGGGCCGGGGGGTGGGGTGGGGCTGCTGCTTGTGACCTGTGTCTGGGGCCCTCCTACAGGAGCCCTGCAGGCTGACCCTCAGCCCGGTGCCTGGCCCCTGGGAGGCCTCATGTTGAGTACCCAGAAGCTGACAGGGGTCTCAGCCCAGCTTGCAGGTAGCAGAATCACCAGGAAGTTTTAGCAAACATGGGTGCCCTGGAAACTGACCACCCTGGGAAAGTGCCCCCCGCAGGGGGCCCCGGGTGGGGGTGGGGCGGACTCTGATCTGGGGAGGGGCGGGCAATGGGCTCACTCAGGCTCCTGCAGGGGCTGTACCTCCACGACGTGGATCTGACGGTGGGGCTGGCAGAGGTGTCCTTGGGCCCTGTGCCCACCCCCTACATGTGACGTCCACCAGCTCCCGTGAGGGCCAGGCAACCCCACCAGCCTCCTGGACCTGGAAACCCATGGGTTGCACTCCTGGGCCCCAAAGAGCCTGGGAAGCAGGCAGATGTGGTCTTGTCGAGGCACCAGTTTTTTTTGGAGTAGAATCGAGATGCGCCCAGCTCCCAGCTTCCCAGTGAGGAGCCTGCGTTCCAAGCGCCCCCCTCACCTTCACAGCTGGCATCTGAAAGTAACTGTGATCAGTGACCTCAGCCAAGTCGAGAATTAGTCTTTTTAAGAGTCTTCTTGGCTCCACCCATCAGGTGAGGACCGTTGAAGGCGGGAGGAGGGACAGAGGCACGCGGACATCCACAAGGTGATGGACAGCCTAGAATTCGCCTCGGGAACCTTCAGTGGTTTGAAAAACATGCCTGGGTACGTGGCCAGCCTCGCCCAGCTGCAGACTGGCCCCGTGCCCTCATCTAGAGGTAATGGAAATGGATCATGGCGCACAAAGTGCCCACACCCCGTGCCCAAACCCCCAGCCCACCCCCAGTGTGAGGAGGCGCTGGGCACACACCCACCAAGCTGGGGCCACGGAGCGTCAGCCCCTGGGGGTTAGTCCCTGGAGCTGCTCCTGGTGGGGAGCGCTGCTCCTTCCCAGGGAAACGGACGGAGCTGCTAGAATCCCCTATCCTGCCCTGTGGTCAGGGTCAGGCCCCAACCACTGCCAGGACCCCTGCATGGAGGGGTCTCTGGAATGTCAAGCATGAGGTGGGTTCACTAGCTCAATCAAAGAAGCCTGGTCCAGCCCTTGCCGGAACGTGATGCCAGGATTCCGCGGGCCCTTGACCTTGGCAGGCGAACCACTCGGAAGGTTAATCACCAGTCGCCTCTTTCCAGAGACAACTCCGTGCCTTTGGCTCGGGGGCGCAGCCTGGCTTCCAGGCTGCAAAAGCTAAAAGGGTGGGATTGGCACCCCCACCCCCGGGTTTCACGTCTGTGGACACAGCCTTTCCTGGGGGCCCACTGACTGGGAGCAGGGTTTGCCCGTGTCCCCTCCGCACAGCCGGCCAGCAAGGCAAGAGACCTGGCCTTCACAGGGTCCCAGCGCCGCCGCCCAGCACCCTGGCCCCCGGCTCTCCCTTCCTCCAGGACTGTCCTCCCTGCGGCTCTGACATACACCTCCCCGCTAGAAGAAAAGCTTGGGACGGTGGCATTGGAGAGACCCTGCAATCTCAAAGAGGGGGGAGGCTGTCGGGCCTCCTGCGACCCCATCACCTACCTCTCGGCCCCTCTGCTGGTGGCCTGGGCTTCAGGGCCTCTCCCAGAAGCCCCTCTCACAGGCATCAGCCCTGGGACCCTGAGAAGCTGGTGGCTGCCCCCCGCATCGAGCATCTGTGGCAGCACCCCTGGACTCTTCCCCGCAGCTCTTCATGACTCTGGCCTGAATCCTACATCCGCAGATCCGAGGTGACGTCCAGTGAGGGGATGTCACGGTGCTCTTAGGACGTGCTGGGCAAGGGGCTTCCTTGGGGAGCGTGGGCCGCCTTGCCTCCTCAGAGACCCCAGCACAGGTGGTGGACCCGGGGTCTGCGGTCCCACGAGCTCCAGGAGGGGGCAGCCCTGACCCGGGTCTTCCCGGACTCACAGCTCTATCCCTCCCAGAGGCTTTGCTCAGGCAGGCGGGGGACTATCCGGGGACAGCCCCTCGGGGCTAGAGACTAAGGCTGTATCCCCACTTTCCACAAAGCCCAGCCCCAACCCCTGGGTATAGCTCCATCTCTGACTCTTCCTGAAGACCCTCCACTCAAGCCTCAGTCTCCCCAGCCGCTGGGCAGGGGTCCGTGCTGAGATGAACCGCCAATGGTATCAGTGTGTAGCAGGCAGAAGGGGAAAGGTAGGTGGTCTCTGCCAGCTCTTCCAGGAGACACTGATTTGATTTTGTGCTTCATTTTTGAAAGTCTCCAGCTCAGGGGATACCAAATGGGAGGGCTGAGGGACCACAGAGGGCGGCTGAAATGGGCTCTGTCCACCGAGGAGAGACCCTCACTAAGTAGCCCTCCAGACACAGTGTGGACTTAGCCCCAGTGGACAGGGGGCTCGGGTCTCCCAGATGGGGCAAACCTGCCCCACGCCCGGCCAGCTCCTGGGCTCCTGTGCGGGGAGAGGAGCGGCAGAGACTAAGAGGAAATCAAAAGGAAATTATTTTCGGGATTATAGCGCTGGAGCCCTGGCAAGATCGTGCCCATTTTTCATAGCAGACAAAAACATTTTCCAAGGGATCAATTTTGCCTGTAGAAGTCGCCTTCTTTCAACCCACAATCCATCATATTTCCCCATTTGCAATTTCTCGGTGTCTGAGTGTTTTAAGTTTCCTATGAATTATTTTATAAAGCTTCCTCTCTCCTGCTGAAATGAGGTGCCCTGGCCCAGCTCAGTGTGGACCGAGGGTCCGCCAGTCCAAGGACCTGGCAGGCCGGGCTGGAGGGACAATGGGCCTTCCCATCATGGGGTCCCCGTCACCCATCAGCTCCCCCCGGGTCCGGGCTGGCTGCAGCCGCCAGAGCCCCAGGGCGGATGCGGACCCAGCTGGGTGGGTGGGGAGCTGGTGGGCCCGCCGGTGGGGGGACGGGGAGGCCACCAGCCACGCAGGGGCAGGGGGGAGGCGCCCGGGAAAGTTTCTGAAGAGATTTATTCTGATGTGCTGCTGAGGGAGGGTCATCCTTCAAGAGGCAACGTGTATAAAAATCTCCCGGCCTGTTGATTGGTCTGTCACAGTGATTTGTGGCGCTTCCCCCGAGGTGGTGGGGAGCAACTGGGCCCGTGAAAGGCGGCCGGACAGATTGCTGAACAGAGCAGGAGGGAGGCTGCGGCGGCCGGCAAGATTTATTGACCTCGACCCACCGAGGTCCCTTCAGCGCTTTTAATCTGGCCTTTCAGCCTGTCACCCACACTGATTACCGCCCGGCCGGCTCTCCTGGGCCCCGCGGGGCAGAGGCACGGGGAGGATGCCCCCCGGCGGCCCTGCCATCTGCCCAGCCGCCCCTGTGGGTGCCCCGACCCAAGCAGAGGAGAGGGGCTCCATCCACCTCTGCCCCGTGTCTCCATCAGCTGCAGAAAAGATTTAACCAAAAAAAACTTTCTTGAAACGTTAAGTCACGTCCTATTCCATCCCCCCACGCAAAGTGCACACTTCAGGGGTCTCCGGGTATTCACAGAGTTGTTCAACCATCAACACAGTCAGTTTTAGAACTTTTTCATCACCCTAAAAGGAACCTGGAAAACAATTTGGCAGTTTCTTACAAAAATGCACCCTAAAATAAAAGGTATCTATTTGGCTGCGTGGGGTCTTAGCTGTGGCAGACAAGATCTTTAGTTGTGGGGTGAGAACGCTTAGTTGCGGGATCTAAGTCCCTGACCAGGAATGGAACCCCAGACCCCCTGCACTGGAGGTGTGGCGTCTCAGCCGCTGGACCTCCAGGGAAGCGCCCCCCGCAAAAGCACTCGTAACCGTATAATCCAGTGAGCATACCCTTTGGTATTTGCCCAGAGGAGTTGAAAGTGTGTCCATGCAGAGCCCTGTGCACGCGCTTTTATAGCAGCTTTATTCCCAATTGCCAGCACTTGGAAGCAACTGAGATGCCCTTCAGGGAGCGAATGAGTAAGCAAACTGGTGCATCCAGATGACAGAATATCGTCCAGCGCCAAAAATTCACGAGAGCCCCGATGACACCGGCTCAGATGGTAAAGGAGCTGCTTGCGATGCCAGAGACCCAGGTTTGATCCTTGGGTTGGGAAGACCCCCTGGAGGAGGGCATGGCAACCCACTCTAGTATTCTTGCCTGGGAAGTCCCGTAGACCGAGGAGCCTGGCGGGCCACAGTCCATAGGGTCGCAAAGAGTCGGACACGACTGAGTGCTCAACACAAACACAGAAAGACATGAGCGATCAAGCCGGGGAAAGACACAGAGGAGCCTTACATGCTATCAGTCACTCAAGGAAGTCAGTCTGAAAAGGCTACATGCATGCAAATTGAAACCACAAGCGCTGGGACCTCACGCCTGTCAGAACAGAGATGATCAGAAAGATGAGCCCTAAGTGCTGGCGAGGATGTGGAGAGAAGGGGGCCTTGCACACGGTTGTGTGTGCACTTGTGCGGCTCCATCGCTCAGGTGTTCCCGACTCTCTGCGACCTCGCGGACCGTAGCCCCCCAGGCTCCTCTGTCCGTGGGATTCTCCCAGCAAGAACACTGGTGTGGGTTGCCATTTCCTTCTCCAGGGGATCTTCCCAATCCAGGGATTGAACCCAAATCTCCTGTGTCTCCTGCACTGCAGGCAGATTCTTTACCCCCTGAGCCTTTCGCATTGTTGGTGAAAATGAAAATTGGTACATTCACTAAAACAGCATGGTGGTTCCTCAAAAGATTAAAGATGGGATTACCACACAGCCCAGCAGTCCCACTCCTGGGGACCGGCAGACCTTGATGATGCCACGGGCTTGGTTCCAGAGCACAGCAATAAAATGAGCCACACACACACTCATATGTATATATATAATATATATGTGAGTGAGTGAAGTCACTCAGTCATGTCCAACTCTTTGCGACCCCATGGACTGTAACCTACAAGGCTCCTCTCTCCATGAAGTTTTCCAGGCAAGAGTACTGGAGTGGGTTGCCATTTCCTTCTCCAGGGGATCTTCCCGACCCAGGGATTGAACCCGGGTCTCCCGGATTGCAGGCAGACGCTTTATCCTCTGAGCCACCAGGGAAGTCCCAATATCTATATATACTATATATATAGTTTTCCCAATGCTTCTAAAAGCTGTTTATACTATACTGTAGTCTATTAACTGCACAATAGCATTATCTCTAAAAAACAAAGTATAGACACTAATTTAAAAATATTTTATTGCTAAAAAATGCCCAAAGGATTCTAATAGTCACATCAAAGATCACCAGTCGCTGCCACCATAATAAGCATGATAATAATGAAAAGTTTGAAAACTGCAAGCATTCCCAGAATGTGATACAGACACGCAGTGAGCAAATGCTGATGGAAAATGGTGCCCAGAAAATGGTAACCCAAAGCAGGGTTACCACAGACCCACAATTTGTAAAAAACACAAAGAGTGTGAAGCACCATAAAGCGAGGTCCGCCTGGATTTATCTGAAAGAGATGGAATCACTCTCAAGAAAAGATCCTCACCACCACCCATGTCCGCTGCATTCTGTGTACAGTAGTCAAGACATGGAACCAACTGGTGTCCATCAGCGGATAATGGATAAAGCAGCTGTGTGTGTCCACACGCACGCAGTGGCACAGCATGCAGCCGGAAAACAGGAGGAAACGCGACCGTCTGCAACGGCACGGAGGGACCTTGAGGGCGTTGTGCTGAGTGAAATACGTTAAAGAAAGACAAATCCAGTATAATCACACTTATATGTGGGATTAAAAAAAAAAACTTATAAGAACAGAGAACAGATTGGCATTTGCCAGAGGCAAGGGTTGGGAAGGAGAAGCTTGTTCAAAAGGTATAAGCTTCCAGTGGTGGGATAAACAAGAAAGTCCTGGGATGTAATCCACAGCATGGCAACTCATTAACATTGTACGTATTTATGTCAAGAGAGTAGACCTTAAAAGTTCTCATCACAATAAAAAGAAAGTTGTAAGGATGTGAGGTGATGGAATATAACCAATCTGACTATGGTGTTGACCATCTGGTGATGTCCATGTGTAGAGTCTTCTCTTGTGTTGTTGGAAGAGGGTGTTTGCTATGACCAGTGCATTCTCTTGGCAAAATTCTATTAGCCTTTGCCCTGCTTCATTCTGTATTCCAAGGCCAAATTTGCCTGTTATTCCAGGTGTTTCTTGACTTCCTACTTTTGCAGTCCAGTCCCCTATGATGAAAAGGACATCTGTTTTGGGTGTTCTAAAAGGTCTTGTAGGTCTTCATAGAACCATTCAACTTCAGCTTCTTCAGCATTACTGGTTGGGGCATAGACTTGGATTACTGTGATATTGAATGGTTTGCCTTGGAAACGAACAGAGATCATTTTGTCGTTTCTGAGATTGCATCCAAGTACTGCATTTCAGACTCTTTTGTTGACCATGATGGCTAATCCATTTCTTCTAAGGGATTCTTGCTCTATACAGTGAGCAAAAACAAGACTGGGAGCTGACTGTGGCTCAGATCATGAACTCCTTATTGCCAAATTCAGACTTAAATTGAAGAAAGTAGGGGAAACCACTAGACCATTCAGTTGAGTTCAGTTCAGTTCAGTCGCTCAGTCGTGTCCGAGTCTTTGCGACCCCATGAATTGCAGCACGCCAAGCCTCCCTGTCCATCAGACCATTCAGGTATGACCTAAATCAAATCCCTTATGATTATACAGTGGAAGTGAGAAATAGATTTAAGGGACTGAATCTGATAGAGTGCCTGATGAACTATGGAATGAGGTTCGTGACATTGTACAGGAGACAGGGGTCAAGACCATGCCCGTGGAAAAGAAATGCAAAAAAGCAAAATGGCTTTCTGGGGAGGCCTTACAAATAGCTGTGAAAAGAAGAGAAGTGAAAAGCAAAGTAGAAAAGGAAAGATATTAGCATCTGAATGTAGAGTTCCAAAGAATAGCAAGGAGAGATAAGAAAGCCTTCCTCAGCAATCAATGCAAAGAAATAGAGGAAAACAATAGAATGGGAAAGACTAGAGATCTCTTCAAGAAAATTAGAGATACCAAGGGAACATTTCATGCAAAGATGGGCTCGATAAAGGACAGAAATGGTCTGGACCTAACACAAGCAGAAGAGATTAAGAAGAGGTGGCAAGAATACACAGAAGACCTGTACAAAAATGATCTTCATGACCAAGATAATCATGATGATGTGATCACTCACCCAGAGCCAGACATCCTGGAATGTGAAGTCAAGTGGGCCTTAGAAAGCATCACTACAAACAAGGCTAGTGGAGGTGATGGAATTCTAGTTGAGCTCTTTCAAATCCTGAAAGATGATGCTGTGAAAGTGCTGCACTCAATATGCCAGCAAATTTGGAAAACTCAGCAGTGGCCACAGGACTGGAAAAGGTCAGTTTTCATTTCAATCCCAAAGAAAGGCAATGCCAAAGAATGCTCAAACTACTGCACAATCGCACTCATCTCACACGCTAGTAAAGTAATGCTCAAAATTCTCCAAGCCAGGCTTCAGCAATACGTGAACCATGAACTTCCTGATGTTCAAGCTGGTTTTAGAAAAGGCAGAGGAACCAGAGATCAAATTGCCAACATCTGCTGGATCATCGAAAAAGCAAGAGAGTTCCAGAAAAACATCTATTTCTGCTTTATTGATTATGCCAAAGCTTTGACTGTGTGGATCACAATAAACTGTGGAAAATTCTTCAAGAGATGGGAATACCAGACTACCTGACCTGTCTCTTGAGAAACCTGTATGCAGGTCAGGAAGGAGCAGTTAGAACTGGGCATGAAACAACAGACTGGTTCCAAGTAGGAAAAGGAGTACGTCAAGGCTGTATATTGTCTCTCTGCTTATATAACTTATATGCAGAGTACATCATGAGAAACGCTGGGCTGGAGGAAGCACAAGCTGGAATCAAGATTGCCAGGAGAAATATCAATAACCTCAGATATGCAGATGACATCACCCTTATGGCAGAAAGTGAAGAGAAACTAAAAAGCCTCTTGATGAAAGTGAAAGAGGAGAGTGAAAAAGTTGGCTTAAAGCTCAACATTCAGAAAATGAAGATCATGGCATCCGGTCCCATCACTTCATGGCAAATAGATGGGGAAACAGTGGAAACAGTGTCAGACTTTATCTTTTTGGGCTGCAAAATCACTGCAGATGGTAACTGCAGCCATGAAGTTAAAAGACGCTTACTTCTTGGAAGGAAAGTTATGACCAACCTAGATAGCATATTCAAAAGCAGAGACATTACTTTGTCAGCAAAGGTCCGTTTAGTCAAGGCTGTGGTTTTTCCAGTGGTCATGTATGGATGTGAGAGTTGGACTGTGAAGAAGGCTGAGTGTCGAAGAACTGATGCTTTTGAACTGGTGTTGGAGAAGACTCTTGAGAGTCCCTTGGACTGCAAGGAGATGCAACCAGTCCACTCTGAAGGAGATCTGCCCTGGGATTTCTTTGGAAGGAATGATGCTAAAGCTGAAACTCCAGTATTTTGGCCACCTGATGCGAAGAGTTGACTCATTGGAAAAGACTCTGATGCTGGGAGGGATTGGGGGCAGGAGGAGAAGGGGCCGACAGAGAATGAGATGGCTGGATGGCATCATCAACTCAATGAACGTGAGTCTGAGTGAACTCCGGGAGAGGGTGATGGACAGGGAGGCCTGGCGTGCTGCGATTCATGGGGTCGCAAAGAGTCGGACACGAATGAGCGACAGAACTGAACTGAACTGAGGTGATGGATATTAACTAGACTTACTGGTCATCACTTCACAATACATACATGTATCAAATCATCACTTAGGACTAATACATGCTGTATGTCAATTGTTTCTCAATAAAACTGAGGTGGGGAAAGACTACAGACTGTATGAATTAAACTATGTGAAATTCTGGAAAAGGTAAAACTATGGAGACAGTGAAAGGATCAGGGGTTGCTGGGGGTTGGAGGGAGGGAGGGATGAACAGGCGGTGCACAGAGGATGCTTAGGGAGTGAAACTGCTCCGGGTGAAGCTATAACGGGAGGTACGTGAGATTAAACTTTTGTCCAAACCCACAGACCGCAGGGCAGCAAGCCCTAATGCAAACCATGGGCTCTGGGTGCTGGTGACATGGCAATGCAGGTTCATCAGTTGTAACAAAAGGACCCGCTCCAGTGGGGCGTGTTGATGGCGGGGAGGCTGTGCATAGCAGGGCAAGGGGTACCTGGGACATCTCTGGACCTTCTGCTCAACATTGCTGTGGACTTAGAACCGCTCTTAGTCTTCTCTGGTGGCTGAGACGGTAAAGAATCTGCCTGCAATGCAGGAGAGGCAGGTTCGATCCCTGGGTCAGGAAGATCCCCTGGAGAAGGAAATGGCTTCCCACTCCAGTATTCTTGTCGGGAGAATTTCATGGACAGAGGAGCCTGATGGGCTACGGTCCATGGGGCCGCAAAGATCTGGACAAGGCTGAGTGAGTAACACTTTTCCACTAAAACTGCTCTTAAAAATAAAGTCTATTTTTAGGAAGGAGAAAGGATTCTTTACTTCTGTCACCCCTCGGCACCCACGTCCATCCCTGTCAACGTGCGATCTGCGTTCCGTCCCTGTGGACGCCGGTCCTGAGCAATCCACACAGACAGACCATCAGATGGGTGTGCTTTTGTGTCTGGTTTCTCTCCCCGAGCATGATGCTCCCGAGGTTCTCGCGTGTCGTAATGCGTGTCAGCACTCATCTCGTTCGCGAGTGAATACTGTGCCTCCTGCGGACGGTCCACACTTTGTTTATCTGAAATCTGTCGACATTCCCACCTCTTGACCACTGTGAACAGCGCTGCCTGAACAGTCCTCATGAGCGTTTGCATGAAGGGAAGCTGTCATTTCTTTCAGGCACGTACACACTGGGGGACACTGCTGGGTCCCTCATTAATTCTGTGTTTAATCCTTTGCAGAACGGCCAGATTGCTAGTGGTTTATTCTTCCATTTTCCCCCTCATGATCGAAGTCAGATATGTTCATTGTCCTAAACTGAGAAGATACAGCTGCTGCTGCTGCTAAGTCGCTTCAGTCGTGTCTGACTCTGTGCGACCCCATAGACGGCAGCCCACCAGGCTCCCCCATCCCTGGGATTCTCTAGGCAAGAATACTGGAGTGGGTTGCCATTTCCTGCTCCAATGCAGAAGATACAGAGAAGTGTCAAAAAACAAAAACAACAAAAGCCCCTGCGTGGGATCCCCCCCCTTGGTTTTCTGGCGGGGGAGCCCGTATTCACACGCCAAGACCACTCGGAGCACTGCCCTGCCTTTCGTCCTGGAGGTTAAATATTTAGCATAAGCTGTTCCTATGGTGGTGAAAACCCTTTTACGTGCCGTTTTAAACTGTATTCTGGGACTTCCCTGGCAGTCCAGTGGTTGAGACTGCACTTCGTTTGCAGGGGCACAGGTTCGATCCCCGGTCAGGGAACTAAGATCCTGCAAACCATACAGTCAGGCCGTTAATAAATAAATAAATACACAGTTTTCTGGTACTCCAGGCAGTGGAGGGGGTGGTCCCAGTGTTTACTCTGTTTACTCTGGAGCTTCTGGGCACAAAGAAGACCACGTGCCAGGGGCATCTGAGCAGAGGCTGCCCAGCAGGCGCTGTCCACCCCATCATAGCCACCCACTTTTGGCTCAGCCCCTTTTGGGGGCCACAGCCCTGGCCTTGGCATTGGCTGGCTCAAGGGCCCAGGGACGGAGATCAGGAGAGGCCCTCGGGGCTTGAAACGTAGCCCAGGCTGGCCGCTGCCCGGCCCTCTCTCCAGGGGCAACCTGGGCCCGCAGAAGTCCCTAGTCTTCCCTCTGGGTCCCCAGCGGACCCAGGGCGCGTCTAGGGGGCACAGCCAGCTCTCCCAGCCCCACCTTGCAGGTCCCCAGGAGATGAGAGGCAGCGGGGAAGGGCTGGCCTGCTCCCCGCTTGTGCCCAGCCCAGTCCTGGGGAGACGGCAGCCCCAGCTTCTGAGAGTGGCGCCAGAGCAGATTCCACTGTGTCCCGGAGGAGGGGTCCGTCTCTGGGACGTGTGGGGATGAGACCAGAAGCGCCAACCCAGTCTTCCCTCACTCTGCTCCCTGACCTTGACCGTAAGAATCCCACGGAAAGAGGAGCCTGGAGGGCTACAGACTGTGGGTTCGTAGAGAGTCAGAGAGGACTGAGTGACTCAGCTCCGCGCAGCACGGAGCCCATGTGATGCGGCAGCCACGAGGGGGTGCCGATGTTGCCCCCAGTTCATGCGTGGGACGAGCTGCTCGGAGCCTCAGGGCTGGTCAGAGGCAGAGCCCTGGAGGGCCCTTCCCTGCAGGGTCTCGGGGCAACGGTCTGCCACCTCCCAAGCGGCCCTTCAAAGAGGGGGCAGTGGGCCTCACGACAGTCCGGACCTGCAGCTCCATCGGAGCTTGAGGCCCACCCCTGGGGCAGACAGGGCCTTGAGCCCAGCCCCCAGCCCCAGGTGGAGCCCCGATCCTGGGGGGAGGAAGGTGCTGCCTCCCGTCATAAGCAGAGCTAGGCAGGGTCCCCTCATGGTTGAAGGACAGTGGAGCTGAGTCCATGGGGCTCCAAGAGTGACCAGGGTGTCCAGAGAGTAGGTCCGGGTGCCCCCGGGCAGTCCTCACCCCTCAGTCCTCTCTCGGGGCCTCACGCGGTCAGGGCCCCCCTGCTGAGTCAGCTCCGGGGACAGCCCACTGCTCCACCCGAGACAGGGGCCTGGCTGAGGACAGCTGCCCTGACCCCCAGGGGAGCCTGGTGGTGGTGGTGGTTTCAGCTGTCTCAGTCATGTCCGACTCTTTGTGACCCCACGGACTGTAACCCTCCAGGCTCCTCTGTCCAGGAGGAGGGATTCTCCTGGCAAGAATACTAAAGCGGGTAGCTGCTCCCTTCTTCAGGAAATGTTTCCGACCCCAGGATCAAACCCGTGCCTCTTACATCTCCTGCGTTGGCAGCCGGGTTCTTTACCACGAGTGCCACCTGGGACGCGTCAGGGGAGCCCCTGCCCCTCTAATCCAGACGTGCCGGGCCCTGAGCCCACAGGGTCTAGCATGGCTTTGGCCCCATGGAGGATGGACCAGGAGGCTGAGAGCAGCCCAGAAGGCAGGGGCCCATCTGTCCCGACCTCCCAGAGTCCCTTCTGTCCCTACCTCCCAGAAGGGAGTCTCCTCCACGGCCCCCAGGGTGAGGGATGCGCTGTATGTTGGACGAGGGGGACTCTTGCACTCCAGATTCTTGGGGAAATGGGGAAGTCAGGGGATGATCCATCTGTCACCTTCACGGGGACTAAATTCCCCTTTCTCTGGAAGGCTGGGAAACCTCTAGCGTTTAAAAGAAAAATCAATAATAACTCCTGCTAAAACCCAGAGCAGGACAGAGACGCTGAAGGGAAGTGACGAGGGGCCCACGCTCGTCGCCTCCCTTAGACACTGTCTCTGCGGCTCCTCCTGGCGCGGGCATCCTGTGTGCCGCAATCTATTCCGAGCGCGCACTTGGAAATTAAATTCCCTTTAGCCGAGGCAAGCCTGGCTTCAATCAGCCCAGGCACGGTTTCCGTCCCCAGCCGGCCCCTCCCCACCCGTAGCATCTTTTAAGTATGCAAATGGGGACACCTTGCTAAATGGCCAGCAGATTGATCCTGCTGTTTCATCAGGGAAATGAAATTAAAGTGGAACCGGGAGGCTGCCGGGCCGCCCCACGCGCCCTGCCCTTCAGCGGCGCGGATATTCGTCCGGACATGGCTCTCAGAGGCCCGCCTGGCCCCTGACCCCAGCCGTCCGCCGAAGGCGAGAGGGGAGTGTGGTCGTTAGCAGATGGTCCTGACCTTGAGAACTTCCGCAGGGTGCAGGGTAGGGGGGCATGCCTGCTGCAGGGCCCCCCGCTGGGTCAATCCCACCAGCACCCCTGCCCTAGCATGGGAATGCAGGCCCCTGAAGGGTCCCCTCCTGTGGCCCGTGGCCCCGATTGGACTGGCCGGTGAATGTGATAGGAATTCAGGCCCTAGACCCCAATTCTGGCTGGAATGGGGTAGGGGGATTCTGGGGGCCCAGTGCCCGCCCCTGAGCGTCCTTTCTAACCCACGTACCCATGTCATTCCGTGGACATCCAGGGCTCCTGTCCAAGCCTGTACCCCACCCTGAGCCAACCAGATTGTGGCTTCCCCAAGAAAGGCCTCCAGGGAGGGTGGGGGGCGGGCTTTAGGACCCACCAGGACGGCTCTGAGGTGGGATTTCAGGCTGGGGAACCGGGGTGGGGGTACTTGAGGCCGAAGCTTCTGCCCAGGGGCCCCGCCAGCCACCCAGCGCTCAGGGCAGAGATGGCTCAGGACCCGGTGGCCACCAGTCCCAAGCCAGAGCAGGCCTCAGGGGTTCGTCTGGGGTCATGACCTCACGCCTCCCTGCATGGCCTGCCAGCCAGGATGCAGCTGCTTCTGCAGGCTGGGGATGAGGGTGGCTTCTGAGGACGTGGCCAGCCTTTCCTGAGCCACTCTGGGTATCCCGTCCCCACTCAGGCCGCCCTGGGAGGCTAGACCGCACAGGCCCAGAGCCACCCGGGGGCCACAGCGACAAGGCCCCGAGGTGAGGGGCAGAGGGTGGAGGTGCGGTGAGCCCGTGCTCGCTGGGGCTGGGCCAGGGGGCAGGATGATGGCGGCCCACCCCACAGGGCTCAGCGCTGCCAGCCTCTCAGCCCAGCCGCCCTGGCCTCCCTGGTGCCTCCCGTCTCCACCTCAGTGCCTTTGCACCCGTCACTTCCCTCCCCCGGGGTCTCGTGTGACACATTCCTTCCTGCCACTCAGGAATCAGCTCACAGGCCACTTCCCAGGTGGCGACAGGACCAGCTCCTTGGCCTCTGTCACGACACCCCAGACTCCCAAGAGTGTTTCGCTTGTCTGTCTGCCCCACTGGATATCAGCCCTGTGAAGCCAGGACTTTGCTGAGAAGCTGCCTCTGTTCTCAGACCCTCCCACGGGCCCCCTGGGCTCGCCCCACCCTCACCTCATTTCATAGGCCATCCCCTCTAGTAAGGGCTGAACTGGGCCCAAGGCCTGGCTCGCCAGCCCGGGGATGGACTAAGGCATCTTAGTCCCCCAAAAGGGACTCGCGGGGAGACCGGGAGCAGAGTGCCGGGGGTTCTGGGTCTCCCAGGAGCCCCTCTGTGCCTCCCATGCCAGGGTGGGGAGCAGGAAGGTGCCCCCGTCTTTGATTTAGGGCTGTAATGTTAATTACGAAGCGCGATTCTCACCGCAATTAACCTGATTCATTCCCAACAATCAAGGCTACACTGCATAATATATTTAATTAGCCAGATTTCCTATGCACGTCGGCGGGACAGAACTGGCAAGTTCTCTGTGTAATACACTTAATTCTGAGATAAATCATTGTTTGGAGAGACGCTCGCACGGTCCACCCTACCCAGGGGACTGGGAGCATTTGGGGAGGGCTTGCCGGCCCAGAGGCTGGAGTGGTGGGCAATCCGGGGGCACATGGGGTCTGGAAGTCCTACCTGGAGGGTGTGGGTGCAGTGAGTGAGGGGGCGGGTCCTGGGGCTGGGGGCGGGGTGGAGGGGGTTGAGTAAGGCTGACAGACACCTGGCAACTCCTCTGAGGGGCTGTCATTTCAACAGACCTGAGAGCCGGAAGGGCCACCTTGGGATGTGGACAGACAGGCGTCTGGGGGAATATCTGAGCCCTATGACCTAGGAACCCCCGCCATGGGCTCTGGCCTGAGACTCTGGGGACAAGGGTGCCCCTGCTGTCCTCGGGGACCATCCCTCCAGCACGCCCACCTCCCCTCTCCCTCTCCTGGGCAGCGCCTCCACTCCTGTAACCAGACGGACTTCCACGTTTGGAGTTTGAACGAAAGGCAGGTCTTGCCAGGCTCTAGGACAGCTGAGTGCGAGCCCCTGGCCCCAGGTCCTCTGGGCTCTGTGTCGTCCCCTGCTGCCGCCCAGCCCTGGCTGCCCAGCTCAGGCGTGAGACCCCCCGGCCTCCCACCCGCTTCCCCATCAGAGCTCCGTGAGGACCAGGCCTCCACCCGCCAGATCCACAGAGAGACAGGGGCTCAAAGACGCAGTGCCTGGGCACAGACTGCTGGCTCTGTCCCTCACGGTGAGTTCCCGGGCGCCAGGCGCAGCCTGTGTGCCTCCCCTGCCCTCCAACAATCGCTCCCCCTTCCTGCCCCCGCCCCCCTGGCTCTGGTGACCGTGGGCACCTCCATCTGCCACTTGCAGGCCGGGCCTCGTGCATAATTCAGGCACCTTGGAGAGGCCCCAGCAAATGCGCGCAGAGGAGGCCCTGCCAGCCCGATCGGATGTCGACACTGGACACACGAGGAGCAGGACGACTGTCCTTTGCCCTGTTTGTGCCTTGGTGACCATGGGCAGGGAGCAGGGCCAGGGGTCTCTTGGGTGTGGGGGCTGTGCTGCTCCAGGGGCGGGCAGTGGTGGGCTCAGATCCCAGCCCCGCCCCTCCCCTGCCGGTGGCCTTGATTAGGTGACCACACCCCAGCCCTCAGGCCTCACTTTCTTCATCTATGAAATGGACCCAGGGCAGCACCTGCCATGTGGGGGTGGTGAGGCGTGAGGATGACCACCGAGTAAGGGCTGCCCCCAGGCACGGCCAGCCATGGCCCCTGGAGGCCCAGTGGCCAGCTCAGCTCGGGGCCGGAGTCCTGGAGACCGGGCCTGAACCTGGGCAGCTGCTGCGGCTCCGAGGATGTCCCCTCTACCTCCCAGGCTGTGCCTTCTCGCTCGATGAAACTGGAGACGTGGTTCCTGCTTCTCACATCTGACTCCAAAATGAGATCTCAGACGTCGGTCTGCAGCACCCAGAACCCCTAACCCCTGACGTGGGCCACACAGCATCTCCAAGGGGCAGGCAGCTGCGGCCACCGAGCTGAGTCCCAAAGCCTGCGGGCTCCCCTGGAAGTCTGGGCTTCGGGGCTCTTCATCCCGGCCCTGCCAACGACCACTAGGGGACGGGCCAGCTCACTGCCTCCCTCTCCAGGGAGGATATGGGGCAGGGGCTGACCCCTAAACGGCTTTCCTGGCCTGAAGCTCTGGTCTGATCACCTCAAGGAGCTCTAGGCCTGGACAGAGGGTCGGGTGGGGGCACGCTTGCTCTGCACGTCCCCCCATCTGCAGCTGGCCAATTCCAGCAGGACCTTGACCTGGCCACACGATCCCAGGACCCCTAGGCTACAGAGGTCCTCCAGGACCACAAAGATGCCCTGATTGCATCCCCACTAGGCACTCGGTCCCAGGGGAGCGAGGCCAAGCAGAACAGAGGGAGAGAAGGGGTCTACTGTAGTGTGATCACCACCAGGACCCCTGCCCCCCATCTCTTGCCAGGGTCCCCCTTGGACAGACCTTGTGCGGGGGCTCACTCAGGACCCTAGGAAACCCTCCCAATCCTGCCTGGGGCCTGAGCAGCTATTCCTGGGACGCTGCGCCCGCACCACCCCACCCCGCCCCCCGCACATCACAGCCCAGGGCTCAGCTCCTCCCAGGACCGCCCTAGGTAACCTGAGCCGCTCTCTGCTGCTGCTGCTTTTTTAAGAGAAGAGGGTGCACTCTCCTTCAATAATTGATGCGAGGTGTTAACGATCGGCCTGGAGAGCATCTGGTAGGTGGAGGGCTTTTCACGCGTGTCAGATTCAACTGACTTTGCAGAGGGAGGGGTGCCAGCCGGGTGGGGGCGGGCCCTGAGCTGTGCCCCCTCGCCACCCCCACCTCGTCCCCATGACAGGGACAGCCCCTGTGCCACGTGGGGCTTCCTGGAGCAGGGGCGTCCCTCAGTGAAGGGGGCTGCTGGGTGCCTGGGCTCAGACAGGTGCTAGCGCTGCCCACACTCCCACCCGCCCCACGCGCACACACTCCAGTGTCTCATACACACACGTGCACAGTCATACACACAGATATACCCCGTGCACACTCATGCACCGCCCATAACACACACATGCACACTGGCACGCGTGGGCACACACGTTCCGTGAGCACACTGCAGGGTGTGTGTGCACGAGCTTGCTTGCACACATGCGTGCACTTACCCCGAGGCACACGTACATGTACCACAGACACGTGCACGGTTCCTCCTGAGGGCGACCTGCCACCTCGGCTGGCCCCGGGGGCGGCAGGGACCTCTTCCAGCTCAAGGGGAAGGTTCTTCCTGACCCCAGCCTGGAGCTGGGAGAGGGGACCAGCAGTCCTGCTTGGGGAGCGGTCCTGGCAGACCCACCGGGCAGCCTCCTTCCTGCGGAGGGGACCACAGGAGCGGGTGGGCGGCTTGGACGCAGCCCTGGGTGGGGGAGAGCTGGGGGGCCCGGTGGCTGCAGGGCGCTTGCAGGGGCCACAGAGGCAGCCAGACCTCTGGGGCCTGGGAGTGGGGTTGCAGCCCTCTGGTCCCCAGGGAGGGCTTCACTCTCTCAGACCCATCAGAGTCCACGTGGGGGCGCACTCAGAATCCCCTCCCCCTGAAGTGGCTGCTCTCGTGACAGAACGACCTGGCACCTGAGCCCTTTCCTCTCATTTCCCTTCATTTAATCCTCATGACTTGGCATCATCAGCCGATTTTACAGCTGAGGAGACTGAGGCCTGGGGTGGGGAAGAACTTGCTCAGTGCTGCCCGGATTCAAGGGAAGAAGACCCTCGAGAGTCCCTGGGACAGCACAGAGACCAAACCAGTCCAACCTAAAGGGAATTAACCCTGAATGTTCATTTGCAGGACTGATGCTGAAGCTGAAGCTCCAATACTTTGGCCACCTGATGCAAAGAGCCGACTCATGAAAAGACCCTGATTCTAGGAAAGACTGAAGGCAGGAGAAGGGGACAACAGAGGATGAGACGGTTGGATGGCATCACTAACTCAATGGACGTGAGTCTGAGCAAATTCCGGGAGTTGGTGATGGACAGGGAGGCATGGCATGCTGCAGTCCATGGAGTCACAAAGAGTCGGACACGCCTGAGTGACTGAACAGCAACAACCCGGCTCCATCCCCGTGCCCACGGAGCCCCGGTGCCCCGGTGCCCAGCTGCCTGAGTCCTCATTCTTACCCCCCACTGCAGGCCCCCACCAGGTCACATGGGCTCCAGACAGCCCAGATGGCTGGCCCACAGGGCCGGTCTCCGCGTCCGGGCCCCCGTGGAGCTCAGAGCTGCTTTCCTCCTGAACTGGTGCCAATCCCCCTTGAACTCTGCCCAGAGCCCACGGGCAGGGGCGCACCTGTGGGCTGAGACTGAGGTGAAAGGGCAGCTCCAGAACTTCCAGGACTCAGGTCCTAGGTCTGAGATGGAAGCACCACCCCCAGAGTCAGGCGCTCCCCTTGTTTGGGGAGAAGGAAGAACTGGAGGGGCTGGGGGAGCCTATTTGCATCCTCAGCCCAGGGACCAAGAATGAGTGGTTAGGAAACACAGGCCAACCCCAAGCGGGAGCCTCGGCTGGCACCTCCATATTCCTCACCACCCCAGGCCCAGCCCCACCCGGGGGGCACCTCTGACCCTGGGCCCCGCAGGACTTGCCCTCTAGCGCTAGTGGCCCTGCCCGCCGGCCCCCAGGGAGCACCCACCTCCCCACTCCACTCGAGTCAATGATTTCCTCATTACGGAAACATCTCTTAATTGTCCCTAAGTTACTGGACTTCAGAGGACATCTCCAGCCGATGTTTCCGCCAACCTTGCCCCCGGGCGGCAGGGCTGTCCGAGTAAGGGGGCCAAGCTGGCCAGGCTTCCCAAGGAAGCTGCCCCCTCCCCCAGGAACTGACTGAAGGCCCCCCCCCAGGCGTGTGTCAGGATGGGGGTCCCTGACCACACAGCCCCCCCGGGTGGGGGCCTCGCTCCCAGCCTCACCGTCAGGGGCAGAGCCAGGACTCCCTGTCCCCATGTGCGTGATGGGGCCGTGGTCCCCCAAAGCCGCTGATAGAGTGAAACACACGAAACCCCTCCGTCTCCCTGGTCATTTCTAAGGCTCTCCGACCACGTGTTCCCCGGGAGGGGCTTTCCGGTGCCACCTGGTCAAGATCGCTGAAGGCCCGGCCTGTTTGGCAGAGGAGCGTCTGGTCTGGGAGCCGAGGCCACTTGCCTGCCCTCGTCCATGCATTAGCTCAGGACTGGGGTCCGAGTGCCCAGCCAGGCTGGCCGAATCTGCCTGCTCATGAAGAGGCGTCTGGACTGTAGTTCTGTAACCCCACGAAAGGGCTTGTGGCAGGAGGTCTGTGGGGGCAGGGTAAGCTTTCCAGGGTCTCCTAGGGTGGGCACTCTGCGTCCATGTGGCCCCGCGCCCCCTTCCTCAGAGCAGAGGTCTGCAGACCATGGGGCTGGGTGGGGAGCAGCGCCCCCCGGTGAGCCCACCCCAGACGGGACCTGTGACCCAGGGGCATCTTGGAACTGCCCGCCACCTAGAAGGGGCGGGGTGGGCTTCTGTGGGGGAGGGCACCACTGCCAAGGCCTGAGAAAGAGCCTCCACTCAGATAAACGCTCCGGGTCCCCAGACAGAGACTGGTGTTTTTGTTTGAACTCATCACTGCCCACTCCAATGGGGCAATCAGTGGATGGGCTAGGGTTGGTGGGCAAAGAGTAGATGAGCCCCTAGCCCTGCACCCGTGGAGGAGTTGGAGGGAGCTGCCCTGGGGGAGAGGGGGTCCAACCTGGCTCCACACATTCCACCAGCCTCACCTGGTTCAGGGACTCTGATTTCCCGCTAACTGGTCCCAGCTGGGCCACAGTCTTTCCAATGATGCTTATGTGCGGTGGCGGTGGGAGCCAGTCCCTAGAAAGCCCCTCAGGCCTTGACCCAGATCTCTGGTGGGGAGGGACGAGGAGGTGCCCCCCTGGGCCCCAGACGTGGAACAGGCCTGGCTGGGAGACCTCAGAAGGGGATCCTGCCAGTCTCCCTCCGGCAGGGTTGGGGCAGAGGGGAGGCGGGGCCACTTCCTGCCAGGGGCCGTCTCTTCTCCTGCCCCTGGGTCCACCCCTCTGGCCGGGCTCCCTGCACATCCGAAAGGACACAGAACTGCAGAAGGGCGTGCCCACAGGACTGGAGGCCTGGGTGGGGGCCTCGCTCCCAGCCTCACCGGCAGGGGCAGAGCCAGGACTCCCTGTCCAGCAACCCCTTCCAGCTTCCCCTTTCCAAGATGGACTGGAGACCCTGGGGTCTGAAAGGCAGCCTGGCTGCCTCCAGTCCAGGGGAGGGAGCAGTGGGAGGGGCCAGACCCAGAGCTGCAGGACCGCCACCCCCTCTTGCCCGGCCCATCAGCAAGGGTGACCCTGGAGTTTTCGGGAGGGCTTCCACCTCTTGGTGGCTCAGATGGTAAAGCATCCGCTTGCAAAGCCAGAGACCCGGGTTCAATCCCTTGGTCAGGAAGATCCCCTGGAGGAGGGCATGGCAACCTACTCCAGTATTCTTGCCTGGAGAATCCCATGGACTAAGGAGCCTGGTAGGCTGCAGTCCATGGGGTCACACAGAGTTGGACACACCTGGGTGACTAATCCTTCCCCTTTCACTTCTCCACATCTGCATCCACATGCTAGGGCTGGGGTGCCGGGCGCTGGCACCCAGCAGAGGAAAACAAGGGTTCCCACCCTGCTCGGCCCCAAGAGAGACATCACCAGGGCCCCTCTTCCTCGGTGGCCGGCAGGCAGCCTCTCCCCAGACCTGGCCCAGCAGCCACCCCAGCGAACCAGACTCAGAAGAGGCCCTCTCCTCCCCGGGCATCTGTGGCCTGGCCTGGCCTGGGCCAACTCGGTCCTTGGCCAGCCTCCAAGGTCACTGGGGGTGGAGGCTGCCTGGGACTCGTGGAAACATGAATAACAAGTTTAGGTTTTTTTCCAGTTTTACAACCTGGAGATAGGCTTTCAAACGGCCTCACCGCACAGAGGAGGTGGGGGTCTGGCTTTATGAGGGGAGCAGGGCTTCCCCAGGCACACACACATGCCCTGCCCTCTCCCCAGGACTCCCTCCCCAGGGAGCCTCTGGCCATGAGCGATGATGCCGGGAGGCCCAGGGTCTGTCCCTTCGGCTCATAGAATAGTGATTCTGGCCTCCCTCATTGATCTCCCTGAGATTTTAAAGCAAATTTTATTTGTTTGGGGTTTCTAGTCATTAAGTTAAAACCAGTAAAATAGAACAAAATCAATACCTGTAGGGCGCAGCACAGCCAGTCTATACGACGACGTAAAAGAGGCGGAATAAACTGCAGCCAGGATTTGAGCTGGGGGAGGGCCCGGGCTCACGGGTGGACGGCGCACGCCCTGCGGGATCTTCCCTGACCTCAAAGGGGACTCGTGGGGTTGGCGGGCTGGGCTGGGCTGCAAGGCCAGGTGTCCTCAAGCCCTCTACTCACCGAAAATTCAGAAGCTATGGAGTGTGAGAGCGTGACTCAGCTCCTAGGAAGCACTGAGCTTTGCAGACGGTGCCAACCACACAGGCTGCCCACTGCCTGGGTCCCTGAGGAGGACCCAGCCAGGACATGGCCCCGCCCTGTGCTGGTCTGACCTGCCGTTCACTGGGCACCACCCTCCAGGGCTTTATCCACTCGGGCGCCTGCCCTCACACCCCTGGGAGGAGGGCACCAACTTGGCTGAGTGCCTTGAGGTGGGCGCTGGGAGCTTGGCCGGAGCCCTGCGGGGGCAGGACTAAGCATCAGAGAACAGAGATGACCACACGGCTGCTGCCCGCGCTGCAGGGCAGGGGCTGAGGGTCTCAGATGCCACGTGGGGTGGGCGGGGCCAAGGATGGCTGATGAGCTGTGCTGGGGGCGGGACGGGGGAATGGGACATGGGTCCCAGCAGGGAGGAAAGCGTCTCACCCGGAGCCACACGTGTGCCTCTGTCCATAGGAAGTGGCTACAAAGCCCACAGCGCCTGGGGTCTAAAGCTCAGCAGCTTGCAGGACAGGAAGGAAGGTCGGCAGGTGGCCTGGACCCAACCTCTACTCATAATTCACTCGCTGTACAATTTGCCCAGCTGGAGCGCACAGGTCAATGGTTTTTAGTATATTCACCAAAGTGAGCAACCATAGTGTTACGTGCTAAGTCACTTCAGTCGTGGCCAGCTCTTGGCAACTCCGTGGACTGTAGCCCGCCAGGCTCCTCCGACCATGGGGATTCTCCAGGCAAGAAGACTGGAGTGGGTGGTCGTGCCCTCAGGGGATCTTCCCGATCCAGGGATCAAACCATCGTCTCTTGCGTCTCTGCAACGGCAGGCGGATTCTTCACCACTCGCCCCAACGGGAAGCCCGTGCCACCATCAGCGAAGTCAATTAGTGAATGCTTTGAATCATCTTGAAAAGAAACCCTGGCGTGGGTTCCAACAAGGATGGGCCCGGCAGGCACTGTGCTGAGTGAAAAGGCCGATGTGAAAAGATCAGTCCTGCGGGACCCACCCCTGTGAGGGCCTAGAGGAGTCAAACCCAGGGAGAGAGGAAGGAGATGGGGGTGGGGTGGGATGGGCAGCAGGAGGGGAGGGGAGCGAGTGACTAGTGTGGACAGGTCTCCAGTCTGGGAAGATGCGTGACCAGAGACGGACGTGGTGATGGCTGCACCACGGTGCGTGCGTGTCTGAGAACCCTGAGCTGTGTGCTCAGAAGTGGCTGCAGAGGCGGATCTTACGTCATGTGTACTGTACAACAATGTGAAAAATGAAAGAAGGAAAGAAGCCTTGCACCCCTTAGCCCTCACCCCAGTACCCCTTCCCCCCTAGCCCCTGGCAATCACTGGCCCACATTTCACACAAATGGGATCCCACAACACGCGGCCTTTCGTGTCTGGCTCCTCTCGCTCAGCGTCGTGCTTCTGAGGTCCATCTGCGTTGTAGGTCAGGGCCTCATCCCATTTCATCACCCAGTAATATTCCCCCAGTGGATGGACGCCGTTCTGTTTGTATCCGCTCATCACATGATGGACATTTGGGTTGTTTCTGCTCTGACCTTTAGACATGAAGCCGCTGAGGTCACTCGTGTGCAAGCTCCAGCGTGTTCATGTTTGCAGTTCTCTCAGCTGTGGGCCTGAGAGGAACTGTTGGGGCAAACGCTCCATCCGTGCTCTAGTGTTGGAGGAACCCCCAGACTCTTCCAAGCCCGACCTCTATTTTTTTTTTGGCTGCGCTGTGTCTTTGTTGCTGCACGGGGGCTTTCTCTAGCTGTGGGATCGGGGGCCACTCTCTGCTGGGGGTGCAGGGGCCTCGCATTGCGGAGGCTTCTGTTGCTGTGGAGACAGGTTCTAGGCACGTGGGTTCCAGAGTGCAGGCTCAGTAGTTGCAGGCTCTGGCTTAGCCACTCTGCCACATGTGGAATCTTCCCAGACTAAGGACTGAACCCTTGTCCCCTGCATTGGCAGGCAGGTTCTTAAGCACTGGACCATCAGGGAAGCCCTCCAACCTCTGTTTTTAAAAGGCAGTTTCAGGATTCATCCTGATTAGGGGGGAGCGTTTCCCTTTATAATTGTTCTCACTGCCAGGAGGGCCACTGCGTATTGGACAGGAAGGTGACCAGAACTTCGAGGTGTTTAGACATGAGAGACGGCAGCCCCACGCCCTGCCCAGGACGGTCCAGGAGTCTAACCTCACAGGTGAGCTTGGGGCCCACCACTCCTGTCTTCTCTCAGACCATGAATGGAGGCTTTTTGCTGCAAACACGACTGGTTATCTTGCCTCCCCTGCTCCCCTTGGCCATCAAGCCCCAGAGCCGCCATCAGCTGGCACTCTGCCCTCTGGGGGGGGCGGCGAGTGCTCACCGTGGTAGGGTCCCTGCAGGGCAGGCCCACTCCTCTCTCTAGCACTGGGAGAAAGCCTAGGGCAGCCGCTCCACCCAACTCAAGGCCCCACTGGGTCAGAGCACGTGTTGTCATCTTCTGGGACCTTTGATGGAGACGCCCGCCCACCCTCCAGGCGGGCATGCAGAAGCCAGGGCCCCTGCTGCAGGGCTTCTAGAAACCCCGCTGGGCAGTGGGTGTGGGAAGCCGGGAATGCCCATCTTTCCCATTAGGAAAACCGCCTGATTGAGGGGAGCCCCCAGCTTGGATGGGAATCTTCCACTGACAAAACCTAAGTTGCATGTTGCAGGGTGGAAAGGGGTGGGAGGAGGGTGGAGGGAGGGGGCAGCTCTCCAGGATGCTTTTCCTTTCCATCCGTCCAATTCCAACCCACCCTCCTCCCCGGAATTCGAGAGCGCACAGGATGGAAGTTTGGCACTTGGATTCCACAGAAAATTAAATCAATTACCAAGTCTAATAACGAACCCCAGGTTTTTAATTAAAGGAAGCTTAATTAAAGGGCGAGCCCAGCTCTGTCAATGCTCTGATCCGGCCCAGGGGGGGCTGGGAGCATCTGAGGAGCCCACGTTGGTGCTGCTCAGGGAGGGGGAGATGGACAGGCTGCCCGCGGCAGGCTGGGGTGGGAGCGTGGTGCTTCAGGACAGCAGGTGTGATGCTGGAATGGTGTCGCCCTGCAGAGGGTCAATGTCTCCTGGCCCAGCTGGAAAGACCCTGGAGTCGCCTGGCCATTTGACAGAGGAGCCGAGGCCTCCAAGAGCCAGCGGCAGCTCGAGGTTGCAGGGCAACCTCAATGCTGGGCCCAGGGCCCCCGGCGGCCGAGTCCAGCCCCGCTTCTTGAGGTGGCCGCGTCTCCTGGGTCTCACTGGCACCCACATCCAGCCTGGTCCTCTATGCCTACAGTTCCCCGCAGAGCCCCAGGCAGGGGCCCCCTTCACCCACTCACCGTCCCCTGCCCATCTGGGCTCCTCATGCCCTCCTGGCCCTGAGCCCAGCATCTTAGCCATCAGCAGAAGCAAAGTCCTGGCCTGGCCAGAGCTCTCATGCGCCCATAGAAGGTCTGTGTCAGAGTCTGGACGCTGGGTACCAGCCCCACGGGGCCTCAGACCGCCCTCTGCCCCGGCCCAGGCACTGAACTCCACCGAGGGAGTGGGAAGGGGTGGCTGCCTAGGTGGCAGGGGGCCAGCGGAACAGGCCTGAGGGCTTTGCAGGGGTGCAAGCGGAAGCTTTACTTTGGAGGCTGGGGAAGGGCCCTCCAGGGTCCTGGGCGGGGAGTAAACAGACTTGCATCCGGTCCCAGCCATCACAGAACTGTGCTTGTGACCTTTCGTCTCTTCTGTACAGCAGAGGTTTACCAGTGGTGTTTCCTGAGGTGGCCGGGCAGATCGAAGATCATCCTGGGCAGGCAATGGACGGGAACTCAAATCAAAGCAGCCAAGTTAACTAAGAGGTCCCAGGAGCACCCTTCCAGACCCTTCAGTCCCCGCCTCCCGGGCTCATGACCTCAGGAGGCGCATGCTGTTTCTGGTGAATGCCCACCCGCCGTGCCGGGCAGCCCCAGGGCCCGGAGCAAGCCCCTCACTCTGCACCCTTAGCACCAGCGGTCTGATTCCAGCTCAGTCCCAGCTGAAACGTCTAGAGGGAACCTCACCTCTTGCCTTGATGGCTCTGAGCATCCAGCTGTGGGACCCCTGCAGGAGTGGCCAGGCCACCTGGGTCCCTCCGGCTTCTCCCTTCCCCCGTGCAGCTCCCTGCCCCGCTCCCTGCCCCGTCCTCAGGCCCTAGGCTCAGGAGCACCTCCCCACACCCCGCCCAGGTGCCCAGAACCTGATCGATGCTGACTCTCTGAGCTGGAAACGTCCTACCCTGGGCGTCAAGAACTAAACAGCACAATAAAAAAAAAAGAACCTTCACTGCGATTGTCTGATCTAAATTTATTTCATAACATGCAGAATTAATAAGATACCGGCTTTAAGGCAACCATGGCAACCGAATGCAGAAAAGCTTGTCCTGGCAAATAGATTAATTCATAAATAACCCTGAAGTGCTGATATCAACAGTCGCGGGACCCTGCGGCAATGTTAATGGAGTGCCTTGCCCCTGTGCCCGCATCCAGCCAGGGCTGGGCGGCACGCCTCCACCCCAGGGGGACGGTTCCCCAACTGTTACCACGAGCTGGCAGGAGGGGGTGAGGGTTCCGTGGCTGGTCAAATGCGGGGGGGGAGGGCTTTGGCGGAGCTCTGGCTCCCTGGGGGACCCTGTCTGCAGATAAGTGGCCCTGGGGCGGGGCGGGGGGCACAGGTGAGCCACGCTGTCTCCCCACGGCTCTGACAGCCAGCTGGTGCGGCCGCCGGTCCTGCCCCCCAGGGCAGCCGTTGTCACACAGGAGAAAGCATTTGTTCATGCATGGAATCATTCACGCGCTCGACAAAAGAAAGCAGGTACAGCAGCAAGCGAGGCCAGCCAGGCAGGTGCGCCAGGGGCGCCACTGGTCACAAAATGCAGTCTGCCCACCTCCGAGCGGCCCACTCAGCACTGCGTGACCCCTGCTGTAGGCTCTCCCACCTTGACCGAGAGCCAGCCGGGCACCTTGCCTCCCAGTGGCCTACAGTTCTCCCTGTCCTGGTTCTTCCATCTGGCTTTTTACAACGAAACAGCTAGGATGGCCACGATCCAGCCCCACGGAGGGGCCCCTGTGCTGCCTGGCTGGCCAGCCAAAGGACGTGGCTAAGCCTTACTTCCCAGGAGTGGGTCCTCCGCGTGGAGGCTGGTGCTGCCTTCAGGACCTGCGTGCCAAGGCCAGTGGTCAGTCTGTGCCTGGCTGGCCCGTCCTGAGGGTGCGTGTTCCTTCATCCCCGAAGCCACGTCTCGTCATCCCAAGTGTGTGAATCCTGGACCCAGCCTGGCCAGACTCCCAAGAGAGACTCCAGAAGGAAAGGAGAAAGCCGGGGATCAGCCAGGGTAAGGGGAGGGCTGAACAGGAGGAGCAAGGGAACTTTATGGCAGCGAAACTGTTGCGTGTGCTGCTCCAATGGTGGACACAGGACGTCACACTTGTCCAAGCCCTTAGAATGCACGACTCTGAGAGTGGCCCCCACGACACTGCGGACTTTGGGTGATGCTGACTGTCAACATGGGCTCGTCAACTGTAATCAATGGATCGCTCCGGTGGGAGATAACAGGGGAGGCTGTGCCCATGGTGGGGGGGCATATGGGCCATCTCTGCACCGCCCTCTCAATTTTTGCCATGACCCTGTAACTGCTCTAAAATGATGGTCTACATATACATACCTAAGTGACCCGATGAGGGGTCACCGTCATTTTTAACTGAAGTGCTTTTGCAGAACTATGTATGAGCAGCCTTTCTTAGCTGGTCCGGGGCCGCCCCAGACCTAATGGAGCTACCCTTCTCAGGCGCTAGGTCTGCAGGTCTCCCCTATGCCTGGAAGACTCCTCTGCCCAAGAGATGTGTGTCTCACGCCCGAGGAGCTTTCCAGACACAGTGGGCAGAGGTGGCGCTGCCTGGGGTGGAGGCAGACCCAGGCTATGCCCCGAACTCCCAGAGGGAGCGGGAGTCACTTAACCCAAGCTGGGAGACCACTCACCAGACACCTGGGCCGGGATTTCTGTGGTGTGTTCCAGCAAGGCTGATGGCAAGGCTGATGGCTCCCACCCCTCAACATTCTCAGCAGCCTTACGATGTCCCCAGCCTCCAGTGCCCAGACTAGCGTGGGAGCAACGCCATTTGCCTCCTTTAATAGGGGGGCTCATAATGCCCATCCCCTGGGGGGGGGGCTCCTCCACCCTGGCAGGAGGGGACTAGTTGATCAGCTTCCTGGAGCCAGGACCCCAGCCCCGCCTTACCCGTCCTGGACCTGTGCAGTCAGGCTTCTTCCCTCGTCCCTTCTCTGCCTGTGCGTGTCCGTCTGTCTCTTCTCTCCACACACAAGCCCAGGCCTCTGTTGGGGGTCACTCCCCATCAGGGGTGTCCCTGTCCCCACCCCCCACGCCCCACCTGATGACGGCTCATTCTGTTTCGGGAGGAAGGCCGCGGGGGTGGGAGGTTCTCAGCGCTGAAGGTGGGGCTGCGGAGCGAGCCCGCCCACCCCCGCTCCCGCGGATCCGGAGAACCAGGGGTCCCAGGAGCCGGTGGAAAGGGAGAGGCCGCCCCCTAGCGCCGCCGGAGGAGCGCGGTTCTCGGCGGGAGGGAGACACGCCTCCCCCTCTCCCCGCGTCGAGGGAGTGGGTCAGTCCAGGGAGGTCTCTCGGCCGGTCAGAAGAGCGGGGGGGGACCCCGGAGTGGGCGGGTCAGGACGCATAGCTCTCCTCTTGGCGCTGCCTCCGCCCCCCACCTCCGCGTGCCCCCCAACTTGCCCTGCCCCCGGGGTCCTCATGTACAGGGGGATACGAGTGCCTCCTGGGGTCAGCGCTCTGTTCACCGCCCCCCACCCCCAAAAAGCCTGGGCTCCAGGTGCTGCTGCACTGGACTCTCAGCAGCGCATGCCTCCTCTAGCTGACGCCCTAGGGCCCGGGAAAGAGACCCGCAACGAGGAGCGCAAGCGACGCCCGGCGCCGGGATGCGCCAGCGTGCTCCCGGGGCGCGCGGGGTGCGCAGGGGTCCCCGGGGCCCTCCGCGGTCACCGGTGGTGGGCAGGGGTGCCCGGCGCCCACGCGGTCTCGGGGAGACCTCGGCCGCCGCCCGAGCGCGCATCCCGGCCCCGGGGCGCTCCCTGCCGGCCGCCGCGCGCACCAGCCAGGCTGAGCCCCGGCAGCAGAGCTGGGGGCGCCTCTGCCCCTCGACCCCCGGGGCGGGCCAGGCCTCCTGTGCGGCAGCTCCATCACCCACGCCCTCCGGGCTGAGCTGCCTCACTGCGCAGGCGCGGAGGTGCGCCCCTGCTCCTTTGAGACGCTCACCTGTCCTTGTTCTTACCGGCAGGAGGGTGAGTGTTTGGCAGTATGTTTTCTTTCGCTGCCGGTTATAAAACGATGGTGGACCTCGGTTCACGCACTCTTAGGTCTGTAACAGTGGGTCGCTGCCCTGTAATGAGAGTTGATGCTATGATTGTCTCTATTAAATGAAGGGAACCAGCGCGGGGACCACCAGCCCATAAGGGAAAGGGCCCTTGCCAGCCACTTGCCCTTAACTCCTCCTGGGCGCGGGCAGGGAGGGCTGCGGGAGGCTGTCCCCTCAGACCCAGACCATGCGAGAGGGGAGCCCCGCTGAGTATGCCCGGCAGCAGCGACACACAAGGCGAGTGCAGAAGAGCCGGTTTGTGACCACCTTAAGGACAAGCTGGATCCAGCCACCTGCGTCCTGGGCCTGAGACCCTGAGCATTCCCAGGCAGCACGGCTCTCAGGGCCCTTGGACAGGGGGTGGAGGTGATGGAGGGAGGTGCCCTGGTCCGCCTCAGTGTCAGCCTCCCCCGATGGAGGAGGGTGCTCCATGGGTGCTGAGACCCCAGAGATGCAGCCAGGACAGGAAGTCCCCGAGGGCGCTCTGGACCCGCCAGTGCTTGGTGAATGGGCTCAGGAGTGTCCCTTCATGGGGGACACTGTTCCTGGGACCCAGGAGCAGTTTCTGGATGGCGGGGGCAGGAGGGGGGCACACAGCTTTTGCTGTTCTTCCCGGAGGGTCAAAAGGCCAGTCCCTAGGACCCTTTCGCTGCTCACAGCGCCTCCATGCTGGAATGTGAGAGTCCAGGAGAATTTCGTCTCCACGGAGCAGGGACTCCACGAGAACCCTGGCGAGGTGTGCACCACCAGGCTGGGGCTGCTGTCTCTGCCAGCCAGGAAGCTGGATGGGGCCGGCATCCCCCAGCACAGGCCTGCCTCCAGGGGCAGGTGTTGACAGAAGTTTCTGTCCCTCCCCAGGTTCATTTTAGTTTATTTCCTTGCGCTAAACTCTCAAACCCCAGCAGGGCTGGAGGGTCTAGGACCCTTGACCAGGCTGGAGAGCAGAAAGAAGCTCAGAGTCCCAGTGGAGACAGCTGCAGGAGTGCGCTGGAAACGTCCGGAGGGATATCTGGTGTGATGGGGAGGGACAGGTCAGTTTCAAAGGCATTAACCCGGCAGGGACGCATGCACTCCTCGGTGGACATCCACACAAGGCCACCCACTCGGACTGTGTGAGGGCTGGGACGTCAGGCCTGAAGCCCGCCATCCACACAGGGACAGCCCCTGCAGCCTTTTTACTCTTCCTGTGCCTCTTAGGCAAACTCAAGCACTTAGAAATATATGGCTTTTATCCCCTCTGTTTTTCTTTTCCTTTTTATTGTGATAAAATATATACAACACAGGAGAATTCCCTAGCAGTCAAGTGGTTAGGACTCTGAGCTTCCGCTGCAGGTGGAGCCGGTTCAGTCCCTGGTTGGGCAACTAAGATCCCCCATGCCCGAAAAACCCCCAAGGAAACCAGGACAAGGACATCCATCGCATAACATAGTTATTAACTGAAAAAAAAAAACCTAGATCCATATGGGATAAGTTAAATTATCAAAAATACATAAATTAAGATAAAAATTTATGATCTTAACCATTTTTTTAAGTGCACAGTTCAATGGCGTTAAGTCCATTCTCATTGTGTTCCACCATCACCACTGTCCATTTCCAGAATTTTCTCAAACTGACACTCTGTCCCTGTTATACACTCACGGCCCCTCTCCTCCCCCAGCCCTGCCCCCGCCACCTACTTCCCGTCTCTATCAGGTTTGGCTCCTTGTGTGTGTGCCTGTGTGCTAAATCAGTTCAGTCATGTCAGACTCTTTGTGACCCTGTGGACTGTAGCCTGCCAGGCTCCTCGGTCCATGGGACCCTCCAGGCAAGAATCCTGGCGTGGGTTGCCGTGCCCTCCTCCAGAGATCTTTCCAACCCAGGGACCAGTCCCAGTCCCACGACTCCTGCGCTGGCAGGCTGATTCTTCGCCGCCTTGCCCTCCCACGAGTGGGATCACACAGACCTTGCCTGCCGTGCTGACTCATCCCACTGAGCGCAGTGTTCTCCAGGGTCCCCGTCTTTTGCTGAGTGAGTTCGGTGCCCTATGGGCAGACCGTCCAGGAGGCACACTGTTCTTTGACCTCAGTGGCCCTCAGTGAATTTCCTGAGACCATCCTGAGCTCAGACACTGTGTTCCAAATAAGTGTCCCCCTCTGCTGTGTCTCAGACCACCACCCTTTGTGCTTCTACGGAAGCCCACTCCTCTGAAGCCCCCAGGACAAGCAGCTTGCAGCTTTCCCCCGAGGCATGGACACTCGGGACTTTGTGGTAAAGAATCTGGCTGAAATGTAGGAGACTCAGATTCCATCCCTGGGTGGGAAAGACGCTCTGGAGAAGGTAATGGCAACCCCCTCCAGTATTCTGGCCTGGGAAATCCCATGAACAGAGGAGCCTGGCGGGCTTCAGTCCAGCAGGTTGCAGAGTCGGACACTACTGAGTGACTAAATAGCAACAAACCTGACCCCATCTCCAGGGCCTGTGTCTGTATCGGCAAGGGCAGGTGAGGCGTGGCAAAGGCAGAGCCTCGGGTGGGGAGCCCCAGCCAGCAGCCCAGAGCCTCGCCCCTCACTCTTCTGCGGCTGCAGAGACAGCAGGGGTCCAGCCACGACAATTGTCAGGGGCCCTAAGAAGTTGGCCAGCATCCGCGCTCCAGCCCAGGGGAAGATGAAATGGATGTGCACCCAGCTTTACGTGCCAGGGTGTCCATCACGGAACTGTGTACGATACCGAAACACTGGGGTCAGTGCCCGTGTCCGGTCAGAGAGGAATGATGAGGTAAGTGACAGGACATCATGTGCTGGAACATGCAGGGCCCCAGATCTGTGCAGAGTGGCCGCTGCCGTGGAACACGTTCCTTACTAAAGGCCAAGTGGGAGAGCTGTTCAGTCACCCTGTCGTGTCTGACTCTTTGCAGCCCCCATGGACGGCAGCATGCCAAGCTTCCTTGTCCTTCATCGTCTCCCAGAGTTGGTGATGCCATCCAGCCATCTCATCCTCTGTCATTCCCTTCTCCTCCTGCCTTCAATCTTTTCCAGCACCAGGGTCTTTTTTTAAGGAGTCAGTTCTTGGCATCATGTGGCCAAAGTATTGGAGCTTCAGCTTCAGCCTCAGTCCTGCCAATTCACGTTCACTCGATTTCCTTTAGGATGGACTGGTAGCAGGATGCAAACCCAGGTACCCAACAGAATCCCACTTTTGAAAAATAAAATACTAGAGCACTTTGCCAGTGGAAAGCAGGTGCCAGGGAACATAGCGTGTCCTCCTGTGTCCCAGGGCAAAGCCAGGCTGGTCCCCAAGAAACCAAACAGGGCAGCCAGGGAAGCAGGGAAGGCAGAGAGTGTGCTGATGGTTAAGAGAGGCCCTCTGCCAAAACGTGGGGCTCTGGGGTGAGGTGGGGGTCCCCAGGTGGGGTACCGAGATCCAGGCATCAGTCAGGAGCTCAGACTGAAGCCCTGAGTGGCCCACTCATCCCTGTTCAGCTCCATAGGTGCACACCAGCCTCCCTCTCTCTCCGTGTTTCTGTGTGCTTTCCTGTCTCATCTGCTAGAATTACACAAGAAGCAGGTATGGTTCTTGTTGAAACAGACTCACCAGATTTTACAAGAAAGAAACAAAGACCCTCCACAAAGACACGGTCCTCCCTTAAAGCACAAAGCTTTGTGAAGGTCTCCTCGGTGACTTCTCCAGTCTGGATGGTCTTGTTGAATGAGACGGTCTCCCGCAGGGACCAGGAGAAATGGGCACACAGCTCCGTCAGACGGGAAGCAAAGTGATGGGGAGACTGGACGGCCCGGGTCCGCTCCACATGGCGCGCTTGGCGAGCTCAGCTCCGTGCCTGCCTTGGGTCAGGCCTCGAGCAGAGGACACCTCCTCCCTCTCCAGGCCTTGGCCCAGGGCACGGGTTCACCCCAACCTGACGGCCTGCCGCCACCCTCCCCCATGAAATGGGTAAAACATTTAATTCAAAAATCTTCATTTAATCAAGAATCAGAGGGAGGAATGGGCAGACCCTGAGAGAACCATTCCCAGTCCGTCCCACTTCCCTTTGTTCTAGTAAAGACCAAGAAGGAGCTGGCACCCACGCCGATGACGTGAGCGCCAGGGCTTCTGGAGCCAGGCCAGACCAGAGTGGGGCGTGGTTCCTGGTGCTGACTTCCAGGCCCGGCCATCCAGGTGACACACGCGAAGGCCACCACCGCAGCCCCAGGGCAGCAGCTAACGGGGGCGCGAGCAGAGGGCCTGGCTGACAGGCTTGGCCCCCAAGATGGGGGTGGGAAAGGCCACCCAGTGGGAGAGGCGGGCCTTGACCTCCCAGTCCTGTCCAGGCTGGCTCTGCCCTGCTCCCCGGGGTGTGCCCGCACAGCCATCCATCATTTCTGGGCCTCCAGATTATTCTGGAGCTGATTAAATTAGCAAATGCAATCACAATCTGAAGCAAGTTAATTGAGAGAATTTATTTGGGCCTGACAGTTTTATGCATGTTTGATGAAGTATTATAAGGTTTATTTTTGATTTTGCATAATTTACCTTTAAATCCTGCACTGGGGGGCCCATCAACCATTAACGACCAAAATAAACCTCTTTTAAGATGCATCTATTTATGATTTATTTCTGAATGCAATATCCTCCAGATTTTTTTGGTGCTGTTGCCAAACTGACAAATATGTTAAAAGTAACATTTTGAGCCATTGCATTCACCCTATAAATCTTCTGGAATGTATACAATTCATTAAAAGTTTTGAACGAAGTACAAGTTAGCATTTATATTGCAACAAGTGACATATAAATGCCTGTGTTTGTCTTCCGGGCCCACCATAAAACATATCCACCCCGCCGGGGCTCCTCCGAGCCAGACAAATCGCCCACGCTCTGGGGGATGATAACTCTGCCACCAATCTTCCCTCCTGTCAGCACAAAACTGTTCAATCAACAGGAGTGTGAGCTGTGTCTTTTGTGAAATTAGCACAGGAGGAAATACAACCTGGGCCGGGGACTGGGGCCGTGGGTGCAGGAAGGGGCCACTGTGAGCGATGACCTTGAACACGCGCCTTCCCTGCCGGCTTATCGGCCTGAGTCTGGGTCTTAGGAGGGCACATCCGTGAGACGGCAAGCATGCTGCCCAGGAGGAAACCAAGGCCAAGATGCAGGGCTGTGTGGTCTCCTCCTTCCCATGGTGAGAGGCTGAGTCCCCCCAGTCTGAGAGCTCAGACCCTGGCAGCACCGCGTGGACTCTGCACCCTGAGGTCCTCACTCACAGCCACTGAGGATAAAACCTCCAGCTCACAGGTGGAGGCTGGACACCTAGGGAGGTTACGTAGATTAGCCCATCCACCGAGGAGCCTGGGGGAGGTGGGCGGGGGTGCTGGACACACTTCTGAAATCAGGGCAAGACTGTCACCGATAAACTATAATCCAGGCGCCGTTCCCGCCTGCCCCCTCGCCACCCCCAAGCCCGTAGCCAGTGTCCAGCTCGATCTGCTTTCCCTCCAATGCCCCTTACCCCTGCACTGGGCACCTAGGGGGGCCAGACTGGAGCTGGGCAAGCTGATGCCCATGGATGTCACTGGGCGATGCCAGGCTGAGGCCACTCCCCCCCCACCTGTATCCCCAGTTCTGAATGCCCAGTACAGGGCAGGCACTTCATCAACCAACCAACCAACCAACGCAAGCAGCCCTGGGCCTGTGGTGGGCCAGACACGGGCTACAGGGGGCGGAATGGGGGGTGGGCAAGGGAAGCCTCCCTGCCAGGCACCACCATGCTGAGACCGAGTGGCCAGCTCATGCCAGCCTTGGACTTAGAAGAATGGAGGACAGCCACCTGGTGGGGGAGTCAGGAGGAGGGGAGGCCAAGGCGGGAGGGGGTCACTGCACCCCTCCCCAGCTGCCTCGGAGACACAAGCCAGAGGCACAGGGACAGAGGACTTTGCCCAGTTAGAAACTGGTGGGCCAGAGCCGAAGCAGGCAGGATGGGGCCGCAGCAGCACACGATCTGACTCCACACTGCCCTCTGCAAATGCCGTCCACTGTGTCTGTGGCTCAGTGGTGAAAACATCTGCCTGCCAATGCAGGAGACGCAGATTCAATCCCTAGGTCGGGAAGATCCCCTGGAGAAGGGAATGGCAACCTCTTGTATTCTTGCCTGGGGAATCCCATGGACAGAAGAGCCTGGTGGGCTACAGTCCATGGGGTCGAAAAGAGTCACACGTAACTGAGGGCACACGCCTGCACACACGAGTCTGTGGTGACCTCCGGGGCTCAGCTGGCTCTCATGACACACCGGCCAGAGTCCATCTGGAGGAGAGGGGTGTCCTCTCCGGGTTCACGGGGTTAAAGGAGGAGTCACATCAGGGATGAGAGATACCACCCAGATAGGCTGGGATTCCGTAACCAAGGACCAGCAAGGGAGTGAGACCAGTGCCAATCAACAGTGATGTCTGCAGGGATTCTGGAGGAGATGGGCCAGTACGCGTGCCACGTATTAGCCATGGGTGGTGTGGGTGGTGGGTTCACCCAGGTTTGGGAGTCAGGCCTGACTTGGACAAAAAACTCTCTTTCCTCATCTGTAAAAGTGGAGGTAAGACGACTTCCCTTGAAGGCGGTGATGAAGATTTGAAATGACATATTCGCTCAAACCACTGGGGGATGTGACCAACCTCCCTACCCTGATGCTGTAAAACAGCATCCGTTTCGTTGCGCTCACAGGGCCCAGACAGGGCTTCCCTCCTCTGCACCACCTGGGGGCTCAGCCAGGCAGTCTCAAGTGGATGAGTGACCCAAAGGGCTGCGGTCAAAATCCCCCAGAGAGTCACCCACTCACGAGTCTGATGCCTGCGCGGGGATGCCCCAAGGCTGGGCTCAGCCGGGCCGCCCATCACGGGCTGGTCCGGGGATCCACGTGGACCTGCGTCTCAGGACGCCATGACTGGGGCTTCCAAGAGCATTCCCGAGGCTGAGGACGAGGCCGCACGGCCCTGGACTCACACAGTGTCACTTGACCTCAGGATCTATTCACTAAGGCGGCCCAGAGCCAAGGGGAGGGAATTCATCAACTCCAACTTTTTTTTTTTTTTTGGTGGTGGTGGTTTTTAGTTTTACTCCCTTGAGCACAAAATCATTTTCACACATTCTTTTCTTTTAATATTCTTTTTAAAAATATTCTCTTCCATGATGATTCATCCTCGGATACTGACTACAGTTCTCCGTCCTGTACAGGAGGACCTTGCTGGCCACTCTCTATTGGAGCGTCCATCTGCTGGCCCCAAGCCCCGCTCCGGCCGTCTCCCAACACCCTCCCCCTTGGCAACCGCCAGCCTGTTCCCTGTGCGGCTGAGTCCGCTCCTGTTTCACAGACAGGTTCGTTTGTGCCGTATTTCAGCGTCCACATCTTCTGGTACTTGTCTTTCTCTGTCTGACCTTCAGTGTGATCATCTCTAGGTCCATCCACGTTGCTGCAAATGGCATGTCGTTCTTTTTTGTGGCCGAGTATATATACACCACGTTTTCCGTATCCATTCCTCTGTCGATGGGCGTTTAGTTGTTTCCATGTCTCAGCTACTGTGAGTAGGGCTGCTATGAACACTGGCACGCAGATATCTTTTTGAATTAAGAGTTTTCTCTGCCCATATGCCCAGGAGTGGCATTGCTGGGTCACATGGAAGTCCGTCTCTTGATGGTGAGGTGACTGTAGGACCGCTCACAAGGACTAAGCAATCGCTGAAGGCTAACACGCCTGACTATGCTGTTGAGACCCTCGTGAGGATTAAACCCACTGTCACAGGGTGGGAGGTCACACCAGCCCTGCCTGAGGACTGGACAGTTGGAACATGACTGCAGAGAGGTCAGTCCCTCCCCACACCCAAACCTGCAGGGCAGCCTGATGTCAGGAGTCACTCAGCCTCTACTGTCCTGGGTGGCAAAGAGTCATTCCATGTCTGGCCCCTGAAGTGACCGGATCCTTGCTCCCCAGCAAGCACAGGGACAGTGGAGGGTGGGGGTGGCTAAGACCGTCCCAACCTGGCGGTCTGCCCGTTTACCATCCTCTGTGAGCCGTGTGATAAATGCTTGTTTAAAGCAGGGGCGAACTAGGTTTTTGCAAAGGCAGAGAGTAGAGGGTTTGCGGGCTAATGGGCCTCTGCAGCAGAGGCTATTCAGCTCCACAGACAACTGGGAGCTGCTGGGACTCGGCCCGCAGTGCCCGGGTTTACGGGCTCAAAGCACCGATGGCCTCAGGCCCTTCTTGGACCCTTCACTCGTCTCAGGCTTGGCTCTGGGACACCTCGTGCACTGTTCCAGCAGGTGGCGCCCAGCCACCGCCCACATCACAGATGTCCTCCTGACATGGGGGCGGGGGAGCGGGGATAGAGGGGTGCCTGCGAGGACGGCAACATGAGGGAGCCCCCGCTGGACGGCCCCCCCCACCCCTGCCAGGGGCAGCCTGCAAAAAATCGCAGCACACGCCTGGGGTCTTCCCCTGCCCTGCCATTGAGCTGGCCCCGAGGACACAGCCTCATCTTCGTCCTTATGGCTCTGGAACTGGCGGTGGTCAGGCTGCAGATACGGTGGCTTCCAGCCTGTCTACTGAATGAAACAACAGAACATAGCAGAGCGTGTGGTCAGGAGAAGTGCAGTCTGTGAAGCTTCTGGAGTTGTTTAATCGTGCGCATGTATGGACTAGATCATGGTGTAGAGAGACATCTATCTTACTGTGTGGCCTGTGGTAAGGAAACTGAGCCAGTGGGAGAGGCCGATCCATCAACGGATCTTTGAGCTTTTGAGGTGGAGAAAGGGTATGGTTGAGATTAGTCAGAACCACTAACTCCCACCAAGGCGGGGGCGGCCAGGGAAGGGATGGCACACAGTTGGAGGCAGTCTCCTGGAGGTGGGCATAGTGACTGGGGTTTTAAAGGGTGACTAGGAGCTCACTGGGTGGAGGAGAGGCAGAGGGACAGAAAAAGCTAGTGTGAAGGGACAAGGACGGGAGCAATGGGGCCTCCTCACAGGGCTGAGGAGGGGGCCTGGATAGGGCGTCTCCAAGGGACAGGGCTGGACCCAGATCTGCGGAAGAAAACCAGCACCCTCGGTTAGGGTGCAAAGCAGGGATCAACTGCAGAGGCCCAGCCACAGAGAAGATCAGTTTAAGAACCCTTTCTTACAATACCCTTCTTCTCTCCCATCCTCTCCTGCGGCCCCCTGACCTGATCTGGGCCCCTTCCTCCCCTCTCCACCATGACGCGGTCAGACTCTCCTCACCAGCAGAGCGGCAGCTACAGGGATAGAACCACCATGCGTGTCCCCAAGCACCGCGCTCCACCCCTAGGACAGGGCGGGGCGAGGGCTGGTTGGGGTCAGGACGTGCACGCCTGGTGCTGGCAGGTAGGGGTTCCAGCCCTGGGGCATCAGCCAAGGGGAGGTGAACACCCAACTGTCTTCTGTAAAGGATGCCCGAGGAACTGGCCTCTACTAGAGCAATCGATGGGAAAAACAACGACCAAGTCCAGGACCCCGGGCACTGGGGGTGCAACCAGCTTCTTCCACGTGTGGAGTCAGACTCTCCATACCCGACAGAACTCAGGTAGGTGGAACTTGCCAATTACATCCAAGGAGCGTTAAGTTTCCCCTATCCTGACCTCGACCGGATTAAAATACTTAAACACGTCTATACCGACATCCTCTCTCCCAGGGCTCTGTGGATCCCTACATGGGATCTTGACATCTGCGGGTGGTGTCAACCAGTCCGTCCTGACTCCCTACATTTGGGGACCTTGGGTGGTGTCCCCAATCCGCTCCAGACTCGCCGGACGGCAGACACGCAGGGCCGGGGCCAACACCAGCAGCACCACGATTCAGGCATCTTTACAGACCACAGGACCATCACTGAGCCAAACGCGCGCGCCTGCGTACTGCCCACAGCCTGGGGCACCGAGGAGCATGCGCAGAGGAGCTGCCTGGAGGTGGGGGGGGGGAGCCGTTGGGCAGATCCTCTATCTGCGCCTGCGCAGGACGGGCCGAGGCGCCGACCGGGTACCTGGGGCGGTGTTGTCCGGGGGTACGTCACGGGCCGCGCGCCGGGCGCGTACGCACGCACGCACGCACTTACGCTCGGAGGGCAAGCGCCGAGTTCCGGGCGCTCCGGGTCTACGCCGAAAAGGGGGAAGGGAGGCGCTGTCCGTTTCGGCGCGGGCGGAGGGTGGGTGGGGGGGTGTGTGTGAGGAAAGTCCTACGGTGGCCGCAGAGGGACGGCGCTACGGCTCCCACGCTGGGCCAAACGCCGCCGGCCGCCGGGCGCGGGAGACCCTGTCCTTTCGGGGCGGCCCCGGGCCGGGGCGCTTGAGGGTCCGGGCTGCGCCGTCGGCACCATGCGGCCGCCCTGCTCCTGGAGTCCCGAGGGACAGGGGGCCGCGCGGCTCGGGACGCCGGCGCGGAGAGGGCAGCCGGTGAGCAGGCGGGGGTGCCCGGGCGGGGCGGGGCGGGGCGGGGGCGGCTCCCAGGGGCGCCACGGGTTGGCCCTGCCTCTGGGGGTCGAGGGCCTAGCACTGAGCGGGCGGGGGTTGGGGGAGCGCGTGGGTGTCGCCCCGGCCCCCCACCTGGAAGCCCGTGGCGCAGACCCTTTGCCCGCGGCGAGGTGGGCAACGGGAGGATGGCTAGCAGCCCGCCCCTGGCTGCGACCCCTCAGGAGCACCAATATCTAAGTGCCATCAGATGCTGTCAGACCTGGTTCTGGCCGCAGCCTGCGGGCAGGGCTGGGCCTATGAGCAGGGGAGGGTGGACGCGGCCGGCCTCCCCTTTCCTCCCGCTCTGGCCAGAGCAGCACGTGGGCGGCCAGAGTGGGAGCTAGCAAGCACCAGCCCCTCTGCAGGCCCCCAGGCTGCACGCCACGTGACGGGAGGCCGATGCCCTAGGCAGCGCCTCTCCTGGGCCTGTTGTCAACTTTGCCGCTCCGATTTTACGCATCCTGTACTTCCAGTTCTGTTTTCCATCCACGACCCAGGCACAGCTATAAACGGCAGTTGCTAGGCAAAGCCAGAGGGCCACTTGGTATTTTCTCCTCTCCGGTGGTCCAGTCCCATGACCTGCGATGACACCACTGGGCAGCCCTGGGCTGCCATCTCCTCCTCTGCCAGGCATGGGCAGCCTTTGCCCAGTAATGCTTGCTTCCTACAGCACCCCTGGAAGCCCAGTGCTGCTGGCATCCCCATGGTGCAGAGCAGGAATAGTCTCTCAGAGGGCGAGGTGACCTGCCTAAGGTTACCCTCCTGGTGAAGGACAGCACCGGGGTTCAGGCGCCGCGGGGGGAGCCCAGAACCCTGCGCCAGCCGCCTCATCCCCAGCACTTGGCCTGTCAAGTTGCTGAAGAGAGTGACCCAGTCAGCTCAGTGGGCACACTCTCCCTCTTCCTGTCCTATGCTGGTTGCCACCCAGGGGCTTATTCTCCCTGGATAAAGCAGCCACAGAAGTGAAGGCAGTCTTGGGCATCCCAGTTGAAAGCCGGGCTGAGTCCACTGCAGGGGACTCTCCAAGCCTCTGGGGAGGGGGAGGTTAGCCGGGGTTTCTCTTGGCCCTTTCTGTCCTTTTAGCATTGACTGCACTGGGGGGTGGGGGGTGGGAGGTCTGCGCCCTCTGTCCTGACCCTTCTTCCTGGTGTCACTGATGGAATTTTGCTTCCCACGTGATTGTGGGTCCCTTCGGAGTGTCCTCAGCCTTTTGAAAACGATAACTCAGTGGCTCTCCAGTCCCAGACTCCGTCTCCTGGCAGCCCTAGGCTGTAGGTGTCCTGGCTGACCCGGCTCCCCTTCATGTCCCTCTCCCTGCAGGCCCCAGCCTCCCCCGGTGCTCAGCCTCGGCCACCCAGGCCCAGGCTCCCACGACGCCTATGCTGACCGCCGCCGGGACTCTGCCACCGCCGCGAGCTAGCGCCGCCGCCGCCCGGACCCGATGCCGGTCATGCCCATCCCCCGGCGGGTGCGCTCCTTCCACGGCCCGCACACCACCTGCTTGCACGCCGCCTGCGGCCCGGCGCGCGCCTCCCGCCCGGCCCGCACCAAGTACAACAACTTCGACGTGTACGTCCGGGCGCGCTGGCTCTATGGCTTCATCCGCTTCCTGCTGTACTTCAGCTGCAGCCTCTTCACGGCCGCGCTGTGGGGCGCGCTGGCCGCCCTCTTCTGCCTGCAGTATCTGGGCGTCCGCGTCCTGCTGCGCTTCCAGCTCAAGCTGTCGGCGCTGCTGCTGCTGCTGGGCCGCCGGCGCGTGGACTTCCGGCTCCTCAACGAGCTGCTGGTCTACGGCATCCACGTGACCATGCTGCTGGTCGGGGGCCTGGGCTGGTGCTTCATGGTCTTCGTGGACATGTGAGGGTGCCGCGGGCTCCTCTGGGGGCGGCTGATGGCGACCTGGCTGTAGCTGCGCCTGCGAGGGGTGCTCTTCTTGCCGGAATCGGTCAGGGCCCCTTCTGCCCCATCCCAGAGGAGCGACCTCCGGACTGGAAAGAGCGGAGACTTTTCTGTGAAGAGGACGCTGGCGCCCTCGCTCCTGCTGGTCTTTGCTTCAGCCCTTCTCTGTGTGCTTTCGGTGCAACATCCCCCGGGCCACCTGCTTGTGGTTCCGCCTGCACTTCCCCAGCAATTCCAGAGGGGACCCATCGGTCCAGTCTGTACTTGGAGAGCCGGCGTCCCTGTCCCTCTCCAGGACACCGGCATCACCACTGTTGGTGTGAGAGGCCCCTGGGAAGGGTGTGGTATGCTGGTGCAGACCTGGAGGGGGCTTCTCCCAGCTGCCCTGTCCCCTCCTGTGCACCCCCAGCCCCTGCGCCAGCCTTAGGGAAGCGTCAGGCTCCACCAGCTGACGCCCCACACTGCCAAGCTCTTCACTCCGCCCTGGGCCACCAAGTGCTGGCTCAACCCACAGACTGTCCTCCATATGTTACCCTGTGAGGTGTCCTGAGTTCCAGACCGGGCTTCCGTGTCACCTGGGTTCACTTGGCAGGTTGCTAGATCAGGAGGGGGCGTGCTGGTTCCAGGGCACGCCTGTCTTCCTCCTGGGCAGGTCTGCTGAGAATGTTGGCCAGATGACATCTCTTCAAGTCTGACTTTCTGAGGCGGGCACCTCAGTGTATTTCTGGCTTTGGGGGCTTTGGGGGTGGGGATGGGGGTTTCAGCCTCTTCCCTGGAGAGAACGTCCAGGATTGAGGCGTGTGTGTCACTAGCAGATGTCAGGTGGCCCGAGTGCTGTGCGTAAGAAACACCTCTTGCAGTCATGGGCACACCAGGCTGGGCCGCCAGGTGAGGGACTCGGTGGCCCTTGCTCCTGCCTCGGCAGCTGTTAGAGCAGCTGGGAGTGCAGAGCAAGAGTGAATGTGGGCCAGGAAGGAACCAGTGGGCCAGGGCGGTTCCGATTGCAGAAAGAACATACCAAAGGGCTCAAGCCTTGCCCCTCCCCTCCCCCGCCTCCATCAGATGAGGTCAGGGTGGCCTTGGGCCTCTTGGGCAGGCGAGGGGCACTCTGATTCAGCTGGGACAACAGCCAGAGGCAGGACTTAGGGCTTCAGACGGGCGACTTGCAGGCTCATGCTGCTCCACCCCAAGTTGTCCCCACAGCCCCAGGCACGGGCAGTGGCCCCTCAGCCCGGTCTGTCCCGGCTGCCTAGTGGCCAGGGGGGCTGTCAGGGCAGTTGTGTGCCGCTGGGAGAAAAACCCAAATCAGGTAAAGGAAGCAAAAAATAACTTGGCTGCAAGCCATGCTTTTTTATCTGTAGCCAGCTTCTGTCAGGCGATTGTCCACTCAAGGTCAGTGGTGGGCTCCTCGGAGGGAGTGGGGAGCGAGTCTGTCCGAATTACCTGGACGGCAGGCGAGGACCCGATCAGCGTGGATCCCACTTCTCAGCGCTGCAGAGAATCTTTTGCACTAAGTCATGCTGTTTCCTGAAAGCTTTGTTTTGTGTCAGTTGACTCCTGTTACTCTGAGGCCCCCCCTCCCCAGGTGGGCGAGTGCCCGTGGGGCTGGGGGGGTCACAGTGGTGCGGACACGCTGCTTGGTGTCCTCAGTGCCTGTGAAATTCTTTATGAAATGAGCCACCTGCATTAAACTTATTTTTTTAACATGTTGATGGCGTGACTGTTTAAGGCTCAAAAGGTTTATACCTTTTTGTAGAGGATATAACAAGCCAGAAACACCACAGATGCCGTTTTTTTCGTAAGTACAGTGGGAAGCTTTTAAAAGCGGCCATTACCAAGCTGGAGAAGGAGTCACTGCTGGACCGTGGTGGGCCCTTTGTGCCCGGAGGCCAGGGGTTCCACTGCTGGCACTTGTCCTTGGGGTTTGGCAGGGGTGGCCACGAGACTTGGTCAGTGCTGGGCGAGGAGAGCCGGTGAGGGTCATGAGGCTGAATTCATGAACCAAGTGCATACAGTCCTTATAAGACAGGACGTGCCCTCTCAGGCCGGAATGGCCGTGTGCATGCAGTGTGTACCCAGTTTCAGAGAAGACACCTGCAGGAGAAATGCTGGCGGAAAACCCAAGGTACGGTTCTTGTTTAGCCAAAAAACAATTGGAAAAATGAGACGCACGTTCTTATCTATTGGGTGAAGGCTTCCCTGACTCCCATGATGAGGAGGGTCATGTCCTCTCCTGCAGCTGAGGTGGCCGGAAAGCGCCCCTGGAAGGGGAGCTGCAGGTCTGCAACAGGGCGGCCTCTCTGCTGACCCTGGAGTTGTGTGGGGCTTGATGTATCAGTGGAAACCAACCCGAGTCCTATAGGGGTTTAACTGCTTCTGATGGCAGAGTCGGTAGACTCTTCACAGAAGCCTTGGCCCTCGAAACATAACAGAGGACCCTTGGGAGGTGCGGTTTGTTGGATACAGCCTGGCTGAGGCTCGGGTGGGGCGATGCTCTCCGGCCAGGAGGGAGAACCCTCTTGGGCATGCCAGCTTCACGGGGAGCCAGTGCCAGTGGGCAGCACCGTCCCAGGTTCGTCCTCACCACGCCCGAGCCTTGGGGAGGCCCACCTTCCGTGGCTTCCACAGGCCGCCGGGCCTGGCCTCCCTCCCTGCTTTCTGGGCAAGTTGGCGTGTTGGTGGTGGAGACGGTGGGCCTTGATTGTGGGAATCAGGGAGGCCTGAGGGGAGCAAGCAGGCACAGTGACCATGAAGAAGGAAGCTGGCCCGGGAGGGGAGGAGCAGTGCCTGAGGGCGAGCTGGGGAGGGGTGGGGGCGGGGGGCGAGGCCTCCCAGGCAGTCGGCACCCAAGCGTGGGAGACTCCGGACACTGGGGGCCTGTGGCCTGCGAAGAGAGGGCAGTCAGATTCCGGGGCGGTGATCCCTGGGCAAGGAGGGCAGCAGGTCAAGGCTGGGGCAGAAGCCGGGGGAGGCGCTCCCCTGGAACACAGAGCAGGGCCTGAGGGCTGGGTGGTGGCCTCCCTGGCCAGGTGCTGGGGCTCCCTTGGCCGGCCACCCATGGAGCCCTCCCTCCGGGGAGTACCCCGGCCCGCAGGGTGGGAGGGGCTGCCCGTGGGAAGTGAGGCAACCAAGGAGAGGGGTCATGTCATGAAGGGAATTTCTAGAAACCAGAGGTTTATCTGAGGAAGTCAGCCCCCAGGTAAGGGGGCGGACGAGGCGCCCTCAGAGATGCCCTCTTGGCTCCAGAGTCGCTTCTGGCAGCCCCAGGAGGGAGACCACACTCGGACCGTCGTGTCCTCCCACCGCCCTGACCTCCTGAGCGCACAGCCCATGGGGAGGGACGCAGCCCCCGCCGGGAGGGTGGCTGGGGCAGGCGGCCGCCCCCCGCCCCGCCGCCCCGCTCTGGAGGAGCGTGCCCCCACTGTGGTGGTGGCGGAGGAAGGGCGGTCTACTGGGACGCCCGCGGGTATTGACGTCCGCTGACCTTGAGAGTCCCTGTCCCCTCCGGCGCCTGATTGGCAGAGGGAGGCCTGCTCGGTGCTGACTCAGCGCTTCCTTCCCGCCGCTCAGGCCGGCGGTCCTCTCGCTTCTCCCTTTTTGGTGTTGTTTGGGAAGGGCCTGTCTTCCGGGAAGGCCCTTCCTCTCATTCCCACCCCACCCGCCCCCGCCGCCCCTCCAGGCCTGGCTCCTGCAGGAGCCATTTTCCAGAAAATCCCCAGCCATCTGACAGCTCCCCCAAACCTCACCAGCATCCCTGCCCGGGCGGGGACGCGACCACGAGGGGGCAGCTGACTCAGCACCCGTGGGCCTGCCCCTCCCCCAGCCCCGCCGGGCAACGTGCCCAGGCAGGCTGGCAGCTGTGTCACATGGGGCCTCCGGCAGGGTTGCTGTGGCTCTCGCTGTGTGGCCCGCACTGCGCCTGAGGGGGTGGCAGACGGATGCCGGGAGGGCCTGAGCAGGCGGGTTGCCAGGCACCCCTAGTCCAGGCACGTCCACGGCCCAAGGCAGAAGAGGAGGGTGCTCAGGCACCGCCACCATGGCCCCAGAGTCAGCTCGTCCTCCTAAGCCAAGAAATGGCGAGTGCACTTCCCCGGCCACAGGCAAGCTCACAGGAGTACCAGTTGGGCAGAGCTCTCCCACCCCAGCTGGCCCCATTGTGGGCACCTGCCACCCTGGCCCTGGTGACCCAGAGCCCTGGGGCAGGCACAAGCTGAAAGGGGCGGGTGCTGCCACCTGTGGGGACTGGCCCCGGGCCAGAGTGGGGCAGGGCTTAAGCCAGGACCCCCAAGGACCCGGAGTGCCAGGCGGCCTGGCTAGATGCTAGGGCAGGCAGGTGTTGCTCTGTGGGTCCCAAAAGTGACACCAAAGATGCCGGGCCTTCCTCAGTATCCTCAGTACAGAGAGGGCCATGAATGCAGGGCGAGCATCCTGGGAAGAGGGGATGCAAGGCCTGAAGGGCCATGTGGTCAGAGTGGGAGGGGCCTGGGGCAGCCCCCACCTGTTGTCCTCTCTGGACCCCGTACTTCTGTGCTACCTGCCTGCCTGCAGTTGGTCGGTGGGTCGATTAGACAGCGTCTTCAGACAAAAGCCCCGGAGGCTGATGCAAGTGTCGGCGAGGCCCAGGCCACGTCCCCATCAGCGCGTGACCCCCGTTCACACAGGAGAACCCGAAGCAGCTCCATTCTGCTTTCTTGGAATATTAACGACTAGCCCTGGCTGAAATGCCACATGAATATTCATAGAGAATCAATGGTCCAGCAGAGGTGGCCAGGGGAGGGGATGGTGACATCGGCCTGAAGCCCAGGAGGCCAGGGCGGGGATACCGAGCAGAGTTGGCTGTCCTGCTGTGGCGGCCCCCTCCCCAGGCAGCAAGCAGTGACCTTCCTGCCCTCACTGAGCTCAGGAGCCCGACACCAGCTGTCTGATGCTGAGATGGTGAGACAGATGGTCTGGCCCAGGGCCGGGTGTAGCCAGGTGTGTGGGGAGCCCCCCAATACAACCTGGGGCCCCTGCTGGTAGGAATGGTGCTGCTCACCCTGACCACCGGCCGCCCCTGTGAATGGGGCTCACGTGACTAGAGAACGGGTTTCCAGATCTTTCCAGCAGCCCCCAGCACCCTCTCCCCTCTCTTTGCTGTGCTGCCCCCTGGGCTGGTGGCACTGGGTGTCTCTCTGACCTGGAGGATCCCTGCCCCCTCTGCCCACTGCCCAGCCCTGGGCTCCTCCAAGCCTGCACTGCTGCCCGATGCCTACCTGTGGACTTTGCTTTCCAGAACTAAGGGGGCCTCTGCTGCCTGTGGGGAGGGTGGTGGGTAGCTGCTCTTTGATGATATGCCCCTAGGTTTTAGGTGTGAATTCATCGTTTACAACACTGTGACATAATGGGAACATGAATTATTTGTATGCTTTTCAAATTGTACTTCCATGACCCTGTTTCCCCGGCTCCGTGCATGAAAGTGCCCCAACGAACACGATTATCCTCCCTAATCCACACCCTGGGGCTGACTCAGCCTGTGCTGGACACCCACCGGTGTCCCGAGCGGACGGGTCACTGAGGAGCATTTCAGAGCGGCTGCAGCCCTGTGTGACCCCCCCACCCCTCCCCCTTGCCATGCGGCTGACCGGCACATGCATGTGTGTGCACATGTGCACGCTATGCAGACGTGTGCGTACCAGTGTCCTCGGTTTGGAGCAGGGGCAGCTCCAAGCTGGGAGGCAAGCGTGCCGGCTCCGTTTGCCTTTCCAGCTTCCTCTGGCCGCTGTCTTCAGAGCTGGTTCGCGTGGGGATGGGTCTTATTCCCGACCCTGTGCTGGGAGGAGGGGTCACTTCTCTCTACCACTAGCTCCTCCTGCGAGAGAGGGGAGAGGAAATGGGTGGGGGGCAGTCTGGACTCACCACCCAGAGTGGATGGGTCTGCTGGACACAGCTCCTCCCAGGGGCTGGGAGGGGTGCTGGGGAGCGCAGCTCAAGGCCAGCATTTCCTTCTGGGTGGGGGCTGCAGGGAGGAGGGCGCAGCGGGCTCCAGTGGCCCTTGCAACCCAGAGGGGCCAGGTCCCCTGCTCCAGGAAGCTGCTGGCAACCGGGGCGACAGCTGCAGGGCCTGCCTGGGGGCAGATCAGCCGCCCTGGTCTTGACCTCAGGGACATGACCTGAGGGAACAACCTCTAGAAGGGCCTTCTCAAGGAGACCTGGCCCTCTGTCGAATGATGAGCGAGAGAATGAACAGGACTGTCCTATCTCAGCCCTTTCGAGACAGAACATCACAGATCTGGTGGCCCATAAACAGCAAACATCTGCGTCTCCCGAAAAGTGAAAGTGCTAGTCACTTAGTCGTGTCCGACTCTGTGTGACCCCGTGGGCTGTAGCCCGCCAGGCTCCTCTGTTCATGGGATTTTCTAGGCAAGAATACTGGAGTGGGTAGCTATTCCCTTCTCCAGGGGATCTTCCTGTCTGTTTCTCCTAGTTGGGGCTGGAAGTCCAAGGTCTCGGGGCCAGCAGAGTGGGTATCTGGCAAGGGCAGCTTCCAGGATCCCAGACACCATGGAAAGGGTGGAAAGGGCATGAGGTCTCTGGGTCTTCGTCTATAATCCCATTCTTGAGGGTGGGGCTCCCCAAAGCCCCACCTCCTAATACCTTCTCCTGGAGTCCAGGATTTAACATGTAAACCGGGGGACAGGCACACACTCACCAGAGACGCCCCATGTCCCTGGGGCTGGCACTCAGTAGCCCCTCCGCCTTCTTAATGACTCTGTCCAGGGTCACTCGAGGCCTCCGTCCGCTGGGTCTCAGGGTCGGGAGGTCTCCCACCAGAAGTGCCCATGGGCATGGGTGCTTGCCTTTTGCTGAGTTATCCCTGGAGAATCAGCCCCACTCTTTAGGACCTGGCCCCCGGAAGTCCTTCTGCTTGTCTCACCTGGGTGTCTCTAGCTGCAGCTGTCAAAACCTTTCCCAAGTCCTGTCTCCATCCCGTCTGTCTCCTCCCTGGGGAACCTGTGCCCAGCTCTCTCCTGCATCCCCGAGAGGCACTGACTGTCCCCTACGCTGCCACATCTACCCTGTCCAGACCCTGCTATCCCTCCTGGGAGAAGGTGAGTCATGCGGCCGCCTGGCCCCTTGGCCTTCTCAGGAGCAGGCAGAAGCAGCTGCTTAACAGCTGCACTAGATGTTGGAGGGAAATTTAGGACAAAAGAGGAAGCAGATTGAGCATCCAATTTAAACCGAGGGGAGGTATCCAGAAACCAAAACGGCGCTGCCCTAATTCACGTGCAGAGCAAGCCACGGGTTTGCAGCTTCTGACAAGAAACCGAAAGGCTCACCCAGTTTCCTTCTGTGCAAGGGATCCAAACTCGCCCAACAGGCGCCTGCAGATGGCCCCGGCCTCAGCACTTCAGGCCCCTTGCGCTGGCCGGTGTGTCTGCCCGGCAGGGCAGGCTGAGGCCAGGAGTAGGGGTGGTCAGGAGTCAGAAGGGCAGACAGCTACCCCAGGCCAGCTCCAGCCCAAGGCCACGTGGGCCCTGGAGATGGTGCCTCACACCCCAGCGGTGGCTGTGCTCTCAGACCCAGCTCCCAGCTGGAGAAGGTGGTCCAGTGGACGTGGGGGCTGCCCCCAGTGAAGGGCTTCTGGGAGGGGTATGGGGCCAAGGGAATAAGCCTCAATCCCAGAGCTGCCCTCATCATCCACCAACCCCTACGAATGACGCCCTGCCCTCGGCGGAACCGCTAGGTGGCTGTGGGGCGGGCAGCGGGGGTGGGGGGTTGATCTGTATGAGAGCATGCGGGCAGGGGTGGGCCTCAGGCCCCCTTTCCCCCGGGGACCCAGCCCCGAGCTCAGGAGCCTCCAGTTCTCAAAGCCAGTGCTTGCCTAGGTCGGGAGCCAGGAGTGGGAACCCAAAGGGGCGGGCGTTCAGCCTGGTCCCTAAGGTGAAGGAACACCAGGAAATCAACACGCTCTGCCTGGGTTTGGAAGGGAAGTGGATTCTGTGATAAAAGGTGCTGCACCCGGCACCTGTTCAGCCCTCCAGCTGTGAGCAACACGCCCGGGACAGGAGCCCTCCCCTGGTGGAGATGAAAGAGAGGGCGGCCTGGTCGGTCATCAGGAAGAGAGACGCCATCCCCAGGTGTCGGGGCCTGCTGCCGCCCGCCCAGAGGCAGGTGACCCCCACCCAGGAGAAGCCCGCGGCTCACTCAGGTGGGTGGGGGTGGTGAGAGGAGCACGGCAGGTCCGCTGTGGATATGGGGCGCAGCAGCCACGCCCTGCACCCTCAGCCTCCACCTGCCGTGGCACTCAGTCAGTCCGGCTCCTCCCTTCCCGATGCCCCTCTCATCGTTTGGTGTTCAGTTGTTAAGTCAAGTCCGACTCTCTGACCCCAGGGACTGCAGCACACCAGGCTTCCCTGTACTCGACTATCTCCCGGAGTTTGCTCAAACTCATGTCCATTGCGGAGAAGGCAATGGCACCCCACTCCAGTACTCTTGCCTGGAAAATCCCATGAATGGAGGTGCCTGGAAGGCTGCAGTCTATGGGGTCGCTGAGGGTCAGACACGACTGAGTGACTTCACTTTCACTTTTCACTTTCATGCATTGGAGAAGGAAATGGCAACCCACTCCAGTGTTATTGCCTGGAGAATCCCAGGGATGGGGAGCCTGGTTGGCTGCCGTCTATGGGGTCGCACAGAGTCGGACACGACTGAAGTGACTTAGCAGCGGCAGCAGCAGCATGTCCACTGAGTTGGTGATGCCATCCAACCGTCTCATCTTCTGTCGTCCCCTTCTCCTCCCGCCTTTAATCTTCCCAGCATCAGGGTTTGTTTTTTTTCCCAATGAGTCGGCCCTTCGCATCAGGTGGCCAAAGTATTGGAATTTCAGCTTCAGCATCAGTCCTTCTAATGAACATTCAGAACTGATTTCTTTTAGGATTGACTGGTTTGACCTCCCTGCTGCCCAAGGGACTCTCAAGAGTCTTCTCCAGCATCACAGTTCAAACCCTCCCATAGTGTGCAGGCACCTAATTCCCTGGATGGGCTCTTCCTGCACAGAAGCGCCCAGAGGACCCGTGTCCTGGACCCAGAGATGCCCAGCCCTGAGGTGGGAGCCCCGTGGTGAGGACTGGCCTCCAGGGGCGATGGGACCGCGGATGGATGGGGACATAGATGTTAGCACAAAGCCCAGGCCTGAGCTAAGGCCGCACCTGGTGACTAAAAGGCCCACCCTGTCCCTCCCCGGGCTGGGGCAGCCTGGATCTGAGCCACCAGGTCCCTGCTCAGAACTTCCAGAGAAAAGAAAGATGACAAGGTGATGGCCAGGGCCAGCAAGGACCGGGGCTGCGGCACCAAAGGGCAGGGCTGGATTCGGTCCGCAGTGCCACCCCAGAGCCCCGGGCGTGGACTGCTGGAGCCACAGTGGGGTATTAGGAGCCTAGCGAAACCACCGCACCGGGGGTGGGGGGACCCTGCTGTGGCCGGAGATGGCCACGGGGCCTTCATCTGTTATCAAGCCTGACGACTCCCTATGGAGAAGGTGAGGGTGCCCTTGGGGAGGCCCAGGAGGTGCCAGGCCCACCTGTAGCCCCAGGCACGGGAGTGACGGTCCAGCAGGGCTGGAGGTCAAGAGGGCAGAGCGATCACATTACTCGTCCCCCAAGGAGGCCCCAGGCTGGGGCAGCCCCCGGGTAGCTGGCCAGGAGAGGGCTGATGCCCGAGCTCCTGGGGTGTGAGCCCCGCCACTGCCCCGTGGGGAAGGCTCTGCTGACGGCCTCGCCCTGCGGGCCTCCCTTGGGTCACCGTGTAGACCCCGCCACTCCTGCAGAAGGGATGGTCTTTAGTTCCATGTGCCATGGACTCCAGGCACCTGTTGCTCCTCACAGGACCACCAGACCCGGGTCTGAGTCTGTGGGGCCCTTCCTGCTGACCTCAGTAGACGCCCCCGGGATGTGAGAGCAGACCCCAGACTCGGTGTCCCTGCCTGCGGTCTGAGCTGCCAGAGCATCTCCTTACCGCCCCCCCAACATCCATCCTCAGGGTCCCCCGGGCCCCCAGCTGGCAGGGTCTGCGAGTCTCAGGCAGGAGCCTGGGTCCTGCAGGCGGAGGGCAGGCCGGGCCGGGCCCAAGGACACTCCCCGCAGATCCCAGTGTGGACCAGCACACCAGTCACCCGGGGATCTGCACTCCGCAAGTTGTGCTTCAGAGCCTGGGGGTGGATCAGAGTGGGCGGTGCGGGGCATAAGGGTCCCAGGACAGCAGTGTGGCTCGGGGGAGCCACTAGAAGGTGTTTGGAGGAGGACAGAGGGTCGGCTGTGTGGCCAGATGCTGAGAGGGGAGGATGAGACCAGGACAGACGGTGTGACCACTGCTGACAGCGAGCCCGCTACCCCCGAGCCTCTAACCCCAGCCGAGTCTGGTCTGACTCCCAGGGCCTCGACCCTGGAGCAGCAAGTGCCACTTGTCATTTCCCAGGGGGGCTTGATCACCCCAACTGTGCCCCCACTGCCCCATCTGAGGAAACGGCCCTCATGGACCACCATCCTAGCGACGGTCCAAATGCTGCCTCCCTGACCCTTTCATCCTCTGGGCTCCCCATCTGGACCCAGTCCATGCCCCTCAGCCTTCCCTGGGCCCCAGGAGAGGCCCCAGCGTGTCTAACAGAACATTCTCCTCCTCACCTCCACGTGGGTCAGAACAAGGCAGCCCTGGCCCCGCCCCTTGCCACAGGCCCCACCCCCAAGCCTGGTCCTCCTGGCTCCAGGGTCCTCCTGGCTCCAGGGCCCCTGCTCCCTCAGCCCTGCCCACCTGCCTCCTCTTCACCCCTAGGTCTCCCCTTGGCCAACAGCCTCCTCCTCTCAGTGCCCGGCATGGTACTTCGTTTTTCCTTGCAGAAAGTATGAGTAACATAAAATCCACCATCTTAATCTTTTATTTGTTTGTGTTTGGCTGTGCTGGGTCTTTGTCGCTGCACAGGCTTTCTCTAGTTGCAGCAAGTGGGCTCAGCTGGTTAAAAAAAAATAATCTGCCTGCAATGCAGGAGACCCCAGTTCGATTCCTGGGTCAGGAAGATCCCCTGGAGAAGGGCATGGCAACCCACAACAGCTGTTCGTGGGCTTTCCTGGTGGCTCAGATGGTAAAGAATCCACCTGCATTGTGGGTGACCTGGGTTTGATCCCTGGGTTGGGAAGATCCCCTGGAGGAGGGCATGGCAACCCACTCCAGTTTTCTTGCCTGGAGAATCCCTGTGGACCGAAGAGCCCGGTGGGCTACAGTCCATGGGGCCGCAAAGAGTCGGACACGACCGAGCGACTAAGCAGAGCACAGCAGTGCCGGGTCGTTGTTGCTGCGCGGGCTTTCTCTAGTCGCAGCGAGCGGGGACTACCCTTTGCTGCGGTGCATGGGCGTCTCACTGCGCTGGCTTCTCTTGTTGCAGAGCGCAGGCTCTAGGGCCCACGGGCTCAGTAGCTGTGGTGCACAGGCTCAGCTGCCCCGTGGCATGTGGGATCTTCCCAGACCAGAGACTGAACCCGTGTCCCCCACACGGGCAGGGGGACTCTTATGCACTGGGCCACCGGGGAAGCCCCATCGTAACAAAAACACAGGGCAAGGGCATGAAGCTCACTCACATCGCTGTGCGAGCATCGGCGCGCCCATCTCCAGGACGCTGTCGCCTTCCCAGCTTGACCCTCTGTCCCCACTAGTCGCTCACGCCCCTCCTCCAGCGCCGGGCCCTCACCTTCTGTTTTCTGTCTCTATGCGTTTGGCTCCTCGAAGGACCTCCTGGAAGTGGATCCTACAGGGTTTGTCCTGCGGTCTTGGGCTCATTTCACCAAGCACGATGTCCTCCAGGCTCATCTACGCCGCAGCCTGTGTCAGAATTTCCTTCCTTTTTAAGGCTGAACAACATACTATCAAACGTGTTCAGTACATATTGTTCAACCCTCTGCAGACACCCGGGCTGTTTTCAGGTTTGACTGTTATGAACAGGGGCACACATTTCTGGTAGACCCTGTTTTCAGTTCTTTGAAGTGTACACCCAGGAGTGCGACTGCCGGATCGCATGGCAGTTCTACGTTTAATATTTTGAAGGACAGCACACTGTTCTCCGTGGCACCTCACCATATACATTTCTATCAGCATTGCATGAGGGTTCCAATTTCCCCACATCCTCCACAGCACCGGTTATTTCCTGTGTTTTGTTTTATCTTCTTCTCGTCATCGTAATGGATGAAGTGGTATCTCCTTGTGTGCATGGCACTTTTCAGTCTGATTTTGTTTTTAACCATCTGTCTGGGACAGCAGCCCCAGGGGAGCAGCCGGGCCTGTCGTGTTCTCCACTGACCGCCGGGGCAGAGTCCCAGGCCTGGCACAGAGCAGGACGTCGAGCAGGACCTGATATCTGTAGCGAGTGTGCTGCCCGACCCCCCCACCCCACTGAGCATGGGGACCGCCTTACCTGCAGACTCCCCAGGCTGTTGCAGCCTCTGTCCGCAGTCCCCGCTTCTGAGCAAGACCTGTCTCCTCTTCCTGGGGCTTGATTAAACCATCTGCTCACAAGCGTAGAGCTCAGTTGTATGTGAGCCAAAAGGAGAGGGCCCAGCAGTGTGACAGCCAGCGTGGGGAGGGGTCAGGATGGCTTCCCTGAGAGCCCAAGTGGACGGCCTCGGCCTGAAGGGCGAACCAACCAGAGCTCACTTGCCAGCATAGAGGAGGTTTCCCAAGCAGGGGACTAGCAGGTGCAAAGGCCCTGTGGCAGCGGGGACGGGGGATGTGGCCAGCACAGACAGGCAGCTTGGGTGCTTCAAGGACAGCATGGGTGGGTGGGGAGAGGACCGAGGCCAGCCGCTCAGTCCTGAGGGGATGTCACTGAATGAGGCCCTGCCAGCCCTTCTGGGCACGCCACCCACTCCTCCCCCACTCCACCCGCCCCTCCCCCACTCCCTGCACCTCGCTCTTGGGCATCACCCTAGTCCCCAGCTCTCATGGCTACAGGATGGCCAGGCTTTCCCATCAGATGCTCAGAAGTTTCACAGTCCCCCCCAACATGGGGTCCAGCTGCCACTCACAGCGGCACGTGGGCTGGCTGGGGGGCTGGAGCCCTGCAGTCTGTCCCCAGATTCACTGCAGGGCAAGCTTGAGCCCAGGTCTGAGGTTGGTGGACGTCCCCTGGGCAGGCCTTGCAGGGGGTGACGGGCACCTGCCATGCAGAGCCAGGTGCCACTGGGCCCTGCAGGTCATGGTGGGCTTCGGAGCAAACTCAGCCACGACCACAGAAAGAGCCAGGAGTGGCCACGGGAGTGACCCGTGGCCCAGCACGACCCTTGAGATGAGCGCGAGGTCATCTGGAGGGCGGAGGGGTGGCCCTTCCCTGTGGGAGGCGGGTCTCACTAACTCTCCAGTGAGAATACTGCCAGGAAAATAGCAGTGGCAGTGGGAGGAGGTGGCCAAGGGACCAGGAGGGTCTTGTCTCCAGGAGGCTGGCTGCCAGCCCCTTTGTGGGAGGGTCTGGGGTGGGTGGGCCTTGCAGACTCATCTCCCCACCATCCTGCCCAGTGCCCGGAAGCTGCAGGCAACGCACCCTGATAGGCGAAGGGGAACTCCAGGCTCTGCCAGGAACAAAGGCAGAGGCAGTCTCCTTGGAGGGCAGGCTGGGGTCTCCTGGGAGAGATGCCAGGCCAGAGGGCCTGTGCTGGGCTTTGGCTGGAGGGTGGCCTGGGCCCTGGGTGGCCGGGGAGGTAGGTCCCTACCCACTGTCCTAGGCTATCGTCGCCCAGAGAGGCGGTGACAGTGAGCAGCCCCCTGCTGCCTTCCAGCCCTGGGCGGGAGCCACCGTGGGGGGCTGGCAGACTTCCCAGGGGGTGGGGGACTCGTCGGGTAGGCTGTAGGATTGGGAGGGGACTGTTCCAGTATTAAAAGTGGGGGTGAACTCGATGAACCCCGAGCTTGGGACAAGGTGGGCACAAACCCAGCTAAACTGGAAGGCCTGACTTCTGCGGGTCTGGGGGAGGGCGGGGACCCTGCTCAAAGCCGGCCTGCGAGTGGCTGGCCTGGTTGGCACGGAGTGGGGGCCCAACAAAGAGGCACTTTGTGGACTGCTGGCACACGGCCGCTAACAGGGCGGCCAGGGCCCCGCTCGGAGCCGGAAAGGGAGCTGCACGGCTATCCTGACAGCCGCCTGGTCTGGGGAGGGGTCTTTGCTGCCTGTGCCTCCGCTGGGAATGCTGCTCTGAGAGTTGCAGGAAAACCCTCCACAGGCCCCTCCCTATGAAGGCCTGGGAAGCCCCTACGTGGGGGCAGCTTCCGAGGAGGGACTGGACAGGAAGTCAGGTGGCCCCCCTGCCACAGACCTGGAGGCTCCCCTGAGAAGGCACACACTGGCCGTGCCAGCCGGGGCTCCTCCATGTCCTGCTGACAAAGGTCAGGCAGGAGGCAGACAGGCCTTTCTCCGCTCCCTGCCTGGCCTGGACCGGGCGCTCTCACAGCTGTGGCTCCCACGCAAGACAGCCGACAGGACCTGCTTCCTCACTCTGCTGATTACGATGCTGGAGTCTGTGCTCAGCCCCGTGGTTCCCAGCCAAAGGTCCGGCCTGGCGTCCCTGCCTGCTGCTTCCTTTCCTGCTGACTGGGTGCCCTGGACACTCTGAGGACAGGAAAGCGGCGCCAAGAACTCAGGCAGGTGGGGGGGGGGTGTCCAGTCCCTCGTCAGCGAGCACAGAGCACCCCTCAGGCTCCCACACCTCACAGATGGCCTTGGGCACCTGGTCCGTGCCGGGTACCCCGCAGGTCAGGGCCAGGGCCGTGGACAAGACAGGGAGCCTGTGCCCAAGCGGGGAGACAGGGCCTCTGAACCTCAGAGTGGATTCGTACAGGGTCAGGTCAGGGAGAGCTGGCTGGCAAAGGCCCAACTGGCTGTTTCATACAGGAGGGTCAGGAGCACCCACGGTCCAGGGACATCCGGGCAGAGACCCAGAGGGAGCTGCAGGTCAAGCCTCAGAGACACTGGGGGAAGAAGGTGCAGGCAGTGGGAACAGCAGGTGCAAAGGCCCTGGGGTAGGAGGGTGCCAACATGAGGAGGCCCCACGCAGGAGCCAGTGTGGCTAGAACTGGAGAGCGACCGAGTTGAGGGGGTGTGGGGTGAGGAGCCAGGTCCCGGCCACTGCAAGGACTCAGGCTTGCGTTCTGAGTGAGAAGTGAGATGCGGGCGCACAGGGAGCTGAGTAGGGGGTGCCGTGATCTGACCTGTGTAGAAGCATCTCCATGCTGCCATGTGGGAGCAGAGGCTCGAGGCGGGGATGGGGGGGCCGGGCAAGGGCTCGAGGGGGGATGGGGGGACGGGCAGAGGCTCGAGGGGGGGATGGGGGGCCAGGCAGGGGCTTGAGGGGCTGGGTGGGGAGGCCGGGCAGGGGGCTGCTGCGGGGACCTGAGGGGCGGGGCAGGGTAGATGGAGGGTGGGGAGCTGGAGCGGGAGGGGTAAGAGGCGGTCGGAGTTCTGACACAGCCCGGGGGCAGAGCTGTAAGCACTGGGCTCTGGACAGATGGAGCTTCTGGAAGGAAGCGCTGCCACGTGCTGAGGTGGGGGGGACAGGGCACAGAGATGGGCACAGTCAGGCCACGTCACACCGAGATGTCCATCGGCCACCCGAGGGGACAGGGCAGGGAGGCGCCTGGCTAAGTCAGTCTCGGGCTTGGTGTGCTTGATGGACCTTAATCTTCTTTGAGATGAGCCTCGATGGAGGACACGAGCCTCTTTCCAGAGCTGATGTGGCAATGCCTGCAGACCCGCCCATTAGTATTGGCTTTCAGGGGTCCCCAGGGTGGGGAGCCCCAGGCTGCACAGGGCCCAGGACAACAGCAGAGTGGGCGGAGGCCTCAGCTAACTGGGCTGGACTTGGGGAGCACGAGGGAGGAAGGCGTCCCTCCACTACGGGAGCCGGCTCCACCCCGCCGCCCGGCACTCGGCCACCTGCAGGACCACCGGAGCGGCACCTGGCCAGCTGCCAAACATGTCCACTGTCCAGGGAAGGACAGTCAGCGGACAGGCCTTGCCCCCTAGTGCGCCTGGAGCCCCAACCCCTGAGACCCTGCTCATCAGTCTATCTGTAGGGTCACCTCTGTGACTATTCTCTCTCCCCAGCCTGACACTTTCTGGATAAAAGGCAGGAAGCGAAGCTATAGACCAAGAAAGCTCAGGATGGGAGGCCAGGCCAGGCCTCCCTGAGCTGAGAAACCCCTTGCTGGCATCTCAGACGGACTGTGGCGCTAATCAGATCCCTCATGAGGGGACTGTGGCTGCCCAGCCTGCATATCAGCCAGCCCAGTTTGACCCTTCTTAACGTCTACAAGTCCTAGTGATCAGACGGGGGACCCCACCCTGCCCTGCCTGTTGGGGGACTGGGAGTGAGGAGGAATCCCAGGCTGGCTGCATTTTCTTTCTAAGCTGCCTTTTTCTCCTTAGTGAAACAGGACGAGAGAACCAGCTTTAAAGAACTGCTGTGAAAATCGAGTTAGACAACTCGTAGGACACGTAGCGCAGGCCTGGATTCTCACAGGTGTTCAGCCTTAGTGTTTAAAATGTGCAGGTGTGGATTGCACACACACACACCCCCACATGCACACAGAAGCTGCACCGAAGCTGCTCCTCACACCTGGAGACAGGCTTGTGGGTTATCTGTTGTCTTCTAAAAACTTTTCAATATTTTCCAAATGTCCTTTTTAAAAGAAGAATCTCTTTCATGTTCAGAAAATACAAGTGATAAAAACAAGTGGAATGTTCGAAGGTGTGACCAGCTGCCTGGGTGAGTGAGTGGAACAGCCAGCACCCCGCCCCATCTTTACCTGGGGCCCGTGAGGTGGCCACACCTGTAGACCCCATCCACACAGCGACCCAAGCCACCGGCATGAGGTCGGGGGGCTTTGGAGCCTGGTGGATGGCTTCTCCCATCCTGACCCCTTGTCTGAAAGTGGCTAGAGAGGTCCCTCTGGGCTCAGAGGTGTCGTCTGCAGAAGCCCCAGTTTCCCAGGGCCCTGGGGCGTTTGCACAGCTGAGGTTCTAATAACACTGAGGAGCCAGTGGCAAGCTGGGGCTGCAAAGCTGCTCTAGGCCAGGGCATGGCTTCCCTCCCCCGCCGTACCCCGCCTCCCAGCCTCCACCGGTCCTGTGCTGAGCAGGAGGCAGTTACCTGTCAGGACCACAGCCAAGCCACGTGACTGTGTCTCCAACTGATAAGAGTGCCCTCAGGACAGTCAGACTGCCCTGCAGGCAGTCTGCGCTGGGCTGGGAGGATGTGGGGCCTGGGACAAGCTTAGGTCTAAGTGGGGCTCTGGGGGTGTACCCAGAGCATCCTTAAGGCTTCATACCCATGCCCCCTGAGGCAAGGCAGGAGTGAGCTGATGGGAGGAGGCTTTCTCTGCAGACCTCGAGATGGGGTCACGGGTCAGTCCATGAACAAAGTCAAGGACTTATCATGAGACTGGGGACAGTATTCAGACCAGCTTCTGACCACTGTCCTAGGAATGACCTTGGCTAACTGTCCTGCAGGGCTTCAGCCCCAGGCTCTGACCCCCACGGGGCCCAGAATGTACTCTGGGGGTGAAACTGAGGGTGGGGACCCCGTTCTTCACACCAAGACCCTCCTCCCAGTGACCCTCTGCTCAGGACCACTGACCTGGTGCCGTCCCATTTTTCTGCAAGGACCCCGCGGCGCTGAGCGAGCCAGGAGGTCTCTGGCCTAGCAGGGCTACATCAGCCTGTCCTGACCCCCAGGCCTTAGGATAGTGTGGGGGCGACTGAGGGGGACTTTTGAGGGTTCTTTCAGCTTTGTGGCTGATTTTATTTGTCCGCCCTTGTTTTAAAACATCACCTCTGTCCACAGGAGGGGGGCCTCGAGCAAACCGGGAGCCGCTGGGGTCGGGAGGAGTCACTAACAGCCAGTGCGCCCAGATCACGCCGGGCCTGAAAGCAGACCCGGCCGCATCCACGCAGTTAGCAGTTACCCGGCTCAGCGCAGGAGGCGCCGGCCACCGCCGCTGCTTCCGCAGCCCGGCTCTCCGGCCTCCGGGCCGTCTGTAGCAGCCAAGGCCGCGCACCTGCTCCCGCTGGCGGCCCCACGCGGCGCGGCATCCTGGTGCCGGCGCGGCCGCCGCGGGGAGGGGGCGCCCCAGGACCGGGGGTTCCACACCTCCAGAGTGTGTGGGTCGGCGCCCCGGTCCTGCCCGCGTCCAGCCCCGGCTTCGGGCCCCGCGCAGGGTCCCACGCCAGGAGTCGGGGAGGAGGCGCGCGGAGGGCGTGCGGACCGGCCGCCCCCTGCCCCGGGATCCGCCCCCGCTCCGTCCTCGCCCCTCCCCGGGCGCCCACCTGGCGCGGGGCGGCGCGCCCCGGGGCGGCGAGTGCGCGCACGCGGCCGGCGCGCTGTCCCTTTAAACGGCCCGCGGCGCCTCCCCCGCGCGCCCCGCCCGCCGCGGTGCGGCCCGGTGCTGGGCGCGGCCGGAGAAAGTCCATGTGAGCCGGAGCGCCGGACCGCCGGAGCACTTCCTGCCGCAGGCCGGACCGGGCCGGCGCCCGCAGGTACCCCAACTTCGCGCCGCCCGCGGGCCCCGCCGCCGCACTTCCCGCGAACTCCGCGGCGCGCCCGCCCTCGCCTGCCGCAGTGCCCAAGTTCGCGCCGCGCGCCGCCCGCCGAGCTGGCCGGCTGCGCCCGGGCCTGGGGAGGCGCTCGCCCCGGCCGGGCCGCACCCCTCCCGCCCCGCCGAGCGGGGACCCGCGCTCTGGGCGTCTCCTCTCCCGCCGGGCTTCTCGGGACACTCGGCCTCCCGCGACCGGACGGACGGATCCCAGCCCTTCGGGGCGGAAAACGCGCGCGGGCTCGGCGGGGGGATACGGCCCTGGGGACACGCCCCTCCCTCTGAGGCCGGGGTCCGAGGCCGGCCGCGCGGCTGCGCATCAGCCCGCCCTGCGTCTCCCTTCGCTGGACACCCCCCCCCCAACGCCCTTCGGGGCATCACTGCCCTCTGGGCGCCCTCGTGCACCCCCTACCTGGGAGAGCCTGGGGGACGGCTGCACTGGGGCGGGGGAATCCCACCTGTCTTCGCTGCGTTTCCTGCGGTGCTGAGGTCTTGGGGCCCCGAGCCCCTTCTCCAAGAAGCTCAGAGGTGAGCTCTGAGCCTGCTGCCCTTCCCCGCCTCCGCCAGGGCCGGGGTGGGGGTGCGGGGGGGTGCGGTACTCAAGCCCTTCGACGTAGACCTGGTTGGTGGGGGGGGTGGTCATGAGGTCAGAGGTCACCTCCGGGTCCCCTCTTCCAGGCTTCTCAGAAGTTTGGTCTTGGCGCTGGTAATGGCCACCTCTCTGCTGGTGGCCCTTAAACCTGTGGATTTGCGGTGGGTCGGTCCTGGATCTGGGCAGTTGCCCACTATGATGGAGTCTTCCTCCTTCTCCAGATCTGGGTCTGAAAGGTTTTGCAGTTGGGCTCTTTCTTTCTAGTGGTTTTTCTGAGGACCGCTTGGGCACCCAGCTGTGAGTCCCCTGGCCATAGGTTCTAGCTGAGCCTGTGGTGGCCGGCGGGCGGGGGGAAAACAGGCTGCATGGGCTGGCCATCTGGCAGAGCTGGTCTTCTGAGCACTCTGAACACACACCGCTGTGCTCGCTGGGTCTGGTCTGGTCTGGTCTGGTCTGGGTCTCTCCAGGTCTCCACTTCCCCACCTTCCCTTCCTCCTCCCCACTGAACTCCAGGCCCCTCTCCCCTTCCTCTGTCGACAAAGGATGTGGGTCTGGTATTCAGCACAGGTCCTTCTCAGCGCTCCATGTGGAGTGTCGTCTAAGCCCCCCAAGGACCCTAGGGGAGGCGTCTCTGAGGACCGGCTCCGTTTTAGAGGCGAGGAGTGAAGGGTCAGCAGCCAGCGCTGTCGTCCACCTTCCAACACTCCCCTTCCCCTCCTCCCCGTGGCCCTCTGTGGTGCCCCCCCTCCCAGGAGGCCCACTGGCATCCTCCCGTTGGTCATGCCACCGTTGGGTGGCACCTCGGCTGGAGCCTGAGTGAAGGAGCTGGGAGGGGCGAGGCCCAGGGTGGCTGGCCCCCGCTGCTTCGGTGAGCTGGTGGGAAGGGGCATCGCAGGAGGACCGTGTCACTTCTCTGTTCGCAGTGGCAGAGGTGGGTGCTCGGTGGTCACAGCTGGCGGGGTGGGTGCCGGCCGTGGCGTCTGATAGGCCGCTGACTCTGAGCCGGTCCGTCCAGCCCCTGCTCTGCAGCCGTTCGAGGTGCCTGCAGAATCTTGGCCCAGGAGAAAACGCTTGTGCGTTTTCCGAGAGTGACACGGGCCACCCTGGCTGCCCGGGAGTGCCACTGGGTTGCTTGTCAGGGATGTGGTGGGGCGCTCAGAGGGGCCTTTTCTGGGAGGTGGGCTCGTGGGTGACTTTTTACAGAGCCCTTAAAGCGCCCCTCTGTTTTCCAGCTAAAACGTGAGCTGCATTATTCATGTCAGAGAGACAGTGGTGATGGCAAGTGCTGAGCTGGCATTCACAGCCGGGGCTCCTCTGGCACCTCTGCCTCTAGCTAGGGCTCTGCGGGCCTGACTTGCAGCCTGGGCCAGGGTGGGCCTGGAACCCCTCCTGGGACAGAAGGTAGGCACTGTGACTTCAACCCTTTCAAGGGTGTTCCCAGGACTCCACCCCACGCCCCTCCTCTGAGGACTGTGCTCCCGGGAGTGCAGAGCCTGAACGGGCTGCAGCAGACAGGGTCTCCCCGCTGGCCCCGGGTCCTCCTGGTATGGCCCACAGCCTCAGCCACCTGAGGTCTCATTCCTTCCACCTGGGGATGCGAGCCCGGCCTCCACAGCCCATCTGCCCCTTCCATGTCACCCTGTCCTGTCTCGCCTGGGCTCTGCTCCAGCCTGGTCCCCCCCTCCTCCCTGCCCCAAGTTCTCTTGTCCTGCTGGGGTGTGGGGGTCGGGTGAGCCCCCTAGCTGGGGGCAGCGTGGTGAACGTCTGCTGAGCCCTTCGAGCATAAACTGCAGCCCAGATGACAGCTTCTAGCTCCCAGTTCTCCGGCCTGGTTCTCCCGAGACCCGGTGCCTCCTGCAGACCCCCAAGTACAAGCGCACTTGGGAGCTTGACCCAGGCTGGGTTCTCGGGACAAGACAAGCCGCCTTCTAGCTGAGGATCTGTCGTGTTAGCTGACCGGGGCCTGGCTCCTTCGCGAGGCCAGGGTCCCCAAGGGATGCCCCAGGCCCAGGAACTTGGTCTTTCAGTCCAGTCTTTTGCCCGCAGTATGGTGGGGTTGGGGGGCACTTCCCTGCACAGGGAGGGGCCCCCGGCACCTGGCTGGACCCAGAGCTGTTCCTGGCTGTGGGCAGCCCCACTTTGGGAGCTGGGAGAGTATGGTTGGGTCTGGGGTCTGACTGGGGGCTGGGGAGGGGCTTCAGGGCCTCTCACTGGCCCCAGCCAGCCCGGCCTGCACGTGTGCAGGGAACACTGCTGACCACTCCGTGGTCTGGGTGCTGCCCCGGCCTCTGCTGGTGCCTCATCCGCGTCTGGCTCACTTGCCTGGACAACCCCTCGGTCCTCCCCGAGGCGAGCTGTCTGGCCCTCGGGTACTTCCAGGTGGGGCCCGAATTTAGGATTAGAGCCAGCATCTCCCTTCATGTCTGCACCCCAATTCAAGACACGAACGTCTCCTCACCCTGTACCGCTGGCTGTGGCCCGTGTGTCCCCCACTGCCCTCCACCCCTCCCCACCCGGGCCCCCTCTCTGGGAAGCGTTCCCCCTTAGCAAGGCCCGAGGCTCCACTGCCACCCGCCCTGCCTCCCGAGCAGGCAGGGATCCTGGCGACCTCTGTTTCTCTTTTAGCAAATCCTTGCTCTCACCAGGCCTGGCTCTCAATGAGATCATTTGCAAAATATGCTTCCCGGCTGGCTGGGGGCCTCCACATTGTGTCACCTGCAGCTGCTTGGAGCTGAGAGCTGGGCTTCCTGTGCCCTGGCCTCTGGCCTTTGTCATTTAAAGTGCAGGTTTTGGAAGCAGGCGCTCCCCCCTCACATGGGCGAGGGTCTTGTGGGTGAGGATCTCAGCAGACCTCTGGCGTGGCAGGCGTGGAGCAAGTTGGGCTCCTTGGTGGCCGCCTTTGGGGTTGGCATCCTCAGAGCGCCCCCTGAGAACAAGGATGGTGGGGAGCACTCCCCCCTGCCCGGTCTGGGAGCAAGTCTGAGCAGGAGGAACCGAGGGGGGATCTGATGTGGCCCTGGGCTCTCCGGGGCTGCCCTCAACTTCCACCGTCTGGACCTGAGTCCAGGCAAGGAGGCACGCGGGAGCAGGACCTCTCGGGCCTCTCACTGAGTCCCCGGCTGTGTGACCTGGGGTGGGTAACTTGCCCTCTCTGAGCCCCGCCCAGGCCAGTGTGTAGTGATGCTCCTGCTGGGAGACTGCAGGTGAGCAGGCCCAGCCTGAGGGCCGTCTGGAGATGCCCCCTCCCTAGAGCCAGCAGGGCAGGGGGGGGTTGGTTCATGCCTCTTTAAGGAAAGCCTGCTTCTCTGCCTGCAGGGAGGGTCTGCGGGGAGGGTGGAGGCGTACTTTTCTCTGAGGTGTTGGTCTCTGTCCCATGGGGAGGAGAGGCTGGCTCCTTTGGGGCTCTGAAGGAATCTTCCCCCTCTCCCTCCCCCTTGGCCCTGGGCCCTGGCGTCCAGGAGGGCACATGGCCATGGATGGGCCCGAGCTCTCGGTGGGGCCCCGCCCCATGCCTGCCCGTGTGCCGGGGGAAGCAGGCAGGGCCGGGGGCGGGGACCGCCGGGGCCCAAAAGTGCCCATATATAGTCACCGGGGTGAGCAGTGAGCCTGGCTAGCGGGGCTGCATCCCAGGCCCAGGGCTGGCCCGGCCCCCCAGGTCCTTGAGGGTGGGCTGGCCCTGGAGCAGGAGGAGGAGGGGCTTGTGTGCTGAGAGCAGCTGGATTTGGAGCAAAGCGTCACATATAGCAGCAGGCACAGGTTTGGTGCTCTAGGAGTGTTTGTTGATTGACAACAAACGTCTCAGGGACACTCAGTAGTCAGGGCCGCGTGTATTTCCTGAGACACCGCTTCTGAAAGTTGGAGGCTGTAACCTGGCTGCTCTCTTGGCCTGAGCCACCCAAGGGCCCCTGGCTGTGGGCTAGGGGCAGGGTGCCTGCAGCCTTCGCCCCAGAAAATGCCCCCCTTCATTCTGGTGACACCCCTAGTTGTCCCTACCCCATCCGCACAGTACCAGGAGCTTCTGCTCTGATGGATGGCATTTTCTGGAAGATGCGTGCCCCCGCCCCCGCCATGCCCCGCCTCCCCCCCACCTCCTGGACGCTGCTTGGAGTTCAGCTGATGGGGAGGGGGCAGCACTGCCCTCTGGCTGCTGGTGGTCTTTGCGGGAAGTCTGCTCCTGGACCGCTTGGGGCCTGCCCACCCTCACCCTCAGCGTCTGTCCTGAGGTCTCTTCGCCAAGAAGGGAGAAGCAGCCCGCCTCTGCTGCATTCCGACTGTAGCGCTGTTAAAAAATCAGTGTTAACACAGAGCGCTCCTTTAATTTAGTTTCCATTACACTGCTAAGCGCCTTTGTTAAATTTTGTATATTAATACTTTTTGTTGTTGTCAGCAGTTTTTTTTTTTCTTTTTTGGGGGGGATATAAAGCCATTAGGGTGAGAGAAGATTAAAAAGATACATTACAATTAAAATGTTAATGAAATCTGCATCATACAACTTTTGAAACCCTTTAGGCATTAATCTTGCCTGTGTCACGTCCATTAACTTGGGCTATTCTTATTCCACACTGACCCCTGCTGAGAGATTTGTGCTATAATTGGATTTTTTTTCTTAATAAAAAAGAAAAGAAAGCTTTTAAGAAAATAGAGATTGAGTGGTGGCCCCGGGTCCTGCATGAAGAGAAAGGGAGGGAAGGGTCTCCCCTTGGGGGTGGCCGTGGGCCCCTCCCGGGCTGTCAGCCCTCTTTCCTGTCCCGTGGATGGCCAGCAGTTCTGGACACGCGGGCTCAGCCCCTGCTGCTCCCCCAGGGGACCCAGCGTGGCCATGTGCTCAGACCCATGTCCTTGCCAGGCCCAGCTCACCTGTGGCGGGAGGGTGTCCCATGGCCGCAGTCAGGGTGCAAGTGTCCAGGGCTCAAGGAGGATCTCACCTTTCAGGGGTGGGTCCCCAAGTCCGGGCGCTGGGTGAGTGGCTGCAAGGGGGGTGTTCCGGAAGGACCGATGGTTTTGGTTTTGAGTTTTCAGGATCCCTCGTTCCCCAGGAGATGCGCACCTGGAAGTCTGGTGTCCTGAGCACTGGGGGCTCCAGCACAAGGCAGGGCTGGAGTTGGGGGGCAGGGAGCTCCCCCACTGTCTATGCCCAGGGGAGCCAGGACTCCCCCCCACCGCCCCTGCCGAGGGTGGGACCCCCCTGGTGCTCCGTGAACTTGTCTGCACAGACTCACCCTTGACCGTGGCTGGAGCCTGTGGTGGTTCCCATCCAGACAGCACCCCTGACTGGGGTGAGGCTCAGGCCGGGTGGGGACACGGGCCTAGCCTGGGGCGCCTGGGTCTAGCTGGCCCTGAGCAGTACATGGTCACAGCCATGGCTCTGGGAAGCTGGTCAGGTGGTTGGCAGGGGGCTGCAACAGACAGATTTCGTGTCTGTGTGTTTTTGCAACACCTTTCTATAAAGGGAAACATAATTTAAAATATGATTACTTAGTGTTGTAACAGCCGCCTTAGCGCTCCACGCTATGCCGAGATCATTATCAGAGGCTGATATTAACTTGCAAAGAATATTATGCAAATTGCCTGCTGGCTCCTCCGGGAGCCCTCCCCCCAGGATGGAGATGTGCGTGGGGAGTGGGTGGGGAGCGGGCAGGTCCCTTTCCGGGGTTGGGGGAGGTGACAGCCCGCATCCCGGGCCCCCCAGCCGTCAGTTCCTGGCTGTGCCTGCAGACACCGGGCAGGCCCTGTCCCCTTTCTCCATACCCGGCCTGGCTCCTGTGGGCAGGGTGAAGGCGGGATGCTCACGCCCCGGGCTCTGTGCTGTCTGTGCAGTGAGTGCGGTCTCTGTGGCAGGCCCTGGGTGGCACCTGGCCGCCTTCATGAAGCGGCCGGTTCGCCCACTGGTAATGGTGGCCTGTGACTGGCTCTGGCAGCAGCTGGACCTGGGGGCCCACGAACCCCAAGTGCTTGTTGCTGCTGAAGGGATTGGAGTCGCAGATGGGGCACCCCCACCCCCGGGTGCAACAGGCCTTCCTGTTGCCTGACTCAGCTGCGCTTGGTGTTCCCTAGGGGCTCAGGGCAGCCCCCAGGGGAAGGCGATGAGCAGCTTGGCATGTGGCTCCGACCATCCCCTCACACCTGCCCCCTCCTCGAGTCTGAAGGTGGCTCCCTGCCTTACCAGGGCCAGAGCATCCCCCACCCTGACTTTGTGAACACTGCTGTGGGGGTTCCCTGTGGGGTCTCCCAGCTCCAGGAGGGCAGTGATGCTTGTTTGCCTGTGGAGAGGGCACGTCGGAAGGGACGTGAGCCTCGCGGTCACCCTGGAGTGTAATTGGGGTCACTGGGTGGGGTAGGGTCACTTTCCTGGGCCCGGGTAGCAAATCGTCATAAACTTGGAGGCTTAAAGCAACAGAGACTTACTCTCTCCCAGTCTAGAGACACAGCGGCAGGATCAAGGAGCCGCCAGGGCTGGTTTCTCCTGGGGGCTCTGGGGAGAATCCTTGCCTCTTCCAGGGCCAGGGGTGCTGACAGTCCTTGGGCCTGTGGACACATCCCTCCCATCTCAGGATCTTACTAATTATGCCAGCAAAGACCCTGTTTGCAGACAAGGTCACATTCTGAGATTCTTAATGAACCCTAGTCAACCAGTGTGGCAGGCTGGCTGCAAAAACCCTTTAGTGCCTAGAGGAAAGGGGAGGGTCTGGCCAGCCCAATGGCTCAGCGCTGCGTTTGCCCAGGAGGGTGGGCGGGTGGCCGGACACACAGACAGTAGCCACCGCTCACGTGAGCCGCTGGACGCTGGGTGGGAAGCCAGCACACGCAGACTAGGGAGTCTGGAAGGACCTTTGGTTCAGGAGCTAAGCCCTAGTCGAGGGCGGGAAATGGGGCCACCGATGGAGGAGGGTTTTCCTGAGACAGTGTCTACGGTTATGTAAGTTTGGGGACAGGAGGCAGAATTTGTGTTAATTGTCATAACCCAGTTTAGTGGGCCAGTCCTTGTCCCGGGAAGCGGCCTGGAAAGGAGAGGGAGGGAGGTCTCCGTGGAGCCCTCGGGGCTGGACCCCGAGCTGCAGCGCAGACTCGGGCCCCGAGACCTTCCCGTCCCTTCCTTCGTGCACCTCTTCCATCCCTCGGAAGAAAACCAAGGTCGCGAAGCGGGAGTGAAGTAGTGGAGAAGTCGAGGCAGACAGGCAAAGTAAGAGCAGAGATGCCGTGAGGAGGTGGGGCCTGGGCGGGCCAGAGGGGGACCCTGGTGTCCAGGCGGTGGGGCGGGGACCTGGGACTTTGGGCCCAGATGAGCCCAGACCCGGGGGCCCTGAGGTTCCTGGGCCTCGACCATGCCTTCAGGCAGCCGTGGAAGGCCTGGGAGTGGACACGTGATCCGAGGGCCTGTGGCAGGGCCTCAGGTCCTCTTCCTGCTTACCTCTCCAAGTCCAGAGCCCCAGGCTTTGTTCCAGTGCAGGTGACCACCTGGCCCGGTGAGGGCCTTGGAGGCTGGAGGCTGCAGGCAGTTTGGGGCTGGGCCTTCCGTGTGATTCCTGATAACCCAGGAAAGTGGGAAGCACCCCTCCCCCCGCCAGCCGCATCCACAGGTGTCAGCCCCCAGCTCTACTTGGGAGGTCTCTGGGGTATCTGGGGGCTCCTGTCCCTTCCCCACCCCGCCCCCAGCTGCCTGGCGGCGGGGTGGGGGGCTTCTCTCCCCAGAGGACACACTGCATGCTTCCTCAACTCAAGCTCAGGAGGAGGATTCTGGCCACAGTCAGAGGTGCTCTTCTGAGGGGATTTAGGATGTCTGGCCAGGACGTGGGGTGGACCCCGGTGCGTGGGGGCTCCCAGGACCAGGCGCCCCTTCTCCAAGGCGGGGGCGTGCTGACTCGGCCTCCCCCGCCTCCTGGCCCTGCCGGGCCTGTCTCAGGTCTGAGCGTGGCGGGCAGGGCCCCCTGCCCCCACCCAGCATTGGCCGCAGAGGACACTGGTCCTGGTGACTCAGGAGGGGGTGGAGGGTGAACAGTATTAAACTCACCGAGAAGCTGCACGTACTGAACGCAGAACTGTTTCTGAGTCAGCGACCCCTGCTGCAGTGCGACCCACTGAAACGAGAGCGGCCCGCCACCGCCTGGCCGAAGCCCCAGGGCCGCTGGAGAGTCTCCCCGGCCCCCAGCTCAGGCCCCTGTACAGCCAGAGGGTCTTTGTGGAATCATGTTCCAGGCGGTCCCCAGCCCAGGCCCCTGTACAGCCAGGGGGTCTCTGTGGAATCACCGTTCCAGGCACCTGTCGGGTGTGCTTTTAAAATTTTAATTCGAAGCATTCTAGTTACTTATACATAAAATCTACCATCGTAACCACTTTTGAGTCTAGAGCTCAGGGGCATTAAGTTCATTCACATTGCTGTGACAGCCATCACCACGTCCATTTCCAGAACTTTCTCATCTTCCCAAACTGACACTCTGTCCCCATCCAACCCTCCCTCTCCCAGCCTCAGGCCCCACCGTCCACTTCCTGTCTCTGGGTTTGACTGCTCCGGGGCCTCATATGGGTGGAATTCACACGGCCTTTGTCCTCTGCCTCGGGCCTTTGGTCAGCATCATGTCTTTAAGGCTCATCTGTGTGTGGCCTGTGTCGGAACCCCCGTCCCTTTTAAGGCTGAGCCTGGTCCACTGTGCGGATGGCCCTCGCTGGGTTTATCCTTGGTCTCTCCGAGGACGTGGCTGTCTCCACGGTCTCCAATTGTAAACATGTGATCGCGGGTGTGCTCGCGTCTGTCCGAGCCTTGCTGTGTCTCTCAGGCTCCTTTGGTCCAGAAAACCTGAGGTCTTCTCTTGGCTTCTCGTGATGTTGACCCCAGAGTCCAGGCCACTTCTGCAGAATCGCCCCCAGTCTGGGTGCATCTCAGACCGTGTTAACTGGGGCCGTGCCACTGTCCTGCTGGCTGGAAGCGGCACGTGGCAGATTTTGTCCAGTTCCCTCGGGGAATTTGTCTGGTGTGTGTATTTCTAAAGCAACCCCAGCACTGGGGGAGGGGGGTCACGGCCATGGGTATGTTAGGGGCAGGGGTGAGCGGCTGGCCACTCGCTGGACACGTGCTGGGGGAGGGAGAAGGGGATGGGTGGGGGGATGGAGTTGGGTCTTTGGAGGCTCTTGAGCACGGAAGGGTGCCAGTTATGCTCAGCACCAGCTGCTCTTGGAAAGGTAGGTCCCATCCGCCCAGTGTCCCCTGTGGACGAGCTCTGAGCCGGGCGCTGGGCAGCTGCTCTCTCAGCCTGGCCCTCTCTTCCTCTGGGCCGTGGGCTCTGCAAGGAGGGGGTAGGAGGTGCACCGTGAGCCGAGTCGGGATGAGCAGCTCCCCAGCCCCACTCACCAAGCTGCCTCCGTCTTCTGACCCAGAGCTGCTCTGCGGCTGCCCTGGTCCTTGGTGGACCTCGTCCCGGTTGAGCAGATCTGTCCGAAACCTGGAGGTCCCGTTCTCTCAGGCCCTGGGGCCGGGTCCTTGTTGGGGGGCCTGGGGGTCGTGAGTTTCCTTGTCGGGCTCCTGAACCTCAGCATCACAGACCTAGCCACCGAGCCTTCCGAGGCCAGAAGCCCCCCCGGTGCCGGCGCGGCAGGGCGGGGCTCCCTGCTGCCTCTCGCAGCTTTGGGCCGCACGGCTTCTCTCTGTGTCCAGATTCCTCTCTTCCTGGGACACCAGTCATTGGCCTCGGGGCCCATCCTGGGTGCCCAAGACCTCATTTGACCAGTTGCACCTGCGGAGACCCTGGTTTGCTTACGGTCACATTCTGAGGTCCCAGGCAGACATGAATTTGGGGGACCCTGTTCAGCCCTGTAGAGGGGTCAAGGTCAAATTGTCCACGTGCCTCTGTGCCCACCTCTCCACCCCAGTCTTGGAAGGAATAGCCATCTTGTTCCCGTGTCTCCTGATCGTGGATTCCAGCCTGGCCCTCTGATCTCCTGTCCAGGCTTCTCTAGAACCCCCAGCCCAGCTGTTTTGGCCTCTGGCTCCTCTGTTTTGGGGGCAGGTGGGGTGCCCACCTGAGAGGCCTCCGGTCTGGCAGGATGGCCCCCTTTCTACAGCTGAGGGGCTCATGAGGTTTCCAGCCTGGTGCCAGAGTGGTTCCTTGACCGCATAGAGGTCTCCATCGGAGAGGGGGATGGGAGGTTTGGTCTGAAGGATTAGGAGTTCCTGCAGCCTCAAAACACACCGGATCACCCCTCTCGCTCCGGAGTTTAACAGAACTGAGGCTGTCGGCACGAAACCCTGGTCAGAAGTGGTCCACAGGGGAAGGTTAAGTTACCAAAATAAAGTCACCTCTTATGGAAAGCATGTCTTTTTCGTTTTGGGGAGAAAGATGGGAGCGAACCCCAGAGCTTGGGCGTGGCCAGTGGGGCTGTTCTGGCGGTGAGACGGCCTCACCTGTGGTGGCTGGCTGGCCGCTGGTGGGTGTTGGTTGGATGTGGCAGCTCAGGACCACCCGTCCGCCTGTCTCTGGCGCTCTGGGCAGGGCCAGACCTTCCTCCCACCTCGGGCTGCAACAGGGGGTGGGGGTGGGGGTCTGGTGCCAGCAGAGGCACCGTCTGGGGAGCAGGTGGGGTTTTGGCACGCACAGAAGGGTTGCTCCGCAGGCTCCCTTTTGTGTTGCTGGGCGTGACCCCGAGGGCCCGCCCCGTGATTTATGGGCAAGGGCACCCCCTGCCCCCCAGGAAGAGGCAGGTCCAGCCGCTGGCTCGAGACCCCAAGGCAGAGCCTTGGGGTGACCTGCTGGCTGTTCCCTTTCATCAGAGCCCTCCACCAGCCCACCACCACTGCCCTCTTGGGGGAACCACACCCCACGCCCCTGGCCGGCATGGTCTTGCCTGGGTGATGAGCTGCCCAGAGCAGCTATCAGGTCATGTCAGGGCCAAGGGGTCTTTGGAGAGTGTCTCATGCTTGCTTGTTTCATGGAAGGAAATGGACCCAGGGGTGAGTCAGAGCAGACCCAGGGGTGGAAAGCTCTGCCCACTCTTGGGATTCTTAGGGGTCCAGGGTGCTGCCCTGGGCAGGTGGGGCGAGATAAAGACACCTGGATTCCCCAGGGCAGCAGTGGCTACCTGGCCCAGGTCATCAGGTGGGCCGATCGTGGGTCAGGATGGCTGCACAGGGGACCAGTAGGAAGGGGCAAGCGTGTCCTTGTCCTGGGCGAGGGTGGGCTTGCCACCCTCTGGGCTCTCGGATATTCCTCAAGGTTTCGGTTCCTCCTCACTATTTCTTAACTGCGATTTCGTAATAATTATAACCACACGGAGCCCCCGAGCGGGCTTGTTCCGAGCCCCGGCAGCTGTGATTACACTGCAGCCACTGATTTCCAAGAAACCTCACGAGGGAATTCGTTAGAGCCGCAGTGGAAGCGGGCGCCGGGCACCGCCTCCCTGCATGGCCTGGCGCAGGGGGAGCGCCTGCCTGGCCTGGCGAGAGGAGGGGCCGGGGCTGGCCTGTCGCCCTGGCCTGGCCGGCCCAGGCTGCCTGGGGAATGGTGCGTGCAGGGCGTTGGTTCACATGGTGGGCCAGGTTAGCCCGTGGGCAGCTGGCCGGCCTGTGTCCACCTGGCTGCCCTTCCCTCTGGGTTTTTCCAGCGGCCTGGGAGCCTGGCGGGTCCCATGGTGGCCCTCCCGGTTCCGAGTTTGGTTTGGTCTTTCTCCTTGGGAACTCATCCCCACGTCCCTCCTAAGTTCCAAAACATCTGAAGTTCACTTCATACGAACAGTTTCTTCTCCCCGAGACTAGGGGACATCCTTGGCCCTGGGCTGCTGTGTTTCTGGATCGGCTTCTTCCTCTGGCCCCCTGTCTCCTTAGGGCGGCTGGAGGGGCAGTGGGCAGGCTCCTGCCCCAGTTTGTGTGGAGGGGACCTTCCTGGGACCACGGTCAGGGCTGCTTGTGATGGAGACAGACCAGCAGGTCCTCTGGTGCTGTCGTCACGGTGATGGACAGCACAGGTGTGGTTCCTTGCTGCTGCTGCTGCTGCTGCTAAGTCGCTTCAGTCATGTCCACCTCTGTGCGACCCCATAGATGGCAGCCCACCAGGCTCCCCCATGGGAGAGAATTCCCCTGGGAGAATCCCAGGCAAGAGCACTGGAGTGGGTTGCCATTTCCTTCTCCAATGCTTGAAAGTGAAAAGTGAAAGTGAAGTCACTCAGTTGACTCTTCTCGACCCCATGGACTGCAGCCTACCAGGCTCCTCCGCCGATGGGATTTTCCAGGCAAGAGTACTGGAGTGGGGTGCCATCGCTTATTAAATGTAAAGTCATCTTAACGCTCATGCTGGGAACTGGTCTGTTTCTCTCACTCACTGGCTTGGCGGGTCCCAGGCAGGGCTGGCCTGGGTCTGTGCCTCCCACAGGCCACCTGCTCCGACAGCGAGCTGGGGTCCTTTCCCTAGCCCTTCCTGCCTGGGGTATTGATGTTCACCCCCTACCGGGTGTCTGGAGAGGAGATTCTCCCCCCTGCCCCCGCCACCTATGGCACCTCCCGAAATAAGATGAGAGGGTGCCAGTATCCTTCGTTGGCTGTCTGCGTGCAGTCTGGGCCGAGCACCTCTGTGCTGTCTGGCATTAACAGCACTTCCCTGGTAACTCAGGCGGTAAAGGGTCTGCCCACAATGCGGGAGACTCAGGCTCAGTCCCCGGGTTGGGAAGATCCCCTGGAGAAGGGAATGGCAACCCACTCCAGTATTCTTGCCTAGAAAATTCCACGGACAGGGGAGCTGTGGTTGGCTATGGTCCATGGGGGTCATGAAGAGTTGGATACGACTGAGCGACTAACACTTTCCCTAAGACCCCAGTCAGTGGGTTGACCCATGGGCCCCTGTAAAGAGCCTGCAAGGCTGGAGACAGGTGACAAGGGGCGGACCTGGGGTCCCACGGTCACGGGCTGGGCCCTGCCTCCAGGCTGTGCTTAGACGTAGTCAGGGACCGAGGAACCAGGGAGTCAGGCTCTCCCAAGGGTCCTGGGCTGCTGTGGGCCTGCAGACCCTGCCCACCTGCCTCAGGCCCCTTGCAGAGAGAGCGTCCTCTGCCTCGAAGCTGAGGGGCAGCCCCCCAGCCGATGCTGCTGGGCTGGGCCTCCGGGGCTCGGGTCCCCGCTGCAGCTCACATTTGGCGATTCGACGGGTGGGCCTCCCTCCTGCCCCCTTGGCCCCTGCGTGTGCCAGGTCCCCCTTGCCCAGCCTGGGAGGCTCGGACACATGCATGAGTAGTTTTCAGGTTCTGTGCCCTAAATTAATATAGCGTGCACTTCGTTCTAAAAAGCCATGATTGAAGTCAAATTAGCGTATTTACCTTCAGTGCTCCCAGGGGAGGCATGAGAGAATTGCAGAGGTGCGGTGGTGGCTTCCGTGTGTGGCGACATGACGGCTGTTGGCGGGTGGCACTCGGCTCTCGGGACCTCCTGGGGCAGGCGGGCCTCCTGAGCGCTGGCCCCCAGCCTCCCCTGCACCTCCCCCGACACGTGCAGGGGCCTTGGGCAGGGGTGGGGGCGGGGCACTTCTCCCTGGAGCAGGCAGAGGAGACTGGGCGGTGGGCTGTGCTATGGCCCTGAGGACTCAGACCCACTCACCCCACCCAGCTTGGCGGCTCTTTCCCCTGGGCTTTGCTCAGCCCCTGTGGGCAACACCCGGGGCCTGAGCCTTGGCCTTCGGCCCAGGAGCATTTTGTCCCGAGTCTTGTCTGTGGATGCAGAGGCCTCATGTCTACTCCCAAGATCCAGGGTCCAGGTCTCAAGCCACGTGGGCAAGTTCCTTCCCCACTCAGAGCCACAGCTTCCCCATCTGTAAAATGGGGTGATGGTATTTCTCCTAACCTTGAATTCAAAGAGGACATAGGACCTGGGAATTTAGGCCGTTGAAACAAAGGCTGGGGTGGTTGAGGGAGCCTCTTGCACACACAGACACGTCTGCTTTTCTCGTGGAAACTGGGTACTGAGCTCAGAGGGCCTGAGGTTTGCTGGATTAGGGCTTGTGGGAGCCAGGGTCCTGGGGGGCCCCGGGCTGCCCCACTGCAGGGTGGGGTGTGCCTGGTCCGTGGGCCTGTGGACACATGATCTGCAGGCGGGCATTGCCCCCTCCCCAGCACTATGTTTTAAAAGTTGTACATGGGTTTTTATTTGCAGCGCTGAAAGCTTTATGAGCAAAAAACTGTTAATAGAGTGATTGTATTTATCTGATTTTCTCCTTTAAAAAGCACACCTTCGTGTAATGAGTAGAAAGCAATATTTAAGCTCCTCGTTCAGTTCTCAAACTGCTTCCGCTCATCTTGTATTACCACTTACGTGGGTGTTTTACACACACTTGGCCAGGCCGCCTAAGAAAGCACACCCATCTCAAGTGCACGGCGTGATGTGTTTTTATACAGCCAGCACACCTGTGTGACGAGGGTGATGGTGAAGCCTCAGCTCCCAGGCCCCCACCCAGACCTCGAACCTCTAGCGCTCGGAAGAGCTTTGTTTGTCATTTAGCTGCTAAGTCCTGTCTGATTCTTTGTGACCCATGGACTAAGCACTCTAGGCTCCTCTGTCATCCACTGTCTTCTGGAGTTTGCTCAGATTCATGTCCATTGAGTCGGTGATGCCATCCGACCATCTCATCCACTGCCGCCCCCTTCTCCTCTTGCCTTCAATCTTTCCTAGCATCAGGGTCTTTTCCAAGGAGTCGGCTCTTTGCATCACATGACGGGAGAGCTCACTGTTCTTGAACCTCCTGTAGAGAGAGGGCCCGGCTTCTGCTCAGCGTAAAGACTGAGACGTGTCCCTTGGGCACAAGTCTGGAGGGTTCCTGGTAGATGATATTTCAGGGGGCTCGTCCACAATTTCAGTATCTAATCTCCTGAGGGCCCGGCATCTTTTTTGCTTCGGGGCTGTTATGGACACCCTCTGCTAGGGAGGTCCCAGGTGTGAGTGCTGGGTGAACACCTGGGGGGGAGGGGAGGTGCCTGGACGCAGGTGTTTGTAGCTGACCCCGCCCAGGACAGGTGTGCAGCGCTGCCTGGGTCTGTTTGCACCCCTGAGACAGGTGCCCTGCCCGCTGGCTGTGTTCTTCTCTTTGTGAGCCCCATTCAGGTCTTGGCTTCCCTCCCCCTTCCTGAGCCTCCCTTTCTTTGATTGACTTAAGAATTTTTAGATATTCTGAGCACACAGCCTCTGTGTTAAAAGCATTGCAAATACCTCCTCCCTGTGGCCTTTTCGCTCTCAACGGTGAACCTTTTGAATTCTCGATTTGAATGAAATACAGTTTATCAACAGATTCCCTTCTTCTTTAAGTGAGAGTGAAGTGTTCGTTGCTCAGTCCTGTCTGACTCTTTGCAACCCCTTGGACTATAGCCCACCAGGCTCCTCTGTCCATGGAACTGTCCAGGCAAGAATACTGGAGTGGGTAGCCATTCCCTTCTCCAGAGGATATTCCCGACCCAAGGATCGAACCTGGGTCCCCTTAAGGCGGAGTAATATTTCTTCTTGGTTTGAGCAGGAAAGCTTGCTCAAAGAGCATTTGAGGAGCTGTGTGTATTTATAGTCCCTGAGGAAAGAGTATTGCACTCAGACTGTTCAGTTAGTTACACAATTGCTGAGGGTCCCCCAGACAAGGACTCCCGCCCCTTTGGGACTCTCTCTGCTCCTGGGCAGAGATCACCAGCTGCGTGTCTCTGGGGCGCCACCTTGTTGAAGAGTTAGCACGTCACAGGGTCTGGGATGCAGGCGGTGTGAGCTAGTAACCCGGCGGAGGGACCTCAGTCCCCTGGAGAATGAAATAAGCCTGGAGGCCTCCTGTGACATGGAAAGGTCACAGTCACTCTTTACCGCATTTCCAAGCTTTTGACAATTGTTCAGCCCCCCCCTTTGTGATCATAATTTCCAAGTGTAGTTTTTAGAAGTGGGTTTCGTGTTCTGATTCATAACACGCCGTGGTTAAGAGGAGCCGCAGAGTGGCTGGGCTCTGGGCAACCACTGAAGCTACTCGATTTCTCTGCGTTTCACAAGGAAGCTCTGATCCATTTTCAGGAACCTTGCTCACTGCAGAGGTGGGTTTTTGTTCTTGCGATCGCCAGCACCCCCCATCCTGGAGCTCGGGAGCCCATCATGCATTTTGCCAGTGTGGCCTTCGGGTTAGGCTCAGCCGCCCAGCTCCATCAGGGAGTGAGAGAGTCCAGATTCCCATGGAACCGCTGCCAATAGCTACATTGCCATGAAAGGTAAAGGGACTCTGGAAAAGTATTTGTTTCTGAATTCTGAAGCCTCGGGGAGAGGGCACAGGGTGTCCAGAACGTTTTGTGTATTCTGTAGAAGTGAATCTGCTGTGTGGAGGACCCCAGCCGCATCGGGGCAGAAGAGGAGGGTTTTCTTCCCCGACATTCCCAGACCAGCCCCGTGTTAGAGCTCGCTCACTGCGGGTCTTGGTCAGCAGCCCATCCCTTGTGGACCTCGTGGTGTCTGGAGACCTCCCGCTTCGCTGGTGGGGTGACGGCTGTCTAAGGGCAAGCGGTGCAGGGCGCTTCCGTGGGAGATGACTGCGGGCAAGCCTCATTTTGTGGACAACCCTCTTCTGGCCTGCAGCTTCCAGGGGGCAGAAGCTACCTGTGGATGACCGGAAGGGATCAGCTCCTCTCATGGGGCAGCCAGCAGGGTCAGCCTGGGGGAAGGGACACTGCATGGCCACTGAGCGGAACCGTAGTATGAGGCTTTGATCGCTGTTTCCCTGAGTAAGAGCGTAAGTGGACGGTGAGGACAGATACTGGTGTCGAGCTCCTGGAAGGGAGCGTGAGGATTCTGTTCCCGTAGGTGCACCGGTTGGGCCAAGCTGAGCCCGGGATGATCGCTCTGGATTCGATGCCTCTTCTGTGCACTTCTTCCTGGGGATTGAGAATCACAGGGCATACCACGTCAAACATTTCCCTGTTCATCGGCTGAAAACATGCTTGTGATGGACTCTGGGAAACTGCAGACGTAAAATCTGACTTCATTTATTTCAGGGTCTGATTTGGGGGAAATGAAGTTGGTTTCGTTATCAGAAGAGACGTGGATATTTGATCAAGTGGGTCAAGGCATGGCTTTAGCCTGGTTGCCTGTTAATCGAAAGGATGATACATTTAGAAAAATAATGTTAGAAATCAGTAACACCTTTATAAGGATCCCTAACTGCTTTGGGAGTGGAGATTGTTAATTTTAAAAAAATGTCGTGGCTGGTGCAAAGTACTGGCAGTTACGCTGGGGCGACTTGGACCAGCCGTCGGGGCGGTGGTGAACCCCCCCTTCCCGGTCACCTCGTCTTGCAGGGTGGTGGACCCTAACACCAGCACCAGCTGCCAGCTTCACTCAACACCTAGGAATAAGCCCATCAAAGCCAAGCAAATCATGCCCAGATTTTAACATCTCATGGCTTCTTTTCAGGCTCATCCTGTCCAGGTATTATGTGTGTGTTAGTCACTCAGTCGTGTCCGACTCTTTGCGACCCCATGGACGATAGCCCGCCAGGCTCCTCTGTCCATGGGATTTCCCAGGCACGAATGCTGGAGGGTTGCCGTTTCCTTCTCCAGGGAATCTTCCCGACCTAGAGATTGAACCCAGGTCTTCTGCCATTGCAGGCAGATTCTTTGCCATCTGAGCCACCTGGGCATTCTAAGTGCAGGAAATGCTATTCTCTGTGGATCCCCCACAGCGCTCCCTGTACTCATCTTTGTTTTCATCCGTCCCCTTTCACTTGCTGGAGCAACCAGACATTTCTTTGGGCAGAATGACACACCCTTCAATGTGCCCCCAGCTTCTTGGCCACTGCAGTGCCTGCTAATGAGGTCACTCAGTCATGTCCAACTCTTTGCAACCCCATGGACCATAGCCTACCAGGCTCCTCTGTCCATGGGGTTTTTCAGGCAAGAGTCCTAGAGTGAGTTAGGGGATCTTCCCAACCCAGGGATCGAACCCGGGTCTCCCGCATTGCAGGCAGACACTTTACCATCTGAGCCACCAAGGAAGTGCCTGCTAGTAGCCCCCTTAAAAAAAAAAGTTTAATTATTTACTTATTTGACTGCCGGGGGTCTTAATTGCTGCATGCAGACTCTTAGGTGTGGCAAATGGACTCTAGTTCCCTGACTGGGGATGGAACCCAGGCCCCCTGCATGGGGAGCACGGAGTCTCAGCCATTGGGCCACCAGGGGAGCCCCAAGTTGCACCTTTAACTCTCTTCTTGATGAAGAGGACTGCAGGTGATGGGAGGGGCATGACGGGGACCTGTGTGTCTTGCACAAATGTCTTAGCACATTGGGCAAACCCAGAGCATGCCTGTCAGCACCCCCCAGCACACACACACGCATACACACACACGTGTGCCTTTCACACCTTGTTAGAATGGCCAGATACATGGGCAGGGGATCTGATGAACACACGTAAGAAGCAGAGTGTGTCTTAAAGCCCGGCTTATTGACCACGGTTTGGATCCTGTACTTACAAATTATCCAACTATTGAATCATCAGTAGTTAATTCAGTTTAATGTCAGTATGGGGTGTTCGCTGCTGGCTCGGCAGTAAAGAATCCACCTGCAATGCGGGGGCCACAGGAGACACGTGTTCAATCCCTGGGTCGGGACGATCCCCTGGAGGAGGGCATGGCAGCTCACTCCAGAATTCTTGCCTGGAGAATCCCGTGGACAGAGGAGCCTGGCAGATGCAGTTCATGGGGTCGCAGAGAAACAGACATGCCTGAGCGACTAACACTCTCACTTTTCACTTTCATCTGTGACTTTAGCCAGTTTTTAATTTTTTTTCAGCATGTGTGTATGCATTGTTGTTGCTCCATCGCTAAGTCCTGTCTGACTCTTTGTGATCCCATGGACTGCAACGTGGCAGGCTTCCCGGTCCTTCACCAGCTCCTAGAGTTTGCTCAAACTCATGTCCCGTGAGGCAGTGATGCCATCCAACCCTCTCATCCTCTGTCGCCCCCTTCTCCTTCTGCCCTCAGTCTTTCCCAGCATCAGGGTCTTTTCCAGTGAGTCGGCTCTTCGCATCAGGTGGCCAAAGTATTGCAGTTTCAGCTTCAGCATCAGTCCTTCCAATGAGTATTCGGGACTGATTTCCTTTAGAATGGACTGGTTGGATCTCCTAACTGTCCAAGGTGTGTATATGTATACCATTTATTTTGAAAACTGCGTTCTGAGCACACATTTGGTTTCACACTTTGATGTCTTCCCGTAACATACTTTTCTTTCATGTTGTCAGTATTCTTCTGTGATTTTTCTTTAATTGAAGTATAAGTTGATTTATGATACTGTGCTAGGTCCTGATGTACAGCACAGTGTTACACATATTATTTTTCCACTGTGGTTTATTATAAGATATTGTAATACATCCTTTTGTCATATTCTCTTCCTTTACGGTCTATTGTAAGATACTGGATATAGTTCCCTGTGCTATGCAGTAGGAACTTGGTGTTTATCTGTTTTGTATATAGTGATTTGTGCTCGCTGGTTCCATACTCCCAATCGAACCCTCCCCAGACCCCCTCCCTCCTGGCATCCACCAGTATTTTCTTTGTGAGTCTGTTTCTGTTTTGAAAATAAGTTTATTTATTCTGAACATAAATATCATATTTTAGATTCCACAAGTGATGTCATATAACATTGTCTTTCCCTGAGCGCCTTACTTCAGTTTGATCAGCTCTAGGTCGATCCACGTTGCTGCACACAGCACTCCTTTCTTTCTTTTCGTGGCTGAGCGGTATTCCGTTGTGTGTGTGCACCACGTCTTCTTTATCCAGTCCTCTGTCGGTGGACGTTGAGGTTGCTTCCACGTCTCGGCTGCTGTGAATAGTGCTTCTGTGAACATTGGAGTGCACGTATCTTTTCGAGTTAGAGTTTTGTCTGGGTATATGCCCAGGAGTGGGCTTGCTGGATCACGTGGAAACTCTTTTAGTTTTTTAAGAAACGTTCTTACTGTTTTCCATCATCGGCTATACCAGTTTATATTTGCACCAGTGGTGTAAGGGGGTTTCCTTTTCTCCACACCCTCTCCAGATTTGTGTGTAGATTTTTTGATGATAGCCATTCTTACTGGAGACTAGTGGAGGGCAAGCATATCAAACCAGTCCCTCCTAAAGGAAATCAGTCCTGAATATTCATTGGAAGGACTGATGCTGAAGCTGAAACTCCAAAACTTTGGCCACCTGATGCGAAGAGCTGACTCACTGGAAAAGACCTTGATGCTGGGAAAGCCTGAGGGCAGAAGGAGAAGGGGGCAACAGAGGATGAGATGGTTGGATGGCATCACTGACTCGATGGATATGAGTTTGAGCAAGGTCCAGGAGTTGGTGATGGACAGGGAAGCCTGGCGTGCTCCAGTCCATGGGGTTGCAAAGAGTCAGACATGACCGAGCAGCTGAACTGAACTGATTCTGACTGGTGTGAGGTGATACCTCCTTGTAGCTTTGACTTGCATTGCTCATAGTTAGTGATGTTGGGCATCTTTTCATGTGTCTGTTCGCCATCTGTGTTTCTTCTTTGGAAAATGTCTACTTAGGTCTGCTGCCCGCTTTTTGATTGTTCCTTTTTGTTGTTGTTACTGAGTTGCAGGAACTGTTTGTATAGTTTGGAACTGAACCCCTTGTAGGTAGCATCATTTGCAGATGTTTTCTCCCATTCTGTAGGTTGTCTTTCCATTTTGTTTATGGTTTCTTTTGCTATGCAAAAGCTTTTGAATTTGATTAGGTCCCATTTGCTTATTTTTGCTTTTATGGAGAGACTGACATAATAAAATATGGCTATGATTTATGTCAGAGAATGTTTTGCCTGTGTCCTCGTCTGTGTCTTATATTTTTGTATATGATGTGAGTATGTTCTAACTTCACTGACTTACATGTGGCTGTCCAGCTTTCTGGGCTTCCCAGGTGGCTCAGTGGTCAAGGATCCACCTGCAGTGCAGAAAACACAGGAGACCTGGGTTCAATCCCTGGGCCGGGAAGATCCCCTGGAGGAGAAAATGACAACCCACTCCAGTGTTCTTGCCTGGAACACCTCATGGAAAGAGAAGCCTGGTGGGCTACAGTCCATGGGGTCACAAAGAGTCTGACATAACTGAGTGACTGAGCTTGCAAGCACATCCAGCTTTCCCAGCACCTCTTATTGAAGAGACTGTCTTTTTCTCATTTTACATTCTTTTTTTTCCCCATTGTCCATTCTTGTCTCCTTTGTCATAGGTTAATTGACTATGGTGGCTTAGTTGCTAAGTCATGTCCGACTCTTGCAACCCCATGGACTGTAGCCTGCCAGGCTCCTTTGTCCATGGGATTTTCCAGGGAAGAATCCTGGAGTGGGTTGCCATTTCCTTCTCCAGGGGAGTCTTCTGGACCCAGGAGTCAAACCTGGGTCTCTTGCATTGCAGACAGATTCTTTACCAGCTGAGCTTATTGATTACTTGATTACTATTTGAGCTTATTTGATTACCTTTGCTTTGTATGATTGTCTGAAGTCTGTAACGGTTATGCCTCCAGCTTTGTTCTTTTTCCTCAGGACTGCTTTGGCAATTCTGGGTCTTTTATGGTTCCATATAAATTGTAGGATTATTTCTTCTAGTTTCATGAAAAATATCATGGTTGATTTGATAGGAATCATTAAATCTGTAGATTGGAGAGTATGGCCATTTTAACAATATTAATTCTTCCAATCCAAGAGCATGGGATATTTCTCCATCTCTGAATCATCTTTGATCTCCTTTATCCGTGTTTTACAGTTCTTAGCGAGTAAGTGTTTTACTTTCTTAGTCAGGTTTATTCCCAAGTATTATTTTTTGGATGCAATTTTTAAAGTGGTTTTGTTTTGTTACTTTTTCTTTCTGATATTACATTGTCATTTCTTTCTGATATTACATTGTCAGTATAAAGAAATGCAAGAGATTTCTGTATTTTAATCTTATATCCGCCTACCTTGCTGAATTTGTTTATCATTTCTAGCACTTTTTGTGTGGAGCCTTAGGATTTTCTGTATGGAAAACTACGTGTACTATAATGTTGTCTGCGTATAGTGACAGTTTTACCTCCTTCCTTCCAGTTTTGATGCCTTTTATTTCTCTTGTCCTGACTGCTGAGGCCAGGACTTCCAGTACCATGTTGAATAGAAGCAGTGAGAGTGTGCATCCTTGTCTTGGTCCATATTGTTGTTTGTTTTTTTTTTAAACATTCTCGCAATGAGGGGTTCCAAGCAGAAGTTTTAAATTTGGGTCAAGTAGTCAAGTTTATCAGTTTTTCATTACAGAAAAAAGTATTTGCATTGTCCTGGATCCCAAAGATCCTCTCCTGTGCTCTCTTCTAGTTTTAAGTTATACATTTAGGCTCTGATCTGTCCTGGATTAATTTTTGTGTCAGTATGAGGTTTAGGTTGAGGGTCACTTTTTTTTTTTTTGGCCTCTGGTGAGGTGTTGCTCCACCACCACTTGCTGAGAGGTTGTCTGTCCTTCACTGATTGGTCTGAGTCTTTGTAAAACATCAGTGGGGCATGTTTGTGGGTCTGTCTTGGGGTTTCTCTATTCTGCTTGTTGGCCTATCTCTTCTTATACAGTCTTGATTGCTGTAGCTATATAGTAAGTCTTAAAATCAGATAGACTGATTCCTCCCACGTAATCATTTTCCAAAATGGTCCTAGCTATTCTACCTCTGTTGCCTTTCTATATGACTTTTAGAATTATCTTGTCTATGGTTACAAAAAAATGTTGCTCGGATTTTGAAAGGAATTGTGTTAAACCTGTATATCAGTTTGGGGAGAGCTGACATCTTTACTGTGTTGAGTCTTTCAATCCGTGAAAATTCTATGTCTCTCCGTGTGTGTAGACCTAGGTTTCTTTCATCAGGAATTTGTGCTTTGTGTTTAAGTCCTGTACGTGTTTTGTTAGATTTACACGTAGGCATATTTTTCTGTGTGTGATTGTAGGTGGTATTGCATTCTTAATTTTAGTGATTGCTGGTACGTGGAATTGCAGTTTATCCTGTATCCTGTGACTTCGATAGTCTCACTTATTTGTTCTAGGAGTTTTTGGTAGATTCCCTGGGATTGTCTACCAAGACATCCCTGTCGTCTGCAAACAGGGCCAAGGCTATGTCTTCCTTCCAATCTGTGTGCATTTTCTCGCCTCATCTCACTGTGTTGAGTAAGAGTGGTGAGCAGGCATCCATGCTGTGTTCCCCATCTTGAGGAGAAAGCGTTAACTGTAAGATTTTTGTAGATGCTCTGTATCGAGTTCAGGAAGTTCTCTGAGAGATTTTTATCATGGATGGATGTTGAGTATTTTCACAGCTTTCTGATGTATTGAATGATATTTTCATGTGGTTTCACTGATTTTCAGATATTGGACCAGCTTGCCTCCCACTTGATTGGGATATATAATTCCTCTTACATGTTGCTAATCTCTGTTTGTTAATACTTTGTTGAGGAGGGCTTCCCTCATAGCTCAGTTGGTAAAGAATCCGCCTGCAGCGCAGGAGACCCCAGCTCTATTCTTGGCTCAGGGAGAGCCGCCGGAGAAGGGGTACATTGCCCACTCCAGCATTCTTGGGCTTCCCTGGTGCCTCAGCTGGTAAAGAATCCATCTGCAATGTAGGAGGCCTGGTTTCAACCCCTGGGCTGGGAAGATCCCCAGGAGAAGGGAAAGGCCATCCACTCCAGTATTCTGACCTGGAGAATTCCATGGACTGTATGGTCCATGGGGTCACAAAGAGTCACACACACCTGAGGACCTTCATGTTCACTTTGGATCTGCATCATGAAGGACACTGGCCAGCAGTTTTCTCTCTTTGTACAGAGTTTGGTTTTGGTATCAGGGTGATTCATAAAATGAATTGGAAATCTCCTTTCTCTATTTTCTGGAAAAGATTGTATATATGATGCTAATTCGCCTTTAAATGCTTGGTCGAATTCTCCAGGGAATCTGGGCTTAGAGATTGCTTTTTTGAGAGTTTTTAAATTAAAATTTTGATTTTTCAAATAGTTATAGGCTATTTGAATGCTCTGCTTCATTGTGGTAGTTCCCCCAGCCCCCCTTAAGAATTGGTTCATTTAACTTAGATTGTCAAGTTTATGCGTTAAAGTTGTCCCTATCATTACCTTATTAGTCCTTTGACATCCCCACGGTCTGTAATGATATCACCTGAAACATTTCTTATATTGGTGATTTGTCTTTTTTCTCTTTTTTCTTTGTCAGTTTTGCTAGAGGCTTTTCAATTTGATTGATCTTTTCAGAGAACCAGCTCTTTATTTCATTGATTTTTTTTTTTCCTCCCCTCTATTGATTTTCTGTTTTCAGTTTCATTGATTTCTATTTTTATCATTATTTTTCTTCCTTCTGCTTGTTTTGGGTTTGTTTTGTTCTTTTTTTGAGTTCTTGAGATGAGAGCTTATTGATTTCAAACTTTTCCTTCTTTCTAGTACATGAACTTAGTGCTGTAAATTCTCCTCATAGCTCTTAAGTGGTATCCCACAGGTTTTGGTATATTATATTTTCGTTTTCTTTTAATGTGATTTCCTTGAGAGTTCCTCTCTGACATCGGATGACTTGGAGGAATGTTGCTGCTTTCCAAGTGTTTGGAGGCTCCCTATTGCTTTTCTGTTGCTGAGCTCCTGTTTGAGCCCATTGTGGGTGGAGAGCGCCTTCTGTATGGTTCCGGTTCTTCTCGGTTTCTTGAAGTTGTTTTTCCTGGCCCAGAATACGGTCTGTCTTGGTGTAAGTTTCATAGGTACTTGAAGAGAATGTGTATTCTGCTATTTCGGGGTGGATAGTTCTGTAAAGGTTGATTAGACCCTATTGGTTGATGTTTAGTTCTCGGTATCTTTGTGGATTAATCATCTAGGTCTATCATGGAGGAACCTAGCAGGCTCAGTCCATGGGGTTGCAAAGAGTTGGACACGACTGGGTGACTCCGCTGATCTGATGGTGATCAGTCGTTCAAGCGAGTTTTGAAGTCCTCAACTCTAATTATGGATTTGTCCTCCCCCCCCCGCCCCCGTTCCACCTGTTTGTGCTTCTTACATTTTGCTGTTGTGTTGTCTGGTACACAAGTAAGACTGCTGTGTAGTCTCAGAGATTGATAATCCCTTGACCACTGTGAAATGTCCCTCTATGGGTCTCTGATAATTTTCTTTGTTCTGGAATCTGTTTTACTGGGTATCGACATAGCACCTTTGGGAGGTGCACGGGGAGGCATGCCACGGAGTGTGTGGGATGTTAGCTCCCCAGTCGGGGACCAGACTGGTGCGCCCTGCAGTGGAAGCGCAGAGTCTTAACCCTGGCCCACCAGGGGATTCCTGATCTTTGTTTTCTCTTAGGCTGGCGTGATTTGTCTTTTTCTCTCCCTTTTTCTTTTTTAGCATTCTGACTTGTGTTGAAAGCCAGGTGATCATCAGTGTTGCACTAGTTTCAGGTACACGGCAGTTATCTGCTTATTTTTGATTGTTCTGGGTCGTCCATGCTGTGCGCGGACTACTTTCTAATTGCGACACGGGCTTCTCATTGCAGTGCTTTCTCTTGTGGAGCCCAGGCTCTCCAGCACGGGCTCAGCAATTGTGGCACGTGGGGATCGTTGCCCCAGACACACGGGATCTTCCTGAACTGGGGATTGATTCTCCGCATTGGCAGGCGAATTCCTAACCGCTGGACCACCAGGAAGTCCCTATATATGCTTTTCAAACTTGCCTTTATCATTATACTTGAAGTGAGTTTCTTTTGACAGCATATTATTGAATCTTAAAAAAAAAAAAAAAGTCTGCTCTATCTCTGTCTTCTAACTGGTCTATTTAGGTCGTTTACATTTAATGGAATTACTGATATGTCAGGGCTTAAATCTGCTTTTTTATTTTTTGATTCTGTTTGTTTCTCTGTTTGATCCTGTTTGTTTCTTGATTATTTCTCTGTTTTTTTTCTCTTGCCTTCCAGTGGGTCACTTGAATGTTTTATAAAATTTTATTTTGATGTATCTGTGTTTTAGTAACAGCTCTATTGAGATATAATTCCATACCATGTAAAATTCAGTGGTTTCTAGTCTGTTAAGAGTTGTGTAACCATCACCACGATCAATTTTAGAACATTTTCATCACTCCAGAAAGAAACCTCATCCTTTCATCAGTCACTCTCATTTCCTCCATCTCTCTCTAACCTTCGCTGCTCCTAGTTCTTGGCAAACACTGGTCTACTTTATGTCTCTATAAACTGCCTGTTCTGGACACTTCATATAAATGGAGTCGTATAACATGCAACCTTTTTTGTCTAGTTTTCTCACTTACCATCATCTTTTTAAGGTTCACCAGTGTTTCATGTGTTGGAGAAGGAGATGGCAACCCACTCCAGTGTTCTTGCCTGGAGAATCCCAGGGACGGGGGAGCCTGGTGGGCTGCCGTCTGTGGGGCTGCACAGAGTCAGACACGACTGAAGCGACTTAGCAGCAGCAGCAGCAGCATGTTGTAGCATGAATCAGTACTTCATTCTTTTCCATGGTGAGCAATGTATCATGGTATTGGGAGACCACATTTTGTTTATCCGTTTTCCCATTGATGGACATTTGTGGTGTTTGCAGTTTTGGGGTGTTGTGAATAATGGTGCTGTGAGCATTCATGCATAAGTTTTTGCATGAACATTTGTATTCACTTCTTCTGGGTAGATAGCTCGGAGTGAAATTGCTTGGTCACGTGTTAACTCTGTGTTCAACCTTTCGAAGAACTGGCAGACTGTTTTCTGGAAACGGCTGTGCCGTTTTACAATCCCAGCACATCATCACCAGTTTTCATCTGCCTTTTTTGTTGTAGCCGTTCCAGGGGGTGTGCGGTGCTATTTCATGTGGTTTTAATTTGCATTTCTGTAACGGCTAATGATGTTCAGTGTCTTTTCATGTGCATATTGGACGTTTATATATCTCTTTGGAGAAGTGTCTCTTTAGACGCTTTGCCCATTTTAAGATTCAGTTATCTGTCTCGTAATTGTCGAGCTGTCAGTTCTTTAGATATTCCAGATACAAGTCTCTGGCCAGAAATGTGACTTACTGATATCCCTTCCCATTCTTAGTCTTTTCACTTTCTTGATGGGATTCTTTGAAGCACAAAATTGTTAAATGTTTATGAAATCTAATTTATCTCTTTCTTTCCCTTGGGCTTTTTGTGTCATATCTCAGATTCCACTGTCGCAGACATTTACCCCGGAATTTTCTGAAGTGTTTTATAGTTTTAGCTATACTTTCACAATTAGGTCTTTGACTCCTTTTAAGTTTTGTATATGGTGTGAGGTAAGGGTCCAGCTTCATTCTTTTACATCTGACTATCCATGAGCCTTGCACTATATTTTGAAACAATCCCCCCCCCGCCCCGACAGTTGGCACCCTTGCTGGAAAGTCAGTTGGCCATAGATGCATGGGTTTATTTCTAGACTCTCAGTTCTGTTCCACTGATCTGTATGTCAATACCAATACGTGACCCGTGAACTCCCTGATGTTCAAGCTGGATTTAGAAAAGGCAGAGGAACCAGAGATCAAATTGCCAACATCCGCTGGATCATCGAAAAAGCAAGTGAGTTCTAGAAAAACATCTATTTCTGCTTTATTGACTGTGCCAAAGCCTTTGACTGTGTGGATCACAATAAACTGTCGAAAATTCTTCAAGAGATGGGAATACCAGACCACCTGACCTGCCTCTTGAGAAACCTGTATGCAGGTCAGGAAGCAACAGTTAGAACTGAACTTGGAACAACAGGCTGGTTCCAAATAGGAAAAGGAGTATATCAAGGCTGTATCTTGTCACCCTGCTTATTTAACTTATATGCAAAGTGTATCATGAGAAACGCTGGGCTGGAAGAAACACAAGCTGGAATCAAGATTTCCGGGAGAAATATCAATAATCTCAGATATGCAGATGACACCACCCTTATGGCAGAAAGTGAAGAGAAACTAAAAAGCCTCTTGATGAAAGTGAAAGAGGAGAGCGAAAAAGTTGACTGAAAGCTCAACGTTCAGAAAACGAAGATCATGGCATCCGGTCCCATCACTTCATGGCAAATAGATGGGGAAACAGTGGAAACAGTGGCTGACTTTATTTTTCTGGGCTCCAAAATCACTGCAGGTGGTGATTGCAGCCATGAAGTTAAAAGACACTTACTCCTTGGAAGGAAAGTTATGACCAACCTAGACAGCATGTTACAAAGCAGAGATATTACTTTGCCAATAAAGGCCCATCTAATCAAGGCTATGGTTTTTCCAGTAGTCATGTATGGATGTGAGAGTTGGACTGTGAAGAAGGCTGAGCGCCGAAGAATTGATGCTTTTGAACTGTGGTGTTGGAGAAGACTCTTGAGAGTCCCTTGGACTGCAAGGAGATCCAACCAGTCCATCCTAAAGGAGATCAGTCCTGGATGTTCATTGGAAGGACTGATGTTGAAGCTGAAACTCCAGTACTTTGGCCACCTAATGCGAAGAGCTAACTCATTAGAAAAGACCCTGATGCTGGGAAAGATTGAGGGCAGGAGGAGAAGGGGACGACCGAGGATGAGATGGTTGGATGGTATCACCAACTCAATGGACATGGTTTTGGGTGGCCTCCGGGAGTTGGTGTGCTGCGGTTCATGGGGTCGCAAAGAGTCGGATACAACTGAGCGACTGAACTGAACCAATATCACACTTCCTTGATTACTGTAGCTTTGTAGTAAGTTGTGAAATTGGGAGGTATGAGTGCTCTAACTTTGTTCCTCCTTTACAAGTTATTTTGGCTGTTCTGGGTTCCTTGTATTTCCATATCAATTTTAGAATTAACTTGTCAGTTTCTACAGAGATGTCAGCTAGGATTTTGATTAGGAGGGCATTGACTTTGTTGATCAATTGGGGGAGTATTGCCATCTTAGCAATGTTACATCTAATCCATGAACTTGAATACCTTTCCATTTATTTAAATCTGTAGTTTCTTTCAAAGTTTTGCAGTTTTCAAAGTGTAAGTTTTATACTGAAGTGAAGTAAAGTGAAAGTTGGTCACTCATGTCCAACTCTTTGCAACTCTTTCCAATTCTCTAGACCAGAATACCAGAGCGGGTTCCTTTTCCCTTCTCCAGGGGATCTTTCCAACCCAGCGATTGAACCCAGGTCTCCCGCATTGCAGGTGGATTCTTTACCAGCTGAGCCACGAAGGAAGCCCAAGAATACTGGAGTGGGTAGCCTATCCCTTCTCCAGCGGATCTTCCTGACCTAGGAATTGAACCAGAGTCTCTTGCAGACTCTTCAGGCAGGCAGATTCTTTACCAACTGAGCTATGAGGGAAGTTTCATACTTCTTATATTGAATTTATTCTTAAATCATTTACGCTTTTGATATCATTATGTATGGCATTTCTTACTGAATTTCATTTTCAGATTGTTCACTGTAGATACATACAAATGCATTTGATTTTTTAGTCTATCCACCTTATATGCTGCAACCTTGCTGAACCTGCTTCTCAGTTCTGATAGTCTTTTGGTTGATTCCTTAGCATTGTCTTTGTAGAAGACCATGTTGTCTGTGAACTGAGATAGGTTTTCTTTCCTCTTTCTAACTATATGTCGGTCATTTCATCGTCTTGCCTGACGTCTCTCAGTTGGACGTGGAGCTTGCACCGTGTTGGCCTGCTTCCCTTGTTCTTATGTTGGGGGGGGGAGGATGCAGTGTTTCGCCTTGGGGTATGACGTCACCTTTAGGTTTTCCACGCGTGTCCTCCATCAGATGGAGTGCCCCCCTTCCTAGCTGGTTGAATATTTTTCAGGTGCTGAGTGTTTTCACGTGTTGTTTATCTCTGAAGAGTTTTCAGATGACAGACGTTAGAATTGTCTGACAGGGTTTCTTTTTGTTTTGTTTTTGGGTTGTTATTGGTTTCAATCTGTCACCGCAGTATTCCAGTATCACACATTCAGAACTAACATTGATTCCTGTTTGTCAGAATTCTGCAGTGTAGTTGGCTTTATCACTTTATGATTTTCGTGATCTTGGGTATCACGTAGAAGTGATGCTAGCTTCTCTGGTTGAAACAGTATATGGAGTTTAGGAAATTCAGAGTAACTGCTTCTCTCATGAAAAAACATCCAGATCATGAAAGTGAAATATGCACTGGATTTATAAATCAGGACAAAGACATCGTGTCGTCTTTTTAACCCATTATCAAAACAGTCTAATTTGCCCAGGATTCCCCTTGATTGCAGAAATTTGGGATATTACATGGAGATGCTTTTTGAGCTGTTGGTTTCTCTGAAAAGTGTCCCCTCCCCCTTACACGCTAGCCTCTTTAAAATATTAGAAGTTTCTTTATGTTCCAGGAACTTTGAAAACATTTGGCTTATAAAACTGCTCATTCTCTATTAGCAAGTAAGGATACAGCTCTTTAAGAGAGTCTGTAATTCTTGGATACCTTTCAGAGGTAGGAAAAAGTTCTGCCTTCAGTGTGAGGACAGGGCTTCCCTCGAGACTGGGGAGGCCACTGCTTCAGCCACAGAAGTAAACACTGTCCCCGGTGCAGAAAAGGGACATGGCCCAAACCACACATTAGGACACCGGCAGACTGAGGGGCTTTGCCAGCAACCCGCTCGACCTGCTTCTGCAGGTGAGTCCACCTGGGCACCTGTCACGTGTAGCTGTTTAAAGACGGTAGACAGGATCCTTGTACAGATTCTGACTTGCTTCACAGTATGTGGGATCCCCCTGGTTCAGGGATAGAACCCGTGTGTCCTGCATCAGCAGGCGAATTCTTTACCACCGAGCCACCAGGGAAGCCCAGGGGTATCTTTTCTATGGAGAAAAGTCTTTGAAATCTTTCCTGGACAAAAAAATGAACGAGTGTGCGCATAGCTGGGCACAGCCTGGGCGGAATGCAAGCAGGCGGGTGATTCTCCTGGACGGTGGGGATCCTTGTCCTGGGACAATCCCCTGGATGGCCCCTGTGATGGTGGAGGGTCAAGTATTTGACATTGTGCTTAATTTCCAAGCTTTTGATAATTCTCTGAACAGTCTGCCGTCCACCTGAAATTGATGTTCATGTGTCCCCGTGGGCTCGCCCCTCACCCGCTGCCTGCCCGTCACGGAGCTGGCACAGCCTCACCATCTGGCCTTTCCTGACTGGGTGGCATTGGGGCCAGGGGCTGGGGTGGTCTTACAGGAGCAGGTGCGGCAGGGACTCTGCCCTTCCCGCTACCTCCAGCCTCTCCTGCAGGCTGAGATGACGCCTCCATGGCCTGCCCACCCCCCATGAATGTCAGCCTCTTGCTCTGTAGGGCGGATAAGATCGAGGGAGGTGAGCTCCCAGTAGCTGGGGATGTCAGCTGCAGGCCCTTCTGTGGTCCCAGAGATGGGGGGGACACGTGGCCCGCTCCAGTTCCAGCTGCCCGCCCCCACCCCTGCAGCAGGAGGCCGCCTGGCCTCCGGCAGGATGTGAGCGTGGCTTCCAGGGCCATCGGGGGCAGGCGGGGCTGGGGCGGGGCCGAGCCACTGGGGCTGCTTCCTCCCCCTGGCCCCCAGGGGAGGGTCTGTCCCATCCCGGAACATGGTGGGACCGGTGGGCCTTGTCCCCACCGTGTGTCAGCTCAGAATGCACGGGGTGACCTCAGGCAGGGGGATCTGGGGATGTCTCTGTGTCTTTCTGCCTCTCTCACACTCATGCACACATACACACGAACACACATACATGTACTTACATGCATGCACACACATATCCACACATGCTTATGCACACATACATGTACCCACATGCGTGCACACACGCACACAACACAAACACATACGCACACTCGCTCACACACATGCATGTACTCACACGCACACAGGCACATACACACATGTGCACACATACAATCATGTACTTGCTTACACGTGTACTTGCATCACATACATGTGTTCACATATACGCACATTCACACACACACATGCGCACACGCACAGGCACATACCTCCCCATCCGCGGCTCCACTTCCACCTGTGCAGACCCCCAACCCCCAGTCTCTTGGCACCCACTGTGTCAGGATGCAGAGGGGGAGGCTCTGGTGAAGGGGTGGCTGGAGAGCGGACACCTGGCCACCTGGCCGGTGGAGCGAGCAGGGGAAGGGGCCCCAGAGGCCTGTGGGCTGGGAGGACAGGCCCCGGGGCTCCTGGGGGTCTGCAGAGGCTTGGTGCCCAGCTGTGCCTTTGATGTGTTTTCCTCAGGAGCCGTCTAGCCGTGTGTCCTGACAACTTTAGGCACAGATAAGCCGGTAAGCCTGCAGGACGACTCTCGACCTTGGAGGCCAGCAGGCCTGGGGCTCTCTGCCCCTCACCTCAGCCAGCCAGCTTGTCCTGGGGGCCTGGCCTCACCTCAGGGAGAGAACGTGCCGTCTTGACATGCTATCGGTAGTGACTGGTGATCTGCGTTCTCGGGTCATAAAGTCGGGTATTTGTATTTGTTGCCTTTATTTTTCGTAGAGGTAATTGCCTTTTGCAGCCCTGCCATGGGCCGTGGCCCGGGCCTGCAGCCCCAGGTGCGCTGGACTGCCCTCCTCACGCAGGATGTGCCTGCATCCCCGGAGCACTTTGGGGAGATCTGGTTTGTGGTTGAGATTCTCACGCTGGAGTAGGAGGAGCTGGAGCTGACTGTGTTCAGCTTTTATTTGCCCCCCAGGATTCTGACTGCATTATCCGTATTTCCTTTAATTTGTGGGATTTCTAGTAAATGGGCTTAAAAATAGGTCTGGGCATGATGCCAGGCAGATGCGGGCAGCAGGCGTCTCTGCGTCTCGCTAAAGGCAGTGGGGTAACCCCCGTGTCACCCGGGCCTGGGCGTCCTGCAGGCTCCTCGGGTGGCCTTCCCATCATGCTCCAGGATGGGCAGGGGTGCGCAGCCCGGGGCCTCGACTCCAGGCTGCCTTTTGGGGGCCCGGGACTGGGCTGAAGTTGTGCTGAGTGCCAGTCTGTCCCCTGGGGCTTCCCAGAAAGCTGGGGGCCAGGGTGAGGGGTGGGAGGCAGATGCCTGCCCTGATGGAGTCTGGGTCACCTGCCTCTGGCCCTGCTCCTCCTGGACTCCCCCGTCCAGGTGACCCTACTGTCCCAGTTGCAGAGACCCTGAGATCTGGTGTCAGGGCCACCCGTGGGGGTCCCGGACGCCCCTCTGGTGCCCACCCGTGGTGGCAGGGGCTGATAGGCTCTGAATGGCCCTGGGCATCTGCTCTGAAGCCCTGCTCTGCGTCTCCCGCAGATGGGACTAGGCCCAGGGGGCGGCCGTGGCGCTGTCCCCTCCAGCCCTGTCCCCACGCCCTTCCGTAGCTTGATGCTCTGCCTGTGATTCCCGGCTGCCCAGTTCCGTTCCCCTGAGCAGGCCTCGCCCGGGGCCGGGACACACAGACTGACTCCTCTGCCGCGGAGGCAGGTTCTTCTGTAGAGCTGGTAGGGTGTGGAGGCAGGGGGAGCCCGGGATTGAGGGGTCATGGGCCCTGTGTGGGGTGTGGGGCCAGGGGGCCTCAGGTGTGGGGGTGCAGGGAGGCTCGTTACCAGAACCCCTCAGTGGGGCAGGCTGGCCGGCCTTGGGGCAGGGCTGGGGGGGGTCCCTAAGGTGCCACGGGCATGTCCCCGGCCCCCCTCGCTGTCTCTCTGCTTTAGGGCCACGTGGGTGAGCCTGGCTCAGGAGTGGCCTGGGACGCCGCTGCCTAGCTCCAAGCCGGGGGCGGGCCAGGACCCCTGGTACCCCCGCAGCCACCCAGCCGGGAGGGTGGAGGTGGGGTGCATGCTCCGTGGCCCCCATCTCAGTGTAATTGCTGCCCCCCGCCCCCCGCCAGTGGCTGATTTAGTATTTCTGTGTCGGTCTGATTTACATTAGATTTTTAAGCATAATTAGAAATGCAGGGGAGCTTTGTGTCTTACCTCGACTATTTATGGCATGATATGCAGATGAAGAGAGCTATGAATATTAAAGACCGGAGTGTGTATGGAGGCGCTGTTGTTAATGAGCTGGGTGACCGGCCGGCCTGGCGTGCTTGCCCCCCACCCGCCCGCCACCCGCCACCCAGACCTGGCTGCTTCCAAGACCCCTGCCGGTCCTCCGAGGGGACGTCGAGGTGCTGTGGGGACCACGGGGGGCGGCCACAGCCTGAGGCCCGGCTCCCCATGCCAGGCAGCCCTTGCTCTCAGTCCGCCCCCAGCCCCCCGACCCTGCCCTGTGCCCTCGAGCCTGGGCACCTGGGGAGACCCTGCTTCAGCCCACAAGGGAGGAGAAGGTGCCGTCTGCAGGCGCAGAGCCGGCTTTCTAAGTTATTAAACGATGCCCGAGGGGGACACTCTTCAAGCTTATGGTATTTAAATTACAAATACGGGTGGGAGAGATTGTCAGCTCTGTTCTAAACACTGCTTCATTCTTCACAAGCCTTCTGGACCCGTCGGTGGCTAGTGAGCGCTAGGTGGGACACAGGCATCCAGGTGGGCTCCTGGCCAGGTGGCCCCTGTCCTCCTGCTGGGCGCCATTGCTGTTTCTTTAGGTTCACACCCTGTTTGTTTGGCTCCCGACCCCCGACCCGCACCAAGTCGAAATGTCCGGCGGAGGGTCAGAGGTTGGCCTGTTGGTGGCAGGAAGTCACCTTCCCACTGGCATGTAGGATGGAGCTGGGCCACCAGACCCCTATTTTGGACCCTGGTCAGAGCCCACCGCATAAGCCACCTGCTGTGTGGCGCAGGGCCCTGCAGCCCACCCAACGGTGCGTCCACCCCGTCCCTGCCTGGCCCCTGGGGTCCCACAGCCAGTGGGGCCGATGAGGCCCCGGCTGTGGGTGCCCAGTCCGGTGCCCTGGGCCCCCAGGGGGCTAGGGATCATTCTGGAGGGCCGGCCAACTGCGCCTGCTCCTCTCTCTGAGGGCCGGCCCTGCCTCCTGGGGCGGCAGGGGAAGGGCTGGGAAGCACATTTCTGAATTTGCGGATTCTGGCAGGCTGTCCTTCTCTGTTTGAGAAAAAAAAAGCTTCCAGGCAAACATTTGTTAGTGCAGTTAAAACCGGCTTTTATGCTTGATGCCGGTCCAGGCTGTGGTCTGGGCGGAGGCTGCCCAGGTGCCTGGCGGAACCCAGGAGGCCTCTCGCCTCTGCCTGTAGGGCTGGGGTGCGGTGACCTGGGGTGGGGGTGTGTTGGAGGTGGAGCCACAGCCAGGGACACACATGACCCTGAGGTTTTGGAGGCCTGTGCACCCCCTCCCCTGGGCACCGGGGACTCTCAGACTGCCAGGCACAGAGGCTGAGGTCAGAGTCTCTGCTCTGCAGCAGAGTCCTGGGGACCAGGGGCAAGTCCAGGCCTCAGTGCCGTCTCTGCCCAGCAGGGTCAGCCCCTTCCCACCCCTGCCCAATGACCTAAGTTGCCCAGGATGAGGGGTTTTGAAAGCAGGCAGCTGGTGGGTGGGTGATCAAGTGTAGCCCCGGCCGGAGGCCTGGGCAGGAAGGTCACCCTTTGAGTGCCCCGGCTTCCTCACCCACACCCACCTGGAGGAAATAGGGCTGGGAGCCGGAGCACACAGGTGGAGACCAGGGGGAGAGGCTCCTGGCAGCTGACACCCCACCCGGAGCTTTGCTGCCCTGCCCTGGCCCTTCCATTAGCAGCCCCGTGGCGGCCCAGCCCTGCCTGGGGAGGTGTTAAAAGTTTAATGCAAACCTGAGGCTCACACTGAGTGGGACCTCACCCACCTCTTGGGGGGCTGGCACGCCTGACTGGGCAGCCTTGCTTCACCCGGGCACCTGGGCCTCCCAAGGGTCAGCCCCCAGGCCGCTTCCCCCTTGCCCCTCTGAGAAGCAGAGCGTCAGTCAGGGACTGGAGCTGGAGTGTCAGAGAGCCGGCTAACTGGAGACTGGGCTACAACGGGGAAGCCAGGCCGTTGCTCCAATGGCAGCTGGCCAGGAGGAGCCCTCCCCTGCCCCCCACGCTCTCCTGTGGCCTCTGGGTGGAGACCTGAGTGTATTCCTGGGGCCCTGATGTGCCCACGTGTGTTCGTGCTGACTCAGGAGCCTGCCCGCCGCCCTGCAGGACAGACGTGGTCCTGGCGGACATGGCCACTGGGGCCTGGCCCTGACTCTACAGTGCCCTGCCTTCTGGTCGCCAGGCCGGCTGCCCCCCAACCCCCCGCCGAGGTCCTGAGGTGCAGGGCCTGGAGGCTGGGCAGTAGGGCTGCCAAGGGGATGGGCACTGGGCTGGGGGCCGGAGGTGCTCCTTTTACTGCTTCCAGAATGTTCCTGGCACACCTGCCCCCCCCTCCCCTGCAGTGGGTGCCTTTAATGGCTGTGCATTTGCCAAGGTCCAGACCTCTGATTAGATTGGTAAAATTAAATCCTGCAAAATAATTTTTATTTAATGTGATTTATCTCGCCTCCCTTTCCCTCACTGGTAGCAATCCTGCAGAAATGAAACGGTGCGTTCCTCTGCCGTGCCCCTGCTGCGGGAGGCTCTTTGGGATCTGGGGTGGGTGAACTCCGACACCCCCGCCCCTGGATACCCCTTCGGCCCCCGTGTGCGTGTGTGTCTGCACTCTTGGGGCCCGTACCCCCGTGTCCTTCTCTCGTCCATCTGGGGGCCACACTGCCTGCAGGGTGCCTGGTTGTGCTCTGGTGGATAAGCTGTCGTCCCAGGCCCAGCTCTCAGCCGAACCTGAGGGAGGGCTCACAGAAGAGAATCCCCCCCGCCCCCCACTTCTTCCTTGGGAGCTCTTGGGGTCTGTGTGGAATGGGACCGCCCCCCCAATACTGGCACAGCTGCATGGGCTGGACTCTGGCTCTGTGGTGTCAGCTGGGGTTTCCCAAAGCAAGTTCCATTCTGAAGGGCATTATGAGGGGGAGGGCTCCATGGTGCAGCAGCTTTGAGGGCGGCCGGGATGAGAGAAGTTAGGGGTCTCGGATGTTCCCTCCACGTCTTCAGAACCTTCTGTAAGTAGCCAGCCCAGGAGTCCTGCTGTAAAGGGAAGAGAAGAGGAGGGGAAGCTGAGGCACAGAAGGAAGAGGCAGTCACGTGCGGGTGGGAAGGGGAAGGCCGCCTGGGTCCCCCGCCTCTCTCTTCTCTGCCGCTGCCCGCAGGCTGGCCCTGGGCTCGTCCTGCTTTCTTGGCCTGGGTGTGTAAACCAAGCCTTTATTTTATTCTTTTCTCCTAAAGTTCAGCTTTGTTCTCGCTCTGGCCGAGGCTTCTAAGAAAGCAACCTGAAACCAGCTCTGGCTGGGCTGTCTGTCCCGGGCTGGGCGGCTGGGGCAGCCGCCTCACCCTCGCAGGTGGCCTGAGGACACGGCAACAGCAGGGCTGGCTGTCCCCGTCCCCAGGGACCAGGTGGCCTGTCACCTCACAGGGGAGAGCAGTGGCCCCTCTCTGGGCGAATGGTCTGGCCGCAGCCCCCGGGGGAGGCCCACGCAGCAGGGCTGGGGTGGCGGGGGCGGTGGGGGTGGTCCCAGCAGGGAGCGTCACCAGATGGATTTTACACATTGCTTGTGCCAGGCTCCAGCTGGGCACTTGCTAATAACGTTGTCTCCCTTGACCCTGCGGCCGCCTTAGGAGGGTGATCCACCCCTATCCCGGGTGGGCATCCTTTGCTAGATAGAGGCCACGGGACCTGCGTTCGAGGTGGCCTGGCCCATGGGGCAGTGCCCAGTGGAACCGGGACATGCTCTTGAAGGGGACAGCTCCGTAGGCTGCACCCCGGCCCCTGCTCTCAGCTGGGGATCTGGCTGCTCCCTGCCCAGCCCTGGGCAGTTGAGACCCTCTGGGGCTAGTGCCCACTGTGCCTCTGCAGCCTCTGCCCACCCCCGCCAGGCTAGGTCACCCCTCCCTTCTCACGGCACAAGAGCCCCATCTAGCTCAAGAGACCCCACCGTGGTCTTTGGGAGTCTCCCAGCAGTGGGTGCAGGGGGCCATGTGGGGGGCCCGTCCCCACTGCGGTGTGTGTTCCTGGGCAGCACAGCCCGTCCCTTACTTAGCCCTCCCTGGCCATTCCCAGCACGGGGTTAGATGCCCATCAGGTGTCGGGCAGACCCGCCCCAGCGTCACCAAGCTCCTGTGTGGCACCTGGAGGACTTCCCTGTGGAGGTGGCACCTGCAGGTGGCAGGGAGAGCTCGTGGAGGGCGTGCCTCTCTGCGCTTCCCTGCCCATCACGGGTCTTGCTGCTCTTTGACCTGAGTTTCCCCCTGTTGCCCCAGGTTGGCTCCCTCTGTGCCCAGTCTGCCCCGCTTTCTGTGGCTGGGTGGGTGCAGGGGGCTGTGCCTGCGACCCCTCACTTGAGGCCCCAGCCCTGTATCTTGGGGCCGGTGGACTTCACCTAGGCCCCAGCAAAGGGGGACCACCAGGAGGACACTGGGAGCCCAGTCCGGGGGCGCCTGGCGATGCTATGGGCAGGGGGACACGTGAGCGGAGGCGTGCAGACATGGGTGTCTGTGTGGACCCGCGATATGGCTGCGGCCCAGATGCAGAGGCCGCCAAGGGGGCTGACCGCGCGGGGAAGAAGGGTCCTCAATGCCTCGCCAGGATGCGGCTGCCCCACTTGAGCCTCGAGCTAGGGGAGGCGCGGCCGGACCCCGCTGTCCTCGGCCCACGTGGCCCCCAGGTCCCCAGAGCGCCGAGCGGGCGCCGTTTCTGTGAACAGTGCCCACATGGGCCTGCGTCGCCCTCACCCTGGAGTTGTCACAGGCCCCACACAGGATGCACAAAGCCGCCTCTGCGGCCGCTGCTCCCTGGGCGGGCTCCCCACACCTGGACTTCCTCCCGCTCTCCATTCGGCGGCTTTTCCTACGGTCTTTCTCCCTTGGAAGCCGAGCCCCATGGGGTGTGAATGGAGAGGCGCCAGATGGCCGTTTCCTTCTCTCCGGATGCCGCGGAGGGGACCATGCGGGATGCCGCCCTGATGGCCGTGATGCTGGGCGCTGCGGGGACCAGGCCTGCCTTGGCCGTCTCCCGTCTCAGCGCAGCCCCTGCCTGCAGGCGGCCGCCCCGTGGGTGGCAGGCCAGTGGTCTGCCCCTGGGCCCACGAATCCAGCCATGCGGCGGGGCGGGCTGGGGGGCACTGTCCTCTCTTTAGCAGGGCAGGCAGCGTGCCAGGCACAGGCTCAGCGGTCCGTGGACAGTGTGGGCCACACGGGTGACCTGCCGCCTCCCCGTGCCAAGTCCACCAGGGAGCAGGGCTGGTTCTTCAGGGGGCTCCTGCCTGCTGTGCATAGCGGGCCTGGCCCCAGCTGCCAGCACAAAGCTGCACCACTCTAAGAGCTGTCCTGGCCAAGGCGGCGGGAGTTGGGGTGCCGAGTGGCTCCCTGGGTGGGTGAGCGGGGTGGGGGTGTTGGGGCTGGACCATCACGGCTCCTGAGACCTCAGGAAGTGGGGAGGGGGGCACTGGGGGCGGGGCCCTGGGCCACCGCCTCCTCCTCCTGGCTCCTCTCTCTCTCCCCCCTTTCTGCTCGTTCCCTTCTTTCCCTCCCCTTCTGGGCTCCCCTCTCTCACCAGTTTCTGCTCTCTGTCTGTCGGACCCCCTGGCCTCCCTGCCCCCTTGCCCGCCCAGCCACCCCCCACCCCTCCCCAGGAGTCAGGCGGCTCTGCCAGCCCAGCAGACTGTTTGGAATAGTTTAAATGCTTTGACACTCTGGCTGTACTGGGTGGCAGGGTGGCAGTTTACTGGGTAATTCATATGCAAAACTGCACTATAAATTTCCAGGCTGTCTCAGTTGCCGTGGCACCACGAAGCGTCTCCCCGCGTACAGTACAGTATTTCTGCCATCTTTGTTTGCATTGCAGTGAGTCATCAAAAGTCTGTCTTGTACCAACACCCGGAGCCGTGCATTCCTCTGGCACCAGCACTCCACTGTTTTTTAAAGCCGGGGCTGGGAGCTGGCATTTACTTCGGCTCCCAAATCAAAGGCGGCTATTCATTCCCGAGAGCTGCCTGAATGTCCGTCTGCATCCGGCCTCTTCATTTGGATGCTGCGCGCTGCCCCGGAGAGCCGGGCTGGGTGCAGCTGAGCCGCGGCCCAGCCCCGCGCCGAGACTCGCGCCCCCCCGCCCCCCTCCTCCTCCTCCTCTCCCGGCTCCTCTCGCCCTCCCCACCCCAAGGGCTCCCGCTCCGTTTGCTGCATTCCCGGAGCAGCTGGTGGCTGCGGGCGGCCGGGCGTGCGGGCGAGCCTGCCCCTGCCAGGCTGAGTGGGCAGTGCTGGGGCCACGGCGGCAGCGGCCAAAGGTAGGTCTTCCCCGCCGCCGGTGCCACCGGCCGGGCCAGCAACTTCTCCGCAGCCGGGGGTGCGGGAGCGGGTGGGGGGGAGGTACTGCGGGCTCTCCCTGCTGCCCCCCCCAGCAGCCGCCCACCTGCCCAACTCCTGTCTCCGCGCTCCGCCCTCCTTCGCCGGATGCCCGCACTTTCCTCCCGCGGGACAGAGCGGCCCTTTGTACGGGCTCTGACTGCGCGGAGTTGGGCCGGCCCTTCTCCAGCCCATCGGGCCCGGGGGAGTCTGGCTCCAGACCCCGGGGGCTGGCAGCACACCCCTGGCGGCATCTGAGCCCTCGCTGGGCCCTCCTCTGTCTCCCCCAGGACCCCTCTAGTCACCTGGGCTGGGAGCGAGCCAGCAGGGATTGGCTGGCAGCAGGAACCGGCGGGGTGGGGGTGGGGGGCCCGGGAGGGCACGCAGGTGGGGCTGCGACAGGCTCCCAACTCCAGCACTGGCTGCCCCGATCCCCAGGCAACTCGGGTCGGGGGGAGCTGGGTCCCGGAGTCGGACTTGCAGCTCGGGTTGGGGAGTCCGCAGTCTCCTTTGCTCGGAGGGAAGCAGAGACGGCGGAGCGACTGAGTTCTCCCTGCCCCAGCTCCCTTCTCTGGGCGCCCCCCCACCCCTGTCCGCCTCTCCAGGGGGCTGAGGGGGGCTGCTTCTCACCCTGCAGGGGCAGGACGTCCCCCCCGACCCCCGGCGGGCTCTCTGCATGGCTGCTCTAAGAGAAAAGGAAAAGAGCAAACCGAAACCAAAGCCTCCGAGAGGAGCCCCCCCACCCCGCCGTGCTCTGGGTTCTGGCCCCTCCCTTTGCTGCTAACTTTCCTGGGAGAAGAGTTGTGCGGACAGACAGAGGCCCGCTGCCCCTGCCCTTGCCCCTCCGGCACTGTGGCTGGCCGGCCTGTCCTGTCCTTCTGTGTGCCGTCTTCTCTCTCCAGGCCTCTCCTCCTGGGCCCTGCCAGGACGGTGTGTCTCCGCACCTCAGGGGCCCTTGCGCTCTGCCCTGGGGTGGCATGGGGGCACCCACACAGACACCTGGCTGGGAACCCGGCTGGGGCTCCTGGGCGGTGCTGAGAGCTCTGCCAGGGTCCCGCTGCTGCTGGGTCTGCGGCCAGACCTGGTCTGGCGCGTCGTGGCTGGGGCAAGGCTGGGGTGCCCCGGAGCCGGGGACAGGGGAGGCGGGCGCTGGGGCAGAGCCGGGTGGCGTGGAGCGTGGCCCGACCACTGGACGTCCCGGGAGCCCGACCCTGACCCCCGCGTACACGCCCTGTCTCCCGCAGATGCGCCCCACCCGGCGGCTCCCCCGCTGAGAGTCTGAGGCCACCCCCTCGCCTCCCGCCATGTCGCAGATGCTGCACATCGAGATCCCCAACTTCGGGAACACGGTGCTCGGCTGCCTCAACGAGCAGCGTCTGCTGGGCCTCTACTGCGATGTGTCCATCGTGGTCAAGGGCCAGGCCTTCAAGGCCCACCGGGCCGTCCTGGCCGCCAGCAGCCTCTACTTCCGCGACCTGTTCAGCGGCAACAGCAAGAGCGCCTTTGAGCTGCCGGGCACAGTGCCGCCCGCCTGCTTCCAGCAGATCCTGTCCTTCTGCTACACGGGCAGGCTGACCATGGCGGCCAGCGAGCAGCTCGTGGTCATGTACACGGCCGGCTTCCTGCAGATCCAGCACATCGTGGAGCGCGGCACCGACCTCATGTTCAAGGTGAGCTCGCCCCACTGCGACTCGCAGACCACCATGATCGAGGACGCCAGCTCCGAGCCCCAGAGCCCCTGCAACCAGCTGCAGCCGGCCGCCGCGCCTCCCTACGTCGTGTCCCCCTCCGTGCCCATCCCGCTGCTGACCCGCGTCAAGCACGAAGCCCTGGAGCTGCCTCTGGCCGCCGGCCCGGGCCTGGCCGCCAAGCGCCCTCTGGAGACGGGGCCCCGGGATGGCGCAGCGGTGGCCGCCGGCCCGGCAGTGGCCGCAGGCACGGCCCCTCTCAAGCTGCCCCGCGTCTCCTACTACGGGGTGCCCAGCCTGGCCACCCTCATCCCCAGCATCCAGCAGGCGCCGTACTCCCAGGGGGAGCGGACCAGCCCCGGGGCCAGCAGCCTGCCCACCACGGACAGCCCCACCTCCTACCACAACGAGGAGGATGAGGAGGACGACGAGGCCTACGACACCATGGTGGAGGAGCAGTACGGCCAGATGTACATCAAGGCCACGGGCAGCTATGCAGGTAACGCGTGGCGGGCCTGGCCCCCACCACCACTGTGGCCTCCCGCCCACGGGCATGGCCGGGGCCCTCCAGGCACCTCTCGTGTGGGCACTGAGGCTGACGAGGGCTTACCCGTGGCCTCACAGCCTGGCGGGGAGACGGGCACGTCCCAGGGCTGGGACACCTCAGGGCGGCCACTGTGCCCGAGGCGTGCAGGGGTCAGTCCCGGCTTAGACCGGACGAGCTGGCGGGAGCTGACCCTGAAGCACCAGCAGGAATTGGGTCCCTCTTGCAAGGCCTTAGCTGAGGACTTTGTATAAAGTCGACCCTGGGTGGGATGGGAGGCCCTGAAAAAGTTTAGCTACAGCGGAGCACCTGGGCCAGGACCCGGGCTCTCTCTGGACAGGTGAAAAAGACTCTGGGCCTTGGTAGACCAGGGACCTGCCCGAGGGCACCATACAGCCCTGGCTGGCCCCTCGCCTGATTGAGGCCTCAGTGGCCCTGTCAGTGAGGTTGCCCCCTCGGATCCATCTCTGTCACCTTTGACCTCCGCCCTTTGCCCCTCCCACGTGCTTTCGCCTCGAGGCTAGAGTGTCCTCGGAGCCTCGCAGTCTTGGCCAGCACCCCGGGGCAGGTCAGGAAGTGCCTCCTGAGTGCAACGAGTGCCTCCCCGCTCTTGTCTTGGAAGGACTCCCGCCTTTGGGATCATAAAGCCAGCACACCCTAACTTGAGACTCCTGGTGCTGCCTGTAAACTCCTCACGGACCCCGGAGAGGGTTCAGGGTTCGTGGGTGGAGGGCCCCAACATCGAGGCCCTGGTGTGTCCCCCTCTGCCTTCCGCGTTCCCCGAAGACCGGCTGTGTGCCTGGCCCGCCGCCTGGCCTGATTTGCATGCGGGGCCCGAGTCCAGTGACTGGCTGGCCGGAAGCTTGGTGCCAGTGGGGAGGCACCTCCCAGAGCTGGGCCCAGGGGCACTTCGGAGACTCTCTCCTCTCCTGAGACTGCCCGTGCCCTCACGCCCTGATGGGGCCAATGCTGTCCGCTTCCCCTCTTCCCCGCCTGCCGCCTCCCACTCCTCCACCTCCAGGCAGGCGCAGGTCCGTCAGTCCTGGGGGAATGGGGACGGGGAGCCAGGAGCACCGGCCAACTCAGGCCCTTGGGACAGCCGGTCCCTAGCGGCCGAGGACAGGGTGGCTGGGTCTCGGCTCTGGTCTGGCCCACCTGGGCCCCTCCCAGGGTCTCTTTCAGAGCTTCAGGGGTGGCGGTGCCCTGGACAGCTCCCGTGGGCTCGGGTGTCGTCTTCCCTGGAGCGCAGTACTTTATTTGAACACGTTTTTGTCACGCATGTGTGAGTTCTGCAGGATGCCAGCACACAGACCGCCTCTATCTGGACAGGGCTTTCCTCTTCGTGGTGGAGGGAAGGGCTTGGTGTTCCTGACCCCAGGAAACCCACAAGCTCAGGTGTGGGTCAGGCCTGGGCAGCTCCCTCTGCCCACTCCCGCCCCAGCAGCCCCCAGGCGGTGCCTCCCAAGCCCCTTCCCTGGGATGTGCAGCCTCTAAGGACCAACACACACACACACACACACACACACACACACACACACGCGCCAGCAGCAGGACAGGGCTCAGCGGAGGGGTCAGGGCCGAACCTGCTGAGGGCCCAGGGGCGGGGTTGCCCGCCTATGGTCCTTGGAGGTGCGATGCCAAACCAACAAGGGCCCTGGTACATGCCTCCCCAGGGTCTTCCCTGCTCAGCCCGCCCTGCTCTGCAGCCTCAGGCATTGACGAGTCGGAGACGGGGAGAGATGGGGCAGGGTGCTGAGGCTGGTGCTGGTGTGCGGGCAGGGCAGTAGCTCGTCTGGGGGCACCTGCTGCTCTGGGTGCACAAGCCTGGCCATCTCCTGTGATCTGGGATTTTCTGAGAGGCCAAGGGACAGTGGCCGTGGACAGCCCGGGGAGGGCTTGGGAGACCGAGCTGCCCCACAGCCTTGACTGTGCCTGGGCCCTCTCCCCAGCCCCTCTTCCCCTGAGACCACATGCCGAGTCCTCCGGGGCGGGCACGGCTCAGCAAGTCCTGCATGCTTGTGTCCCGCGGTCCCTGGATCCCCTTACCCCACGCCCCTGGGGTGTTGGAGGCAGACGGGGTGGTGATGGCAAGCTGGGAGACTGGAGGGACAGTGGGCCTGGGAGCGGCCCTGCCTCCAGCTGACCTGCGAGGCTCCGGTCTGGGTGTTCTCCTCGGTGAGCCCATAAGTGGGGCAGGGAGGGGAGGGTGTGATTTCTTGGTTAAAATCTAGGTTATCGGCAGTGACGTGGCTGGCATTGCTGGGTGCCAGGTGTGCTGGGAAGAGGGTTGTGGGGCCGGGCAGGCGGAGAGGGCCCATCCCCAGTGGCGGGCTGCTCCTTGGGTGCTGGCTCCCCGGACCCCAGGCCCCCACTGCGCACTGGCTGAATCTGGGCGGGTGACGTCCTCACACTCTCCACGGGCCGCTCGATAGCCAGGTGCCCCTCTCCTGGCACCCGGACAAAGGCAGGGCAGGGCTCCAAGCTGGTGGAATCTGGAGTGTTTGAAGGTGGACTTCTGGAGCTTTTGGGCTCTCTGGAGTCCCTTCTTCTTGGCCAAGGGAGAGGGTGGCCTGAGTGACCTTCAGGGGTCTTCTTACCAGCACCCTACGTGCCGGGCCGTGAAGGAGCCAGAGACCAAAGCCCCAGCCTCATTCCCTGAAGAGCTGCTGGCAGCCCCTCCTCGCTGGGCCCCTGCTTTTAGAAATCGAGGAATGGACCGTTACAGATGAGCAAGTGCATCTCAGTTCTCCAACAGCCCCCTCTGGGTTACTGTTCCCAGCCCGTGTGTCTCCTCCATTCCGGGCAGGTCCGGCAGTGCCATCTATCAGGGAGATGCCCTGGTTGATTCATCCACATCCCCGTCGGACACGGAGGGGTCGGGGGATGAGCCACAGAGTGGGGACCCACGCCGCCCCGGGCCCCTCCCCTGTTCTCTGTGGTCTGACCACCTTCTGGCCTGCAGGCCTGCCCTGCCCTCACTGTGCAGGTGTTGGGTCAGCAGGCAGGTGTGCTCCCTGTGGGCATCTGAGACCTGGGCGCCTGGGTATTTACACACCAACCACATACTTCCATGTTAATCCTTTCCCGGGCAGGGACCGCCTCAGGGTATCCTGCGGATGCGCGTGGACGCTGCTGGTGGCCCAGTGTGGCTCTGCTCCTCCTCTGAGTCTGCCCGCCGTCCCCACGCCTGGACGCAGGGTGGACTTGGCGGTGCTCAGGAGCGGGTGCTGGCACGCGGCTCCACATCTGTCCCCAGGTTCCGCCCACTCCGATCAGAGGCTGCACGTGGTGTCTGCGTGCAAGAGGACCGAGTCCTGCCCTGGCCCTGCCCCTGCCCGGCATGACCTGTGAGGTCAGTGTGGCCGCTGACCCATCTTACGGCTGGGGGGCCAAGCCTGCGATATCCACCCCTCTGCACAGCGGGGCGTCTCTCCAGCAGGCCCCCGGGGTGCCTGGCAATCACTGCTCCCACCCACAACTCAGAGCCCACGGGAGCTCGCTTGGGGGTCCTGCTGAGAAGGGAGAAGATGGGGTTGGTTCTGCAGGCCCCCTGCCGACCCCCCACACTGCCTTCTGGCCTGGGGGCAGGGGTATCACCCCACGAGAGTGCAGCAAAAACCCCGGCTTGTCTAGGGTGGGGGGCCCTGCCTGGGTCGGGGGGTCCTCTCTCTTTGGAGGTAGCATCCTGGCAGCTCAGATGAGAGGGGGCCCAGCACCAGGGGTCTGTCCTGTTGTGTGCCCCAAAGGCTGCCCCGAGGGCCAGCCAGCACCCCCGGTGTCATCTGAGACTGGCCCCTGAGGGCCTCCAGGGGTGGCCTCCCCGGCCCCCTGCAGTGTCCCATTTAACCCTCACCACCCAATGCCCTGAGATTTCTTCTTAAGCCAGTTTTATTGAAGTGTGACTTACATACCCCAGTGACACGGGTATGAGATGTACCCATTTGAGACCAGCTGTAGGGCCGTTAGCACAGAGAGGACGTGTCTGTCACTCTGGGGACACTCACACCTCTTTGTGGGTACCGCCCCCCCGCCAGCTGCAGGCAGCCTGGGATCTGTTTTCTGTCCTCTGGGGATGTTTGTCCGTCACCTAAACCGTCAGGCTGTCCGCACTCCAGTCTAGCTGTAGCATCAGCAGAGAGACTCTGAGACTCGCCTGTGCTGGGGGGCAGTTCTGCCTTACCCTTCCCACCTTCTGCTTATGTAAGTGTTTACGTGGAATGAAACGTGCCCGTTTCGAGTGTACAGGTGATGAGGTTGGTCACTGTGATTCGGCAAGCAGCACAGTCAAGTTTACGCGACAGTTTGCTCCCCTCAAAGTTGTCCCGGATCGCCCCTACCCCAGCCCGGCCAGCACACACCAGCTTCCGGTCACCGTCGCTGCTGCGCAAGGGGGGCTGCACAGAACGGCATCTCTTGCTCTTGCCTTCTTTCGCTTACTGTGTCTTGAGGTCCATTCATCCCTGTGGTTCTGAGCGAGGGTGCTTGGGCCTCGTAGCCACTGGGTCGCTCTCCCGTGCCGTGGACCTGCCACCAGCGCTGGCTGAGCGTGGCTCTTGCCATCGCGCTGCCGTGGACGTCCTTGTATAAGTGGGACTACGCTTTTGTCCGTCTGTTGAAGTGGTTGGGTTTTCGCATTAACTTATTGATGTGGTGTATTGCATCAGTTAATTTTTAAATGTTGAGCCACCCTTGTATTCCGGGGATAAACCCCACTTGGTCATTATGTGTTATCGTTTTGTCTATTGCTGTGTTTAATTTGCTAGTATTTTCGTAAGGAATTTTGCATTTATGAAGGCTAATTATCCGCAGTCTGCCTGCGGTGTCTTTGCTGGTTTTGTAGGACGATACACTAATGTCCTTTCTCGTTTATTTTCTGTAAGAGTTTAAGGTTGATGTTGTTTCTGTCCTAAGCGTTCTTTCACCAGTGAACGCACTTGGGCCTGCAGTTTTCATACTCAGTTGGTAAAGAATCTGCCTGCTATGCAGGAGACCCTGCTTTGATTGCTGGGTTGGGAAGACCCCCTGGAGAAGGGAAAGGCCACCCACTCCAGTATTCTGGCCTGAAGAATTCCATGGACAGTCCATGGGGTGGCAGAGTCAGACACGACTGATCCACCTTCACTTTCACTTCACTTCTGTTAGTTGAGGTATAGAACTATTCAGATTTCTCTTTCATCCCCTTCAAGCCACGGTAATTTGTATCTTTCATGGAACTTATCCATTTCTGATCTATGTAAATATTAAAATAGCCACGCCAGACCTCTCAGGTTTAGTCTTGCTGTTGGCTCTTTCCGTCTTTTTACTGTTAATCTGTTGTTCAGGCGTTACGTCACATCCGACTCTTTTGAGACCCCATGGAATGCAGCACTCCAGGCTTCGCTTTCCTTCACTATCTCAGTAACTCAGTGAGACTATGAACCATGCTGTGCAGGACCACCCAAGACGGACGGGTCATGGTGGAGAGTTCTGACACAGTGTGGTCCGCTGGAGAAGAGAATGGCAAACCGTTTCTGTATTCTTGCCTTGAGGGCCCCATGAACAGTATGAGAAGGCAGAAAGATACGACACTGTTAGTCTAGCTGTGTCTTTCTCATTTCATGTAGGTAGCACGTGGTGGTGGTGATGGTTCTTCAGTCACTAAGTCGTGTCTGGCTGCGACCCCGTGTACACCAGCCCTTCCTGTCCTTCATTATCTCCCAGAGTTTGCTCAAACTCATGTCTGTTGGTCAGTGATGCTATTTAACCGTCTCATCCTCTGTTACCCTCTTCTCCTCTTGCCTTCAATCTTTCCCAGAATCAGGATCTTTTCCAGTGAGTCGGTTCTTCACATCCGGTGACCAAAGTATTGGAACTTCAGCATCAGTCCTTCCAATAAATATTCAAGGTTGATTTCCTTTAGGATTGACTGGTTTGATCTTACAGTCCAAGGGACTCTCAAGAGTCTTCTTCAACATCACAGTTCAAAAGCATCAATTCTTTGGTGCTCAGCTTTCTTTATAGTCCAGCTTTCACATCTATACATGACTACTAGAAAAACCATAGCTTTGACTAGATGGACCTTTATCAGCAAAGTAATGTCTCTGCTTTTTAATATGCTGTCTAGATTTGTGATAGCTTTTCTTCCAAGGAGCAAGCGTCTTTTAATTTCATGGCTGCAATCACCATCTGCAGTGATTTTGGAGCCAAGAAAATAAAATCTGCCGCTGCTTCCTCTTTTCCCCCTTCTATTTGCCATGAAGTGATGGGACTGGATGGATGTGAGAGCTGGACTGTGAAGAAAGCTGAGCGCCGAAGAATTGATGCTTTTGAACTGTGGTGTTGGAGAAGACTCTTGAGAGTCCAAGGATATCCAACCAGTCCATTCTAAAGGAGATCAGCCCTGAGTGTTCTTTGGAAGGACTGATGCTAAAGCTGAAACTCCAGTACTTTGGCCACCTCATGCGAAGAGTTGACTCATTGGAAAAGACTCTGATGCTGGGAGGGATAGAGGGCAGGAGGAGAAGGGGATGACAGAGGATGAGATGGCTGGATGGCATCACCGACTCGATAGACATGAGTTTGGGTGAACTCCGGGAGTTGGTGATGGACAGGGAGGCCTGGCGTGCTGCAGTTCATGGGGTTGCAAAGAGTCAGACACGACTGAGCAACTGAACTGAACTGAATTGAATGGGACTGGATGGCATCATTTTAGTTTTTTTAATGTTGAGTTTCAAGCCAGCTTTTTCACTCTCCTCTTTCATCCTCATCAAGAGGCTCTTTAGTTCCTCTTTACTTTCTGCCATTAGAGTGGTACCATCTGCATATCTGAGGTTGTTGATATTTCTCCTGGCAGTCTGGATTCCAGCTAGTGATTCACCTAGCCCAGTTATTTCGCATGATATACAAGTGCATGGTTGAGATCTGCTTTTTTATCCAGTCTTAGCATCTTTTATTGGGAGTCTTTAGACCATTTACATTTAATGTAATTTTCAAGGGGGTTAAGGTCAGATCTGTTATCTCATTAGTCTTTTATTAGCCATGTTTTCTTTTTCCCTCTTTTCACCACTTCCTGATTGAATTTTCCCAGAGTTCCTCTTTAGCTCTACCGATAGGTGCCGTCACCTTCCACTCCCACCGTGCTTTTTTTGTCTAGAGCTGCTGCACAAATCTCTGACTTATCCCATCAGCCTTCTCAGGTCTATTGCCCCCTCCCATGGGGATACAATGGCAATTCACAACTCAGACTGTCCGTGCGTTTTTACCTGCTCTAGTTCTTTGCGAAATTGTAAAATATTTTACTTCTTCGTAGGCTGCTTTGAATCTTATCTTGTGCTCAGTCATGTCTGACTCTTTGCTGCCTTTTGGACTGTAGCCTGCCAGGCCCCTCTGTCCATGGGATTTTTCAGGTAAGAGTACTGAAGTGGGTTGCCATGCCCTCCTCCAGGGGATCTTCCCGACCCAAGAATCGAACCCTAGTCTCCTGCGTCTCCTGTACTGCGGGCGGATTCTTCACCTGCTGAGCCATCAGGGAAGCTTTATTAACGTTACTGTTTTTACTTGAAACAACCAGCTGTGTGTTTTCTACTTTTAGTCACACTCACAGTTTAGAGTAGAATTTCTCCTCTTGGGCACATTATTCTCTGAGCTCAAACAAATGCATAGAGTCACGTGATCCCCTCCACACTCAAGACCCAGAGCAGTGTGACCTCACACACGTCACCATCCCCGTGACCTCACACACGTCACCATCCCCGTGACCTCACACATGTCATCATCCCCTGTGACCTCACACGTCACCATCCCGTGACCTCACACATATCACCGTCCCCTGTGACCTCACACATGTCACCGTCCCCTGTGACCTCACACACGTCACCATCCCGTGACCTCACACATGTCACCATCCCGTGACCTCACACATGTCACCGTCCCCTGTGACCTCACACATGTCACCATCCCGTGACCTCACACATGTCACCGTCCCCTGTGACCTCACACATGTCACCATCCCGTGACCTCACACATGTCACCGTCCCCTGTGACCTCACACATGTCACCATCCCGTGACCTCACACATGTCACCGTCCCCTGTGACCTCACACATGTCACCGTCCCCTGTAACCTCACACATGTCACCATCCCGTGACCTCACACATGTCACCGTCCCCTGTGACCTCACACATGTCACCTTCCCCGTGACCTCACACATGTCACCATCCCCGTGAGGCCCCGCGGTAGTCTCCTTCCTCTCCCCCAACTCCTGCAACCACCGGCCTGTTTTTGTCCCATCAGTAGAATCACACACTGTACGGTCTTTCGAGTCCGAATGCATTTGAGATTCACTTTTTTTGTGTGCCTTCTTGGTTCATTTGTTGTTTGACTGCTGAGTAGTACTCCCACAGTGGGTTTAACATCTTACAGAAAGACGCAAATGAACTTTTCGGCCAACCCAGTATTTGCCAGTTGAAGGACCTGTGGTTTTTTTCTGGGTTTTAGTGGTTATGAATTGAGCTGCTGCCAACGTGCAAAAAGAAAAAGGTTTTTGCACACACTTCAGTTTTCAGTTCTATTTGGTAAATTAGCCTAGGAGTGACGTCATAGGTGGTATGGTAAGACGTATTTAACTTCATAACAAACTGCCCAGACCCTTGTAGTCCTGTCACTTTGCATCACAGCCAGCAGAGCAAGAGTTCCTGTTGCTCCATGTTCGCATTGGTGCTTGGTTTTGTCTTGTCTTTTTTTTTAAAGCCGTCCTCAAGGACGTGACTGTGACACCACTGTGACTTCCCTGGTGGCGCAGATGGTAAAGCGTCTGCCTACAATGCGGGAGACCTGGGTTCGATCCCTGGGTCGGGAAGATCTCCTGGAGAAGGAAATGGCAACCCACTCCAGTACTTTTGCCTGGAAAATCCCATGGACAGAGGAGCGTGGTAGGCTACAGTCCATGGGGTCGCAAAGAGTTGGACACGACTGAGCGACTTCACTTTCACTTTCACTTTCAAGGTCGGTAATGGTGTCTCCCTGCAGCTGTAATTTGTATTTCTCTGCTGTCTAATGATGGGGAACGTCCTTTGTGTGTTTGTGTGCCTTCTGTATACCCATTCTGCTCAGGTGTCTTTTTGAGCCTTTGTCCTCTTTTTATTGGGTGGTTTGAATAGTGAGTATCGTTGATATTGTGTATTCTTCATACCTTCCAGAGGAAAATCCTGTGTTGGATATGTGATTCCTAAACATTTTCCACCAGACTGTAGTTTGTCTTTTCTTTCTCTTAATAATGTCTTTCGTAGACATTTAAAATTTTTGATGACGTTTAAGTGGTTAATCATTTACCTTACAGACCATGCTTTTGGTGTTGTGTTTGAGTCTTTACCTGACAAGATTATAAAAAATGTTCCCACTATGTTTCCTTCTAGATGTTTTAGTCTGTGCCCCATTTTGAGTTAATTTTTGTACAAAGTGAGAGATATGGTCAAGGTTCTGAATATTTCTTTCATGTGGATGTCTCATTTACTTTTGAAGAAATTTAAAATATGAAAAAATCTATTATATTTGCCCACATACTTACCTTGTCCAGTTCTTCACACTTCATATAGATTCGTTTCTATCTGGTGTCATCTTCCTTCTGCTTAAAGAATTTCCTTTAACATTTCTTACAGTCCTAGTGATGGACTAGTGATGAAGCCTCAAAAATTTACAAAGAGGTTTTTATATTACCTTTTAAAAAATCTGCCTTATTGAAGTATAATGTATATACAGTGAGATTAACCTTCACTATACAGTCGTCACCTTCGTTTTTTTAAAGGGTATTTTTGCTGGATATAGAATTCTAGGTTGACTATTACTTTCTGCTTTCAGTAGACATTCTCTCGTTTTCTGAAATGCAGTTTTCTCCCCCTCAGGAAATCAAAGTCATTTTTCTCTGTGTGTCTCTTTACAAGTTGTGTCTTTTCTTTTTAGGCTGCTTTTATCTCTGCTTACAGTTTGCTGAGCTTTTTGGACGTGTGCATTTATACCATTATTCCTTCAATTATCTTGTGCCCCTCCCTGCATAACTCCAGTTAAACATGCTTTTGCCCCTGAGATCCCAAGGCTTTGTTTATTTATTAGTGTAGAGCCTTTTTTCTCTTCAGGCTTTAGATGGAGGAGTTTCCATTGCTATTTCTTCATGGTCTCTGATCTTTCTCGTGGTTCCATTTTGTTCTTATTTGCATGTGGCATTTTTCCGCTCGTGAGTTCGGGCTTTGACATTTTAAAACTATTTTCTGATTGTGTTTCTAGCTGGTTTAAAGTCTTTGCCTGTTCATGCCCTCTTCTTTGTCACTTCTTCGTCTGTTTCTACCTACCGATTTTTCTCCGCCTTAGGATTTCCTTTTTGTGGTTCATTTTTCTCTCTTTCTTTCTTTTTTAAGTTGGCTGTGCTGGGTCTTATCTGCAGCATGTGGAATCTAGTTCCCTGACCAGAGGTCAGACCTGGTCCGCCTGCGTTGGGAGTGTGGAGTCTTCGCCTCTGGAGCACCTCCTGCGTTGGGAGTGTGGAGTCTTAGCCTCTGGAGCACCAGGCGAGTCCCTTTTTCGTGGTTCTTCATGCTTCTGTTAATTCTGTAACAGATGCTGGACACCGTGAATATTGAGCGCTGGCCGGCAGTCTGTTGTCCCGAATCTCTTACAGTGAAGTGGAATTTCCATAATGAGTAATGACTTTGAGCACTTTCTCATGCTTTCGGCAGTTCAGCCGTCTTCCTCTGTGAAGGGCCCATTTAAACTTTCTTTCCCACACGTTTGCAGAGCGAGTTGTCTGTTCTTTTCCCACAGCTTCTCGGGAGCTCTGTGTACTCTGGATAGTCCTCTTTTCTCAGTTTGAAAGTTCTAAATAGCTTCTCCCACTCTACAGCTTGTCTTGTCATCTTCTTAATGTAATGTTGATGTAGTAAGTTGATTAGTTTTTCTCTTTTTCAATGGCAATTTTGATTTCATGTTTAAAGAACTCTTCCTTTACCTCATGGTCATTGTGGTATTCTCTGTGTATTTGTAAAAAAATGTTTTTTCTGATTTGAAGTCATTTAAAATTTGACAGAGATGTTTCAAGAAAAGTACTAAGAACTCCTGTATACATTTTCCACAGACTCATTAGCTGGTAAGAATCTGCCATATTTGCTTTATCACTCTTACTTTTTCAGTTCAGTTCAGTCACTCAGTCGTGTCTGACTCTTTGCAACCCCATGGACTGTAGAACGCCAGGCTTCCTTATCCATCACCGACTCCCAGAGCTTGCTCAAACTCATGTCCATTGAGTTGTTGATGCCATCCAACCATCTCATTCTCTGTCGTCCCCTTCTCCTCCTGCCTTCAGTCTTTCCCAGCATGAAGGTCTTATCCATTGAGTCAGTTTTTCACATCAGGTGGCCAAAGTATTGGAGCTTCAGTTTCAGATCAGTCCTTCCAATGGATATTCAGGACTGATTTCCTTTAGGATGGACTGGTTGGATCTCCTTGCAGTCCAAGGGACTCTGAAAAGTTTTCTCCAACACAACAGTTCAAAAGCATCAGTTCTTCAGCACTGAGCTTTATTTATGGTCCAACTCTTACATCCATTCATAACCACTGGAAAAACCATAACTTTGACTAGACGGACCTTTGTCGGCAAAGTAATGTCTCTGCTTTTTAATATGCTATCTAGGTTTGTCATAGCTTTTCTTCCAAGGAGCAAAGCTTTTAATTTCATAGCTGCAGTCACCATCTGCAGTGATTTTGGAGCCCAAGAAAAGAAAGTCTGTCACTGTTTCCCTTATTTCCCCATCTATTTGTCATGAAGTGATGGGACCAGATGCCATGATCTTAGTTTTCTGAATGTTGAGTTTTAAGCCGAGTTTTTCACCCTCCTCTTTCACTTTCATCAAGAGGCTCTTTAGTTCTACATTTTCTGCCGTAAGGGTGGTGTCATCTGCATATCTGAGTATTGATATTTCTCCCGTCAATCTTGATTCCAGCTTGTGCTTCATTCAGCCCAGCATTTCCCATGATGTATTCTACATATAAGTTAAATAAGCAGGGTGACGATATATAGCCTTGACAATACTCCCTTCCCAATTTGGAACATGTCTGGTTCTAACTATTGCTTCTTGACCTGCATACAGATTTCTCATGAGGCAGGTAAGGTGGTCTAGTATTCCCATCTCTTTCAGAATGTTCCACAGTTTGTTGTGATCCACACAGTCAAAGGCTTTGGTGTAGTCATTAAAGCAGAAGTAGATGTTTTTCTGGAACTTTCTTGCTTTTTCTCTGATCCAGCAGATGTTGGCAATTTGCTCTCTGGTTTTTCTGCTTTTTCTAAATCCAACTTGAACATCTGGAAATTCTTGGTTCACGTTCTGTTGAAGCCTCGCTTGGAGAATTTTCAGTATTGCTTCGCTAGCGTGTGAGATACTCCAGGAGTTGGTAATGGACAGGGAGTCCTGGCATGCTGTGGTCCATGGGGTCGCAAAGAGTGGGACATGACTGAGCGACTGAACTGAACTAAGTTGAGTGCAATTGTGCAGTAGTTTGAGCATTCTTTGGCATTGCCTTTCTTTGGGATTGGAATGGAAACTGACCTTTTCCAGTCCTGTGGCCACTGCTGAGTTTTCCAAATTTGCTGGCATATTGAGTGCAGCACTTTCACAGCATCATCTTTTAGGATTTGAAATAGCTCAACTAGAATTCCATCACCTCCACTAGCTTTGTTTGTACTGATGCTTCCTAAGGCCCACCTGACTTCGCATTCCAGGATGTCTGGCTCTGGGTGAGTGATCACACCATCATGATTATCTTGGTCATGAAGATCTTTTTTGTACAGTTCTTCTGTGTATTCTTGCCACGTCTTCTTAATATCTTCTGCTTCTGTTAGGTGTATACCGTTTCTGTCCTTTATCGAGCCCATCTTTGCATGAAAAGTTCCCTTGGTATCTCTAATTTTCTTGAAGAGATCTCTAGTCTTTCCCATTCTATTGTTTTCCTCTATTTCTTTGCATTGATTACTGAGGAAGCCTTTCTTATCTCTCTTTGCTATTCTTTGGAACTCTACATTCAGATGCTTATATCTTTCCTTTTCTCCTTTGCTTTTCACTTCTCTTCTTTTCTCAGCTATTTGTAAGGCCTCGTCAGACAACCATTTTGCCTTTTTGCATTTCTTTTTCTTGGGGATGGTCTTGATCACTGCCTCCTGTACAGTGTCAAGAACTTCCATCCAAAGTTCTTCAGGCTCTCTGTCTATCAGATCTAGGCCCTTGAATCTGTTTGTCACTTCCACTGTATAATTGTAAGGGATTTGATTTAGGTCATACCTGAATGGTCTAGTGGTTTTCCCTGTTTTCTTCAATTTAAGTCTGTCTTTGGCAATAAGGAGCTCATGATCTGAGCCACAGTCAGCTCCCGGTCTTGTATTTGCTGACTGTAAAGAGCTTCTTCATCTTTGGCTGCAAAGAATATAATCAGTCTGATTTTGGTGTTGATTATCTGGTGATGTCTATGTGAAGAGTCTTCTCTTGTGTTGTTGGAAGAGGGTGTTTGCTATGACCAGTGCATTCTCGCAGCAAAATTCTATTAGCTTTTGCCCTGCTTCATTCTGTACTCCGAGGCCAAACTTGCCTGTTACTCCAGGTATCTCTTGACTTCCTGCTTTTGCATTCCAGTCCCCTATAATGAAAAGGACATCATTTTTTGGTGTTAGTTCTAGAAGGTCTTGTAGGTCATCATAGAACCGTTCAGCTTGAGCTTCTTCGGTATCAGTGGTCGAGGCATAGACTTGGATTACTGTGAGAATTGAATGGTTTGCCTTGCAAATGAACAGAGCTCATTCTTTCCTTTTTGAGACTGCACCAAAGTACTGCATTTTGGACTCTCTTGTTGACTCTGATGGCTACTCCATTTCTTCTAAGGGAATCTTGCCCACAGTAGTAGATATAATGGTCATCTGAATTAAATTCTCCCGTTCTGGTCCATTTTAGCGCGCTGATTCCTCGGGTGTCGACGTTCACTCTTGCCGTCTCTTGTTTGACCACTCCCGATTTGCCTAGATTCACGGACCTGGCATTGCAGGTCCCTACGCAGTACTGCTCTTCACAGCATCGGACCTTGCTTCCATCTGCAGTCGCATCCAGAGCCGGGGTTGCTGTTGCCTTGGCTCCGTCCCTCCATTCTCTCTGCAGCTCTTTCTCCTCTTCTCTAGGAGCCTGCTGGGCGCCTCCCGACCTCGCTCCTCTTTCCGCCTCCTGTCTCTTCACCTTTTCACGCTGTTCATGTTTCACTTTTTGTGTGTAGTTGTGTGGTTTTTTTTTTTTTGTCCTGAACTGCTTCAGAACTGTTGAAGATCCTATGCTCTTTTACTCCAAAATACTGAGCGTTGTTTATCCAGGAGATACTCTCTTGCATAAACACAACACAGTGTTCACAACTCAGGAAATTCAGTTTTGACATAGCACTGCTGTATAATCAACGGTCCATGCTAAGTCAGGTGTCTCCACGTTGTAGTATATCTGGAATTGTGTGTGTGTGGTTTTTTCAATGTGGGTGACATGGGGCTGAAGATTTACTTTTTTCTCGTACGACTTGCTAGCCGATCTACCACTTTCTTTTGAGAAGACCGCCTCTTCCGACCGATGCGACAGTTCCCCTGTGTTGACCCCAGATGTCTGTAAAGTGTGCGAATTCTCTCTGAGCTTGGCTTGTCTCTGCCAGGCCCCAGTCTCCTGATGTCTATATAGTATAAATCTCCCAGGTTTTTGCTCCTTACTGCTGCCCTGCTTTGGTTCTTTTTTGCATTTGTTTATCCTTTCAGGACCAGTTCGTCAGATGTGCACAACTCCTCTTGGAAGCTGGTGGATTTCATTGACCTTCCAGATTAGTCTAAGGTGAACCGCTGTCTATAAGACTGGGTGCGTCCCTCCATTCATCTACATTTTTTTCCATTTTTCTTGGGGCTATTTTGTAGTTTTTCAGTCCATCTTTCATTAGATTTATTCCTAGGAATTTATTTTTTTGGTCTTGATCCACATGGTATTTACGTTTCTCTCTCTCTCTGTTTTTTCATTATTTGTTACTAGTATCTAGAAACAAATTGGTTTCGTGTTTGTTTTTTTTTTAAATCTGGCCACCTAGCTAAATTCCCTTATTTATTCTAACAGTTTGCTTGCAGATTCTTTTGGATTTTCTCTGTGTACAGTCGTGTCATCTGCTAAAAATGACCACTTTATTTATTTATTCCTGTTCTTCCCCTTTTAATTTTCTTTCTTGCCTGACTGTACTGGCCAGGGTTTCTCATTCACTCTTGTCTTCTTTCCAAACTCTGGAGAAGCTATCAATATTTCATCTTTAAGTAGGATATTTGCTCAAGGCTTTTGTGTGTATATGATACACTTTATCAGATGAAGGAAGTTTCCTTTCCTAGGTTGAGTATTTTTTTTTTTCATAAATAAGTGTCCATTTGAACAAAAGCTTTTCCAGACTTCCCTGGTGGCTCAGTTATTGAGACTCTCTGCTTCTGCTACAGGGGATGCAGGTTCAATTCCTGGTCCAGGAACTAAGATCCCACATGCTGTGCAGCGTGGCCAAAAAAAAAAAAAAGATTAAAAAAGCCTTTTCTTTAAATATTGAAATGGTCATATAGTTTTCCTCTTCTGCTTTGTTAATGTTATGACTTGCTTTTGAATATTAAAAGACCTTGTGTTCCTGGAATAAGTTAAACCTTGTGACGTAGAATCCTTTTTCATTACCCCTGGATTCAAGTGCCTAATATTGTTGCCCTTTTGAGAGAGGTTTTCCAGACCTGGAACACCCTCCTCAGTGTTCATCTGCTAGAAGGAGGCCGCAGGTAGGAGAGACAGGTGAGATGTCAGGTGTCTGCTGCTGTTGCTGCTAAGTCGCTTCAGTCATGTCCGACTCTGTGTGACCCCAGAGACAGCAGCCCGCCAGGCTCCCCCATCCCTGGGATTCTCCAGGCAGGAACACTGGAGTGGGTTGCCATTTCCTTCTCCAATGCATGAAAGTGAAAAGTGAAAGTGAAGTCGCTCAGTCATGTCCGACTCTTCCTGCATGGACTGCAGCCCTCCAGGCTCCTCCGTCCACGGGATTTTCCAGGCAAAAGGACTGGAGTGGGGTGTTTAGCGGTTGCTAAATCAAGGGAGCCACCCCTCTGCAGCCAGACTCTGCACGTGGAGCCCCTGGCTCTGTGGAGGGTGCCCGCTGCCCCCTACAGTTGTCCCGTGCTCCAGCCTGGAGCATTGGGAATCCTGTTAAATGCATACCTCCCACCCACACACAGCACAAGCACTGTGTGTGTGTGTGTGTGTGTGTGTGTGTGTGTGTGTGTGTGTGTGTGTGTGTGTGTGTGTGTGTGTGTGTGTGTGTGTGTGTGTGTGTGTGTGTACACACGCGCGCATGCTCAGTTCTGCTCAGTTGCTTCAGATTCTGTGTGACCCCATGAACGGTAGCCCTCCAGTCTCCTCCATCCATGGGATCCTCCAGGCAAGAATACTGGAGTAGGTTGCCATGCCCTCCTCCAGGGGCTCTTCCTGACCCAGGGATTGAACCCCTGTCTCTTGCATTGCAGGCGGATTCTTTTACCATCTGAGTCACCTGGGAAGCCCGGATGCCAGTACAGGTTCCTCAAACCCACCTCAGAGGAGGCGAGAGTTTGGAGCCAGTGCCTGGATCGCCAGCCATGTGGGACAAGCCTATGCTTTTCATATGGGCTCATATTTCCTTTAGGAGTTTTGTAACATATGGACAAGAGAAGAGGCCCTCTGATTTTCCTTTAAGGTCACGTTTTCCTTTTTGCTGGCAGAATTATCTGGCCTCATAAAATGAATTGAGAATCACCCCCGCCCCTTTTATAAAATGACCTGGCAGAGTCTGTATAAGATTAGCTGACTTCCTTCTTAAATATATGAAGTAATACACAGGTGAAGCCATGCAAGCCAGGAGGTTTTTGCAAGATGGTGTTTTTCAGACTCGTGTTTATCAGGTCCCGGCTCAGATTTCTGTCTCTTCTTGCGTCAGTGTTGGTTAAGTTACATTTCTCTAGAAGCTTAAGGGCCTCATCTAATTTTCAAATTTATTGGCATGAATCTACTGCTAATATCCTCTTAACATCTTCCTAATGTTTGTGGAAGAAAGAGGCAAACTGCGACACAGACTGATCTGCCCCCTGGCCAGTGTAGGTACCGCCCCCGCACAAAGGCTGCTGTTTATATTTTCAGAGAGAAGTTTAGAAGGAAAAAAGGGGAAAACAAAGAAGGAAATGCAGCCGAAGGTAGCCCAAAAGACTGACCCTCTGACCCTCTGACCCTTTTCAGTAAAAGTCTGCCAACCTCTGTTCTCTAGACTCTGCTGGGTCATGTTCATAGAACGGTAGCATTTAACATTGTTAATTAGGGTCTTTTCACCTCATTATCCTTCATTTAGGCTTGCTGGGGATTTTCCAACATATTAGTCATGAAAAAAAAAGTTATGTGAATCATTTTTTAAAAGCCTTTGTTGAATGTGTTACAGTACTGCTGCCGTTTACGCTTTGGTTTTTTGGCCCCAAGGCACGTGGGATCTTGTTCCTCAAGCAGGGATCAAACCTGTACCCCCTACGCTGGAAGGTGAAGTCTTAACCCCTGGATCTCTAGGAAAGTTCCAACATACTAGTCTTTTCAAAGAGCCACCTTTTGGCTTTTTCTCTCTTATGTATATGGTTGACCTTCAAACTGCATGGGTCCACTTGTATATAGGTTTTTGGCAATAAATGCAGTCCTTGTAAATAAATATGCATTTCTTTTCTACACTATCTTTCCTTTTTTGATGTCTGGTACCACTGACATGTTAATACGTGCAGTGTTTCATGTCATATAGGACAATATAAATGTAGGTACTGACAAACAGGTGATTCACCTTGGAAACAGCACAAACGTAAGGACATCAGTAAATACAGTCCAGTGCTGTAAATACATTCTCTTCCTTACGATCTTGTTAATAACGCTTACTTTTCTTCAGCTGAATTTAAGAATACAGTATAAATATATATAACATGCAAAATCTGTGTGAACTGACTGAGATGTAAGGCTTCTGGTCAACAGTAAATTATTAGTAGTTAGGTTTTGGGGAGACAAAAGTTTTATGTAGATTTTCAACTGCTCAGGGGGGGTGGGTGCCCCAACCCTCACATTGTATAAGGGTCAACTGTGCTTTATATATATATAAAAACATATATAATTGTATATAAAATTTCAGTTTATTATATATGTTTTTATATATTCAATTATTAATTTTAAATTAAATATACATATATTTAATTTCAGTTTATTTCTGCTTTCTCTGAGTTAACCTGCTATTCTTGCCCTAGTTTTTGTGGTCAGTTGATTTCTCAGCCTTTTCTAATATAAACACTCAAGGACTGTCCATTTCCTGCTCATCATGGCTTCATTCTACTCAGCACATTTTGATATGTTGTTATCTCCATTATTATTCAGTTAAAAATAATCCCCAGTGCTTCTGTTGCTTTTTGTTGTTTTTCCTTGACCCTTGGGTTATCTAAGGGTGTTATGTGGGTTTAAAATTTCAATCCTGTTTTGGATTTCTGGTCATCCTTTTGTGGTTATCTCTGATTTGTTATTCCCCGTGGTCTCAGAGCCTCCTCCAAGCACTCCATTGCGCTGGCATCTGCCGAGACTCACTCTGTACCCCGGAACATGTTCTCCATGCACCGGCAAAAACTGCATCGTTCAGCCTGATAAACTGCACCGAAAGTGACGTCGAGTCTTGCATACGCTTTCTGATTCTCTGTTTTCTTCTTGCATGGGTTGGCTCCCCAGAGGGGATGTTCGCGTCTCCAGGTATACGGTAGATGCGCCATTTCTCCTTTCAGCTCTGCCAGTTATTGTGAAGTTGTGATCTGGACCCCTGTTCTGTCTTACCACTGGCTTGCTTTATCTTCTTGGCGAGCTGGTCGTCTTGGAAATACCCCGCAGCAGCAGGCAGGCCCCTTGCTTTGAAGTCTGTGTGGTCTCGCCTCGGCGCAGCTGCCCCGGGCCCTCCTCTTTGATGTTCACCTGCTGCATCTTGTCCCCGACCTTTTGCTTTCAGACTTTCTTTGTCCTTTTGTGTAAGGTGGTCTCCTGTTTTTTTTTTTTGTTGTTGTGGTGGTTTGTTTATTTTTTTATGCAGTCTTTAACAGTTCTTCATTGGAGTGTTTAGTCCAACTACATTTCATGAACTGCTGGTGTTTGGGGGTTTCATCTCCTTTTTTTCCCCTGATCTACTGTGGTTTCTCCATTTTCCCTCTTTCGTTCAGGCCACTCAAGCACTTTAATCTGCTTATTTGCTTTCCTGTGTCTGTTTTAAATTTGCCTACTGGTCTCTTTAGCGCTCCCCTGGTGGCTCAATGTAAAGAATCCGCCTGCCAATGCAGGAAACAGAGCTATGATCCCTGGGTTGGAAAGATCCCCTGGAGAAGGAAATGACTGCCCACTCCAGTATTCTGCCTGCAGAATGCCCATGGACAGAGGAGTCCAATGGGCTGCAGTCCACACATGCGTGCTCAGTCGTGTCTGACTCTTTGCAACCGTATGAACTGTAGCCTGCCAGGCTCCTCTATCCATGGGATTCTCCAGGCAAGAATACTGGAGTGGGGTGCCATCTCCTCTTTCAAGGGACCTTCCCAACTTCTGGGATTCAACCCATAGCTCCTGCCACATTTCCAGCATTGGCAGGCGGGTTCTTTACCACTGAGCCACCTGGGAAATGCCATCACTTCATGGCAAATAGATGGGGAAACAATGGAAACAGTGACAGACTTTCTTTTCTTGGGCTCCAGAATCACTGCAGATGGTGACTGCAGCCATGAAATTAAAAGACTTCTCCTTGGAACAAAAGCTGTGACCAGCCTAGACAGCATATTAAAAGGCAGAGACAGTACTTTGTTGACAAAGGTCTGTCTGATCAAAGCTATGGTTTTTCCAGTGGTCATGTATGGATATGAGAGTTGGACCATAAAGAAATCTGAGCACTGAAGAATGGATGCTTTTGGACTGTGGTGTTGGAGAAAACTCTTGAGAGTCCCTTGGACTACAAGGAGATCAAACCAGTCAATCCTAGAGTAAATCAGTCCTGAATATTCATTGGAAGGACTGATGCTGAAGCTGAAGCTCCAATACTTTGGCCACCTGATGTGAAGAACTGACTCACTGGAAAAGACCCTGATGCTGGGAAAGATAGAGGGCAGAAGGAGACAACAGAGGATGAGATGGTTGGATGGCATCACCGACTCGATGGATCTGAGTTTGAGTAAGCTCCTGGAGTTGGTGATGGACAGGGAGGCCTGGCGTGCTGCAGTCCACCGTCAGACACAACTGAGCGACTGAACTGAGCTGAACATCTGGGAAGTCCTTAGAGATTAGCAGACAAACTGCAGCCCATGGGGTCACAAAGAGTGAGGCGCAACTTAGCACATAAACAACAGCTGGTCTCTTAAGGGTTGGAGGTCCTCTCAACTCAGAGCCTTCCTTCAGGGACCTTCCCCTCTAGTGCTTGCCAAGACCTCCACGACTTTAGCCTCCTTTGTGTCCCCCTGACGTACTGGGTAGGGGTGAGAGTGTTTGCATGTTTTTAGCTGCACCCTTTGTCATTGTTGTTTTAAATACCTGTGTTTATACTTATCTGCGCATTTATTTTTTCCATGTCTTCCTGTGTTACCCTCTGTCTGGGATTAGTTTTTTGTTGTTGTTGTTGTTGTTTTCTAATGTGGACCGTTTTTAAAAAGTCTTTATTGAATTTTTTACAACAGTGCTTCAGTTCTGTATTTTGGTTTTCTGACCGTGAGGCATGTGAGATCCTAGCTCCCCTGCCAGGGATTGAACCCCCACTGCCTGCCCTGGAGGGTGAAGTCAACCACTGGACCCCTGGGGAAGTTCCAAGGGTCACTGTCTTTCACGTGACTTCATGTCTTTGATCAGTTCGAAGTTCTCGGTCACAATACCTCCCCACGTGCACCCACCCTCCTCCCGCTCACCGCGCCCTGTGAATTCCACGTAACCCTTGTTCTGTTTCACGACTTTTCTATTCCTTTTTTCTTCTGCAGCTTCCATCTGGATGTTTTGGATTGAGTTATTTTCCGGCTCACCAATCTTCTCATCTGCCCTGTTTAATTTACTCCTGAACCAATCATCTTTCTAGCATTAGATTCTTTTTACTGATTCTAGTTTTCTGGTGAAATTTCTCCGTCTTGTCCATTCCTTGCACAAACGAAGAGAGGTTATTTGAAAGACAGAATCTGCCTGTATTCTGTTACAGATCGCCTGTGGGTCCGATCAGATGTCTTTTTTGTAGATGGTGAGTTTTTTTCTTAATCACTCGTTTCTGACTGCGCCGGGTCTTTGTCGCTGCTCATGGACTTTCTCTAGTTGCAGTGGCGGCTTCTCGGGGGCTTCGGTAGTTGTGGTGCCGCAGCGTGTGGGATTTCTTGGATCAGAGATTGAACCTGCGTCCCCTGCATTGGCAGGCAGGATCTTAACCACTGGACCACCATGAAGTCCCCCTGGTGATTTTTTATTGAATGCTTCACGATGTGTGAATACATTTTGGAAGCTCTAAGCAGAGCTGCTCCTCAGAGGATGTGGGACCTGTCTTTAGAGTCCTTCGCGAGAGACCCTCGGGTTTGTCAGGAAGTGATGTGACCTGCTGGAGCAAGTCAGGCGGGGGCGCTCCTGGCCACCCTGCTCGTGGGCCCTGGCTGTCCCCGGGTCTTGGTGAAGTCCTTGGTATTCCCCCGAGCACCGCCTCCTCTGCAGGCCCTCAGATCCGATGCTTGTCTAGCTCACACGTGGGATACCACGTTCCCAACTTAAGTTGCTTTTCCGTTTCTTGGCAATAGCTTTTCTGCCTCTGGTCCTGCACGCGTGCTACTTAGCGGTTGGCAGATACATCGAAGAGAACTTGGGAAGCTGTGTCCAGGTGTCAGCTCCCGGCCAGGACCCTGCAGGCTCTCGACCCCTCTGTCTGTCTGGCACCCTCCTTGGGCTTGCTGCTCCCAGAAGTCCCCCCCACCCCACCCCACGGGGCAGCCACTGTCCTCCGTCCGATTTGTAATGTCACGTCAGTTTCCGGTGCGCGGCTGAGTGATTCATTGCACAACACACTGGTGTCTGTTCTTTTTCCAGTGCTTTTCCCACTTAAGCTCATTACAGAACTCTGAGTAGAGTTCCCTCTCCTGTGTGGTAGGTCCTTGTTGTTTATCTGCTTTGTATATAGAACTGTATGTATGTTAATCCCAAACGCCTGATGTATCCCTCCCCTCTGTAACCACAAGCTTGTTTTCTGTGTCTGTGAGTCTGTTTATGTGTGTCAGTAAGTCCGTTTGTGTGGTTTTCTTAAGATTCTGCGTGTAAATGATGTCATCTGATATCTGTCTTTGTCTGACTTACTTAGTGTGACCATCTCTACCAGGCAGCTTCCTCTGTGTCCTTCTTGGCCGTGCTGTGCGGCGTGCAGAATCTGAGTTCCCAATCAGGGATAGGACCCGGGCCCCCAGCACTGGGAGCCGCTGGACCACTGGGGAAGTGCCTGTGCTCGCTCTCTTGAGGAGGGCAGAACAGTCACACAGTGGAAAGCCACCCACCCTCACCTCCCACTCTGGTCCCCAGCAGCGTCCCCAGTCAGCCTGGCGTCCACGGGTGGGCAGCGGGCCTGCGAGCGTCTCTAGGTCAGCACTGGACGGAAGGATGGGGAACAGAAGAGGCACGCGGTCACAGTGGTGATGGGAGAAGCTGCTGGACTCTCTCTAGGGGGGCTGTGGGAGGCCAGACGGGACCGCTAGGGTCTCCCAGGGCCAGACTCGGACACAGGACGCAAAAACAACAAACGGAACCCAGGTCTGAGTGGGGTGTGCCAAGTAGGGTGTGGAGCTGCCCAGGGGGAGTGTCAGGGTTCCAAGCTGTCCCAGAGGGGCCAGTCGCCAGGCCAGGGACAGGCCTCTGCAACCCCCACGTCTTCCCAGCAGCTGAGCCCGGAACTTCCTGAGTGCAGGGCCCCCGAGACCCACATGGGTCCCTTTGTGACCCTGCTTCCAGGAGTCTGCTGACCAGGGTTTGCACATAGGTCCTCCCCAGCCTTGGCCTCGAATTTCTGTTTCCACCTTTATTTTTCTTTCTTTCTAGACTCTTGCTACTTTTTTTTACCCCATGTGCCAAATTGCGCTGGTTCTTGGATGCATCCTCCCCCCGAAGTTTTAGATCCAAGAAACAAGATGCGTCTTACTGTCTGTGGTGCGTCACGGTTACGTAGGAGGCACGTAAAGGCGGGACGATGGCTGCAGATGCTCACCCCGTCCCTCCCACCTGGGCCTGCATGTACCTGCAGGAAACCCACCTGCCCTGTTCCGAGGAGGCTGACGGGGGTGTCCAGAGCACGATGTCCATCACAGGTGTGGCCCTTTCGAAACTGCGGGTCTAGTTGGCACCGAGCTGGCAGCTGCAGGGACAAGCCAGATTGCCCACCTGTGGTGTGTTTGTCGTGAGTGGAAGCCACCTGGAGCTGAGCAGAGGGGGCTGAGCGGCCTCCTGGGCGCCGGGTGGTGTGACCTGAGCGTCCACCACCCAGAAGAGCTCCGTCAACCAGCCTCCAGGGCCCCAGGGCTCGCCCACGCTGCTCTGATGACCACCCCGACCCCACGGCCTGGCAGCCCCTCTCCTCTGTTCACCCCGGTGTTGGCTGTGTCTTTGGCCGTGTCCTCCATGTGGACCCACCCTGGAGATAACCCTGGACACTGCTTCTCCACTGGGTGCAGCAAGCCTGGGATCCATCCAAACTGTGCACCAACCACTGGTACCTCGTGGCCCCGTGGTGACCGTCGTGTGGACGGCTCCCCGGCTGTCCCTTCCCCGATGCGGGATGTTGGGTGTTTCCAGTTGGCGTCTGTGGACAGAGCTTGTGGGCATTACTGCACAGGCTTGCGCTCATCTCTCTCTCTTCTCCTGGGTAAACACCTGGAAGCGGAGTGCTGGCTCAGCACCGCACACGTCTAACTTTGTAACAAATGGCCTCATGGTTCCCCGAGGCCTGTGCCATGTTGTTCCCGTGGACGGGCAGGCGGGTGCGTGACTGTGCCAGGGGCCCTGGGTCCTCGCTGGGTGCGCTGTGCTTGGGTCCTGCCAAGCTGTCCGAACCTCGAGGAGTGTTGTCTCAGCGTGGCTTTAATTTCCGTTTTTCTAAGGGCTGGTGATGAACGTCTTTTCTTGTGCTGATTCGCTGTCTGTGTGTTCTCTGCTAACGTATCTGTTCAGCTCTTCTGCCTGCTTTTAAAGTTGGATTGTTCGCCCTGCTCCGGTTGAGTTTCCCTTGTCTTCCCTAGGGTTTTTCTTTGTCAGGCACGTGCTTTGCAGATCTTGCCTTGGTCATCTTTTATAGACAACAAGTTTCGTTTCATTGTAATGGTGTTTAGTTTCTTATTTAACTTCTTTTAGTGATTGTGCTTTTGGGGTTCTGTCTAGGCTTTTAGCTAAACCCAAGATCACAGATTTGCTGCTGAAAGTTCTGTAGGTTTGTGTTAACGCTTAGGTCTGCAGCCCACTTGGGTTCAGCTTCACATACGGTGCTGGTTGGGCCTGTGGGCGTTCGGCTTGGCTTCGCCTGCGTGTGACTCGCGCGTGGCCCTTGTTGGGAGCCTGTCGCCTCCCCACCGGACCCCTGTGCACCGCTGTCATGGAGTGGCTGAGCGTGCTCGCGTGGGTCTGGCTCTGGGCCACGCTGTGTCTGGCAGGCTTGGTCACCGCCAGCATCGGGTCGTGTAGGGCTGTGTTCTTTCCGTTTGGTTTTCAGTTGTATTTTTCTGTATCAGGAAGGACTAGGGGCTCAGTTTCTTATTCTGCCATCTGAACAAATGGCATACACTTTTGTGGAGCAGGCATCACCTTCTCTGCCCCCTCCCCACCCTGCCCCACCTCAACAAGGTCCCCGGTGGCGGGACCAGGGCAGCCTGGGCACCTGCCAGTGGTCACGGCGTTGGCGGGGCTCCGATGGTGACACCCGGATGCACCCGCGCTTGGGGACGAGAGCGGGGCCCCGCTGAGCCTCCTGGACATGATGGCACCCTGGGGGCGGGCGCCTTGCTGTGTGTTGCCCGAGCAGAGGGTCCAGCACGTGCTTCAGGTTCCCTGCCCGTGACCCGCAGGAGGTTGAGGACGTTTGGGGCTGCGGGCAGCGTGACGCTCCCAGTTCCCTCCTTCCATTCATTCCTTTGAAACAGTGTCTTTATTGTGGTAGAGTGTACCTAAGAGGAGATTTACTGTTGGGACCACTTCTGAGTGCACAGAGCCAAGTGCGTTCACGTGTGTGGTCATCGCCTCCATCTTCTTCACAAGTCAAAGCTCTGTCCCCACTGGACACCCACCCCTTCCCCTCCCTCAGCCCCAGGGCCTCACACGAGTGCGTCATGCAGGCTCTGCCGTCCGTGTCACCTCGCTCGCGTGACGTCTCTCCCCTCTTTGGGTTCAGGCAGTGTCCTGGGCAGGTGGGCAGCAGAGTCGAAGTCACCGCAGGGACCCCTCTTCCCCCGGCAGGGTCCACCGCCCACCCCATGGACACACTGGTGTTCTCTCCAGCCCCAAGGCCTCGATTCTGCTGCCCGTTTGCCCAGGTGAGCTTCTGTTCCAGATCATTCCATCGAGACCTTTATGGCCATGACTCACCCGCTCACCTCCCCGTGCAAGCGGCTAATGGCTTTCACGTGCTTCCCACCAGGTTTCACAGGGCTAAATATTTGGAGCCCATGACCCTAGAAAGCAGCATCATAAAGGGGTGGACACGGGGCCACTGACGCTGCAGGCGGCTGCCTGGGTCTTGGGGCAGCAGGAGGCCAGCAGTTTCCCCCAGCCCAGTGCAGGGGGAGCCTGGGTGTGACCCCTGCACACAGCCCACTGAGGCATCTCCCACTGCTATTGCCATCAGGCACTGTATGACCTGCCAAAGGCCACCAGGGGTACTCGAGGGGCCTCGTCACTGAGCCCCGGTGTACAGGCTCTCCTGGGTTCCTGGAGCCTCTCTGTGACTCGACACCCCCTCCCAAGGACGGAGGCTGCTAGAGGCTCAGCTCCGACCCGGTAGAGGGTAGTTTAGGGCCAGGGGCGTGCGGAGCAATCGGAGCACCTTTCCAGATGCGCCGCCGCTCAGGGGGGTATTTTTAGCTGGCGCAGTATCCGGCACGTGCCGGAGCAGAAATAGAAGAGGCTCTTTTGGTTGTTCTGGATCTGACAGCCTCTGGCTCTTGGGGAGCCGGGCTGGGGTGGGGGGGGAGAGCGTGCGGAGCACAAACAACTTCTGCTGTTTGGAGAAACATCGAGGCCGAGGGTTGTGGATGGGATTATTTCTGCTGGCGAGCGCTCGTTATTTAAATGCCACGGCGCCAGCGCTGGCACTCTGCTCCGAGTCTGAGCGTAATCACAGCGGGCTGGGGTGGGGGTGGCGGGCTGAGTAATTATGTTTTAAAATATCATCCGGGTTGTTTTTCCTGTGCTCCCCGAGCCCCTGGGTAATTCCAGGTTTGGAAGATTCTGACGGCTCTCTGCCGTTCTGCCCGACACACCGCCCCCCCACCCCTGCCCAGCATTCCCCAAACATGCCAGGTGGGAGATGCTGCCCGACCCCCAGAGTGGCCACCCTTCTGGCTTCTGCCCTGATCTGAGCTCCTGGGAGGCTCCCTCCTTCGTCCTGGAGTTGGCCCCTTCCGGGCCGAAGGCACTGGGTACCATGCTCACCCTGTGCATGCTGGCAAGCGCCTCCCCAGGAAGGGCTAAGCTCTGTGGGGACAGGGTAGAGAGGCCCCCGGGGGACCCTGCTGGAAATGGAGGGTGACTCCAGTGCGAGTGATCCCAGGCCCTGGGTAAGGCAGCGAGAGCAGCAGGTGGGTCCCCAGCCCATTCTCAGGGATGGGACTGACCACCCTACCTTACCCCGTGGGACTCGCCCTGTGGTTGGCAGAATGCTGGTTCCCCAGGGCCTGGGTCGCCCTGACCCTTCCCCCACGAGAGCTTGGTGCAGAGATAACCTGGGGCTAATGCACACTCACCTGCTCCAGCTCTGGGGCTGCGACCCTTCCTTGCCACCACCCCTCCCAAAGCCCCTTTACAGCAGCCCCCGTGTGGCTTCCAGGTCCTTCTCCCAGCCCCACTTGGTCTCCTCCCTCCCCAGGCTCAGGTGTCCATGCTGAATTGCCCTGTGACCCCAAGGGGGTGTCACAGTACAGAGGGCAGGGGGCACTGGCCAGCCCAAGGGGCTGCCTCTGACCCTCTGGGAGTGGTCGTGGCACCTCCCTAACAGACTCCACCCCTGAGCCCCTACCTGGAGGAGAGCATCCAGCCAGGCCTCGGCCCCTAGTGTCCTTGACCCCTACCCCCCGGCTGTCCAAGTTCTGGTGGGTCTGACAAGCTGTGTCCTCCTGCCCTGCCCAGGACTCATCAAGGCTGCTGACGAGAGCCACTGCTCTCAGCAGGGAAGACCCACCTGGCGTCCATCAGAGCAGCCTGGGGCCCTATCCAATCTGCAGACATTGCCAGGGTGCCGGGTGGGTGAGGGGTTGGGCCCTGGGCTCCCCTGCAGGCCGTGCTGAGTGGCCAGGTGTGCGGCGGCCCGCCCCAGAGCAGCTGGGGTTCTCACCCACACAGCTGCCAGGGCAGTGGCCCTCCCAGGAGTGACCGGGTGCGCCCGTGTGCACAGACGAGGCAGGCACTGGCCCTGCCCTGTCTGGCCGGGGCAGCAGGGTGAAGAGGGTAGGCTGATGGCCGATTGCAAGCGTGAGCTGGGGTGAAGGTGCCAGTCTGCAGGTCTAGGTGGAGGCTTGCTGGGTACGGGCCTCTCGCTGATCCTGCTGAGAGGCCTGGGCCTGCATTGCTGCGCAGGGGAATTGGTGCCAGGCAGGAAAATGGGGCAGGAGCATTGCAGAGAAGGGGGACATGGGGGAGAGGGGGACGGGCAGGGGCCAAGAACTGGGAACCTGCTTGAAGGGTGCTGGGGCATGGAGCCTGGCAAGGGGGGGGTCCTGTCCATAGTGGAGTCCTCCATGTGGGCTCTGCCCTCACCCTGCCTTCGCTGCTGGCTGGGCACTCCTGTGGGCAGGGGGCAGGCCCTCGGCTTCCCCCTCAGCCTCCCAACACCTGGTGAGGCACAGGGGTGTGCTGAGTGCCCACCAAGTGCCCGAAGGACCCGCCCCTCCATCCCGAGCACTAGAGGAAACCCCACCCAGGCCTCAAGAGACCCTGCAGGGGATGGGAGAGTAGGGGGGTGGTTGGGAGGCTGGCCTGGCATGGGGGCAGGGCGTGCTTGAACTCAGGGTGGGGTTCAAGCAGGGGAGCGTCGGGGGGCCTCCCCCACCCTGCCGCCCCATCACGGCTGCAGTTCTGGCACAACTGGGGGTCCCTGAGTACCCCCCAAGTGGTGATCTGTCAGGAACATTCCCTGAAGTCTCAGAGGCTTGGAGCCGGCTGTGGAGACACGGCGTCTGCCCTGCCTGGCTCTGCCACCCCTGGCTTCACTGCTGGATGGTACTGATGGAGCCACTCTTGGCCAGGAGCAGAGGGCGCAGTGCCCACTGGCAGAGGGGCTGTGTGGCATGGGGCTGCTGTGAGGAGTGGCTGGGTGGAGGGCTGACAGGACGAGGTCTGTCCCCTCCCCGAGCCTTCGCTCCCCCAGCAGAGGCGGCCGCTCCGCCTCTATTGGGCTGTCCCCCAAGGCCTGGTGGACACGCCCCTGCCCCGGAAGCCTCCTGGGCCGGACTGGGCATCCCCCCACCTGCTCTGTCTACTCTCTTGGGTTCTCCTGCAGGGGCAGCAGCTGGTGGGTGGGGAGGATGAGCGCAGAGCAGCCCTCACGCGGGCCTGGGTGGAGGAGGGCCGATCTCCCCGTCCGTGGCCCCAGGGCTCGGCCAGGACGCCCCTGACCGGGTGGTCCTGTGTCCACAGTGCAAGAGAAGCCGGAGCCGGTGCCGCTGGAGAGCCGCTCCTGCGTCCTGATCCGCCGCGACCTGGTGGCCCTGCCCGCCAGCCTCATCAGCCAGATCGGGTACCGCTGCCACCCCAAGCTCTACTCCGAGGGGGACCCTGGCGAGAAGCTGGAGCTGGTGGCAGGTGAGGCCCCGCCCCACCACGTCTGTTGTGTGCAGAGGCCCTCCCCTTTTGTTTTTTCTTCAGAGCTGTGAACAATACTCATCACCAATCAGTCAAACAAACAAACAAAAAGAACATCTTAAATTTCCTCTTAATTTCGTTTTAGAAGACTGTGTCATGAAGAGGAGTTATTCAATTGAATTAATTTAGCATTTTAATTGAATCCCCTGGGCTGGTCGAGCTTCTGATTGGCAGGGGCCGCAATCGTGATTGTGTTTTAATTTAGGTCGTGGCTAAAACCAAGTCCCGTACAGTTTGCCACCCCCACCCTCCCCAGCTCCCCTGAGCGTCCAGATGCCATGTTCAAGGGGCAGAGTTGCCAGCTTCCACACAGCGGCTCCTAAATAGACTCGCTTCTTCTATAAAAACAAACAACACAGTGGGGTCCAAAGCCCATTAGGGCTGGTGCCTGTTGGAAATATTGATCTTCTCAATGTTGGAATTCACTGGGCCTCACAGCTCCTTGTAGATTCCACTGCCCCCCGCCCCCCGCCCCCCCGCCCCCCGCCCCCCACCAAGCCACAAGTCTTGTAGGATCTTAGTTTCCTGACCATGGAGCTCAGAGTCCTAACCAGTGGATGGCCAGGGACATCCCTCCTTGCAGATGTTTAAGGCTGTCCAGCAGAGATGAGAATTCATGGGCCACTGGGCCCCCACCCCTGTCCAGCACCCTGCCTGCCGCTCCTGGGCAGCTTTGTGGGGCTTTTCTGCCCGAGACGTCCTTACTGCTCGAACCCCACCTCAGCAGGCCGCCTGGCCTTTTTAGCCGACAGGAGAGTCACCAGGAGGTGTTGGCTGGTCTGGACGGGCCTGGGTGGGGTGAGGGTGCCCCCGGCCATACCCCACGCGCCCTGCCCCCATGCCCATTGTTACCGTTCCAGCAAGGGCCCAGCTCCTGAGTTCCAGGACTGTCAGCATTGGACTGGGATGGATTCTGAGAGTGGGCAGGTTCCTCAGAGCCCTGGGGGTGGGCATGGTCCCCAGGGAGGCCTGTTTGGGCTGGGGAGGGGTGCGGGCCAGCCACCTTCCCTGGCTGTGTCCCACCCGAGCCCCAAGCCTCCTGCTGGTCCCCCCCTTTACAGATGTCCCCGCCGTGAGGCGGCTGTCCAGCCCATGTGGCTCAGGGTGACCCGTCTTGCTGTTGGGTTTGAGGCTCTGCAGACCTTGGGGGTGGTGAGGCCCTTGGGGACACTTGCTGTGTCTTGGCCTGGGCTCCCACTGGAGGTCTGCATCCAGCATCAGCCACATGCTTCTTGGCCCTGAGGCTGCGGGCGTCCCTGGAGACCTGGCTCGTAGTGGGGACAAAGCGTGAAGCCAGGGAAGGCCCCCCCACCCCCCGAGCTGGCGTGTCACGTCTCCCCAGGGTGTCCTCGCGCCTTCCGCTCCACCCCCGCAGAAGGGAGTGCTGCCTTGTTCCTGCTTTGCACTAAGGTGCTTCAGTGCGTGCTCTGTAAAGTCAGATCGTAGACAAAGGCCCGAGGAGGCCTTGGAGGCTCCCTGCACCCCGTGCCCGGTGCTTCCCTGCCCTTCTGCGTTCGTCACACCTGCGGCTCCCAGCTGGGGACACTGCCTCTGGCCTAAGCTCCTTTCTCCTCGGGCAGCATCCGGGGTGAACCATCCGGGGTGAACCCGGGCTCCGGCAGCCCGAGCCTGCAGTCATCCCTGCCCTTCGTTGGCCGAGCCCTGGGCGGGCCCAGTCTGACCGGGCTCCGTGGGGCGAACAGCACTGCAGGGTGTGTGGTCCTGCCTCTGCGCTGGGCCGGAGGGAGGGTCAGTGCTGGGCCGGGGAGCCCCTCCCTGAGTTCCAAGACTCCACCTCCCACCCCTGCCCGCAGCTCTTTGATCGGGGAGCAACTGAGAGGTGAGGCAGGGGTTTACCCAAACCCACACCCAGGGCCGTTCCCCTGAGGGCCGGAAGGCAGTTTGGGGACCGCCCCGTGGAAGCGAGTGACCAAGGCGGCCTCCTCCTGGAGACAGGGCCCCGAGGGAGCAGGGACAGCCTGGGGCACCCTGGGGTCCCCACGCCTGGAGGGGGGTTGCTGTCAGTGTCGGAAAGGCCGCTCCCGCCCCCACCTGCCCCCTCAGCTGTGGCCTGCAGCCCTGGGTCTGGGCTGAGGGCCTCTCTGTCTGTCTGTGCCCGCCGGCCGCAGGCTCTGGCGTCTATATCACGCGCGGGCAGCTGATGAACTGCCACCTGTGCGCGGGAGTGAAGCACAAAGTCCTCCTGCGCCGCCTCCTCGCCACCTTCTTCGACAGGTAGGCCCCACGGGCGGGCGGGCGCAGAAGCCTCATCCCCCTTGGCGCGGCTGTGCGCGGCCCTGCACCTTCCCAGCCCCATGCCAGTGTTAGCCCGGGGCCCGGGGAGGGCTTGCTGACCACCCCCCACGTGAAGAAGCATGCTGGCTGATGTCACGGGGACACCCCGACCCCCCAGGAAGATAAGCAGCAGGCTTTGGGTGGGGCGTGCAGGCGGGTGGGCGGGTGTCCCCTCCCGCTGCCGCCTCATTCTTCCTCCCCTGCCCACCCCTCCGCCAGGAACACGCTGGCCAACAGCTGTGGCACAGGCATCCGTTCGTCCACCAGCGACCCGAGCCGCAAGCCGCTGGACAGCCGCGTCCTGAACGCTGTGAAATGTAAGAGGAGGGCTGGGGGTCACTGGGGGAATGCTGGGGGGTGGGGCGCATCTCCAGGAGGCGCCAGACCCCTGGATCTCAGCCTGGAAAAGGCAGCTTCTCCCAGAGGGAGCTGGTCTTGGGGTCGACGGGGAGAAAAGAACAGCTCGCAGGAGCCCGGGCTCGAGGTGTGAACGTTCTTGGTAGGTTTCCAAGCGTGATGAATTCAGCTGTGAAACTATTTTAATATGTGAAATAGATCTAATTTTCCTTTTTGAACAAAACCCCTTATTTACATTTGGGGGTTATTTTGAGCCTTTGCCATCTGCTCGGCCTGCTTCTGCCTCCCGCTCCTGGGTGTGTGGGGGCGGAACCGGGTCCATCTTGGTGGCAGACCGCCGCCCCCCCCATCCCCGAAACCCCCTACCCACCCACTCACCCCTGCCCCCTGGGACAGGGAAGAAGCCACCCATGCTCGGCCCAGGCCAGACCAGCCGATCCCGTCTTCCAGAAACACTGTCTTAGTTTTCTTGCTTAAAAGAATCTCTCCCATGAGGCTAATTCTGTTTAGAGCAAAGAGGGGCCTTTGCAGCCCATAATTGCATCCCAGAGCGTGCGGTGCTGGCAGGGCTCTGAGAGGAGGCATGTGGGGTGGGGCTGACCTGCCCCACAGTGGGGCTCACAGTGGTGGGGGGCTCACTCTGGGGGACCCGCCTCCAAGTTCCCTGCTGTTTGTGAAGAGCTGGGTCTCCTGGCTTCTGGAGCGGAAAGGAGGAGAGGGCGGGTTGTTACTGTCAAACACGATGCTGCTGAAAGCAGGCATGAGCCAGCCCCCTCATCACTCCTTGCCGGCCCTTCAGTCCATCTCGGGCCCAGAGAGACCCACCCCACCCCACCCCACCCCACCCCCAGAGGAGTGGGACGGGGCCTCCAGCAGGAAGAAGGATGACGGACCGCTGGTCTTCAAACTGCCCCAGGAGAGTCCTGAGTGGCCACGTGGCCTCCTTTGCTGGAGGGACAGGGTGGAGGAGGATACCCCCCTCCACTGGCCCCAGAGTGGCTGCTCCAGCCCAGAGCACCGCCCCCACCCCCAAGGCGGGTCTCAGGCCTAGGGCCCCTGTGGAGGCGGAGGGTGGGGCCCTGGGATTCCTGCGGTGGGTGGCCGCTCACGCCTGCCCCTACGCCCTGTCCCTGCAGTGTACTGTCAGAACTTCGCCCCCAGCTTCAAGGAGAGCGAGATGAACGTCATCGCCGCGGACATGTGTACCAACGCCCGCCGCGTGCGCAAGCGCTGGCTGCCCAAGATCAAGTCCATGCTGCCCGAGGGCGTGGAGATGTACCGCACGGTCATGGGTTCCTCGGCGGCCAGCGCGCCCCTGGACCCCGAGTTCCCGCCCGCCGCCCCGCAGGTGTTCGAGCAGCGCATCTACGCCGAGCGGCGAGGCGAGGCCGCCGCCATCGTGGCCCTGAGAACTGACGCCGTGAGCGTCGACCTGGCCGCCTCCGCCAACCCCGCCTTCGAGGCCGGCGAGGAGGCCGACGGGGCCGGCTCGGTCATCCAGGAGGTGGCCGCGCCCGAGCCGCTGCCCGCCGACGGCCAGAGCCCCCCGCAGCCCTTCGAGCAGGGCAGCGCCAGCAGCAGCCGGCCCGCCACGCCGGCCCCGGGGAGGAGACCGGAAGGCCCGTACGCAGGGCCCTTGTAGGGAGGAGCCCCAGGCGGACCGGCGCCCAGGCGGGTACGGAAGCTGCTTGCATGCGTTACTAATACAGACAAATGTGATCAAGCCACTTACCTACTGAACTGCTACTGTTGCCTGAAAAAAATGTGATTTTTATTCTGCTTGTATTTAAAATTTATGAAGGAAACAAATGCATTCGTTATACTGTAAAACGATTAGGCCACTGGCGACCTAGTTGCGAGAAAGGTCCCAGGGGCTCCTTTTTGATATTCGAGAGGTTAGTCTCCAAGTTGTAGCTCCCCTTCTCCTGCGTGGGGAGGAGGCGAGAGGCCCCCAGGCCCCGGTGCCTGGCTCTGCTGGCCTCCCACCCCCCGCCCCCCGCCCCTCGATCCCCCTGCCCGGGATGAGGCCGGGGGCCTGTGGGGCGGGAACACGCGCTTTGGGGTCCTTGGTCCTCACCCCTGGGGACAGGGACCCACCCCCACCCCTCTGGGGCCACGGGCCAAGGCTGGGCCCCCAGGGGCCAAATCCTTGTTTTACCTTCTTCTGAGACTGGGGGGTCAGGCCTGCCAGGTCCGCCGTGCGTATGGGGTGTGGGTGTGTGTGTGCAGAGCGTGTGCGTGTGTGAGCGTGTGCAAGGGCAGTGGTGATGGCTTGGCGGTGGGCCGTGCTAGTCCGTGTGTGTGAGAGGAAGTGATCTTGGCTGTGTCTGCTCTCCTGCCCTGCGCCCGGGGGGTCCGCCTGACCCCCGTGGCTCCACGGACCCTCAGTCCACCTGGGACCCAGGGCCCAGGCCGCCCAGCACGCCCTGGCTCCCGCCTGGCCCCCTCTGCCTGGCCGCCCGCCGCCCCGTGGGGTGGGGCCACCACCCCTGGTGCAGCCCACGCAGCCCTCAGCCACGTTGGGTTTATGTTCGCTTGTTTATTCGTTTTCATCGTAATTCAGATCTATTTCATATTTGGTTTGGAAACTTTCAGCCCCAAAAGAGCAAAAAAAAATTGAGAGGCTGGGGTGTCCCTGCCCCGACCCACTACGGCTCTGGGGAGTCCATGTCCCAGACCCCAGGCTGGGCCCCACTCACCCCTGTGGAAGGGCAGCCAGGGTGAGCAGGAAGGGAACTGGGGGCCAGGCGGGCACTGGGCTCCCGACATGCGCGCGGAGCCCCAGGGTGCGCGGGCCTCGGAGGCTGTGGGTAGGTGGGCGCTGGGCACAGGCCTGAGCAGAGGCGGTTTGCAGGCACAGAGGTTCTGGAATGCGTCAGGGCAGGGGGTGTTGATGGGGGTCAAGGGGCAAGGGCTTTGTTGGTTTGAGGCTGGAAAGCTCACTGTGAAGTTTCATTGCTGTTTGAGGGAAGGGGCACATGCTGTCCCAAGTGCTCCCATCCACATGCCAAGGGGCCGCCCCCCACCCAGTCCCAGGTGGCCCCCAGGCATGGCCAGAGGCCCCCACCCCAGCCCTACTCCCTGCACTCTACCTTCCCTTCCCTCTGACCCCTGCCAGGCAGGTGTGACCCACCCCGCCGCCAACCCACAAAGCTGAGCCACCCCCAGCCTCTTGCAGGTCCCAGCTGGGAGGGGGGCATCATGGGAGGGGGGCTTCGGCACTGACCCCCACCCCGCCAGGCTCCTTATCCTGCTGACTGCCGCGCTTCCTCGTGGAGGGCCCTTGGAGGAGACCTTGGTGGTGGGGGGGTGAGGGGTGCTTTTTCCAGCCAGGCCAGACATGTGGCCTGCCCTCTGCAGAGGTCTGATGGCCGCGGGCTGGGCTAGGAGGACCCTGGGTGGACACATGGGAGCTGACCTCAGCCCCTTCACCTGCCTGTCCCTGCCCCAGGGGCTGCGGCTCCTTCCTGCTGGGGCTTCAGGCCTCTTCCGTCTCAGGCCCAGGGGGGCGAGCTGGCACAGCCCAGGGCCCACAGCCCACCAGGGACCAGGACCAAGTCCTCCTGGAGTTGGGAGGAGGCCACAGCCCCTAGGTGGGGGTGGGGGTGGGTGAGGCGGACCCCACCAGCTCCCCTGTGGAGCCCCCCTTGTTGGGGCCGACACCCCATGTTTGCACTTTTATCCGACTAGCCCCTGGGGACTCTCGGGGGCCAGCTGCCCACCCTGGCTGTGGACAGAAGGGCTTTGCTCTCTCCTCTTGACCCCCACTCCAACGTGGGCCCGGTGGCCCTCCCCGGCCCTGAGGCCAGGACAGGGAGGGGCGCCAGCCTCCCAGAGAAGGCCTGACTGCGCTGCTCAGGCCAGCACAATGTCCCATGACCTCTGTCCTTTAATTGTTTATAGTCGCCGTCTGTTTCGTTGTTCTGGGTAAGGAAGGCTAGAGCTGCAGGTGAAACTTTAATAAGAATCTAATGTGAATGGCTGCTGAACTCTTCCTGCGCTCCGGACGGGCCAGGCCGAGCGTTTTGCACTAATGTGTCCCACGGTGGACGTGGGGCGGAGCGTTTGCAGACGGGCGTGGCTGATGATTGTATCTGCCGGGGTGCTCCCCCCCCCCTGCCGTGTCCGGAATGTTCCGCGGGGTGGGCGGCGGCGGCGGGCCTGGGCTCAGGGGGGCCTTCCAGAGTGCCTTAGCATCTTTTGATCATTTTTCCCAAGGAAAACCAATTAGGAGAACCAGACCCTCCCCTCCTCTGTTTACAAGATGACTAATTCCTGTCCCCTGAGCGTGACCCTCCACACCCGACCCCTGTAGACCGAGAGACAAGCCACTCAGTATTTATGAGATAACCGCACCTTTATCCCTAAGCTTGACTATTAGCAATACGCATATACTACATAGAGTCTACATAGAGCTAAGTCTATCAGCGCCTTTCGGAGAGAGAAGGACTGGGCCAGTCCCAGTGGCCGTGGCGGGCGGCCCGCCTGGGCTCCGCGGCCGCCCCCCACCCCTGCTCTCCCCGGTGGCCGGGCTGGGCCCCGGGAGGCAGTTGGGACGAGTGCAGAGGTCGAGGAGAAGGGACCGCAATGTGACAGATACTGTGAGCTTGGTGGGGCTGCGTGCCCGCCCGCCCGGCCGGCCGGTGGCCTCCGTACTTGAAACCTGCCTTGCTTTCTGCACTGTCTGGTCTCACCCAGAGTTCTCTGTGGTTGCTTAACCTTGCACTTGATGCGACCGTCTTACCCTGCCCTTGAATGTGGACCAGAGGCAAGGGGAGAGGCCTCTGGGCGTGCGGCCTGCGGCCCCAAAACCGCTGTCCGGGTGCTGGGGCCCCGGGAGCCGGGCGTGTTTCTCCTCCATGAAAACTCATTCCTCGGCGGCCTTTCTGCTGGGAGGAAGGAGGAAAGCAGGGGCTCAGCCTGGGAGCGGCCTGCTCGGTTCCGGCCCTGACTCTGTCCCCATGTGATGGCCGGAACCTCCCAGCGTGGGCTGGGTGCATGCCACCCCCCTGCCGTGGATGGCTTAGATTCCCCTCCACTGGGTTATCTTTATGGAAATACTCTGCTGCAAGTCAAAAAAGGCCTATGGCCCATTAACCACCTGAAAACTCAGAGAAAACCTCTGCCTGCCTCTCTGCCAGCAGTAAATCCTAAACGCAGAATTGAGAGCTCAGAGCCGTCTTGAGCTTTAACTACTGTTTCTGAATGTTGCTGCCGCATACATCTGTGTTTCTGTCAGCCAGCCAGCTCCGGGCGTGTCACCCGCCAGCGGCCAGAGGCCATGGGGGGGTGGGGGGGTGCAAGGTGTTTCTAACCTGGCAAGGGTTTTTGGTTTTTGTTTGTTTGTTTTGTTCTGTTTCTTTGAGAAAAACAAAAAGGAATCTGACGCAGCGCCCATCTAAAGCATTCAGGTTGGACAGCCCGCTTGGATTCTGATCGATGCTTCTTCGTTAGCGTTTCACACATGGTTGTCATTTTTATGTCAAAAGAAGCCAAAACTTGCAATACTATTTTTAGCAGACAAAAAATAATAAAAACTAAATATAAACCGTATAAATATTTTTGACTTGAACATTTGAATGGCATTGGGTGCAAATAGACCATTCATCCTTTGGACGGACTGTTTTGGGGAAAGAAAAGAGACTTTTGAAAAGGAGACGGTTGTTGTTAAAGAGTCCGTGGAGGGGTTAAGTAGTACTGTAACTCACGACTGTTAAAAATCAATAAATAAATTGTCCTGTGCTGTATAGGAGGCCTGTTTCACAGTAACACTGAGTTCCATTTCAGCCTCAGAAGAGACTGGCTTTTTTTTTTTCTTCTTGTTTTTTTTTTTTTTTTTAAGAAGGAGGAAACCTCTGTTTGTTCCTCCTGCGCCTCCCTCTCTTTCGTGCTGCTACTTGGCAGAATTCAGACTGTTGCTTTTTCGCCACGGCTGACACCCTATCATAACTCAGAGGACACAACGTCCACCAGCGACCAGGAACCAGAAGGCTTGCAGTGTGCTCAGAGCCGATCCAGGAAGTGGAAATCCGTTACAAACAAACAAAAGGATGTGATCGTTCATTGTAAAGCGCTTTGTAAAATTCACATTTACAGAATAATAAAGTCAGTTCAAACCCAGGTTGCCTACTCTTGGCTCCTCTGTGGGGTTGGGAGAAGCCAGGGAGGGCATGGGTTTGTTGGAGGTAGGGCGATCAACCGTCCCAGGAGGGGCACCCTCAGGACCCAGGAGCCCTGGGTGGGAGAAGGGGCCATCCCCAGGCTCGCTGCCCATTGTCCACACCTGGTCCGCTCACCTCTCCCTGCCCCCAGTGTCTTAGACGGGAAGGAGGCTGGTAGGCAGGATGTCGGTGGCGGGGAGGGGGTGGGGGGGGTCAGGGTGCCCCGTGCCTGGGGTGGGGAGGCACCTGAGCTCCCGGTGAATTGAGGGGGCTCTCCCTTTCATTGTCTGCAAACTGGGGCACCTGGCTCACCTGCCTACCCCTCCAGGCGTGCAGCTGCCTCCCACCCCGCCCTTCCCCTCCTCTGCTCCTGGGCCAGGTCCGCCCCCAGGTGGACAAGGCAGGAATTGCAAGTGGGCGGAGCAGGTCACTGGTCCAAGAGCCCCTGGCTCCATCCCCTGACCATCTCTGGAGCCATCCCTCCAGGTTCCCCAGGGCTGGTTCGCAGATTCAGGCGTGGCAGCTCTGTCCGCCCTTGACTCCACTGCTGTACCCACAAGGACCTTTTTGGGCTCCAGCGGGCAAGGTTGTGCATCCGTATGTCCTATGGACTTCAATCAGTTCTCAGGTTCTCACGTGGAACTCATGCTCAGACATCTAGGTGGGGGGGCTCCTCACTTCCTCTGTCCTTGCAGGGTCTTGTCCAGAGGGGCCACGGCTGACTTTCTAAAGGCACCCCTGTCCTCTCCCCTTTCTCAGGCTTTGTAGCAATTGTTCTGCCCAAGCTGCTGCTGTTTCGCCACTCAGTCATGTCCAACTCTTTTCAGCCCCAAGGACTGTAGCCCCCAGGCTCCTCTGCCCAGAGTGAGTTGCCATTTCCTCCTCCAGGGGATATTCTCCACGGATTAAACCTGCTTCTCTTGCGTTGCAGGCAGATTCTTCACCACTGAGCCACCTGGGAAGCCCTGCCATGGTATTTACTCATCTGTTTATCTGGAAACTGCCCCCCAACACAGAGTAGGGGTCAGAGAGTAGGGGTCTGGAGGAGGCAGGGGTCTGTAAGTCTACTTGGAGTGGCATTCCCCAAAGGGGGCGGGGTCCCCTGGAGCCATGGCCAGGGTGCAGCAGGCACAAGGTCTAACGTGGGTGGACGTGGTTCCCAGATGGGCCTCTCGGAGGGGCCACCCCGCAGCCCTCTCATCAATGCCCAGGAGCCTGGTCAGAGACAGGCCCAGGAGGAGCCGGCATGCCCGTCCCACCCCACACCCAGCCCTGGTGGGTGAGCACTTCCGTGGGGTCTGGTTTTCAGCTCTGCTCGCCCATCAGCTTGGCTGCCACAAGCCCCTGCCCCTCCTGCCCAAGACCTTAAAACTGCGGGATTGGCCAATTCCAGGTCACCCACCTGGGCTTGCTGATGGAGACCCCTGATCTCTGGGCCACAGACTGCACCCCTCGAAGGCCCCCACTCAGGCAGCCCCGTGCCCCTGGTGGCAGGGACAGCTGAGACCAGGGCTGGGGGTGGTACTGTGAGAAAGGACTCTGCTCTGAACCCAGGAGTTCTGCCATGTTCTGGTTCGAGCCGCCAGCCCAGCCCCTGCCCCGGGTGAGCCTCCAGGTTCCCTGCAGGATGGGATCCAGCACCTGCCGGCCGAGCTCTGTCTTCCCCAGCCTCCGTCCTTCAACCGGCCTCCCTGCCCTTGCAGCCTCCACAGAAACTGGCTGAGGCATCAGAACCTTTGCATCCCACCCCTTTGTCCTGTCCTGGAAGTGGGTGCAGCGTCAGCAGGACCCGGAACTCAGCCAGGAGTCCTTTGTCCTCCGGAACAAAGGGTCGGAGCCCGGGGGTGGGGGTGGGGGTGGGGGGGCTAAGCCGTGAGGGAGGGGCACCCTGGTCCACGCCACTGCACAGGGGTGACCAGCCCGCTCCCAATCTGGGTGGACACTGCCGGTGTGTCCTTCCTGGCCCTGAATGAGCATCACCGCTCCCTCAAGGCATCCCAGCGGTGTGGGAGGGTGTCCAGGCCTGTCTGCTGTGGCCGAGGAGGCCTGGGTGGTCAGTTGTGGTTCTGTGTTGGGTCCATTCCATCTGGCTGGAGGGTCCACTGGGAAGTGGACGCAGATGGCTGTCAAGGGACCGCTGGGGGTCTTCGCCTGTAAAGGGAAGGAGAGCGGGGCGGGCAGGTGGGAGAGGGTTAGCACCCAGGTCAGGACGGGAGTGCAGGGAGGGCAGGAGGGACGCTGCCCGGGGGCACCTAGCTCCAAGACCTTTTGTGCCACACAGGTCGGGCACACGGGGCTGGGGGACAAGCGGAAGGTGGGTCTGGGGACACGGTGCAGACAGGACTCCTGCTGTGACGGGGGGGCCACAGGACCATCTCCCCTGGGTCTTCCCTGGGGTGTCTGTAGCCAGCCTCAGAGCTGGGGCTGGGAGGGGGCCTGAGGAGTCTGGGGTCGGGGTGGGGATGACCTTCACTCTAGATGGCCCCACAAGGCCAGAGCTGGAGGGACCTCCACCCTGGTCTGTCTGTCCTTCAGAGCTCGGCCTGGGGGAGGGGCTCAGGGACAGCGGAGGCTGAAGGAGGCTGTTCTGGGTGGGCCAGGGTGAGTAGGCTCTTCTTGATCGGAGGTCCCCGCCCCGCCAGCCCCAGGGCCCCTTGCAGAGGCGGGCCCCCCTGCAAGTTTGAGATTGGGGCGCACCGAGAGGAGTGAGAGCAGGGCGGGGGAGCGGCCACGGGCGCTGGCTCCGGACGCCCACCCCGCCCTCAGGACGCAGGCCTCGCCCAGCAGAGAAGCTGCCCGGCCTCCCGGGACCCTAATTGACTAACAGCCCCAGACAGACTGGGAGCTGGGAGGCGGATGGCACATTGCCTCTCAGGGAGGGCAGAGAGGCCCTGATTTCCAGGAAAAGCGGGCTGATTCTTGGGGAGGGGAGGGAGGAGTCAGGAGTGGGGGCGTTGAGAGGGAGGCCTTGATGAGGGTCTGGGGCAGAGCCTGTCTGCCCTGGGCCTCATCCTCCCCCCCTCACCCCCCCCCCCGCTCCATGAGCGGAGCCCCCAGGTGGTCGCTCTGTCCCGATGCCATCAGGTAAGGACAGAGCGGCCCTGGGGAGGGGCCACGTCTGCCCCTCTGGCTTCCCGAGGGTAGGCAGTTTCCAGACCACACTGGGCCCCACAAGAAGGGCAGCTGGGGTGCCAGGAGGCAGCTCTCCTGACCCAGAAAGTTCTGGAGTGCCCTGCACCAGTGCCCCAAACAGGCCATGCCTGCTGGAAGCCCCGCTCCCCCAACTAGGGGCATCTGGCTCTGTGGCCCTCACCCCACTCAGACCCCTGGCAGCCCTTCCCCAGAGCAGGGGCAGGGGCAGGGGCAGAGTTCATGTGCCCAGCTGGGAGGCTGCTCTTGGGGTGGGGGTAGGAGGTCACCCCAGTGGCAGGTGCTCAAGTCAGCCTCTGGGCAGGAGTTCCCGGGCAGCCTCCCTGGGGACAGTGCAGGAGTGGGGCTCTTGACCCCCAGAGGACCTGCAGTCTGGGTCGCCTTCCTGAGCTGTCTGTCCAGTATGCCTCACTGACCCCAGCTGACCTCTGCCAGCCAGTGTCCACCCAGGGCCTCACAGGAGTCCCACCACGGTCCTGGGAGATGATCCAACTACAGTCCCATTTTTCAGATGGGGAAACTGAGGCACAGAGAAGTTTAGGAAGTCACCTGGGCACAGCTGGCAGGGTATGAACCAGACGCCTGCCTGGCGCTGGCCTCCCTGCCCCTGCCACTGGGGCAGCCCCCCTGGCCGAGTAGAGGGAGTGTTTCAGGGCTCGAAGTTTGGATGGGCTCAGCCAGGACTCACAGAGGGTGGTCCGGCTCCCCCCACCACCAGGTGCCCCCATCCATCCATCCATCTCTCCAATCAGTCAGAGGCGTGCATGGCCCGAATCTCACCCCCACCACAAAGGGGGTCCTTGGCCTTCCGGGATTGGAGCAGAAGCCCCAGGGAAGGCGCCTGGGGCCTTGGCAAAGGGTCAGGATGGAGGAAGTGTGGTGGGCAGGGGTGTTTGGAGGCAACACAACCTCCGTTACAGAACCATGGACCCTGAGGCTCCCTCTGGCGGGGTGGGAAAGGACAGGAGCCCAAGACCCCCGCCACCCTGCCCCCAGGGCCCCATCACTTCCAGGAGGTCCCTAACTCAAGAGCACCCATCCCTGCTGAGGAGCATGGGATGGGGAGCTGGGCGGGAGGGGCGCCCCCAGGCCAAAGCAGACTCTAATCTTGTGGGGGGGAGGGGCTCTGGGCCTTGGATGGGCTTGCCACCCAAGTGGGGGTGAAATCAGACCCTTGAAGGCACAAGGTGAGGAAGAGGACGGGTGGGAGGCAGGAAGTGGAAGGTGAAGCCAGACACCCCCCCCTCCCCCCCGCCCCGCCCCGCCCCGCCCCTGGGGCATTGCTGTTCAGGCTCCCTCTGGGCTCAGAGACTGGCTGCAGGGGTCCCGGGGCTGCAGAGGTGAGCAGAGCTCTGTGCTGGGGGTCCATGTCCACCCAGGCCCTGTGCAGTCACTGGGCATCAGGACCCCCACCTGCCCCATCCAGGGCTCCTGCAGGAAGCTCTCAGCCCCCTGGCCTCCTTCCCCAGGTTGTGGGGAGGGGGCTCCAGGCTCCACATCTACCCTGGTGTAGGGCCTAGAGAGGCGCCTCTGAGACGGAGAAGCGGCGGGGAAGCTGGCCATCGGTGTGGAAGCGAGTGCCCGGCAGCTGGCAGCGCAGAGCGAGGACTGGGCCTCTGCAAGGCGGCCCGCCTGCGAGAAAAAGCGGATCACTCCAACCCGCCCGACCGGTGGTGCTGAAATTCAGATAAGCCGGACGCGTGATCCAGCCGGCTTTGCGGCAGACCCACCCCAAGCGGGAACACAGAAGTGATTAGACCTAAAAGCTCGGGCCATTTAGCTTTTATTCGATTGGCAGCGAGGCCCGGGGTGCCCTCTGCTTCTGCCGTTTGATTATACATCTGTGCTCAAAAATACTGTTCCTGGAACGGAGGGGCCGCAGGCTGCCTTGGAATGGAAATCAATTTGATTAGAGAGCAGTCAATTACCGTGAGGACCAGGCTGCCGTCCACCTCCGCACAGGCCACTTTCCGAGGAAATGCCAGCTTGCTGCGCGCGGGCGGGGGCGGGGCAGACCCGGTGTGGGCGGGGCAGACCCGGTGTGGGCGGGACGGGAAGGTCTGGTGTGGGCGGGGATGGGGCGGGGCAAACCAGGGTGGGCTGGGCGGGCGGACCGGAAGGGGCGAGGTGGGTGGGGCAGGCCTGCACCCCTGCTTCCCTCCCTCTGAGAGGCTGCTCTGTGCCGCCCTTCCCCCGAGATTCCTCGTGCTGAGGCTGGGCTACTATGTGTCTGGACCGCTCCCTGACCAGGGAGGCGGGCCTAGGTCTGGTCGCCACCTACTCCTGCATCAGAAACAAGCTGTGTCATGTCACCAATGTGGGAGCCCCCCCAGCAGGACTGGAGCGGGGTGGTGCCCCCAGGACCTGTTCAGTCCTCCCTAGAACTCGCAGCACCTCTGTGCTGAACTCAGGGTGCCCGGCGAGGGGACAGAATGGGGACTGGGGATTTACCCCTTCAGTCCTCCTGGCTGGACACCCTCACGCAGTGAGCCACCTGCAGACTGGAGCACTCCAGCCCTGCACTCAAGAGCCAGGTGGGCCTGTAACAGAGTCCCAACTCCATCCTCTGGTTGGGGGACTTTTGAAGTCACCTGGGTTAGATTTTGTAAAATAGAGATAATAGTTTCTGTCTTGCTGGGGTGTCATGGAAACCAGAGATCACCCCTGCACTCAGTGTTTCTCGAGCATCTACTCTGTGCACCGAGTGCAGTGACTGATGCATCGCCGTCACCCCCGAAAAGGAGCTCTGATGCTCATGGTTCCGTTGGCCAAGGGGGCACCAGGCTGGCAGGTCCAAGGAGAGGCTTGCACGCTGCTGGCGCACAGGGTCTGTGGCCTCCGCATCAGGGCCATGTGTGGAAGGCCTTCCAGGCGGTGGACACACCTCCCTTCCTCTCCCTTCCTCACACGCCCTAGAGAGAGAGGCGATGGTTCCCATGAAATGCACGGGGAAGTCGAAGGCTGCCAGGGCCTGGCTCAAATCTCATGGCCCATGACGCTGAAGTGGTGCAGCCTCGTTGGAAAACAGCCTGGCAGTTTCTCAAAAAACTGAACGCAGAATCGCCATCCACTCAGAGGCTTGCACCCCAAAGACTTGAAGACAGACGTTTAAACAACATTGCACACCTGTGTCCTCTGCAGCAGGTGCGCAGTGACCAAAAGCAGAAACAACCCCCATTCCCATTAATAGATAAAGGACAGCAAGATGGGGCCCACCCGCACAAGGAATGTTCAACCCAGAAGGATGAAGGGCTGCCTCAGGCTGCCCCACGGACGAACCTTGAAAACACGATGCTGAGCAAAGGAAGCCAGACACCACATTGTTCACTTCCATTTATATGAAATGTCCGGAACAGGCCAAAGCAGGCCGGTGGTTGCTAGGGGCCAGGGGAGGGAAGGAGGGTGGAGAGTGATGGGTAGAGGGTCTCAGGCTGGGGGGACTAGTTATGAAACGACAGTGGTGTTAATTGCACAGCATCATGAGGAATGTACTTAGTGCCACTGAATTGTTCACTTTACAGTGATCGGAATGGCATATTTTATGTTTTATTTATTACACCACAATGAAAAAAACAACCCAAAACCCTCATGTCCAGTGAGTGATGGGGCTGAGTGGGAAGCCGAGTCAGGGCAGCCTGGGCCATCACCCTCCACCCAGTGCACCCCAGAACAGGGGCTTGATGCAGAGGGGCCCAGTTCTCAGGCAGGACACCTCCCGTTGTGGGTGGGAGTCCCACCACCCCGGAATCTGTGTGCTGTGAGCAGGGGGTGCAGCAGGTTACTCTGCCTCCCAAGTGGGTACCCCGGTGGAGGCGAGATGTCCTTCTGCAGTAATTGAGCTCTTGTCTGATGGGAGGTCTGCCCCTGCCAGAGCTTCAAGGTCAAAACAAAGGACTGAAGAGGCGGGTGCTGCAGACTGGATCTGGCCCGGGGAGTGCTCTGGTCCCTGAAGGGTCTGCCTGACTCGCTTCCAGACCAAAGGAAGCTTCTAGAAACCTGGGGGACAGGCAAGGCAGCAGGGGAGGGAAGAGCCTCACCCCCAGCCCATGTGTCCCTGTGAAGCCTAGCCCCCAAGATTGTGAGAGGAAGGGGCCCCCATCCTCTCAAGCCCCTCAACCACCTTACAGAGAGGTCTAAGCCACCAAGGAGAAGCAAAGACCCGACCCAGGGCTCCAAGTCCAGGGCTTACAGGCACCCATAACAAGGACTAGGGACACCTGGCCATGTGGGAGGGAGGGAGGGGGGAAGAAGGAAGGGAGGCAGGGTCGGCGGGTGCTTTGGGCAGTGGTCAGGGGTCAGGAAGGGCTTCCTGCTGAGGTGTCCCAGAGCAGCCGGGAGAGCAGAGGCAGAGTCTGAGCCATAGACGGGCCCGGAGCCTCAGCCCCAGTGAGGTGCGGACACTCCTGCTGCCTCGAGTGCCCGGCCTGCGACACCCCTCCGTCCCTCTGCCCCTCCCCCTCACCAGGCCCCTCTGCGGCTCTGGGCCTGGGCCACCTCCAGCCCTGGGCAGGAGGAGAGGCCGCCCCAGGGGAGACAGCTGTACGTCAGTCCCGCACGTTGGTTCCCGACGCGGCTCTGAGTCATATGCTCCCTGCGTTCGTCCGCAGAGTGGAGCAGATGGTGGTGCAGTAACACTTTAAATTAAGGATTCCAAAAGCACATTAAATCTAGATTGAATAAGACAGTTATTGTATGGAAATGGAAGGCCCACTGGTTCTTCTCTGAGTATTGAGGTCCAGCGGCTCCTCATCTAATCTCTTCTCGCCTTGATTGCGAGGGTGGCTCATGAGTGTGCCCGGGGAAGTGGGGCAGGGCTTTCCCGTACCAGCCCCCCAGGCACCCCCACCACGCACGGACCTCAGTTTCTGAAACCCTGTCCCCCTGGCCTTGCTCCGGAGCTGACCACAGTTCCCTTGCTGGAGGCCGATGAGGGCTGGGTGCCACCCTCAGGCTGGCCTGGGGGTCTCTCATGGAATCCTCCAGAAGCTGGAGGCTCAGAGAGGGGAAGGGACTTGTTCCAGGACTCTCTGCCAGGGTGGGGGTCGTGGGGCGAGGGGAGGGGCACATGGGTCTGGGAGGGGTCCTGCCGGAGGTGGCTGGGTAGACACGGAGCCTGGTGAGCCAAGCTTTGCTGAGCAAGGGCGGCGGGGGGAACAGCTCACCCCCAAGCCCTGCCCTCCTCCTCCCCCACCATCCTATCTCCCCCAGTGCAAGAGGGAGGGCCCCTGGGAAGGGGCAATTCCGGGAGCACTGCCCCCCCAGGTCTCCTCAGACCAGGGCTGGAAGCTGCTAAGTGCCTGATGAGTTCTTATGGTCACAGTAAATCTGGTCACTTTGTCCTTCCGGAGAGGCCCCGAGCCTCCAGGCGGAGGAAACCCACTCCCCAACCTCAAGCAGGTGAACGCCTGCCCGTCGCGGCAGTTCCTGTAACCGGCAGTCGTGCTATTAATAATCAATCCGTTGGCCCTAAAAGCTTCAGGGGGAGCGGAGAGGCCTCTGTGGGGGCCTGGCAGGGAGGGCGTCTGCACACGGCCAGGAGCCTGGGTGGGAGGCTGGGGGCGTGGGACCTACCTGGAATCGCAGCCGGCCCACTAGGTCTGCTGAGAGACACCTGGAACCCGGCCTCTGTCCCCAGAGTTAGGTCCAGGACCCCTGAGCAGGGGTGGGATGTGGGCTGGGGGCCTGCCCTCAGCCAGGTGGGCACCGCTGGCCAGGCGGCCAGATTCATCAACTGAAGATCCACAGTGAAAGTGAAGACAGTCGCTCACTCGTGTCCGACTCTGCAACCCCACGGACTGTAGCTCGCTAGACTTCTCTGTCCATGGTATTCTCCACTCCAGGGATACTGGCTAGGGTCCCTATTTCTTCCTCCAGGGGATCTTCCCAACCCAGGGATTGGACCCAGGTCTCCCGCATTGCAAGTGGATTCTTTACCGTCTGAGCCACCAGGGACACCCATCCTTCTTCAGACCAAACCTCACAATCACAAGGAATAACTTTTTAGTTCAAGGACTTCCCACGCAGTCTGGGAAATTCAGATTCAGCTGGATCTTCTGTATTTTATCTGGCAAGCCCCCGCCCTTGCAGTCTCCTCCTTCCCTGGAACCCGGGCTCTGTATGGCTCTGGGGTCTCTCTCTGCGCTCTGGCCTCCCTGCCTCCCCTCCATCTCTGCCTCAGGGTCTCCGGAGCGTCTCTTCTTCCTGACGGCTCTCTCACAGGTCTGTATGGACCTGTGCTTTGGGTCCCTGTCTTCCCACCATCCTTGAGCATCCAGCTCCGGATGGGGCCCCGCACTGTTCCAGGGGTGCCCTGTCCACCATGGCCACGGCCTAGTCCTTCGCAGCCTCCTCTCCTCGTTTGTGAAGGTGGGATGTCTGGTTCCTGTGGCAATAGCAGAAGTCACCCTGCCCGCTTTTCTGGGGTGTGTGGGACCCGCAAAGCCACGAGGAAGATGAGGGGAGGGGCCGAGGAGAGGCTGAAGGAGCCAGCCCCCTGCCCCCTGGGAAAGCGCAAGGGGAAGGGGAAGGGCCCTGCATCCAGCTAGAGGTGCACATCCCAGAGAGGTCCCCAGAACACAGCGGGCACCCCAGAACTGGAAGGACAAGGAGAGGGGCAGGGGTCAGCGTGTGGCCGTCCCTGACGGCCTGACCTCCAGGGGGAGGGAGCGCAGCCCATCCCCGTCAGACGAGGCCCCGGGGCTGGGCTCCTTGGACGCCACTCAACCCCGCTGCCCCGCGCCAGGCCAGGGCCGATGTGTACGTGGCAGCGTTACTTACCCTGCACAGCAGCTCCTTGTGGCTGATTTCTGTTTTCTTTAATGAAAGATAGTGACAGCTAACGATGACGGCAGTTGTTTCTTGAGCCCTTGCTGTGCCAGGGATGGGCAAGCACCTGCTTTGTTTGTGGGGGCGCCCACACACTCCTGGAGCCCCACCCCAGGGCTCTCTCATCCCGCAGGGTCCCCACACAACCCCCCAGGGACCCCACACAACCCGCCCAGGGACCCCACACTCTCTCCTGAGCTAACACGTCCCTGGGTCCCTGAGCTATGTGGGTTCCGGTCTCCTGTGGGTCTAGGGGATCTGGGGCAGGGGGTGGGAAAGGAGGCGGGGGGTGGGGGGCACACAGTCCTTAAAGGGTCTGAGACCCTGTAGACTGTCCTTCGAGAATGGGGACAGCGGGAAGCCTGGCCAGCGGGGGCCAGTGCTGACCCAGCTGCAGGTTGGGAAGCTGAGAAGGAAGGGATGGCCAGGATGGAGCCCAGTCCCCCCTTTCTGTCTCTCTCCCCCTCCTCCTCTGCTCCATGCCACCCCCACCCCAGACCAGAGCGCCCCCGACTCGGGGCTGCCCAGGGAGCTTCCTGGGGTGCCCCGTCCCTCCTACACTGACGAGGTTGGTGCTCAGATGGGCTCCTAGAATCCCAGGCAGTCTGGGGCCACTCCACGGCTGGACACACACACATATAGACACACAGGCTCGAACACTTGGGGAGACTGAAGCCCCGAGGCCCTCTCCCTGGGGGGGCACCGCGGGCACTCACCCACCCACCATGCGGTGTGATGGGATCCTCGGTGGGGAGTGGTGACGGCAGGTCCTGGGAGCTGGAGGGTCTGCTCTGATTCTGCCATCCCCTGTCTGGCAGCCACCCAGGGGTACCCCAACATGGAGACTCAGACCCCCAGGTCTCCCCCGGGTGCCCACACGGATGCCCAGGAGGGCCGGGAGTGCCCCGCCCTCGGCTCTGCCTGTGGGGAGCTGCCGTGGGCACTGCTCCCTTCCTGTGTTTAACCAGCAAGGTTTCAGCTGGGAAACTGTCGCCCGCAGTCTGCAAACATCCCTTCCCGCTCCGCCGTGCCGCCTGCCAAGCGCCGCCAGCCGCCAGCTTGGCTCGCAGTCGGCTCACGCAAGCTGCCCGGCCTGGCACCGGGCTCCCGCCCACCGGGCTCCCAGGGAGGCTGGCAGGGGAGGACGGTCTCCTGGTGCATTCCTGGCCGGGCAGTCTCACAGCAGGGCTCCAGCCCTCCCGTGTCTCCTACCCTGGGTCCCCCACCCCGTGGCCTCTGCTGCAGTCTCAGGAGCAGTCCGGGACACCCCACCCTGCCCGCCGCTGGGAGATACCTCAGGAGGCATTCCGGAACGCTGGGGGACAAGGCGAGTTTGGGGAGAGTTGAGGAGCCCTAGCAGGAAGCAGGTGTCCCCAAGGCTTGGGGACAGGCTGCCTCTTGAGGTCCGCCCTGTGCCAGGGCCCCAGTCCCGCCCCCACCCCTGTCTGGCCCTCGGGTCCCCTCCACCGGCCCCTGGTGGTCAGCCAGGATCACGAGCTCCTGGGGTTCTCTGGGGTATCTCTGTGCCCACGCAGATGCTGATGCCAGCACCCACTCTGCCAGAGGAGGGACCACCGCCCCAGGACCCTTCCCATCCGGAGCCTGGGCTGAGCCCCCCGGGCGAAGGCCCTTCCACATCCTTTCAGAGAGTGTGCAGCCCCCACGGGCCAGAGGGGCTGGCTGGGTCTCAGTCCTAGTCAGACCCCAGGCTCTCGGGGCTCAGAGACTGGGCCGCGCTCACCCCGCTGCGGCCCAGACTTCACTCAGCCTTGCCAACTGGTCTCCCTAGGCCCTTGGCTGGCAAGAGGGGGCCCCCAGTTTCTGAGCAGCTCCTAGGCCCCCAGGGGTCCCTCAGCAGCTCTCGGGCTCAGACTTCAGGACGAAATCACACGATTTAAAATTAATCATCACACCATCCCACGGCCTCACAATTAAGTGACTGTTCATCCCGATTATGTCTGACAGCGATTTGTTGTTCTCTGGGCGATAAAAATCACCTGCTTCAGGCAGGGGCCTGGGGCAGCTCGCACCCCCCAACCTGCACCCGAGGAGGGACCTTGACCTTGGTTCTGAGGTGGCCTTGGGGGGCTGATGGGCAGAGCAAGGGGTTGGGGGGTACTTCAGGGGCTCAGGGATCAACGAGAGACTGTGCGCGTCTCTGGGCGTGCCCCGACCGTGGGAGCGGGTCAGAGTGACGGAAGGGCGGCTCTCGGGGCTGGGCGAGGCACTGCAGGGGGTGCAGATGGGGGGCTTGGGCTTGTTAGTCTTGGCTCTTCCGTTAGGAGCCCCACCTGGGTCTCAGTTTCTCCACCATCAGAAGAGGGGTGACGATCTTCACCCCCTCCCACCTCCTGGGGGGAGGGACAGAGGGACTTCTGCCCAGTGGTGGGAGGAGCCAGCGGTGTGTCCCCCAGTGGCCCTGTGGCATTTCCAGTCGCTGGCCGGGCCCTGGGGACCCAGGGCCACCTCTCCTGCCCCCGCAGTTCCTCCGTGAGTGTGTCTGGGCGCCTGCTTCCCAGGGCCCCGGGTTTGTGAGCCAGATCCCTGGGGAGCCACCCCACAGGGTCCACTGGGGCCCACGCCTCCTGTGTGTGCAACACAGGACAGTTCCCCCCACTGCCAACCAGGAGAGGGTGTGCCCGTTTATTTGTGTAGGTGGCAGTGAGGAGCTGAACCTGGCTTTCAGATCTTGGGGAGTCAGGTGACCCCACTTGGGTGCCAAGACAGAGGTTGGGGTTGCTAGCCCCATGACCTAGGAGGTCACACCCCAACATCACTCCAGACTCCTAGGGGCCCTGGAATGGGGGTCCCTGAGGGCTGACACCAGTCCCCCAGACCCCACCACGCTTCACTGGAGCCAAGGTCAGCAGGAGTCTGAGCCCATGGCGCGTGCCGCACCTGCTGGTCCAGCCCCAGGCCCAGCGCGGCAGTTTTCCTCTGAGCATTTAAAAAATTAGGCCAAAACACACATAAAGAGATTTTTTTTTTTTTTTCGAGGGAGGAGAAGATGTGAAATAATGAGCTAACAAAAGAAATTTGGTCCAACAACATTTTTTAACAAGAATTGACTTTAAAATGATGGTTATTACCCATATTTCCTTTCAGGAGCAGTTAAAGCTGCTTCACAAGGTGAGGCAATTAATTTTTAAGTTTATGCTGAACATTATAGCACATGAGCCATTAACAAGGTGGCGGAATTAACCTCCCTGCACTTGGCAGATGGCCGTGGACACTCTTCGGACCAACCCAGCACGGGGCCCCGCCCGGCACCCCAAGAGGGACAGGGGTAGGAGGGTGGCCCAGACTCCCCTGCCACCTCGTGTCCAGCAGCTGGCAGACACAGGGGAGGGTCCAGGGAGACGTGGGACTCAGTCTGGGGAGGGGTCAGAAGTCAGGGCTGTTTGGAGCTGGGTTGGAGGTCAGAGGTGGGCTGGGACCCCTACCGAGGTCCTGTGGGCAGCCTGCTGGCCCAGAGTCTGAAAGCCCTGGCCGCTGGGACCCCGGAGATCCCTGCCCAGCTTCTGGCCCTGGGACCTCCCCAGCTGATGCCCTGGTGCCCAGGGGGAGCCCTTGGAATTCTCCCTCCCAGGTCCCTATTTCCAGGGCAGGACTTGGGAGCCAGGTCAAGGTGCCATGTGGGGGTCAAGGTCACAGCAGGCAAGATCAACCGCTGCTCCAGGCTGGTCTGATCCCGAAGCCAGCTCTCTTGCCTGTCTCGGGGCCTCAGTTCCCCGTCAGGGGGTCCTCGCCCACCTCTGCCTGCTCCTCTCATCTTCCAGGGCAGGGACGCTGCTCCCAGCCCAGCTCCAGGGCCCTGGGGGCCAAGGTGGGGGCCACGTGGAACTTTCCCCAGCCCGCCCCCTTGACGGTGCCCGGCGTTCCCCCTGCAGGCTCCGTGCCCCTGTGCCCCGCGTTCCCTCGGAGGGGGCTGAGCTGGCAGGAGAAGCGGCATGAACGAGCCTCTCAGGGCAGCACAAACGCAGAAGATGCCACAGACGTGGTGGCATCTTAGATCCTGACACCTGTGCAGGAGGCAGCCTCGAATTCGGGGTCAGCCACAGGCTGACCAAGAGGGCAGCCCGGGGTGGTGGTCTGGGCCGGGTGACAGGCCTGCTCTGGCCAGGCCTTTGGACACAGGGCCTGGGAGGGAGGGTGCGCCCTCCCCAGGTGAGCATCGCAGTGGCCCTCAAGTGATTCTCACCTGCCAGCGTCGGTGGTTCCAGCATTTCCTGAAACGTGGCCCCTTTAAATACTAGGCCCCATTGAACCATTTTTTTGGGTGTTGTTGTTGGAAGCTGTTCTAAAAGCTGCCCCCGGTGCCCTGCCTGCTCAGGACAGGTCACTGTGGGGCCCGAGTTCCCAGCTCCAGCTCCATCTGGGTCCTGCAGCCCCCAGCGCCCCCTGCTTCTCAGCCAGGGGTGGGCGCCAGAGCCAGAGGCCTCACTCAGTCTGAGAAAGCCTCTTGGGTGTGGGCCATCCAGGCCCCGCTTCCATGAGTATCCAGGCCCCTCCTGCCCACCAGGGTGGGTTCAGTTGGGCTGTGCATACTCAGGACCTGCTTTGACCCCTCGTCCCTCCCGGGGCAGGTGGTGAGGGCAGAGAGGGGGGTCCCGGGGCTGCAGCCCCTGCATGTCGCTGTGGGCCTCCGCCAACGAGACTCAGATGGATCTGAGAGCAGCCCGCACAGTCTCATACCTATAACTTTAAATTAAAAAAGCCATGTGCTGTTATGGGTTCTCCCGGCAGTGCAGCGAGGCAGCCCCATAAAGATTATATTATAGTACAAGCCATTATGTGCCGAGCCGACTGTATATACATTTCTAAATGGTTCGGCAAACAGCAGCCTACTTATGGGCACGAAAGGAGAACTGGTTCATTTGGGGTAACAAATGATCCTTGATTTGATTTTAAATGCAACGACAGCCAAATTTATTTCTTATTTAATCACTTTCCTGTGCTGTTGAGAGCGGGGTGATATTAAACTCTCCAACGCGGAGCAGACTCCGGAATCAGGCGAAAGAAGCGAGCGAATAGATTATGTTTATAGGGCAGTGGGAGACCGTGGAGTGAGGCGCATAACCAGAATGGGTGTTTTTGTCATTTATACAGTAGCTTAGATCATGATTTCTTCCTGCTTCCAATTTTTCAGTAATAAAAATATAGGCAATGTGATTCTCTTTGTATTACAGATAAACCATCTTGATTCTTTATTAAATATTCTTAGTAATCTGAAGGACTGCAGAGCGCCGTCACCGGTAAATCAGGCGGCGAGCCATCGTCTGCCTCTGCTGCGGGTTCCCGTGCCCATGGTCCGGCTGCCTTCCGTCCCTGCGTTGTGGCCACGTGTACTCGGCAGAAGTGGCACTAAGGGGTATTTGTTCCTCAAAATCCGCTTGGTTTGGGTAATTGCTCCGCAGTCCTCAGTTCTGTACCTTTTAATTAGGAACCACTACTCTGGTGTCACCTGCCTGCTGGGACAGGAGGGCCCTTTTGGCCCATGCTGGGGGCTCCTGGGAGCTGACGGGGGCTGGGGGGGGGTCTCAGGGGCTCTGGGAGAGGCCTTGGCCCTGGATGGTTGCCAGCAAGCATTTGGGGCCCTAGAGACCACAGAGGCCACGTGGGCGCGAGGTGGAGGACAGGCTGAGGGTCAGCTGCAGTGGGCACCCTGGCCCCTAGGGTGGGGACAGCCAGCGTGGGGTCCTCTCGGGAGCAGGGGGCCAGCTCCAGCAGGTCCCCCTTCCTGGGAGGGCTGTCCTCCTGCCATGGTGGAGGGTATGGGTGAGAGGGGACAGGCTGTGGTCACTGGTGGGGGTGCTTTCTCGCTGGCAAGTCTATTTCTCCAGCCTCTGCGGTGGACCCACCCAGAGCTGGGAGGGCCATCTCCCTGGAAAGCTGTAGGAGGTGGCGGTCCCTTGGCCCCCAGCTATGTGCCCCACCCCGCCCACCACACCCCCCACCCTGCATGTCCACCCTTCACCCCCAGACCCGTTTGCTCCCCAGGGGATGGTCACCCGTGAGGCTCTGATGACCGCACAATGGCAGGGACACTTCCTGGGGGTCCCCAGGGGTGTCTGCTCTTGGGTGGGGTACAGATCCAGCTCAGGGGGTGTCTGTGAGGGGTGGCACCTGGGCTGGGGCCTTGGAGGGGAGTCCAGGGATCTCCCAGGCTTAAAGAGAGTGTTCAAGCGACTCTGGGGACATTGACAGGTGGCCCACCTATGGCCAGCGTGGGAATGGGCACGTGGGCTTGTGGGGAGACAGTGACGAGAACCTTAACTCCAATCGTAACCCTAACTTCGTGACCATGTCCGGAGCTCGCGGGCTGATACAGACACAGCCGCTGTCCCCAACACCTGGCCCTTCCGCGCCGCATCCCCACCCCCGGCCTGCCAGCCTGCCAGTCCATCCAGGAATGACCAAGGCCTGGTGGCCCATCACCTCTCTGGCCCCTGGGCTGGCTCCAGCCAGGGGCTCTCCAGTCTCTGGCCCCTGAGTCCACCCTATGTAGGTCAGGCCGACTGACTCCACAGTCAGGGCCCTAGTAAGGCTTGGGTCAAGTCCTCATTCTGCCAACCAGGGTCTGGTGGCCCCAGGCAAACATAACCCACACCCACCTTCTGTCCCGGAAGGGGATCCTGGTGAGTGGAGTAGGGGCGAGCGTCTGGGAGGGAGCCCTGCCCTCCAGGCCCTGGAAGGACCCCCCCACCCAGGTCCACCTTGGCCAGGTGATCCTGGAGGAGTGGTCCCAGGAGGCTTCGCAGAGGAGGTGCTGTGGAAAAGGCCCTGTGTCCAGCGGGAGCCAGGGCCGGGGGAGGAGCAAGCCTGCAGGAGGATGCAGGGGGTGGGGGGAGGGTGGGAGCAAGAAGATGGGGGGCAGCGCCATGAGGGGTGGAAGGGAGACCCCCGAATGCGGCTGTGCCACCTGCAGCTGCCAGAGGACCTGCCCGGAACAGCCCCGAGAGGCTGACCCAGCACAGCCTGGGGGTGGATACATGCGGGTGCCCAGCACTGGACAGTCGAATATCTAGGGTCCCCACGAGAACCTGTGACGTGCAGAAGAGAGGGCCAGCGCCAAACCGGGTCAGGCCTGAGCTCCAAGCCTGGCCAGACCCCGAGAAAGGAGAGGTGCCCGGAACACTGCCCAGTCCAGCCCGGGTGGCTCGATGGGCTCTTGGCCCCCACCATCTAGGGCGGGGGCACCCACCTCCATCACCTCTTGGGCTTACTGGCCGACCGGGCATGCTCAGGGCCTGGACTGCGGGCACTGCATGTGTCTGGAGGTGGGCGGTGCCCGAATGCCCAGCAGCTGCTCCTGGAAGTGCCCTTCTAGGGGAGAGGAGGGAGGGCGGCCGGCGGCCTGGCGGGGCACCAAGGGAACGCTGCGTTCCCACCACCTCCTCCTCACAGGCCGCTCTGAATGCAGCTCATGTGCCTTCTGCGGCCGGCCAGAGGCCAGTGATGCCAGGCTGGGGGAGGGGAGAGAAGACGGGGAGGCCACGGGCTCCTCTGTGACAGTCCCGAGGGGTGGGGGCGGCCCCCACAGCAGAGGCCTCCGATGGAGGGGATGCTGGTCAGAATCCTGCCTGCTCCCTGGAGGTTCTGGTCTTGCTGGGGGAAGCGGGTGGCAAGAGGGGTAAGAGGCGAGCCAATTAATTGTAAAGAGCCACCCCTCTCTGCACCCTGCCTCTCAGTGGGCCTGGCCCTTGGTGGGGGCAGGACTGTGACCACTTGAGTGGTGGGACCAATGGGACCCAGGTCACAGCACTCTGCCCTCACCCCTGAGCTTCCAGCTCACTCCCCCCACCTGGACCTGGGAGGCCCTAGTCCTGAACAGACTTGCTCCCTTCTCACACCCCACATTCCAGAGGGACCCCCCACATGCAGGGAGGGCCTCATGTCAAGCCCCACTCAGCTGGGGTGCCAGGTCACCCCAAATGCTCTGCTGCAGAAGAGCTGGGGCTCGAGCCCTGGGCCTGCTCTTGATTTTGTTTTTCCCTTGTGAGATGTTCTGCCCTTGACAAAGTGCAAGGGAGTCCTTCTTCTCATGGGACCCTGCCCCCGCTCCCACCCCCACAACAGGTGGCTGGGTGGACAGGTGTGGGTAGAGACAGGCATTACCTGGGGGGGCCTGGCTGTGCCACCTCCTGTCCGGGTGCCTCGGTGACCAGTGAGCCCTGTGCGGAGGGGGCACCTTTGGAGGGTCGCCCCGAATATGCAGGGGAATCAAGCCCCTATGACCACAGAGAGCTGACCCTTCTCAGCTGCCCTCGGGCTAGACCTCCGAGCCTCTGTTTCTCCCCAGGAGTCCATGGCCGGGGTGGGGTCTCTGAGGACTCAGTCTGGAGGCTGCGGGAGACCCAGGGCAGCTCTGGGAGGGTGAGCCCCTGCAGGGAGACCCCTTGGGTAGAGGCCATTCATTCCTGAAATGAAATGGATTCTGTTTTGTTCAAATCCTGCCGGAGATGTATCTGCAGGGCACCTCTGGGGGGCGCTCGGCAGCTCTGGTCAGTGGAACTCGACAGAAGGGGTTTGGAGATCCTGAGGCTTGAAGGCAGTATGGTGGCGGGGGTCTGCGGGCTGCACCTGCGGAGGACAGTGCCCAGGGCGAAGTGGGGGCCCCTGGAGCCCGAGAGCTGGAGCCTGGCCAGGGGGCCCTGCCCACCTGTGCCTGCTCCCCTCCCGCCCTCAGTGAGGATTCAGGATCTCCTTGGGGCCCCCCATCCCAATGCCTAGTCCCCCTCAGTGACACCTGTGCTGAGCTGAGGACAGCTGTGTGTGGAAGCAGGTCAGTCAAGTGTCACCTGCGAGATCAGAGGGCCCAGACAGCCCCTTCTGCCTGCATCTGGGACTCGCCCACCTCCCCCAAGGGTAGGGGCCATCCTAGGGGGTGACAGCTTCTGTATCAGCCAGCGAAGGTGCAGGCAAGAACACCTGCGTTAAAGGAAGGGAGTCCTGACGCCGGACAGCACGGATGAGCCGGGAGGACGCTGGGCTCGGTGAAATGAGCCCAGCACAGCAGGACAAACCCTGCAGATCCACGTCAACGAGGCCCCTCGAGGAGCCAAACGCCCAGAGACAGAGTGGAAGGTGGGGGCCCGGTGCTGGAGGAGGGGAGGCGAGCAGCGACCAGTGCGGACAGGCGGTCGGCCTGGGGAGGTGACGGCATCCCGGGGACGGACGTGGCGACGGTTGCACAATGATGTGAGTGTGCTTGACGCCAGAGAACCGGACACTAAGACGTGGTGAACGTGGGAGATCCTGTGTGTGCATCTGACTCTTTGGGACCTCACGGACTGTAGCCCACCAGGCTCCTCTGTCCATGGGGAGTCTTCAGGCAAGGATACTGGAGTGGGTTGCCATGCCCTCCTCCAGGGGATCTGCCCCACCCAGGGAGCAAACCCACGTCTCTTAAGTCCCCTGCATTGGCAGGTGGGTTCTTTACCACTCACACCACCTGGGAAGCCCTTTATTATGTGTATTTTACCACAATTGAAAAATCTTTGCAAATATAGTTTTTAAATTCCTGGGGGAGAGAAAAGCACCCACACCAGTGGACTGTGTTAAAGGGACACCTCAGCCCTGAAAGCCCCATCCGGGCGGGGAGGGGGCAAACCTGGGGCAGTAAAGCAGAAGAAAGTCCTGACGGTGAGGCAGCGCGTGTCCCAAAGTACGAAATCAGCGTCTGCACGAGCGCACGGCCGTGGAGAAATGGCTGAACGGCAGCAAGGGGGGCTCAGGGGCAGCCCTCCCGTGCAGACACCCCGGGGGCAGGACAGCCCCCCACGAGTGGGCCATGCACAGACTTCCTTCCAGAGGATTAAACACGCAGAGGGAGGGAAAGACTGATGGCTGAGGGGAAACGGACTGAACCTCAGCCAGGGACCAGGGTCACCGTTGGCAGTGGACAGCTCAGGGTGACGGCCTGTACCCCCAGTTTGACGGTATGAGAAGGTCGCCTCGCCTCTGAGGTCACCCCCAAGCCCAGCACCCACCCCAGCAGAGCGGTCATCTGTGAGATCCCGGGCTAGTCCTCCTGCCAAGAGGCGAGGTCATCAGAAGCCAGGGAGTCTGAGAAGCTACTGCAGCCCAGCGGAGCCCCAGCCGCTGTGCAGGCCAACAGCTGCGTGGGTCCTGGGACAGGAAAGGGCCTCAGGGGAAAACTGAGGAAATCTGATAAAGTATGGGGTTCAGTTAATTTTTTAAAAATGTCTTCCTGGGGACGGCCAGGCAGCCCTCGGGTAAGATGTGACCTTGTCGGAGTCGTGGCCTCAAACACGACGCCTGGACCAGGGCCTGTACACAGCTCTCCAGCCACAGACCCCAGGTCCCAGGCCACTGTGTAATTGGCAGATGGAGCTGCCCCCGCCCCCCCATGCCCCCCAGAGTCACCTCGCACGCCTCTGTTTCCGTGTCTGAGGCCCACAGGACCATGAACAGGTGGGTGACGTCTGTCCCGGAAGAGGGGAGCCTGGGGTTTAGGACGCATGGAACTCGGGGGCCGTCAGCGAGAAGAGTCAAGCAGACGGGGGTCGGAGTGGGTCCGGCACTCAGAAGGGAGTCCAGAGACAGAGTGGCCAGAAAAACCACATTTTAACCCGTCATCATGTGGACAGTTTTGTTATGAAAAACACCAGAAAGCCATTAATGTAAATCATGAAATATTCAGCAAGGAAGTTGCTGAAACGTCTCGTGTTCCCAGAAGCAGTGCCGAATGCTTCCTGCAGCGGGGACGCCCGAGTGTCAGCTCTTCAGAGGCCATTAGCTCAGGGCTGGGAACTGTTAGATCATCGCCTCATGGCGGGGCGGACGCCAGGTGAGGGAAGGCAGGCCGCTCCCGGGCAGCGGCCATGTCCACGTGCACTCCGACTCCCGGGCTCCCGCCTGCCGCCCCCGGGGTCCGGCTCACACAGAGACTGGCCCCTGTGCCCCCGAGTCTGTGCTCAGAGGAGGTGGGCAGCTGGTGGAGCCAGGAGCACCGTGGGCCTCTGGTGGCCCGGCCACGGCCTCCCGGCTCCCGGCCAACTGCGTGGGCGCCCCATGTTAGACATCTTCCCAGGACACGCCGCCCTGCCCCAAGCGATGCCAACAGCAGAGCCCCCACACTGGCACACTCGCTGGGCCCGCACAGGCCGCCTCTCATTCCACCCTGAGCGCCGTCTCAGACCTCGAGCTGGTGGGCATCGATGAGGGGACTTGGATCCAGGTCTGTCCGGCTCAAAGTGGTGCTCTTGCTTCCCTTGCGGCTCAGCTGGTAAAGAATCCGTCTGCAATGCGGGAGACCTGGGTTCAATCCCTGGGCTGGGAAGATCCCCTGGAGAAGGGAAAGGCTACCCACTGCAGTATCCTGGCCTGGAGAATTCCAGGGACTGTATCGTCCATGGGGGTGCAAAGAGTTGGACACGACCAAGTGACTTTCCCTTTCACTTTTTCACAGGTTGGACAGGGGCTTCCCAAGGGGCGCTAGTGGTAAAGAATCCGCCTTCAATGCAGGAGACCTGGGTTCAATCCCTGGGCTGGGAAGATCCCCCGGAGAAGGGAACGGTTACCCACTGCAGTATCCTGGCCCGGAGAATTCCAGGGACGGTATCGTCCATGGGGACGCAAAGAGTCGGACACATCTGAGCAACTTTCACTTCCACTCCACCATCATCCAGCCCGTCTCTGAGCAGCTCCCGCTACAAAAACACAAGATGAAGCGAGGCGGAAAACACCAGGCGGGGAGACGGCGAGGATGTGCCCGTCGGCATGGCTTCTGTCCAACACACGGAAGACAGCAAGGCTGGTGAGGATGTAGAGAGGCTAGAGGCCTTGGCGCTGCCGGTGGGGATGGAAAATGGGACAGCGGCAAGCAGCATGGGACGTCCTCGAAAAATTGCATGAAACCTCACCACACAGAAATCCCACTTCCAGGCATGTACCAAGACTCAAAAGCTAGGGCTGGAGAGAGATTTGCACACTGACGTCCAGAGCACTGTTACTCACAGTAGCCAAAAGTGGAAACACCCGAAGCCTTGCAGGAAAGGTTAAGTGGAATGTAGTCCACACATACAAAGGAAGTTATCCAGCCTTAAGAATAAGGAACTCCTGACGCCGGCGGTGATGTGGGTGACCCTTCAGGACATTACACTCAGTGAAATGAGCCCCGCGCAGGAGGATGTACACTGTGTGATTCCACTCGTGGGAGGGCCCTAAGGGAATCAGATCCACAGAGACAGAGCGTAGATGGGGCGGGGGACAGGGGCTGGGGAGGGACGGGAGTGAGGCTTTAATGAGGACAGAGTTTCTGTTTGGGAAGCTGAGAAAGTCCTGGAGGTGCATGGTGAATGTACTTAATGCCGCTTAACTGTGCTCTTAAAAACTGGTTAAAGCGGTAAATTTTATGTTATGTGGTTTTTGCCACAATTTAAAAAACAAATGAAAAGAAGATGAGGAGGGTGAAGAGTGTGGGTGAAGGGGCCGGTGTGTCCCAAGAGTGATGGCGAGACAGGCAGCTTGCGGTCTGAGGGCAACAGCAGCCCCAGGAGGGTGGCCGGGGGTCACGGGGGTGTTTCAGCACCTCGGAGAGAGGCACCGCACCTGGACCGCAGGAGGGACGGGAGGCCAGGCCCTTTCTGAAGATAGCCTGCTCCTCACTCTGGAAACGGGCAGATGCTTGATGAGGCGCCCCAGGACCTCGCAACTCTGGCCCCGCAGGGCTCCCCGGGGAAGGCTGCTCCAACTCCTTGTGGGGAAAGTGGCGTTGGAAGAGGGCCCCAGGGGCAGGCTTCTGCCTTCCCAGCCCTGACCCCAGTGACCTTGGCGAGGCTCCACCTCTATGCCTCCTGATTCCACCCACAGCCAGCGGATCTTCCTGGAACCAGGGTGCCCATCCATGCCGAGGACAGGAGGGAGGAGGGAAGCACTAGTTTCTCTTGTGTGTGCCTGGCCTGAGACCTCCTTACACCAACATTCTCAGTGTGTGTGGGGAGGGGGGAGGAGGCAGGCAGTGGTCCCCAGGCCCCCTGGGAGCGCCTTACTCTTGTCACAAGGGGCCAAGGGAGAGTGCGATTGGCACTTAGTGCCCGGGGCCTACATGTGGGAGCCAGCTCTGCCAGCTGAGGACAGTCCCTCCCCGCAGGGCTGATGGTATCCATGTGAAAAGCCAGCTGCAAGTCCTCCAAATGCCGTTCCAGCATAGAGCACACAGCTTCCCAGAAACTGAGCCTGGGGTGGGGGTGGGGGTCGGGGGGACTCGCCACTCGGATTCTCTGTGACAACACTCCTGGGGATAGTTAAAGACGGCCAGTTACAGCACAGCTCCTCTGGCCCTGACGCAGTCGTGTTCACGGCGGGTCACTGATGCCGTGTGTGTGCACAGTTGCCCACCGACCTGCTGGTGCTGGCCCAGAGCAAGGTGAGCTTCCTGTGTGAGGACCACCATCTGAACCCCTTAGGGGCCCCACCCCCAGCAGAGGGCAGCGTGGGTCCCTCTGGAGGTCAAATCCCACTTTAAAAAAAATGTATTTATTTGGCTGCTTCAGGTTTTGGTTGAAGCATGTAAGCTTTTAGCTGTGGCATGTGGGATCTGGTTCCCTCACCAGGGATTGAATCCAGGTCCCCTCACTGGGAGCGTGGAGTCTTAGCTGCCGGGCCACCAGGGAAGTCCCAGATCCCACTCCATTACTCGTCATCTGCGTCACTGTTCTGAGCAGCGATCGTGACAGTTCTCTGTGAGACAGGCGTTCTCTTCGTGGGCCACAGTGACCACAGTATTTACCTCTGTCAGGGGGAACCCTCCAACGTGACTTCATTCATTCAGCTTCCCTGGTGGCTCAGACAGTAAAGAATATGCTTTCAATACAGGAGACCCAGGTTACTTTCTGACCCAGTCAATACTTTCCGACCCAGGTTCAATTCCTGGGTCAGAAAGATCCCCTGGAGAAGGAAATGGCCACCCACTCCACTATTCTTGCCTGGAGAATCCCATGGACAGAGGAGCCTGGCGGGCTGCAGTCCATGGGGTTGCAGAGAGCTGGACACGACTGAGCGACAAACATGTTCACGTCCATTCATTCAAAGCAAACAGAAAATGGACAACTATCTGCTCTCATAGGAGCACCACTCTCACAGGAGCACTGCTCTCACAGGAGCACCGCCCTCACAGGAGCACTGCTCTCACAGGAGCACCGCCCTCACAGGAGCACCGCCCTCACAGGAGCACCGCTCTCATAGGAGCACCACTCTCATAGGAGCACTGCCCTCACAGGAGCACCGCTCTCATAGGAGCACCACTCTCATAGGAGCACTGCCCTCACAGGAGCACTGCCCTCACAGGAGCACCGCCCTCACAGGAGCACCGCTCTCACAGGAGCACTGCCCTCACAGGAGCACCGCCCTCACAGGAGCACCGCCCTCATAGAAGCACCGCTCTCATAGGAGCACCGCTCTCATAGGAGCACCGCCCTCACAGGAGCACCGCTCTCACAGGAGCACCGCCCTCACAGGAGCACCGCCCTCACAGGAGCACCGCTCTCACAGGAGCACCGCCCTCACAGGAGCACCGCCCTCATAGAAGCACCGCCCTCACAGGAGCACCGCTCTCACAGGAGCACCGCCCTCACAGGAGCACCGCCCTCATAGAAGCACCGCTCTCATAGGAGCACCGCTCTCATAGGAGCACTGCCCTCACAGGAGCACCACTCTCACAGGAGCACTGCCCTCACAGGAACACCACTCTCACAGGAGCACTGCCCTCACAGGAGCACTGCCCTCACAGGAGCACCGCTCTCACAGGAGCACCACTCTCATAGGAGGACTGCCCTCATAGGAGCACTGCTCTGGGGGCTGGGGCACAGGAAATAAGACGACCAGTCCTCTGGGGGGAGGGGCGGAAGCAAAATATGGGGACACCGTAGACCTGAGCTCTGACCTCAGAGGACCTGAGTTGAGGGTGTGCAACCAGGGCCAAACCCCAGCCTGACAGGAAGCAGCCAGGGTGGCCAGCCTGGAGGAGGTGGCTCTCAATCTGCAGGGGTGCCCGTGTTGGGGGCCTTTGGGGTCTGTCTGGTGACAGGCCGGTGGCAGGGGGGCTGGTGAGGGAGCAGTGACAAGTGTCCGGAGGAGGCTGGGTCCGAGGAGAGCACACCCGTCCGCTGTCTCCCCTTTTCTGAAGAGGCACTCCTTCCACACGCGCGATCACTGAAGGTAGTCAGGACGTCTGATTTTCCACTTAACCATGTACTTAGTGAATTGCTACGGTTTATTGGGCACTTGGAACGGCCTGTAATTGCATCAAGCGATGGAGATCGCCCTGGGAGGGCGCTCCGGGGGAAGCCGCCAGCAGCACTGTGGCCCGTCTCTGCTCCATGCAGACAGAAGCTCCAGGCTTCAGGCCCGCTCGCTCCAGACTGGAGGCGGTAGAGAGGGGCTGTAGAACGCTGGCTCCGGCCTTAGCCTGGGACCAAGTCCCAGCTCAAGACTCTCATTTCATGGATGAGGCAGTTGAGGCCCAGAGAGGTTAGGTGACTCGCCTGAGAGCACACAGCATCAGCATCTGAATTGGCACGTGCCTGACTCCACAGCTAAGCTTCCCGCCGCCTCACCTGGCTCTCAGATGGTGGTGTGGCTGCAGTATCCGAGTGGCTGAGACGCAGAAGCAGAAACGTGGGCCTGCCAGGAAACTGCGAGGTGCCGAGCAGAAGGGGCGGAAGCACCGCACACTCCCACCTTTGGCGATGGGGCTGACCGCACGTCTGGCCCCTCTGGCAGGGAAGCCTGGTACCGGCCCCCTGTCCCCCGCAGACCCCGTGGGGCCGGGACCAGCTCCCGGGAACTGTCTGGCTGACCAGAACCGTCACCCCCATTTCATTATTTTAGGACCTGGAAAATTACTATTCATGACAGTAAACTTAAAGATGAAATAATAAGTCTGTCCTTTTAGAAAGCAAATTGCGACACCGGAATATTCATGAGCGGTGACTTCATGGGGAAAAGGCAGCGGGCTGGAGAAGACGGTTCGGTTAAGTCAGCAGCCGAGGAATTTAGGGAAATGCACTTGTCACTCCGAGGAAATCGGTGATTAATCCTTTCCTGTTTGTGGGGGCCCTTAACAGGCGCATTTTTAATGTACTAATTAATTAACCTTGGGAGCACTCGCGTTTCCCAGGCTGCCGAGGCCAGATCCTACCCCAGCTGGTGGAGACGCAGAACGGACCTCTCCCCCAGCCCCGCACACCCCACACCACCCCTCAAGCCAAGGCTGGGGAAGCAGGCAGGTGGGCAGCTCCAGGCTCAGGACTCATCCCCAGTAGTAGTCACCTACTCTTCATGGTTGGGGGTTGAGTAGGGTCCTCCCCAAAGTCACATCTACCCGGAAGCACAGAATGACAGTCTGGAAATCAGGTCTTCGCAAACATCATCAGCGAAGGATCACCTAGGACGTAGGGTGGACCCCTCAGTCCCGAGGTTAGGCGCCGTGTCCTCCAAGCAGAGGAGAGGCAGAGACACAAAGCGAAGAGGGGGCGGGGACGAGGGCACACGGGCAGGCTGGGGCAGTGACCAGAGGGCCACGCCTCCAGCCAAGGAAGCCTGAGGATTTCTGGCAACGCCGGAAGCTGGAGAGAGGCCTGGGATGGCCCCAAGGGAGCCGGCTGGCACCTGGGCTCGCACGCGTGGCTCCATGGCCCCTGTTTCTGCGTGCAGCTCCCCTGCCCCCCCTTCTAAGACGGCACTCTGGGCCGGGGCAGAGGCGGTGAGCTGGTGATGGCCTTTGCAGCAGGCCACTCGGGGCCCTCCTCTTTCTGGGCCTGGGGTCTCCCACCGCAGCGGGGGGTGGGCCAGAGCTGTGCTTTTCAGATTGGGGCCCCTGCAGCCACAGGGCATGGGGGGCTGCCTCCGCTCATTGGAGTGCCTCGGGGTCCCCACCACCACCGCCCCCTCCCTCCTGCTGCCTGGAGAGCTCTTAGTCATCATCTTTTACAGCCTGTTCCTATAAGCGACCCCAGGGTCGGGGAGCGTTCACCTCCTCAGTCTCTCTGCAGGGGCCTTGAGGGGGACCCCCCCCACAGCCAGGAACCCGCTGTCCACCTGCCTGCAGGACCACAGCTCACCTCGCCCTCTAGTGGCTGCATGGAGGTACTGCCAGGCAGCCCAGTCCACAGGCTTGGAGCCTTGCAAGGATGGGTGGATTCTTTACCAGCCCTGACGCTGGGAAAGGTTGAAGGCGGGAGGAGAAGGGGATGACAGAGGATGAGATGGTTGGATGGCATCACCGACTCAATGGACATGAGTTTGAGTAAACTCCGGGAGTTGGAGATGGACAGGGAAGCCTGGCGTGCTGCAGTCCATGGGGTTGCAAAGTCGGACACGACTGAGCAACTGAACTGAACTGAAGGGAGAGGAAGGTCCGGGTGGACTCCCCTCTTGGCCGGAGGAGGAGCCTTCCTTGCCAGGAGACCCTCCCCAGCCTTTGTGGCCCAGCCACACCTGCTCGGGACTCCGGGGCTGAGTCCAGGCGGGAGTTGGCAGGAGCAGGAAGACCAGGGAGAGATGGTCATCCGCTTGGCTGCCACCACCCAGGGCAGCCCGGGCCACTCCCGGGGACTGTCAGTGCCGGAGCGGGAGCCAGGGCCGGGTTGGGGCAGCGAGCTGGGCCCTGCCAGCCCAAATCGGGCCTGGCAGCCAGGCTGGCTCTGTCCCTTGCAGGGAAACCCTTGGTGCTCACTGACTCCCAGCTGGGCTGGACCCGCTCAGACCACCCGGCCTGGCTTGTTCCTGAGAGGGACAGTGATCTTGAGAACCACCCAGCAGGGGTGACAGTGCAGGCTCTGTCTCTGCCTTACTCCCACTGCAACCCGCGCCCCTCCAGCCTCAAAAGGAGCGCCCCGTGCAGAGCAGCCACGGACAGCCTGGTGGGCGGGCCCAGGGGGTCCTGGAAAGCAAGGGTGCGCTCCCTGCGCAGTGTGCTCAAGGGGGCAGCACCTGTTGGTTGGGATGGGAAGGCCATGTGGTTTGGGCAGCTCCAGGCCGGGTTCTCCTCGTCACTGGAAGAGTGTTGGTCTTCACACCCCACTTAGCTCAGCCACCCAGGAGGACCTCGAAAGGTTTCTCCCTGCAGCTAAGGCTGCAGGAGGGACTGAAGGTCCAGCATCTGCTGACTGCTCCCCAAAGCAGGGCAGCCGGTCCTCTCTTGAAGGGGGCCCTCTCTCTGCATGGAAGCCTGGTCCCCATGTCCTGGAGGAGACAGAGGCCGAGATAAAGAGGACCCACCGAGAACACTCCAGGAATCCTAGGACAACACCCATCACTGCTCATAGCTGGGGAGTGAAACCTTGCCCCAGGCCACGGCTGCACCCCGGGGGTCGGGGAATCATCCCTGACTGGCCTCTGCTCTAAGGAGGAGCTGGTGCCAATGGCAGACCACTGACTTACATCCAGGCTCCTCGGCAATATTTCGCCAATATATCATTAAAGAGGTCCAGCCTGCAGGGGTCTGCTCTGGCGAGAGGGTCACTGGAGGGGTGGGCAACTCACAGCGTGCTAAGTGCTGATCCGAGGAGGTGCAGCCAGGGAGGTCTTCCTGAAGGAGGAGGTCCTGAATTCTGGGGAGAGGTCTGGGTTTGCACAGGCAGCGGGGTTGGGGGAGATTCAGTGGATGGAGGAGGCTGGGCACGCAAGCTTGGCTGATTTGGCTGACACAGTCACCAGGAGCCGCTTTTGGATCCAGACCATTCTTTACTGACACAGAGAGGGCTCCCCAGCCCCCCGTGGCAAAAAACCCAAAAGGATGACTCTGGAGCCGCAGAGGCTGCTATTCTGGTAAGGGCCGGGACACCCTGTTGCCGAGCGCCCCCATTGCCCCCGGAAGTCACAGCTATACCCGCCCCAGTCTGCACGCGAGTGGCAGCTCCAGTTCCCCTCCAGGTTTTATTTTTCTCCTGGAAACCTCCACTCTGGACTCCATGGGGCTACACTCAACTCTGTGGGACCCTTTTCCTCCAGTTTTCTCCGTGGACTCCTCTGTGTAAAGTGGGGACAAGGTGGGGGGCGGGCGGCACCACAGTCTCAGTCCCCACCCCCACAATGACAGCTGTCCCTGACTCCAGTTCCACACACTCGACTGCCCCTGGCCACCTGCACCTGGAGGCCCCCTGCACCTCTGAGTCAGCATGTGCAGGGCTGAGCTCTGCCCCCTGCTTGGCCCCCTCCAGGTGGGTGTGCAGCCGGGCCCTGCAGCTGCTGCTGCTCAATTTCTCAGTCATGTCCAACTCTTTGCGACCGCATGGACTGTAGCCCGCCAGGCTCCTCTGTCTATGGGATGTTCCAGGCAAGAAGACTGGAATGCATAGCCATTTTCCGCCTCCAGGGCATCTTCCCGGTCCAGGGATCAAACCCACGCCTCTTACATCCCCTGCATCGGCGGGTGGGCTCTTTGACGACTGAGCCCCAGGGGAGCCCTTGGCTGTGCACCCTGTCACCCAACTGGAAGCGATCCTGTCATTCTTCATTCTGTTCTCGCTCACAGCTGACCCCCCTCACCGCTCACCTCCCGATCAAAGGCTCACCTCACCTCCTCCTGCCTCTGTCTTCCCGCCCCGGTTCAGAGCCCCCAGCCCCTCCTCTGCCAGCATGCGGGAGCTTTGGACTTTCTCCTGCCTCCAGGCCTCGTCTGTCCTCCTGCCATTCAGAGACTAGCATCTGCACCGCAGCTTCCCAGGGCCTCATGACAAAGACCAGATGCTTCAGGGGGGCTTCTTCTGACCTGGATCCATGTGCCGCCCCAGCCACTCGCCGCCAGGCCCTTCCCTTCCAGCATGCTTCCCGGGCAGCCCATCCCGGTGTCCCCCACTTTGCCTCCTCAGCCCCCTGATGCCACCATGTCCCGTAAGCTCCCCTGGGGCTAACCCCAAGCCCTGCTGCCCCGCCCTGCCCCCCACTGTCTCCTGTCTCGTGAGACCATGTTTGCACAATAGATGACACTTGCACTTCCTGTAAGAAAGCCCGTTCCCAGGGTGATAGTTTGGTCTCAAGCCCTAGTCATGACCAGACCCCAGAGGAGGGTCTGGCTTATGGAGGCTATCGGTAAATGCTAAGCTGAATAAAAGGAATTCACACACGAGCAGAATGATCACAGGGGAAAACAACCTGTGTATTAAATGGGAGACATGCCGGGACCACCTCCCCATTTAGATCACCAGCCTCCGAGAAAAGGGACGGTGTTGGATTCATCTCTGCTCAGCAAAGGTCCTTGAATGGATGAGATGGGAGAGTGCAGGTCAGTCACTTGCTCCAGGTCTAGCCCGAACTGCAGAGTGGATACTGATACCTGTCACCCCCACGGAAATGAGTGTGCTGAGTCTGCGGGTCATGTTTCTTCCCTGTGGTGCTCACGCACCGTCTGAAGGCACCTCTATGGCTGCGCAGCCTGAGTGCTGGGCCCCACCCCAGAGTCCCTGACGGGGGCATAGGGGCAGGGCAGGAGAAACTGCACTTCTAACAAGCTCCCAGGTGCTGCTGGTCTGGGAACCACACGCAGAGAGACTCTGCTTTAGTGCAATGCAGTCCTAAAGAAACACAACAGCAGCCACATAGACAACCTAAAATCTAGCAGCCACAGCTTTAAAAAGTAAAAATAAGCAGTGCCAACATATTTTATATAACCCATTCTATTCCAACACGCAGTCAGCACACAGCGCCTCCCCGGTGGCTCAGCTGGTAAAGAATCCTCCTGCGATGCGGGAGACCTGAGTTCCATCCCTGGGCTGGGAAGATCCCCTGGAGAAGGGAAAGGCTGCCCACTCCAGTATTCTGGCCTGGAGAATTCCATGGACCCTATAGTCCATGGGGTCGCAAGGAGTTGGACACGACTGAGCGACTTTCACCGACTCACTGTCAATATATAAACATTGTTGAGGTATTTTTCGTGCTCTTTTCCTGCCAACTCTTTAAGATTCAGTGTGCATTTTACACTGAGACCCATCGCAAAACAGACTCGCAAATGCACGGCTCCCGCGTGGCCGGCGGCCCCGGCTAGCACAGCGCGGGCAGGTACGGGACGAAGGAAGCGGCCCCAAGAACTACAACTCCCGGCGTGCTCGGGGAGCGACTAGTGACACACTTCTGGCGCGGCGGCGACAGCGACGGCGAGGCAGCCGCAGGAAAACTACATCTCCCGGCGTGCTCCGGGTCATGCCCTGTGACGCACTTCCGGCGCGGCGGCGACAGCGCGCCCCCGGTGGCTCAGCGGCGGGGCGAGGGCGACTGCTCGGGCGGGCGGGCAGTGGGGCGAGTGGCGGGCGGCCTGCCGACGGGAGAGCCGGGGGCGGGGCGGCGGCGGCCAGCGAGGGAGCGCGCGGGCGGCCTGGCCCCGCCCCCGGCCCGCCCGCCCCGGTGACCTTCAGGGACCGGGCGGCGGGCGCAGGCCCCAGGCCCGGGCGAAGGCGGCGGCGGCGAGATGTTCGTGCAGGAGGAGAAGATCTTTGCGGGCAAGGTGCTGCGGCTGCACGTTTGCGCGTTCGACGGCGCCGAGTGGCTGGAGGAGGCGACCGAGGACACCTCGGTGGAGAAGCTCAAGGAGCGCTGCCTCAAGCACGTAAGGCCGGCCACGGCTCCAGGCTTCCCTCTTTCTCCCGCCGCCCACTGGACCGTGGGGCTCCGGACCGGGCGCTTTATCCTCTACCTTCTGGTCCAGCTCCCCTCAAGACAGCCTGGGGGGCCGGGGCGCATCGGGGACGCGGGCTGGGAGAGGCCAAGTCGCCGCCGGAACGGGGCCTCCTGCGGTTCCAGAATCCATCCATCCGCGCTTGCTGTCGCGGCGAGGTTCCCGGAGCTGGGAGTTAGTGCCCACGAAGGTAGAGAGAGACCTGCTGGCAGAAGCGCCTTCCCCTGACCTTGCAGAGCCGACTGCTTGGAGCCGTTTCCTGGGGCTGGCATGGGGGCCGGCGCCTGGCTCTGGCCACTGGTGCGCCCCCCCCCCACCCCCTCACCGTGGCTGGAATCACTTAAATTAGTGTGGCTTGGCGGAACTGGTCCATGCACCCCTTGCTGTCCTCAGCCTTTACGTGGATTACACGGGCAGGTCGGGGAGAGGGCCATTTTTTAAAGTTTGTTCAGGTGAAGCACCCCTTGTAGGTTCCTCAGAGTTCTAGTCTTTGTCTGTCTCTTTAAGCTTCTCGACTCTGTAAGGCAGGCCAAGACATCTGTCCGTGTGACTCAGGCTGCCTCAGGAAACTCTATCCTTTGCACGATCTAGTATCTCCATGTCAGAATTTAGGACAAAGGAGGCCACAGCCTCTTACTGCGCATTTCACGTAAAAAGTGTGCCTGTATGCCAGTGACTCACACGTTTGTTCTGGGCCCACCAAGAGTCTAGCCCTGGTTCGTTCTTTTAGTGTGGTCTCCAAGGACAGACTTGCAGCTCTTGTTTAGTGACTCCCGCAAAATGCTGTCGGGTCCTTTTGGGAGTCTGGTTCTGTGGAGTTGTGTAATTGTTGGAAGCAGGCCGGAGAGCATTCTGGTTGCCAGAGTCCCCTTCCGGAAAACCCTGGATGTGAGTAGCGTCTTGGTCTCATGTCAGGGAGGAGGGGGATGTGGGCTCGCACACTTGGGCAGCGATGTTTTGGCCGTTTCTGTTTCTGATGCAGTGATGGGTGATTTCACTAAAAACCGCCACGACAGCGCTCAGCGGGAAGGCTGGGAGCCCCCTGAGCGTCCAGGCTATTAGCGCGAGGCTCACTGCTTGCCCAGTGCAAACCTCTCTGAGATGCTGTGTCTACCCGGCCAGCACAGGAGCCCCTTGAGGGCTGGAACACCCTAATTAAAAAATAATGCACTGGAAAGATGGTACCAGTGGACTTGTTGGTCACACGGTTGCCACAGACCTTCAGTTTGTGAAAAGCCCAGTATCTGGGAAGCAAAATAAAGCCAGGGCACAACCAAACAGGGCATGCCTGTAAACGGAACCAGATTGTCAGTCAAGAGAGCTGCGTGGCGGTGGTGGCCTGTCACCTGCTGAGTCAGGCTGGGGGGTCAGCGGGTACGTTGGTGTGGCACTTAGTTTAACTCACCAGTGGGAAGGATTGGCATAACCACCAAAATGCTATGTTCTGGAGGGAAAACGAAGCAAGAGCTCTTAGATTCATGGAGGCTTGCTAAGGATTTCAGGAGCACCTGGGGTTAATGAGGGAGCCAGTTTCATTAGGCTGACTATTCACATTATGCTGCCGATATTTTTATTCCAGTCGGTACTGAGGCGTATCATTTGGGATGTTTTCTGGTGTTACCCTCCTTTGAACAGAGATCTTATTCCACCCTGTAGATTTTATTCCAGGCCGAGGTGAGTGGCGGGTGAGCAGCAGGGGACTTCCACAGCCAAAAAACACTGGCGTACATTTTGGGACTCAGAGCTGAGCTGTCAGGAGGTCCTTACACCTCTGTGCCTGTGCCGTCCTGGGGGCAGAGTTCGCGGCCTTGTGGGCCCTCAGGAGGCATTTCCAGTTAGGAAACGGGGTTCTTGAGTTGTGTGTTTGACCATCACCCCGGAAACCCATGCACTGAGCTTAGATCGAGGTGCCACCGCTCCGCTCGGGCTCCTCCTGCCTGGCTCCCTGCCCTGCGTGCCCAAGCCGGGGTTCTCTGTGCCTCCTGCCCCTCTACCCGGAGGGGACACTGGGTTTCCTCCCATTACAGGACCCCTGGGAACTTACTGGGTTTTTTTACACTTTCCGTTATGCATATACATTTTTAAATGAATAAAGCAGCTTTGTTAGTGAAGGTTTATTATCGTAACTTTTATAGAAATGGATTGCCACTGTGGCCTTTCCCTTCTTGGTTTTGTATCGATTGGGACCACCGTGGTGGTCTCTAGCCCAAGCTTATATCACGGGGCAGAGTAAATTATCTTGTGTAACCGGAGGGTCATGATCTTAAGACAGTGGCCCCCTGTGGCATGTTGGGTGTTTTCTGTGTGATAAGCTCACCAGCTCGCAGCCTGCTAGCAGGGCACCACACCAAGGCGTGTCTTCACATGACACTGATGTCAAGGGGAAGAAAGGCCATCTCCAGTCCTCCGGGAAGAAATGGGCTCGCTGGGGTCCTGCCCCAGCCATGGGCTCGGGCTGGCTTTCCCACTGCCAGGGCCCAGCTCACTCCAGCGCCTCTCCTGGGAACAAAGGAAAGTGCGAATAAGCAGGCGCAGTGTGGGTGACTCACGCTTGAGTTCTGCTCCCGGTGCCTGTTGACAGGCTGCAGAGGACAGTTTTTTTTTTCAGGAGCCAGTGTGCGGATTGTTTTGGAAAATTGTGTTTCATAGACTGCATCCGGAACTTGGCACACCAGCTAGCCTGCAGCTTTTAGAATTAGAAGAAGCACACCCAGTATTTCTGGGAGCAGAGCCATCGTGAGATTCCAGGGAGGGGTGTCTCTGTCATATGTGGTCAGAGTGTGTCTTACTATTGGCTGGTTTCCACCTTTGTCCCCGCCAACCCCCCTGGCTTGCGCGCATCTGTAGCCCTGAAGCCCTCGTGAGCCCTCTTTCCTGTTGGATTGCTAAAAACTCTGGTTGGTCTTCAGACACCAGTGTTGAGAGGTGAAGTGCAGGCTTAGCTTCTCCCTCGGGGTGAGCAGTTATGTGTCCAGGTTATCTGATGGCAGAGGGAGGTGGAAAGGCGGCCCCGCTGAGCTGAGAAGGATGGTGAGGACCCTGGGGCCGGTGCATCTCCCGCGTTGGGGCAGCCTTGGCTTCAGCACCTCTGCCCCCCACATTGTGTGTTCTGGGGTTTCTGGGCTGCCAATCAGTAACACAACCACATACCAGGTGACCCCCTTCCAGCTGCCAGGCAGGCCCTGCCAGCTGTATCTGTAGCTTACTTTGGGGTCCCTGTGACCGTTGCTTGGTGAGCTGGGGACTGAGCTGAGGCTATCCTGCCTCCTCGGGGTGTTGTGGGTGTTTGTGTGGTCAGGCCCCTGTGGCCTGCTCCCCAGGGACCAGCTCCTCTCAGCCTTGTCGCTGGCCTCTGTCAAGTGCCCCGGTGGAGGGTGGGGAGCGAGATTCCCACAAGGAAGTGGTCTGCTTGAGAAATGCTGGAATATTGTCTACCGACCTCCGCGGCATCTGGTTGGCTCAGCCGGAGTTAGCCGGGCGCGGACTACACCCCAGATCACACTTCGATCTTTAGGTTCTTGGGAGACGGCAGACCTGCCGTTTGCATCTTTAAATCACTCTCTAGATCTTCCCAGATTAAGGAGCCAGTTCGGGTAGCCGCTGGTGGGCAGCGGGGCGCTCTGCGTCTGAGCCGTGAGCCTATTGAGGGCACTTGGCGGCGCGGTGGCCAGGTCGCTGCCCTCAGGGACTGGGCTGCGGCGTCTCCACCGTTGCCAGGGTTCTCTGGTTTCGTCTTGGCTTCAACTCTTAGAGAGCAAGAGAACCAGTGAGTTCTCGGCGTGGCTTGGGTGTCAGCTCCTGTATTGTCAGCATCGTGATCAACTTATCTTCTGTCCTGACATATGTTCTGTGATTTTTTCTGTTTCCTAGTGTGCACCTGGGAGCTTAGAAGACCCCAAGAATGTGACCCATCACAAATTAATACACGCCGCGTCTGAGAGGGTGCTGAGTGACGCCAAGACCCTCCTGGAGGAGCACGTCCAGGACGAGGGTAAGGGGGCGAGGGGTCCCCGTCCCAAGCAGGCTGAGCAGGGAGACGCCGCAGCCACAGGGTTTCGTCCTCCTTTGTTGAAACAAAGTGTGCGCCCTGGAATAAAAGAGCTGCAGCCTTCTGGAGAAGCCAGATGTGAACTCTGCTCTTCAGGCTGTTTCCACGCAGAGCCAAGGTCCCCAGAGCTGCTGCGGGCCTTACTTACGGGACGGGAAAGCGCAGCTATGGGTTGTTCTGAACGTCTAGGAGGACGCTCTTACCATGTACGTCTGTCAACTGACTCTGAGTCTCCTGTGTGGAGGCACTTGCGGAGAAAAGTTGGGCTTTCTGTGTCATTTAAAGCACGATTTTATTTGTGAGATTCCCTTACGTGGCCTCCTTTGGAAAGACTAGAATATTGTTCATCAACCTCCCTGGGTGTCTGGTTGGCACAGGCACAGTTAGCCGGGCGTTGACCACACCCTGGGTGCCTTAGCATTGAGGGTTAAGACCAGATGCTCTGACCTCCCAGACTTTCAAAACAGAGCTATTAAAACAAGCACACCGGTCCTGTCTGGTCCCCTCAGCCATGGTCTTGCCGGGCCAAAGCCTGTAGGGGAGCAGGGTCAGCAGACTTGGGGGCCGAGGGAAGAGTGGGCCTCTGTGGACCCTCGTGGAGGAGGTGCCCAGAGGGAAGCCCTGCTCCTCGGCCCTTGGGTCCCCCCTGGTGCCCTCTGTGCCGCTTCCTGGGTGTAAGGTAGTAACCAGCTCGCCGTGCTGTTTTCCCCAGATGTGATACTGTTGATCCGAAAGCGCGCTCCAGCCCCCCTCCCCAAGATGGCTGAAGTCTCCGCAGAAGAAAAGGTGAGCTTCAGAGTTTGGAACTGGTGATCTCTGTCGGGGGAGACTCGAAAGAGACTTTTGAGGCTGGCTGGCTGTGGGTCCTGTGGGTCCCGTGGTCACAGGGTGTGGTCACGGGCTCTCATTGCAGCCAGGCAGCCTGTTGACCAGCGCCTCGCCTTGTGGCGGGTCCAGTGACCAGCTCCGCTTTTGGGCCATGGAGAGGTGCGTGCTGCCTGCTCCCCGGGTTGGGTTTAGTCTCGAGCTCCCATCCCTCCTCCTCTTATTTCCTGACATTAGAAGGTCAGGAAGTCTCTAAAGACCACCCGCAACACAGAGAGCGCGGGAGCAGCGCGGGGCGCCAGCCTGCATGGAGTAGGTTCCAGCGAGGCTGGGGCCACCTGTCCCGTCTGGCTCTCACGGGACAGGCTGCTGCGGCCTTGGAGTTGGTGCTCGGCTGAGACCCCCCGGCCCCCCGATGCAGGTGCCCTGGGAAAGCTGTGCCTGCGCTCGTGTGTGTTAGCCGCCCCAGAGGCTCGCTCCTCAGAGAGCCTGGTCCAGGAGGCTCCCCTGTGCGGCGGCAGATGTGTTCTGTCAACAGGCCCTTTCCAACGCTCAGGCCAGGTGCCTGCCGTGCCCAGGGGCGAACGCCAGCCTTTGCTTAGCCCGAGGGGTAGAGTGTCCTGCTCAACACTTCGAAATGCTCGGGAGAGCGTTCACCCCAAAGCAGGCAGGCCAGCCTCTCTGGGCTGGGGCCTGGGCCTGTGGCAGCCCGAGCTCTTTCGGGGCCTCCTGTGGGACAGCCGCAGGAGGAGGCCCTGCTTATCTGTAGCCACACCTGCCTGGGCGCGGGCACGCCGCTCGCCCGTCTCCGGGAGACAGATGGGGCCCCGAGTCAGGCCTGCTTCCCAGAACTGCGGGCCGACCCGGCTCTCAGGTTACTGTTTTGGTTGCTGGCAACTCCCTGAACCGCGGTGACTGTTGACAGCAGGCTCCCGTCACCCCCACGGCCCTGGGTGACTTGCCAGGCGGGCTCCCTTCACCCCCATGGCCCTGGGTGACTTGCCAGGCAGGCTCCCGTCACCCCCACGGCCCTGGGTGACTTGCCAGGCGGTGACCCTCACCTTTTCTCTGTGTGTGTCTGTCAGGTGAAATATTGTAAAAACGATCATGCCTGTTTTTGTGAATAACTCGTTTTTAAAGTCAAAGTAGTACATGTATTTAGAAAGGCAAACGATACTCCAGATGTCGTAATGAGCCGGCAGGTGCTTCTCCCTCCTGAGTCACGCGCGTGGGGGGCGAGTGCTCCGCATTCTTCTGACTCTGCAGTGACTCTCCTCCTGGGTTCTGAACGACATCCCGGGCTGTTAGTTTTTGGATTCTCAACTCTAGACTCTGCTGGTGCTCCTTGGTGATCGGAGCAGCTCCTCCCCCGTCACTCCCCGCTCCTCTGAATCTTGGTCAAAGATTCGGAGCCCCGTCGCCATTCTTGCGCCAGTCTCGCTCTCTGCCCTGAGCAGTTTGCTGAAGGTGAGCTCTCCTCTTTTTGCGTGCAGTTTTGTTTTTCCTGGAGCCAGTAATTGCTTCCTCGTTTTGTTTGTTCTCTGTGTAGGCTTAGCACTCATTTTTTCAGATTCTGCCCCCAAACTGATACACTTGTCTGAAACCGGGGTCACAAGTGTGAGGCCACCTGCTGGCGCCTGCTCCAGGAGCCACCCGTCAGCTCCTCCTGCCCGTCCATCTGCGTCAGGCATGCTGCGCGGGGCTGCCCGCCTGCCTCCGTGCGGCTCCTGCTGCGGCTCCCCTGTCTGCACACTCCCTGACCACAGGCCTGCCGGCTCGGAGCAGCCCCGTTAGCACACAGGTTGCCGGGTCCGTGCCGGGCAGGCCCAGCTGGGCCCTGCGCTCGGGAGCTGGAATCGGCTCTGCCTTCCTGTTGGGAGCCTCTGCTTCCGGCTTTTTCAGGTGTTCGGCAGAATCCTGTTCCGGCACTTTGAAGAGCTGGGGTCCCATTTTCTTGCTGGCCGTGAGCCAGGACCCCCCTCCACTGCCGGAGGCCACCTCCTTCCTGGCCTGCAGTTCCCCACGTCTTCAGAGCAGCCAGTGGGGTAGCTCATGCGTCAGGTCCCTCTTGCTTTAATCTCGATGACCATGGTGAGCCCTGCCCGTCCTGTTTACGGACTCGCCCGATTAGGTCAGCCCCCCCACCCCCCCACGAGGGCCCTGTCCTCCAGTCACTGTGCTCTGTGCCGTGACCTGGCCCCCAGCTGCAGCCCACCTGCTCACGGGCCCCGGGCCAGGCAGCCATGAGTGCAGGAGCAGGGTCTTGGGGCCGTCGTGCCCTTGTGCCTGCTAGAGTCAAATGTCTGGTTCTCCTGGGTTGGGTGGGGCCAGACTCCCACCAGCATCTCTGAGAGGTGGAGGCCTGGAGGCCCTGTGTGCAGCCGTCAGTGGCTGCTGAGGGAGCGTGCACGCTCGATGGGCCTGTGCCCCGGTCCCCAGGGTGTCCCTAAGGCGTCTCCAGGGCTGGCGGTGGAGCCGGTCAGCCCCACTCCCCTTCCTCTGTGCCCGGTCTGTGCCCCTCCCGGGCTGCCCGCACGTTGGCCCTGGAGATTCTGGAAGTTCTCTGGGTACGTGCTGGCGCTTTCCCCGCCTCATTTTCCCTTTTCTCTCTCTGGCACTCCCGTGGAGGGGGGACCTGCTTTCTGAGAGATGCTTGTTCTGCGAGGACTGGCACAGCGTCCCCTGCTCTCCTGCCTGTCTGCACTGTGCAGCCTCGCTCTCTGCTTTCCAGGCCCGCCCTTCTCTTCTCTGCGTGTCTCTCTCCTGCACCCCCTTTCCCCACTTCTGTCTCTGTCGCGCTCGTTGCAGACTTTCTTCACGTCCCTGTCAGAGGCCCTGGGAGCTCACTGGCCACTCTGGGCCTGGTGGGTCGTGCCCCCCGCCTGCACCTGCATTCTCCTGCCCAACACCCCAGGAGCCAAGTGGCGTGGGGCTGGGCCTGCCGTCCGGGGTCAGCATGGTGCCTCTCCTCCTGGGCTCAGGGCTTCTCGGGCCGCGCCCAGGGGCTCTCCACGGCCCCTCTGCGGTCTGCCCGCCCACCCAACCGTTGCTCCCGGGTGGTGGTCATTCGGTGACCCAGGAGGCAGTGTCTGTCTTCCCCACCCGGTGCCGCCGTGCTCCGGGGCCAGCAGGCCACGCCCGCCCAGTGTTCTGTCCCTGAGGCCATGCACAGAACCGTCCAGAAGCCTCCCTGCTCGTCAGGGTGTGTGGCTGCAGCCTGCAGGACTCGCGCGCTCCCTGGTTAGGGCTGTTTGTTCAGAGACCAGTCTTGCCTTCCGCCGCTCTTACACTCAGGTCTGACCTTCCGATTCCTCTCCCGTGTTAGAATAAACAAGAGCAGAGAGCCCCGGACAGAGACGCTATCTTCCGAGCCACCGCCAGCCTGCCCTCCCACAACATGGACCGGGCCGTGGTGCAGACCAGCGCGAGGGACGTGAGTGCCTGTGGGGGCTTTGTGGCCACAGGGGGCCGAGGAGACCTCCTGAGAGCACTTGGGAGGCGGGGTGTAGGGGGTGCAGGAACTCTGCACTATATTGAAGCTTTTTTGTAGGCAGATTAATTCAAGATAAAAGGTTTAAGAAGATGTTGAAAGGCAGGGCCAATAGGATTCAATACTGTGGGGAAATGTGAATTTTCTGAGTTTGGCAAAAACCTTTTAGAGAGAAATCTGACTCTTGCTTACTTTGGATCGGAAGGTTCTGAGTTAAAGCAGAGCATTTCCAGTGCTCCCGAGCCAGGGCTGGGCCGGGACTCGGCGCCCGCTGGGCAGGGGTCGGGGGTGGTGCCCCCAACACTGCGGATCAGTCTGCGGGCTCTGCCACGAGCTGGTCAGTTCAGGAACACTCCTCTGAGGGTCTCCTCCAGAGAGTTCTATGTTGGCCAGGGCATTGGAACCCGGGCACATGTATCTCTCGCTGGCCAGCACGTGTGTCTCTCACTATGGCTGAGCCTCAGTGTCGGGGAGATGCGAAATTGGTGGGTTTCTGATGACATTGCCAGCAGACCCCCACTGTGTTGAGAAGATGAACTTGACCTGGTTTCACTGAATGCTAGAGGCCTGCATCAGTGGAACCCATGGAATCTGCCTGTTTTGTTTAGTGAAGCCTAAGCTCTCAGCTCGCTTAGCAGCCATCGGGCCAGACGCCTCCTCTGGGCTGCAGCTGAGCGACGGGTCCTCTCCCACCCGCCCTGCTGAGAGCCCTGTTACTCTTCTGCCCGGTTATCTGGGCGTGACTTGACGCACAGATTGGGAGTGTCGGGCCAGGGGTGTTGTCTTGGATCCAGGCAGCTTTGTTGAGCATCTTGTGCTTTCACCGCAGTTCCAGACGGAGCTCCGGAAAATCCTGGTGTCTCTCATCGAGGTGGCTCAGAAGTTGCTGGCGCTGAACCCGGATGCCGTGGAATTATTTAGGAAGGCAAACGGTAGGAGCGGGCCCGGGCGGAGGCCCACCCTCAGCCGCCACTGTTCACACTCCCCACGGAAAGGCAGTAAACGGGGCCTGGTGGACGCCTCACACCGTCGCCCGTGCCTGCACGGCAAGAGCTGACGGGTCTGTCTCAGGTTTTCTGAGATGTAAGAGGTCAGCCACAAACGACTGATGCTCAGGCGGGCGCTGGGCCTGCGGGGAGCTCAGGGAAGCACCCCTTGCGCGGCCGGGCCTGCCTCGAGCCCTCATGGTGCCACGTCTGGCCCACAGCCATGCTGGACGAGGACGAGGACGAGCACATGGATGAGGCGGCCCTGCGGCAGCTCACAGAGATGGGATTCCCGGAGACCAGGGCGGCCAAGGCCCTGCGGCTGAACCAGTACGTCTGGGCCCCCCGCCGCGGGTGACGCCCTTCTGCCCTGGGCCCCATGACTGAGCCGCCTCCGGTGCGCGTGAGTGTCGGTAGAGGACCCGGACGCGTGTTCCAGAAGCACGGCACCGGCCGCCTCCAGGTCTTAGAGGGCGGTGTGCGGAGGACCCGCTTACTGGTAGCGTGGCCTGTGACGGTGGTCGTGCACTTCACCGGGCTCTCGTTTTCCGGGAACTCGGATCACAGCCTGTTCCTGGCGGGGCTGAGGAGGACCGTGGCATGTAGGCGGTGGTGTCCTGGGAGTCTCCTATAGTTTCCTGTTGTTAGTTACTTGCCCTTCAGTATGTTCAGTTCTGAAATAAATCGTCTGCAACCGCGGGGTGGTCAGCGGGCTGTGTTTTTTTCGCTTTGGATCCAACCTCTTGTGGGCACCTCCTGGGTTTGGCTCCCAGTGGCTTTCTGCGTGTGGGCATTTGTTCTGGCTGCGCCTTGTGGCAGGTTAGGGCGGGGCCGGGGCTTCAGCTGCGCTGCGTTAGATCCTCATACAGGACTAGGCAGCTCGCGCTGGGAAGCCACAAAGTCAGAGGCTTTTCTTGGGATGCAAAGGCCCAGTTCCCTGGCCTGAGGTGCTGCTCAGAAGCCGTCTTCCCTTGGAGCACGTCGGTGCTCAGGGGCCATCTCACCTTGCAGCACGTTGGTGCTCAGGGGCCGTCTTACCTTGCAGCACGTCAGTCTCAGAGGCTGTCTTACTTTGTAGCATGTCAGTGCCCCAGGCCATGGAGTGGCTCATTGAGCACGCGGAGGACCCCACCATCGACACTCCGCTCCCAGGCCCAGCCTCACAGGGAGAGGCGGGCGCCGAGGCCGCCCCTGTTGCCGGGACCAGTGAGGAGGAGGAGGGCAGAGACGAGCTGACGGAGATCTTCAGGAAGATCCGGAGGAGAAGGGAGTTCCGTGCGGACGCCCGGGTGCGTGTTGACAGGTGGTGGGGGCGCCTGGCAGGTGGAGGGGCTGGTCCTCCCAAGGCGAGTCCTGCGGGGGAAGCTGCGGCCCCCAGGCCAGGCCACCGGCCCTGCAGGGAGCGAGGCTGGAAGCGCTCTGGACAGACTTGAGCCTGGAGTCTCCAGTTTGAAGTTTATAAGTGTCCTCGAGCCGTGGGGTCAGGCGGGGGCCCTGTCCGGAGACCGGAGGGTCACCCACCAGCTGCGTGGGCCACCTTGTGAGCAGGAGGCTGGTCAGGCGGGTCAGCACAGCATCTGGGGGACTCAAGGGCCCGGGTCCCACAGCCTCTGGCTGGACTCGGCCCGCTGACCTGAATGTCCTTGCAGCCGCCTCTTCACCGTTACCTTGTATCTGATGCTTTTCCGTCTCCCTGTTCTTTTTTGTTATTCTCTTTTTTCATTAAGTTTAATTTTAATTCAATCTCTTAGGACGCCGTTGGCGCTGTGAGCGTACCCTGTTTACTTTCAGGTCACAGCTCTGGCAGCTCCAGGCGTTAGGGCTCCAGTTCTCCATGTCCCCCGGATTTTGCTCGTGGCCCCAGTGTCTCGGGGCCTGATGCCTCGTCCTGGGCTCACCTGTGGGCTTGTTTCCATGGGAAACCATGTGGCCGGGCCGTGGGGTGCCCTCTGCTGCTGATTCAGAGCGTGCATCTGTGGGGTTAAATGTGACCTCAGATAGGGGCCGGCTCTCGTGTTCATCAGCAGGGCTCGTGGGCCGTGTGGAGTGTCCGCCTCGGGGCGGGGCCCTCTCTGTGGGATGCAGACCCTGCTCAGGGTCCTGGAGTCCAGCTCCAGCTTCCCCCAGCATGGGCCCCAGGTCTGCATCCTGTGCGTGACGCTGGGCCCAGCCCCCACCCCCAGGGGACACCCTCTGGGAGGCCAGGGCGTTGCTGCTTTGTCACCACTCCTGTGGGATTTTCCCTTGAGTTGAGCTCCGTGTGCAGAAGCACAGGGTTACTTTAGTCCAGCGTTTCTCGGTCCCGGAGGAAGTGTGTCTCTTCATCGTAGTCTCTCGGGAGTCCAGTCGGTTGGCCCTGGACCCTGTTCGGGAAGAGCAGCCTCTCCCCGGGCGGGTCTGCTGTTGGGCTGCACGCCTTCCCCGGGGTGGGGGGTCCTGCGGGGCCCCGTGAGGCCTGCTGACGGTCGTTCACGGTCTTGGTCACCACCTTAAAGGCCTTTCCTCCTCTGGGTTGTCGTTGTTAACCATCTTAAGTCACTCCTTTTCCCTAAAGGGTGTCGAGGCTTGAAGGGCTGGGGTCTGTGAACTTGAACCAGTCAGGGAAGGTCCGGTAAGGACGAGATGTTAGCTCAGATCCCGGGGAGAGCAGGTTGGAGAGCAAGGCTTGGATCTGAGACAGACCTTCAGCTGCCTCCACTCTCCTGCCCCACCGCGGACATGGCAGTGCTGTGCAGTGCCTGCGGGCGTGAGGGCCTCTCAGCGCAGCCACACAGGGGTCCTCCCTGGAGGGCTGGGGAGAAGGGCGTGAGGAGCATCTGGAATGCCCCCCAGCAGTCCTGGGGCCGAGACAGAAGTGAGGAGAGAGGGTGGTTTATGTTGACACTTCATGGAAAAGGCCCTCCTACCCTTGGGTTTCAGAGTGGACTCCAGGCGATTTTATGTGACGTGGATATCTGCGGAGGGGCTGTGCCTGCAGCATGCGCTGACGGGCCGGAGGTGGGGAATGGCCCAGCGGTGGGGAACTGCCCAGTGGAGCAGAGGAAGGGGGGTCCCTGGCAGATCAAGCGCTGCAGGGGAGCTGTGCCCGTAGCGTGCACTGACGGGCCAGAGGTGGGGAACAGCCTAGCGGAGCAGAAGGGGGTCCCTGGCAGAAAGGACTGCCCCGAGCGCTCACTGCGCACAGTCCGGCTCCAGGTAAACCCTGCTTCCAATCGTCCTCACAGGCGGCTGCTCCCTCAGTTGAGTTCTCTTCAAAGCCGTCCAGGTTGACTGCAGGGTGAGCGGGGTGAGGTCCATGAAGCCAGAGCGTGCCAGGGCCGCGTGAGTGTCCACAGGCAGACGGGGGGCCGGTGGTGTGAAGCCAGCTGACACCTGGGAGGAGGTTGGGGGAAAGCATCGGGCTTCAAGGGCAGGGTCTGACTTGCCAAGAGTTAAGAGAAACCCTTGCAACTTTGGTGAAGGCTTTACCTTTCTGTGGTCGTGTTAAGGCCTGTCAAAGGTCATGCACGGAAGTCAAGGATAAAGGGAAGGAGGTGTTACGTGATTTTTGTCCTAAAAATGTAGTAGCACCCCCACTACCCCTGAACACGGAGCACTGGGCCACTGCTTCCTCCAGAAACCAACTTATGTTTAACTTACAGCTTAGATCTTGTTAATAATCATTTAGAATTAATTTCAAGGTTTTTTTTTTAATTTCAAAGAAAACAGTGTGAAGAAAATCTCTCCCGGTTTCAGAAATCACTGACGTTTTTGTCTCCGCTCGAATGGGAGCGGCCGATGTGCCCTTCTCTGACCTGCTCCTCCCGCTTGGCCAGCCCCTCTGGAGGGGGCCGTGCGAGGTGGTGGGGACAGTCCCACTCTCGAGAGTGGCGGGGACACACCTGGAGGGACCTGGGTGGGACAGTGAGCCTCCAGGAGAGAGCCCCAGTTCCGCCCCTCTGTCGTTCACAGAGCCAGCAAGCGTCTCCCTGAAGCCATAGGGAAACAGTCCTGAAATAGAAACCCTGGTGGTTTTTTTTTTTTTTTTTTTTTTTTTTTTTTTAAGATGTATTCATCTCTGGTGGCGCTGGGTCTTCGTCGCTGTGCGTGGCCTTTCTCTAGTTGCGGAGAGCAGGGGCCACTCCGGCCATGGTGCCCGGGCTCTTGTTGCGGTGGCGTCTCCTGTCGTGGGGCGCCGGCTCTGGGCTCATGGCCTTCAGCACTTGCGGCTCCCGGGCTCCAGAATGCTGCAGGCTCTATAGTTGTGGGTGGCACACAGGCTTCGTTGCCCCAGAGCGTGTGGGATCTTCCTAGACCAGGGATCGAACCATTGAGACATCCCCTGCCACGGTGCCGCAGCTCGACCTCCCGGGCGCTGCCGGGCTTGCGCGCACAGCGCTGAGCCTGTGGCCTCTCCCGCAGGCTGTCATTTCCCTGATGGAGATGGGCTTCGACGAGAAGGAAGTGATCGACGCCCTCAGAGTGAGCAACAACCAGCAGAACGCCGCCGTGAGTACCGCGTGCAGCCCGGGCACCCCGGGCCTGTGGGCACCTTCCTGCACAGGCGGCTCCTCTCCTTTTGAGGTGCAACAACGGGGTAGGTGGTTCTAACAGTGTCAGACTTTAAAGTACTGAGAAAATCCTGGGCTTTGCCTCTTAGAGAGAGGTGCGCGTTCTGCGGGTGAGTGTGACGCTTGTGTGTTGGGTTACACTGACACCAAGACGATGCCACCCTGTGGACGCGTGCCCACTGCTGACCGAGCCCGGGGACGGCTGGGGGTGACGCTGGGCCGCTTGGGGAGCAGACTCAATGCGGCCCATGTGGCCCAGGAAGGCAAGGTGGGCCTGGGCTTCAGCCGCTTCTGGATGAGCCCATGAGGTCACGCCCCCGCCGCTTCCCTTGACAGGGCGCTGGTGCGCACTCGGGCTGCAGAGCTCCAGCTGCGCCCTGAGCTGCGGCGCCCGCGTCTGCCGGGACAGCCGGGCTGGACTGGCCCTTCGGTCAGGGCCCCTGGCCACTGGGGCAGCCCTGGAGCCCCCGCTGCAGCGTCGAGGTTGGCGGGGGACTGTAGGCGCTGACCCTGCTCCTCTGGTGTTCGCAGTGTGAATGGCTGCTGGGTGACCGCAGGCCCTCTCCCGAGGAGCTGGACAAGGGCATCGACCCCGAGAGCCCCCTGTTTCAGGCCATCCTGGACAACCCCGTGGTGCAGCTGGGCCTGACCAACCCGAAAACCTTACTAGGTATGTGCTTTGCTCCTGCCCGGTGGGGCGGGACCTGCCCGCCACACAGATGTCCCTGGTCGATACTACGGCCGCCACGCCCAGTTGCCGCCCCTGCAGGGTTCTGGTGGCTGGGGCCTGAGTCGCTTCAGGGCCCCAGAGCTTGGGTCCTGCCCGGGTGTGACAGCCTCCTGTGCGATGATTCCATTCCAGCTCTGAAAAACCAGTTCCAGCAGGTGATCCGGTCGGGAGAGTGTAGACAGCACCCAGCAGGCCGGGGCCGTGCCCAGAGGAGGCTTGGTTGGCTGGTGGCTCTTAGTCTCTGTAAGGGTTGCCTCGGTGCTTGTTTTGTCTATGAGATATGATATGATATAAAAAAGCATGTATAATTTGTGTCACTTTAAAGAATGATAGCAAAATTAATAGTCACATTCCTGCTGTTCATCTTGAAAAAAAAAACGGTCTTTTTTTAGAAAAACATATGGGAGGGGGGTTCATGTTTGGGAACGCATGTAAGAATTAAAGATTTCAAAATTTAAAAAATAAAAAACTAAAAAAACAAAAAAACAAAAAAAAACATAGTGCAACCCAGGCCCCCTAGAGTACCTGGATGCCCCCGCAGCTCCCGCTGCAGTGACACCCCCCCCCCCCAGCCTGAGCAGGGGCTTCCTCAGCGATGTCAGTGGGGGTGTCCGTGTCCTCAGACCATTCAGTTGCCCCTCTGTGTTCTGGGCTGACCCCTGGGACTGGCTTCCTGGAGGCTGTGCGGTGTGGCATTGCAGGGCAGTGCCACGGCCGACCCTGCCGCGTGGCTGCCCGATGCCTGCAGCTTCCGGGCTGGTGGAGCTGCTCTGGGCACTCCTGTGCCTGGTTCTCGGGGGAGGGTTCCCCCAGGGCTCCGTGCCTCGAGCCGAGTGGCAGGGCCCTGGGCGTGGGCGTGTTGAGCCTGCTGTCCAGAAAGGGAGCCCCGCCCACAGCCACTGAGGCCCCCGCTGCCAGGTGCCAGGAGCAGCCGCCCCGGCGGGCACAGGGCTTCTGCGTGCTTGGCCGTCTCCCCGGTCTCTGGAGGACAGCCGCTTCCAGAAGTTTCAGCCACTGCTGGGACCTCCGCTGCCCCTCTTTCTGACGGCTTCCGCTGTTGGATTGCCGTCGTATTGCTCAGAACCTTCTCGTGCCTGCTGCACACTGATCCTTTCTCAGATATTTAAATCTCCAGGATCCCTTGTCAGTTTCTGCCTTCTCTGTTGATCACTTTGATGAACAGACGTCCTATATCTCAACGCAGAGGAACATCTCTGTTTCATTTATGACATGCCTCTTTAAAGAAAGCCCTCTGATTCCAAGCTTGGGAAGACCTTCAGCTATTTCTTTTTTTAGTAGTTTTAAATTTTCTTGTTTTAAAAAGTCTGTGATGTGCCTGGAAGAGTGAGTGGCATGAAGCAAGGAGTTTTTCTCTTTATGCCCCACTCCCGGGCTTAAGTGGTGTGTCTTGCGGTGAGTTTGTTCCCACTCTTTGCGCCAGTACCCTCCACACTGGAAGTGACTTCTGGCCCTCCTCCCCAGAGACCTCAGGAGGGCCCCATGTGCCGCCGGGGTCTGTCCAAAGCCTTTCCTAAAGCGTTTCTTTCAGTGCTTGACCGAGTTTGTGATCTGCTAATTTGCTCTAAGCTTTTTTTTTGTAATTTTTGAAGGCATAGTTGGTCAGATTAAATAATTTCCCCTTTTCTCTCTAGTTAGATGCTAAGATTTTTCGATTGTGAGTGGGAGGTCAGCTTCCTGGGTGACTTTTTGCTATCTATCGAGATTATTGTGTGGTTTTACATCTGTTGTGTCAAGTGTTTCTTGCATTTCTAGAACTAACCACCTGGAGTGAGTGCCTCCTGGTCCACAGGCCCTGGGTCGGTGACCTGGACGGGCCGCGCACTGGTGCAGGGTCCCCACCAGACCCCAGGCCCAGGGTCCTGCAGGAGAGAGCATCCCGTGGTGAGGGCGCCCCTGCAGCCACACACTTCCCTCAAGGCATTTCCGGTAGGGTTTTTAATGGCCTTTATCTCTTTAGATGAAGGCAAATATGCACTATAGGATATTTGGAAAACACAGGGAAGCTTGAGGAAGCAGAAGTCACCAGCCCCCTGCAGCTGGTGGCTTCCTTCTGGTGTCTGGTGAGGTCTGGAGCAGGTGCAGCCGCACCGCACGGCGGCTTTCTGGTGCTTAATTTCTCATCTCGTTTGACGCATTTTCTCTTTTAAAAATGAGATTGTAGCAGTTCAGGCGTTTCATTCTATGGATGTGTCATGTCATTTACGCAGAAAGTCCTTCCTTGGGTAAATCTTCACCTCTGTGGTGTGCGCAGCGCTGTCCTCCTCCTGGCCTTGATCGGGCCCCTGCTGGGAGGAACGGGGGCGTGGGCTTCCTCACCTCACGAAGCCCACTTTATGTTTTGTTCTCCTGGATGCCGAGTCATCTTTCCGGGTTCTCTTTCTGACATTTCAGTTGGGGGGGCCTGGTGACTCTCTTCAGGGTGGGGAGGGTCATCACATTGTAAACATAACGAGGTCAGACTTTCCCACTGAGCCCGGGGCTTGGGCCCCCATGACCCTGAGCAGCTGAGAGCTCAAACTGGGGGCCACTTCCACAGACGTGGTTTGACGTTGGCTGACATGACGAACTCTGGTGTAAAGCGGTCCTTCCCAGATTCGAGGGTGACCGTCTGCCCTGCGCTTGGTTGCTCTCCACCGAGTTGGCCATCGTGTGTCTGGGCTAGAGAGCTTTTTTGCAAAGAGGCGCCTTTGTTTGGTGAGGGCTCGCTTTATAAAAGTGTTTAAAAATTCAACGTTTTCATCTCAGAGAACTGCTAATTTTTAATGTGTTGGTTTCTTTTTTTTTTTAAGTCATTTCCTGAAGATTGAGCAGTTTGATTTTTCTAGTTAAATATTATTAAGCTGGCAACATCATCCTTCAGTTCAGTTCAGTCACTCAGTCGTGTCCGACTCTTTGCGACCCCATGAATCGCAGCACGCCAGGCCTCCCTGTCCATCACCAACTCCCGGAGTTCACTCAGACTCATATCCATCGAGTCAGTGATGCCATCCAGCCGTCTCATCCTCTGTCGTCCCCTTCTCCTCCTGAAGATTGAGCAGTTCGATTTTTCTAGTTAGATATTATTAAGCTGGCAACATCATCCTTACATAAGTCTTTTCTGTCAGGGTGGGCCTGAAAGTGGAGTCACTGAGTCACGGGCTGTCACTATTTTAAGATTCCTAGTAGCTGTTGCCATGTTGCTTTCCAGAATCCCTATGCCAGGGAATGTGGGCGTGTCGCCCCACCCCACCCACAGTGACCACGCCGCCTTGAGTATCAGCAGATGAGACTTGCGGGGCGGGGGTCTGAGGGGGGTTCCCGGTCCCCCGCTCACCTGGAAGCTGCTGGGAGGAGAGCTCCCGCCGCTGCTTGTTGGGCGTGCGGGACACAGTCCTCCAGCAGCTCTGCGTGTCCCCACAGCATTTGAAGACATGCTTGAGAACCCGCTGAACAGCACTCAGTGGATGAACGACCCGGAGACGGGCCCGGTCATGCTGCAGATCTCCAGAATCTTCCAGACCCTGAACCGCACATAGGCCGCGCACTCCAGCCACCTGGCCCGGAGGGCCTCTTCTTCCCAGCCCAAGGGGTGGGGAGAGTGTGCAGACCCCAGGGTGCCCCTGGGCTGGGGGAGGGGAGCAGGTGGGCCGGAGGGGACCCTGCCCTGGGTGTCGGGCGCCAGGGCTGCACTCCTGCTGGGATCTTACTGCTGAAAAACCTCGGGCGGCAGCGTGCTCGGTCGCGCCTCCAGCCTCCGACAGTGTTTACAGACAAGGCCGTCATCCCAGGAAGGGGTCGCCTCCCTCCAACGTCCCCCTGGGCTCTTGAACCGCTACTTGAATTGACCGTAGGCGCTGCTTGTAGAGTCTACTTGTTATTTGAAACAAAGCATGTTTCAATCCAAAGTGTTATTGTCAAAGGTACTAACTTGAGTAGAAGAATTCACAGATGACTTCTCTTTAATAAATAAATTCCCATTTTCCAAACTCTGTGTCTCGGTCTGGTTTCAGCCAGGGAGGAGGGACACGCGTCCTGGCGAAGCTCTTGTTCCCACCGAGAGCACGCTCACTGCCTCCCCTGGGGTGCTTGTTGCGGCCACCTGCACGCTTCCTTGGCCAGATCTCATGGTTTTCTTGGGGTTGAGAGACCGCGTGTCCCTGTCTCTGAGGCTGGAGCTGAGCACCAGAGTTGATTTGCTCTTCCCGTCCCTGGCAGCCTTTTTAAGGATGTAAACACTCTCTGTGTTTTTAAATGAGAAACTGACCAGCCACACCGTCTAGGGGCTGGCCTGGTGCACGCAGTGTGGACATGGGCCTCATACTCCTCAGGGCACCTTCTTTCCTGGCAGGTGTTCAAGGGGACCCCTTCATAAGAGATGCATGCCAGGGATCAGAGCCCTTTTTCAGACCCCCATGCACTGCCGGAGCCGCCAGCCCATGTGCTTTGGTCGAAGAGATCCTGTCCCTTGGATCCCCCTGGACAGCCAGCCCTCCTCAGACATGATTCCCACACTGCTGTTCCAGGTCGGGAGAGCAGGGACCGTGACAGCTAGGTGTCTCCTGGGCACTGATGGCCCACCTGGGCTCTTGTTCCTGTGAAGTATCTCCATGGGGGGCCCTGAGCTGTGGCTGCCCCAGGCCCTCTGCACCCGCCTGTGGGGGGATGTCCAAGGTGAGCCAGCCCATGGCCCTGCGGTCTGATGCCCTTCACTGTGGTTCCTGGAGGACTTTTTCTTCCCGTGAGCCCCATGTGGGTCTCAAGTGGCACCTGGCAGTGTGGGAAAGATGCCCAAGGGAAGGCCTCAGCAGTGGGGCCTATGGTCCAAGGCACCTGGTATGGGAGGTCAGACACTGCCCACGGGCGGCCTCGCTGCTGTGCAGCCAAGGCCTCACCACCAGACTGAGCCAGGCTGGGTGGGAGTCATGGCAGGGCGGGTGGCATTGCATCCTTTGGACTTAGGCTCCCTCTATAACAAAACCACTGCGGACAGTGACTGCAGCCATGAAATTAAGAAACGCTTGCTCCTTGGAAGGAAAGCTATGACAAACCTAGACAGTGTATTAAAAAGCAGAGACATCACTTTACCAACAAAGGTCCATATAGTCAAAGCTATGGTTTTTCCAGTAGTCATGTACGGATGTGAGAGTTGGACCATAATGAAGGCTGAGTGCCAAAGAATTAATGCTTTCAAATTGTGCTGGAGAAGACTTGAGAGTCCCTTGGACTGCAAAGAAATCAAACCAGTCAATGCTAAGGGAAATCAACTGACTATTCATTGGAAGGACCGATGCTGAAGCTGAAGCTCCAATACTTTGGCCACCTGATGTGAAGAGATGGCTCATTGGAAAAGACCCTGATGCTGGAAAAAAATGAGGGCAGGAAAAAGGGGTGGCAGAAGATGAGATGGTTAGCATCACTGACTCAATGGACATGAATCAGACGTGTACCTGCTTTAACCATTGAGGAACAGAATGCGTTTAACCATCACACAGAGTCACTGTGGTTCAGGCTTCCAGGAAGGAGCCCAGAGCTGTTGTGGATGTGGTTTCAGACGGTTCCTGCTTCACTGAGAACTTGAATTTTCTGAACTGCATCAGACTCAAGGTCATCACCGGCTGACCTCAAAACAGTATCTGCTAGCCTCTGCCATCTGCAGCCTTACGGTCTCAAAGTCTCTGCTGGCAACTGAATTTCAGACCCCAGCCCTCATTGGAAAAGACCCTGATGCTGAGAAAGATTGCAGGCAGGAGGAGAAGGGGACGACAGAGAACGAGATGGTTGGATGGCATCACCAAGCCAATGGACGTGAGTTTGAGTGAACTCCAGGAGTTGGTGATGGACAGGGAGGCCTGGCGTGCTGCAGTCTATGGGGTTGCAAAGAGTCAGACTCGACTGAGCAACAACAACCCGTCCCAGCACCCTTCCTTCTTGCCAGCTCCGCCCCTGATTCCTGATAAACAACTGATGAAAATTTGCGGGGTTTGGTTTTACAAGCTGCCCCCATTTTGCAGTCTGGGAACACAATTCAAGCAACTCTTGAATCTCCCAGGCGATGGTCCTCAGTTCAGTTCAGCCGCTTAGTCATGTCTGACTCTGTGACCCCATGAGTTGCAGCACGCCAGGCCTCCCTGTCCATCACCAACTCCCGGAGTTCGCCCAAACTCATGTGCATCGAGTCGGTGATGCCATCCAGCCATCTCATCCTCTGTCGTCCCCTTCTCCTCCTGCCCCCAATCCCTCCCAGCATCAGACTCTTTTCCAGTGAGTCAACTCTTCACATGAGGTGGCCAAAGTATTGGAGTTTCAGCTTTAGCATCAGTCCTTCCAAAGAACATCCAGGACTGATCTCCTTTAGAATGGACTGGTTGGATCTCCTTGCAGTCCAAGGGACTGTCAAGAGTCTTCTCCAACACCACAGTTCAAAAGCATCAATTCTTTGGCGCTCAGCTTTCTTCACAGTGTGGCTCAAATAAAACCCCTTTCTATTCCTGTTACAGGTTGTTTAGTGATTGTTTCTGTCCACATGAACAATACTGAATTTGAAGCTGAGTTAGTTTCTAGGCACATATGATGCCATGTGAAGCCTTAGCTGCAGGATGCCTGGCGGCCCAAGGAAAGCAACGCAGAGCAAGGAAGCCCCTTCAGTCAGTGGACAAGCTGCTACTCAGGGTTTGGACCCCCAAGGGCAGGGCCAGGTGTGCGGAGGATTCAGCATGAGAAGAAGCAGGAATGAGGAGGCGAGGGGCTTCACCTTCAATGTCCTGCTTGCCTGAGAGTCTTCCCCAGGAGTCCCTTCTGTTCATCCCCATGCTGCGCAGCTTTGCCATGTGGAGGTGGCTTTGACAGTTCCGTAGGAACCATCAGGAGTCGAGGACGTCGAGTGGAGGCTGTTTTTCCAGGCCATGAATCTTCATGGTTGGTTATTAGCGAGAGTTCCTTAGAGCTTCGAGCTCACACCATCCATACTACCGCTACATGGCCAACGTGGAGACCCAGTGTCATTTCCAACTTTGGGAGCTTGGTGTGGAGTGGGGAGAAGGCAAGAAGGCCAAAGGAGAACCTCCCCTGCTTAGCCTGTGAGCACCTCTCCCTGGCGCAGAGCTGCTCAGAGGCCACCTGCTGCTCCAGTACCTGGGTCCCACCCCTCTCGGGCTCTGGGTTGGAGGAGGACTTTCTCTTCAGAAGGTCAAGTCAGGGAACCGACCGGGCTCTGGACAGGCGAGTCCCTGAAAAGTGTTCTTAGGAGGATAGCTCCCCGTACCGAGGCCCTGGAGGCCCCGGCTGGTGCTGCCTGCCTCTGTCCCTGTTCCTGCCCCTGAGCTTGTTGAGCGAGTGAGGACTCCCACCCCAGTGTGGGGACTTGGGAAGCCCAGCGTGCTTGCTTTTCCTTGGGAGAAGAGTGCATATGCGGCTCCCAGTGGGCTGATCCTCCCCGGGCCTGGATTCGGCCACGCCCCTCAAGGCCACGCCCGGGGCACGCCCACCAGGCCACGCTCGCCCTTTCCCTAGCCCAGTCTCCAGCACCAGGTTTTCACCCTACAGGGCTTTTAATGAGGCTGAGGGCTCCCGCTCTCCAAGGACTGACCAGTCCAGAGCCCGGTCTCAACCCTCCAAAGAGAAAGTCCTCACCCATCATACCGGGCCTGTCCTCTGGCACATGGAGAGGTGGCCTGGCCGCTGCAGCAGGGGCAGAAGGGGCGGGGCTCACTCTCAGCAGGTGCGGGCAGTGTTTGCTGTGCCCATTCTAGGACCAGCTGGCCCTGGTGGCACTCAGGAAACACTGATGGGACAGCTGGCCCGGCAGCACATGGGGGTCGTCCGAAGGCTAGGGGAGCCTGGGGTCTGCCTGTTGCCGGGTTACAGTCCTGGCTGGGTGGGTATGGAGGGTGGGCTCCCTCAGGCCCCGCTGTGGCCTTGCTGCCCCGTGCTGGGTGCTCCACCTCCCCTCCACACCCGGGACCCCTGACGGGCTGCCCCTTCTGCTTCGACTCCCTGTGGGTGTATGGAGGGGGCAGGCCTGGGCTGGGGAAGGATGTGAGCCTGGCACTGATGTCTGGAAGGCTGTAGGCTTCAGAGAAACCGTGTTTTTCAAGCAGGACCGCCTCCCCCGCCCCCTTAGGTGATCCTGAGCTGCCCAGACCTCCAAACTATTCAAGGGCACCTTCCAGGGTGATGGGGTGCCCAGGGCACCCCACCCACCCTAGGCGTTCCTGGCTTTAGGGGCCAGGTTGGGTTGGGTGTGGTGACTGCAAAGATGCTTTCCATGCTGACAGCTGGGGGGAGGTGGGATGCTGCTGGTGTTCAGCACTCCCACCCGTGCTCTCCCTCTGAGAACTGGAATCCAGCACCTTCCTGCTTTGCCCAGGGACTCTGGGCATCACAGCCTAGGCCGCGTGCCCCGGCCACAGCCCATGTCTGACCAAGCGCAGGCAAGCAGGCATGCCCAGGTTTGAACCATGTGCCCCTGGGCCACCGCTGAGGGCGGGCAGAGAGGTGCCTGGCCTGGCCGTAGCCCTGGGACTGCAGCTCTACTGGCTGGGTGACATGTGACATCACCTCCGTGACCTCTGCTCCTTCATCCTCGCTGCAGATGACTGCCTTGTCACGTTGGCAGTTTGAGCCCGGGGCCAGTCTCGGAGTCAAGAGGAACAGCCTTCCAGGCGGGAGGCTGTGTGTTCAGCCCCGCCTGCTGCAGGCTGACCCGCCCAGCCCGGGCGCCCCCTTTCCGACAACAACATCTCACAAGACCAGCACCAGGTTCCCCAGCCTGGCCTGCCCAGAGCCTGGCTCTGTCTCCCCAGAAGGCCTTTCCTCGCAGTGTGACCGACGTGCACTCCGCAGTGGCCTCGCCCCAGGCCCTGCGCACGTACACACGTGTGTGCTGTCCAGCAGGAGCGTCGGGGCTGAGAGCGAGGTGTGCTCCTAACCTCCAGGCTCCCCTGTGCTGTCTTTCCGGTGACGCGGGGCCTCTGAGTGGCTCTGGACCCCAGGTGGGGACAGGGCCGGCCCTGCTCCGCCAACGTCACACACGGGATCGGGCCCCGGGCCAGGGACGTGGTATCGCTGGAAGCTGGGGACTGAGGCTGGGCAGGCTGAGCGGAAAGAGCTCCTGGAGAGCGGACAGGAAGCTGGGCATCAGATGACCCCCAGACAGGCCAAGATGGAGTTGCTTTCCTTCCAGAGAAGAGCCCCATGGGGTCCGTTTCAGGATCTCAGAAAAACCCGTGAGGCGCCTCGGAGTGGGTCCCCCACCTCTGTGGAGCGGGGTCTCTGACACCCACCTGCGGCTCTTGCGTGAGCTGTAGAGTCAGCGAGGTGGCCGCCGGGCCTGAGGCCGTGGGGGCCACCCTCTCACCAGGACTCACTCCGGCCCTGAGGGCCCTGTAAGGAGCCCCCAGGCCCTGCGGCAGCCAGGCTGTGAGAATGCCCAGGCTGCTCGCAGGAGCCATGGGGGGCACTGAGGGTGACGGCTGGAGTCCCCACCACGCCCTGGTGATCCCGGCCCCAGCGTCTGCACACCGGCCACTCCTTCCGCCGGGCTCTGGAGCAGGGCCCGTCCGTCCTGACCCCAGGGCCCCGCACACTGAGGGGCGGTCACTGAGGCCCAGCACACGCCCGCTGGCCTTTTGGGTGGAACCTTGGGCCCGAGGCTGGCCTGCGTCCTCTGCCCCGGGAGCCCAGGACGGGGGCCGGGGCCTGGGGGTGCTGCTTTCCGTGCCCGGGGGCAGGGCCAGGTAAGCACAGACCCTGCAGGCCTTCCCAGCAAGCTGGCCCACCTGGACCCCTGAGCCCATCCTCGGGGAGAGGGGCCACAGGCTTCCTTCTTGGGAGCCAGTCCCGCCTCCTGTGCAGAATGGCCCCCCAGCTCTGACCCTCCTGAGCCTCTCCTGGCAGTGCCCACGCCCCGCACGTGATAGCCAACTCAGCTCCTCAAGTCGGCCCAGGGGACGGAAGTAGCAGCTTTCAGGGAAGGCAGAGGCCCCGCCTTGTGCCCGGGACTCCCCTTGGAAGGGCTGGTTCCACAAGCCCCGCTGAGGGCGGCTGCTCCCTACCCTCACGCCATGCTGTGCCCCAGAGCCGCCCTCCCGCTCCCTCACCAGGCCTGGAGCCGCCTGCCCTGGGGACTGGCCCAGAGGCCTGGCCAGCAGACGTGGGGTGGGGGTGGGGCTGAGCCCTTTTCCAGCCCAGGAAGGGGCAGCTGCCTTCCCCTGGGCCAGCAGGTCTGGGCAGGGCCCGAGGGCGCCCAGGCAGTGCAGTGAAACGTGGGGGCTGGGCGGGTTGGAGGGCAGGGCAAAGATGCCGTCACCCGTGAGATGTTAGGCTGACTTCTTCCTAAGAGCACGGAAGGCTGTCAGAGGCCCTCACCTGGTGGTGGGCCAGGGGGGCTTCTGTCACTGATGCCAAGGCAAGGTCCTCAACCCCGGGGCCCACCTTGATGCCCGAAGACAGGCGCTGACACCCGTGGCGCTCGCCTGGGCTGGCGTCCTGCCCACACGTCTCTGCGCAGACCTGCCCCTCAGGGGTCTCAGCTGAGCCACACCCAGGGCTCCCAGTTTTCGGCCCCTTTCTGAGGCCTGGGGATCTCATCTTAAGACCCTTGAGTCACATCTGCAAAGAGAACTTTTCCAGATGAGGGCGCAGGTTCTGGGGTGGGTGTGGATTTCTGGGTCACACAGCAGCCTCTCCACAGGGAACCCACTGTAACCGGAGGGAAGGAGCGTTCCCCCCCACCCCCGACTCGCTGCCAGGCGAGACTCGGGGGCTGGGTCTCCATGCCCTGGGCTGCTCAAAGCCAGGCTGCACTTTCTCCCTGAGCTGGGCCTTCGTGCCGAGAAGGTGGTGGGCGGGATGTGGGCAGAGGCCACGGGGGCGGCTGTTCTCGGCATCATCTTCTTCCCAGAGAGCGCCCTCTTTGGCTCCAAGACCCCAGGAAAGGGCTGTGGGACCCCAGTCTCCACCAGCAGCCCCTCCAGTCTTTGCTGACGGCAGACGCTGACTCTCCAGGGCCCAGGCACCCGGCTTGCTCTGCCTCTCCTCCTGCACGTCTTCCCACCATCTCCGGCGGCCTTCAGAGCACGGCTCTGGGGGGTACATGACACACGGTAAACTCGCGTGTGCACACCTGCAAAAACCTCACCTCCTCCAGGCAGCACACGCTCATCGCCGCCTCCCCTGGCCCCTTTGAGAGCCCCTCCCCGTCCCTCAGCTGCGTCCTGTCCCATGGGCTGGTTTGCGTGTGGTCTCAGAAGGACTGAGGTGCCAGCTGTGTGCCCGGAGTTGAGGAGTCGGGCTGCTCTCGGCAGGATTATTTCAAGATGCGTCTCCGCGGTCTCGGTGCCCAGAGCTCAAGCCCAAGGTCGCTGGGTTACAGCTGCCCGTCCTCACCCTGCTGGGAGGAGTGGGGAGCAGGTTTGAGCGGCAGTGTCCGCTCCCCCAGCATTCTGTGCTGGCCCTGCCTGGCCTTGAGTGTGACCACTGGCCACCTGGGGCGTACGGAGCCCACAGCTGCCAAGTACGGGATTGCGTGGTTCCCCAGGACCACGGTTTCTCCAGGTGGGCTGCAGGCAGACGGAGCCTGGAGGCCAGATGGAAGACCCAGGCACAAAGCTCCTATAGCACACAAGTCTCCTCGCATGAAACGACCAGAACGGGCAGAATCACAGGCTGAAAGTCAGTGGATTTGGGGGCTAGGAAGGGTCTCCCTGGGGCACGACGCGGCCGTGCTGACGCCAGATGGAGGTGGCCACACAGAACTGTGAGCGAGTCAAGCGCCACTAACAGTGAGCCGGAAAGTGGTTAATTCATATTTTGTGAATTTCACCCCCGTATTGAAAAAGAGAGGAAAAAAAAAAAAATCCTAGATTGCCTCCAACTTTCTTTCCAGTTACAACTTTTATGATTTTTAAGCCCATCTCACCTGTATCTTTTTTTTTAAACCTCTTTTATCATCTATTCATTATCACAAAACTAATAGATTCCATTTCCCAGGAAATTCATGAAAAGGCGACAAAGAGGAGAACGCCCAGGGCTGAGCCCGGGGGTAGGGAGGCCGTGGGTACAGCATCCAGGAGCCTCTCCTTGGAGGCGGCAGGCAGCGGCCGTGTCCGGAGCAGAGGCTTGGGGAGCAGCAAGGGCGTCCAGATGGCCAGGGGCAGGCGCTGCCCCTGGAAGGACACAGGACAAGCCCACCAGGAGGAGGCCAACCCCTAAGCTGCCTCTCTGATCCGCGGTGGGAAAAGGCAAGCAGAAAGTCTGGAAAGGGACTTCCTGGGTGGTCCAGTGGTTAAGAATCCACCTTACAACGGAGAGGACGTGGGTTGGATCCCTAGTTGGGGGACTGAGATCCAACATGCTGAGGAGCCACTACGGCTGTGTGCGGAGGCTACTGAAGCCTGGACACCACAACTAGGGTCTGCAGACGCCATACCGGAAGACCCAACGTGCTGCAGCCAAGCCCCACAGCAGCCAAATTAATAGCTTTCAGAAAAAATCTGGAAAGAACCCAGTTGGGCTCTCCCGGGTCTCACATGAAGTCTTCACTCTTCCTTTATGTTTGTCCGTGGGCTTCAGATTTCCCACCTGGGCTTGTGGTGCTGTTATAATCAAAATGGTTTATTAAGCCCAGCTTGCATGTTTTCTCGTAGAAGACTAGCAGGTGGTACGTACCTGTGTGCCGTGTGCTAGGTTGCTCCAGGTGTGTCTGACTCCGTGACTCCATGAACGGTAGTCCACCCGGCTCCTCTGTTCATGGGATTCTCCTTGCAAGAAGACTGGAGTGGGCTGGCAAGCCCTCCTCCAGGGAGTCCTCCCCACCCAGGGATCGAACCTGGGTCTCTTATCCCTCCTGCTTTGGCAGGCGGGTTCTTTACCACCAGCATTACCTGGAAGCCCTGATACATTTCTAAGAGCGATATTTTAATACCGTCAAGTGAGGGTGTTGTGGTTTTGTCTCTGCAAGTTTAGATGTGGAAGTAGTGAGACTGAGGGGCATTCATCATGGGCAGAAAAATGGCCTGAACCAGAAGGGGCTTCTGGGGTGCTGCAGCTCACCCACCACGCCGGAGACCCCACCTCGGCTCCTGGGACCCTGTTCAGAGGCTGTAGGGGAATCTGCGTGCAGCGTCCACTCGGGAGAGTGGACTCAGGAGAGTGGGCTCAGGGTGAGCGGCCCTCTGTCCCTGGGGGCACCTGCAGGATATGATGTGACCCAGGGTTCCTAAGCCAGCCAGGCATTTGGGACCCACATCCCCCACTAGGCCTGGTTGGGGGGAGGGGTGCTCTGTGACAAAGGTGTTGAATCGCCAATGAACTAACGCAGTTATTTTATTTTTTTTTATGTTTATTTTTTATTTTTATTTTTTTTTAGTTTTTTATTTTTTAAATTTTAAAATCTTTAATTCTTACATGCGTTCCCAAACATGAACCCCCCTCCCACCTCCCTCCCCACAACATCTCTCTGGGTCATCCCCATGCACCAGCCCCAAGCATGCTGTATCCTGCGTCAGACATAGACTGGCGATTCAATTCTTACATGATAGTATACATAACGCAGTTATTTTAAAAAGCTCACCTCAGGGCTTCCTTGGTGGCCCAGGGATAAGGAATCCGCCAGCCGATGCAGGAGGCTGAGCTCAGTCCCTGGTCTGGGAAGATCACACATGCCGCAGGGCAACAAAGTCCTGCCCCACAAGTACTGGGCCTGTGCTCCGGAGCTCGGGAGCCCCGAGTCCTGAGCCCAGAGCTCCAGCTACTGAAGCCGAGCGCCCGAGAGCTCATGCCCTGCACCAAGAGAGGCCACCCAGTGAGAAGCCCCTGCCTCGCCACTGGAGAGAAGCCGCGCAGCAGTGAAGACCCAGCACAGCCAAAAATAAATGAGTAAATAAAATTAACGGCTCAGTGAGTTAAGAAGTTCAGATGGCTCCGCAGGACGCGTGGCAAGCAGTCCTGCCCAAGTCTTTGGGATTGCAGGGCAGCAGAGTGTGAAGGACTCGGGGGTGGTGGGGAGAGCGCGTGCTCAGAGGCCAGTGTCGCAGGAAGTGCTGGCCCTGGCCGGAGACATGGACCCCATCACTGGGCTTGGGGGTGACGGAGGCTCGATCCATCCAAGGCATCCCCACTGCCCCTTCCCAGTCCTGCCACGAGGGCTGGCACCCGGGACCCATGCTCTGCTGACCAGTGGGGAAGCAGCGTCCATGCACGTCACAGCCCGATTGCATCGCAGCCTGGTGGTGGTGCCGGATGGGAGCGTCTGGGCAGCATGAGGATGGGGTGGGCTGGGGGCAGCTCTGGTGGTCTCAGAGGAGCCAGGGCAGCGTGTGTAGCCTGGGGTGTGTCCTGGGCTCACCTGTCCCCAGGAGGTGGACAAGGGGACAGCAAAGGGCAGAGTCAGGGTGGACAGGCTAATCCCAAGAGGGGACCTGGAGGACAAGAAGCAGATGGCTTCTCCCCAGGGAGCAGGGGAGACGGCACATGGCAATGGTTTCGGTCCTTCTCAGCCCAAACCTCCCGACAGGCTCTCCCTGCCTCTCTCGCAAGGGGGAGATTAACTGTTAATTAACCTAGCTTAAATTGAATTAGCACTTCTCCCTGGGGGAGTGTCTATGAATGGAGGGTCGGGAGGCCGGGCGTCTTAGGCTGAGTGCTGGGGTGTGTGGTGTTTGCTGGGTGGCCAGGTCCCGGTCAGCCACGGTTGTCACTCGAGTGTCCCCAGGACTCTCCCAGAGGTTGACTAGCTGTGGGATCCTCAGGTCCAGTTAGTGCGTGGATGGGACCCCGTGGCAGCACCCCCCATGCTGGGTCTGTGCCCCCTCACTCTCCTAGGGGGCTCCCCCTGCAGTCGTGGTTTGTGCCCAGCTGCCCACTAGCCACGGTGAGCAGGCCATCCTGCCAGTCCTGCCCAGAGGTTCCCATGAGCGCTAAATGGAAGGTCCGGCAGTGAAGCCCTGGGGCAGGTGGCCCGCGGGGGCCGCGGCCGTCAGCTGGGGAGATCGGGTGCGTGCAACAGTGTCCCAGCAGGGAGCGGCACGCTCCAGGCCAGCAAAAGGGTGGACAGGACCGAGTACTTGGCACGGAGCTGGTGGGCAGAGAGCTTGGCAGAGCTGGCCTTGGGGCTCCCTCCAGCCTTGAGGGGTTCTCTCAAGAGCAGGGGAGCCCAGAAGCTGGGCTGGGGCTGGTGGGGCTGGTCTTGAAGCTGTGGCTGCACAGCTGGGCCCTGGTCTTGCTTTGTTCTTTTCATTAATAGATGTTATTTTTTGGTGGTGGTGTGCTTGTGTGCTAAGTCGTTTCAGTCATGTCCAGCTCTTTGTGACCCCACGGACTGTAGCCCGCCAGGCTCCTCTGTCCATGGGATTCTCCAGGCAAGAATGCTGGCGTGGGTGGCCATTCCCCTCTCCAGGGCCATTCCCGACCCAGGGATCGAACCCGGGTCTCCTGTTTTGCAGGCAGATTCTTTACCACTGAGCCACCTGGGAAGCCCACATGTGGTTTCAGGTTCACAGAATATTGAGGGGAAGTACAGTGTTCTCACGACCCGCCCCCGGCAACCAGTGTCCCCTTTTAACACCCTTTTAACATCTCACTGTAGTGCAGTGCGTGTGTTCCAGCTGAAGCCCTGCTAGCACGTTGTTATTAACTAAACCCCACCGTTCTGGTAGGATTCACTCTTGGTGGTGCACTTTCAATGGGTTTTGGCAAATACGTAACGACATGTACCCAGGCTTCCCCGGTGGCTCAGTGGTAAAGAACCTGCCTGCAGAGCAGAAGACGTGGGGAACGCGGGTTCAGTCTCTGGGTCGGGAAGATTCCCTGGAAGAGGGAATGGCAGCCCACTCCAGTATTCTTGCCTGGGAAATTCCACCGACAGAGGAGCCTGGCGGGCTGCAGTCCATGGTGTTGCAAAGAGTCGGACACGACTGAGCAGGCACACAGTGCAATCTACTATTATAATATCGCACAGAGGGACTTCGCTGGTGGCTCAGAATCTGCCTACCAAGGCAGGGGACAAGGGTTCGATCCCTGATTTAGGAAGATCGCACATGCCGAGGAGCAGCTAAGTCCAAGCGCCACAGCTACTGAGCCTGTGTGCTAGAGCCCACGAGCGAGCTAGCAACTACTGAAGCCCGTGTGCCTGGAGTGCAATGGGAGGCCACCGCAATGAGAAGTCCGCACATGAAGACTAGACAGCCAGAAAGAAAGCCCACGCGCAGCAGTGAAGACCCAGCGCAGCCGGAAGTAAATCAACACGGTTAAAAAAATCACACCACACAGAGTAGCTTCACTGCCCTAAACGTCCCGTGTGCTCCCCCTGTTCACGCCTCCCTCCCTCCTCCTGGCAATTGCCGGTTTTTCACCTGTTTCCACAGTTTTCCAGAGTGTCACGTAGTTGAAAGTGTAGCCTTCCCAGACTGGCTCCTCCCACTGACCCATGTGCGTTGCAGTCTCCTCCGTGTCTTTTCGTGGCTCGATACCTCATTTCTTTTCGGTGCTGAATAATAGGCCACTGTCTGGGTGGATCGGTTTATTCATTTACCTCCTGAAAAGGGCCTCTTGGTTGCTCCCAAGTCTTATCAGTTAAGAATAAGGCTGCTACAAACATCCATGTGTGGGTTTTGTGTGGACAGGAGTTTCCAGCTCTTTTGGGTAAATAGCCAGGAGCACGCTTGCTGAATCTGTGTCATTTTCATTAATCGGGAGGTGGGGGGGGGGTGGGGCAATGGGTGTTGCTTGGGCATTGATGGAGGCGGAAGGGGCAGGCCACCTCCAAGCTACCCTGCCCTCGGCATCCTGGTCCGAGAGATTGGGGGCACCTCTGTCCCCCAGCTTTGGCCCCTACTTCCCAGCTGATGCCCGGTCTCCTCTCCCTGGAGCGCTGCTGGGAGGGGCAGTGGGCAGGCCACATCTTGGCATAGGTACTCTCCACTAAGGACACTGTCGGTGCAATGTGGGGTGTGTGTCAGTCTTTATGGGGCTCAGGAAGCCCTGAGCACCTGTCCAGCCCTGGGAGCCATCTGGTCTAGGCAGGAGTGTCGGGGGCCAGGTGTCTGCATCAGAAGGACCCTGGCGCAGGTGGCATCTCTCACACGAGCTGACTCATGGGGGAGGCACCCCCCGCATGCCACTGAGAAAGTTGTGATGCTTCCTGCCCGCAGCAGCCGGACCTCCTCGAACCTGTCAACACACCTCGCGATCGGACTGTGAAAGAGGTTCAGTTACATCATGACATTCACCCACAGATGGCCAGAGGGGCCACCCCTATGACGGCGCCCACCCGGCCTGAGGACCACCTGCACGGGACACGTGACTTGATCTTTAGTTTTCCTTCCTGTCAATCAGATTCCATTGTACCGTAAGGACGTTTGGGCAACAGGACAGGGCACTCATGCCATCGCTGCCTCGAGGACTCTAGGGGGAGCGGCTGCTGCTCCTTCTGTCCCAGGAACAAAGGGTTTTCCCCTTTTCTGTCGGAAGCGTTTTCCAGTGAGTTAAAGATGCCGGATGAGATAGGATGCCCTCGGCAGCCGCTCTGGAGTCCAGATTCTGCCACTTTGGAACCGGCCTCCTGAACACAAGGCCATGGGCTCCTGAGCCAAGTGCATCGCCGCCCTTCACGCAGGCTCCAGGGTTCCGGCTGCCCCGCAGACCATCTGGGCTCTAGGTGCTGTTAATATTCTCGTATTTTGTTCCACGTTTTAGGTTTGTGCCAAGAAGATAATTTCTTTAACAATGAAGGATGTTTAAAATTCCCTTCCTCTTTTCCTTTTTAATGGAAGTAAGGCTTACACTCAGGACATGGAGTGTGGCACCCACATGTACACCACGCCGACGGATGGCCTGGGGCTTTCACCCGGATTGTCAAGCGGGACAGACCTGCCCCCACTTGCAAGCACAGCCCCTGAGCCGGCCCATTGAGTAAACAGACAGTGAAGCAGCAACAGGAAGAGACAGACGTTTCTGTCTCCATGAAGAAAGTCCCAGTACCTGGAAAGGAATGTGTTGGTCCCCCGTGAGTGGGGGGTAGTCAGGAAACAGTCAGGAAGCTGTGCTTTTGAGCTCAAGTACGATACCATGAAGACGGTGAGAACTCGCTTCTATGATGCGTCTCTGCTTGTGGCTGTGCCGGGTCTTCGTTGCGCGCAGGCTTGTCTCTGGTTGCGGCAAGCCGGGGCTGCTCTCTTGCTTTGCTGTACGGGCTTCTCACGCATTGACTTCTCTGGCTGCGGAGCCCAGGTTGAGTAGTTGTGGTTCGCAGGCTTAGCTGCATCGCAACGTGTGGGATCTTCCCGGGCCAGGGATCGTACCATATCACCTGTATCGCCAGGCAGGTTCTTGGCCACTGAACCACCAGGGAAGCCCTCTGCTGAGTCCTGATTCCCACATCATAAAAGCCACTCTCTCAAAGTGCACAGTACAGTGGTTTTTAGTGAGTGACCATCAGCACTTCCAGCACTTTCTTAGTGAAAGTCACTCAGTCGTGTCTGACTCTTTGCGACTCCCTGGACTGCCAAGCTTCTCTGTTCATGGAATTCTCCAGGCAAGAGTGCTGGAGTGGGTTGCCGTTTCCTCCTTCGGGTGATCCTCCCAACCCAGGGATGGAGCCCAGGTCTCCCACATTGCAGGTGGATTCTTTACCGTCTGAGCCACCAGGGAAGCCCACAGTCCCCCAGCACGTTCTCATCACCCCCGAAGCACACCTGCACCCATTGACCGTCACTTGCCCCTGCCCATCCAGCCCCTGCACGCTGTACTGTGTCTCTGGGTCTGCCAGATTCAGACATCTCACATCAATGGAATTGATGCTGAAAGCTTGGCCTCCGGGCACCGGTGCCAAATTGAACCTCAGAGACAGTTTGGGGCAAAGCAGAAAAGAAGAGCTTTACTGCTTTGCCAGGCAAAGGGGGCCACAGCAGGCTCATGCCCCTCGAAACTGTGTACCCCAACCGGGGGTTTCATGGCAGTGGCTCAAGGGGAGGGGGTGCTGATATTGATCAGGGTGTGCAGGGCCTTCATTCCCTGAGTCTGGCCCCAGGTGATCTCCTGAGGAGCTTCTGTGGTTATCGACTCATGACCTTCTCTCTGGAATGAGGAAGGCTTCATCGGGCAGTTAACATGGCCTGTCTGTTGAGGGTTTTCTGCAGGAGCGCTGAAGGGCACTGTTGAGTGTGTCCCTTGAGGCAGGACCAGGACCCTGCCCTGAGGCTGCATTCCCTCCCTTCCTTGATCAGCAACCGTTTGAACCTGCCCTTTGGCGCTCAGGGAAGGTTCTGGAGGCTGAAGCTTATTCCCTGCCAACAAGAAATGGGGACGCAGAAAAGCTCCTGTGCCCAGGAGCCCCCCAGGGTCCTCTCGGTTTCAGAATCGCACGCTCTAGGGCCTCTCGTGTCTGGCTTCTCTCACTCAGCATCATGTTCTCGAGGTTCATCTGCGTTGCAAGGCCTGTCAGAGCCTTTTATGGCTGAGTGATATTCCATCGTGTGGATGTACTGTGCTTACCCACAACCACCCACTGGGGGGCATCTAAGCTGTTTCCTCCTTTTGGCTACTGGGAACACAGCTGCTCTGAGCAGGTATGTGTGTGGCATGTGGTCTGTAGGGCTCTGAGGCTGGGGTGTCTCTCCAGGCTCCCCGGCCCCCGCCAGCTACAGGTGACCTGCCACTAACCTTTTCTGTACCAAGTACCCAGTGGGTAATCGGAGGGAGCCCATGGGCCCCTTCTGAGATAACCCCTTCCAGCACATACTGTGAGATGAAAACGGAAATCAGCTGTCTTCACACATGACTATTTAAATGTTTTTAAATCATGGTAGAGTCATATGTGTGCTTCTTTACCCCTGCCTTAAACGAGCAACTCTGGCCGGGGTCCTGCGGATCAGTGGTGAGCAGCGGCTGCCCCAGGACATCCATGGCTGCCTTCTCTGTGTTGGCACTTCAAGCTGGCAGTCAGCTTTCAGCTAATGTCTAGGCTTATTTGGGCAGGGCTGGCCTGCCTGTTCTTTGGGGGCTACGGAAGCCCTGTGACCTGTGTGAAGCCAGCAGGTAGCTGTCAAGATCCTACACGCTCCACATGGTGCTTGATTCCACAAGACTTCTTCCCTGTTGACATTGTGGGAATCTAACCAAAATCCGTTAGAATTCATGGAATGGAGACTAAAAATAGAGACGGCATTATTTTATTTCAGTAAAGAAGAGGCAGCTGCCAAGTCAATAAAAAGGTTAACTCTGCCTTTTCTTCAGACTGAGTTCTCAGGGGCTCAGCGTAATGTGGTCACTACCATCGCCTGGCCATTGTCTTAGGTCCTAGTTCCAGACGGTCAGGCTGACACTCTGCGCTCTGTATTTCCCCGAATATAGCTGACATTTCACTCAGAGTGTGCATTGGGGTGACTTGGGGGGCGCACCAAGAGAATCAGTGTGAATAAGGAAAAATGAGGGGAGCTTGGGACTTGTGAGCGCCTTGGGGGAAAAGTAGGCAAAGAAACAGAAGCGAGTAGGCATAACCCCCAAGGGCGGTCATTTCTGTTCCTGAGGGTGTGGGAGGGCCTTTGGGTCAACTGGGGTGGTGGGGGAAGAAGCTTCAGAAGCAGAGTTTGGGAGGAGGTAGGTCCAGTACTCTTGCCTGGAAAATGCCATGGACAGAGAACCCTTGTAGGCTACAGTCCATGGGGTGGCAAAGACTCCAGACACGACTGAGCGACTTCACTTCCCTTCATTTCAGGTCAGGGCTGCTAGCCTGAGGCACCCGGTGCTGCAGGGAGTTTCCACCTTTCTTTCCGGGCTGGACTCTGAAGGACCAGGTGTGGCCCTGCGTCCTCAAGCTCTGAGCTGGTGGGTTTAGAGCAGAAAGGAAAACAATAGGAAAAAACCCAACAAAGCTAGGGATCAGTTTTTTTGAAAGTAAAATCAACAAGGCTTGTGCTAGACTAACCAAGAAAAAAAAAGAGGACTCAAATCAACAAAGGCATAAGTGAAACAAGAGACATTACAACAGATACCACAGAAATACAGAGACTTGTAAGAGACTACTATAAACACGCTCCCACAGGCTAAATAGCCTAGAGCTTAAATTCCCAGAAACATACAGCATGCCAAGACTGAATCACGAAGAAAGAGGAAAGCTAACTAGACCAATAACGACTAAAGAGATTGAGTCATCAAAAGTTTCCCAACAGGACTTCCCTGGTGGTCCAGTGGCTAAGAATCTGCCTGCCAATGCAGGGGGACACGGGTCCGATCCCTGGTCCAGGGGGATCCCACATACCTCAGGGCAACTAAGCTTACATGCCACAGCTACTGAGCCTGAGGGCTCTAGAGCTCGAGGTCCACAAGAGAAGCCACCGCAGTGAGAAGCCGGTGCACCGCTGGAGAGCAGCCCCCGCTCGCTGCAACTAGAGAAAGCCTGTGCAGCGACAAAGCCCCCGCACAGCCAATAAATAAGTAAACAAAAACTTTAAAAATCTCCCAACAAAGAAAAGCCCAGTCCCAGACGGTTTCACTGGTGAATTCTACCAAGCCTTTAAAGAAGAATCAGTGCCAATCCTTTCCAAATTCCTCCAAAAACTTTTAGAGGGGTGAATTCTCTCATGTTCATTTCACAAGGCCAGCATTATTATTATCTTGATAACAAAGCTGAATAAGGGCACTGCAAGAAAAGAAAACTATAGACTTATATCTGTGAAGAATATGGATATAGAGATTCTCAACAGGGGACTAACAATAGCACATTAAAGGATCATACACCATAATCAAGTGGGATTCATCCCTGGGATGCAGGATGGTTCAAAATATGTAAGTCAAGAAACGTGATAAAATGCATTAATAGTAAAAGGTAAAATTACATGAGTATCTCCATACATGCACACAAAAAAAGCATTTGACAAAATTCAACATACTTTTATGTCAAAGTCTCCACAAATTTGGTATAGAAGGAATTTAAGTTAACATAATACAGGGCATATATGACAATCACAGGTAAATCATAGTGGTGAAAGGCCGAGAGCTTTCCTGCTTTTTTTTTAAAGAAAGTCTTTATTTTGTTTTGGTGGTTCAGCATGTGGGATCTGTCTCCCAGTCAGAGACAGAACCTGCACAAACCCCCGCAACAGGGGAAGAGCAGAGTTGCAACCACTGACTGCCAAGGATGTCCCTCCTTTTAGGATCACAAACAACGGACTCATCCTCTGCTGCCTCCCCCTCCTGTTGTCATCAATCTTTCCCAGCATCGGGGTCTTTTCTAATGAGTCAGCTCTTTGGATCAGGTGGCCAGAGTACTGGAGCTTTAGCTTCAGCATCAGAAAGGATGAGATGATTAGATGGCATCACGGGCTCTTTGGACATGAATTTGAGTAAACTTCAGGAGATAGTGAAGGACAGAGGAGCCTGACGTGCTGCAGTCCATGGGCATGCAGAGTCGGACACGACTTAGCGACATGATCCAGCAATCTCACTTCTGGGCACATATCTGAAGGACACGAAATCACTGTCTCAAACAGATATATGCCCCCTTCAAGTTCACTGCAGCAGCATTCAAAATATCTAAGACACGAAAACAGCCTAAGCATGGGGGAATAGAGGAAACGTAGTATATGACAAAGTGTGTGAATATCGCCATAAAAACGAGGAAATCCTGCCACTTAGGACAACATGAACTTACTCTGAGGGTATCATGCTAAAGAAACCTAAGCCAGACAGAAGGACAAGAACTGCATGATCTCACTTATACGTGGAATCTAAAAAAATTAAACTCATAAAGAGTGTATTGGTGATTGGCAGAGGCTAGGGAGTGGGGGAAATGGGGAGATTTTGGTCAAAATATAGAAAAGCATAGTTACAAGATGAATACATCTGGGGTGTGTGAGGTACAGCACGCTGACAAATTAACAATACTGCATCGCATACCTGGAAGTTGCTAGGAGAGCAAATTGCACATGTTCTCACCACACACACACATAACTAGGGGACCCGATGGGCGTGTCAGGCAACCTTATTGTGGTCATCATCTCACAGTATATACCTATACACAGGACAAATTATCACATCGCATGCCTTAAACTAACTCAATATCATGTCATTTATCTCAACAACACTCCACAAAATGATTTGCTAAACTTGAAAAAAAATTATACACTTTGACCAAGAGGGATTTGAGGCTGGTTCAGTATCCAAAAGTTATTAATGTAAAGCACTACATTAACAGAATGAGTAAAAATATCACACGATCATCTCCATAGCAAGATGGAGATCACACACCACACACACACGCCAAGCATTTGCTGAAATCCAACAACCTTTCAAGATTAAAAACACCCAACAAAACCGGAATAGAAGGGAACTTTCTCAACCTGATAAATACAACCACCCCCACCCCTCACCAGTTAACATCATACATACCCTGTGGTCAAAGAGTAGATGCTTCTCTCTTAAGAGAACAAGTCAAAGATACCTGCTCTGCTACTTAAAAACATTTTTATTTTGGGGGATATACCATGTGGCATTTAGGATCATAGTTCCTGACCAGGGATTGAACCCAAGCCCCTTACGTTGGCAGAGTGGAGTCTTAAGCCACCAGACCACCAGGGAAGTCCCTGCTCTGCTGCTTCTATTTAATGTTGTGTTGGAGGTTCTGGCCTGGGTGAGAAGAAATGAAAGGCATCGAGACTGAAAAGGAAGAAGTACAACTAACTCTATTCCCAGAGGTCCGGCATCTCATATATAGAAAATCCTAATGAATCCTCCAAAAGACCGTTATAACTAGTAAGGTTGCAGGAAACAAAGTCAAGGTCAATGAAACCGCCCAGAGTCACCCTCTATCCCTGCTCTTTCTATGAACTCACACCCCAGCCGTCAGGGGATGGTCTCCCTGCTTCCTTCCTGTCCTTCCTACCACCTACTCTTCACCCAGCAACCGGAACAACCCTTCCAAAGGGTCAGTCACATCCTTCCTCCCCATGTTCAAAGTCCCTCCATGGACTCTCCAGGTGGCCCTAGTGGTAAAGAACCTGGCTACCAATGCAGGAATCCGAAGCGACGGTCAAGCCCTGGGTCAGGAAGATCCCCTGGAGGAGGGCATGGCAACCCACTTCAGTCTTCTTGCCTGGAGAATCCTACGCACAGAGGAGCCTGGCGGGCTGCAATCCACGGGGTTGCAGAGTTGGACACGACTGAGCGCACTCGGCTTCCCATCTCAGAGAACGGGCTCAAGGTTCTTCCTGCGCAGAATCTGCACCACCCCTCCCCCACACCTCTTTCCCACCAGTGTCCCTGAATCCTGGGTTCAGCCCCTCCCCTTTTCTTCCATACCAGGCACTCCTGGCGCAGGGTCTCTGCACCTGCTGCCCCCTGCCCAGCTGCCTGGGTACGCTCCTGCTCGTCCTTCAGTTCCTGCAGGTCTTTGCTCAAATGCCCGCTTGCAGCTTACCTCGCCTGCCCACCCCCAGATTCATCTACCCTTTCACCTCCTCGCCTCCCATACATGCAGGCACATTCTTTCAGCTTCCTGGAGGCTGAGAGAGGGGCAGGGATTTGTGTTTTGTCCCCTGCTGTGAGCCAGCGTGAGGCTTCTGCCTGCACAGGACTGTTTGTGGCTGGATCCTGGAGCCTGACAGTCACTTGACAACCTGGGTCTTCTCTGGCTTAGGACGCTGGGTGAAGTGGAGGCTGGGAGCCGTGGTGACCTTCCTCCTGGGCCTCTTACTCATAGGAAACTGTCTCTTTTCTGCTGTCCTCCAGGCCTTGGGCTCCGGAAGGCTGGTGTTTGGCAGAGAAACCAGCAGCCCTTTCTTAGGGCTTTCTAAAGTGTTAGGCGGTGGTCCTTAGCTGAGCATCACTTACACAGGAGGTCTGGCCATGTTATTAGCCCAACACAGGCCCTTTGGTGGTGACTTCGTTAGGACGGAGCCAGCCCCTTTTGGAAGACGTGCCCGAGGCCCGTCGCCAAGGCTACACTCGTGGGTGAGGACCGTGCAGTTTGTCTCAGGTGTCCGGACGCCCACTTTCCCCAGACTCCATGGCTAGTGCCCACGTGGGGCGCTCCCAGGCACGGGTGGTCCAGGCAGGCTCCAGAAGCTGCAGAGGGAGGGGGTTTCCCTGGCTGCCAAGGCCGCGGGGTGGGGGTGGGGAGTGTGTATTCCAGAGGCGGCTCTCTCGGCGTGGGGTCCCCGAGCTCCCAGCACCCTGAGGTAGGAGGCGCCCTCAGGCTCTTTGGGTTACTTGACTGGAGGTTGGTTCTCTGGGTATCGAGGTCCGCTATGGGGGGAAGGCGGCTCCCCGCGCTGCGATACCAGAGCGTGGGGGGGAACCCCGGGGCTGCTCTGGGGCGCTGGACCGCAGGCGCCGAGCGCTTCCCCAGGTCGCCGTTAGCTCCACAGGAGCTCCGCCTGTCGGGCGGCGGCTGAGGTCCAGCGGTTCGAACGACCCAGCGCCAGGGAAGGGGGAGGCGCGGCCCAGACAAAGAGATGCTGAGGGACCCGCCGGGGCCTGTCCGCCCGCGCGCTCGGGTGCGCGACCCCGCGCCCGCGAGAAAGGGCGGGGCCTCGGGCGGCACCCACTGCGCCTGCGCGGAGGGGCGGGGCGAGCGCGAGCCGGCGCCCGCTGCGCCTGCGCAAAGGAGCGGGGAGAGTGTGGGTCGGCGGCCGCGCCCACTGCGCCTGCGCTGGCCTCGGCGGGGTGTGAGTGCGGTGTGCGCGCGCTCCCGCCGGTGGGCCGCCTCCTCAGCCGCCGCCGCCGCCGCCCCCGGGTCCGCGCACGCGCCCCCCGCCCCGGCCCGAGGCCTCGGCCCGCTCCCCCTGCTCCCCGCCCCGGCCCCGCGGGCCCCGGCTCGGCCGCGCAGCATGCAGCAGCAGCACCCGCGGCGGCGGCGACGGCGGCGGCTCTGAGGTGAGACGGCGGGGGCGCGGGCCGGGGGGCACGAGGCGCGCGGGCGGCCGGTGACCAGCGGCCCCACGCGGGTCCCGGACGCGGCGAGGGGCGCGGCGCCTTTGTCCCGCGCGGCCCTGCGCGTCCCGCGCTGCAGCGGCCCTTTTGTGTGCAGATGGTGGACGCGGGCGGCTGCCCCGCCGGGGAGGGCTGGAGGAGGATGGAGGCCGCGCCCGACGGCGCCGTGGACATCGTGCCGCTGGACCGCTACGACCCGGCGCGGGCCAAGATCGCCGCCAACCTGCAGTGGATCTGCGCCAAGGCCTACGGCCGAGGTGGGCCGGGCGCGGGGGAGGGGCCGTGCCGGCCTTTGTGCGGTGTCCTCGCGCGCGGGGTTGGGGGGCGCCGGTCCCGCAGGTGCGGCGAGGGTCGGCGCGCCCCTGCACCCCGCGGGCCGAACGCTGTCCTGTGCGGGCGGGAGTCCCGGGCCGAAACCCTTGTGACCCCTGCCCTTTTCCAGTGTGTCCGAATCCCAAGGTGTGGGATTCCGTAACGAGCATTCGTTTCGGATGGATCGGGCTTCATCCGAGTTGCTCCCTTCGGTTAATTCCAGTTTTGAAGAACTGGGTAACCTTGTTACTGGTTAGGCCTTAAATATGCTTAGTGGATTTAAGACGCTCCTATTCTTCCAGCTTTCGCGGTTTTACAGGCCCGGTGATTCTCCTGATTATTGCCTTGGCTCCGAAGGCTTTCTTTGATTAATTTCAGGTGCTTTGTTTCAGGTGCAAAATCGAGAGGGAGTTCTGTGTCATCTTTCTTTTCATTTGAAGCGTTTGTTTGAAAATTGCCTTTGTTCTGGGGAAAACGGTTCTTGTTTGTGGAGTGAGACAGAATCGGAGAGAGAGCTCTTTTCAAAAAAAACGAGTCTGGTTGACCGGTTTTGAAAACTTGCTGAACGGGGCGGTTCCCGGTGACAGGATCTCACCGGTTGGAGTGGCCTGTGCTGTGGATGGAGTCGGTCAGGAGCATAGACACGCCCTGGGGATTAAAGGCAGGGCCTCCTTCTAAGTTGGTTTATAGCTGCAGAGCGAGCTTCTCTCCCCCCAGCCCTACCCTTTATTTTGTGGTTTTCATCTTTACAATTCTTGTTTATGCTTCCATCAAGCTTTATTCAGTTTCTGTATAGTAGGATGGGGAAACGGTGATTTTGGGGAAAATATGGAATTGGTAAAAAGCATGTATGAAGTTTTTGGGACTTTCCCAGCAGTTCCTGGTGGTTCAAACAGTAAAGCGTCTGTCTACAATGCGGGAGACCTGGGTCCGATCCCTGGGTCGGGAAGATCCGCTGGAGAAGGAAATGGCAATCCACTCCAGGGCCATTGCCTGGAAAATCCCATGGACAGGGGAGCCTGGTAGGCTATAGGCCAAGGGATCGCAAAGAGTCGGACACAACTGAGCGACTTCACTTTCTCACTTTTGCAGTCCAGTGGTTAAGACCCTCTACTTCCAATCTAGGCAGCATGAGTTCAATTCCTGGTTGGGGAACTAAGATCCTGCATGCTTTGGAGCAGCCAGGAAAAAAAAAAAGCCTGTATGGAGCTTTAGAGTATGGGGTGAGGAATGGTCATTCTAGAGCGCTACTCCGCTGTCCAGCCGTCAGCTTAAGGAGAAGGACGTGGCGTTGAACTTTGCAGGGTTCGGGTCCCCAGTCCGTGGCCTCCCCTTACACCTGCCTCATGTCTTGTGTGGACTGTTGGTTTGCTTTTCTTCGTGCACCACGTATTTTTACACCACTGAACTCTTCTGGTTTAGTTCTACGTGTTTGCGCCTGTCACAGTGACTGCTTTATCCGCATCAGGGTCTTGGATTCCCCCTCCCGTGCTCGCGTGCTCCTGTGTCCCCCTCCTCGCTTTTCCAGCGCTGTGTAGTATTTCACAGGAAGGCTGTTCGCCGTTGCCGGGCGCTGGCTGGCTGGCCTCCAGTTCTGCACTTCGGCACAGCGCGTTCTCCGGCGTGGCTCTTGGGGCGCATGTGCAGCGTCACTCCTGTGTGTATTTTTAAGACTTTTGCATATGGAGTGGGACTGAATGGTGTACAGACACGAATGCTTCTAAAAAGCCCTCTCGTTGTTTGCTCTCCAATTTCTTAAGCTTAGTGAATGCATTTTTATCCTGTTGCATTTAGCTTTGGCATCCAGCGTGGGATTTGTCAGCTCTCTGGCAATAAATATGCATCTCTCTCGGTGTCAGGATTGGATTAGTTTCGTTTTATTTCCAGGACCAGATCACCCTTTATTACTCGTTGGCGCTTCAGGTAATTAATTCGAGAGCTGATGTGAAAACTGGCTGTAAAATTTTGAGATGACTGGGGGTGTGTATTTATAGAGCAGAGCGTGAGCAGGGGCTGAAGGAGACTGAAGGCCATCTGAGGTTCTGAGGCTGGGCTGCCTGTTGCCCGTCCGCTGCCTCAGCGCGTTCAAATACTGGATTTCGGGAGGTGTGCTTTCCATTCATTTTTGCAGAATGAGGATGCTTTTCCTGTCTGTACCATGGCATGGGGGGGTCACAGCCTGGTGGGAGGTTCCTGGCGACTCAGCGCAGGGTCTTGTCTTTCAGGAGACAGTGGGAGGCGGGGATTTTGGTAGAGGACCATGTAGATCTTTCCCCCCAAACTCTCTCCTTCATCCAAGGGCCTGTTCTTTGTTTCGTCTTTGGACGCCTCCATGCTCCTCTCTCGCTTGGTTTTCAGTTAGTTAGAAGTCTTGGTTTCAGTCTGCATGCTTTACTTGTCAGTCAGCTCTTGAGGGGGATGATGGCGAATGTGGCTTACATCTTTGCTTGTTACACAACTGTTCATTGAGTAGCTACACTGTTTGCATAGGAACGGAAAGCATGTGAACTCTCCAGGGCGACGTGCTCTGAGGCCGCCTTGTTGCGTGCACGCCTGTTGGGACTTGGGTCTCCCCGGGGCCCACTGTCTGCCGTTTGTAGTAAGTGGGGAGGCTCAGGCGAGCTCACCCTTGGCCGGGCCTGGAGGTGGCACATGGTTGTGCAGAAAGGCTTCCTCCAGTTCTCCTCTTCTGTGGCACAGCCGAGAACTGTGGGCCGGCTTGTGCTTTTTATTTTTAGATTCTCCTCTCTTTTGGGGGTGTAACTCTTGTTTCATTGACAGTGTCTTAATGATTTTTTCAGAAATAACATATTGGACATGTTGAAAGTTATCTACTTAAAAGAGTCATTAGAGTAGAACCTGCTTAGCTGAAATGTTTTTGTGATGTCCTTTTGGGTGAAAGTCTTAGTTCGTCAAGTTTAAAGGGGTGACTTGAAGTTTATTTTACGGTACAGGGTGGGCTGGAGCCACTGCATTCCTGGCTTTCGCTTTCAGTCCGTGACCTTAGGAACCTTAAAGGTATTCAGGCCTGAGTCTCAGGGACAGTGGGCGAGTGACAGCTTCTGTTACCTCCCGAGGACAGTGTTGAGAAAGTAACCCACGGAAAGCACTGGAAGGCACTCGGTTCTTTGCAGGTGTGCAGCTGTGTGACCGAGGAGCCCTGGAAACCAAGTTGCAGCTCGCCACAAGCTGGGCTGCCAGGACCTAGAGGCTGCCAGGACCTAGAGGCCACCAGGGTCCACCTTCCCTTTCTGTTGGCAACCGAGGGATCGGAGGGGCTGCGGGGCTCTCCAGAGCCCGCTGCTGGCGAGGGGCTGGCACTCTGGTCTCTCAGCACAGTCTCCTCATTAACTGCTGACTTGGAAACCACTCTGTGGGACAGCAGGCCTGGGCAGCCTTGAGTGGGGTCTTGAGGAGCAGGCCGCTGGTTGGGTCGAGCCCAAGGCCAGCTTGGCGCCTGATGTTAGGAGCTGAACCCCCTCCCTGTGTGCTCCAGGGGGGTCAGCACTTTCCTTTGTTGTCCGACATCTGGCTGAGAGAGGGAGCACGTGGTCAGCGTTCCTCCAGGCCCAGAGCTGGGGATGAAGTGGCCGCTGCGTCCGTCCCGGGACTGGCTTGGACGCGGCCGCTGAGTCACCTGGGAGGCCCTCGTTCATGAGCATGTCGAGGTTTATTGTTGTTGACAAGGTTTTTTTTGATATGATTTGTTCAGATGATTGGTTTTTGAGTTTTTCAGAAATATTTTTTAAATGTATTTAGAAAATCAGAGTATAACTGCCACCAGTGTTGTTCGTTTCTGCTGCACAACAGCAGGAATCAGCTGCATTGCACGGGTACCCCTTCCCTCCTGAGGCTCCCTCCCTAGGCTTTGTATTTCCATAGTCTTTTGTTTTTAGCACGGGATTTGGATGCTGCTGGGATGGGAGGTGACAGGGCAGCCTGGCTGCGTCTGCTCAGTGGGTACTAAGTACTAGGGGGTCAGGGCGCTGGCTGACAGTGTGGCCTGGCTGCCCCTCTGCCTGGGCGTGCTGAGGACTGCCCACATCTGAGGTCAGGGTGCTTATGGTTGTCCCGTTCAGTGCCATGTCTGCAGGACAGTCTGTGCTCACGTATTTATCAGGTTGCTTAAAGAGTTGGAACCGCCTTTGAAACAGGTGGGATAGGAAGACTTCTGTCCTGGTGGCTGTACGTGGCTGAATTTTTATTTCTAAAGATACAACCGTTTGTACATGTTCTCTTTCCTATCCTGATGCCGCAAATGAAACACTAACCAAAGAATGTGAATCTGTCTTTAAGTTCAAACTGTCCTGATCCTTTGAATCAAAAGCGTTGGCCACTGGTGTGCTTTAGGCTCTTAAGTTTGTGTAAGTGTTCTTACAAAGAGCCCTGCCTGTTTTCTTTGTATTCCATTTATCCTCCTGATTGCCCACAGGTGTCCAAGCTGGTTTTCTGGTGGCTGTATCACCATTTTATGTACCAGTCTCCTTTTTCACTTCCTACATTGAGGAATTCAGACGGCTGTCATTTTTCATCTAACGGAAAGGTGACCAGGATGGAGCCAGGATCGTGTTCATTTAACCAGTAACAGTCTCATAGCTGTCACGGGCATGGTTGTGTTTTGCGCTGTAGGAAGTACAAGGGGAGGAGTTATGTGATGCTCTTTCCTTATTTGCTGAAAATTCACATGAACTGTTGACATATACAGAGGAAAATGAAGTAATGCATGATGAAAAAGGGCAGCATGTCCTTAGTACAGGACCTGTCTCAAGGCGGAAGATGGAATTGTCAGGTGTTTCCATGGGACCCGAGTGCCTGGGCTGCAGGGCGCCGTGGTCCCTGTGGGGGCTGCTTGGAGTGGGGGGCTTCGTGGGGAGGTGGGCTTTGAAGGATGGCGGATATTTGGGTAGTCCACCCACCCCAGGAGTAGAGGGGAGGGCATCTGGCAGGTTCTGTGCAGAGGAGGAAGTGTTTGTAGGCCTGAGTCGATTAACCTTATTGTGACAGGATTTGTGGACCGAAATAGTAGGTGATTAGCGTGGAAACTAGTGTGGGCCAGACTGTTCGCCGGGTTCCCAGCTGGCTAGGGATTTCTTTCCCGATGGGTGCCAGGGAAGGTCTTTGCGTAGGGGCGATGGGTTGAGAGCTAGCCTGGCAAGATGCTTCTGACAGGTTGGAGTGGGTAGGGGCTGTATCAGTGCAGTGTCCAGGAGCCCTGTCCAAGCCATTCAGGCTGCTATAACAAGACATAGACTGGGTGGCTTAAGAACAGTAATTTTTTCTCACGACTGGGGAGGGTGGACATTCAAGATCAAGGTGCTGGTAGACTGGGTCTCTGGTGAGAGCCTGCTTCCTGGTTCGTAGACGCTGTCTTCTTGCTGTGCCCTCGTTTGTGGCAGAGGGGTGAGGGAGCCTCCATGGATGGGCTCACACCCCACTCATGGGGCTCCACCCTCATGACTTAATCGCCTCCCCAAAGCCCGTCTCCTAACACCTTCACCTTGGCGGTCAGGTTTCGTTACATGAGTTTTGGGGGACACATACATGAAGCCCATAGCAGAGCTGATGTCGCTTTGACTTGAAGTACCAAGGTCTTGGCCAGTTTGTCTCCAGTGGGAATTAGGTAGGTTGAGTCAACAGATACTGAGAGGGCGGAGTCCCTGAGACTGGCTGGATGATGAGGTGGGGGAAGCGGGCAGACGCCGCAGGGCCAGCTGGGCGGCCACCGGAGCCTGCAGGACCCTTTGGGAGTATTTATAGTCTTCCTTGCCTAGAACCTCCCCGCCGTCAGGGCTTTGTTGTCACAGAGAGACGATCTTTGAGTTTATTTCTATTTCTGATTTCTCTGCTGTGCCTTGCCCTCTCTCTCTGTGACTGTTCATGCTAACTAGTTCACTTAAGTATCCCTCAGTCACTGTCCTCCAGGTGCTTCAGACTCAGGCAAAATTAAACTTGCATCGGTTCGGCTGAGCCTGATGTTGTGACCTGTGGGCCCTTGGTGTGCTTCTCAGGGCTCCCAGAGTGCCAGCCATGGGCCTTGCGCACACAGACCTGTGGTGTGGGACCGGAAGACTGCAGTGCCTGAGAGGAGCCGGTGCGGTGCAGAAGCCGGAAGGGAGGGCAGGCAGCTCCCTTGGGGGAATCTGGAATATTCCGTTCAAGAAAGTGAAGCTGAGTGTGTGGCTCAGGTGGGTGAGAACCAGGCCAGGGAGGGTGGGGGCAGTGCCGCCTCCCCCAGGCTAAGGGAAAGGCTGGGGTTCTGGTTGGGCTGGAATGTGAGTTTAGCGCCTGTGAGATAAATGTGGATTGGAGAGACTGCCTAGGGCCAGATCTTGGAATACCTGAAATAGCTGATAGTTATTTTTTGGTTTTGTATGTGAGTTGGGGAGCCATTGAAGGTTTCTTAGGAGGGAAGAGATGTATATTAAACCTTGGTTTTTTAGAGAAATCTCTGTGGAGTGGGTTCCGGTTGAGTATACAGTGAAGAATCTTATTGGACCTTTGAGAAAACCAATTTCACATCCAGTAAAATGCACCCGTTTGTGAGAGTATATAGTCTGATGAGTTTAAATGGATGTGTTCATCCCATGCACGGGGCCACAAGCAAGGTAAGCCATTCTCAGCACCTCCAGGGGTTCCCTTGAGCCCCTGCAGTCGGCTCTTTCCCAGAGCGCGCCTGAGTCTAGTTTCGCCTGCATCAGGCGCTCTTCGTCTGCCTTCCCTTACTCTTCATAATGTCCTAGGGATGCGTCCACGCGTGAAGACCTTTTTGGCTTAGTGCTGATGGTTTGGCTCCCCGCATTTTGCATATTCATTCACTTGTTGATGGACAGACACTTGGATTGCTTCCGGTTCTGTCCGCCAGGGATAGAGCTGCTGTGAAACGTCCCCGAGTGTCTGAGTGTGTGTGGGCGTGTGTCCCCGTTTGTCCCAGTCAGTGCCTGGGCGTGGATCTCCCGGGTCGTGTGCGCGTGTGCAGAGGCTGTGTCATCTTTTATTTCCACCAGCGAAGCGCGGTGTGAGAGCTGCAGTTGCTCCGCAGCCTTGCCAACACGTGGCGCTGTCAGTCTTTCAGCGGAGGCCGGTCCAGTAGGTGGGTTGTGACGCCTCGCCGCGGTTTCCCTGCTGACTAATGATGAGTGTTTTTTTTTTTAAAGTGTGCTTATTGGCCAGTTGAATCTATTTTCTGTGGAGATGCCTTTTCCAATCTTTGGCGAGTTTTTCTTAAAAATAAAAGTTTTATCTTGAGAAAATTGTATACTAACATGTAGTTGTAAGAGATCTTATAGAGAGGTCCTGGTCACCATTTACCAGATTTCCCCAGTGGTAACTTCTTGCAAAACCATAATATAATGTCACGACTGGGATAGTGAGGTTGTATAATTAGACGTTGAACATTCTGTTCCCACAAGGACCTCTTCCCCTTTTATAGTCATACCTACCTCCCTTCCTCACTGCTTGCTTGAGATTTATTTTGCCCCTCTTCTTTTTACCTTCTAGTTTCTTGAGGTAAGGATTCAGACTATTGATTTGAGATCTGTCCACTTTTCTAGCGTAAGCATTTAGTGCTATGAATTTTCCACACGGTACTGCCTTAGCCGCATCCCACGTATGTTATATTTACATCCAGTTCTATGTATTTCTCTTTATTTCTCTTGATACTGCCTATTTGATTCATGAATTATTTAGAAGTGTGATTTCCAGTTGTTGAAATTTTCCTGTTCTGTGTTTTTGTTACTATTTCTAGTCTGATTCCGTGTGGTAAGATAGCATACTCTGTGATTGCCATTCTTTTAAACTTGTTAAGATTTGTTTTAGGCCCCATTTGTTTTGATGCTTTTGAACTGTGGTGTTGGAGAAGACTCTTGTGAGTCCCTTGGACTGCAGGGAGATCCAACCAGTCCATTCTAAAGGAGATCAGTCCTGAATATTCAGTGGAAGGACTGATGCTGAAGCTCCAATACTTTTGGCTACCTGATGCGTAGAACTGACTCATTGGAAAAGACCTTGATCCTGGGAAAGATTGAAGGTGGGAGGAGAAGGGCCAATAGAGGATGAGATGGTTGGATGGCATCACCGACTTGATGGACGTGAGTTTGAATAAGCTCTGGGAGTTGGTGATGGACAGGGAGGCCTGGCGTGCTGCAGTCCATGAGGTCGCAAAGAGTCGGACACCACTGAGCTGAACTGAAGTGAAGGTCTGTTTTGGTGAGTATTCTGTGAGCGTTTGAAGGAATGTGTTTTCTGTTGCTGGGTGGCGTGCTCTTCGCGGGTCAGTCAGGTTCTGCCTGTGGTCTGTGTTGTTCAGATCTCTCTCCGTGTTGATTTTGTGTCTGACGGTTCTGTCAGTTCAGGTGGGGGTGTTGAAGTCAGTCCCTAGCTGTGCTTGGAGCCCCTAACTGTGGCTGACGGCTCTGTGGTGCTTTTAACATCAGTTCCTAGGCTTGTAGCTTGGCGGATCCACACTTAGCGCTGTCAAGTGCTCTTGGTGGATTGACCCTTCGCTGTTACGTGACGCCCCACCTCACATCACAGGCTCAGGGGTCTCCCCTGGTGACTGAGCCGGTATTAAGGAGCCTGCCTGCGATGCAGGAGACTGGGCTCAGTCCCTGGGCCGGCAAGATCCCCAGTACTCTTGCCTGGAGAATCCCGTGGGCAGAGAGAGGAGCCTGGTGGGCTGCAGACCAGAGGGCCGCAAAGAGTCAGACGTGACTGAAGCAGCTTGGCATACATGATGTTCCACTGTATTTCTAGTAGTTTTCTTTCTATTTAATGCTTTATCAGATGTTAATATAGCTCTTCCTTTTTTTTTTTAAACAATATTTGCCTGTATAGCCTTTTCTATCCCTTTACTTGCATCCTACGTATATTGTTGAATTCGAAATAATTTTCTTGTAGATGACATATAATTGTACCTATTTTTTAATTCACTGCCGGTCTCTGTCTGTCAGTGTACTTAGAATATTCACTTTTAGTGTCTTTGTTGCTATGTTACCTCTTACATCTGAGATTTTATTATTTATTTGTTTTCTGTTGTTCCTGGTTTTGTTTTTTGGGCCTTCTTATGGGTTACTTGACTATTTTTTAGGATTCCGTCTTGATATATTCCGTCTTATCATTTTGGGGTATATCTGTGTACCTATCTTAGTGGTTTCTCTGGGTATTACAGTAAGCATATGCGACTTCCAACAGTTGACAGTATTATTTTACCATTTTGAACGAGGTGTGGAAACCTTTTTTCCATTTAGGTTCCTTTGCTCTCCCCACTTTTAAAAAGTCATCATCGTCTTGAGTCCCTGAAGGTGTGGGCTGTCTCATCGGGTGTGATTTAGGGAGCTCACGGGGAGAAGGGTAGTCTGCGTACTCACAATTTCGCCTGCTCTTCACACCCTTTTTCTTCCTGGCTCTCCAGGGCTCATTTCTTTAAATCCTGCTCTTTCTGTTTGGAGGGTTTCCTTCAGCCAGTCCTCTCAGGTTTGCTAGAGACCCCCCGCCCCCCCCGCCAACTGTCCTTGTCTGAGAACGTCTCTAGTCCTTCGGTTCCTTAGGGATGGGTCTTGCCAGGTACGGACGTTCTTCTCCTCAAGCACATGTACCTGCCGTGTGCGGCTTCCCCCGCCTCCGTGGCTCGGAGGAGGAATGCACTGCCCGTTGAGTTGTGTTCTCTTTCTTTCCAGCTGCTCCAAAATATTCTGTCTTGAGCTTTCATAAGTTTGGTTATGCAGTGTCTTGGCGTGGACTTCTTTGGGTTTATTCTGTTTGGAGTTCCTTCAGTTTCTTGAAAGCTGCGAGTGCACGTCTTTTGCCGTGTTTGGGAAGTTTCCAGCGGTTGCTTCCTTACCTGCTGTTTAGCCCTGCTCGCGCTCTTTTCAGAGACTCCCGCGATGCAGGCACCGGATCTCTTGTTACTCTTCACAGGCCCCTGAGACTCAACTCGTTCTGTTTTTGAGTGTATTTTCTCTGTGACCCTATGCATCGCCACTTAAACTGTTGAGGCTGTTTGTACTGGGCTTAGTCATCCAGTCGTGTCTGACTCTGCGACCCCATAGACCATAGCCCGCCAGGCCCCTCTGTCCATGGGATTCTCCAGGCAAGAATACTGGAGTGGGTTGCTCCGGGGATCTTCCCGACCTAGGGATCAAACCCAGGTCTCCCGCATTGCGGGCAGATTCTTTAACGTCTGAGCCATCAGGGAAGCCCTGAGACTATTCAGTGAGGTTTAAAATGTTACTCTATTTTTCTGCTCATTATCTGGCTCTTTTCATAACTCCTATGTTGAATTTTTTTTCAATTTTCATTTGTTTCAAGAGAACCTGTGATTGCTTGTAGTCTTCTTCTTTCAGATGGTTGTTGTAAAGTCCTTGGTCAGGTCACTCCATCAGACTCATCTTGGTGTTGGTATCGGTTGGTTCTCTTTTCTCGTTAAGTTTTTCTTGGTTCTGGGTATGATAGGTGATCTTTGATCATTTCCTGGTCATTTTGGCTGTTACGTTAGGTGACTCTAGGTGTTACTGAATTTTTTTTTTTTTTTTTTTTTGTTTAATCATAGTAGGCAGTCTCCCTGCTTAGGCTCAGCATGCAGGTCCAGGCCCACTGTGTGGACTGTGGTTCCAGCGGCAGTTTACTGCTCAGAGCCTTTGTGGTGCCGTTTCATGGTGCATCTGGGGTTCCCACTGCCCCTGCTGGTGCTGCTTTCGGAAGCGGAGGGTGGCTCCTGGGCTGATTGCCTGGTGCCTCTGGGCGAGGTGGGATTCTCTACACACAGGATGAGGAGTGTCCAGGCCGGGTGCATGTTGCGGCAGGCTACCCCACACCTCTGAGAGTGTTTCCCGGGCTGCTTGTCATGGTGGGGTCCCACCGCTGGACTCCCCTTGTGCAGGCTGACGAGGGGGTGTCTCCGGCCTGGCGGGGAAGGAGAGGCGCTTCCAGGTTGGGTTCCTGGTGGAGTTGGGTGTTCAGGCTGCCTGTCTGTGGGGCTCCCTTCCTACCCCTTGCTGGTTCTGCCAGGATGGCCTGGGCCAGTAGGTGGGACTTCCCTCACCTACCCTGTGCAGCAGGAACGAGCCTGCTTAACTTAGCTTCTGTTTCCAGGCTGGGGGTCAGGAAGTACCAGGCCTGGGTCACCTTTGCTGGGTGGGGGGTGGGAAGACACCCTGTTGCTGTGCTCTTCCAGTCTGGGATCGTCTTCCACCTTCCCCAGTTCTCTGTGGGTTCTCCTGTGAGTTATCTCCAGGGTTTGTGGTTGTGCCCGATGGAGAGGAGCAGGGAGAGACTGGTCCATGCCATCGTGTCCTGACCAGAGGGCCCTTTCTGGCCGCTTTACAGGACTCTTCTCTGTCTTTGGATTTTACCAGTGTTACAGGGAGGTTCTTTGGTCTGTAGATTTCTTTCTTCTTTTTTTAACTCCTGCTGGGGAGCGTGGGTTTTACAGCACTGGAAGCTTCCTGCCGGCTGTCTGTTGGATCCTGTCTCCCCTTGGCTTCCGCGCCCGCCTTGCCTGCGGCGCGGGCAGCGTTTGCCGCTCCCCTTGCCCGCTGTGTGCACTGTGCTGCTCAGCAGTCCGGTGTGCCCGTGTAGTCACTGTATGTTTCTGTTCTGGAATTTCTTCTTGGTTCTTTTTCTAATCTGCCAAGTTCTTTTCTCTCTCTCTCTTTAAGAATAATTTCCATTTTTCTGCCAGAAGTCCTAATCGTATCCTGTTCCCTTTCATTAAGAGGAGCCCTCGCAGGTCTGGTTGATGGCTCCAGTCAGGGTCCCCTGGGCCTGTTGCTTCTCTGGCTTTCAGCAGTTTGATTAGAAATGTGTGGGCCTGATTTCTTCGAGTTGGTTCTGTTTGGGTTTTCTGGGTTTGCTGTGCCCGTAAATTGGTATCTTACCAGACGTGGGTGGGTTCTGGGCACCATTTATTCACGTTTTTTCTGCCCCAGGCTCCCCTCGGTGGGAACAGTCACTGGGTCTCTGCTTTTCATTCCATCGTCTTTCTCTCTGCTGGATTATTTCTGTTGATCTGTCTTCAGGTTCACTGATTGTTTTCTCTGTTTTGTTTGTATTTTTAAAATTTAAGTTAATTTTAAATTTATTTTTATGCAATCTTTAAAGGTTACTTTCCATTTATAGTTATTACAAAACACGGCCACATTCCCTGGGCTGTACAGGATGTCCTTGAGCCGGCTTTGTGCCCATGTGTTTTATTTGTAACCCCGCCCCCCGCCGGTAACCACTAGTTTCTTCCCCATACCTGTGAGTTTGCTTCTGCTTTGCTCATCTTATGAATCTGTCATTGAACTTCCTGTTGATAACTAGATTTTGCAGTTCTGAAGGTTTACCTTTAAAAGCTTATCTGTACATTTATTTGTGGCTGTGCTGGGTCTCTTGCTGAGCTCAGGTTTCTCTCGTTGCAGCGAGTGGGGGCTCCTCCTGATTGCGGGGTGTGGGCTCTGGAGCATGCGGGCTCTCTGACGCGGCGTAGCTGCCCAGTGGGTCTTCCTGGGCCTGGGATCCAGCTCTCGTCCCCTGCGTTGGCAGGTGGATTCTTCACCACAGGGCCACCAGGGAAATCCTGAAGGTGTTTTTTTTTTAAAATAAGTTTTATTTCTCTGTTAATACCTTCTGTTCTTTCCATTTGTTGCAGGAGGGCTTCATGGAGCCTTGTTATAATAGATGCTGTGAAATCTTTGGTGATTCTCTCATCTGGGTCGTCTCAGAGTTGGCGTGTGTTGACCATCTTTCCCTCTGAGAATCGGTCACATTTTCCTAATGGATGGGGTTCTGGACATTTTGAATAGCGTGAGGCTGTTTTCTGGGTCCCTCTGGAGGATATTGGCATTTCTGGTGGTTTGTTTAGCAGCCGGGTTGCAGTAAACCCCATTAGGTTCCAGAACAGACATCTGTTTGCTGTTTATAGGCCGTGGGTTCTGAGGTCAGTTCGGTTCTTTGTGTCTGTCCTGCTCGTGCTTGGTGCAGGAGGGGCTCAGCCGTGAACGAGGATCCCCTTTGAGGCTCCCTCCTGTCCTGGGTTCTTTGCTCGTTCTGTCCTCCCCTCGGCCGGCAGGCCAGGGCCCTGCTCCCGAGCTGCCCGCGCCTGCACGTGGGGAGCTGTTTCTGTCCCTGGGTCTTGCCTGGTGGAGCGGGGAGGGACGCTGGGCGCTGCCCCCGCTTTCTTTCTCTCCCGACTGGTGTCTTCAGCGAAGGGTGGGGTGCACAGGGGTCCAGAATTAGAAGACCTCTGAGTGCTTGTTTCCATGACCAGCGTGAAGAAGTGAGCGCATGCTTGGGGAGACTGTCAGCCACCTCCAGAGCCTCTGATGTGGCAGTTCTCGGCGGAACAAATGCTGGTGCTGGCAGGGCTTTCCGACCTACTTGGTCTGGGGTGGGGCTGGACACCGCGGTGTGTTTTAAGGCTCTCTGTCCTGCTGTGTCATGGAGACCCGTAGCCTGCATTTTCCTTCGCCTGGGTGGGCACCTCCTGGGGGCCTCTGCCCCTGCGTGCTCCAGGTCTGTACCACCCTGCCCCAGGCGAGCGAGGTGGCCTCGGTTGACAGGACGGGGCAGAGTGTGGTGCACAGCAACAGGAAGGCACTTCCTTGACTGTCTTTTTAGCTTGGTTGATATTAAAATTGATAACTGATACTTGTGTGAATTTTGTGGAGCTCCAAGCTCTGCTCTCAGCACCGTGACTTACTTACGTGTTGTGATTTAATCCTCACCCGACCCTGGAAGATCGGCCTTCACAGCGTCTGTGATTTGCCCTTGAGGCGAGGCTCTGACCGGCTGTGAGAGGTGCACCCGGTCAAGGCCAGGCCGCCGTGTGCGGGTCCTGCTTGCACGAGACCTTGAGCTCTGACCCTTCCGCGTTGAGCTGTGGCTCTGTGTTAACCACAGGCTTGTCCAAAACCTCTCCTCTGTGGCCTTTCCCGCGGCCACCCTGGCGTCCTGAGCCTGGATCGCTGTGGTGTGGCAGACCCAGGTCTGCCCTGGCTCCCGACACTCCTGGTGAATCAAGGGCAAGGTCTCTGCAGACCTCGCCCTGCAGACAGCCTCATACCTGTGTCCCCAACTCGACATCCTCCAGCCACCGTCCCACCAGCAGCTCCAGGAGGCGGGAAGTGACTGCGAGTGGCTGGTGCGGCTGCATTTGGGGGTAATGGCCACACGCGGGGGTCTCCTGTCGCTGCAGATGACATCCCCGAGGACCTCAGGGACCCCTTTTACATCGACCAGTACGAGCAGGAGCACATCAAGCCTCCGGTCATCAAGCTCCTGCTGTCCAGCGAGCTGTACTGCCGCGTGTGCAGCCTCATCCTCAAAGGGGACCAGGTGGCCTCCCTGCAGGGACACCAGTCTGTCATCCAGGCCCTGTCCCGGAAAGGGATTTACGTGATGGAGAGTGACGACACCCCTGTGACGGAGCCCGACCTCAGCCATGCGCCCATCAAGATGGTGAGTGGCCTGGGCGGTGGGGGGCGGCCTCTGTGCCCCTGCAGCGCAGCAGAGTTGCTCCGGAACTTCGGGCCTGAGACCACCTTCTCTCGGCGGGATGTGGCTGGGCTGGAACGGGGTGGGGGCAGCTTCCCCCGGTGTGTCCCCTGGGCAGTGCTGCCCCACCCCGGCTGTGGTAAACCGAGTTGCGTTCAGAGGTGGCGACATGGAGTTGCTGAGCCTGCTCTGAGATTGTTTCACGTCTATCTTTTAAGAATTTTCGTGCCAAAATAAAGAAACAGACGTGCCTCTCCTCCCCTGAGTGTCCCCCTCCCCATCCTTCTCCGCAGCCGTTCACCAGCCTGGCGTTTCCGGGCCAGGCTGCTCCAGGTCGAGCCACCTCCTGGCGCCTCCCACGTGACTTTAGCTTAGGCCGTTCTCGGGCGTTCTGCGTTCTCTGGTTTTTGGCCTGGCTGGGTGTGTTTTGGGTTGGGAGGATGTTACGGATTCCCGGGAAGAAAGGGTTACAAGGCGTGAGTTCAGTGTGCAGACCCCTGACTGCCTGGGGCCAGCGGTGGTCACGTGCCCATCTCGGGTCTTCTCCCTTGGCTGAGCTCTCACGGGGTCCTTGGAGAGGAGGATGTGGGGCCAAGCCGACCTGGCCCCAGGAGGGCTCAGGTGTGGGTGTGGGGAGGGTCTCTGCCTGACCCTGGGCTGCGGGGTGGGGGAGGGTGGCCGACTGCTGCCTCTGCCTGCAGAGCGCCCACATGGCGATGGTGGACGCCCTCATGATGGCCTACACCGTGGAGATGATCAGCATTGAGAAGGTGGTGGCCAGCGTCACGCGCTTCTCCACCTTCAGCGCCTCCAAAGAGCTCCCGTACGACCTCGAGGATGCCATGGTCTTCTGGGTCAACAAGGTGAGCATGGGGGCCCTGCTGGAGGCGGGCGAGCGGCCTGAAGCCCCAGGGGTGCCCCGCGGGTGCGGGTCCCTTCTCCCCGAGAGTATCACCTCCCTGTGTGTCCTGCTGAGACGCGACCCAGCCGCAGGCCCAGGAGACTGTCCGCTGCGGTTCAGACAGACTGGCTCCTCCTGTGTGTGCAGACAGAGGGTGAAGGGCTGCGTTGTGTGTTGGTGGTCCCGCTTCATAAATTCCTGCTGTTTTTATCTCAGGCACCCAGTGTGCCTTCATTGAGGTCTCAGTTTCAGAAGGCATTTTGATTACAAGGAAAGGGTATCTTCTTGAGCGCTGTTTTCTCCTCTGGCGTTTAGAAGCTCTCAGTGTGATCGTCTGTACGATCCATGTGAAGAATGTTCGCTTTCCGTGTTGTGTGGTGATTGGATTCCGCTGGAGCCTGTGGTTATTAAGCCCCTCCCTGCAGACGGGTGCTGCGTGTGGGGCACTGCACTCACACAGCAGAGGGGCGGACGCGGGGCGGCCCTCGGGGGTGGTGCTCCGTGCGCTGAGCCTGTGCATTTCTCACTGTGCAGCTCACACACGCGTTCTCGTTGTGTAGGGCTTTATCCAGGGTCAGCCGAGGAGCAGGGCAGAGCCTGGCGGGGCCTGCGCGTCTCAGGGAAGACGTTCTGCCAGGACGTCTGCTGAGACGGTACCCCCGCTCTTGGTTCCTCCCCCGTGCAGAGGGGGCCTCGGGGATGAGGGACGCCCAGTGAGGTGGGGGCCTTATGCACCTGCCAGCTTCACGTGGGGGTGCAGGTGGGAAGCGCCGTGCGGGAATCTGGAGGCAGAGCAGGGCCTGGCCGGGTGCAGGACCAGGGTCCCGGCGTCTATGCTCTGCCCGTCCGCGGTGGCGGCAGTCTTTCCGATCAGCCGTGAGTGGCTGTGTAGAGATACCTCGCGGTGTTGGTCGGCATTTCCCTAACAACTAAAGGTGTTTCTGTGTGTTTTGTTAGGTGTCCGTTCAGATAGCTGGCCCAGGTTTAATGAGGTGGCTTGTCTTAATGAGTTCCAGGAGTATTTTATGCATCTGAAGATGTGGAGATCCGGCACCTTCTGTGGTGTATTTTCTTGTGTTTTATTGTTTCAGCGTCGGGATGATGGCTGGTATCAAAGCAGATGAGTTGGGAAGTATTCCCTTCTTTATTCTGTGAAACAGTGTTTGTAGAGTTAGTATTATTTCGTCCTGAAGTCTTTGACGGATTCACTGCTGAAGCCATCTGGGCTTGGGGTTTTCTTAGTGGGAAGGTTTTAATTATGAATTTAACTTCTTCAGTGTACATGTAAGGTATTTAGGATTTCTGTTTAATTTTGTGTCAGTGCTGGCAACTTGTGACTTTCAAGGAATTTGTCAATTTTGTTTAAATTTCGACTTGATCATCACGTTCATATTTCTTTGTTGTCCTTTCGTGTGTGTATGGTCCGTAGTGATGTCCCCTCTTGTTTCCCGCTCTTAGTAATTTGTCTTTTTTTCTTCCCTTTGTTGGTCTAGTTTGTCAACTTTATTAATGTTCTAAAAAACCTGCTTTTGTTTTTTATTTATTTCTCCAGTTATTTTCTGTGTAGCGTCTCTTCTTGCTTTCATTGTTTTTTATTTATTTTGAAATTAGTTTTCTCTCCTTTCTGAGTAAAGTAGATCAGTTCTTCTGTGCACTTGTTCATTTTGATATGAATGTTTAAAGTTAGTAACTCCTCATTACATGGTGCTTTAGCCACACTGTGCACATTTGTCTTACATGCTGTGGTCTTCTTTCTCTTTAAGATGTTTTATTTCACTTGTGGGCCCTTGTTTCATCAGTGGGCTGTCTGGAAGCTTGTGGCTTAGCTCCCGTGTCTGGTAGGGTGGCTCTGGGCATTTTGGGGGCTGTTGGTTTCTCATTCTGGCGTGGTCAGAGCGCGCTGTGGCTGCTGTCCTCCTAGGCTCACTGAGGCTTGTTCTGGGTCCAGTGTGGTCTTGCCGGGTGTCCGTCGTACTCTCTGCTGTTGGCCGGCGCGCCGCACGTGTTCAGGTTGCCGTGGGCGGGGTGCATCTTCGGGGGCCTCACGCCCCATCAGGCAAGTTGCCAGAGGAGCACTGGAGTCTCCTGGCATGGCTGCATCTGCTCTGCCTGTTGGTCGTGCCCGTCCTTGCTTCATGTGTTTTTTGCGTGTTGCTACGTTTGTGCGCTGTTAGGATTTTTCTGTCCTTTTGTGTTTACAAAGTGTCCCTTTATCACAGGTGATGGTCCTTGCCTCCAGCCTTCTCATGACCAGCACATCTCTTCCCTTCTTCTTCTTTTTTTTTAAATTTATTTGTTTTCGGTTGCGCTGAGTCTTCATTGCTGTGCGTGGGCTTTCCCTAATTCAGGCGAGCTGGGGCTGCTCTCCTTGCAGACCACGGGCTTTAGGGCTCCTGGGCTTCAGTAGTTGTGACTCGCGGGCCTAGTTGCCCCCCGGCACATGGGATCTTCCCGGACCCAAGGGCTGAGCCTGTGTCCTCTGCGTTGGCAAGCGGATTCTTCACCACTGACCTCCAGGGATCCCCCTTCCTGTTATGTTTAATCTCTCCTTGTCTTTCTGTTTAAAGTGGGTTTCTTACAGATCTCTTCCAGGCAATTGCAGTTTTAGATGAACCGCATTTAACCCAATGCTGGAGATGCCTGGGTTTGCATTTCATCTGCTGCAGCATGTTGTTTTTATTGACGTATGTGAAGAAAATCTGATTTTCCGTGGACGCATAGTTGAAGAGAACAGTGTTTTCACAGTCTTTCCAGACAATCATACACATCATTTTTTCATTCTACCCCAAAACTTGGCTAGTTTCTTGAAGGTTAACCAAAATGTGAAATTCGAAACCATTATTAATGAGCGTTTTTTTTTTTAGTTGAGATATAATTCACATGCTGTAAAATTCTCCGTTTTAAAGTGTACCTTTCAGTGGAGTTTCACGGTGCTCACCAGGCTGTGCGGCCGTCACCACCAATTCCAGACGTTTCATCACACTGGTCGCATCGGCAGTCACACCCTGTCGTCCCGTCACCAGCCCCCGCCAGCCCCTCCTCTGCTTTGTGTCTGTGTGGATTTGCCTGTTTCAAACGTTTCATTTAAATGAAGCCTGCAGCGTGTGGCCCCTTGTGTCTGACTCTCCCCATTTGCCACGGCACTGGCACCGCGCTCGCTTGCTGTGGGACTTAGAGTGCCCGCTCCTTTTTGTAGTCGTGTTCGCCGCGCTGTTCAGCCGTTCCAAGTTTTGGTTAGCCATTCCTCAGCCGATGGACATTTGCGTTTCCACTTTCTGGCTGTTGCGAATTCTGCTATAAATGTTCTTGGATGAGTGTGTGTGCGGCTGGGTCTTCGTCTTTCTTCGGCTTGTGTCTTGGGGTGGAATTGCTGGGTCGCACGGGCCCTGTGAAGAGCTGGCAGGCTGGCCACAGCCGCCGCACCGTTTTCCTTTCCCTGAGCACCTGAGGTTTCTAGCTTCCCATGTCCTTGCTGATACGCACTTTCTGCTGCTTTGTTTCCAGCTGTTCTGGAGGGTGTGAGGTGGTGTCTCATTGTAGTTGAAATTCACATTTCCCTGATGATGGGCTCCCCTGATAGCTCAATTGGTAAAGAATCTGCCCTCAGTGCAGGAGACTCAGGTTCAATCCTGGGTTGGGAAGATCCCTGCAGAAGGGAACGACTACCCAATGCAGTGCTCTGGCCTGGAGACGTCCGTGGGCTGCAGAGCCCGTGGGGCGAGAAGGAGCCGCGCACAACTAAGCAACTTTCACTTTCCCTGATGGTTGTAACGCGGAGCCTCTTTTCATGTGTTTACTGGCCATTTGTGGGTCTTTTTTGGAGAAATGTCTGCATGGATCTCACTTTAAAAGCTGACTGTCTTGTTCTTGTTGCAAGGTTTCTTTTATATGATCTAGGTACTAGCCCAGTGAACCTTTTTTTTTTTTTTTTGAAAACCCTTGTAGTAGATGACGTTTGAGAGGTCTTGCTGCTCTTTTCTTTTATGTTTATGTTTAGTTGAAAGATAATTGCTTCACACTATTGTTTTGCTTTCTGCCATGCCATCAGTTCCAAAGAATAGCAAGAAGAGATAAGAAAGCCTTCTTCAGTGATCAATGCAAAGAAATAGAGGAAAAGAACACAATGGGAAAGACTAGAGATCTCTTCAAGAAAATTAGAGATACCAAGGGAACATTTCATGCAAAGATGGGCTCGATAAAGGACAGAAATGGTCTGGACCTAACAGAAGCAGAAGATATTAAGAAGAGGCGGCAAGAATACACAGAAGAACTGTACAAAAAAGATCTTCACGACCCAGATAATCACGATGGTGTGCTCACTCATCTAGAGCCAGACATCCTGGAATGTGAAGTCAAGTGGGCCTTAGAAAGCATACTATGAACAAAGCTAGTGGAGGTGATGGAATTCCAGTGGAGCTATTTCAAATCCTGAAAGATGATGCTGTGAAAGTGCTGTACTCAATATGCCAGCAAATTTGGAAAACTCAGCAGTGGCCACAGGACTGGAAAAGGTCAGTTTCCATTCCAATCCCAAAGAAAGGCAATGCCAAAGAATGCTCAAACTACCACACAATTGCACTCATCTCACACGCTAGTAAAGTAATGCTCAAAATTCTCCAAGCTAGGCTTCAGCAATACGTAAACCGTGAACTTCCTGATGTTCAAGCTGGTTTTAGAAAAGGCAGAGGAACCAGAGATCAAATTGCCAGCATCCGCTGGATCATGGAGAAAGCAAGAGAGTTCCAGAAAAACATCTCTCTCTGCTTTATTGACTATGCCAACGCCTTTGACTGTGTGGATCACAATAAACTGTGGAAAATTCTTCAAGAGATGGGAATACCAGACCACCTGACCCGCCTCTTGAGAAATCTGTATGCAGGCCAGGAAGCAACAGTTAGAACTGCACATGGAACAACAGACTGGTTCCAAATAGGAAAAGGAGTACGTCAAGGCTGTATATTGTCACTCTGCTTATTTAACTTCTATACAGAGTACATCGTGAGAAATGCTGGACTGGAAGAAACAGAAGCTGGAATGAAGATTGCCGGGAGACATATCAATAACCTCCGATATGCAGATGACACCACCCTTATGGCAGAAAGTGAAGAGGAGCTAAAAAGCCTCTTGATGAAAGTGAAAGAGGAGAGTGAAAAAGTTGGCTTAAAGCTCAACATTCAGAAAATGAAGATCATGGCATCTGGTCCCATCACTTCATGGGAAATAGATGGGGAAACAGTGGAAACAGTGTCAGACTTTATTTTTTGGGGCTCCAAAATCAATGCAGATGGTGATTGCAGCCATGAAGTTAAAAGACGCTTACTCCTTGGAAGGAAAGTTATGACCAACCTAGATAGCATATTCAAAAGCAGAGACATTACTTTGCGGACTAAGGTCCATCTAGTCAAGGCTTTGGTTTTTCCAGTGGTCATGTATGGATGTGAGAACTGGACTGTGAAGAGGGCTGAGCGCCAAAGAATTGATGCTTTTGAACTGTGGTGTTGGAGAAGACTCTTGAGAGTCCCTTGGACTGCAAGGAGATCCAACCAGTCCATTCTGAAGGAGATCAACCCTGGGATTTCTTTGGAAGGAATGATGCTAAAGCTGAAGCTCCAGTACTTTGGCCACCTGATGCGAAGAGTTGACTCATTGGAAAAGACTCTGATGCTGGGAGGGATTGGGGGCAGGAGGAGAAGGGGACGACCGAGGATGAGATGGCTCGATGGCATCACTGACTTGATGGACGTGAGTCTGAGTGAACTCCGGGAGATGGTGATGGACAGGGAGGCCTGGCGTGCTGTGATTCATGGGGTCGCAAAGAGTCAGACACGACTGAGCGACTGGACTGATGCCATCAGTATGGCTGAGCCACAGGCATACATGTGTCCCCTCCCTCTGGAACCTCCCTCCCACCTCCCAGCCCAGCCCATCCCTCTAGGTTGTCTCAGAGCACTGGTTTGAGCTCCTTGAGGAGCCCAGTGAACTCTCTGTACTCTTGTCATATTGAAGTCTTTCTTACGCTTTTCCTGGCCCTGTTACCCATGATTTTCTGAGGTTGCACCTTGTCAAGGGGAAAGCTGTTCCACTGACTTGTATAGATCTTCCCAGTGTTGTCACACCTAATGATACAATATCAAAAGCTACATTCGTTAACATTGCATCAATCCAGTCAGAAAATCATTTCCATGGTAGGAAGGTAATTTATGGCATAATCAAATTTCCCCAAATTTTTAATTTCCGATGTTTAATTGTGAAACATTTTAGACATGCAGAAGAGTTGAAAGAACTAGAGAATGTCCTGTGCCCACCACCTAGATTTTATAACTAGTGTTTTACCATACTTCCTTTATCACTTATCCACGTATATGTACATTCTAATTTCTTTTAGAATATTTCTATGTTTACTTTTATCTTTTTCTTTTAAAAAACATTTTTTCCAACTGTCCCAGTGGTCCAGTTGTTAAGAATCCACCATGTAATGCAGCGGGTGTGGGTTTGATCCCTGGTTGGGGAACTAAGATCCCACCTGCTGCAGGAGCAGCTAAGCCTGTGAGATGCAGCTGCTGAGCCTGCGCGCTGTGACTCCGGAAGTCCACGAGCCGTGATCCCGGAAGTCCGCGCGCCACAACTAGAGAATCTGTGTGCCCTAACAAGATCCCACATGACTTAACTAAGACTCTGATGCAGGCAAATAAATAAATAAATATTAAAAGAAGTTTTTCCCTGTCCTTGATTTGATTTGTGTGAGTTCCCTTATCTGTGCTCTTTGTTAACGGTAAGACGCTCAGTTCTGTGGCATTCCATCTGACCGTAGCTTTGACCACGTGCCCGTTAGCCTTGTTTTTCCTTCATGGTATTAGTTTGTAATTTGCCGTTTTGATCTTATCTTTGGGTTAATAATTCCAGAAAAGGGTATTTTTATTTCTGTGCGGTTGCAGTAAGTGCTTCCGGGTGTCTGACGATGGTTGCTGGTGTTCCTTTGGTGTCAGGGAGTGTGCGAGCTCCCGTCGGGTGTCCGGGGCGGGTCTCAGCCAGGCCGTGGCACTGGCGGTGTTCTGTGACGTGGTGCCGCCTGAGCACTGGGGTGAGGCGATGAGGCGGGGAGCAGCGCACAGGCCCCAGGGGGCGCCGGGCCTTTCTCCCTCCTCTGTGTCATGGGTCACGAGGTCTGTATTTCCGCAGTCGTGTACTGGTCTAAATACTACCTGCATCTGAGAATCAGAGTTAACACAGGCGAGGTGGGGTCTGGGTTGTGAAGGAGGGACATATACCCCAGTGTTGGAAATCAGTCTCAATTGCCTCCCTAATGCATTTGATTTCTTCCACTTTAGGTAAATCTTAAAATGAGAGAGATAACAGAGAAAGAAGTTAAGTTAAAACAGCAGTTACTGGAAAGTCCAGCTCACCAAAAGGTAAAGGGTGACTCTCACTTCTCTGGAACGCTCCATTGCCGTAGCTCCTGGTCGTAGAGAATCGTGTCCGTGTGGGCTCCCTGCTTGTTCTTCCGTTTCACTTGCCAGGCAGGGAGTGGGTGCCCTGGCGCCCTGCCCTGGCGGCGGGGGCTTGGCAGCCCACTGCCCTTTCTTCCAGGCAGGGGTGGCCTAGTATTGAACTTGAACTTGGGAGGGTGGGGGAGCGGAGGGAGGGCGTGAGGGTCACCCGAGGGGAGTCAGCACAGGAGGGGATGTTCCTGGCAGCCAGCAGTCCCCTCGGGGCCCTTGTGGGCCACGCGTCCAGTGGGGGCTTCAGGAGAGTGAAGGTCCCGTGTCCAGTGAAATGAGACGGTTCCATCCTGTTTGTCCCTTTTTGGGGATGGGGGTGCCAAGTGTGTGTGTGATTGAATCCATGTTCCTCCGTGTGTGCACACCGTGGCTGGCCGAGGCTGCAGTCCCAGGGCTGCCGGTCGAGGGAGCTCCTCTCACTGCCTCCCGGGCCCTGGGATGCTGTCCGCGGGTCCCTCACCCCGGCCACGCTGCTGTGAGCCCCCCTCCTCAGACGGGCGCAGACGGCTTGCCGAGGCCCTCTCTGAGCGGGCTCGGCGCCTGTCCTCTGTGGGGCCCGGCCCGCATGCCTGCAGAGGCCAGCGTCGTGGCGGTGCCCGTGGTGTCGCCTGGGTCCCCTGCTAGTGCAGAGCGTCCCAGGCCACGTGCACTGGGCGCATCCCGCCTCTCGGAGGCGGCGCACCTCCCGTGTGAACGTGGCGTGTTGCGTGTGTCTCGTCCGTCCTCACGCGGACCTGCCTGCTGACTCCTCTCCTGCCTTCCTTCCCTCGCCTCCTGAGCAGTCTCCCTCCAAGTGGTACTGGAAGTTAGTGCCCGTAAGTGGACCCCGTGTGCACCCGGCCGCCATCAGACGGCCGTCCGCCGCCATCACTTGCTTCCATTTCAAACTGCTCGCGCCTGTGTCTTTGTTTGAGTGTCCTCCCTGGTGGTTCGTTGCACCTCCTGCGGGGCAGGGCTGGCCCGCTCTGGGCAGAGTGGACCGTGGCGCGGCCCTCTCAGCTCCAGGGAGGCCTTCTGTAGCCGCCACCCAGAGCGTGGTTTGCCCACTTGCTTAGGTAAACTTGACAGACAGCTTCGTGTTTCTCTGAAGAGGTAGTTTCCTGCTTTATGTGATGAACTTCAGGGTCAGTGGCAGGATCCACTCCCTCTCTTGCAGGTTTCAGCAGGCGTGGCCCTTGGCTTGCTCTCCCTGGTGGCAAGGGTGCCGGTGGCCGTTCTGGAAACGGACCCAGTGTGTAGACCGTTTCCCACGCACAAATACTCGGTGCTCCAAGTGGCGCCCTTTAAAATGAAGTTCTGGAGAACAAATCTTTTTGAAGCTCCCTTATTTTTGCCTGACCCTTTAGTTTAATTGTTCGGATCAAATGGTCCTTAGGATTCGATTATAAAGGAGATACGGTGGATATAAACCGTCAGTGGGATCTACGTAAAGAGTCCGCTTTGTGGCTGGTGGATAATTTCCCTTCTTTGAAATGTAATAATCACAAAGAAGGGGAGGGCCTATTTTTTTTTTTTTTAGTGTTTATATATTTCTTGTTGGAAAGCGAAGGCCAGAGAGCAAACTGGGAAAGCAGGTCCACGCGTAGCAGTGAGGACCACCAGGCGTGCAGATGCCCCGGAAGGAGGTGTCAGATGGGATGAGGGCCTCACTGGGAGACGTGGCTGGGAGCAGAGCCCCGGGGTCTCCTCCAGGGTGGTCGGTCCCCTCGGCTGCCCGAGCACGCAGCCTGCGCTTTGGCAGCGGGCTGAGTGTGGGCAGGCCCAGGGCTGGGAGCGGGGCCCCCTCGAGGGGCGGTGGGGGCTCCCGGACCCAAGGGGTCAGCGCTTTCCCCAACGCAGACGCACACCATCTGTCCTGAGTGAGAAACCATCCGCTTTCCTGCATGCTGTGCTCTGCCGTGTGCCGTGTGTGTGCGTGTGGAGGCTGGTCAGGCGCGTGCCTTGGGCTGCACACGGGAGCCCTTGGGCCTGGCTCTGGGCGGGAGCCTACCCCAGGCCGAGAAACAAGTTCAAAGTGTCCGTGGAGACTGGTGGGAGTGGTGTGCATCGCACGGGCCCAGGTGGGGCATGTTCCGTGCACACGCCGCTGCTGACTGCCCGGCACTGGCTCTCCCGGGATCGCTGCCGGGGGCTTTTCCTTGGGTTCATTGACTCTTCCGCGCAGCTTCCGGAAACCCTCCGTGAGCAGCACGGGCTTTGTTCCTTGAGCCAGCACTGTGCTCTTCTACGCTGGGGAAAGCATGGCTGCAGAAATGCCAGGCTTACCGGCACCGCAGGACGTGGTCACCCGGCAGGCGGCCTGTGTGTCCACGCTCCGAGCAAGGCCCAGTTACAGGGCGGCACCTGCAGGCCGGGGAGGCTCCGCTCTGAGCACTTGTTCCCTGTCGATAAAGACAGCGGCACAGAAGCCTTGGGAAAAGTGCTTGCGTTTTTTTTAATAGCACTTTACGTGCCTTCAGATTCCCGGCCGCCGTGCGCCTGCCCGAGGGGCTGGTGAGTGGCCAGGCGGCCTTTGTCTGAGCTGGTTCGGGGGTTTCCCAGGTGCCGTGTGAACGCTGCCTTGTGTTTTTCATGACGCCGAGCTGCTGCTGGCTCTGAGAAGGGCGTCACGTGGGTCTTCCCGGTGTAGGGCTCTCACCATGTAACTTGTTTCTCACCCGTGGACCGTGTGCAGCCCCTGGCAATGTAGGCGTGTGTCCTGCCTCCTTCCCCGGGGTGTCTGGCCCTCAGAGGGAGATGGCCGTGGCGTCCTGAGCAGCTTACCGTGGTTGCCCACTGTGGCCAGGAAGCCCAGTTCCCTGGGTCTGGACGCGTGTTCCAGGCAGAGGGCGTCACCCAACCGCGAGGCTTACGTGCGTGGCTGCCGTTGTTCTGACCGTAGTCCGGCCAGCTGCCATGGACGCTGGCTGAGTGCCAGCCTCGCGCGCAGTGACTGGGCCCCTCTCACCCGCAGGTGCGGTACCGCCGGGAGCAGCTGTGCGCACGGCAGCCGCCCCACTTCCCGCTGCTGGAGGACCTGATGCGCGACGGCAGCCACGGGGCGGCGCTCCTGGCCGTGGTCCACTACTACTGCCCGGGGCAGCTGAAGCTGGACGGTGAGTGTGGCCTGCGCCTCTGGAGGGGATCTGGGGGGCCAGAGGACGTTTGGATCGCCAGTGTAAGCGAAGCGGGCAGCGCTTCTGGCCGTGGTCCACTACTGCTGCCCGGGGCAGCTGAAGCTGGACAGTGAGTGTGGCCCGTGCCTCTGAGGGGACCCAGGGGGCCGGAGACATGCGGATCGCCAGTGTAAGCGATGAAGCAGGCAGCAGTAACCCCGAGTCCTCAGCGGCGCTGGGGCAGCGTGTGGACGCGTCGATCTGGCAACAGCATGTGGACAACGTGTGGGGCAGCGTGTGGACGCGTCGATCTGGCAACAGCATGCCTGGGCCTGGCATTCTACCTGGTGGGGAGGGGGGCTGGGACAAATACGGTAGTGCATTCCCTATCAGTGACTGGACTTGGGTCTTGGGACGGCTAAGAGCCGGTCAGCCCCACTCCAGTCGAGGTGAAGCATCCTGAATGTGGTTTGGGAAGACGAGTGCGGAATCCAGCCTGTGGACACACCGTGCGGGGCGCCCGCAGGCCTGGTGTCGGTGGCATCACTGCGTCACGTGTGTTGCCACGGTGCCCGCGCTGGGCCGTGGGGAGAGGCGTGAGTGATGCCCCGAGCAGCGCTGACGGGAACAGGGCTGCCGGCGTGGGTTTGCTTTGCACCCTCCTCTCTGACGTGGGGCGGGGCGGGGCGTGAGCTCCGCGGTGTCCTGACCGCTGCTGCACACAGAGTGTCTGCCAGGCTCGTGGCTGGCACAGGGCTGACCGTGGTCCCTCCCCAACCCAAGCAGACACGCTGGGCTTGGTAGTTAAAAACACACAGCTGACGGTGAAAGAGGGGGAGTCTCAGAGTCTGGGAGGGGGTCCCCATCTTGAGTGAAAACCCCTGGATTGGCACCTGATTGCCCTGGGCCTGGGAGGCCTCTGTGCTTGTGGGGCCTGGGCCTCCTGCCATGGGAGCTGTGACTGGCGCCCTGGGAGGACTGTGGGGCACCCCCTGCTGGCATGACAAAGCCAGGAGGCCCGTCTGACGCCCAGGCCTGCAGCTGAGGGGGATCTTTCAGGGGGTGGAGGGCCACTGGGCTGCATCCTGGGTGGGAAAGAGACAGGTGTGCGGTGAGTTTATGTGAACGAGTCAGGACTTGGGAGACTTGGTCTCACTTAGAGTGCCACCGTGCAGGAGTGGGCTACCGCCGGACCCCTGCCCCCGCCCCTGCAGGAAGGCAGCAGGCTGGCGGGCGCAGCAGACAGACAGACTTGTGCAGACGGACATCTGACGGAGCACAGCGTTCACCACGAAGACTTCGGGGGAGACACTGGCGTGGCGTGCTTGTGTGCGTTGGGGTCCCCTGACCCTCGGCACCTCCTGCGGCCGCCTCGGGGCTCACTGGTTCAGTAGTTCTGACTGCGGTTTTGTCCAGCCTGCGTCTCACCTGTCCACCGGGGTCTGGAGGTAGACGGAGGTACTAGGAGCAGATAGCCTGTGGTGCGGATGAAGCACAGGCCCGCAGGAGGAGAGGGTTGAGGCTCACTGCGTCCGTAGCAGAACTTTAGAAGGGGGTTTTAAAAGCAGCACAGGATGAGATGACCCGAGGCGCGCTTGTGACCTAACTCGTGAGACCGCTTGCTGATGCAGATGGGGGCAGGAAGGCTGGAGGGGACTCGAGCACACGGGCGCAGGCCCAGCGCTCCAGCTCACAGGGGACCTGCCCTGTTAAACGAGAACACATGGAGGCGTTACAAGAATGGGCTCGACTAAGGCCACAGAAGAAACCTCGACAGGTTGTGTCACAACACAGTAAAATGAGAAGTCGGTAACAGAAACGTGCAGCGTCTGTCTCCAAACTGCTAAAATCTTGAATGCGTGGAAACAAAGAACTTACTCTAAAACGTTTCGTGCTCTAACTCGGAGTCACGGTGGGATCTCCTGGTGGGGGCTCGCTGAGGGCAGGTGTCTTTTCCGTCCAGCTCACTGATAGACCCCATGCTGTCCGGGACAACCTGGTGTTTGGTGGATGCTTGTGGAATAAATGAGCAACGTACATGCCTGGATGCGCGGGCCGAAGCTCGGATGGCTTACAGGGAGGCTTGTTGCCTCAGCTCCAGTGCTTCGGCCACCTGACGCGAAGAGGTGACTCTTTGGAAAAGACCCTGATGCTGGGAAAGATTGAGGGCAGGAGGAGAAGGGGACGACAGAGGATGAGATGGCTGGATGGCGTCACTGACTCGACGGACGTGAGTCTGAGTGAACTCCGGGAGTTGGTGTTGGACAGGGAGGCCTGGTGTGCTGCAATTCATGGGGTCGCAGAGTCAGACACGACTGAGCGACTGAACTGTTGCCTCAGCGCGTGTCCTGTACAGCAGGAGTTTAAAAATCAGTACGCCAGGCTGATCTCAGTGCATTTGACAGTAACAGAGAAATATGCCAGAATGAGCTGAAGGAAGGAGAATGAAGAGTGGCCTTCTGTCTCTGCTGGTCAGAAATCATCTGAGCACAAGGGGAAGCCAGGCTGAGCTGCAGGTTCTTCCCTGGGGGTCGTGCCCCCCAGTGTGGGGGGCAGAGCAGGGGGTGCCGAGGAGGCCGAGCGAGAGCGCCGGGAGCCCCCGGCACCAGGAGCAGGAGGGGCGCGGGCTTTCCCTCCCGGTGGCAGTCAGGGCCTGGTGTCCGCAGCCGCGCTGCCCCGGGCGCTGTGTCCGGGACACGCCACGGTCCCTGGGTTCCGGCCTTTCTCCTCTCTGACACCGCTGCTCTTTGCTTTATGACTGACTAGTGACTGGGCTGCATGGACATCGGTCTCCTGGTCATGTTTCTAACCCCACAGTGGTCGTCAGATGGGAATTTCTGGCCCGCTTGTCGGTTGGCAGGTCGGCGTTGGGGTGCGGAGGGCCGCTCTCCGTGCGTCGGGATGGCCTCCTGGAGTCTTGCTTCTCTCGGCACACTGACCCATTCATCATCCTTTCGCTTTGATTGTCCCAGGTTCCTGTGTGTTACCCTTTGCTTCAGCTAAAGCACTGAGAGCTGGGCGGAGGGGCGCAGACACCAGTGCTCTGTGGGAACCTGGCGCCTGGCGTGGCCCACAGACTGTGGGGCAAGTGCCACCAGTGAGGGGGGAATGCAGTGGGACCCCACCCCACATGTGCCAAGCACCATGCCTTGGACGAAAATCGTAAGAGTGGAAAAGCAAAATTTTAAAAACTTGGAAAAAAAACAGGAAAATATTGTCACGACATTGGTAATGGGATGGGTTTAAATTACGCAAGCACCAGAAAAGATTCCTGCATGTACGCATGTAACATCCACTGTGGTGACAGAGGACGTCATGAAACCGAGCATAAAATGTGCACAGAAATGGTCGGAATAAATATAAACTGGCAGTGGGCTGCCACGCTGATGTTTTGTAACCAGCATACACAAAGAATTCCGACAAATCAGTAGGATTTGAAGAACCCGAGGGGTAGTAAGAGCAGGCTTTTCCCAGAAGAGGCGGTCCAGGCGAGCACGGCCCAGCACAGAGAGAGGCCAGATGCCACGGGCAGGCTGGGGTGTGGCCAGGCCAGGTGTGGGCAGCGTAGCTTGTGACCCTTTCTGGAAGGGTTCCCGGTGAAGAGAACATGCAAGTTTGGTTTTTCATAGTAGTGAAAATTGTGGAATCCTAAGTGAAAGTGAAACTTGCTCTGTTGTGTCCGACTCTTTGCGACCCCACGAACTATACACAGTCCATGAAATTCTCCAGGCCAGAATATTGGAGTGGGTAGCCTTTCCCTTCTCCAGGGGATCTTCCCAACCCAGGGATTGAACCTAGGTCTCCCGCATTGCAGGTGGATTCTTTACCAGCTGAGCCACCAGGGAAGCCTGGAATCCTATATAGCCATTGGGAAATTGTGGAAACCTCTTAAAGAGATGGGAAAACCATTTTGGGAAAAGACCCTGATGCTAGGAAAGACTGAAGGCAGAAGGAGAAAGGGGGTGGTAGAGGATGAGACAGACAGATAGCATCACCGACTTAATGGATATGAGTTTAAGCAAACTCCAGGAGATGGTGGAGAGCAGAGGAGCCTGGCGGGCTACAGTCCGTGGGGTTGAAAAGAGTTGGGCACGACTTAGTGGCTGAACAACAACAAATACAGCTGTTGAATGACAAAATCTGCTCATATCAGCATAGAACTGTTTAGAGACAGAATTCCGGGTCTGGGGGAAATAACAGGCTGCCACCTGCTAGGCATGGCTTGTTGTCGTGAGTGCTGTCTGCAGTCAGCCAGGAGCTGTGTCCATGATTCATGGGGCAGCCTCGCGTGGTGCAGACGCTACACGCAACAGGTCCCAGGGCTTAGAGGTGCTGCCGTGGGGCCAGGTGGGTCAGCACTGGGTGCTTTACCGAGAGAAAATAAGATTTGGATCAGAGAAGGAACGATGTTAACATTTGTTCACTCGGTGGAGGGTACCTGGGAGTCTGATCTTTGTATTTGTAATATTTCACAATCTGAATTTTAGAGGAAAAGGAACATTTCCTAGCAATATAATTGTTACTCAACTTATGAAAGTTTTCTCTTGAGAATTCACAGTGTTAGGGCATCTCCACGTAGGACAGAATTCGAAGATAAATCCCATTTGTGCGTGAGATTTCTAAATCGTTGAAAATGACTTCTTAGGAGTAAAGTTTTTCTAAAGTAAGTTTCTCAATCCTGTTTGTTTATTTACAGGCAGAGTTAAGTCATCAGGACAGCCACTTGTAGTTTAGCCTTGGGTGGTATCTGGGTCGCTCCTGAGGGTGGGCCCACATCCCCCTCAAGAGCCTGTTGAGTGGCCCAGCGTGGGTGTCCCTGCTGGAATTTTCTGGCTGAGGGGCTGGCATCCTGCAGAACAGCATGAAATGGAACAGTTGTCCCGCTCCGGGAACAGCCAGCCAGCAGAGGGGGGCCGAGCTCTGCGGGCCTCCTGCCTTCGGTGATGAGCAGCGCCCCGTACATTTCTGTGGGGCAAGCCTGACGCTTCCCGTTTTATGCTCCCCTTTCCCACCCGTGGACATGGTGTCACTGGAAGGACTCGGGGGAGAGGCTGGGTTAAATGCGCACTGACCTTAGGTAGGCAGGTCTTTATAAACTGAAAGGTGATTGTCACAGTTCATGCTCAAAAGTTAAGTAATTTCTGTATACTTTATAGATGTTAACAGTTAAATTCAGGTCCTGGAGATTTTCCCTATCTTTTTCTTAGTGTTTTCTTTCTATATTTAGCATTACTTGTAATCACTTGTGATGTTTAATAATGCTTTTTACCTTTTTAAATGTCACCTTTACCTTCAATTAAAATGGTTTTCAGTTGAAACTTGTATACATATATGCGCACGCAGATCTGTGTGCCTGCACAAACAGCGTGTCTTTATAATAAATTTATCTTTTATATGTAATGTATTTTAGACCTAATAAATTTCATCTTTTTATCTGTTAGATATATGCTTGAAGGAGGTGACGTCGATGGCTGACAGTCTGTATAACATTCGGCTTCTGAGAGAATTCTCCAATGAATATCTTAACAAATGCTTCTATCTCACCCTAGAGGATATGCTGTACGCCCCTTTAGTGCTGAAGGTAATAATCAGTTATCAAAGCACATTTCTAAACCACGTGGGAACAAGCTGTCTACTGTGTCCTTGATCTTTTCTGTGTTTTTTTTTTAGCCAAATGTTATGGTTTTTATTGCCGAGCTCTTCTGGTGGTTTGAGAACGTCAAACCAGATTTTGTCCAGCCCAGGGATGTTCAGGAGCTGAAGGATGGTGAGTGGCAGACTCCCGTGCGTGAGAGTGCTCGGGAGGTGTGCTTACAGGCCCCGGCCTTCATGCCGCAGTGGGGTTGAGTCAGGGCTTTCTCTGGGAGCTCCAGGGGGCTTGACGGGCTGTGAGCAGTCTGCCTCCAAAGCCCAGGTCTGGCCACCAGGACTGGCACTGGCACCATCTTTCTTGGCCAGTGTTCTCGGAGCAGGTGCAGGCTGGGCCTGACCTCCACCCCTGAGCCCACGGGGGCTTGAGCTTCAGTGGCCACTGAGGCGTTCGGTCGCAGGCTGGGCCCAGCCGGCCAGCCGCCCCCTGAGGGTTTGGCTGCAGGGCGCCCTGGTCAGCTCCGTCCCCGGGCCCAGTGAGGAGGCTGCGTGCTAGGGGTCCATGCACCCTCCCTCGCTGCTCTAGTCTGGCTGTGTCTTTTGATTTTGGTACTTATTGTTAAAATATTTGTTTTATTCGTTACAAAATATGCCTCAGTTCAGTTCAGTTCAGTCACTCAGGCGTGTCCGACTCTTTGTGACCCCATGAATCGCAGCACGCCAGGCCTCCCTGTCCATCACCAACTCCCGGAGTTCACTCAGACTCACGTCCATCGAGTCAGTGATGCCATCCAGCCGTCTCATCCTCGGTCATCCCCTTCTCCTCCTGCCCCCAATCCCTCCCAGCATCAAAGTCTTTTCCAATGAGTCAGCTCTTCTCAGGAGGTGGCCAAAGTACTGGAGCTTCAGCTTTAGCATCATTCCTTCCAAAGAAATCCCAGGGTTGATCTCCTTCAGAATGGACTGGTTGGATCTCCTTGCAGTCCAAGGGACTCTCAAGAGTCTTCTCCAACACCACAGTTCAAACGCATCAATTCTTCAGCGCTCAGCCTTCACAGTCCAACTCTCACATCCATACACGACCACTGGAAAAACCATAGCCTTGAGTAGAGACGGACCTTAGTCGGCAAAGTAATATCTCTACTTTTGAATATGCTATCTAGGTTGGTCATAACTTTCCTTCCAAGGAGTAAGCGTCTTTTAATTTCATGGCTGCAATCACTATCTGCAGTGATTTTGGAGCCCCCCAAAATAAAGTCTGACACTGTTTCCACTGTTTCCCCATCTGTTTCCCATGGAGTGATGGGACCAGATGCCATGATCTTCGTTTTCTGAATGTTGAGCTTTAAGCCAACTTTTTCGCTCTCCTCTTTCACTTTCATCAAAAGGCTTTTTAGCTGCTCTTCACTTTCTGCCATAAGGGTGGTGTTTTCTGCATATCTGAGGTTATTGATATTTCTCCCGGCAATCTTGATTCCAGCTTGTGTTTCTTCCAGTCCAGCGTTTCTCATGATATGCCTAATGACCTTGAAACCAGTTTTTTTTTTTTTTTTGAGAAGTTTGGTTTCATGTAAAAGTTTTGTTTTTAGTACTTATAAAAATGGATTTTTTTCCTTAAAGATTCTTCTCGCTAGTGTTGTAAGTAGAGGTAAATAACAAGACTATTCCTATAAAATTGTTTCTGCAGCTAAATCAGTGTCGCACCCCAAAAGCAGCCGGCCCCCAGTTCCCATCTCCAACGCCACCAAGCGCAGCTTCCTGGGCGGCCCTGCAGCGGCGAGCCCGGCCGACCCGCAGCCCCCCGCCCCGCCGCACCACCTGCAGCTCGGGGAGCCTGAGCCCCTGTAAGTCCGGCCTGCCTCCCACTCCCGCCTGTCCGCTGTTCCCACTGGGGTCACCTTTTCTCAGGGCGATGGGAAGCTGCGGGGAGTCAGGAGCGAGGACCTTCTCTGTGGGCGGCCCCCCCGCCCCCCCCCCCCCCCCAGCCAAGGTGAGCAGCGTACCCTCAACACAAATTTGAATTTGCTGTGGAAACTTGAAGCTTGTTGTATGATAGGCCTTGACCAGAGGTCAGTGTGTCTCCGAGCTACAGTCCGGATGTTTGTCCAAGTTTGAATTCTTGATGTTGTTGGTACATTTTGGGTTCATTTTTACATTAATTAATTTTCCCAGGGAGTCTGAATCTTTTGCAGGTTGGTGTGATTCATGCTGGTCTGGTTTTGAACTTGAAGATCGGCAGCTGGTGATTTTTCTCTCCTGTCCTCTGTTTAGGGGGAAGGGAGCCTCTGCTTTTAGCCCATCACACCCTTTACTGCCGCTGAGGCAGAAGCAGCAGAAGGCGGTGCAGGGAGAGGACCCCCCAGGTGAGAAGCACCGCCCCCCCCCCGCCCCATCCCTCTCTCTGGAGGTCGTCACATTGTAGTTTCAACATGAACAGATTCGTCACGATGGAGCGACGTTGGTTAAGAAGACTGGCAGAACGCTTTCTGCGTTTTATTGATGTCCCTTAGAAGTTACAGTCCTACAGTGACCATATTAAACCTAATGAATTACATAAAGCCTGACGTTACCTCGTGTCAGACACTTGCACTTTGACATTCACTGGTTCTTTTAATTGAAATTGACATCACTTATTGATAAAGTGAAAGTGAAAGTCACTCAGTCATGTGTAACACTTTGCGGCCCCATGGAAGTCCATGGGATTCTCCACACCAGATGACTAGAGTGGGTGACCTTTCCCTTCTCCAGGGGATCTTCCCAACCCAGGGATCAAACCCAGGTCTCCCGCATTGCAGGCAGATTCTTTACCAGCTAGTCACCAGGGAAGCCCAAGAATACTGGAGTGGGTAGCCTATCCCTTCTCCAGGGGATCTTCCCAACCCAGGAATCGAACCAGGGTCTCCTGCATTGCAGGCGGATTCTTCACCAGCTGAACTGCCAGGGAAGCCCATCGTTTATTGATACTGCCGTGTAATTGGCATTCTCGTGATTTCATGACCTGGACTGACTTATACGTTACCTATTGTTGAAACTGGAAAATTGTGTTGGGATTATTTGCTTCCCTGAGCAGTTTTGGTGTGCTGAGTTACGATGCGTTTCCTTGAGAAGTGGTTATTATATTGAAGGAATTTCAAGTGATATAAAACTGGTTACTTAATGCTGAGGTCACTCACTGTTTTCTCCAAACCGCAGACCAGCGACACCGATCCAGTTCCTTGACCCGAGCCGACAGTCAGCCCCGAGGAGCAGCCATAGCATGGACGGAAAAAAAAAACAGGTGACTTGTCCACGTTTCCAAATACGTTTCTGCTGGAAATATTGGTTAGTCTAACAGAGCAGTGCCCCAGGTCCAGGGACCCCAGAATATACCCACAGCGATGCTGCTTTCAGCCTTCCGAGGCCCTGGGCGGTGTGGGGTCACGGCAGCCTGACTCAGGCAGACCCGAGGATCCAGCCAGGCACGCAGCGGAGGCCGCTCCTTACACTCTGCCCTGGCTTGCTTTAGAAAACAGGCCACAGTTCATGTAATGGATTTCTTACCGGAATTTTTAATCGTTTTCAAAACGTCTCAGCTCCAATTCCTAGGACGATACGCATGGACTCGTATTGACGGATCCGCGAAAGTGCGTTGGGATCCTCAGCGTGGTCAAGGGGGGCTGGGCCAGAGTGTCAGGACTGCTGAGCTGAAAGCCTCCTGGCTTTCCTTTGCCCAGGAGAGAGCTGTTCATGCGTCCTGTGTGTAAGAGTAGGGTTCTCTCTCGTGACTTGTGTTCTCGTCAGAGGCATGACGTGTCCCGTGGCCTCTCTCCCCACGTTGCAGGCCTGTGTCTCAGCCAGCGCCCTTTGCCCTCCACCACACCTCGAGCTGTGACATGGACCCCGGTGGTGACAGCGTCAGCCTGGCCCGCTCCATCAGCAAGGACAGCCTGGCCTCCAGCGTCGTCCACCTGACCCCGCAAAACCAGCCCCAGCCCGCAGCCCTCAGGACCGACGGGAGGAGCCTCCTAAGCAACGTTGACATTGAGGACGAAGACGAGGAACTCCTGGCCATCGTGAGGACGGACGTGGCTCGCCAGGGTGGTGACCCTGGCCCGATGGCCGGTGCCAGGTCTCCCCAGAGGCTAGCGGACGCCTTCGAAAGTAAGCCCGACAGCTTCTTCCTGGAGCCGTTGATGCCGGCCGTGCTCAGGCCAGCCAAGGAGAAGCAGGTGGTCACCAAGGAGGACGAATGTGGAGAGGGGCGGCCCCGGGCCTTCACGTCCAGGAGGTCTGGCGATGGCCACCAGCCTCTGGGGCGGAAGAAGGCGCCTGGCAGTCACGTCACTCGGGACTTGAACAGGACTTTCACCCCCATCTCCTGTTCAGAGATGTCTGCAGGCTTTGACGCTGTGCCCGCTGAGGTGGGGCCCCAGGTGGCGGGGGACACGCATGGTGGGCCTCTGGCTGGCAGCGGTTTTGACCCATCGTCTCAGGGACAGTCCGCCGACGGCTTCTTCCTTCATGTAGGCAGAGCCGACAAGGACGCGGAGGGCAGGCTCTACATGAGCTGCGCGCGGAGCCCCGGCGCCCTTGGCCCGGACACCTGGGCTGTCCTGCGGCAGGACTCTGACTCAGACGTCGCAGACCTGGACGAGGCTGAGCAGGACTTTGCCAGCGAGGAGCACCCTGCGGCGAGGGCTGGGTACGGCGGGGAGGAGGAGTCTGCAAAGCTGCAGGAGGACCTCAAGGTGAGGGAGCACGACGACAAGGATGATGCCAGCGGCCGCTCCAGCCCGTGCCTGAGCACCGTCTCCCAGACCAGCAGCGCGTCCATGGCCAGCGGGAGCGCGAAGATGACCAGCTTTGCCGAGAGGAAGCTCCAGCGGCTCAACAGCTGTGAGACCAAGTCGAGTGCGAGCAGCTCCCAGAAGACCACGCCCGATGCCTCGGAGAGCTGCCCGGCCCCGCTGACCACATGGAAGCAGAGGCGGGAGCAGAGCCCGAGCCGGCCGGGCGGGGACCACGCCAGCCTGCTGGCCTCCGAGCTGCTGCAGCTGCACATGCAGCTGGAGGAGAAGCGCAGGGCCATCGAGGCGCAGAAGAAGAAGGTGGAGGCGCTGTCGGCGCGGCAGCGGCTGCAGCTGGGCAAGGCAGCCTTCCTGCACGTGGTCAAGAAGGGCCGGGCCGACGCCGCCCAGCAGCCGCTGAAAGCAGCGTCCCTCGCAGGGGAGCACGCCCAGCACAACGGGGACGACTTCCTCGGCAAGGAGGAGGGCCGGGGAGCGCTGCTGGGGTCTCCGGATGTGGACGGGGAGGGCCTGGCTCTTGTCCAGCCGCAAAAAGCCCGGGACCCCGCCGGCCTCCCCGAGCTGGAGCGTGGCAAGGCGCTGTCGGCGGTGCTCCTAGAGGACGCTGAGGGCGTGGACGTGGGCGAGTGCGACCTGTCCATCGAGAAGCTAAACGAGACCATTAGCACGTTGCAGCAGGCCATCCTCAGGATCTCCCAGCAGCAGGAGCAGCTGTTGCTCAAGTCCCCCACCATGCCCTCACCCGGGCCCCGCAATGGCTCCCAGGACCCCAAGGCCAAGGCGGCCATCCACTTTGTTGAGCCGCTCTCTCCAACAGCCCTGACCGGTCACCGCAAGCCCCCTCGCCTTGGTCAGGGCCGGAATGCCCGGTCAGGGAGACCGGCTGAGCTGAAGGTGCCGAAGGAGCGACAGCAGGGTTCCTCTCGGAGCAAGACCCCCACGCCTGGCCTCGAGACTGCCCCCCCACACTCGCGGTCCTTCCCACCTCGGACGCCCCCCGAGCCGGGCTGGGACGGGCTCAGTGAGCCTGGGAGTGAGGCTGCAGAGAAGTGCGCCTTCGACAGCTACCGGCTGCACGACGAGAGCAACCAGCGGACGCTCGTCCTGTCATCCTCCCGAGACGCCAACGTCCTGTCCGAGCAGGCGGGCTTCAGGGAGGGGCTGGAAGGCAGTGCGAAGGAGGCGGGGCTCAGCACTGTGACCGCACCTGGGAAGGAGAACGTGCCGCTGGACGAGCCCCCGCGCAGCAAGGCCAGCCTCATTGAGGTGGACCTCTCCGACCTGAAGGCCCCTGACGAGGACGGGGAGACAGAAGGCCGGGACAGCTCCGTGGACCTCGGCAACGAGGGGGACCAGAAGCCGGGGGTTGGCTTCTTTTTCAAGGTAAAGGCTGGCGGCATCCACGTCCCACAGTGGCCAGGCCATCACCCACCCTGGTCATGCGGAGTCGCTGCTGCAGAGGCTGGGGGGTGCCTGTGCGGCCTCCTGGCTGCAGGGTCTCCGCAAGGCCCCAGCTTTCCCAGGGCAGCTGGCCACACGCCAGCAGAGCTGCTCCTCGGGCTCCGAAGCAGGAGCTCCGTGTGGCTTTGACGTGTCACGAGGTGATTTCCTCGTGGTGGTTTCCTGACCACGTAAGAATGAAAAGCACTCTTAGTTCAAAGGCTCCGCAGAGCAGATGGTGTTTGGCCTTTGGGCTGAGGTTGGCTTCTCCCTGTTGCAGTCTGGGAAGGTGGAGAAGCTTCAAGAAACATCCTGGAGCTTTTTCTTCAGGAGGAGAGGGCAGTGAGCCATGAGACTCCTCTCTGTCCTGAGAGCATCTCCTCTGTCCTGGCCCTCGAGGGTGGCTGACACCGATGGAGCGGTGAGGGCCATCTCATCAGGACACACAGTCCCCTGCTTGGCGATCGTGCGCTTCAGTTGTAAACACACTTTAGCTCCTGTTGTGGGAACGAGTGTGTGGGTTTCGGGCAAATAGAGTCAGCATCGGCACACTGAATGCTTTTGGAACGGCGCGGCTTGTTTCCTATTTGCTAGCACCTCTAAAGGGGTGCTCCTTCCTCAGTTAAAAAGAGTAAGGAAGCGTCTGGACTACGTTTCCTGTTCGTGGTGCATTAAGTGTGGCCAGGGTTGACGGTGCCGGGGGTCCTGTGAGGGTCCGTCCCGGCTTCTCATAGGTGACTGCAGACGTCCCATCTGTACCTTTAGGGCGGGGCCGGGGCGTGACCATGCTGGGGGTCCCCCGAGGGTCCGTCCGGATGCTCATAGGTGACATCTGCTTTGCAGGATGAGCAGAAGGCAGACGACGAGCTTGCCAAGAAGCGGGCGGCCTTCCTCCTGAAGCAACAGCGCAAGGCCGAGGAGGCCCGCGTGCGGAGGCAGCAGCTGGAGGCGGAGGTTGAGCTCAAGAGAGACGAGGCGCGGTAGGTGACCGAGGCGCCTGCCTGCCGGGTCTGTCGTGCCCCCCGCCCCCAGATTCTGCTGGGCACTGGCGTGAGCAGGCCACCCCGGTCGGTCCTTCCTACAGGCGTAAAGCGGAGGAAGACCGGATCCGCAAGGAGGAGGAGAAGGCGCGGCGGGAGCTAATCAAGCAGGAGTACCTGCGGCGGAAGCAGCAGCAGATCCTGGAGGAGCAGGGCCTGGGCAAGCCCAAGTCCAGGCCCAGGAAGCCGCGGCCCAAGTCCGTCCACCGGGAGGAGCCAGGCAGCGACCTGGGACCCAAGAGCGCCTCCCCCCGTAAGCAGGGCCCTGCCCCCTCCGCTCCCCGCTGCCCCTCCGGCTGTCAGCTCCCACTTCCCTTCTCTAAAGTGGGGGCCGAGCACTGGCATCCTCAGGTGCTGAGAGGCGGTGGGCTGGCCCTTCCCACCCCTGTGCAGACGGCTGGCGTGGGGGACGCGTGTCTCACGGAAGCGCGCCCTGTCTTGTCTCTGGCAGCTGATAACCTGAGCCGGGCCCAGTCGGGCTCCAGCCTGTCGTTGGCCTCCGCGGCGACCACAGAGCCCGAGAGCGTGCATTCGGGGGGCACGCCTTCACAGCGGTGAGCAGACGGGGTGCCGTGGGGTGCTGTGCAGTGTGGGTGGTAGGCCGTCCGTCTGGCCCTGGGGCAGCTCAGAGCCGCGGCAGTGCCATCGTCACAGGAGCTAATCCCTGTCGCCCAGGCTCACCCACTGCTGAGATGGTTTTGTGTTTGTCCCTCTCTGTCCCCTTGTTCTCCCAGCCCTGGACACGTTTTTGTTTCTAACCTTTTGAGAGTAGTAAGTTGACAGCATTTGTCCTTAAACAGTTGGGAGCGCGTGTCTCTGAGCAGGGGCGTTGCCTCTCGTCACCGTGGTCTTAGGCCAGCACTGCCGTTGGGTCCGCAGTGTCTTTCCGTGAGCCCAGGTCCATGTGGGACGCGGTCTCGCTGAGTCCTTGTGCCCATTCCCTGAAACGGGGCCCGCGCCTCGGCAGGTTTCCCCTGCTCCAGTCCAGCAAGTGCATCTCGGCCGGGGCCCCGCGGAGAGGGGCTTGTGCGTTTCCCAGGGCAGCCCGTCGTGTGGGTCACCTTGATGTGGGCTGAGGTGCTGTTCCCGGGGGCACTGGCATTTCCCTTTCTGATTAAGGAGTGAGTCAGGAGGAGGAGGTGTTGGGGAGGCTGTTGAAGGTGCTGACCGCCCACAGGCCTCAGCAGCCCCTGCGGGTCTCTGTCCTCGCTGCCCCCACACTGGGGTCGGCCTCCTGGCAGGCAGGTCCCCGCTGTCCTGCCTTGCCGCACCTCCAGGAGCTTCTTGACGCCTCGCAGGGACCCTGGACTCCGGTTAGAACTTTGCTCAGGCGGTCTGTTACCGGGACTGAATTCAAGCTTTGCCCACACCTGCCTCCTGGCACGAGTGTGTCCCGCTCCGTGGAGGTGGCCCAAGTGCCATGGCTGGGGACCCCGCCCGCCAGGCCCCTTCTTCCCCTGGTCCATCCCTGGTCTGGCGGCAGCAGCAGCGTCTGGGCCCTGGTCACCTGGCTCTCGAAGCAGCAAGGCAAGTGCTGCCCTCCTGCTCTGCGGCGCCGCCGGGGGGTGGCCCTCCCCTCCCAGGCCCCTTGGTGCCCCAGGCTTGGCTCTGTCCCTGATGCCATGTTTTCCTGGGGCAGACTGGCTGTGCTCCCCACTGCTGCTGCGGCCGCCAGCCCTTCCTGTGCCGGCGGTGCAGCCCGGCCCGTTTCGGGGTGGCGTCCCACCAGCCGGCACCAGTTGTGGGCGAGAGGAGGTGTGCCTGCCACCCTCCCATCGCTGCCCCGTCCCCCTTCCCAGCAGAGTCGAGTCCCTGGAAGCCTTGCCCGTGCTGAGCCGCAACCCCAGCAGGAGCACCGACAGAGACTGGGAGACGGCGTCCGCCGCGTCCTCACTCGCCTCCGTGGCTGAGTACACAGGTGACAGCCTTGGGCTTGGGGCACGGCGCCCAGCCGCGTCCTGCGGAGACGGTGCGGCGTGGGAAGGGAGGGCACGGCCCTGGAGTGGCGCGCCTTTGCCCCTGCCCCGCTCATGGCTCACTGTGTGTCCTGGGCACGTAGGAACCCCACGCTGCTAAGGGTTTAAAGTCCTGCTTTTGTGTTTTCTGTGTATCAAAGAAATGGAAATTAGAAAAGGAGTAAGTTCTTTCTTACTTTAACCTTTTCCTCAGTTTATTTAAAATCTATAACTTAGAATTCTCTCATAGATTTGAACTGGCTGTTACTCTGCGTTTTCAGAAAGTTATGAACACTCCTAATTTAGCCTGTCTGCTGCTTGGTTTTATAAGATTGTTACCTTTTGTGTGTGTGCGCGCGCACGCATGCCACAGATACTCACTTTGCACATCTTGGCCTGCTTTTCACAGGTCCCAAGCTGTTTAAGGAGCCCAGCAGCAAATCCAACAAGCCAATCATTCACAACGCTATATCCCATTGCTGTCTGGCAGGAAAAGTGAACGAACCTCACAAAAACTCAATATTAGAGGCAAGTATCAAAGTCTCACACCTAAGTTTTCATGTAGGGGAAGGGTGTTTGTGAAGGTTTTCCCTAGAGGGGAGAATCCTGATGGCTGACAGAAGAGGTCGCTGTCTCACACGTGTGTGGTCAGGTGTGGGGCACACAGTCCTGTCTGCTTACGCCACTCGGCATGCCCTGGCCCTCGCTTTCAGCAGACCTTGGATCAGCAGGACCGAGGCCGCGCTGGGGTCGGGCAGGGGCCTGGGGCAGGCCCCCGGGTGGGGAGCGGGAGGCGGGCGGGGCTTCTTACAGGGAAGCCAGCAGACTGAGCATGCTGTTGAGTCGGGGGAGGTCTTCGAGCGTCACAGACAGTGTCGGGGTGGAGACAGGGGGCCCAGCTCTGTACTGGGGCCACTGGAGAAGTGGAAGTTTGGGGCAAAATGCTGGTTATTTGTGTCCCCTTGATGCTTCCTCCCCGGGGCCCGCAGGCCTCAGTCACTCTTCATGGTGAGTGGCGGTGGTCTCAGCAGGTGGACAGTCCGGACGGGGAGGGTTCAGGTTAGGACTGGGTGCGTGCCTGCAGCCTCAAGGAGGCTCCAGCTGGGGGCCCTGCTGGGGCGGGGCTCCTCTGCACCCCGGGTCACCAGCTCCTCAGCTGCCGGCGGGTCCAAGGCGGCCCCGTGGTGGGCACCCACGGGCCGTGCTGCCAGCTCGGCTCGGACGCCGCAGCGTGCAGGTGGTCATAGGCCGGCCGGAGGGCGGCTCGGCCCCCAGAAGCCTGTCCACAAAAGCAGTTAGACTGATTCTGACTGGGGCTGTGGTCAGACGGTGATGAATGGTCTGGAAAGAGTGGAGGGGCAGCATTGGATGCCAGGGCAGCTGCGGCAGGCTGGTCAGCCAGCAGGGTCTCACTGGAAGGGGTCGTTGAGCAGAGGCCTGGAGTCGGGAGGGATGCCGTGCAGCTTTGGGGGCTCCCCAGGCTCCACGTGGGACTGATCCCCCAGTTTGGGCTGGAGCCAGGGAGCTTGGGGTCAGAGGTCAAGGGGTCACTGCTTTAGGGCCTCTGGGGAGTGGCTGCATGGGCTGCCAGCCTGGGACAGACCGCGTGAGGGTGGGGCGCAGCGGGAGGGCCTGGAGACTGCTCTGCCTCCAGTTCGGCTCGTGTTCAGACAGCTTTTACGTCGTTGAAATTGCTGGGATTTTGCCTTTTACTCTTAATTTTATAAATATATGAATTTATTTAAAATAATAGGAAGCCTGTTAGATACTGAGAAGAATAGTATCTGTTTGTGAAAAATCAGGTTTTTGTAAACAAAAATAGCGGGAGGAGGGGCACTGTTTTGTGTCACAGGCATCTTAGCCCCTGGCCTCCCCTGCCCCTGCGCGCAGTCTCGCGGGTCCTGCAGCCGCTGGACAGCTCCAGTGAACAGGGCGGCGAGGGCACCAGATGAGGTCTGAGAGGGACGGGGAGGTGTCCTCACGGTGAGCGGAGACGCTCTGAGGGTGTCGGCACCCCGGACCAGGCTCAGAGAGCTGCAGGATAGGAAGCTGAGCATTCTCAAGTGCGAGCGGTGTCGGGCAACATGTTTTTGCGTAACGACGTTCTGAGGTTGAGTGCCTGGTGCGGCAGACGCCGTAACAAGGAGGGACCATCACCCCTGCGCCAGGTCCGTTCTGTGACCGCGCTGGCGAGGGACACGTCTCCCAGCGTGAAGCCCCCTGTAGCGGCGTCAGGGCTGCGTTCCCAGGGCTGCAGTCAGGGCCAGTCTGGCCCCTGGACTGGGGCCACTCCCCACGCCGCTGCCCTGCCCCCGGCTCTGCAGTCCCCTCAGCGTTTGCCTGCCTAGGTGGTGTCGCTTGGAGGGGCTCATCCCGAGGCGGACCTTGGGCGGCGTCTCTCACTGGCAGGATGTCGTCAAGTCCATCCAAGGGGTAGCACCTGTGGTGCTTCAGTCCTTTCTGCGCCTGAAGAGCGTCCCATTTCTGTGCAGACCGGGGCTTGTGCGTCTGTCTGCTGAGGGGCTTCTGGGCAGCGTCAGCCTTTGATCGTTGTGAGTAATGCTGCTGGAGACGTCTGTGCACAAGTTTTCCCTGGATGTGTGTTGTAATTTCTCTGGGGCGCATCCCTGAGAAAAGAGCTGCTGAGTTCCGTGGTGACTGGGTGTTCCAGCTTCCGAACACCTGCCTGACTCGTTTCCACGGCAGCTGCGCCCTTCCCTCTGGCAGTGGGGAACAGGGCCCATTGCCTCTCGTCTGCTCCGGCACTTGTCTAGCCTGGCGGGTGAGCAGGCGGTGGGCGCAGGGTCCGACTGTGGGGGCTCACAACTCCATGTCTCCCCGCTTCACGCCCTACCCGCAGGAGCTAGAGAAGTGTGACGCCAACCACTACATCATCCTGTTCCGGGACGCTGGCTGCCAGTTCCGGGCTCTCTACTGCTACTACCCCGATACCGAGGAGATCTGCAAACTGACGGGCACCGGGCCCAAGAGCATCGCCAAGAAGATGATCGACAAGCTGTACAAGTACAGCTCGGACCGGAAGCAGTTCAGCCTCATCCCGGCCAAGACCATGTCGGTCAGCGTGGACGCGCTCACCATCCACAACCATCTGTGGCAGCCCAAGCGGCCCTCGGCGCCAAAGAAGACGCAGACTCGCAAATGACCCCGGTGCGGCGGAGTCTGTGGACGCACCGGCCGGGTCGATATTTATTACTTTCTTCCTTTTGGGTACGAAGTGTGCAAAATCACAGACCTTTTTCAAAGAGGCTTCTAGACGACAAGACAAAACCCCTCCCTGAGCTCCCGGCACCAGGATGGCAGGTGGGGCCAGGGTGGACGGCCCGATCGGTCCCAGCGGCCGCCCTGTCCCTGCTGCTTGGAGGCTCCCGGCCGCGGTGTGTCCCAGAGCTGCCGGCAGCAGGGTCCTTTTACTTGAAGCTCTCCTTCGGTGTAAACTAAAGTGATCTCCTTGGCTTCCTCGCCTCCCCCCTCATCCCTTCTTGCACATGGCCTGACCCCGCTCCTGCTGGCTGGCTGTGACCACGCAGGATCACAGGATTGAGACCTGGTGTCGGGTCAGGGTGTTCGAATGTCTGTAGGAAAGGAGTTCATGGTGGGGAGTTGTTTTCATTTGAGAAATTGTATAATATTTATTGATTGTGTCTACTGCCAACGTTTATATCCAATTCTAAGATTTCTGGAAAAAAAAAATTCTTGTTTCTTGCTGCTCAGAAAAAGTTTACTGAAAATAGCAGTTCCCTAAAAGCACTGAAATCTGCGGTCTGTCTTCTGCTAGAATAACGTTTACAAACAAGCGCGGCGGGCTCCCCGCCACGCAGTCGCGAGGGAGGCACGGTACTCCACTGGCGTGCGCCCGGCTGGAGGTGGGCGAGCCACGCCAGCACAGCCCTCACCCGGTACGTTGGGGGTGGCGCGCCCATGATTGTTCACTTTAATAAAGACAGATTTTTTGGTAAAGTAGAATATTTTTTACTCTGAGCATGTTTCTGTTAAAAAGGTGATGATGCACTTAAGCTGACAGTTCTTTCTAGTGTTTTTATCACGTCCTCACTCGTCCCGTCCCAATCCTGGCTTCTGGAAGAGCTTCGGGCCCGCCGGGGAGCTTGCGGTTCTCCGTGTTGACAGAGCATTTGGTCGCGTCGCCTATTCAAACACAAAGTGGTCGTTGGCAGCTGTCCGGGAACCACAAGTCTGCGGGGCGCTCCGGTCCGCCTCCCGACGGTGGGCCCGGCGCTCCTGCCGGCCCCCGGTGCTTCTTGGGACCAGACCTTCGGGCGCGGCCTGCACACGCGCTGCCGGTGCGCCTGACCCGCTGACCCGACTGCCGGGACGTTCTGGAGTCACTTATTTAGTTTTGCACTTTTTTTTTTCCTTGGGAGTGTTACTTGAATCTATCTCAAAACTGCAGAAAGAAAAAAATACTGAAGCTTCACAGAGAGAAAAAGTTAAGACACGCAAACTGGTAATGCCAACGCAAAGGGGAGCAACCGTGTCCACGAGCACGGAGGGGACGCGGCGGCCTCGCCCTGCCCAGCTGGGTCTTGTGTACATAGGCAGGCCTGTGCGGTTTCTCCAGGGCGGAGTGTTGAAACAGGCCTGAGCGAGCTCCTGTGACATGCCGCTCACACGTGTGCTTTATCTCTCACTGTATGTTTGATGATTATATTGTTATATTTATTTTAAGAAAGCACTAAAATGTAATAAAGTACTTAACTAATTTGCTTTTTATGGCCACGTTTGTGTGAGGTTGTCGTGGCTGGTTCTGTGGGTCAAGGTCCCTGCTCCGTACTGTGGAGAAGCTTCTGGTGGTTTCTGGCTAACTGCTCTCTTATCAAGAGAAGATGCTCTTCCTTGACGAGGCCAGAACTGGTGACGTTCTGAGCACATTCAGAGTGGTCCTGCTGGAGTCAGAGGAGGTGGAAGCTTTTTAGGGACCACCGATAGGTGCTTCCAGCCCCCGGGGCCAGATGTCCCAGGCCTGCTGAACCTCTGGGCAAACTGGGTCTCCCAACACGGTCAGTCGGCTGTGGGGCATCGTGGGGGTTGTTCTCATGCTGGGCGCCCTCCACTGAGCTCAGTGAGGACCTGTGGCACCATGGCCCCTGGGTGCTCAGCCAGGCCAGTGCTCGGGACGTGGGGCTGCACGTGCCCCTTGGGCCCCCTGCACGTTGCAGCGAGCGTCGGACGTGTTCCCACAGCGGCAATTTTCGTCTCTCTTGGCTGTGGCGGTGAAGTCGTCACCTCTGCCCTGGGACTGGGCTGTGCGCGCCCTGCAGACGTTCCGCCCTCCGGGCAGCTGCACGTTTGTCTCGCTCTCACCACAGAGGGCCGGGCAGCCCTTCCTTGCCCTGCAGAATTCCAGCCTGCCACCTGTCCACCCGGGTGAGGAGGTTCGCGTGAGAGTCCTTGGCTGTGACCTGGGATCCCCACAGCCCAGGTGAAACAGGTGAGTGAGCCGCTTACTTTCCAAATAACACGTGCAGAGGCGTTACTGTATCTGTACACACGCTTGCACACGCCAGATGAAGGCTGTCTTCCCATGTGTCCTTTGACTTTGCACGTCACCACAGATCCATGTCTGATCGGGCTGTTTGGGTCCAAACTGTTTTCTGCTCTGGCACACGGAAAAGTAGCATAATTCCAAATTTACATCTGTGTTACATGTTTTCTTTTTTTGGTATTGTCTTTTATTTATCATTTTGGCTGCATAGCTTGAGGGACCCTAGTTCCCCGATCAGGGATTGAATCCACGCCCCTGGCAGTGGAAGCAGCGTCCCGACCCCTGGAGCGCCAGGGAAGTCCCTGCGTTGTACATCTGCTCCTTAAAACTGTAGGTGTTACTTGGTGGGGAAAAAGTTACTTGAAATAAAGTCTCTTGTTAAGGTGAACTCAGATAACCTTTCGTGATTGACGCCGACCTAGTTGGTGGAAGGCAGTTTGGCTTCTGAGACGCGGGCATGGGCAGCCTCGAAGCAGCTCTTCTCCCAGTTCGTGGCCTTAGTTTCTGGTGGAGGGGCAGATGGGCTGGGCTGCTGTGTCAGGGTCACGGCCAAGTCCATCAGCATGGGTGGGGTGCAGAGTGCCTCATGGTGGCATCTCGCCAGGCCGGGTCTCAGGTCAGGGCTGTCCCAGGCTGCATCGCACGGGCCTGGCATTGCCAGCAGAATCGTGTTGCACTGTCTCGGGGTCTCCGTGCCAAGGCCCGAGCTGTGGATCCCATTGAGGTCTTGGGGTGTGAAGTCTCAGGGGCGGAACTTGCCCTGGGAAGAAGCTTGGCTCCTGGCTCCCTCCCCCTTCCTGTGCTCAGCCAGCAGAGGGGTCTGTGTGTTTTCTCTTCTTTAGAAAGAGCAAGTTACCGTTTTCCAAGTTACTTCCTAAATAGCGAGGAAAAGCCACTTTGGCAGGATGAATGATAGGTGCAGTAAACCACACAGTCTGGTCTCCACGCCCTCACGCCCAGACGTGACTTGTAAGAGGTGGTTTCAGGGGAGCCCTGCTTGGCCGTGAGAGTTTAGGGTTGCTCCTGGTACAGAGGAATAGCAACAGCATAGAACTCAACTCTCCCATGGAAGTGAAGCCTAGACGTGGTGTTATGAGGCTCGGAAGCTAACACACTTGGAAGCTCATGTCTGGCCCTGTGTTTTCATCTGGTGAGTGGGAACTCCAAGTACCTTTCCGCGGGTCTCAGCTGCACTCGGCCAGGCTGCGTGGGAACGGGTTCCAGCCCGAGTGTGCTGCCTGGGGTTGGGGCTGCTGAGACGTCCTGTCGGGCACCTATCTGTACACACGTACCGCATCTACAGCTTGAAATGCTCTGTGATGTGACTGGTGACATTGACAAGCATGCCGCTCCAGGGACCGAGCTTTGAGATGGGGACTCGCATGCCCCAGACGATGCCTGTTCTTTGCTCATTCCTGTCAGAGGCCTGTGGTGGAAGCTTGTGAGCATCCGGGAGGCGTCAGCAGCAGTACCAGGCAGGCTGAAGCATCAGGGATTTTTTTCCCGCAATTCTTAACTTTTTTCCTTATATTGTGCATTTTTCCTTTCAGCTGACAATTCATTTCTTCTTTAATCTGTTAAAAAAATTTTTATTTTAAATTACAGGATAATTATTTTACAATGTTGTGATGATTCCTGCCAGACGTCAACATGACCCGGCCATACCTTCCTGTTTGGTTTTTTCATACATTCCTTTTTCTTTAATTTTGCTTTGGCTGTGTGGCATGTGGGAGCCCAGCTCCCCGACCAGGGATCAAACTGCCCTGCAAGGGAATGGTGGAGTCCCAACCACTAGACCACCAGGGAAGTCCCAGGACTTGAATTTAAAGTGTGTTTTTTTCAACCATTTGTCTCCAGTTGAACTGATAAATCTCTCTAGTCTCTTACTTTGTAAGAAATGTTTGGGGTGTTTTGCCTGTTTTTATTCCAGGTGTTAAATTTTCATTGTGTGCAGCACAGTCCGTGTTCTTTTTTTTTTTAATTGAAGTAGAACATGCCTACAGAAAAGTAGCGAATTGCATGCACAGAACTTGATATAAAGTCTGAGTGTTTATTCTCATTTTAAAATGAGTGGTTCTCAGCACTTGCCACCAGAGTCATCCCTAAAGGCTTTGCTTCTACATTACATCGGTGTCTGGTCCAGTTGCATTAGTAGGAGTTGGTCAGCTAAAGCATGAGATGACGGAAGGGCAGAGCGGCTGTCTGCGGGGTGGAAAGTATGTCCTTATTTCCGTGTCTTTCTTCACACTGGCCTGCTGTTCAGCTTGAGGGTGCTGAGATGCTTCATCCAGGGGGTGGTCGGTGCGCCGGCGGGGCAGTCCCCCTGGGGCGGGTTCCACAAGTTTCCAGTGTTGGGCGTCACTGGCCTGCAGCTTACGGCAACTCAGCTGCTGAGGGAGAGTGTGTGCCAGGCATCCTCCGGGCGCCCTGTCCTGGAGCCTCCAGACCGCTGACTAGAAGGACCCACGTTCACTGGTCCAAGGCGTCCTGAAGTTTAAGACACACCACTGATTTATGCCGCCAAGAGAGGCCGTGCCATGTAGACTGTCATGTCATTGTCCAGGAGACACCCTGATCTCAGGGTCAGGTGTGTCCGGGGGACGAGGCTCGGGGTGGGGTCCATGCAAGGACACCCAGTAGACTGATGAATAACACTAGGTTTCTCTGCATCAAAACCTGGCCAGAGGCCCAGCAACAGAAAATTACGGTCCAGTTCCTGCTGCCGAGCATAAGTCAAGGGAACCCAGACGAAGACATCATGCTCGACAGCATCTAAACAGCAATAAACATTCAACATGAGAGAACGTATCAGTGTAATTTACATGGAAGCCGAAGAGGAAAACCAGGTGTAGAAACAGGTTGATCACACTCGGTATGTATTATTCAGGATGGAAAGTGCTACAGTTAGAATTCTCATACTCTGATAACACTCAGCAGAGACTTCCAGCAGACCCCACCTTAACAGTGAAGCTCTGGAAGTGTCCCCCGTTAGGTCAGGGTGGAGCCCAGGTCGCTGGAGGCCAGACTTAGTAGCCAAGGTTCTCCTGGATATCTGAGTTGTCATAATAAGGCATCAGGATTAAAGACAGGAAAAGAAATGCCCTAAAGGTCTTTATTAGCAGAGAGATGAAGGTCCTCCTAGAAAAGTGGAGAACAGGTGGTGAGTGTTGGTGGTGAGCCTGCAAGCCAGAGCACTGGCAGACCAGCAGGTGCCCCGGGCAAAGGCGCCGCAGGAAGTGGGTCACTTAGAGTGTCCCCAGCGGTGTGACAGCCGGAGGTTCAGTCTCCAGCCGTGGCATGTGGACCGCCACCACGTGCAAAGTCCCCAGGGGCCTTTCTAAGGGGTCTTAGCTGCTGATTCAGTGCTGGGCGCTGAGGACCAGGACAGGGAGCCCTGAACATGGCGCCTGCTCTCACCCTCTCTTGTGGGCTCGTTCGGCCTCCAAGGCCCCAGCGAGTGAGCAGGGCCATGGGCCCCCACGTGGACTGCAGCCCCTTCGGCAGGGGTTGGAGGCCCGCTGGGGGTGTGGCAGGGAGCCCTTCCCATGGGTCTGAGCCCATGAGTCCTGGGGTCTCAGAGCAGATCGAGGTGGCGGAGGGGTTGGTCTGCTCCTGCCTCCAGCTCAGGTCGGCACCTCCAGTCCTCGGAAGGCCCTCGGTGGGCACACGGTGGGCTCACCCAGAACCCCATGGCTGTGTCACTGGGCGTCCCCTGACGTAGAGGAGGGTAAGCATTTTAGAGGTCGACCGTGCTTATGCTTTCTTTCTGGGAAATTCCTGGGGTTTCCTTTGCCCACTTTCAGTTGGGTTGCTCTAACTGGGTGGCTCTCTTTCTTACTAATGCGTAGAAACTTAAAATAATCTAGACAGGGCTTTTCTGGTGGCTCAGGTGGTTAAGAGTCTGCCTGCAATGCGGGAGACCTGGGTTTGAACCCTGGGTTGGGAAGATCCCCTGGAGAAGTGAATGGCTACCCACTGCAGTATTCTCGCCTGGAGAACCCCATGGACACAGGAGCCTGGCAGGCTACAGTCCATGGGGTCGCAAAGAGACAGACACGACTAAGTGACTAAGCACGGACAAGATTATTTCTTTATATGCAGAGCGTATATGCCAAGTCGTGGCTTTTTTTTTTTTTTCTTTTTTGCCATGCCACATGGCTTGTGGGATCTCAGTTCAGGAACTGAACTTGGGCCATGGCAATGACGGAAAGTGAAGAGGAGCTAAAGAGCCTCTTGATGAGGTTGAAAGAGGAGAGTGAAAAAGCTGGCTTCAAACTCAACATTTGAGAAATGTTGGTCTCAATCATGGCATCCAGTCCCATCATTTCATGGCAAACTGAAGGGGAAAACGTGGAAGCAGTGATAGATTTTATTTTGTTGGGCTCTAAAATCACTGGACAGTGACTGCAGGTATGAAGTTAAAGCGCGATTGTTCCTTGGAAGCAAAGCTGTGACAGACCTCGAGAAAACGGAAGTGAAAGTTGCTGAGTTGTGTCCGACTCTTTGTGACCCCAGGGACTGTCCGTGGGATTCTCTTGGTGTTTCTAAACTGCAGTGGGTAGCCGTTCTCTTCTCCAGGGGATCTTCCCAACCCAGGAATCAAACCAGGGTCTCCTGCATTGCAGGTGGATTCTTTACCAACTGAGCTATCAGGGACAAACCTAGACAACATATCAAAAAGCAGAGACATCACTTTTCCTGACAAAGGTCCATCTAGTCAAAGCTATGGTTTTTCCAGTAGTCATGTATGGATGTGAGAGTTGGACCACAAAGAAGGCTGAGCGCTGAAGAATTAATGCTTTTGAATTGTGCTGGAGAAGACTCTTGAGAGTCCCTTGGACTGCAAGGAGATCCAACCAGTCCATTCTAAAGGAAATCAACCCTGAATATTCATTGGAAGGACTGATGCTAAAGCTCCAATACTTTGGCCACCTGATGTGAAGAGCCAACTCACTGGAAAAGACCCTGATGCCGGGAAAGATTGGAGGCAAGAGAAAGGTGGGACAGAGGATGAGATGGTTGGTTGGCATCACTGACGCAATGGACATGAGTTTGAGCAAACTCCTGGAGACGGTGCAGGACAGGGAGGCCTGGCGTGCTGTGGTCCGTGGGGTCGCGAAAAGTCGGGCACGACTGAGCGCCTGAGCAGCAGCATGGCAGTGAAAGTCCAGGGCCCTGACCACTGGGCCCCCAGGGAACGCGCTGGCTTTTTGGTTTTTTTTTACTGTTACTCTTGGTATTTGGAATATAACCCCTTCTCTTGGTGTTTCTAATTGCTGTTCTCCTGGTTAGAGATGAAGGCAGCATATTTCTATGTCCTTGTTGGTCATCTTGCTTTTCTTTTGTGAAATGTCTCTTCAAGTGTTCTGCTTCTTTCCCCTTAAAAGATATATTCTGTATATTAGTTATCTTATGCCTCCAGAGCTTCTGCATTCTCTTGATGGAGCTGTGATGAGCAGAGGTTCTAGACTTCTTTGGCTCCCTGTCCACCTCAGCCCCTCTTGCCGAGGACCCAGGCTTAGTACCAGCTCTTGGGGGAGGCCCTTGGGGGAGGGTTTCCTTGGGAAGACCCCCAGCCCACCCTGTGCAGCAGGATAGCTGGGAACCAGCCACAGGTGTTGCCTCAGCACCGAGGGGGGCCGATGGGCTCCCCGTGACCCCTCCGTCCAGATTCCTGGAGCTGTTGGGCTGAAGCCCCAGGCCCCGAGCTGGGCTAGAGAGGGGCTATGGATACTGAGAGCGAGTCTGAAGTCCCTGCCTGGCATCCTGGGAGCTGTGGCCTGGTTCCCTGGGACAGTCGAGGCTTCAGGAAGGCTCTCTGGGTGAGCTGTTCTCCACTGCAGAGCCCTGGAGAGACCCTGGAGATAATGGGGGTCCAAGCTAGAGAAGGGATCTGCAGATAAAGATTTTTATCCGCTTTCTCTGGGCATCCCTGAGTCCTCCGAGACCACCCTGCTTGGCACTCAAGCTTCCAGTGACTTCACCGGGCCTGAACGTGGCCCTGGTCCACCGGCTGCCCTCGAGAACTCCTCCCCTGGAGGCCCCCGCCAAGCCTCTCAAGCCCCAGAGGGGCGAGGCTCGCAGTAGGGTGATGGGCTGGGGCCCCGGATGGCACGCCTGTGTGCGCCAGCCCAGCCAGCACGCCTGTCTGGCACCAGGGACGCAGCCCTGCCCGACCCACGGGAGGCTGTAGCTCACCAACCTCACAAGAAAATGCTGCGATTCCTGAGACGCCCATCCGTCGGGGGGCTCAGCTGCCTAGGTGCTGACCCGAACTTGAGCCCCCCGAGGGAAAAGGCACCTTTGCAACTGTTGGTCTGGCCTGGGGTGAAGACGAGGTGCAAATGTCGTGGGGGTGCCCGCTTTGTGGTCGTGTGGACTCCTGCCTGGCAGCCGAGCCCGTGTCCATGGCGGGTGGGCCAGCATCCTCCCAAGGCTGGGCCTCTGAGGGGCTGGGGTGGGGTGGCCTCTGCCCTGTTCCTGACTGCTGTGCACACCTCGTCCCTTTTTCTGCCCACTCTGCTTTTAATAAGCACTTGGTACGGTTCCATCTCCTTTCATCTCCCAGCTACCGAACGCACTTCTCCCTGAGATTCTGGGTGGTTACCCTGAGTCTGTTCACACCTGCTCCACGTCCATCCGTAAATGCTCAGCTCTGGGGGGAGGCGGATGGGCACCTCAGGGCTGGCGTTCCCGGGCCACATCATGTCACGAGCCACAGCAGCCCGCTTGTCGCTGGTGCCGTTGTCGTGACCAGCTTTCTACAGGAATTAAAAAAATCAGAGGTGTCTCTCTCATTTTATGTCTGAAAACCTGTCAAAACATTGAGAAATGTCTTCTGCTTGCCCGGTCAGGTTGCCTGGATCCAGTCTCAGGCCTTTGCTGAAGCCTCTGCAGATGGCAATGGGTGTGAGAGTGAGTCTGGGTGTGAGCGTGTCTGGCCCAGAGGAGACCCCATTCCTCACTGCCCATCCTGTGCACCCACAGTCAAGCAGACACCTCCAGGGATCCCAGTCGGATGCCGTCTTCCCAGTGGAGTACTGAGGGGCTGCAACCCCGCCTGGATGGAGACCCCGCTCCAGCAGCCAAGGTTCCCTTGGTCTCCACTCCTGCAGGGGCCTCCTCCCCTTGGGGAGCTGGCACGTGGCTGCCAGAAGTGGCGGGTGTGGAAGGGAACAGTCACTGGCAGGACCCTGGGAGCCGCTGACACCCTGCTGGGACAGACCCTGGCCCCAGAGGCCACCCGAGCCCACGTCAACAGCATGTCACCCCGTCGAGGGCCCCTGAGTTTCCACTCCTTGATCAGACACCCTTCCTGACCCCCCACAGCCCACACTGTCCCAGCAGCTACCCCCACCCCAGGCATGGAGACCCTCTCTAGGTGGAAGGGTCCCGGGCAGCCAATAGGGGGTGAGCTGGACGTGCTCCCTTGACCGGGGAAGGGGAGGGCAGCCCTGAGTCATGTCGCTCCCTGGGGGCAGGCCACTCCAGCCGCTGTGTGGCCTGCCCACTCCACCACTGTGTGGCCTGGAGCCACACCCGCCCTGGGGGCTGGGTTGGTCCTTCCCCTGCCAGACTCTTGGGGGTACTTGGTAAGAGCAAGAGCCCCCAGCTGAGAACCAACAGGGGTGTCTTTGTGCTGGGGAGGCACACAGACCTGTCCCTGGGCTCGGCCCGGAACCCCTGCATGGGGGAGTGCACAGGGGACCCCTGCTCCTGGAACCCCTGCCTCCGGCTGACTTGCTTCCTGCTTTTGGGGAGGACCTGGGCCAGCCATATTTCCTTGGGTTGGGGGCTTTCCTGTGGGGTCCCAGGGGTTGTTCCTAACCCTTAGGCGGCTGGGGCAGACCCAGGCCCAGAGCATGCAACCATGGAGAGAATGCCTCACGAGGGGACCTCCTGTCTGCAGAGCACATCCATTTAATGGAAGTTTCCAGCACTGAGCGTGCAAACCTGTCAGCAACAGTCACAAAAGAACTGAGGTGATGCCCAGAGTCCCTCCCTTGATAAGGAGAAGTCCCTGTCCTGGAGACGTGGGCCGGCAGCCCAGTGGCCACGTTGTGCTTCAGATTTCTTGTTTAAAAGGGCGTCAGATGGTGCAGCTGCGAAAGTTCAGCGTAAAAATAAAGGAAAAGGCAGTTGTCCAAGTCTCTTCCACAAAGTCATGGGCTGCAGGATCCCCAGGGCGCGGCAGGGCCCCCGACGCTTCTCCAGAGCCCGTCCTGCTGCGGCCAGGGGCTTGGCCAAGCTGAAGACCCTCTTGCCTTCCATTTCCTTCTCAAATGAGCGCACAGGGGAGGGACTCGGGCGAGAAGGGCGACCCCCCACCCCATGGCTTGGCCAGACTGGTCCACGACTGAGGAAACACGGCGAGTTCAGGCTGCAGCGTCCCTCTCCTGTCGTGGTGTGAGCCCCTGGCCTGGGCACCCGTCTGATCCACCCCAGCCCGTGGTCCAGCCCGGCTCCTCTCCCTCCGCCGTGGCCAGATCCGGTCACGAGTTGCGGTGCATTTGTGCAAAGGATCAAGGTTGTACAGATTCATAAAAACAGGTTAAAAAGGCTTCCCGCCGGCATCCGGCGGTGCCCAGGGCAGCCCCAGCCCTCACCCAGCTAAGGTCCGCTCCCTCTGGCCCAGTCCCGGGAGCATCTCGGGGATGGGCGCCAGGCAGGCCCCTGTGCTCACGCATCACGGGCTTGCGGACTCCGCAAGGCGATCAGAGCTGTGTCTCGTCCCGCGTCTCCGGGTTGCAGGAGGCCAGCTTGTTGCTGCAGCTGCTCTTCCGGCTCTGAGAGCTGCTGGCCACGTGGGCCAAGGGGTCGGAGCGGATGAGATATCTGTGGGAAGGGTGGAGGGCGCTGGCATCACGCTTTGCCCAGGAGGCCAGGCTGGACGCCCATGTGGGTGCCCAGCGCCAGTCCACGTGGTGAAGGGCAGGGGTCTACACTTGCTTGAGGATGCGGTACTTACACGATGTCGTTGGGCTCCAGCCGTGTGTCGGGTGGGGGGTTGATGAGCACATAGGAGAGGGTGTTCTGGTGGTCATTCATCTCGTCTGCGGAGGAGACAGGGCCCGGCGGGAGGTCACCCCTCAGCCCCTGCCCATCTCTGCTCTGCCGGGGCCCAAGGAGCTGGCAGCTCCAGTCAGCTGCAGAATCCTCCTGGCCGTAGGGCCAACCTGCCCGAGCCCTGTCCTGGGGAACCCAGCCTGGCCGGTCCTCCGACCCACGTGGGCCTCAGCCCAGCACTGCACGGGCCAGGGGCAGCCACCACCCCTGCCCATCCCCGTAGCTTGTTGAGTCACCAGCATCTTAGGAGGTGGTCACCCTGAATGTGGAGCACACCTGTGCACACCTCCACGTGGGCACACACCAGCACACGACACACCTGCACACACACCCAGCCCAGGCTCATTCGCCCCCCTCCAAGCACCCCTGCCCCATACAGGCCACCCCCAGTCCCCTCCTCAGTTGTCAACCTTGGACCTGCCCTCTGTTTCCCAAGACCTGTCCAGCAGCATCAGCCCAGAGTCCAACTGGCTCACCCTGCTGGAGGTCCCCTCAGGCACGCACAGGGCCAGGCCCCTGCCCACCACTGATACAGCCAGTCCAGCGTCCGGCTCTTGGGGTGGCCCCAGGATGTGACCCGCTGGGGTGTGAACTGGTTCTAGAGAAACCCTGGTCACTGCATAGATGTCTCTTTGGCCAACTATGGGGTTGGGCTGGCCACTGTCCAGCAGTGACCCTGCGCTCAGTGAGTGGCAGGAGGTGGATGGCTCATGGCCTCAGTTTACACATCTGGGGATGCCTAAAGGCACCTCCTGACCCAGGACTGGGCACTGGGGCGGACGGCCCTGGTTGAGGGGGGCGGTGGGTAGGGCCCTGGGTGACCTCTGCCCAGGCTCCTCCCACCTCCTTCTGTCTGCACCGGCCCCTCCCGTCCTGGGAGGGCTCCCTGGCCATGGGGGTCAGGGACTCAGGGAAGGTGGGACAGCTGCTGGTGGGCCAGCAAGGGGTGCTGCGGCTCACTTCTCTGAACTGGCGAGTTCAGGGCCGAATCTGACTCTGGATTCGGGACCCCCACGGCAGCAGGTGGAGCCCAGCATGCTTCAGGGGACAGCTGGGGTGGGGGTGCAGGCCGAACGGGGGGCGGGGCTCACAGACACCACCTGGTCCAGGCTCGTGTCCCCGCCCAGAAAGGGGACGGCCTGACCCCCACCCCTCCCACCGTGTGGGGTCACCGGTGGGCTTGGCTCACGGAGGCGGCGCATGTCCATGGAGGGCAGCAAAGAGCGGGGCTGGGGCAGCGGAGGTGCGGGCAGGAGCGGAAGGCTTTGGTGGACTCTGTACCCCTGAGCACAGCCACCAAGAACAAGGAAAACAGAGAGGCTGACAAAGGACAGGGTCACCTGTCCATCTAACCCAGGGGCGGGGCTGCAGAGGGTGGGCGTGGCCCCTGCCTCACTGGACCCACCCCACCCAGCATGGCCCCTGCTTCTGCCCTGCAGGCTGGTGGGCGGGCTATGGGCGTCCCAGCCCAAGCTGGGCCCAGCTTTGTGCTTCTGGGGGTGCTGGGCTGAGAGGTGGTGGGGGAAGGCACATGGGGTCCAGCTGTAGCGCCCAGGGACTGGGTGACCCACGAGGCCCTGATCCTGACTTCCCAGAAGGGGCGGCCTCATTGCACCTGCTGTGCTCCAGGGAGGGCCTGGTGTGGGGCTGGGGGCTGGCCCATGACCAAGGGCAGAGCTCCCCTGCCTCCGCACCTGGCATTCCGGCCTCCGTGGGGGCTCCTCCCTGGATCTGCAGACCAGTCTCTCGCCAGCCCCTAGGGGTCCACACCACCCCTCTGGAGCCCCTGCCCCAGAACTGTGAACTGGGGGCAACTGGAGCCCTCCCCCAAGGGGTGACTGTGTGGAAGGGGCTGTCTCGACATGTCACGGCTGGGGGCATCTCCTCTCTCATTTGCACCCAGCTGGGGGGTGCTTTGTGGTGGCGTCCCCCTGGAGGACCACCCTGCAGCCCCCTGGGACCAGCCTCTCCTCTGGTTTTAGGTCCTGGCCCAGACACCTCTCGATGTCCACACACCAGGGGCAGGGGCTCAGAAAACGCCACACAGTGACCCTGTTGCGGGGTCACTGTTGCAGCCACCCTGCCTGCGAGCCTTGGCAAGAAGTAGGGGTGCAGCCAGCCACAGGGAGGTGGCGACCCAGCCCTCCCGCTCGGGGCAGCCCCAGGCTCGGACTCGCCCTGGCCTAGTGGGGAGTCTGCTGTGAACACGGTCGTGGGTGCAAGTGAGGAAAAACGCAGGGACCCGGGGTGGGGGGTGGGGTGCGGTCAGGGTTCTGCCTCCCGGGCCGCCCCACAGCTCCCCCACGGTGCACCCCAGAGCTTCTCAATCCTGGGTCTTGTCAGCCCCGGCCATCCTCAGAAACTGGCCCGCCTGAGCTAACCCCCACGTGGGCTCAGGAGGCCTGCACAGCTCTGAGCCTGGGAAGCCCCCAGGTAAAGAAAGGGTCCCAGCAGTGAGGTCTGGAGCCTGGACTCTGACCCCTGTTGGGGTCGTGGGGCAGGTCTGGGGACTGCGGGGTGTCTTCTTGCAAGATACAGAGGCCCAAGCAGCACCTGAGTGCCTGGATGAAAATGTGGTACAATCAGACTTTGTCTCAACTGAAGAGGCCCCCATCTCATGAAGCCCCAGCTGGGGAGTGGAGGTCAACCGTCCACCTGGCTTGGGTGGCCCTCAAAGGCACAGGGTGCTGCAGACTCCAAGGCCCCAGGCACCAGCTCAGGTCTCACTATGCTCCGCCACGCTGGGGGCACGGGTACCCTGGCCTGGGGTGCTCCATGCCAGTGCTTCTCAAGAGCTGGGTGGGCTCCCAGGGGCCGGCCGGTGGCTGCCTGCGTGTCCAGAGCAGGGCTTATCTCAGACAACTACGTGGGCAGAAGGGCTGGGGCGCAGGGGGCCGTGCTGAAGGCAGCAGTCAATGGGGAGAAAGTTAGGGTCCCCGCAGTGGGGCAGCCTGGGAGCCATGGGGCCCTGCCTGCAGGGACCCTCTCTCGTGTCTCGCCCTGTCTGCCTGCCTGGCCGGGGCGGGCGGCCACCGAGTGGACCGTCAGGAAGGGTTGGCACGCCCCCTATGCCAGACTCTGGCCTCCGGAGCAGAATTACCTTGCAAATATCCCAGGTTTACCCGATTCATGACATCACTGGCTGTTAAATTTGCTACATCCTCTACGGAACACACAGGAAGAGGGACAGACAGAAACAGAGAGAGAGACTGAGGTCAGCAAGCAGCGTGGAGGAGGCATCTGGCAGAGCGGGGATGGGAGGTGCACGCAGGCCGCAGGCCGCCTGTCTGTCCCAGACAAGAAGTCAGCTCTTTGTCTGCCAAGCTCTGGTGGGGGCGCGTGGGGGGCGGGGAGGCCCAGGGGAGCCCCGAGGGGCAGGGGCCTGCTCTGGGGCTCAGCTGGGCTGGAGTGTCTACCTGCCAGGGTGTGACATGGGGCCGTGAAACGGGACCCCCACTGGGAGCCTGAGCAACCAGCACACCACCCAGGACGGGGTGAGAGCACCCGCCCGGGGAAAGGGCACAGAGTGGACAGGTACGCTGTGCAGCAGAGGCGTGGCCGGGAGGGGCTAGGCGGCTCTCTTGGCTGGTGATCTCCTTGCGCCTGGCATACAGCCAGACCCAAGAGACACTTGGGCGGCTCTGGGTGAAGCCCGAAGCCGCTTGGTCCCACTTGGAGGGGCTTGAGGGCCCCTGACCCAGAAGGTGAGCAGCAGGTGGCAGGGTAGGGGAGTGGGTGCCCAGAAAAATATAGCCAGGCCCGGGGTGGGGTGTGGGGCAGAGTCCCCCAGAGACGGAGCCTAGCGGAGGTCAGAGCCTCCACCCAGCCTGGGGTGTGGATGAGGCCAGGCTGTGGTGGAGGGGCGGCGGGCTTGGGCCCCTTTCAGCCCCATCAACAGAGGCAGCATCTCTGGAGTGAGGGAGGGGCCGGCCAGTCCCCTCAGGCCTGGCCGGGGACCCCAGCCCCATTCACGGTCAGAGTCACAAACTTTTCCCCAAATCAAGCTACAGAGAAAATCTGCCGACGAAAACAAACGCCCTGGTGGCGCCGCCCTGAAGTCTCAGGAATGGGGTGGCCTTGCCCCAGGAGCAGTGGAGGTCCTGGTGCTGGGCCCCTGACCTGCCCCGCCCCTATTCCGCACGAGCTCTGGCTGCGGGGAGGGTCCGGGAGGGGTGGCCAGGGCTCTGGGGTGTCCCCGCCATGCCCCTGTTCCTATTCTCAGGGGAACATGGTGGGGTCTTGCGTTCCTGATCCCGGCAGGACCGGCCGGAGGTGGCCAATCTGCCCCCTGGCTGAGGCCAGTGCCTTTGGCTTTCAGGGAGCCTGGCAAGGCTGTCCCCACCCACAGCCGCCTCCTCCAGGACAGCTGCCTACTGGCTCAGGCAATAGGCATCATTTTTTCTACAGATGTGGAAACGCAGGCCCCAGAGCAGAGGGTGAATGAACCCTTCCTTGCGGGGCTTGGCGCTGGATCTAGGGGAGCCCCCCTCCCCACATGGGCCAGGAGAGCAGACAGACGCTCTGCCCCTTACCGTAGCCAGTGGTGGGCAGCCCCAGGTGCTTCATGCGGTTCTTGACCAACTCTGAGAGCTCCTGCCGCTCCGAGCGCCGGTACAGGCTGAGCCGCTGTTGACTGATCCACTCGGCTGCCGCCTTCCCCGCGTGCCGGGAGCCCTTGCGGCTCAGCCTCCGCGCCCACGGGAGGCTCTTGCGCCGCAGGAGTGGGTGCTCGGCTGGGTCGCTGCCCACCGTGTGCCGGCCGTGGGTGCTGCTGCCGCCCGTGCCCGCCCGCACGCCCCAGGACCCCTTTGTCTCCCGAGTGTCCTCGCAGTCCTCCACGCTCACCGAGACCTGGGACTGGCCGGGAAGGAGGGGTGAGGCCTGGGAGGGGAAGGGTGTCCGGGGACAGGGGTGGGGGGGGACAGGGAAGGGGAACGGGTGCTGGGCAGAGGACCATGGGGACCCACGGAGCAGCTGGGGCAATGGGGAGGACAGTCACAGTTCCAGGGGTACCCCAGGCCCTTCTGCTCTCAGGTGGAAGTCCCTTCCTCTCCCCAAACCCTGGCTCAGGCCCGTCCCTGACTTGCTGGTGAGAGGTGGGCCTCCCTTCACCTCTCTGGGGTTGTGTGTTCTGACTTTACCACAGCGGGGTGGTGGGGGAACACCCCCTCTAGGAGACTCAGTTTCCTCACCTCTGGGGCAGGAGAACAGGGGCAGCCCGATGGTGGGCTGGGACGCGCAGAGCCTTGCAAGGCTTGGTGGGTGACCTGGGGGCCTGGGGGGTGTGCAAGTGGGGACAGATGGGGGGAGGAAGGGGTACCTGCCAGGATGGGGGCCGTGCCCTGAGGGGCAGACAGCCTGGGGGCGGGGGGTGCCTGGGCTTCCCACCCTGGCCTCAGTTTCCCCATCTGCACGGGGGAGGAGAGTGATGCTGAGTCCTCTCTGAACTGCATTTTCACTGTTGCCACCTGGGAACTTGCTTCCTGACCACCCCCACCCCCGGGGTGGGCTGGGCTCAGGCACTCTTTGTGGGCTTGAAGGGACCACTCACCTGGGCCCTGAGGTCGTGGGGCTGCAAAGGAAACCAGAGCCTCCTGGGTGCCTGTGGGGCTACTGCCCTGACCCCCGAGGCTGTCTGAGCCCCCCCGTGGGCTCACAACTCGCGGGGGCCCCTCGGTGCTCTCCCCTCCCCCAAAGCCGCCCAAGGAACCACGGGGGTGCCTGTGAACCTGACCCCAAAAGGGCCCGGATCCCCAGGCCCCTGCCCCGCACCTCGGTGGAGAAGACGTGGCTCTGGGTCCTGTAGATGCCGATGGGGATCTCGGCGCTGGAGGAGCACAGCTTCTGGAAGAGGCGGCCGTAGGTGCGGATCCACAGGTCGTCCTCTGAGATCTTCATCTGCAACGCAGAGCCTGGGCTGGGCCGGCCTCGAGCTGCAGAGGCGGCGCTTGCCTCCCCGGCAGGGCGAGGCTGCCCGGCCCGGCCCGCCACAAGCCCCGCCCCTCCACCCGCCCAGGCCCCACCACCCCGCCCACGCCCCACCGGCCCCGCCCACGCCCCACCGGCCCCGCCCCCGCCCCTCCGGCTCCCGCCCCGCCCCTCCGGCCCCCGCCCCGGCCCCCCTCCGGCCCCGCCCCGGCCCCCCTCCGGCCCCGCCCCGGCCCCCCTCCGGCCCCGCCCCGCCCCCCTCCGGCCCCGCCCCGGCCCCCCTCCGGCCCCGCCCCGCCCCCCTCCGGCCCCGCCCCGCCCCCCTCCGGCACCGCCCCGTCCCCCCTCCGGCCCAGGCACTTACAGCGCAGAGGTAGCCGGAGCCTGGCGTGGTGTCCAAGCCCAGCAGCAGCCTGGTGATGGGGATCATGTAGTCCTTCACGAAGGACTGGAGGAGAAGGGCCGCAGTGAGGCCGGCGTCGTGGACAAGTCCACACCCGCTGGTGGGACACGCCCGCCAGGCACCCACAGTGTCCCCTGCACAGCGTGCCAGCAGACGGAGCCAGGAGGCCTTTCCTGGCCTTGGTAGCTCACTTGGTCACGCGCCTTAGGTCAGAAGGGATCAGAAACCCAAAGACTGCCAGGAGTGACCCTAGGCCAGCACCCTCCTGGGAGGAAAGGATGGTGACGCTCAGGGGTGAACCCCTGTGGCTCTCGGTCAGGGATGGGGCCCAGAGCCACTCAGTCCCACTGGGTCTCCTGGGGACCCAGGATGGACGTGGCCCAGGACCGGATGTCAGCCAGGCCCCGGGCTGACCTGATACAGCAGTGTGTCCAGCATGCTGATGCTGAAGACGCGGCCAGCGGCGAAGGGCAGGCGGAACATGAAGGCCAGGTTGGAGCCGTTCTCACGCTCCCTCTGCAAGACAGGGGGGCTCAGACGGGCTGGTGCCCGCGGCCACAGCCGCACGGGGCAGGCAGCCCAGGGTGTGTGTACAGGGTGTGTGCGCACGTGCACATGTGTGGGGTGAGTGTATGAACACAGGCCAGCAGATGCCCCCACAAAGAGGCCAAGCACCTGGCTCATGTCCCCCAGATACTGGGGGCTGGAGCCGGGAGTAAGGACTCAGGGCTCTGCTGGGGAGAGCCAGGGGCCCGTGCTGGGGTTAATGCCCAGCCGCTGCCACCCTGGGCCCTTGACTCTCATAGAAACTTGTCCTGGAGCTTGTGTCCTGTGAGTGAGGTGGTGAGGACAGCAAGGCGTGCGTGTGAGCAGCGACACGTGTGTCACAGCTCCTGCCTCCCCTGTGAGCACAGCGAGGCCCCATGTGGATTCCTCAGACCCGCAGCTCAGAACCACACAGTTCCTCTCTCACGGTATCAGGCTTAGCGAGCCCGATCGGCTATGTGGGGCTGGAGTCAGGTGTCGCAGGGCTCCCGCTGGTGACCAACACCCCCCCGAACCCCGCCCGGCCAGAAGACTCCTTTCTTGCATCTTTCCCATTTTCTAGAAGCCACCATGGCCCTGGGCCCTACCTCCACGTCCAGGGCTGGTAGGCTGACCTCTGGCCTCCCTCTTGCAAGTACCCTGGTGATGGCATGGGGCCCCAGGGTGAACCAAGGCCTCCTCCATCTCAGTATCCTTCACAGAATCGTGTTCCCCACTCCGTGCTGGTTCTGGGACGTGAACTTTTTTGGTGCATGTCTCCACCGCATAAAGTCGGCCTACAGCTGAGGGGTGGCTCTGAGCTCAGGAAGCCATCCTTCCCTCTGGACCAGGACACGCTCCACACAGACAGAAGGTGGGACGCGGGAGCCCTCCCGGGGCCTTTCCTGGAGCTGCTTCCTGCTGTGGCAGCTTCCTCCTGCAAACTCGGCTGGCGGCCGGCAGGGCAGACAAACACTGGGGCAGCGGGCCTCACCTCTGTCCCTCCCTAGCAGCAGGGAGCCCAAGGGCGTGCTGGCATGTGGGTGTCCAAGCGGGTAACAGTGTGTCAGTTCTGAGCGGCATTTTGCCGTCCCGGAAGAACGAATCACGGACAAGCCCTGGAATCCAACCCGCGTGGCCTGCTGACTCCAGGCTGCACGCTCCCGTTGCACACTATGAGAACAAACGGGGAGACTCCCAAGATCATTAAAGCTGTTGGTTTCCCTTCACTAAGAACAGTGAATGGATTGAGAAGAAAAGACCGAGGGCTGGTCCAGGGAGACCGTAGACGAAGGAAGGCTCGAGACCGGGGACAAAGAAAGGCTTGATGTCTCAGTGGCCTCATGCTGCCTGTTCTGCAGTGGCCATGGAGGGACTGGAGGCTGTAGCCCAAGCTCCGAGCTCACAGGTCACAGCGAGACAGGGGACGAGCCCTTCTGAGAGCCACGTGGCTGGAGGGAGCAGGACTGAATGGGCAGGCTGGGCCCTAGTCGACGTCACCATCACAGGTGCTGAGGCTATTGAAACGATGATGCCACCAGGAACCTGAGTCTGGGGACGGGGTGAGCAGTGGCCCAGCCTCTGGGAGACCTTCCTGAGAACCTCCAGGGAGATGCAGCCACTGCCCTCCATGCCTTTCTGAATCCTCCCCCTACCCCCACCCTAGCGCCACTTCGATCTCGGGGAAGCACGTTGATCTGAACGCCAGAAGCATTTCCAATGTTTCTGCAGTTTCTGCTCACGAAATAGGACTTGCCTCATCCAGGCTGTACGTACAGCGTGATGCCATGTTCCCACCCCATCCTCTGTGGAATCTTCTGTGTGCCGAGGTCGGGGGAGGCACCAGCTCTGACCATCTCTTCAGAGGGGGTGGGTCACATGGCTCTGTGCCCCTCTGTTCTCAGCCCCCAGGCACTGCACATGCCTGGCCCTGCCCAGCATATCCATCAGCATGGCCTTCAACCCTGGGCTGAAGCATCCCCAGGTCACACGTGCTCACTTGCTGACTTCTCTCCCCATCACAAAACCAGAGGACGAGGTGGGGAGTGGGCCGACCCTGCCCCTGCCTCTCCCTGGAGGTGATGCTGCAGGGGAAGGTGGAGGGCGTGGTCAGCTGGTGATGCCTGCCACAGAGGGCAGAGTAGGGGTGCACTTGTGGTGTCTGCTGCGGAAGGGCAGAGTCTGCTGACGGATCTATTTCAAGAACACTGGCTGAACAGGTAGGGGTGCAAGGCCCATGGGGAACTGGCGGCAAGCGAGGGCCAGCATCGGGATGTCAGCCTTGACCCCAGTTCTGTGCTGGTCATCCTGCCTGAACAGGGTCAGACTGGCCCAAGCACCTGGACACAGTCCCAGCCAGGGCCGCTTCCGATGCCCACAGTCCCAGTTTGAGCAGACGGAGGATCAGCTCACGGGCTGGTAGGAAGTGGCTCTGAGTGGGCTCCAACGGGCTGTTGTGTGGGGTGCATGCCAAGCCTCCTCCAGGGGCAGGACAGCCTGAGTTCCTCGGCTGCTGACTGAGGCCTCTGGCTACCAACCAAGGGGCTCTGGGGCCACCATGGGCCTCCTGGCAAAACGCACTTCCGTTGTCCACCTGGGTTCTGGGCAGGTGGAGCTTCCACGCTGCCCCTCTGTCTGCTTTTGGGGCCAGGCCTGGCCTGGTGTGGGGTCAGCCATGCAGATGCAAGCTGCCCCCAGACAAGGACCCCAGTCTGGGCTCGCAGGGAATGGTCACTGCCCCCGACTCCATTGGCCGGGTCTCCTCAATATCAGCCCACCTGTTTCCTGGTCTCACCCGGGGCCACCTGAGCACGGCCTTGCCTCTCAGTGAAGGGCAGTGCTACACTGACCCAGAGAGGGGGCTGGGAAGGGCCTGGGGTCCACGAACATGCCAGGGCGGCACCACCGGTCCCTGGAGGGTCCCCGTGCCCCCCAGGCACCTGCTGACCTGGCCTCTGAGCCACTGCGTGACCTGAGGCAACCACTCCCCGCTCTGGTCCCAGGGCCCTCATCTGTGCCAGGATGAACACATCCCTGCCGGTGTCTGACAGAACAGACACAGCTCTGACGCAGGTGTGGTGTCAGCGCTGGTGTCACTGGGCTAGTAATTTCTGGTATAACGAGCCGCCTTGGCCATGCACAAGGCCGGGATGGACCTTGCCTTAGGCGGACGATGTGCCCTCCTGGCCGAGGACCCTAAAGTCTCTGGGCTGCACGCTCGAGAGCCTCACAATGGGGCTGGAACCCCGCCAGAGGAGGGCAGGCACCCATGCCCTCCAGGCCGGGTGCAGGTCCTCAGCTGGGCAGAGTCCGAAGGGGCAGTTCACGTGGGGGCGGGAGGGGAAGGGGTGGTTCGAGAGGGGCCACTCACCTTCTCCAGTTTGGAGAGAGCTAGAGAGTAGCTGTCCTTGGCGCGAAACTGCATGAACCGCATGTTGGACGGGTGGGTGAGCTCGGTCGTGATGCTGAGACTGGGGAAGAGCCTGGGGGGTGGGTGGGCCCGGTCACGGACGTGGGGAGGGGCTCTGGGTGGGGCCCCTGGCCACCGATGAGGGGGAGCTCAGGGCGGCCCAAGCGCCTCACCGGAACATCGTCTGCACGTTGACGATGGTCTTGGCGTCGGCCATGTAGTCCTCCTCGGCACTCATGGTGCTCTCCTTGTCCGCCACCACCAGATTGTCCGCGTAGATGACGCCGCACCGCAGCAGGCTGTCCAGGCTGTGGGGACATGCCCGTGGGTGTGGCCGCCCCCTGCTCGGCCCTGGGCGCCCGCCCGGGCAGAGGGCAGTGGGGCGGGGGTCCTCCTGCCAAGAGGCGCCTTACTTGTCCACGGAGCCCTCCATGTAGTACACCATGGGAAAGCAGCAGATGGCCTCCAGGAAGTGGTGGTCGGGCCTGTGGGCACAGCACGGCCTGCAGGCGTCCACCCGGCTCCCCCACCCAACACCAGTTTTGACCTGGGCAGAGCAGGGGCCCCAGGACCGTGATGGCTTGGACAGGGGGGGCCTTTAGAGGCCAACGGGGCTGCTCTTTATTGTCCCTGAGAGGAAACCAAGGCTCCAGGAGGCAGGACAGCTGAGACTGGACCCTGAGCTCTGGGCTGGCAGCCCTCTGGGGGTAGAGGTGCTGGGGGTGCACTCTGGGGGAGGTTCATGGTCATGGGGAGGATGATGGAGCAGCACCAGGGTGTGGGAGGGGGAAGGCGGGGTGGGGCCGCTCCCCCCACTCCCCGCCAAAGGTGAGGGCATCCGCGCCCTGCCCTCTCTGCCCCTCACTTGTTGTCCAGCAGCAGCACAATGGGGTTGAGCTCCCGGCGAGGCCGGTAGTAGGCGCGCAGCGGCACGATGAAGTTGTACAGCCCGTTGCCCGCTGTCTCCGCCGAGACAATGATCAGCTTGTTCTTGAAGCCGTAGGCCTTGGCGTCTTCGTAGCTGTTGTGCTTGCAGCCCTGGAAGGGGAGAACGCTGGAATTAACCATGGAGGGGGAGGGAGGGTGCTCCAGGGAAGCCTGAGGCCAAATGGCACCTGGTGTCACCAGGGCTACAGGCCACCCATCCACCATACCCCGCAGAGCGAGCTGGGGCCCAGTGGGGATGGGAAGGGAGGTGTCTGTGTGAGCTTGTGGCCTTAGCAGATGCAGACACAGATGTGTCTGCGTGGACACATTTGTGTTTGTGCACATTTTGTCTTGTGTGTACACATTCTGTAGCGTGTGCATGTGTGTACACATTTTGTACGTGTGTGCACATTTCTGATGTGTATAACATTCTTTCGTGTGTGCACACGTCTTCTGTGTATGCACATTCTCTCATGTGCATACACACATTTTTGAGTGTGCGTGTTGTCCTGTGTGTACACATTCTGTAGGGTGTGCATTTGTATACATGTTTTGTGTGTGTTGTTGCTAAGTCGCTTCAGTCGTGTCTGACTCTGTGCGACCCCATAGACGGCAGCCAACCAGGCTCCCCCGTCCCTGGGATCCTCCAGGCAAGAACACTGGAGTGGGTTGCCGTTTCCTTCTCCAATGCATGAAAGTGAAAAGCGAAAGTGAAGTCACTCAGTCGTGTCCGACTCAGCGACCCCATGGACCGCAGCCTACCGGGCTCCTCCATACCTGGGGTTTTCCAGGCAAGAGTACCAGAGTGGGGGGCCATTGCCTTCTCTGTACACATACATTTTGTCATGTATGTGTGTGCACAGTGTGTGCATGTGTGTACATGGTTTGTATGTGTGTGCACATTTCTTATGTGTATAACATTCTCTAGTGTGTACACACGTCATGTGTATACACATTCTCTTATGTGTGTATGTAGACACATTTTGTGTGTGCATGTTGTCATGTGTACACATTCTGTACTGTGTGCATGTGTATACATGTGTGTATACACACATTTTGTCATGTATATGCACATTCCATAGTGTGTGCATGTGTGTACATGTTTTGTATGTATGTGCACATTTCTTATGTGTATAACATTCTTTTCTGTGTGCACATATCTTATGTGTATACACATTCTCTCATGTGTGTATACACATTTTTGAATGTGCATGTTGTCATGTGTGTACACATTCTGTAGTGTGTGCATATGTGTACATGGCTTGTATGTGTGTGCACATTTATGTGTCTAACATTCTCGTGTGTACATGTCTTATGTGTATACACACGTCTTATGTGTATACACATTCTCTCGTGTATACACATTTTGTGTGTGCATGTTTTGTCATGTGTACACATTCTTACTGTGTGCATGTGTATACGTGTGTGTACATACATTTTGTCATGTGTACACACATTCCAGTGTGTGCATGTGTGTACACATTTTGTGTGCACATGTTCTGCCGTGTGTGCATGTTCTGTAGCGTGTGCAGATGTAAACATGCTTGTGTGTACATGTTTTGTCGTGTGTGTACATTGTGTTGTGTGCATGTGTATGTTTTGTGTGCACACACGTTTTGTCATGTGTATACATTCTGTCAAGTGGTGTGTACACATTTTGTGTGTGTGTGCACATTTTGTCATGTGTGTACACATTCTGTTGTGCGTATGCCCACTTTCTAGCTCTCTGAGGAGAGGCTCAGATGTAGGGCAGCAGTGGGCACCCCAAATCTCCATCTTGCTTCTAAACATGGTTTCCACTAACAGGAATCAGGTTTCTCGGAGCAGCAGCCAGTCCCAGGACTGGAGCAGGAACAAGATTGGGGGGGGCAGGCACCATAAGTTCAGAAGCACAGACATCTTCACAGACCAGGAAAAGCGTCAGAAAGACCTGGAGGCCCCATCAGCAAAACCAGGAAAGTCTGAGTGTCAAAACCAGCAGGATCCGCATAGAAAGCCGATGTTGCAGTGATGCACAGTGGGTTTACTGAGCGAAACAGTGAGTCCACACTGATGTACACAAATGGCTAAGAAAGGGGAACAACCTCCTCACAGAGAAAAGTGGACACAATCATGGAAGGAACTAGAACCTGCGATCCATCAACTACAGAGGAAACGCATCAGGGGGTCAGTGATGAGCAGCTTATGTACCCGGCCCCCACGTTGTCTCCCCCCAGTGACATCCTGACTGCAAAGGTGAAGCTGTATTTCCTCCAGGGAGACCAGGTGTGGACCCGAACCACGTGCTCTAAGGCAGCATTGCAGGGAGGCCTCCAGAGGATGTGGCACCTTTGGGGGGACCAGCCCCTGCCCCATGCAAAGGCTGAGTTGCCGCCCTTCAGGGACGCTCCACCAAATCGATGACTACGCTCACCAAATACGGGAGAAACCCAGGGAAGGTGGGGGCGAGGAGCCTTGAGATGGAGGGAGGCATGCATGGCGGGCACACAGAAGTGGGTCAGGACTGGCTCTGGCCAGAAGGGCAGCTGGACTGTGGGCTAAGGGTCCGACACACATCCTGGTGCTGGTAAGTGGACTGTGGTCAGGAGAGGCACCTCTCGCCTCAGACACGCATGCAGATGCAGGAGGGAGGGAATGTGTCCCTCTCAACAACAATAGACACCGGGGAGGTGGACTTGACTCAGGATGTTCTCAGGGTCCCTGCTGCCTCCCCATCTTTGCTGTGACCCACCTTGTCCAGCCGCAGGCAGCAGAAGGGGGCTTTCACGGGCAGGAGGTGGCACAGGGTTGGGGAGCTGCCAATGTAGGGTGAGTTAGGGGGGTAGCCCTTCACATACCTGGAGGGGTGGGAGAGAGAGGAACCTCAGACATGTGCCCCACACCCTGGGTGGCCACACGGGGGCACCAGGCCTCGCAGACCAGACTGGGGTAGGGCACTCAGAGCCTCCCCACAGTCCCTCCTGCACAGGAAGTCCTAGGACCTCTATGTTCAACCCCTCGGCAGGAAGGAGGCTGTGACCAGGACCTCTGTCTGTTCCCTGGAGATCAGAAGAGATTCCATGCAATGCACACACACACACAAACACACACATGAGCTCACACAGGCCTGGGAGCCATGGAAGAGCCTTAAGGGGTTCCCCTACCCTGGTGTTCCCAGTACCCTAACGCTGGGGCAGATGCTGGCCCTCGGCCCCTGTTCTACTGGCGGCCAGGCTAGACTGGTTGTCCCACAGGCTGCCCCCCACCTTCCAGCTGTCCCCCGAGTGCCCAGTGCAGACATGTGGGGTGGTAGGCCGCCAGCCACCTGAAGAGGGGCTGGCCTTCTGCTCAGCCTCCAGTTGGCTTAAGGGAGGCAGCGTCAGAGGCCAGTCTGCCACCTGCTCCGAGTGTGCAGGAGCCCTGCAGAGCCCCCTTGATCTTGGAGCCAGTCCCCAGCAGCCTGTCTTTAAAGTATGTTGACCCCACCCCAGGGACAGAGGCAGGAGCAGAGAGTGGCCACAGCACGCTGACAGCCCAGCCGGGAGGGACAGGCTGTGCAGCCCTGTGACTGGCCATGGCCCTGGGGTCAGGTGCTGCCTATCTGTTTGGGGCAAGGCCAAGTGGCTGAGACTCCAGGACACACTGGGGTCTTTTCTGTCTCATGGTCTCAGAGGAAGATCTGGACTCAAACCCAGGGCAGCATGACAGCTCAGTGTGGGCCAGCAGTCTCCAGGCCTGGACGGCACCTCACCCAGGGCTCCGCAGACTGTGCTCAGAGTGCAGCCGCCTCAGTCAAGTAGGCCGTGGTACTCAGGTCTGGCTGCCCGCCCAGAGTGCGAGGCTGAGGAGGATGAGGGGCGAAGGGGGTACAGCACAGCCTTCCTGCCCAGGAGCTGGGGCCCCAGATTCCACTTGCCAAGCAAGGTCTCCGCAGAAGCTGTTTGGAAGCCTGGTTCAGAGCGTGGGTCCAGCCCAGTGCTGGCGGCCCCTCTTCCTGGGCACCAGGCACACACACGCTGTGCCTCCCCTCTCCCGTGGAGCGCATCTGTCCTCCTCCCACCCCAAGACACTCACTCCACCACGGATAGCCCCTCGTCCTCCGACGGCGTCATCTCGTCCTCTGACTGGTCACTCAGCAGGTCGCAGGGCAGCAGGGTCGAGCTGTCGGCCACCTCCAGCACCGGCGCGATGCTGGGCCGCCGGCTGCCCGAGCCATTTTCCGTGGGGAGCGCCAGCTTGCTGCCGCCGCCGCCCCCGCCGCTCGGTGTGGGCCGGCACTCCGTGTTCTGGAGGTCCATGGCCACTGTCCCTAGAACAGAGTGGCTGGACTTGGCTGGCAGCCCCTCTTGGGACTGTCCTGGGGGTGGGGCTTCCCTCCCAGTGCTGACCGTGATGTCCCCACAGGAAGGCAGGGATGACCCCGCCGGACCGATGTGTAAACTGAGGCCCAGAGAGAGGGGGCTTGCCCAGGGTTATGTGCAGGCCTGAGGACCGGGGTCTCCGGGTGGGGCCCCTGCGCGCTTGCCCAGCCGGGAGCGGGCACCTGGCCTCACCCATGGAGGCGATGATGCTGTGCACGGGCAGGCGGGACGAGCCCTCGTACAGCCCCTGCCCCGCGAAGCCCTTCCTCTTCTGCTTTTCCTCCTGCTTGAAGATGAAGGCCGAGTTCTCCTCCTTGGTGATGTTGATGTAGAAGCAGGTGTCGGAGGCCGCCAGGATGTGCCGCGGGCCCGGGTTCAACAGGATGCTCTTGTTGTCCTCGCGCTTCAGGCCGATGAGGCACACGCCGTATCTGGGCGGACGGACGGACGAGGGTGAAGCCCAGAGCAGTCCCTCTCGGGCTCCTCGTGGGGGTCGGGACCTCTTCTCGCTCGACCCGAAGACCCACCGAGGGTTGGCTCAGAGAGAGGTGCTGGGCGCAGGTCTCACGCTGAGTGGGCGGGGCGTCCGGCCCAGAGGCCCCGCCCACCCACCCGATGCCGGGCGAGGCCCCGCCCACTTCCGCCTCCGAGTCCCGCTCAGCGCGCCCTCCCTCCCGGCCTGAACAGGGGGCAAGGGGTCGTACTTCTTGTGCGCGTGGAAGGCGGCGTAGGTGAAGCTCTTGCCCTCGTACTCGCGGAAGAACTTGCTGTCCCCCATGCGCACGTGGTAGACCTCGTTGCCCGAGCAGCGTCCGTACATGCGCTGCCACTGCTCTGGCGAGTCCTGGCCTTCCCTGGGGCGTGGGCAGGACGTCACCCCCACCGTCGCCCCGCCTGGCCTGGCCGCTTCCAGGCTTCCAGGGTGGGTGGAAGCCAACGTGACCCCTGACCCCGCCCCTCCCATCTGTGGGAGACCAGACCCGGGTGTGGCCTGACGGGTCCCTCGGCCAGTTTTAAAGAGCTGTGAACATAATGATCCAGCTTTTAGGGGGCATCAAAAGGTTTCAGAGTCAAGACAGGCTTCTGTGGCCTGTGGGTCCTCTGACATCTGCTTGGTCCCTCCTCGAGGGCCGCCCAGGACCCACAAGGAGCCAAGGCCACCCGTTGGGGTGTCTTGCTAGAGAGAAGATGGCACCCCTCTGTCCCAGGGCAGCCCCTCACCTCCCACTCTACCTGGGACCCCAGCTCAGGTGCTGAACACCAACGTGCCTTCTCTCACAGGCCAAGCGTGTCCCCCCCAACCACCCCCCACCCCTGCCCCTATCGCTGTTTCTAGACTCGGTGGCTCTCCTGAGCCCTCCCCCCTCACACCGCACTAGGCCCTCTGCTCCATGGAGGGCCCTGCCTGTGATTCCCTGCAGCCCCAAGGCCGCCCCTAGCTCCCACTCCTCAAGTGGCAAGGCACCTACGGCTTCCCAGCTGGGTCCTCCCAGGTCGCCACCCCCTCCCATCACAGGCTCCTCAACACATCCCTTGCCTCCAGGGTCTGCTCCTCTCCGGGGCAGCACACCGCATGCCACGTGGTGCTCCCGGGACAGAACTCACTGGCCGCGGGACGTGTGCACCAGCAGGGTGATGAGGGTGGACGTGGCCGGGCAGATGCAGTTGAGGGCCAGCATGGCGTACTTGCACTCCTCCTCGCACACCACGTGCTCTGCGGGCAGGCAGGTCAGCGTCACTGAGCGGCTCTCACTATCCCCCACGGTAGGCGCCCCCTTGTCTCCCTAGAAGGCTCCCTCCAGCGCCCCACCTTCCCGAGCCTGTTAATTCTACAGGCTCTTCTGTGCTTGTTTCCCTGGCTTGGCCGAGAGCTCCAGGGCTGGGGGTGGGGGGAGGGAGCTGGCAACACCTTTTGCCCCCCAGGTGTCCAGGATAGATCTACTCACCTTAGAGGTGCTCATCAGACGGTGTTCCTGCCCCTCCCCCGCCCTTGGCCCCTGCCCTCACTGACCCCCAGGCTCCCAGGTGCAGCACCTGCATGGGCTCTGCCTCAACCCCACCCCTACCCCAGCATGCTCCCCTTGGAGCACACGGGTGCCCCCCTCCTGGCCAAACGCACCTGCAAACTTGACATGAAACTTGTTCTCAGGCTTGAGGATCTGGACGTAGAGGGGGCAGTTCGGGGCGAAGTCCTTCACGGCCCAGGCACGCAGGATGGTCTGGTGGTCCTGAGCAGGGAGGCCACGGTCACTGCTGAGGGCAGCCAGCAGGCTGGGGGAGGGGCACTTGCCCTTCTGGCTGGCGGGCAGGTGGGGGGCCGGTGGCCGGGGGGCACTCACCGCCGCGGTGCGGTCCACCTCGTTCCGGCTGCTGAGAATAAAGCAGGCCTCCCCGTTGTCCATCCTGCAAAGCACCAGGTCTGTCTGGGCCGTCAGGACCCCGCCTCGCTCTGACCAGCCCTGGACGGGCTGAGGATGGGCCCCTACACACTCAGGGTGGGGCTGGGGCGTGGAAGAGGGTGCAGTTGGTGGCAGAGATGCTGCAGCCCGCCTGCTGTCCTGTGCCCTCCTGGGACAGGCTGCCAGAGGTCTGGGGGTGGCCAGGTCTGCTCCCCTCATGCCCCGCCCCCAGCCCCTGGCTGCAGAAAGGCCGCCTGAGAGAGGGTCCACTTGCCCCAGGGCAGGGAGGCCTGGCGCCTCCCTCCCCATCACCCTGCACCCCCTACTGGTCCCTGTCGGGCCCTTGATTCCTGGGCTCAGGAGATGGGTGGATGGGGCCCCTGGCTACCCAGGCTCCTGCCGCCTTGGCCTCCGTACAACCCACATGTCACCATTTCCCCACGAAGGTTACATCAGGCTCTGTAATAAAATGGTGACGAGTGGCAGGGGGATGGGGGGGGGCCCTCCGGGGGTGGGTGACCCCCTCCCAGGTGTCTCAGAATGTGCTGCAGCAGATTCTGGAAAGTTCTGTTCACAACTCAGTCTCCTTACCTCAAGTCACCCTGTCACCTCGTCTTTATAAGAATATCCACCCACAGCCTCAGCCTCCCACCCAAGGCGCAGCAGTATGCAGCCCCCGCCTCGCCCCCAAACAAATAGCCAGGCAGGTGGGAGAGGAGCTGGTGTGCTTGCCCAGGAGGCTGTGCAGGGGTCAGTGAGGGGCCCGGCTGGCCTGGACTGGCAGCAGGCACAAAGCTGGAGCTGCCGCCCGGCTGATGGCCCCTCCCGGCTGGCGCGGCGGCTGGCGGGCGCAGGACCGCACCCTCCCCGCACCCGGGCGCTCACTTGGCCCGCATAAGGTCCTGATCCTTGAGCGCGGAGCCCTGGAGGTAGATGACCCGCTGGGACCACAGGGGGATCTGCAGGACCCTGCGAACCTGGATGTCCATCTCCGTGGGGCACAGGATGACGACGTAGTAGTCCTGCAGGTAGGGCACCGTCAGCCCCCTGGCAAGCTCGCCGGCTCCCTGTCCACCCTGCCTTCCTACTGTTTTCACCTCCGTATATCCTCTCGGGACCCTCGGCCTTCTCTGTGACGGCAGGAAGGAAAGGCAGGACGCCACAGACCCACCCCCTACAATGTGGAAGACCATCCAGACTCCACCCCACAGGCAGGCAAACAGAGGCCCCCAGGGTTCAGGGGGTTCTGGGTCCGGATGGGGCTGTGGGCGGGGCCTCAGCGCAGCCGTGGGTGGGGCCGTGGGCGGGGCCTCACCTGCAACCGTGGATGCGCGTAGAATTCGTTCAAAAAGTCCATGAGCAGGTCGATCTTGAGGGAGCTCACGCACAGGATCACATGCTTCTCCGTCTGGGCCCGGTGACGGCTGTAGTTGCCCCCCGACTTCTGCCGCTCCATCCACAGGTAGACGAGTTCCTCAAACTGCAGGTAGAGCGTGTGAGCGCCAGGTGACCTGGGGCTCCAGGAAGTGTGACAGCCCGTGCCGGGCACGAAGGCTGGAGACCAGAGCAGGCCAGAGGAGGCAGGGCGAGAATGGAGCCCCATCCCGAGCATGTCCCGGAAGGCCTTGGATATTTGTGGCACAGGTAACCCAAGGGGCCAGGTGGGGGGCACAGTGGATGGTCCGGCCCGTGTGTGGGGTAGCAGATAAGCGGCAGGTCCAGCTCCCGGCCCCAGATGGCCAGCTGATCGTTAGTGGATGCTAAAGCATGTACTCTGGACATCCAGGTAACTACATGACCTTTGGGTCTCTGTCCACTCCTGAGACATTTGGAGAAACCTGGATGCGTCTTAGGGAATTCTCAGCCACAGAATAGGAACCCAGACTTCCCATATGGAAGGAACACTTTGAGTACCGTGGTTCTGAGCCCAAGTCAAGGTTATGGGTGATTCGAGGCAGCAGCCTGCATCTACTCTGGCCCACACCTCCTGACTATGAGCTCTGGGTGTTAGGAACCCTTTTTAAAAATAGAACAATGACAGAGACATAAAGGTGGGCGGGGTGAGGGGGATGCCAGGGCCCTTCGGAGCTGTCCGCGGTGCTGACCCACTCAGGGCTTCCCTCTACAGTCTGATTCCACGTCTGTAGGTGACAGCCAGGTCCCATGAAAGTCTCTGACTGTTTTCAGCCCAAGCACTGAGGTCGTTCATTTTTCCCATATGATTTAAAATCAGTGCCAGCAGCCACCTCCACTCACGCTCACCTGCTCTGGTCGATGTACTATATTTAGGTTGAGATCATCTCATTGAATTTATTGAGTACCTATTAGGTTCTACTAACAAGACCCTATGCCCTTGAAGCACAGAACTGGGTCCTGCTGGGAGGGGCCAGAGACTCCAGGGTGATCCCCGAGACCTGTGCAGTCGGGGCTCTGACGGCAGACGCTTGGGTTCCAGCCCCATGTGGCACAGGTGCGCAGCTCTTCTCCAAAGTGGCCTGACAGTGCCTGTCTCCCAGGGCTGCAGCGAGGGGCAAATGGCCTAGTTGTAAAGGACCCAACAATGACCCCTGAAATCCTGCCCACCCAGAACCTCTGAATGTGACCTTATGTGGAATAGGGTCTTTGCAGAGGTAATGCATTAAGATGAGATCAGACAGAATTAGTGAAGTGAAAGTTACTCAGTCGTGTCCGACTCTCTGTGATCCCATAGACTATACAATCTATGGAATTCTCCAGGCCAGAATACTGGAGTGGGTAGCCTTTCCCTTCTCCTAACCCAGGATCTTCCCAACCCAGGAATCGAACTGGGGTCTCCTGCATTGCAGAGGGATTCTTGACCACTGAGCCAGTGGAGAAGCCCGTAAGAGATTCAGTTCCTCTGGTTCGAGCCCCCAGCCTTCATTTGTGGGGGGCTTTGTTCCAACAGCTACAGGAAGCACCATGTGACGACTCAGCCCCGAGCGGGGGGGATGTTGTCAGCTGTTGTCACTGTTACTCTGGGAGGGACATTTACCGGTGGGCGTTTTCACTGTCATCATCTCTAAGGACACTAACTGGTGAACGTGGTTTAAGGAAGAATGAAGGACAGGGGCTTCCCTGACGATCCAGTGGCTAAGACTCCAAGCTCCCAGTGCAGAGGGCCTGGGTTTGATCCCTGGTCAGGGAACTAGATCCCACATGCCACAGCTAAAGATCCTGCAAGTCACAATGAAGATCGAAGAGCCCACAAGCTGCAACTAAGGCCTGGTGCAGGCAAATAAAGAAATAGTAAATGAAAAAGGAAGAACGCCGGATGGTGACTGGGACCATCCTTTTTCATCACTGATAGAGGGTGACGCTGGCTTTCCTGGCAGGTACAGGGCACTCTGGATTGGCGGAAGTGGGGAAGGTGTCAGCTGGGGCTGGGGTTCTGAGCTATTGAGTGGGGGTGGGAATGGGCGTGAGGAGTTGAGCTCAAAGTCAGCAGAGGACCCCTGGGTCGACTGGGCCCTGCTTAGCCACAGTTAGGTGCCTCCCCTGCCCCCATCCCCCCAAACCCCAAGTGTCCACCACGAGGTCTGTCTCCCTACAGTCTGTCCTGATCCTTCCCTGGACCTTTTCCTGCCCTCTTAAGGGCTGCAGGGGGCAGTGCCTACAGCTGCCTGGTCCCCCTCTGGGCCTCTACCTTTTATCTAAACACAGGTGGAGTCCCGCACTGCCCCCACAGTGCTCAGCTGGCAGGTCGGCCTTGGTGACAGGTGACAGGAGACAGGAAGCAGCTGCTGCTGCACCGGCTGAGCACTCCTGACTCCCAGCCTGAGGGAGACCCTGGCAGCCCCTCCTGCTGCACACTCGGCAAAGGTCCTGGGGAGCCGTCTGAGAGCGCCACTCCCCGCCCCGTCCTGACGCAGCAGCCTCACTGATCACAGACCCCACCAGGAAGCCGTGTCCCCCACCCCCATTGGCGCTGCTCCTGGGTGGGGCTCACCTGCAGTGGGAGCACCACCAGGGCCACGCAGATCATGATGACCACCAGCAGCTGGGACGGCCAGATCTTGGGTGTCACGTCCCCGTAGCCCACGGTGGAGAAGGTGACGATGCAGAAGTAGAAGGACGTCAGGAGGGACAGGTTGTCGCCCGCGCGCTCCAGGTGCTGGATGCCGCAGGTCCTAGAGCCGGGGAGGGGCGGCGGTGGGGCCTCGGCCACCCGGCTCCCAGAGTGAGGCTCTGCCTGCCCGCAGCTCCTTGTCATTTGTCACCCCCACGGCCCACAGCCTGGGCCTGAGTCCAGCCGGGCGCTTCCCAACCCCGGCCTACAGAGCTGGCACACCCAGCACTTCCCTCCTACCTGACCTTCCTTTCTGGCCCCGAGGCTCCTTTGAGGCCCTTGGAAAACTGGCCACGAGCGTGGACATAGCACTGCGTGGGCTCAGTGTGAGCTTGAGGTCCGAGGGGGCGGATGTGGCCCCGCAGGCTGTGAGCTCCACCTGCCACCCACCCCAGAGCCTCATCCTCACCCAGGGGTCAGACGGCATGGGGCACACGCAGCCCCCTGCCCAGCACAGAGCTGGACAGTCCTCCTTGCCACTCCAGTGGCCCCACGTCCTGTCCCCAGGCTGGGAGGTGCTGCTGGCAGGGCCTGGGGGGCCCACAGTCCACACACGGGGCAGCACTCAGGGACCCTCCCCAGGGTGGACGCTCTGGCTGCAGGGAGGGGGCGGGCTGAATCACCCTGGAGTTTCCCACCCTGCAGACACCCCAGCCTGCTCCACTCAGGTCTGTGTGTTTTTTTGGTGGGGGGTAGGGAGGGTAGGAGGCACGTGGCCTTGGGGCCTCCCCTGTCCTGGCCTGGGGCAGGCATGCAGGGGGACGGGGTCTCCCCTTCAGGCCCCCCACCTCTCACTCTGGCAGCTCCCAGACCTTATTCTCAGCTGGGCATTGAGCCCAGGGTCCCCACCCGGCCGAGAACCAGTGCCCCTCCCCCACGTCCTGGACCCTGGAGGAGCTGGACTTGGGCAGCTCTGGTCTGGAACATGGGCCCTGAACTGCCTCCTGGCCCTCCGTCCCAGTTGGGCCGCCTCCTGCCACTCTGAGGCCCGCCTGGCCTGTTGGATGCAAGGGCCCAGGTCTACCTGGGATGGGCGGGCGGCCGCTTGCAGGGACTCACCCCGTGAAGACCAGGCACAGCAGGGTGCAGAAGAGGATAAGGACCTGGTTGAACATGGCCGACTGCGAGCGCAGGATGGCGCGGTGGAAGTCATTCTGCGGGACGGGACACGGTGCCATCAGCGGCTCAGCCTGGGCTGGAGCCCACGGCCCTTCCCGCCGCAGGCCCCGGACACACACAGGTGAGCGAGCAGGGGAAGGACTCCGTCTGACCTCAGCTCTCTCGCTCCCTGCCATGTATAGGCCAGAGGCCGTGATCTCAGCCCCGACCCCTCCCTTTGCAGCTGGGATGGGGTGAGCCAAGGCCTGGGCTGGTGGGTGTATGGCGGGGGGCGCCCTGGGAGGAAATGGTCCTTGCTCAGCACAGGGGCTGCCATGACCGGGGTCCTGGGGCCCACCCTCTCTCGTGTGCATGTTCACCCTCTTCCTTCCCCAGCCATGATTCCGGGGGCAGGGACAGGCCTGAGTGACTGTCCCCGGGGCATCAGGGATGGGGCTCCGGCTGGTCAGGAAGGAGGCGTGAGGGCCTCTTGTGGTGACAGGCACATGTGTCCGCCAGTCACCGGCCTGGGCACCAAGGGAGCGGGCCAGCTCCCCTGGGCCAGGACCAGGGCATGGCAAGCAGTGCCCCGGGGTCCTGGGGAACCTCACAAAGCTGAGGCAGTGGTGGGGGTGGGGGGCAGGGAGTGGCTTACGATCATATTCTCCAGGGCGTGCTTGGCCAGCCAGCAGTTCAGAAACACAGGGATGAACAGGTTCCGCAGCGGCGGCCAGAATATCTGCGGAGGAGACGGGTCAGGGGGCAGGGGTCTCGGTGGCCCCTGCCTCGGCCGGCGGCTCACCCACCGTGATGATGAAGGGCAGCGTGTTGATCATCTCCAGGATGAAGGACACGCGGAAGATCTGCTCCCAGATGTTGCCCTGGGGAGCCAAGGGGGTGGGCTTCAGAGTGGGTGGAGAGGAGGGGGCACCGGGGTGGGGCGGGGGCTGAGGAGAGAGACAAACTGAGCCAGTGGGAAGTCAAGGGGTGAGACCGAGAGCTGAGGGAAGGGGTGCAAGGGGCTGGAGGAGGGGGCTGGTGGAGGGTGTCAGTGGCGGGGCCCCCTGGGGCAGGGCCAGGCCTGGGGGCACTCACTTTGTAGCTGAGGTAAATGAGAAGCATGGTCTCCAGGAAGCTGATGATGGCCACGATGACCTGAGGAAGGGCGATAATGGAGCCTCTGAGCAGGGCCAGGTGGGCAGCAGGGCCCACCCAGAGCCGTGCGCCCCCACACCCCACTCACCTGAATGGCCCACAGAGCCACCTTCCTCTCCACCCACAGGATGGGGGCCCTGAGGAGAGAGGGAGGTGAGCCCCAGGCTGGGGGTCCCCAGCCATACGGGCCTCCGCGGATCCCAGGCTGCTCCTTGAGCTGGACAGTGGGCGGCAGCCTTGCCCTCGAGGGGCTGAGAGCAGGAGGGGAGGGGGGCTTCCTCCAGAAAGGAGGCCTCGGGCAGGGGCCTGTGAGACCAGGGCCTGAGCAAGGCTGCTCTGGGGACAGGCCTGGCGGCCCCAGGAGGCCACTGTTTCTCATCCAGGTTCCTGTGCCTCTGCACGGGGACTGTACTGGTCATCCAAGCTCTCGGGTTTCCTGACCTCAGGTCCTTCCTTGACTATAACCCACGTAGCTTCCTTGAGGAGAGTGACATAGGGGAGGGGGTGTTCCTGCCCAGACGCAGCCTCTGGACAAAGGTTGGGGTGAGACCAGCATGAGGGGCCAGATGGCCGAGCTCCGCGCTGACCCTGCCCACCCTCCCCAGGCCCAGATGGCCAAGGCCTGACCCTCGGGGGCCCTTGCTGCAGCCGGGGTGTCAGGCAGTGACTTTCTCCACCGAAGGACAGAGACTGAAATCCCCAGGCCTTCCTTTGGGCGGGAGTCGGGCTGGGCTCAGAAGCTGTCCTGCCCACACTGGGCCAGAAAGGAAGGGCTTCCAGGGCCAGATGTGAAGGGAGGGGCTAGCGTGTCCCTACGTGTCCCTGCAATCCTAACCCTCTTGCCTCCCAGGGACAGGTGACCGGGCTGGGAACAGTGGCCAGGGCCTGGCAGATCCATCCTGCTGCTGTGGAGGGCCACGACTGACCTGCAAGGCTGGGCCGGGGTGCCAAGGGAGGGGTGTGAGTGAGAGAGTAAGGCCGAGAGCGGGGCTGTGGGTTTGGGGAGGCTGGAAGGGAGATGCCTCCATCAGGGCCAAGGCCCTGGAGCTCGTCCTAGCCTCCGGCCCAGGCGCCCCCGCTGCTCTGGGGTCACTTCTCACTGCCTGAATGCGGCACCTGCTCTCTTTGGCCAAAGGCTCATGAATTGCAGAGGCAGCAGCCGATCCTCCCTGCCTGTCTCCTCTCACCCAGGGCCCCTGGGGCTGGAGGGCATCACAGAAGTGCGCTGGGCCAAGCCGGCTCCTGGTGACACCCGCTGTCACCCTTAGGTTGCTCCCAGGGTCTCGGGCCGTACCCCGCGGGGCCGGCCCAGTGTTGCTACGGCTCAGCCAGGTCCTGCGGATCCCAGGAGGCTCTCTGGCTGTGACTGGGCATCTGTCCCGGGGGCCCGGGCAGCGTCACCCTCTGGCCACCCCGCCCCGCCCCGGACCTCTGAGCAGGAACTGGGAGGCACACTCACCAGTTGATCTCGGAGGACGACTCATTGAAGGTATAATTCTGCTTCGGGCAGCCCCAGCTGTGGAGAGACAGAGCTGGCCCCCGCAGCCCTCCCAGCACTGCCCCCGCAGGCACCAGACCCTTCCGGGACTGCCACGGGCTCAGGGCATTTGCGGGGCACTCTCCCCAACCTAGGGCCAGGCCCTGCATCTCAGATGGGTGTCTGAATTCTAACACTCAGGGACAAAAGCCTGCTTCCACCCCGCAGAGGCTGTATGGAGGGTCTCTGAGGAGGGGGGTCTCTGAGGAGGAGGGGCAGGGGGAGGGTCTCTGGGGAGGAGGAGCAGGGGGAGGGTATCTGAGGAGGAGGCTCTCTGAGGAGGAGGGCAGGTATCAAGATCATCCCCAAGAAAAAGAAATGCAAAAAGGCAAAATGGTTGTCTGAAGAGGCCTTACAAATAGCTAAGAAGAGATTCGAAAGGCAAAGGAGAAAAGGAAAGATATACCCATTTGAATGCAGAGTTCCAAAGAACAAAAAGGAGAGATAAGAAAGCCTTTTTCAGGGATCAATGCAAAGAAATAGAAGAAAACAACAGAATGGGAAAGACTAGAGATCTCTTCAAGAAAATTACAGACACTGAGGGGACATTTCATGCAAAGATGGGCTCAATAAAGGACAGAAATGGTATGGACTTAACAGAGGCAGAAGATATTAAGAAGAGGTGGCAAGAATACACAGAAGAACTGTACAAAAAAGATCTTCATGACCCAGATAATCACGATGGTGTGATCACTCACCTAGAGCCAGACATCCTGGAATGTGAAGTCAGTGGGCCTTAGGAACATCACTACAAACAAAGCTAGTGGAGGTGAAAGAATTCCAGTGGAGCTATTTCAAATCCTGAAAGATGATGCTGTGAAAGTACTGCACTCAATATGCCAGCAAATTTGGAAAACTCAGCAGTGGCCAAGGGACTGGAAAAGGTCAGTTTTCATTCCAATCCCAAAGAAAAGCAATGCCAAAGAATGCTCAAACTACCACACAATTGCACTCATCTCACACGCTGGTAAAGTAATGCTCAAAATTCTCCAAGCCAGGCTTCAACAGTATGTGAACCGTGAACTTCCAGATGTTCAAGCTGGATTTAGAAAAGGCGGAGGAACCAGAGATCAAATTGCCAACATCCACTGGATCATTGAAAAAGCAAGAGAATTCTAGAAAAACATCTACTTCTGCTTTATTGGCTATGCCAAAGCTTTTGACTGTGTTCAGTTTAGTCGCTCAGTCGTTTGACTGTATGGACCCCAACAAACTCTGGAAAATTCTGAAAGAGATGGGAATATCAGACCACCTGACCTGCCTCTTGAGAAACCTGTATGCAGGTCAGGAAGCCACAGTTAGAACTGGACATGGAACAACAGACTGGTTCCAAATAGGGAAAGGAATATGTCAAGGCTGTGTATTGTCACCCTGTTTATTTAACTTATATGCAGAGGACATCATGAGAAACGCTGGGCTGGATGAAGCACAAGCTGGAGTCAAGATCGCCGGGAGAAACATCAATAACTTCAGATATGCAAATGACACCACCCTTAGAGTTAGAAAGCAAACTGAAGAGTCTATTAATGAAAGTGAAAGAGGAGACCAAAAAAGGTGGCTTAAAACTCAACATTCAGAAAACTAAGATCATTGCATCCGGTCCCATCACTTCATGGCAAATAGATGGAGAAACAGTGGAAACAGTGTCAGACTTTATTTTGGGGGACTCCAGAATCACTGCAGATGGTGACTGCAGCCATGAAATTAAAAGACGCTTGCTCCTTGGAAGAAAAGTTATGACCGACCTAGGCAGCATGTTAAAAAGCAGAGACATTACTGTGCCAACAAAGGTCCATCTGGTCAAAGCTATGGTTTTTCCAGCAGTCATGTATGGATGTGAGAGTTGAACTATAAAGAAGGCTGAGGGCCAAAGCATTGATGCTTTTGAGCTGTGTTGTTGGAGAAGACTCTTCAGAGTCCCTTTGCAAGGAGATCCATCCTAAAGGAAATCAGTCCTGAATATTCACTGGAAGGACTGATGCTGAAGCTGAAACGCCAGTACTTTGGCCACCTCATGCCAAGAGCTGACTAATTAGAAAAGACCCTGATGTTGGGAAAGATTGAAGACAGGAGGAGGAGGGGACAACAAAGGATGAGATGGTTGGATGGCATCACCTACTCAATGGACATAAGTTTGAGTAAACTCTGGGAGTTGGCGATGGACAGGGAGGCCTGGCGTGCTGCAGTCCATGGGGTTGTCCTGAAAGAGTCTGAGAGGCTGAACTGAACTGAACTGAGGAGGGTCTCTGAGGAGGGTCTCTGAGAAGGAGGGGCAGAAGAGGGTCTCTGAGGGGGAGGTCTCTGAGGAGGAGGGCCTCTGAGGGGCGGTCTCTGAGGGGGCGGGCCCCTGAGGGGGCGGGTCTCTGAGGAGGAGGAGGGGAGGGGCAGGGGGAGAGGCCAGCCGGGTAGGCGATCACCAGCCACCAGCGGGGAGCCCGGGAAGGGGCTGGGGGCTCCACCTGGGCTTGCGGCAGGGGAAGGGCTGTGCGCGGCCAGAGACGGACCTGGAGCCCTCAGGGCCTGCCGGAGGCCAGAACTGCCGAAACGAGGCTGGACAGTGTGTGTGCGACACGGAGAGAAAGCCACGCTCCTGCCCAGTGTGCTGACTAAGAAGCAGGTTCCCTAAGTCACTCCTGAGGAGGAGCTTCCCCAAGCCACCGGGTCACCCCGCACTGGGAAGGGGGCAGGGGCCTGGCTGCCATGCTAGCTCTGCCCCAGATTACAGCCAAAGCCAGGTCTCCGAGCTACAGGACCTAACTCTCAGGGAGTCCCATGGTGGCAGGTGGCTCCCTCCTCCTTTTTTCTCAATTGGCCCACTTCCTCCTGCACCTGAGCCTGTTGTTGCAAACTCAATACCTATAGGAGTCATGAGCCACCCTTGTATCCATCCACCACCCACCCACGCAGCCATCCTATCCATCTGACCCATCCATCCATCCATCTACATCCAGTGTCCTTATATCACCCACGATCCACCCTTCTATCCATTCATCCATCCGGCCTCCATCCATCCACCATCATCTGTCCGCCCCCACCCCATCCATCCGTTCGTCCATCTTCCATCCATCCACCCTCCACCTCCCATCCACCACCATCATCCAGCCACACACTACCCATCCCTCCGCTCTACCCACGCCTCTCCCAGCCACCATCCGTCCATTTGCTCTCCCACCCACCCACCACGTGCCAGGTGCTGTGCAATGAATACAACAGACCTGGTCTCCCTGGGGATGTAAAGCCAGGTGCCTCGATGTCTCTGGAGGTGGGAGAAGGTGAGATGAACACAGAAAAGTACTCTCAACGTCAGTTAGAGCCCTTCTCAAACCACCACGGTGGGACCTGCCCTCCCACACTCTGGATGAAGACGAGGTCTGTTCTCAGGAGCAGGTGAAAGAGTCTGGCCTGGCGACCCGCCCCACTGCACGTGGGGGTGGGGAAGATGCAAGCTTGCACAGCAACCTTTTACCCCTGCCTCCTTCCCAACTCAGCCAGCAGGAGCCCAGTGGCCAGGCCCTATCCTCCAGTGAGGAGGGGTAGGATCTGCTCTGAGCAGCTGGGGAGACAAGTGACTGACCACATCCTGACTGCAGGGCCCTCGGCCTCTGGACACCCACCCTTAGGGTGAGTGGCAGAACATTTGAGAAAGTCCCCTGCCCACGAGCCCAGAGACCGAGCAGAAGAGGAACATATAAGAAGGAAAGGGTTTCAGACAAACCCCGAGATGCCGACAGCAGGACACCTGCAGCGGGGCTGACGCCTGAAGATGAAGAGTTCTTGGAAATCACAAAACATGGGAGCAGAAGTGAAAACTTCAGCTAGAGGGCTGGAGAGGAAGCCAAGGAAACCCCCAGAAAGAGGAGAAACAGGAGAGAGGACCACTCCAGAACCTTCTGGAACCCCAATCTGGGTAGAGGGAGTCAAGAGAGGCTCCCAGGGCAGATGGGAACCCAGCTGCAGACGAGCCCAGCCCTGCGTGCCCCCAGCTCAGTGTCCACCAGGACCAACGTGGTGCTGAGAAGGGATCACGCCAGGCGTCCCTGAGACGTGACAGACATGGGCACAGAGAGCCAGCCCCACCAGCTTCCAGGGCAGAGAACTGCTTCCCACCAGCAGTGCGAGCAGGACCGCGGGGCCCTCTGGACAACACGAGACAGGAAGCACCTCGTCCAGCTGTGGGCTCTTGGGCATCCGCTCAGGAGGCGCGGGCACTGTGCCCATGGCCCTGCTGGGAAGCCTCACAGCAGGTGTTCCATGTAAATAAGGGAGAGGCCCCAGGGCCGGGAGGGGCAGGGGGAACCAGGGGCGCCCAGGGAAAGGGGCTCACCTCCTCTCCCCACTGAGGCCTGCTACCCCCACCCACCCAGGAGGAGCTGGGGGAGCCAGAGCCCCTTACCAAGACCCCCGGGCGCCCCTGGGCAGGCAGGGAGGGAGTACCCCAGACCCTCTGGGAGGGCTCTGTCTGGGTGCAGCTGTATGTGCAGCCACTGTCCACGGCAAGGACACCCAGTGTCAGCGCCAGCCTGAGGGCTGTGTCCCAGCCATGGCTCTGGGCGGCGGGGCCTGGGGGGGGGTCCCACACACAGACCCCTGTGCAAACCCCATCAGCCTCTGTCACGGCACCGGGAAGGCCCAGCCCCCGGCCCACAGGTCACCCACCATCCGATCCCCAGGGCTGGGTCGTCCAGCAGGACGCGGACAATGTACAGCAGGCAGGTCAGCAGCTTCAGGGAGAAGTTGAACAGCCGGATCCTCAGGCCTGTGGGTGAGGGTGGGTGGGGCAGGCAGTGGTCAGGGCTCCTGGAGTGGCTGGGACTCTGCACCTGGGCTGCTGTACCTGGCTGTCCTGACCAACACTGACCAGGTGGCTCTGTGTTGGGGGGGCTCTGCCAGGCCGGCCTCCGAGAGGCTCCATGCCCTCCTGCCTCATGGACGAGGTGCAGAGTGTCCCTGAGCTGCTGGCCCTGGGGGTGGGCCTGGGGCTTGGGGGAGCAACCTACAGATCAATGGAACAGAACCCACAGGCACCACCTCCGCACCCCATCCTGCATCCCAGGTGGCCAGCCTCCTGCTGGGAAGGCAGGTGGAGGGAGCCCACAGGGCAAAGGGGAGGGCCACACGGTGGTGCCAGGGAGCCCCGTCAGGTGAGGGGCTGAGCTGTGCCCCTGGTGGCCGTGGCTAGCCCTGCCTCCAGGAGGGGCGCACCTCCCCAGGGTCCCGGCATCTCCCACCCTGGAAGGTGGCAAGGAGACAAGGAGCATGCCCATCACCCCGCCCGCTCCAACAGAGGCCCCTCTGCCCTGTGCCCCCAACAGAACCCACTCACTGGATCTTTGGTTTTTGATGAAGAACAGCTTAAGCCTCTCCTTGAAAGTGTTCTCGTTGACGTAGAACTCCACCTGGACCCTGGGGGGCAGGAAGGTGTGGGCTTGGGGTCAGGGGGCTCCAGCCCAAAGCCCCACATTCCCACGTGTCCCCAGTAGACCTGCTGGCTGGTTGCCTCCCTCCCAGAGCCCAGGGCCCTCCAGGCCCTGCAGACGTGCACACTCATGGCCCCCAGCCTGGGCCGTCATGGCAGCTGCCAGGACTACAGGTGGCCTGAGTGGCTGGCCCTTGGCTCAAAACACACCATATGCTTTGCACAGAATGTTCCAGAAGCTGATGGCCAGGTGCTTTTCTGGGAGCCCCTGGTGGCTGTGCCTAGAGGCCCGCTGTAGCCTGTGGGATGGTCAGGGCTGGCAGGGGGCCCTCTCCAGCTGCGGCTGTTGCCCTGGACAATCCTCAGACACACTGAGCCCCTGGGTGGGCACCCAGCCTCCGGGGAACAGGCCACACAAACTAGCAAGAGCAGCCTGTTGAATGAGGAGGCAGATGGGGGAAGGGCCATCTGGTCACCCAGAGTGAGATGGGGCCTGGGAGGACGGGCCGCCGCCCACACCTTAGGTGCAGGCCTGCTGTGGCCGGCCGGGGCATCGTGTTCTACCATAGTGAGAACTCTGGTATTGACAGCAGGCAGGACGGCCACAGCCCTGCCGCCAGGTTCTTGCGCAGGAAGGTCTAGCATTGCCTTCCTCCCGGAAGTGGGTCTGGGGCTGGGACCACCTTGCTCTGGGCTGGCACCTGCTGGCCCCCACACGGCCTCCATTCCAGGCTGCCTCAGCTGCAACGGAGGCTGGTCTCAGGACCTCAGAGTGGCCTGCTGGCATCACTGCCGTTCCCCGCCCCCTGACCAGACAGAGGCACCGGTAGCCTGGGATTTGGGGTGAGGCTTTGTGCCAGGAAGGCCTGGTCCAAGTTACCCAGATGTCAGGTGTAGGCGAGCCAATCCACCCCCAGAGATGTTGTGGAGGTGGGACAAAGCCATCAGGTGAGGCAGCGGCTCACCCACGGCTCTGTGTGATGGTCATGACACACAGAGAGAGGAGGCAGGGACATCCAGCACCCTGGAGGCAGAGTTGTGCTGCCCAAGGAATCCTGGAGGGCTGCATGGAGGAGGTGGCGGTTGAGCAGCTGGGATGCAGGACAGTGGTCCACAGGCAGAGGTGAGGTGCACGCTGGCCCCAGTCCCTGCTCCCCACTCTTGCCCCCATTCAGAGCGGGGGCTCTGAACATCCTCCCCCTCTGGCCAGGCTCCAGCTCTGATCAATGCAGAAATTAATGCCGCTGTCACCTTGAAAGTTTCGTGACACTGCTCTGCCAGGGGCTGGCAACCCCATCATCTTTGAGAAGTGTTTAAAATATTCATTGCTCCCCAAAGTCTGTTCGACCCAAAGCATGTGAAACAGACCTGATGTTCTGGCAGCAGCCGTCTGCACCCGCCCAGGTGGTGGACCCGAGGGAGGGGCTGTGGGCAGAGCCCCAGCACCTTCCTGACCTTTGCAGACTGGGGGGCCCCGGCCTGACCACAGCGGCCACCCCTGGTCACAGGGCTCAAGAAGGGCCCAGGGGGAGGGACAGTGGTGTGGGCCTCCCCACCCTCAGGGCAGCATGCAGTGTGGTCAGCGGGGCAGCAGGACAGGCCTCCCGCAGAGCAGGGTCGAAGCCCAGAGCACCCCCTGGACACTGCGCACCCCGGCACATCTCTGTTAGCCCGCTGTGAGAGGGGATGGGCCGTGCCGCCGGTGCGCCTGATGGTACACCCCAGCCCGCACACCTCTGTGCACCCCACTGTCCGCTGTTCCCAAGCACATTCACTGTACGTCACAGCCCAGCGTACTCCTCACGAATGTGAGTCACTCAGTCGTGTCTGACCCTTTCCAACCCCATGGACTGTAGCCCGCCAGGCTCCTCTGTCCCAGGAATTCTCCAAGCAAGAACACTGGAGTGGGTTGCCATGCCCTCCTCCAGGGGATCGTCCTGACCCAGGGAGCGATCCCAGGTCTCCTGCACTTGCCGGCGGCTTCCGTACCATCTGAGCCACCGGGGAAGCCTGCATGGCTCCTGGTACCTCCCTGAGCACGCCACTGTGCCCTGTGTGCCCCAGCGCAGACCACACCCAGCACACCCCACTGTGCATGGCACCCTCGTGCACCCAGTGCGCCCCAGCACATGGCACTGTGCCTCGCACGGCTCGCCGTACACTGTACTCCAGTACCTCTCTGCACACCCCACTGCACCCCACTGCACCCCCCTAGACCTGAACCCAGCCTCCTCTGTAGGTGCTGCCTGGGGCCAGGTCAGTGGAGCTCCCGAGGGTCCCTGGGGGGAGCTGGTCAACAGCCTTCTCTGTGAAGGAGGGGCTCAGACAACCCGAGCTGGGCCGGGGCCAGGTCAGGGGCAGACACCCCTGAGTGGTGCCCACGTTCCAAGGGACCACATGCCCCCTCACTCTCCTGCCTGCACAGCGAAGCCTCAAGGAGGGGTCCCCCCACTCATGCCCTCCACTTGGGCACCCCTCCCCTGAAAGTCCCTGCCCAGTCAGGATAGTTGATCTGGGACCAGTTACTCCTAGCAATTAGTAGACTAGGAACTGCTCCTAGTAACTGATGTGGACAAGAGACCCACATCACCTGTCAATCCCCTCGCCCAGGCAGCTGTGGACACCGACAGGCCTGGCCTGGGAATCTGAGCCTGGGTGCTGGGGAAATCCACATAGCCGCCTCCACTTTTTTTTTCCTTCTTTTTATTTTGGCTGCACCGCGTGGCATGGGGGATCTTCCCTGAGCAGGGATCGAACCTGTGCCCCTTTACTAGAAGCATGCATCTTAACCCCTGGACTGCCAGGGAAGTCTGTTGCCTCCACGAGCTGTGGCTGCCCACTTCTCCCACCACAAAATGCAAGTTGCAAGCTTTCCCTTTAACCTGAAGTTTAAGGCGGTGGGTGTAATTCAGCTGAGGGCGTGCTCTTGGCTCAGCAAGGCTCCTGAAGGAAATGGCCACCCCGGGGGGCATGGGCCATCTGGCCTGACAGACAGAGCCCTGATCCTCATCTGCATGGCCTCACCTGCCTGAGCCACAGCTGCCTCACCTGGGGAACAGGCAGTGACAGAAACCGCCTGCCCCGGGCATCCTGAGGGTGCCTGGCAGGGCTGCTGCAACTGTGGAGAAATCAAAACAGTCTCCTCTATACCTTGGGTTCTCCCCTGAAAAGTCAGGCTCTGCTGTGCTTAGTCACTCAGTCATGTCCAACTCTTTGTGACCCCATGGACTGTAGCCCGCCAGGCTCCTCTGTCCATGCGATTCTCTAGGCAAGAATACCGGAGTGGGTTGCCATGCCCTCCTCCAGGGGATCTTCCCCACCCAAGGACTGAACCCAGGTCTCCTGCTTTGCAGGGAGATTCTTTACCAACTGAGCCACCAGGGAAGCCCCCAAATCCAGCTAATTGTTGGTTTTCAGAGGAGGATTAAGTGAGAGAGAACCCCTGCCCTTGGCCCTGCCCTGCCCCCCTCTCAGTGGTGCCAGCGATCAGGGCTGGTTTTGTTGAGACCGACTCTGGCCGACACCTATCACTCACATCACCCAGAGGAGATGGTGCTGTGCTATAAGCCCATGTGTGTGGCTGCAGGTGGCACGTGGTGGATGCCCACCAGCTGTGGCTCGAGGCCCCTTGGTGGCCCCGTGGTGGAGCCGGCTGCCAAACCCGTGGAATGCTGCTCTGAGGAGCAGGGGAGGGCCGGGTGGGGGCTAGGAGCTGGGACACCACTAAGAGCTCACACAGCGACGGCCCTGCTAACAAGCTCAAGAGCCCTGGGCAGGGGCAGACGAGGCGTCCACCCCCTATATGCCTGCTCCTGTTCAGCCACTCATTCCTTCAGCGGGCGGCCAGCGGGGAAGGCTGGGCACAGCAGAGGGGCCACTGCTGCTTAGCCCAGGGCGCAGGAAGGTGTCAAGCCCTCGGCAGGCCTAGTTATGGAGCCCTGAGGCTTCCAGGACCCCGGCCTCAGAAGGGCCCTGGGGCATCCCCTGGAGTTAGGCCACGAGCCCCAGGCCAAACCCACACCTGTCCCGGGACAGTCCTCAGCCCTGGTCCGTCTGTCCTGCTCGGAGTGAGCAGCTCTCTGACTGTGAGGACAGGGACTCAGGCTGGGCAGCTCAAGAGCCATGCCCCCAGCCCCTCACTGGGCCTCTCAGGGGGCTCCTGCCAGCCTCGTGCCCACACGCATGGAAACGGAAGCCCACCCAGGCTGGGTGCTGGCTCACGTCACCCAGTGGGTTGAAAGACATGGGCCTTTGGGCTCCCCCCCGGAGCCCAGGGCTCTCAAGTTTCGGGTGCCAGCAGTCAGCTCTGGCCCATCCCCACATGGCTTGCATTCTAGTGGCCCAGGCCCAGGCCCAGGCTGGTGTGCAGGGTCTTGTCCACACTGGATGGACTGGAGGGGGCCCCCTTGTGCCAGCAAAGTGGCTCGAACCCCACCTACCCCACCCCACGCCCGGACGGGACCTGCCAGGCGCAGCAGGTGGAGGACGCTGCTGCCCTCCCTGATTGACTGGGGTGTTGACTGGTGGGCTGACCAGCAGGCTGGGGAGTGGCCTTCCAGGGATTGCTGGCAGGCGGTTCTGGCACAGATGGCCTGTGCCGGGAAGCTGCAAACGCAGGGCCAGGCGGCCGGCCCTGGTGGGAGGGTGGCCAGACACCAGGCACATGGCCGCGGGCAGGCCCACCCGCCTGGCTGTGACAGCCGTGCACTCACATGGGGCCGAGGTCCGGCGGCCTCCTTCCTGGAGGCCTGCTGTGGGCTGGTGGATGTCCAGCAGGTTCCCGGGAGCTCTAGGCAGGAGGCCGAGGAGCCCGCGGGCAAGACAGAAGAGCAGAGACTGGGCCCAAGCGCCAACTCCGAGGCCGGCTATTCTGAGACTGAGCAGAACCTGTGACCTGCCCAGGGGCCCGGGCGGGACAGACACGTGGCCAGCTCCGCTCCAGGTCCTGGGCTGGACTGGCAAGGAGCTGGGCTGGTCTGGTTTGGGGGCGGGGCTGTTGAGCTGACGGTGGCGCTGGGACCACTCTGCCCCCGCCACACCCAGCCCCGTTGCAGATTTGCCAGTCGGGGCGACGAGGGGACACGGGGCTCTGCTGTAGCCCTCCACCCACCCACCACTGCACAGGCTGGGGCACAGGCCAGCCTGCGGCCACAGGCCTCCTCTCTGCCAGTTGCCCCTCCCGGGGTCTGGGATGCCAAGGAAAGCGAGGGCTCCAAGCTGCCAGGCAGAGTGGGCAGTGACCTCTCAAAGCAACAGTGTTGTCCTGGGCCTCCCCAGTACTGGCCTCGCACCTTGGCTGGGTCAGGGCCCCGACAAGCCTCCTTGGGCCTCCAAGGGCCCAGGGATATTTGATCTGCTGGTGACCACGTAGCTCTGGGGCAGAGGACCACAGCCTCAGCCCCTTGGGCAGCTGCAACCGTCCACTCCCCCCTCACCCCGCCAACGGCCTGGGACCTGCCCCAGGGAGCTGGAGGCACCTTCCCCTTCTCTGGTTACCCACTGCACCACGGCTGGGGGACGGAGGCCCAGGGCTGGCCTGGGTAATGATGCCCGAGCCTCGGGCTGCAGGAGGAACTGTGCAGAAGCCCCGAGTGGGTGATGGTGGCCGCTGCCAATGGTGTTAATTAACGAAAGAATAATCAGGCCCCATGTGGTGGCCAATCTGGACCCCCTGGGCGTGAGCAGGTGAGGAGGGGCTCCTTCCCATGAATATGCCCGGCGGAGGTGCTGAGGGGTTTGGGTCCCCAGACCTCAAAGGGCTCTCTGCAGCCCTAACTGAAGCCAGGAAAAGCCTGGAGGGGCTCCCCGGTGGGGCAGCTGGGCCAGGCGCCTGGAGTTCTGGATCTGCACAGGTGGCCGCAGTGGGCTGAAGCCTTCGTTCCCAGCAGTCACCTGCTTGCCTGACCCCACACCAGTACCATAGTGGGGTCCTCATCCCTTCCTAAGGGCTGTCGTCACCACCGTGGGGCTCTGGACACCCCATTTCCCACTCCCAGGCTCCTTCCCAGAGAGCCACGCCATGTTCTGCCCCCAGCCTCAGCCCCACTCAAGGTCCAGCAGTCCTGGCCGTGCCCTGCTCTGGCCCGGCTGCAGGACAGATGGTGCTCGGTGCAGCGGACCCTCCCCCTGGGCAGTCACAGCCCAAGCCCCTTCCCCCAGGGTCTGCTCGGGGCCAGGAGGATACCTGTGAACCAAGCACTTACTGAGACACAGAGGAGTCCAGGCTAAACTCTTCCATGTGAAGCCTGAGGGCGGAATGGAGCAGACACGTCAATGCAGACAGCGGACGGATGGACAGATGGGGGAGCCTGGGCTCCCAGACACAGAGGGAGGAGTCGGGCATGGGCCGAGGGGAGCAGGGCACGCCCACGCGCACACCCCCTGGCCCCCTGAGCGCCCCAGAAGCAGCACGGTGCCTGCGGCAGCGCGGGTACATGCGCCCCGCCCCCACCCCGGCGGGACAGGGTGACCCTCCCAGCGGAGGGCACGCAGGACGGGCCCTGCCTGCAGCCATGCCAGTGGCTGGACAGCAGGTTCAGGAGTGCCCACCGCTCTGCTCTGCACTGAGACTGCCCCAGGCCCCTGTGACCCCAGGGTCCAGGAAGGAGCAGGTCAGCCCCCCTCGACACCCAGGAAGCTGATGGCAGCGAGGGGCGCCCCCCACACAGGAGCCACCAGCTGGACATGACAGTTGGTCTCCTTGTCGTCAAGCCTGCCCACCTCTCCTCGATGCCCCTGCCCTCTACAGGCCCTGGTGCCACCCCACTGCCCTGTCCCCTCGGCTTCCTGGTGACAAGGCAGTCCGATGCTTCTTAGGGACCCCCAGGGGCACCCCCTCTCCTGGGCCAGCAACACACACCGGCTGCCCTTGAGGCTGCCTTGGCCTAGGGTTTTTCCAGACTGGCTGCAGCCAGAGAACACCGAGGTGGGTGTGGCCTGCGCTAACTGGAGACTGGGAGGGAGAAGCTGGTGGGAGCATCAGGAGCTGGGTGGGGGGGGCACAGAGGGCCTGCTCTTTGTTGGTGTCCCTCCCATCTGCCCCAGCATCTCCAGCTTCATGGGGCCTCTCCTTCAGTCCTTAAAGCAAACATCTTCCAGAAGAGGAAACCAAGGTTCAGAGAGGACCGCTGCCTTCCCAAGGCCACAGGCAGGGAGGAGGGAGCCAGCCTGCTTTGCCTTGTATAGGGCTCTCTGGGTGGGGCCCCAGCCTGTAGCTCTGGGTGCCCCGCAGGTGGGCCGGGTGCTGGCTGGGCCTGCAGAGAGCAGGGGGGGCCTGGGCTTCACTGAGTCTGGGGTCTCTGGGAGCTTCTGACAGGTTCTGCTTAGTTGTCATCAATCCAGAAGCCCCCCCCCACCCGCCGCCCCCGAGGCTGTAGTTTCCCATCCATCTCCCCTCCCCTGTCCCCCACTTGCTCTGGTCATAGCAGTGCTGTGGTCCACAGCGTGTGTGCCCTCAGTCGGGTTTGTGCTTTGTCTTCATGTCTCATTAAATGGTGTTTTTCCCCCATAGCAGTAAGTTGAATTGGTGTATCACTATGCAGTTACAGGAGAAGGCAATGGCAACCCACTCCAGTACTCTTGCCTGGAAAATCCCATGGACGGAGGAGCCTGGTAGGCTGCAGTCCGCGGGGTCGCACAGAGCCGGGCACGACTGAAGCGACTTAGCAGCATGTTTATCCAGCTCAGATCCCCTCTGGCCCAGGCACTGCCTGAGTGCTGAGCTGGGTGACAGCTGCTCCCCCGGGGCGGGAGCCTGGTAGGGCCACAGCCTGTCCCGGCGTCAAGTCAGGGCGGACCAGGAACTCGCTGGGAGCAGGTCGGGGATGGGGGATGGGAGAGAGGCTGGGTTCCTGGCCAGGGGGTGGGGGCACATGAAGGTGTGGGTCTGCAGGGGCGGAGGGGGCCCCGGGGTGAGGACTCCTGGGAAAAACCCGGCGGGGGGGGAGGGAGGGAGACTTGGGCGGGCCAGTGGGAGGCCGGCCACAGGCGAGGGATCCAGGAGGAACAGCAGGAGAGCAGGGTGGCACCAAGCTCAGAGCACAAGGGGCAGGTGGGCTCAGCCCCCAGAGCAAAGTGCTCAGCCGGCCCTGGGCTGGCCAAGGTGCTGTTTCCTGCAGCGCTCACTCTCCCTGCCTGCCGCGGCCCCCACCGTCCACAGAAGCCCCCAGGGCCCCGCACACAGAGGTGGCCCCGGAGCCCCCAGGCCTGTCCTTGGTGGGAGCCAGGCTCAGAGGGGCCGTCCTGAGTTCGGGGTTGGCGGGCGGTGGGGGCGGTAGCGGAGGGGTGGCGCGTGTACGGTTGCCCTCAGCAGCCACTCACTGCAGCTGCCCCAGGGGTCTCCAGCTGATTCTGACCCCGCCCAGGCCCTGCACCACCTGCAGAGCTCTGCCTGACTCCACCCCACGCCCCAAGACCCCACCCCTCCTTTCTGCCCTTCACAAGAGCCCCAGGGCTAGAGTTTTGCCTTTGTCTCCAACCCTTCCTTCAGCCCAGCTCTGAGCGAGCGCCTTCCTTGGCTGCCCCTCCTGGTAAGGGTCCTGGGTTGGCGAGCCCTGGCCCTGAAGCTACCCTGGGCGAGGCGCAGACAGCCCCAAGGTCCCTCTCACAGGCCTCCCCTGCTGGCGGCCCCTCACTCCTTGCCCAGGTCCTCCTGTGCCTCCCCTGCCTTCCCCTCCCTGGACCCTCTTGCCCTCTTTTTGCCCTGGGGCTCCCTTGACCTCTGCGAGCAGCCTCCAGTGGGAGCTCAGAGCTCATCCTGGCCTCTGCTGCCCACTGTTCCCCTTGCCCGTGTTCCCCGCTCCACGGAGTCCAGGAGAAGGGTGGCAGGGTGGCAGGGGCAGGCGGTGGGGGGCGATCTGGGCAGGGCGTTGGGAGCCGGCCCCTCCCTGTGGCTCAGTCCCCTGGGGGCAGTGGAGACCCCTGCCTCTGCTGTGCTACCTCCCCAGCAGTGGTGAGGCCTCTGGGAGGCTCTGGGCCTCCCTGGGGAGGGCTGAGGCCTGGCTGGCTCCAGACACTGCACACAGGTTGGGGCAGGAGCTACAGCCACGGGCTCCTCCAGCAGAGGGCACCCACCTGCCTGCTCTGGTCTTTGCAGAATTGAAACCCTGCAAGTCCTCGTCTGCTCCGGAACCTGCCATGGCTCCCCACTGCTTCCGTCTGGAGCAAACTCCACAGCGTGCACCTAATGCTTCCGGAGACGAGCTGCAGGCACCAGCCCCCAGTGCTGCCGGGCTGGCTGTGCAGTTGCTCTGAGGACCCTGCCCCTCAGGGGCAGCTTGGGGACCCAGCCAGGCTGCTCACACGAAGGGTCTGTGCAGGACTGGGGGTGGCAGGGGTCGGAGTGGGGGGAGGGCTTCCTGGAGGAGGTGTCCCCACCAGGGCAGCTCCCGTGCTGCACTGCGGGTTCAGATGCAGCTTGGACAGGACCTGCCATCCCTGCGTCCCTGCAGGAACAGGGACAGCGGGAAGCCAGTCATTTGCAGGGGCCAGGGTGCCGGTAACCAGAGCCTCTGGGCTCACTGCTTCCTACAGCCTCCAGGAAGGGAACGGAGAAGAGAGGAATCTGGTCTCCAGGGCCTTGGCCAGCACTCGCCTCCCTCCTGCCCAGGGGCTGCCCATTAGCTGTATGAGTCCACCAGGAGTGCCCGTTAGAGCACTTAGTCTCCTGCCTTAGCAGTCTCCTCCGGCAAATGGGAATGACCGCGGGGCAGCTGCCCTCTAGGGGCGTGCCAAGGAGCAGGAGATGGGTGTAAGAGTGCGGAGGGTCCAGGGGGCCTGTGGTCAGTGGCGGCGGGGGGGGAGGCTCCCCAGGCACCCGTGGTCTGCCATCTGCCAGGCTGAGTCTCTGCCAACGCCTCACCCCAACCCTCTCATGGCACCACACCCCAGCACCCCAGGCTTTGGCCTTGGCTGTCTCCTCTGCCCGGAAGCCCCTGCCCATCTCCCGGTGCTCCGCCTGCAGGGCCAGCGCCCCAGGAAGCCTCCCCTCTCCTTGTCCCAGCCCAGCCCACACAGGTTTTCGTGCCCACGACGTGTGCCCACATTGGGGGGTCTGATTCATCTCAGTTTCCCCCGCAGCATCTAGAAGGGCTCCTGGCACAGGAGAGATGCTGGCTAAGAGTTAGTGCTGCAGGCTGAGCCTCAGTGTCCTCATCAGTGAAATGGGGGTGTCATGCTGTGCCCATGCTCGAGGAGGGGCTGGAGGGGGTCGGCAGGACCCTGCCGGGCCGGGAGAACAAGCCTCCTGCACCTTTACTGCCACGAGCTCCAGGCACCAGCCCCAGGGAGCCTGAGTCCCCAGCCTGCGCCCCAGCTCCCATCTGCTCTGCGGCTGCCCTGGGCCTCACACTGCTTACCTCTGGAGAGGGACACAGACGCTGGCCCTGCCTCACCCCAAGTGGTTTCTGGGGACCAACATGAGTGTAGCCTCCAGCGGGACAGGGCTTGGGCAGGGGTCAGCAGGTCCCCACCTCCTTTCTCTCCTCCGATTTCACCTGCAGGCCCACTGCTCAGCCTCTCAGAGAAGGAGGGAGCAGGAGTCCCACAGGCAGACGGGAGACACAACGGGCGGGGCGCTTGGGAGGGGATCCCCAGGGGAGACCCGGCCGTCCCTCCCCTCCCCGGGGCTGCAAGCAACGCGGCAGGTGCAGCGGAGCGGAGCCCGTGCAGGATGCGAGCGCAGAGAGCAAAGCCCCTCCCGGCGGCGCCCCGCGCCCCCGCCCCTACCTCTGGCCCACGTCGCTGCCCACGGAGCCCCCGCCGCGGGCCGGCAGCAGCGGGCTGAGCCCGTGCGGCTCCTCAGGGGCCGAGGCGCCGGCCGGGGTGCCCCCAGGGCCCGCCTTGCCCTCGGACGGCGAGCGCGGCAGCTTGGCCCGCGCCATCCTGCCGGAGCGCACGGCGGCGGCGGCGGGAGGCGGGGGCGGAACGGGCGCTACCATCTCCGCGCGCCTCCCCGCGCTCCCCGCGCCGCCGCCGCAGTGGAACGGCCGAGGGGGGGCTGGGATGCTGGGGGGCGGCCGAGCTCCTTCCAGCCGCGACCGGGGGCGCCCAGGCTCGGCCCCGTCCCCATCCCCGGAGCTCAAAGGGCGCCTCACGTGGGAGCGGGACGTCTCGGCGCCCTGGGCTGCGAGGGGTCTGCCTTCCCACGGAAGGAGTAGTAATAGTCACGCTGGCCCGCACGGCGCGGGAGGAGGGGAGGGAGAGTAGCGCGGTGGCAGCTGTGGCTCTTGGCCGGTCACCTCCGCAGGCGGGGGCTGCTGGAGCCGGGGACCCCAGGCGGCCTGTGGGTCCTGGGGACCCGGAGCCACGCGCACCTCCCAGCTTCCACCCCTGCCGCCCAGGTCGGGTGGGCCCACCCAGCCCCACGGTCGAGATGGGGGACGCCACTGTCTGTCTTCCCTCCCGCAAGCACTCAGGGGCCGCCGCTGCCCCCCACCTCCTCCCCCAAAGCGCCCAGGGAGTTCACGAGGCCCTCCTTTACCTGTGTCTGCACTCGAGGCTCCATTCGGAGCGGGACATGGGATCCCGGAAGCGGAGGAGGCAGCTAACAGTCCCGGAGCCGGGTCTGCGACGGACCCCCTCCCTGCCCGGTGTGCTCGGACCATCTCACGCAATACATAGCTTGAGGAAGTGTGCAGATTTCTGTCCGTTTGCAAAGGGGGAAACCGAGGCGCTGAGGGAGGAAGTGGCTTCCGCTGGAGACCAGACAGGAAGGCAGGGAGAGGCCTCCCAGCTGACAGAGCCTCTGCTCCCTGTTGCCACATTATGTGGCTTTCCTGCCCAATTCCTGCCATTTTTGCAGACCAGGGAGGCCCGGGACTGGGGGGCGGGGGGTAGAGGTGACTCGCCCAGGTGTTGGTGCTGGGAGGACCCAGGCTGTGGCCTGGCTGCCCTGGAGCCCAGCTGGGTGCAGGGTGCTCAGAGGACAGCTGTGCAGGTTGTCCCCAGGGGGCTCCAGGCCCTCCCGTCTGGTCCAAGCCCTGATGCCAGACCGGAGGCTCCAACTTGGCCAGCTGGCCGGCCTCTATTGCTTCACCCCTCTTGTGGGGCAGCAAACCACCATGGCCCTGCGTGGACAGAAGGTCTGTGAGAGGAAGGTGGGCCTCGGTACACCCAGCTCCTGGCCTAGCCTCCCCCCAGACAGTCAGGATGAAGCCACTGGGTGGTCTCAGCAACACGTACATGTGCGCTTCCCCGACCACCTTCTGCTTCCTGTCCTGTCCCGAACCTCCCCCCGCCGACACAGGAGGCGGGAGGGGGAAAATCTGGTGTCAGCCACTCCTTGCCCCTCCTGTGGAGGGGGTGACGTAGGAGTGGCTGCAAAGAGGGAGGGCTTGAAGCACCTCCGGCCTGCTGGTGAGCAAGACACCGCAGCGCCTGTAAAGCAGGGCCAGGAGGGTCGCCGGCACGGGCGGCCTCCCTGGGGCCCCACTGAGGCCTCTCTGCCGGTGTGTCCATGTGAGCCAGGCTGGGACCTGGGACCCTTTGCTGCAGCGCCTTCACCTGGACACACCTCTCCTTCAGCAACAAAATACAGAGACTAAACGAGACTAAAACAACCGTGTGCGTGCTCAGGTGGGGCAAATTATGGACAAAAGATGAAAAAAGACCAAAAACCCAATGGCCACATCTGAAGAGCCGAGAGCAAAACCAGGGTGTCAGGAGCAATGCCTCTGTACTCAACACCACCAAAAAGGGGTGGGGGGCCATCTGAACCATCCCCTCCAGCACATCCTGGACACACGCCTACCCTCACCCCATATAACGATCCCCGGGGCGTGCTAAGTCACTTTGGTCGTGTCCGACTCTTTGCAACCCACGGACTGCAGTCTGCCAGGGTCCTCTGTCCGTGGGATTCTCCAGGCAAGAATACTGGAGTGGGTTGCCATTTCCTTCTCCAGGGGATCTTCCAGACCCAGGGATCTAACCCGAGTCTTAATGTCTCCTGCACTGGCAGACGGGTTCTCTACCACTAGCGCCACCTGGTGAACCCAAGTCAGAAGGGAAATGACTGAGAGAGGTATGGCCCTGCCGGCACAGAGGCAGACGCGGAGCAGTGTCCAGGAGCTGAGAGCTGTGGGACAGGCACACCCGAAGAACTGCCCATGCCCCGGTGGGGGCCCCAGCCCGTTTGAAGTATTTAAAACAAATTTAGGAAATACTGAGAAACAGAACGGTGAAAGGACTGCACACGGAGCTCCAGGACAATAAGGCACAGATGCGCCGCACGCACCCAGCCATCGATCCCACCAATCTACTGGGCTTAAAGGACGAAGAAAGAATTCTTCAGGCAATAAGAGAGACAAAGCAAACCAGGCGAAGGGAAGAGCACGCTGGCTTCAGGCGCTGGGGGAGGGGGTGAGGAGTGAGTTTAATGGGGATGCGTTTCAGTTGGGGAAGATGAAAGCGGTGGATGGTGGTGTCAGCTGCCCATTAAGAATATGCTTAGTGTATGTAAAAACAAAGGCTGGAATGAGAGTCAAAGAAGGGACACTGCACAATGGTCCAGGGCTCTCTGCAAGAAGACTACATAACCGTTGTATATGCACGTGCACCCAACGTCTGTGCGGGATCGGTCGTGTCCATGACCCCACGGACTGCAGCCCGCCAGGCTCCTCTGTCCACGGGATTCCCCAGGCAAGAATACTGGAGTGGGCTGCCATTCTCTAGGGGGATCTTCCCCACCCAGGGATGGAACCCTCGTCTTTTCTGTCGGCAGGTGGATTCTTCACCACTGAGCCACCAGGGAATCCCTAAGTCAACTCTACTTTGATTCAAAAAATTTAAAAAGACTATTCTATCACAGAACTGTACACTCAAAAATGATTAAGATGGTGAATTTCATATCATGTGTATTTTTTATGTATTTATTTTTGGCTTGCTGGGTCTTTGTCGATGTGCACAGGCTTTCTCTGCACTCTCTAGCTGGAGTACACAGGCTTCTCGTTGCGATGGCTTCTCTTGGTGTGAAGCATATGTGTTTTACACAATTTTTTAATTAATTGTGAAAAAAAGATGCACAAAATCCAGTTGAACTGGCTCCCACTAGCCCAGGAAGGGACAACTGAATATTAGACGGGACGAAGATGGGACTCCCCTGCCAGTCCAGTGAGGAAGACTTCGCTTTCCAGCGCCGAGGGTGTAGGTTCGATCCCTGGTTGGGGAGCTAGGGTCCCACACACCTCACAGCCGGAAACCCAGAACCAAACTGAAACAGGAGGAGGGTGAGCGCTCAGCGTGCGGGTCTCCTCTTGCTTCTGTGACAACTACTACAAACACAGGGGCTTGAAACTTGTCGTCTTCAACAGTTCCCGAATTCTGGGTCCTGAAGTCTACACGCGGGCAGGCCAGTTCCCTTTGGAGACTCTGGGGAGATGCTTTTGTGTCTCTTCCAGCTTCTAGAGGCCCCGGCGTCCCCTGTCTGCGGCCCCGTCCTCACGTGGCTCTGGCCCCTGCCTCATCCTTCTGTCTCCCTCTCTGACTCTGGCCTTCCACCTCCCTCTTCTGAAAAGCCCTGGGACCCCACGGGGTTCCCCAGGTGGCCCAGGATTACCGCCTCATCTCAAGATTCTTAACTTCGGACTTCCACGGGTTCAGAGTCCACTGCCATTGCAGAGGACATGGGTTCAATCCCTGGTCCAGGGAGATTCCACACGCTGTGGAGCAACTAAGCCTGTGCACCGCAACTACTGAGCGAGTGCTCGGCAGCAAGAAAGGCCACTGCAGTGAAGAGTGGCCCCCACTGCAGCAACTCAAGAAAGCCCGTGTGCAGCAGCCAAGACCCAGTACAGTCAAGAGTAAATACAACAAATAAGTAATAATTTTAAAACATTAATCTTTCTAAGGTAAGTACTTTTTTTTTCAAAAGATCCTTAACTTCAGCACATTTGCAAAGCCCCTCTTGTCACTTAAGAAACTCAAAGGTCACACCCAGAAAGACAATCCAGAAAGAACACCCTCAGTTGTCATCCTGTGAAGCTGCTATAATACACTTTGAAAACTAGTAATTAAAGGGAAAGGATTGAGTGTGTTTTCCTGCTTTTTTCAGCAGGAATTATGTTTCAGGGCTTACAACCGGCTCCCATTGATGCAGGAAAACCACCAGTTAAAAGCACGTGGCTTATACTCAAGGAGGGCAGAGCAGAACAGGAAAGGAGCTTGGCCAAGCTGTCCCGGGGGGCTGCCCCCCTCAGCTGCAACGTAGAGGGGGAATGCCTGGTCACATGTTGATGGATCACTGCCTAACTGCCCAGTGCAAGGGCTGGGCTGTCATCACTAGCCCGAGTGTCCATCTGGCCATCTCTAACGGAGGGACAACCAGGACACAGGGCAACGTGGGGACCACAATGGCACTTAAAACCTTTTGCCTGAAACATCCACGTTCCATCCACCAGGCCTTCAGAACCAACATCCAGTTTATGAGAAATACTAGGAGAGGCAGCCGGACGCACAGACGGCAGAACCTTCTGCAGGACCAGAGGCCTGGCGTATCAGCCACTTGTGCTCTGCGACAAATCACCACCGGCTTTGCAGCTTCTGTTATCTCTCGCCGTCCATTAGAAGGCTGGGCATGGCTTAGCTTGGTGTCCTGCTTAGGGTGCCTGAAACCAGCATCAGCAAGGCTGGACTTCCACCTGGAACCCTGGGGGAAATCCACCTCCACGCTCATCCAGTTGGTGGGATTAATTTCCTGGTGGTCAAGGGACTGAGTTTCCCTTTTCCTGTTGTCTGTTGGTGGCTCAGCTCCTAAAGGCTGCCTGCATCCCTTGGCCCCTCCATCTTTAAAGCTGGCAATCGTGGCTCAGATACCCCTATGCCTCAAATCTTTTCTTCCATTTCTGGCCAGAGAAAACACCCTGCTTTCAAAGGCCCACTGTGCTTAGAAAGGGCCCACCCTCCTGTTCATTACCTCAGCCAACTGATGAGTGACCTTACTTATAATGCAAGATTGCCATGGGTATGAGCTTCCAGGAGAACTATCAACAACCTCAGATATGCAGATGATACCACTCTAATGGCAGAAAGTGAAGAGGAGCTAAAGAGCCTCTTGATGAGGGTGAAAAAGGGGAGGGAAAGGCTGGCTTAAAACTCAGCATTCAAAAAACTAAGATCATGGCATCCAGTCCCATCACTTCATGGCAAACAGATGGAGTGAAAATAGAAGCAGTGAGGGATTTTATTTTGGGGGGGCTCCAAAATCACTATGGACAGTGACTGCAGCCATGAAATTAAAAGACGCGTGCTCGTTGGAAGGAAAGCTATGACAAACCTAGACAGCGTATTAAAAAGCAGAGACATCGCTTTCCTGACAAAGGTCTGTATAGTGAAAGCTATGGTTTTTCCAGAAGTCATGTATGGATGTGTGAGTTGGACCATACAGAAGGCTGAGGGCCAAAGAATTGATGCTTTCAAATTGTGGTGCTGGAGAAGACTCTTGAGAGTCCCTTAGACAGCAAGGAGAGCAAACCAGTCAATCCTAAAGGAAATCAACACTGAATATTCATTGGAAAGACTAATGGTGAAGCTCCAATACTCTGGCCACCTGATGCGAAGAGCTGACTCAATGGAAAAGACCCTGATGCTGGGAAAGATTGAAGGAAAAGGAGAGAAGGGGGCGACAGAGGATGAGATGGTTGGATGGCATCACCAACTCACTGGACGTGAATTTGAGCAAACTCTGGGAGACAGTGAAGGACAGGGAAGCCTGATGTGCTGCGTCACAAAGAGCCAGTGAGCGACTGAGCTATAACATGAGCCTCCTAGGGCTGTGTGGCACAGTCTGGATGGCGTGAACAACAGAAATCCGTTCTCTCCCAGTTCTGGAGGCCGAGGTCAAGTTGTTAGCAGGGCCTGCTTCTTCTGGGGCCATGAGGGAGGATCTTTCCAGGTCTGTCTCCAAATTTCCCTTCTTAAAAAGGACATCAGTTGGACCTTCTCTGGTGGTCCAGTGGCTAAGACTCTGAACTCCCAATGCAGGGGCCCTGGGTTCAATACCTGGTCAGGGAACTAGACCCCATATGCTACAACTAAATATCCCGTATGCTGCAAGCAGACAGAAGATCCTGTGTGCCACACCTAAGACCCAGCTCAGCCAAATCAACAAAAACAAACACTAAACAAGACACTAATCGTGTTGGATTAGGGCCCACCGTAATGACCCTAATGGCTCTTGTAATTAAGTGTAAAGATCCTACTTCCAAATAAGGAGACATCTCACCATCCTCATGGGCTTGGGGATTAGGGTGGGGACCTGGGCAGGCATACCTGGTGGGGGCCATTCTGGATTAAAAGGAGTTAGCGAGCCCTAATAACCAGATGCAACACAATATTCCGCGACACAATATTCCTGGATGGAGCAGATCAGCTGTGAAGGTCAGGTTGGGGCCACCAGGGCAATGTCCTCCCCAAGCCAGGTATGTGCTGCCCCTGCCTGGACTCTGCCGTGGCTGCAGACCCAGAGCTGGGAGCCTTCTCCCCTGCCCACAAGCCCTGTGATCACTCACAGGCACCACGTGGGGGTCCCTGGCTTCTCAGGGAAGATGCCTCCTCTCCTGCTGCCCTCTCCAGCCCAAACGTGGGTCTCAGAAGTTAAAGTGAAGAGTTCGTCATTCAGTCGTATCTGACTCTTTGTGACCTCACGGACTGTAGCCTACTAGGTCCTCTATCCACGGGACTCTCCAGGCAAGAATACTGGAGTGGGTGGCCATTCCCTTCTCCAGAGGATCTTTCCAACCCAAGGATCGAACCTGCCTCTCCTGCATTGCAGGCAGATTCTTTACTGTCTGAGCCACCGGGGAAGCCCTGGTCTCGGGAGATGCCCATAAATGCCACATGAGATCTGTGCTTCTCAAGAGAGTCTCCCTTCCTAACAGTGGCCTGGGGACTGGCCTGGCTGCTGGGCTGGGGGGTGGGGGTGGGAGAGGCTTCCCCAGACTGCTCAGCAGCTGGTACTTTTCTGTCCTAGAGGAAAATGAGGTGACTTCTCCCTGACATTCACTGTCCCCCAAATTACTGAGATTCCCTGGTGTGTGTGTATCTTGGGGCAGCTGGAACAAGGGACCACGAATGAGTGACTTAACACAGAAATTTGTTCTCACACAGCCCTGGAGCCCAGAGGTCCAAAGTCAGCATCACTGGGCTGAAATCAAGGTGTCACGGGGCCATGCTCCCTCCAGAGGCTCCAGGGGAGGGCGCTTCCTGCCTCCTCTAACTCCTGGAGACCCCAGGTGGCTCTGGCCTGTGGCCATCACCTGTCTCTGCTCTGTTCTCACATAGCTTCTCCTGTGTGTGTGTGTCTCTTCTTATAAGGACACCAGTCAGTGGATGTAGGGCCCACCCTAAATCTGAAATCATCCCATCTCAAGATCTTTACCTTAATTACAGCCACAAAGACCCTATTTCCAAATAAGGTCACATTCCCAGGTGCCAGTGGACATGAACTTGGGGGACATCATTCAAAGCACTGCAGGCCCCCTCCTGAGATTCCTCCTCTCAGCTGGAGACCTTGAGCTGGCCTTCTCCCTGCAGGATCAGCCTCTACTCACCAGGGGCCTGCACCTTGTAGGTGTGGGGGAGGTGAGAGAAGCAGGTTTTCCCTCCAGGGATCCTGGGATGCCCCAGGGCTTAAGGAATTTGAGATCGAGGCACACCTTAACCCCTGGAGAGGGTACCAGCCATCTCTTTCATAGTGTCCACTTTGTTACGCAAGCCTGTTGTGGATGGAATGTGTGTGTGTCCCCCCCAGAAACTCACACTGAAGCCCCAACCCCCAGAGTGATGGCACTCAGAGGTGATGAGAGTTATTAATAGATGAGGTCCTGAGGGTGGGGCCCCGAGATGGGGTTAGCGCCCTCATGAGAGAACTTGCTCACTCTCTGTCTCTCCTGAGGACAGGCAGGACGGTATCTGCACAACAGGAAGAGGCCCCATCAGGAACCCCCTCCCCGCCTCCCCAGGTTGGCATCTGATCTCAGACTCCAGCTGCAGAACTGTGAGCAGTAACCATCCGCTGGTGAGGCGCCTGGGTGGGGGTGTTTGTCACTCAGCTGGAGCTGCCTGAGCCACAGCCTGGGCACTCCCACCTCCCTTTTTTACTCTGAGTGCATGGCAGTGGCACATGGTGGGCAGCATATCAGGAGTCTGATAAACTGCAGTTTGAGACCGAAACCGATCATGGTTTCCGAGACCCTGGAGGATGCTGGCTGTCCTCTCACTGGGCATCTGTGTCCTGTTTTGCACTAATTGGCAGGAATTTAATTTTGAGCTGTGCACACAGGTCCCCAGGATGCAGGCTTAGAGGCAAAGAGATGCTCTGGGATGTGCAAGGCCAGAGGGTGGGATGTGGACAAGGCTCCTGGGGACACCTGATTTGCCATCTCAAGAATCTCCCCCAGGATCCCTGGGGTGTGGGCAAGGGGGGGCCAGGCCCCGCCTCATCGCAGAACTGCTGACATCTTCACTGATGTTCTCCTAATTCCGGATCACCAAGGGCGGGCCCGTCTTAATTAGAAGTGGAGACCCAGGTCCAGGAGTCCTGCTGAACGCCGTCAGCGCCCACGGCTGGGTGAGATGACCACATGCTGCTCATGTGCGTGCATTCCCCGTCCCCCGCCTTGTCCCTTTCTCCTCCATCTCGTCACTGCCTATCCTGCCCACTCCTGGCCTCCCAGGTCTGGGGGTGACCCAAGCTCCCCACCCCCACCTACAGGGAGGGAGTTGGGGTAGCAGGGAAGCGTGACCTGTCCCTGGGAGCCCCGGCCGCCCCTCTGTCCACCTCCCAGGACCCTGCTCCCTGGCGCGGACCCCAGGTGACAATGGGGCACAGAATCAGACCTGGCCTTAGTCCCCCAGGGGAGCGGGGGATATGCAAGCAAATGAGCCCCAGACCTGGAAAATGCTAGAAAAATCAGGACACTGCCTTGGGACACAGCACACAGACCCAGTCAGGACCTGGCACCTCCCGGGCCTGTCCTGGACCTAATCACGCAGAGGAAAAGTGAGTCCCAGAGAGACAGGGACGTCGCGGAGCAGCCTGGTGGTGTCCAGGGTCAGCTCCCAGCTCCATGTGCCCAGCGCCCTCGCGACTGCTCTGTTCACGGTGGAAGGACCCTTGGCCTCGGGTGGGAAAGACCTGAGTGGGCACAGGCATTTCAGGCCTGGGCGTGGGGGGAAGTTCAGAGTGTTGGGGCCCCACTGGAGAGGCTACTGTGAGGGCGGCAGCTGTCCAGGGAGCTGGAGCAGTGCCCCAGGGGTGACCAACTTATGCAGGGAGCGGGTCAGGCCTTGGGCCTGAACACCCAGGGCTGCTCTGGCCTGGGGAGGGGCTGTGGTGGGAAGGTGGGGTTTTGGCTTTCGATCTACACTCACACTCTGGGGTGCGGGACGTGTCTCCACTAGCACCCACCAGTCCTGTTCCACATGGAGCTGAAGGTGGCAGGGGACCCCCAGCCTGCCTGTCCCCACTAGCCTGGGTCACAGCCATTTCCCAGGCCAGCCGTGTCTTCCGAGGCCTTTGGGTCTGAGATGGACACAGGGCCCTGGCCAGGGCAGGGCAGGGGAAGGCCAGGGCGGGGCCGGGATCTCACCGTACTCCGTCCTAATCACAGCTGAGCGAAAGGAAGGCTCGGGGAGTTTAACCCCAGGAGCCTGAGCTCAGCCCCGAGCAGGGAGAACCCTGGGGCCCTGGGTGGCTGGGGCTGCTCCAGAGCCAGCCTGCTTCAGCCTGGCCAGCATGGAGGTGGTCACCCTGCATGATGACAGCACCCTCCTGGTGCAAGGCTCAGGCCCAGGGGGGCTGTGGGCCCCAGGCTCTGGTCCTCACCCAGGGTCAGGCCCAGCAGTGACTCCCTCCTCCCCTTCCTCTCTGTGACCCCTCCAGTCCTCCACCCCAGGGGCCAGAGGCTGCACAGGCAGGTCACAGGATGCTCAGAGGTCAACATCATACGCCATGGCCCCCGCTTCCTCCCTGAACAGCCCCTGCCCCTAGGCAGTGGGACCCCTACAAGTGCTTGCCCTCTCGGGTCCTCAGGAAGGTCCTGGGCCCTGTAGGAGAATGGTGTCCCTTCCCTCTGAATGGGCTTCCCTGATGACTCAGATGGTAAAGAATCCACCTGCAACTCAGGAGACCCAGGTTCAATCCCTGGGTTGGAAAGATCCCCTGGAGAAGGGAATGGCAACCCACTCCAATTTTCTTGCCTGGAGAATCCCCATGGACAGAGGAGCCTGGCAGGCTACAGTCCATGGGGTCACAAAGAGTTGGATACAACTGAGCAACTAAGCACAGCACCCCCTCAATCCTGCTGCCCCCAGGCCATCCCACCCCCACCCTCTCCAGGGAGCTACTGGGGTGGGGGGGGTCACACCTCCTCTCTGGACCTGGGTGCTCCCTCAGAACACCAAGTTGAATTAGCTCCTGGCGCTGGGCAGGGGGGCAGCCTGTGCCCAGCTCCGACTCCCTGGGCCTCGTACCCCTGGCCTCCTGGGCAGAGTCCACCATCTGCTGTCCTAAACACAGGGCCTGTCCCCGAATCCCTGCGCTGCCCTAGGTATCCCCAGGAAATGCCCCACCCAGAAAGGCTCAGACTCTGACACAGGCCCACTTGGAAGGGTCTCAGGGGCCTTCCAGGCTCCAGGACCCCTGGGACCCCAGGTGGACCTCGTGGATCTGGGGCAAGGGGAGAGCCTAGGGTAGGCAGCCCTCGGCTTCGCCGGATCCCCTGTCAAAGCCCAGCCCTTGCATCTCTCCTGAGGAACCTGGGGTCCAGTGGGGTCCTGTCCAGGCCCTCAAGGCAGGGGCTACCCCGGGGTCCCCAGAGTACCCCTGAAGGACAGGTGACGGTGCCCCAACCCCTCCCAAAGCTGCCCATGCAGAAATTAGCTGAGTGACTTTGGGGAGCCCACAGCTGGCCCAGCCCAGACTCCCGGCTAACTGTCCTGGAGGGTCTCAGAGAGCCAAGGAGGGGCTGGGGCACCCTGGAGAAGCAGAGCACCCGGCAGAGCTCCCTCCCAAGGAAAGCCGTGGGCCAGAGGGCGGGCTGTTCCTCTCTGCAGGCTGGGGCTGAGTCCGAGTGGGGAAGCAGGCAGGATGGTGGAGGTACGATGGGGAGGTGGGAGTGGAGGACGGGACACACGTGGCGGTGATCAGGACACGGGGTGGGGAGCAGACCCAGGTAGAGCCGAATGGTGCAGGCGAAGGTGCCCCTCCTGCACTTCAGCACCCAAGGCTGCTTCTAAAACTCCCCCACCCCTACCCCGGTCATGCCCGGCTCGCAGCAGCCTGCAGCCCCACTGGAGACTGCTGTTTCAGCAACTGCAGGTGAGCGCTCGAAGGGCAGGCTGCTCCTTGAGAACCCCGTCCCCACCTTGACTCCCCTGCACAGGGCTTCCTAGGTGACGCTAGTGGCAAAGAACCCACCTGCCAATGCAGGAGACGTTGAGATGCGGGTTCAATTCCTGGGTTAGGAAGATGCCCTAGAGAAGGAAATGGCAACCCACTCCAGTATTCTTGCCTGGAGAATCCCATGGACAGAGGAGCCTGGCGGGCTACAGTCTATGGGGTCGCAGAGAGTCAGACACAACTGAAGCAACTTAGCACACGGAGGCCTGGCAAGCTTTTCCTCTACCGGAGGGGCCTGGCTTTGCCCCTCAGCCCCCCTGGAGCCCAGGGCTGCGGATCCACTTCTGCTCAGCTGAAGGGGAGGAGCAGAGGGGCCCTGCTCCTGCAGAGACCCCAACTCTGAGCCCCGCCTGCCCCTCCCTGCAGCCAGCCTGGGGGCCACAGCTGCCAACGGTGGCCCCTGCAGGGCGGGGAGGTGGTCCGCAGGTCTCCCCCAGGCTCCCCACAGGGCGGGCCTGCCTCTTGCACGCTTTGGCTTGTGTGAAACAACAGGGTGTTGCTCAACCTCACAGGGGCGGTCAGGCTATTGTTGGAGGAGCTTAGGGAAACACAGGACCGGCCCTTCCGGGCAGTGCTCTGACCCCTTGAGGCCCGGCCTCCTCACCTCCTTGCAGGAGGCCAGCACCCGCCTGGGAGAGGCGCACACCCCCTGCCTGTCCCCCACTAGATGCCCGGCCAGGCCAGGTCCCGGCTGGACAGGCAGCTGGCGACGGCACGCAGGCCAGGAGCCCTCCCGGCCGCCCCAGCTCGGCTGCGGTTCTGCCCACCCCGGCCCTTTGCGGATTCTGCCGCTTGTTGGAGATGAGCCTGCAGTGTGACAGCCCTGCTTCCTGCGCTGCAGGGCATAGAGGGGCCCCTGCCCGCTACAGGGCATCTCCCCAAGCTGGGGGAGGGCGCTGGTGCCTTGAGTCCATGTTACAGACCAGGACGGGGAGGAACGCGGCCAGTGGCCAAAGCCCCGTCTGAAAAGCGCTTCTCCAATCTCCGTACTGTTTCCTTTTCCAGGCCAGGCTGTCGTTAGCCCTCTGAGGAGGAGGGACAGGGGCGGGGGCGGGCAGGCTGGGAAGGCTCGCCACCTGGCCAGGCCTGCAGGCCCTGAGCTGCGCAGGAGGCCCTCAGACCCCCAAGTCCGGCCCCCAGGACCAGGCACCCCAGGTGCTCGGGAGTGGCCGCTGCAGGTGGGGAGGGGCCCCGGAGATGCCCCTTGGCCCCTGGGATGAAGGTGCAGTGAGCTGTCCCGGGACAGGACAGGGAGCCCCAAGCCCCAGGCCTTGGAGGGTCCAGGTGCCCTTCTGCCCAGAGCCCTGCTCCCCAGGAGCCCCGAGATCTGGCTTAGAGGCTGTGAAGAGGGTCTCCTGGGAACCTGGCTGCCCCCGGAAGGCGCGCCAGTCCTGGCTCTGCTCACCTCCTTGGTTGCCCCTCCCCACCAGGAGAGGCTGGGGGCCGCGGGGGTGCGGCTCCTTCACCCACGTGGGCCGAGCCCCTCCTCCCCGCCAAGGCCGCAGCGTGTAAGGCTCTGGTGACTCACGGCTGTGGCTTTATTCCCCTGGAGAACAGGAAGCCCACAGTCCTGCCCGCCCACTCACAGCCTGCCAGGAGTCGGGCAGCAGCACCCCCGCTCAGCCCGCAGAGGCTGCCCCGGGCCGAGTGAGCGGGGCCTGGAGAGGAGCCAGGCAGCAGGGACCCAGGGGCACGCGGTGGGGGTGGCAGGGAGCCCTGCCCCGTGGTGCCGAGAGGGCACAGCTCACCTCCCCAGACCCACGACGCAGCCCCCTCTCCCCGGCAGTGCTGACTCACCTGCAGCCTTCACCCTCTTCCTGCAGCCCCAGGAGCCTGTCCTAGGCCCACCGTGTGCCCCAGGGGGCTGTTCCTGGGGCACATGGATGCCCGCCTGAGCCCCCCAGCACCCGCTGAGTGCACCTGGCCCAGCTGGACAGACAGGCTGGCCTTCTTGGCCTCCAGCCTCTCGGACCCAGTGCCTGCTCCCTCCTCCCCCGCCCAGGACCCACCTTACCACCTCTCCACACACCTGCAGGGCCCCCACAGGTCAGGTCCTCCACTCTGGGACCAGTGATGGGGGTGGGGGCCACAGGCACTGAGGAGCAGAAGGAGCTGAGGGAGGGGAGGGGTCTCCACACACGTGGTCTTCAAGATGGGGGCTCAGGCGATCTCAGGACCCCCCACGAACCCCCAAGCTGGTTTCCAGCACTGCCTGCCTCCATGAGACCTGTGAGCACGAGGGGTTCATGAGAGGCAAGACCCGTGGCTGCCTTTGGGCAAAGGTTTGAGAGAAACTCCTTGGGGAGGGGGCTCCCTGAGCTGCCTGCTCAGAGGACTGGCCCCTTCCAGTCCCCCCACTGACTCACGCCCCTTCCTTTCAAGTCTGGTACTCGGTGAGGACAGCACCATGCCTCAAAGACCCCCCTCCAGCCCCCACGAGGAACAGGGGCAGAATCACCTTGTGCAAACCAGCAGCCCCTGCCCCTCCTATGGCCCCCTGGCTGTTCCAAGGGCCGGCCAACTGCACCAGGCCCTGTGCTCCTCTGTGGGTGGGCAAGGGGCCCTTCCCCCAACAGCCTGGCAGAGGCCATGCTCCCGCTCTTTCTTGGTGACACCCCCCAGGGCCAGCCAGCCCTGCAGACACCAGTGCAAGGTCTCCATGCCGACCACAGGGGTCTTTCCTCTGCAGGATTCACAACACACACACGCAAGTGTATATATGTGCACACACAACGGGTCTCCAAACACCATATGCACACAAGCAGGAGGTCCCTGGGCCCAGCGCACAGGAGGCTTTCACCCTGAAAACAAGGCCAAGGAGAACGGAGACTGGGGTTTTGCCAGGAGTCAGGGGGTGGGGCTGCTCATGGGGACCAGGTTCCCCCTGGGGTGATGGAATGCTCTGGAAGTACATAGTGGTGATAATGTAGTTACCAAACTTCACTCTATATTGTAGGTTTTGTGTATTTTATCATGATTAAAAAACCCCAAGTTGTAGGGTCCAGAACACAGTGGGGGTTTCAGTGCCAGCCTCCCAGGTCCCAGGGGATGGGGACAGTTTCCTCCAGGCAGACACAAGCCACCCTCGGCTGAAGGCGAGGACCTGCCATCCACTCCTGAAATCCAAGGGATGCGTCACTGCAATTACGTCAGCTGCAGTCACTGGCATTTCTGGAGCATTCGGAGGCCCCAGGCCCACTCAGGAGATGGATGCCGTTTCCTGCCCGACAAGGAAAGAACCTCCGGGGCTGCTGTTTTAGAGAAATAACAGTCCCAGTGGAGCAGGCAGGGAGGGGCTGGTGCTGACTCAGGAAGGTGCTGAGCTTGCTTGCAGCTTAGGGAAGCCCCCAGCCCTGCCCTCCTCCGCCCCTGCCCACGCAGGAGCTAAGTGAACTCTTCACCTGGGCATGCGTTCCCTGGTGGATTTACCTATTACCTCTGCACTCAGTCTGACAAGACAAAACTACATGGCCTTATTCGTAAGGCCCCTCCACTAGGCTCACATCCACAGGTCTAAGTGGGTGAAGTCCCTGGGTTCCAGCTCTCCTCCTGATTCTACCCAGGGAATGCAAGCGAATGCCATCTGAGGTCTGGAAGGGTGTTCTGCTGCCAGCAGGCAGAGCAGATTTCAAACTCATTTTCCACAAGCCTCATGCGTAGTCCTTATGTCCTGGCCTCATTCACAAGCCTGATTTCTCTCCCAGCTGCAGTTTCAGCAGTGGATTATTCTGAAAGCCCCATCTTTGTCCTGACGATTTTCAACCTCGTGGACTTTGTGAGCTAACTCGAATCACTGCACCGCGAGGGGAACACTGCAGAGTCACAAGCCCAGTTCAGGGCTGGGTGGGGAAGGAGACCCACAGATACCAGCCACCGCCCCCAACACACTACAACGGAAGCAGTTCCGTCCAAAGTCCCTCAGGCTCCAGGGTGAGTCCCTGCAGGCATAGAAGCGCCTCCCTTGAGGCTGACAGAGCTAAAGTGCTGGGTGTTTACTGAGACAGCTATTTGGGGAAAAGGCAGAGAAAAGCAACATTTCTCCCAGCTTCCTGCCAGCCCCCTCAGCACATGAATTATTTCCAAGGGCTCATTTTGCTGGTCCTTTGCCGGAAGACTCAAGTTTATTTTGCTTTTTGCTACCTCCCCCCAACCCCGCCCCAGGATAATCTGAGGCTAGGGTATGTTGTCAAACTCGGTAAGTGACCACGACACGAGCTTGAAGGACATATCCCCCGATTAATAATAAATGACCAGAGCCAGCGTCTGGAGGACGCCAGTCTTCAGCCAGCCCGCGGGGCTGCAACACGGAGCGCTTCCGGCCCTGGCTTGTGCCCAAAGTCAGCAGAGCTGCTAGCGGGGCTGGGGGCCTGTGGGCAGACCCGAGGAGGGCAGCCTGAGAATCGGTCTCTGGGGCGACTGCCCGGCACAGAGCATCCCGTCCCACCTTCCAGGACCCTCCCTGGAAGATGCTTCCCACCTACCCCATCCCCTCAACCCAAACTTCTCCGATCCGGGAAGCCCGGGAAAGTTGAAGGGCGCGGGTCGCTGGCGCACCCGCGGCCTTCAGCACCGTGGACAGCTCCGCGCGCCGACCCTACCCCCCGCCCGCCCTACCTGTCGTCGTTCTGGAAGGACTGGTCGCCTAGCAGCAGGTCCCGGAAGCGGTACCGCGGCGGCAAGGGCAGCACCTCCGAGTCCAGGTCGCTCATCTTGAGGCCGGCGGTGTCCAGGCGCGCGCCGTCCCCGCGGCCGCCGTCCTCGGCGCCGGGCTGCCTGCGGGCACACGCCAGCGCCCCCTCAGCCCGCGCCCGCGCCCTCCCGCGCCCAGCGCCCCCGGCCCTCCTGGCCCACACGGCCCCGCCTCCCCCGCCCGCCCTGGCCGCGCAGCTCCCCCCATCCCCACGCGCCTGGCCGCGCAGCGCAGCCCGAGCCACTGCCCCCCCCCCGCCCCTGCAGGGCTGTGAAGCCCACTGCAAAGCACCTCCAGGGTGTGGGGGAGGTTCGCCACTGCCCACATCAGGGGCGGGCACTCACCCCACCCCTGGCTTCGCACCAGGGCCAAGGAAGCCCTCCCAGCAACCCCCACATAGACTGCCTACTCAGCCTTCCTCAGGATCCAGAACACTCATCTCCCCTACTTCCAGACCCTCAGGCTGCTGGGCTCCGGCCGGGGGTGGGGGTGTGTGTGACAAGGAGGCTTAAGAAAAGGCCCTTGTCTGCGGCCTCCATGGGGCCAAGCGGCTCAGGTGGGATCAGAACCTGGGAGGTGGTGGCAGTGGGGACGGCAGGATCCCTCTGGGCCCCCAGCTGCCCTTTGCCCAGTATCGCCAGGACTCTGTGGCCAGAAGCCCCTGTCCCCACCTGGCAGGACAGAGCAGAGGAGTGGGATCAGACCAGGTAAACTGGGAGGGCCCTTGGTGGTCTGCAGCCTTCTGGGGCCCAAACATTTGTCTCCTGGGGCACCTGCCCCTTCCCACCCCCACCCCACATCCAGGTGAGTTTTGGCTGTGGTCACCCTCAAGCACCAAGGCTCCCGGTTCCCAGCCTCCTGGGACGACAGCCTCATCAGGACCTCTCTGCCCACCACACAGAGGCTTGTTCGCCAGCCCCCGTGCCCCGTCATCACCCAGTGGGTGCTAGACACAGCAACGCAGCTGCATAGCACTAACTGAGTGCCCTGGGGAGCCTTACCTCCATGGTGCAGGCAGGCAGGGGAGGCGCGGCCACCAGTGCAGGTGGGAGGCTAGGGCAGACCCCCGGCTCCTGCCAGGTGAGCCCAGCCCCAGGCCACCCCTTGGTGGTGCCCTCAGCGCCCTCGCAGGGAGGTGGAATTCTCTCCCTGCAGCCTCCACCGGCTGAGGTGAGCCCTCACTCTGCTCTTCTAAGAGCTGAGACCCCCTGGGTGGGGGGCAGTATATCAGCTGGGACCCTTTGGTGATGGACCCATGAATGGGCCTCTTGGGGCCTTCAGAGGCACTCCCGCGATGGCAGAGCAGCTGGAGGGCACAGGGTGCGGGGGTTCTCTGCCCTGTGAGGCCTGTCCCTGCCAAGGGTCAGGAGATGGAGGGAGGAGCCTGGCTCTGCCCCTGGGCAGGTGCAGGGCTCTGCTGACCACACTCATTCCCAAACTGAAAACTCATAGACAAGCTGTGCGAGAGGCTGGGAGGCCAGGACACTCACCTGGAGCACGAGTTCCACACTGTGGGGGGGCGGGGGGGGGTGACAGGCACTCTGGTCCCCTCTCCCTCCTCAAGGCGGGAAGGGCAGGCACATTTCCCGGGCCCCCAATGAACACCTAGCCCACGCGTCCCGACGCCTGGACAAGCGGCAGGCAGGCGTCAGCCCCTCATCCCATGGCTTTGGGAGCTGCTCAGGGGCCGTCCCGGGCCCAGGCTGCGAGTGGCCTTGTGGGCCCAACACGCCTGTGCGCTGTTCTCTGGGTCACGGGGTCAACCCCGAGGATCTGGCAGAGTTTGTAAAGCGACATTTTCCTAATCGCGTCAGTGTGGCTGCATGTTTTTCCTTCGTCATAAGCTGGGGCCGTGGGGAGGCGCAGGCAGGCGGGGGAGAAACGTGGCGGGAGGTTGGCGTTGTGTTTTCTTGCTTTTGCCCCTTTCTTGCCGACCGCCTCTTTCGACGGCAGAACACCAGAGCTCCCCGGGCATGGCTGCCTTTGACCCCTTCTCCACTTTGACCTGTTTTGGGTTTTCTCTCGTGTCCTGGCCTTGAGACCCGGACACAGCAGGGTCTCTGCTTCAGGAGAACACGGTGAGGTGGAGGGTGGGGGGAAATTGTGCCAGGAGTCAGAAGGCCAGGTTGCCGCCCCACCGTGTGGTCTCCAGGGGTGACCGGGAATGCGGCCCCTCCTCCCTCGTGGTGCAGCCAGGACACAGGAGTCTGGAGGGAGCACGCACCGGGAAGCAGACGCCCCGCAGGCCTCGTGGTGTCCTGCCTTGCTGCCCCAGCGGAGCCGAAAGCCCACACGAACCTGAGTGATTGTTGTGCTGGCCAATGGCCAGGCCCCAGGGCTCCTGGAACGGTGCCCCTTGTAGGAGGGACATGGCCAGGCAGCTGCTCCCCGTGTCCAGGGGCCTGCTCAAGGCCTGTCTCTCGGCCCAAAGGCTTGTGTCACTGAGAGCTTCCGGGCATGTGGGACTTGGGGGTCCTGTCCCCGCCCATGCCTGCCTACCCCCCACAGCTGGGATGGTCCAGGTGGGGCAAGAGCGGTCCCCCGTGCCTCCTCGTCGTCCCCTTCCTCTCCTCCTCGTGGAGTGACCAAGGGGCGGAGGACCCGGGGAGGAAGTCCAGGATCCCCAAACCACACCCAGTGTCTTTTCTGTCTGATGGCCACACGGAAGAACGCAGGGCTTCCGTGGCCTAAAGAAAGCATCCATCTCCCTGGCCCTCAACTGCCCTCAGGACAAGACATGGAACTTCATCACAGGACTCACTGCCCCCTGCCCCCCGGAGCCAGGACAGAGCACCCTCCTCCCAGACAAGGCCTTGGGGGACTCTCAAGTCCCCTCGACATGAACCTGCCAGGCCCAGGAAGCTGCCCAGGGTCCTGATGACTGAGCAGGGCTCAGTCCTGCCCCTTTAGTCCATGGTGAGTGGCCCCAGGGAGGTCACCTGACCCCTCTGAGCCTCAGTTTCTTCTTTCATAAATGAATATTCTGAAGCCTCTACCGTTATGAAGAGATGGTTGAGATGGAATGAGACAGCAAGTTTAAGGTGGTCAGTGTGTCTAATCCATGTCAGGTTTTAATTTGGGGCTGCTGAGCCAGCTGTTTGGCCAAGTTCCAGTGGACAAAGGCCGGACCTGACCCCAAGCGTCAGGTTCCTGGGACGGCCAGCTCCCCGTCCGCATCTCCCCACTTCAGCAGGAGGCCCCTTTGGGGGCCTTTTGGGATGCTGACCAGGGAGGCCAAGGCGACAGGAAGCCCACTCCCAGCACACACACAGCAGGAAGTCACCTCCCAGTTTGGGGCACATGAGTTCGGGCACCCTGATCCTCTGGCCGCAGGGGACAGACAGCCTGGGCCACAGCACTGCACGCAAGCTGCGTGCCAGGCACTGTGACTGCACTGCCTAGCGAGGAGTCCTCGGAATCCCGCCTGCAGCCAGGACTTCCCGTCTCTCTGACAGGAGCTGAGGACATCTGGCTCACACAGCCTAGGAAGAGGCCCCGGAGGCGGGGGTGGGGAGGCCAGGCGCACCTGAGGCAGAGCCCTGCTGTTTACCACCAGGGCTTTCCAGGTGATACTAGTGGTAAAGAACCCACCCGCCAATGCAGGAGATACAGGAGACGCAGGTTTGATCCCCAGGCTGGGAAGATCCCTTGGAACAGGGCGTGGCAACCCACTCCAGCATTCTTGCCTGGAGAATCCCATGCACAGAGGAGCCTGGAGGGCTACAGTCCATGGGGTCACAAAGAGTCAGACACAGCTGAAGTGGCTTGGCACGCACACGCTACCCACAATTGGCCAAGGGTCATCCCTCTGAGGGGCAGGACTTCCACTTCTCCCCCCTCCCAAATCTTGACCCCCACCCCCAGCCCGGGTGGTCAAGGAGTTAAGCATGACTGAGGAGGGTAAAGTGGTCAGAAACCTCCTTCTCCCACCAAAGGCACCAGGCCCTGGTGGTTGCCTAAGTTTGCCACCACCAAACCGTGCCAAAGCACAGAAAGAAACAGAAGTGACTTTGTTCATTTTCCTAAGCGGACCTAATCCCATCACCAAAGTCAGGTGCAGACAACACCAGGGTATTGATACATACGAGGGGACCTCCCTGAAGGCTCTAAGTGCAAAAATCCTAAGTAAACTGTCAGTAAGCGGAATCCAGGAGTGCACTACAACACCACACCACCAGCATCCAGGAGGATTTACCTGAGTGTGATGTACTTCACAACGCCAAGGAATTAAAGGAGAAAATCTATATGATTTTGCGAGCAAATACAGATCTGTTAAGGATCTGTTAAGACCCCAAATCCGTTAGTAAAATTAGATATAGAGGGAATGTTCTTAATTTGATTAGCAAAACCAACAGTGGAATCCTGGGGGCATTCCTGCTCCGGGGGGAACACAAGTCTGTCCGCTGCAACAGTCCCAACGGGTCTCCTGGGTGCCCACCGAGACGAAGGGAGGTGTGGGAGGAGGGAGACGGGGGCTCTTTCTGTTGTCAGCAGCAGCATCCCCATTTGCCTCAAAACCCCCAAAGTCAACTGAAACCTATCAGAACAAATGAGAGCTTCTAATGAGGCCGCCAAACCAGAGAGCACCGAATGTATGAAGCGAGGGCAGGAGCAACGAGGTGGCGCAGCATCATGAGGGGGAGTTCCTGCCCCATTCTCCCTGAGCCTACAGGGTCGCTCAGGGAGGCCACCCACCGTTCCCCGGCACCGTCTAACGGCAGGAGGAGCTCGTGCTCCCAGCCCTCGACAGTCCCTTCCCCAGACGAGGGGGCAAAGTCAATCAGCACATAGCCATTTCGAGTCTGACAAACCACTCCCAAGATTTACACTGAAGACTAAATATGCAAGACCGGCCAGGATGGGTGTGAGAGAAAAACAGAGAAGGGGCGGGCCTTGCCAGCTGTCAGGGCTAATTTATAGCCTCAGCAGAGGGACCGGCTCGAGCTTGGCACGAGAGAGGACACAGAGCCGGGGAATTCAGGATGAGAGGCAGGCGATCTCAGGAGGGAAGCGGCAACTTGGGGCTGGGGTTGGAATGAGGGCCACTCGTGGGATGCTCGTGGCATTCTGGGTGGTGGGGTTGGCGTCCCCTCATTTTGCTGATGGGAAAACGGAGACGCAGAGAAGTGAAGGAACTCAGCTATCCAGGCGGGCCCAGCCCCGGAGCCCAGAGACCCTCAGGGGCGATGCCATCTGACCAGCCATTAGCGAAAAGGAAAAACCCACTTTTCAGCCCCAAACCGAGGAGGCCGAAAGAGGACACAGAGCAGAGATGTCTGCGGTGGAGAAGGCCTATTGTTTAGCAGAACAGGCACACAAATGCTTCCACATGGGAACAAGACGCTGGCGTTTAAAGAAAGGATGACAGGGAAGAGCAGCGACAGAAATCAGGTCAGCGCATGGGTGCCCGGAAGTCACCCAGGAGACAGACGGGCAAGAGGAGGCCAAGGACGGAGAGGCGGCCACTCAGGAGGGGACACAGGAGTCCAGCGCCACACACATGACGGGCTTCCTGCCCCCCGGTCACCAGGAGACAGACCAGCGAGCATCGTTAACAGGGCCGGGGGCCTCTCCAACTCCAAGCCTCCGCCCGGGACCTTCACCCACACTGGGGACACTGGGCCCCCACCCGCCTCACGACGACACAGTGGGCAGCCCGGACGTTCGAGATGGAGGACATACCGCCCTGTGAACACAATCCACTCCAAGAGAACCCCAGGGAGACAGGCTTTCTCTGCAGGCCTGGCTCACACCAGGTGTGTAGGCCGTCCCTACCACAGGGGGCAGTTCCAGGGAGCTGGGGCTGGGGGGGATTCAGGCCCGTGCCTCATCCTTGGTGCTGCACCAGGAGACACACTGAGCGGGACGCAAGTTATTGGACATGAGAAGAACTGGGGGCCACCTGCCTCCCCTACATGTCACTGGGCTGGAGCCGCAGCCCCGGGAGGGTCTCTGGGGAGGAGGGGCATACGACCTCCTGGGACAATGTCCCTTCCAGCCAGGCTCCTCTAGGCAGGAGTCCAGATGGCTTGGAATGCTCAAGTTGACCCAGTGACTGACGGATGCCCCACTGGCTCGAGGATGTGGTCCTTCTAAGATGCATCCTTCAACACTGGAGAGCCATGACCAACAGAGGGGGCGGATGTGTGCCTGTGCACAGGTGTGCATGGACCAGTGTGTGCACGCAGATGTGCAGGTGAACACACAACGTGCACACGCACACATGCACCCACAAGTGTGTGTACCCACACGCGTCCACACGGACACACATAGGTGTGTGTACCCACATGCGTTCATACACACACATCCACACACAGGTGTGTGTACACACAGGTGTGTGTACACACACGCGTCCACACGGACATACAGGGGTACACACACGCATCCACACGGACACACACAGGTGTGTGTACACACACATGTCCACACGGACACACCACAGGTGTGTGTACACACATGCATCCACACGGACACACACAGGTGTGTGTACACACACATGTCCACACGGACACACGCGTCCACATGGTGTGTGTACACACACGCGTCCACACGGACACACAGGCGTTCACACTGCCCAGCACCCAGGAGAGTCCTCAGACCCTGCAGCACCACCAGGGGGGTGGAGAGCAGCTGAGCGCTGGGCTCGGTGCCCAGGGAAGCAGAAAGCCGCCGCCACTCTCTGCTGACCGCGACAGAAAAGCTAAGTGCTTCCTCTGTCCTGTAATTAAAAAGCCAGAGCTGCTCAAGCTGCCCAGCAGGTAGTGGTGGTTGTCGGGGGATGGGGGCGGCCTCTGGGAAATATCCACCCTCTCACTAGGGGAGGGGGCTTCGAGTCAACGCTGACGATGGCTGCTCACCAGCCACTCCGAGGGGCATCAGAATCCAAAGTTGAAAGCTCAGAACACATCACTGAGCCGAGTTCAAGCTCCGGAGCTGCCAAAGAGACTCCTTCTAGCAGCTTCTCCCGTGCACCAAGCAAGCCCAGGGGACAGGAGGAGGGGCCTGGCATCCCTGTGGACACGGGGCCTCGGGCGTGTCCATCACCTCCCTGCTCCCTGGCCTTCCCCAAGCCTTGGGCCCACCCCCAGGACACTGGGAAGCAGAAACCACGGGGACTGCAGCATTCACCCCGCTTGGCCACCCACCTGGACTGGGGCCTGCCTCTGGGGAGGGCCCTGCTGCAAGTCCCCAGAGTGGTCGCAGCATGTCCAGGCCCCTCTGTGCCAGGCACTGTGTGCACATCCAGGTCGCAGGCCCAGCACTCACCATCTGGCTGCCCATCCCCTGGCTGGACGTAGGGTGGCTGCTGGTGGGGGTGGATGCTGGGGGCATCACAGAGGCCTGGGCTGAGTGGCCGGGGTCCACCTGGAGGCGGAAAGCTGCCCTGCCTGCCCCGTTCCCATGGCTGCAGGAGGCACCACTGTATTCCTGCTGAGCCCTAGGCCCCACGGCTGGCACGGCCTGCAGGGGTGCCCGGGCCTCATCTGGGGGCTGGGGCCCAGGGCCCAGATGGGGACACCCTGCCCACAAGGGACACCTCATACCCACAGGGCCCTCTCCTTAGAGCCCCGAGTCCCTGAGAATCTGATCCCTGCTGGCTTCCTTGCCCTCCTCCTCCAACCTGCCAACGTATCGGGGCTCCCCCTCCCCACAACCTAGGGGCTCCCGTGTCCGCCAGACGGGGTTAAATTCTGCGTTCACCTGGCACCCGGGGCCTCTTCCTCTGGTTTGAGACTCTGAGCTTTTCCCAAGATCAGACACCTGCCAAGAGGCGTCCAGCAGCGGCCTCTGGCCCGGAATCCGGGTCTCTGTGAAGGCAGCTCAAGGCCCAGGCGGGGCCTGTCCCGGGGTGGAGGCAGGAGCGGGGCTTCTGGTCACGTCATTGTCAACTTGCGGGCAGCATGCAGGCCCGCAAGGCTGGCGCCGCAGGGTGGCTTCCGGGCCTCACCGCCCATGAAGGACAAGCTGACCACAGCCAGAGACTGAATGGGGGACCCGGGAACACGCCCCTCTGTGGGAAGTCCAAAGCACAGAGCAAACCTCCTGGGACAGGCCTTTTCAGGCACCACAGTCCGGAGTGGGCCTTCCATCTCAAGTTTGAACTTGCCGGCGGCTGGTACAGGCCAGACCAGCCCATTCCCTGGCTCTGCAGGAGGAAGAGGTTTTGGCAAACGTGGTGGGCCCACCCGAGCACACAGCCTGGGAGAGTCCCCTCGACTCCTTTAAAAACACCCATGTCATCAGGCGCTGCTCCTGGGCCGCACTATCTGCAGGCTACACCCAGAGACTCCATGTACCCGGGAACAGCTGGCGAAGCCCCACGGCCATGGAGATGGAATGAGAAACCTCAGGGGAGAGGTCACAGCTCAGTCACGAGACCTTCTGAGAAGAGGGCAAGTTGTGCTAACAAGGCTGGACTCCCAGCGCGCAGAGTAACTCAGGGTTAGTCAGCCTCTTAGACAGGCCTCCCCGGTAGCTCAGTTGGTAAAGAATCCGCCTGCAATGCAGGAGACCCTGGTTCGATTCCTGGGTCGGCAAGATGCCCTGGAGAAGGGAAAGGCTACCCACTCGTGTTTTGGCCTAGACAATTCCATGGAGTGTAGAGTCCATGGGCTCACAAAGAGTCGGACACAACTAAGTGACTTTCACTTTCGGACAGGCTGGGACACCCATCAGACAGGCCGGGACACCCACGTGGACAGTGGTCAGAGCCAGGCATGAGGACACGATGACACCCGCAGACCCGTACCTGGACACAAGCAGAGTCCTGTGCAGGCACCGCCCCCAAACCCCTTCTCACTCACCTCTGCCCGCCCGAGCTGTGGCCAAAGGCAGACCCCCGAGTTCCCTCCAGCCCCTACACCAGGAAGCTGGCTCTCTGGCTGGACAGGGCTGGGTTGGACCTCAGCCGTGTGAACCTTTTCCCACAGAATCTCGGCAACTTCCTGCTGCCCTGCAGGCACGGCTCCCTAATATGGGCCTGGAGGGCTGGCCCAGATGTCCAGCCAGACATGGACCCTGGCGGGATGCCAGCCCTGGATCCGTGCCCTCTGCATCAGGGCCCAGAGGGTCCCATGTTGGCCCCGTGGGAGGGGGGGGGCAGTTCAGTCAGGAAACCCTCCAAGGAGAGGGGAAGTTGTGCTAACAATGCTTGACCCCTGCCGTGCCAGGGTAACTCAGGCTTAGTCAGACGCTCAGACAGGCTGGGACACCCACATGGACGGTGGGTAGAGCTGAGCATAAGGACATGGGTGGCACACACAGAGACTGGCACCTAGACGCAAGTAGCGCCCTAAGGCCACTGGCAAGAGGGGGTCAGCTCTGGGGCAGCTGGGGGTGCCCCAGCCACGCCCTCTCCCACCTGCAGGGCAGAGATGTTAGGACCTGGGGACGGAGCAGGGCCCGAAGGACAGTGCCCAGTGACCACAGGGGACAGCCAGGGCAAGGGACCCCTGGGCACAGAGGGGAGGCCCCAGGGTTCAGACAGGGAACCAGGCACCAGGGCCAAGACTTCTACGGCCTGGAGTCCTCCTGGGACTCCCCATACCAGGCCTCACAGCCTGGGGGCAGCCCGGGGACCAGGCAGGGCTGGGGGTCAGATGGGGGTGGAAGGCCCCCCCTCCCCACCTGCACCCTCCCCCACCTCCTCTTGGACCTGAAGCCCGACTCCCTGAGCTGCTGGCCTTGGCCACAGGCCCCACCGCAGCCCAGCCAGACTTCCTCCTCACCCTTCCTGACCTTCCTGTGGGGGCTCCCACCTGGCCTGCCTGACGTGCCCTCGGCCCTGGCAGCCACCCCAGACGCTTGCAGCACGACTGGGAATCCTGCAGGGACAGAGGCAGCTCCGGCCAGGGGGAGGGCACTGTCCGGGGGGAGATGGAGGCATCCGGGGGATTGAGCCCACCCAGCCTAGACTTCAGGATACAGAGCCCCCGCCTCCGTCTGGGGCAGGCCGTCCAGTACAGTGGGAGGACCGGGACATGGGTCACCAGGAAGATGGGTGACACCCTCCCGAGCAGGGAGACGGGCAGAGGGGCAGTCAGACCATGATGGTGCAAGACCCCCTCTTGGGGTCACCTACTCTGTGCCTGATGGATGTTACCTGGTTGACCCTCGGAGCGACCCAGGGGAGGTCCAGACTGTGCCTACTTTATGGAGTTAATTTTGCTTCCCAAGGACACTACTGGGCAGCTTGCTCTCAGAGCACTTGCCCTAGGCTATGGCCCCAGGACCCCACAGGTGCCAGGCTGGTGCCGTCCCTGCCAAGGGACCACCCTGACCCTGGACATGTGGCCAGAAGCCTCCCCTCCCGAACCTGGTCACTCAGCACACATGGCCCTCCCTTCAAGATCATCTGCTCCATTCCTTACTTGACAAGCGGGGAAACTGAGTCCCACAGGAAATGGCCACAGCGCTTGGCCTTGAACCAGGTGTCCACCTCTTCTCTGGCCTTAGAACAGTGGACCGAGTGGGACCCAGAGGCCGGGGTGCTGCTGATCTGGGGAGGCTCGCACCGGGCAGTGGCTGTGCCTGACCTGGTGTCTGGCTCCTGGCCAAGGGTGAGGAGTGTCTGTGTGTGCCGACCCTCTGGGGGCTGGTGGGGTGGGGGGAGGCCCCAGGACAGGGCCCTGGGCGAACCCCCTTGGGATGGTCACTGCTCTGTCCTTCCGGGGCCCCTGCCTGTGCTGTGCCCTTGGTGCTGGTCACCAGGAGCCACGTGGCACTGTGGACATACCGGGAAGGTCACCTCCCGGCCACCTGGAAGGCCTTGCTAGTCGGCCCTCTCCTCACACGTGGACACAGAAGTAACCGGCTGGCGAGCACCATGGGACCAGACCCAGCACCCCTGCCCTTCATCTGACAGCCCGCCTGCACCCCACACCCCATGCCCCACACAGGGCTCTTCCTTGGAGGAGCTGCCCCTGGGAAGCGGGGGAATCCCACTCCCCCCCAGAGCCTCGCTGGCCCCGGCCAGGCCGTCCCACAGGCTCCTCCCCCAGGCCAGAGCAGAGAGGGGGCTGGGAGGCCAGCACAGTGCCCGGCCCCTCTGGCACAGAGGGCATCCGAGCTTCCTGCCTGCAGGGTCTGCGCCTCCCGGTGCCTGGGAGATGTATGTAAGTCTGGTCACACTGTGGCCATCTTCCATCAAGGGTGCAGATAGACAGACAGCAGTCTGGGCACCTGCTGGTGATCTGAGTGTAAGTGCCCAGCGTGCTGCCACCCGGCCTCGAGGGGCAGCCCTCTCCCCCGCGCTCCCCAAGCTCAGTGGGGATGTAAGCTCACGGTGGTGGGGGGAAAGGGTAGGGGTAGGGGGGAAGGATGGGGGTGGGGGGCAGGCAGCCTAGGGAAGTGGGCATTTTGAGGATGAGGGGTCCTGGGAGGGTGGCACGAACTCCATCTGGGGTCCCTTCTTATGGGGGGTGGGGGGGCCCGGCAGACCGTACCTGGGGGCGCACTGGCCGTCGTCAAACACGAAGGTCCGGTTGGTGTGGCCCCCGCCTTGCGCCCCTTTGTAGACATCCCCTGGACTGTGCACCCTGTCAGGAAGCGGCATTGGGCTGGTGGCGGCTGCGACTGAGAGGCAAGGGACACACCGGGAGCGACGGGAGACTTCTTCCCCTCCACCCCCCTCCCAGCGCTGTGCCCTGAAACACTTCTCTGATTTCGGTGGGGGTGGGAAAAAAAAAAAAAGAAAAAAATCCTGTTCCAGGGATGGTTTCGGCGCCGGTGCGGGCGCGCCCCCTGCCGGCCACGCTGGGAACTGCGCGAGGGACGGGGAGGTGGTCCCTTTGCGTCCCACCTGCAGACCAGCCTCCCAGAGACTCGGGGCACAGGCTCTTCAAATGCTCAAAAATAAAACCCCCAAACCCCAAAGACCACCACCCCTCTGGGGGCAGGGTTCCACAGTGGGAGGCGCTCCCAGGGGGCTGGAGGCCTCTGCGCGCTTCATGGGTGAGGGTGCCTGTGCTGCTGGCCCTGCCCGCCTCTGGGGTGGGAGGGGCGGCCGGTCAGCATCTGACCCGCCCTCAACTCGCCTGTGCCACTCGCCCCCCGCTCCCCCGCCCCCCACAGCACTGGTCACTCCTACCGGGGCACCGGCACACAGACCCTGTGTGTCCATCCGCATCAGCCTCACCCCTGGGAGGCCCCTGGTCCTGGAGAGGGAAGGGAGGTCAGAGAGCTGGAGGCGGGAGTGAGTGCTCCCTGCCACCCACCCCACCGGGGCCTCCGCCGTGAGCCCCAGCCCCACCCCGAGGATCTTGCAAACAGGCAGAGAGGCCGGGCCGCACCCTGCTGCAGCTCTACCACCCAAGGGAAGAGGCTCAGGAGGCAGAGGGATTGACTGGTGACACCCGCCACAGGCTAACACGGACATCCTGGCTCAGGGTTCTCCCCAACCCCATGCAGAGTCCTGCAGGTACAGCCCCTGGTCTGTCCTGACCCTCAGTGAACCAGGAGCATGGCAAAGACAGAAAGAAGACAGAGAGCAGCAAAGACAGGAGAAGCAAAGACAGACAGGGGAGCAAGAGAGCGGCCTCTGAAAAGAGGGCGAGGGGCTGGGGCGCCAGATGGGGCAGGGGCCACTGAGCCAGCACCACCCGGGCAGCTCTTCTCAAGGCCCCGGGCACCAACCACTCCCCACCCTGGGGCGGTCAGGGCAGGGGCTGCCAGGGCAGGGCTGGGCCTGCTGACTGGGAGGGTGCATGGCAGGTACTTTGTGGTCCTGATGCTTGCGTTGCTCCTGAGACCCCATCTCTTTACTTCCAGGAGATGGCAAGCTTAACACCACGCTTCTCCCGGAGGGGGCACTTGGTGAAGGCATGGATCGCCCCAAAGTCCTCCGGAGGGCAGCGTGCACCCCTAGCCGCCTTACCAGCAGTCTTGCATCCTGGGGGCTTTCCCTGCTCCCTCCCGAGTGGTCTCAGGAGGAGTCCCTGCCTCAGCAGGACTCACGCCAGTGTGTGTCCATCTCACAGACCCCTTGGAGGTGCCCTGCTGGTTGGTCAACGAGATGACTGGCCTGCTTTGTCAGGGATGGGAAACAGACAAGTCTGGTAACATTCCTGACATCAAGGGAAACAAAACACGGCTTCGCTCTGCCATGGAGGAGCCAAGCCCCAAAACACTGGCCGGTCCATCCCTCCCCAGCCGGGAGCAGGGAGCCCACTTGCCCCAGCACTGCCTCAGGGGTCCCTGCACACTCGCAGCCAATATTCTCTGCGGGGTCCACTCCAGCACCACCCTCCCTTGGGCACCGGGAACCCTCCCAGAGCATGGAGCCTGGCTTCTCCTTACACCTCCCATAAACGCCAGGCTCTAGGTGCTAGCAGAACTGACCATCCCCAGCCTTTCTTGGGCTCAGCCCAGAAGCCAGCCTGTGGGCTGAGCGTGACCAGGTCTCCCTGCTCCCAGACTTGACGTCAGGCCCACCCACCTTCTTAGCATAGCCCTCGACTGTGACTTGGGTCCCCTGCCCAGTGCCCTCTTTGTCCCAGGCCCTGGCCTCGGGGCTCCCCCCTCCTCTCCTGCATGGTTCGACACCACAGGCCCTGGGTCACAGCCCCCACCTGTCCTCCACCGTCTGACCTGTGGCCTGGCCTGTGCTGGCCGGCCCCTCCTCCGTGCTGCCTTCAGGCCGTGGAGCTGAGCAGGGCTGGAGAGACAGGCCCAAGCCATCAGCTCTCAGGACCTCTCAGGACCTCCCAGGGCCACATTTCAGCCATCTTCAGGTGTCCCCACGGTCCACAGATCCGCCTGAGGACGCCCTCCTGCAGCCCTCAGCCCCTCCTCAGTTGCAGACAGGTTTCTCGCTTTCCTGGGGCAGAGGCTCTGCTCTGGCCCCTGGCCCTGTCCCAGGACGAGCACCTGGGGTGGATTCCACCCACCGCAGGGACACCTGCCCAGCTCCCTTCTGCTTCCCCTCCTGGGAGATGAGGTCTCCCCGACAGTGGCCTCCCCCAGGAAGGGCCCCGCACGCCCCCAGCAGCCCCCTTCAGCATGAGCTCTGATGTCCTCCCGACTGAAATAAGGACTTAGTATCCTCTTCTCCTGCTACAGGTCCGCCTCCTTGAAAGAGGTGGCGTCTCCACTTTCCCCTCCCTCCCTCCCTTCTTCCATCATCCCTCCACTGGACTTGGTGGGCTGCATACCCAGCACTGGCCCGGCCCCCGGAGATCCAGCGAGAGGAGCACAGGCCTGGAGACCCAGCCACTCACACTTGCGTGTCAGGAGTGGGCAAAGGGAGGTTTGCCCACACCAACCTGCTAGAGACAGCGGCTCCGTGCAGCGAGGCCTGAGCCAAGGCCCCTGTCAGGGCAGGAAAGCCGGAGGGCAGGTGGAGGGCAGGCGGGTGGGCCACAGCCTGGGTGGAAGGGGCAGGAAGGCCAGCCAGCATTCCAGCAAGCCGGAAGCTAGGGAGGGCAGAGAGGGTGGGTGGGATCAGAGGCAGGCATGGGAGGTGTGGGGATGCCCCTGGCTCCTAGGTCGGTGGTGGCACTGGCTTAGGCAGAACCCCCCTGGACAAGGATGAGATTTGGCGTAGGGGCACCTGTGAACCCTGGACCTGCAGGCCCTCAGAGGCAGGTGAAGGCTCTAAGGCTCTCTGCCCATCCTTAACCAGCCAAAGCCCCGCGATCTCTGCTGACCAGCCTCCCGGCTCCTCTTGCATGTAGCTCCCCCAGCCTCTCATCCCTGCCCCCACGGGGGCCCACAAGGATCCTAAAACCTTCCTCTAATCCCCCTGGCCCTGAAGTTCCCTCCTCCGCTCTCAGGTAAGACCAATGCTTCCTGCCACAGAGGCGGTCCTCCCTGCCCACCAGACCCACGTGCCAGCCCAAGAACCCACCTGGGCTCCTTCCCTGGGAAGCTTTGCCCAGTTTGGTCCTCACCCTGATGGACCCCGTCCAGCCCCTACCTCCACCTCAGTCCTTGCCCCTTGCCCCCGGCCCTCCACCCTCAGTTGTGAGATCCTTCAGGGGAGCACCCCAGTTCGGGACTGGCACCTGGGGGTGCCTGCGGTGGGCAGGTGAGAGGACACCCCCCACTCCAGTGGGAAGCTTGGCTGCCCAGCCGGAAGCGGTGGGGGAGGACTGTCCACCTTGGGCACTAACCCAGGCGTGCCTTTCTGGCAATTTCTCCAACAGAGGGCCCTCACGGCAGGAAGGGGCACAGAAGTGGGGCAACGGGGTAGCGGGGGCACAGAGCACGCGGGGGCGGGGCAGGCTCCCTCCGGGCGAGAAGCACGTGGGGGCGGGTAGAACGCACGTGAGGGGGCGGGGCTGGGAGGACGGCGTGCGTGGGGCGGGGCGCAAGTGGCCGGTCCGGGGCCTTGCGGCTCTCTTCCGCAGCTGCGCGCGCTCATGGCGTCCGGGGCTCCTGAGCCCCGCGCTGGGGTTCCGCGAGTTTCCCGGGGATGCAGGTGAGAACTGGGGAGCGGTTTCTGGAGGGGGTCATCTGGGACGCCCTCGCCCAGGGATGCTCGGGGTGGGGGGTGGGGGGCGGGCGGTGGTCCGGCCCGGCTCTTCTTTCCAATTGAAATGAAACTGAGTCCTCGCCCCACCCAGCAGGGCCCGCTTGGGGCCCACCCTGACCCCCGGGTCCTTGAGGGTTGGAGGGGAAGTGGGAGGGGTGCCAAGAGCAGGACCTACAGGGCCGTGTTCCAGGCCCCTGTCCTGAACCCACCCCCTCTAAGACCTTCATCACCGCCTCTGGGCACTAGGCGTTTTCTGGGGTCACAGAGCCCCGCGCTCGTGTCTTTTCTCGCGGCAGTGGTCCTTTCCCATCGAACATCCAGTTCTGCTGCGAGGACCACCCTGCCCAGGGTTCGGGCCAGACCAAGGTGCCTGCGGTGGCGGAGGGTCCCGGCTCCCACCTGCCGCGGAACGTGCTCAGCGAGAGGGAGCGCAGGTGGGGGCCGTCGTGGCGGCCGCGTGGTGGGGGCGGGGGTCCGAGGAGGTCAGGCCTGCGCCCGCCGCCTCATTTCAAACAGCTGTTTGGTAAGGGCCCCCTGTAGCGTGTTCTCAAGGTAAATATAGTCCTCGTGATGGGAGGGCTCCCAGGGGCTACCAGTGCAGCCCTTTCTTTGAGGTGAAGTCCAGGACCACTTGAGATTGTGCATTTGGGACGGTCCCGGCTCCAGGTAGTGGTGGTGGTCTAGGCTTGGTGGTGGTCCGTGGCAGATGCCCTGCTAAGCCTGCAGCTGGGGTCCAGGGCCCCTGAGGCCAGGGCAGTGCTCTGACCTGGTTCCTGAAGGGCTCAAGGCTTCCTGGGGCTGCCCTCTCGTCTCCTGGCCAAGCCAGACATCCCTACAGTTGGGGGTCCCTTCTCTGCAAGCAGGAAGCGGATCTCCTTGAGCTGTGAGCACCTGCGGGGTCTGCTGCCCCGGTTTGACGGCCGGCGGGAGGACATGGCCTCGGTCCTAGAGATGGCAGTGCAGTTCCTCCAGCTGGCAGGCACCCTGGTTCCTGGCTGGAAGCAGCAGGCTGTGAGTCGTCAGTGACCGCCGGGTCGGCCCTCTGTGGAGGAGCCATGGGCGTCTCCCCCCTCCCAGTCCCCCTCTGTCCCCCGGCAGCTCCGACCACCGGGCAGCCTGGCTTCCCTGTGTCCCCGCCCCGCACGCCCAGGGCTGCTGTTTCCAGTAGACACACCTCCATTTGCATATCACACCTCCTCTGGGAACCGGGGGGATGAGCTGCGGTTTCCACTTAGGTGGAAACCTAAGTTTGCCTTTGCCCATGGTGCCAAAGCTGGCCTGGATAAAAGTCCCCCCGCCCCCCCCGGGGGGGCACCAACTTCAGCGTCCCTCCCCCAAGTCCGGAGCACAGGGTCTGTGCTCAGGGTGGATCTCTGTGACCCCAGGCGGGGTGGCCAGGGGCCGACCGCAGCCTGCCTTTCGTGCGGGTTTTCTGGTTGACGGTTTCGGTTGCGTTTCTGCTCTTTTTCTCCGCCTCAGGTTCTCGCTTCTTCCAAGGAGCCGTGGCTCGCGTGGCAGACGGATGTCCTGCAGCTGGCCCTGGCGAGCCAGGCCCCGGCAGGCGCCCCGGACGCCGGCGTGGGAACATCCAGTGTGATGTCAGTGTCCCCGTGGGGCTGGGGGCCGTGGGGGGGTTGCGTGCGGACCACTCAGGCTCTCCTTCTGTCTTTGCGCACCATGCAGTCCTCAGGCCCCCCCGAGCTGTCAGGCCGCGGGTGTGGACGAGGGTGAGGCCCTGTCGGGAGTGGCCGACGTGCTGGACAGGCCGCCGGCCCTGCCTGGTGAGCGTGAGTGGGTCCCCGTCCTCCCCTCGTGCCATCCCCAGCCAGGCCCATGAGGCCGCCACGATGACTGTGTCCCCCTTGTGCTGGACGCCCGGCTGTGGGTGGCTCCCCGGACCGTGACTGCAGCTCCCTGAGTGCCTCAGTCCTGCTGTGGTCAGGGCGGGCAGGAGAGCTGGTGGTGGTTTAGTCGCCGAGTCGTGTCCGACTCTCGCGATGCCATGGACTGTAGCCCTCCAGGCTCTTCTGTCCGTAGGGTTCTCCAGACGAGAATACTGGAGTGGGTTACCGTTTTCTTCTCCAAGCAGACCTGGGCCTCCAGGGAAAGTCGAGAGCTGCACACGGGGCGTGGGGGTGGAGGGGTTACACAGCAGGGTAGATAGAGGTCCTGGAGATAGCGGAGGCGGTGGGGCGTGAGGGTCCTGGGGTCTGAGCCCCACCTGTGTGGCCTGAGGCTGAGCGGCCCCACCCTGCAGGCGGCCTCGCTGGCCCCAGGCTCGGGCGCTTCACCTGTGGACTCTTGTCTTCTGGTTGCTTGTTGGCACCTTGTTCCCGAGTCTCACGCATTCCCTGCGCAGGATGCAATGGGCAGGGGCTGCAGTCTTTTGGGGGTGGTCACTCTGCCTGACCCACTCCTTGCTTCCCTCGTAGAGTCGCCCAGCCTCGTCCCCCAGTCCCCAGGCCCGAGACCCCCCAAGGTCCTGAGGCCATCCCCTCTGTGGCCAGTCCGCTCGCAGCAGCCCCCTTCCCCGCTGGTGAGTGAGGAGACTCGGAGCTGCCTGGGCCAGGCGGGGCCCCCCACTACGGGGGCCGACAAGGCCCTGATGCCAGACTCCAGGTAGGTGCCTGGCCACGTGTGCACAAGCTGCCAAGGCCTCCTCCCAGCACCCCCAACCTGCCCAGACTCGCTGCCTAGGAGGTCTCTGCCCGTCCCATCCTTGCTGTCTGCCCGGATGGCCAGACTCTGCCATGTGGCTTTGTAGTCTGTGTGTATGTGTGTGTCAGGAAACACTCCTGTTTCCCTAATTGTCGTCTGTTTTGGCTGATGGTAAATGAGTTTGTGTTTTGTGAGTTCCACCAGCTGGGGCGTGGGCTGAGAGCTCTTGGGGGGCTGGAGAGGAGCTGGCAGCGGGCTGGGTGGGTGGGTGGGCAGGGTCCGGCGGAAGGGAGGAGCCTGTCAGTAAGCTGCCTTTCAGGGCCCATGCCCTCCTCTCAAGGTGCAAGGCCCAGGGTCCACCTGGGACGATTAGGGTGGGGCTTCCTTCTTGTCCCGTCCAGGTCTGTGTCGGGATGTGATGTGGCAGATGGCGCGTCCTTTCTGCTGACCCCTGGTCCCGACTGGTGGCTGGGTGAGTGGACCATCTCCCCTACTGCCCCCGACCTGGGGCCTGGGTTGGTCCTCAGGCAGGGCTGGGGGCAGGTGGCTGGAACCGTGGGGAGATGGGCCCCAGCTTGCTGAGTGACACCAAGGTTCCAGTGTCTGCGTCTGGGTTCTTGTTCCCTTCTCTGCCAGTGTTTTTGGGGACTACTGGGTCAGGGGGGCGGATGGCAGGTGAGGTGTGTGCTTGTTGGTGGGTGGGCATCTGCGGGTGAGAGCGTGTGAGTGCTGGGTGTTGGTGGTTGCAAGTCGGCTTTGGAGCTTTCCCCCGAGAACCCGTGCCCATAGAGGCACGTGGATTCGGGGTGAGTGGAACGTATGCAAGACCTGGCGTGGAGGGGGTGCACCTCCCTGGTCTGGCCCTCCCAGGGGTCTCGAGCAGGGTCGGCAGGAGTGGGCCCACCCACCTGGTCGGGGGCCCTTCTGAAGATGAGCAGGGGCTTCTTGGTGGGGTGGGACAGATTGGCGGGGGGAAGGGTTGTCATCTTCTCTACGCTGACCCTACCCTGCCCATCCTGGGTCCTGGGTTCCTTGTCTGCTCTGCTGACGTGTCCCATCTGCTTCCAGGGTCCCTGGAGGGCAGAGGCAGCAGCGCCCCTTCTCGGGTGGCCACCAGGAACAGCCCGCTGGACAGGCTCGAGCCGGGCTTCCTGGGAGACTCCGAGTCTAGCCCCCAGGAGGAGCCCCCGGATGGGCCCCTGGAGCCGTGGGGCTCGGATGGGAGCTGCCCCAGCCCGGTCCTGCGGGACGAGGTGGACAGCATCTTCCCCGACTTCTTTGCCTGCTGAGACCAGGGAAACGGGACCTTTTCGGCAGCACGTGCCACATACTCCAGCGGGGTTTTATTCTGGTTTTGGGCTGCAGCTGTGGTCTAATTCCAGTGAAGGCTGGTGGGGCCGTGGGGAGTGGAGGCTGAGTATTAAAGAGGAGAGTGATTTTCCTGGAGGAAGCAAAACTTGTGTGGCTTTTGTGCAATTAATGCGATTCACTGGGCACATGGCACCAGTTCCGTTCATAGTGCAGGCGCCTGCCTGGGTTTTGTTTCTGTGAGGTTCCCGGCCTGTGCGATCTCTAAATAATGGCGCTGGGGCTGGCGGGTGCAGGGGCTCTCTGGATTGAGACTCCTGCGTCTTGGGCCTGCTTCCTGAGAGGTGGGTGTGGGACTCCCTGCCCCTGTGATGCTGGTCCCAGGAGCTCCAGAGACGTCCGTTGGGGAGGCCCGTCTCTGGGCCAGGAGGTGCCAGGGCAGGAGGGACCTCTTAGAGGTGGGGGCCTTGGCTCTCCCCTCACAGGGCCTGTTGGGGGCCTGGGGCAGAGGCTGCCTGGCTTTAACGCCTGGACTCCTAGCTGTTCCCATCCACCCGGGGATCTGGGAAGCACTGGGTTCTGGGAGGAGTGGCCCCCCACCCCGGTGTGGCAGGGTGACCCTGTCCGCGTCCTGCTACCTTCGGCCACTGTGAAGGTGGTGCCAGTCTCTGAGCCAGGCTGGTCAGGCTCACTCCTCCCTGGCCCCTGCATGTCCCTTTCTGGAGACGCTGGGTTCTGGGCCCACCTGGAGGAACCCCATCTGAGCCCTGGGCAGCCTTAATCCAGTGCCCCAGGAGGGAGGGGGAATGGGGCAGGGCTCAGCTCTTTCAGAAGCCCGACTGAAGCCCCAGGGGGACAGGTTGACCCCCCCGACCCTTAGAGGTCCTACTTGTATGCTTCGAAGGTGAGGAATAGGACCCTGCCCCAGGTGGTAGGCAGGGCTGTCCTGTGCTGCCTCGGTCCCATGGCTGGGGGTGGGGGGCTGGGCCTGGTGCTGGGAATGGTCCTGGGTCAGGGTTGACAGCGGTGCCTGGCCTGTCAGGAAGCGTGGCAGGAAGGGCAGCCGTCAGACCCGCGCCTGCCCCAGGGCCTTCCTGTCGGCCCTGGGGCCACACACACAAAGCTGCTGAGTTGAACGCTTTAGACGACCCACTATGCCCACCCGGGGCTGGTGGCTGGGCCCTGGTCTCCCTTGCTGCAGCTGCGAAAAGCACCCCTGCAGTGGGGAGAACCCAGGCCGTTGGCTGGCCTGGTCAAGACTGCTGGAGCCAAGGAGCTGGGTTCCATGAAACGGCTTGCTTTCTGTTCCCTCCGCTCCTCTGGCCCTCGCTGAACCAAATCTGCGAGACTGATAGCATGTCTTGTTGGCTTGCTCTTGTTGGCTGCAATTGCGTGTCTGGGGGTGAGTTTAGAAAACCAGCAAGCCGGTGATTACTGACCAATTCTGCGAGTTGGGGAGGCCTCAGCACAACCCTCCACCTCTCAAGGTGATCCACTCTCCTTCCCCCTACCCCAGGGGGTCCTGGTTGCCTGGCCGCAGGACACAGCAGGCTCTGCCAGGCCCAGCGGGACCCTGGCACCCTAGGGCTGCACCATCTCCCAGGCCCACCCATCCCTCAGCTCGGGCCAGTGCAGCCAGGCCTTGGTGGCAGGCAGCTGGCTGTCCTTGGAGCTGACCAGCCGTCGGCCAGCACCCTTGGTCTACCCTCCCCTGAGCCCGGCTTGCCTCCCCTGCCCCTCTGTGCTGCTCACCCTGCTCCTTGAACTTGGCGGCCACCACGGGTCAGTACTTGCTGGTGTTGTGGTCGAGGTGCCCAGTGCCAACTGGGATTCTCACGCCATCTCTGGTCACAGGTCCTGCCCTGGAGCATGGCCTGCTTGGGGCCTCCCCGCAGAGCTAGGAGGGGGCAGGTTCTGCTGCCCTCCAGGGGCTGGAAGGCTCTGCTTATTGGGGAGGGGGCTGTGGTTCCAGGGTCCCTTGCCCACCACTAGGCTGTGACCTCCTCTTGGCAAGGACACATCCATTTGTGAGGAGGGAACCCTCAAACTCACACTCCAGCGAACACGGGGAGCCCAGCAGCTCTCCTGTTGGGGCGCTCTCTTAGGTTGAACGACAAAGTCTGGTGGGGACCAGCGCGCCTGAGTGAGGCTTAGAGAGGTCGGCGATGGGGAAAGCTGGGAGTGGCCGATGACTCCCGGGAGCCCGAGTGATGGGCCACGTGCGGGGCATCGGGGCTGAGCCTGCTCAGGCCTGTGGAGTGCGATGCCGTGAGGGGGCCCCGAGCCAGCACACCGGCACCGCAGGGGCCGCGGAGGGGCCAGAGTGCCGGGTGCTGGGCTCACCGCATCTCTGCCTTTTTTCCCAGATGTGGGGCGAGGCTTGGTGGGTCACGCGAGGTCGCGCCCGGAGTCCTGGTGGTAGGTCGGGTCCCGGTCACGGTCCCCTCCTCCAGCGCTGCCCTCTCTGTCCTCCCCAGGCCCCAGGATGCTCTCCGCAGGTGGCCAGGGTTCAGCTGGCCGCCTCTGTGTTTCCAGGTCAGGCAGGTCTCCTGACAAGGCCACCGTGCTTCCAGACGTCAGCTCCTGACCACTCTACGTCACATCATCAAACTTGGGGCTCAGCTGACTTTGGGATCTGGGGTCTTATACCCGCTCGCCCAGGTCTGTGCTCAGCGGCCTCCTCCACAGGGGCCCCATGGTGAGAGCACCCCCACCCCCAGAAGGGGTCCCTCCTTAGCCAGGAGCTCCACAACAGTCATGTTGCCCAGGGCCCCGGGCAGGCCCCTTGGCATGGTCACAACAGCTTCCAGAGATGCGAATTTTCTGCAGGAACTAAAGCTCTTGTGGAGGCCGCCTCCTGAAACAGACCTGTCTGAGGCCCCGGCACCCCTGCGTCCTTGCCCACGTGGCAGACAGCTTCCTCTTTGTCCCAGGGCCTAGGTGACCTCAGCCACGTGCGGGCATTCATGTCAAGAGTGCCCAGCTTGCTCAGCCACCACAGACAGCATGGAAGCCCGGGCAGCCCGGAAAATGCCAGCCCGCGGGGAGCTGTTTGATACCACAGCCGGCTCCGCGGCAGCACGGGAGCCGCGCCTGGGCAGGGGGTCAGAAGGAGACCAGCCTGTCCGGGGGCTGGCCGCAGGCCTTCCACGGGTGTTCATCCAAGTGACCCTGCAGGCCCCCCAGCCTGGCGGCCCTGAGGTCCAAACCTGGGGCTCCCTCGGCTCTCCATCTTGCAAGTTGGCAGGACGGAGACTCAGGTGTCCCGCATGCGTCTCATCCAGCCCTGCGTGCTGGCCCCAGGCTGCCCGCTCGCCCCGGCCCGTGCATGAGGCTGGTCTTGTGTCTGCATGCAGCTCCCCCTTAGTGGGTTGTTTCCAGAGGGGCTGGTCCGTCCGCGTTGCTCACGTCCTCCCAGAAAGAAGTCTTTGGTTGCCTTGGATCTTGCTGTGTCCTCCAGTGGTGTGTGTGTGAGTATGGCAAGCGTGCAGGTGGCCGAGCCACTGACCCATTGGACCTTAGACCAGGAAGTGAAGACCTGGCTTTTGCATAGAGACGCCTGCCACCAAGGTGCGTGCGGCTGCCCGGAGCCCCCGGTGCGGCTGTTGGAATGGCTCTTATACTTCCATTTTCATTTTAGATGTATTTGAAATTCACAAAAGCCATATCACAGGGCATATCTTTTTGTGTCTAGTTATTCTGTGTGGAATATGTGAGATTCATCCACATTACTATTAAATTAATTTTCATTATGATATGACATACCTAACAGAGTTTACAGTCTCAACCACTTTTTAAATATGTATAATGTATTTTTAAATTGGAGTATAATTGCCTTACGATGAAGGTTGCAGTTCTAGGGTATCAGGCACACTCACATCATTGTGTAACCATCACCACATCTGTCTCCAGGACTTTCTTATCTCCCCAGAACTTTCTTATCTCCTCAGACTGACCCTCTGTCCCCACAAAAAACTGTCTCTTCTCTCTTCCCCCAGCCGCAGGGCCCCGCCATCTGCACTCTGTCTCGATGGATTTGACTCCTCTAGGGACCTCTTGGACTGCAAGGAATTCCAACCAGTCAATCCGAAAGGAAGTCAGTCCTGAATGTTCATTGGAAGCAGTGATGCTGAAGCTGAAACTCCAATACTTTGGCCACCTGATGCTCATTTGAAAAGACCCTGATGCTGGGAGAGATTAAAGGCAGGAGGAGAAGAGAATGACAGAGGATGAGATGGTTGGATATCATTACCAACTCGATGGACGTGAGTTTGGGTAAACTTTGGCAGTTGGTGATGGACAGGGAGGCCTGGCATGCTGCTGTCCATGGGGTTGCAAAGAGTCAGACACGACTAGGCGACTAAACTGAACTGAGGGGCCTCTTACAGGCCCTAGTGGCTCAGATGGTAAAGAAGCCTGTGTCAGAATTTCTCACTTTTTATGTCTGAATGATATTCCATTGTGAATATGTTATGAACAAATGGTGTTATATGCGACATTGGTTCACCTGTTTATCTGTCTGTGGACATCTGGGTTGTTTCAGCCTTTTGGTTGGTGTGACTAGTGCTGCTATGAACCTGGATGTGCAAATATCTTTTTGGGTTCCTGCTTTCCATTATTTTGGGTATGTACTCAGATATGCAATAGCTGGATCAAATAAAAACTCTTGTGTTTCTTTGTGAAACTGCCATATTGCGTCCCGCGGTGGCTGCGCTATTTTTCGCTCCCTCTGACAAATGAGGGTTCTCGTTTTCTCCACGTTGTCATCAACACTTGTTTCGTCTGCTTTTATAACAGCCGCCCTAATGGGTATGAAGTGATAGCACATTGTAGTTTTGGTTTCAATTTCCATAATAATTATTGATCTTGACCTTTTTTAAGTACTTATTGGCCATTTGTATATCTCCTTGGGGAAAATGTCTATTCAAGTCCTTTGCCCATTTTTAAATGTTGCTGTTGCTGTTATTGAGTTGTAAAAGACCTTTATGTATTCTGGATATTAGTCTCTTATCAGATACAGAATTTGCGAAAATTGTCTCCCATTCTGTGTTGCCTTTTTAACATAGTTCAGGGTGTTGTTTTTTTTTTTCTATTATCTGTGCTTTTGGTTTCATATTCAAGAAATCTTGGCGTGATCCAAAGTTAGGAAGCTCTCCCCTACATTTAGCACAGTGTGCAGCAGCGTGAAAGTGCTTAGTGTCACGGAGCCGTCCAGTTAAAAGTGGCGAGATGGTAAGAGCTTTACAGTTTAGCTCTTACATTTGAGCCGTTTCGAGGTAACTTTTGTATGTATGTAAGGTAAGGGTCCACCTTCATCCTTTTGCGTGTGGAGATCCAGTTCTCCCAACACTGTTTGTTGAAATGACTGTTCTTTCCCTATTGAGTGGTCTTGGCCCCCTGATCAAAAATCATTTGACCATAAAAGTGAGGGTTTAGTTCTGACCCCTCTGTCTACTGATTGCTCCGTAATCTGTCTTTATGCCAGTGCCACACTGTTTTGATGACTGTAACTTTGTAGTAGGTTTTGGAATCAGGAAGTGTGAGTCTTCCACTTTGCCCTGCTTTCCAAGGTTGTTCTGGCTACTTGGCATCCCTGGAGTTCCCATAAGAATTTTTAAGTGGGCTTTTCTATTTCTTAGGATCCATATGAGTTTTAAAATGGTTTTTTCTATTTCTGAAAAAAAGAAAAAGAAACTTTAGGATTTTGATAGGGGTTGCAATGAACTGTTGATGGCTTGGGTGTAACTGACATCTTCACAATGTTAAGTCTTCCAATCCACAAACCTAGAATGTATTTCCATTTATTTGCATCTTTAATTTCTTTCAGCAGTGGTTTTCAGTGCCCTAGTGTTTGTCTCCTTGGTTAAGTTTATTTCTAAGTATTTCATTCTTGATGCTATTGTAAATGGAATTGTCTTCACAGTTAAAGTTTCCTTTGCAAATTCTGTTTATTGTCAGTGTACAGAAATATAGCAGATTTTTATCTGCTGACTTTGTGCCCTGCAAGTTTGCTGAATTCTTTTCTTAGTACTCACATGTTTTTTGGTAGGATCTTTAAGGCGTCTCTCCATATAAGATTATGTTATCTGCAGACAGGTAATTTTATGTCTTCCTTTCCAGTGTGGACGGCGTTCGTGGCTGTACCCACGTTACTCTTCGCCACGCAGAGCTGTGGTTGGCGCATCCTCACTGCTGAGCAGCACTCCCGTGCTGTTCCTCGGATCATGGTGCTGTCGGTGGGCGTTCGGCTTCCTTATGGCTTTTGACTCTCGCCCGTGGAAGTCCTCTGTTGCTGTTCAGTTGCACAGTCATGTCCAGCTCTTTGCAGCCCATGGACTGCAGCATGCCAGGCTTCCCTGTCTTTCTCCATCTTCCTGAGTTTGCTCAAATTAATGTCCACTGAGTCAGTGATGCCATCCAGCCATCTCATCCTCTGTCACTGCCTTCTCCTCCTGCCCTCAACCTGGAAGTTCTTTAGTGACTTAACAATTCCGTTTATTTGGGGTCCAAAGACTGAATATTTAGTATTGCATACTAAACAAACCTTCAACACTAAAGGAATGACTGGACAGTTAATGAAATATTTAAAGAGTAGACTCGCTGGATCCTGAGCAGGTGTGCTTCTATTCAAAACTACAAAAACGTGCCCAGAGTGGATGTGCCAGTTGGTGTCCCCAAGACAACACTCCAGAATGCTCACTTTGCACCCTTGCAGAGACTGCGTGAGTCAGCCGTTAATTTCAGCTGTTCCAGTGGGTGTGACGTTGGAGGACACCTTGGCTTGGACTAACCTCTCTGGTGACTAATGACGGCAGGCACCTTCTCACGGGCGTGTTGGCCATTCGTCTGCCTCCTGTTGTGAAGTGTCTGTTCCCACTTGCTGCCCGATTTTAAACTGGGTTGTTTGTTTTTTTGCTGTTGGCTTTGTAGCAAGGCCTTCAGAGAGGCCTCTGGAGCCTCACTCCCGGATTCCAGCTTGTGGCCCTGGGCGATGGGTGAGAGCTGGCGGCCTCCATCGCGGGGCTCTGTTCCTTGGAGGACGCTTCCTGGGTTAGAACTCTGGCTCGAGGTCTGTTTACTCTATCGGTGCTTCCCAGGGACGGTTTCTCATCCTCCGTCCTCTGTCATTTCAGAGGAAAAGCAAAGCCAGAGTTTCCTGCATGATGCTACCTTTGAGTTTCAGCGGGCCTGACAGTGGTTTGCATTGCTTGGAGTCTGTCGAGTATCTAGAACCCAAACATTGTCTTTCATCAAGTTTGGGTTTTTGCTTTTCCATCATTTCTTACAATGTTCTGGTTGTTTCCCTGCGGTGTGCATGTCACTCCCTCCTCTCCACAAAGCTCCAGCTCGGTACACATCAGGCCTTTGGATCCTGCTTGTGGTTGCTGCCATGCTCTTCATTTTTGCAAAAACGATTTCTCTGTTTGACTGTGCTGGGTCTCAGTTGCAGCACGTGGAATCTTTCGTTCTGAGCATGTAAACTCTTTGCTGTGGCATGGGACGTCTAGATTCCTGACCAGGGATCGAACCTAGGCCTTTCCAGTCAGCCCTCTTTCTAGCAGCCATGTCTGCAGGGCGGTGTCCGGAGCTCAGGTGTGGCCCGGGGCTGCTGGCCTCTATTTCCTGGCCTCTCTCCCCTGCCTCGGGGCTTTGTGGCGCCTTCTGTACCCGCAGACCCGCCCACTCGGGCCTGGCACTCTGCACCCTGCTCCTGCTCAGCCAGAGGCCCCGTCAGGCCGGATCCGAGTCTGGACAAAGCCCACTGGAGGGTCCTTCCTCCTGCCCCCTGCTGCCTGAGGCCAAGAGAGAAGGCTGCTCCCTTCCGGAGAGGAAAGGTGTGGGGGATCGGGGATGAAAGAGCTGCATGCCTGGGTGCCTCTTGCCGGGCTGGGCGGGAGGGCTCAGCCGTCCTCCCTTCCTGTCCTCCCCCGGCCAGCCCTGCGGTCTGACCTGCCACACTCCACCAGCCCCTGGGGCTGCCTCCACCCTGGAGTCTGCCCACGCCTGCACTGGACTGGCAGAGTCCCGTCCAGGAGTGATTCACAAGGCTCAGTGGGCGTGGGTCCCGGGGACCCCTGCTCACAAGTCCAGGAAGCTCAGGATGTCAATGCTCCCTGCCCCTGCCGGACCCAGCCTCCAAAACTGCCGCTGGCGTCCCCTCCAACGCTCTGGGTGCTTGACTCTGGCCCAGCTGCCTTGGCGATGGGCACCTTCAGGTGGGGCCACGTAGGGCAGGACGGGGGGCTGTCAGGGCTACCATCGTCCTTCTCTCCTGAAAAGAAAACCTTTCACGTCCTAACAGGTAGGATGAATGTGGATGCTGAGCAGAACATTCCTGTTTAAGACCCCACTGGCGCTCTGGGGCAACCGGGTGTCTTTTCTACGTACTGTCCTCAAGCCTCTTCATACTGTTCAAGGGGACGACAGAGAATGAGATGGCTGGATGGCATCACCGATTCAATGGACATGAATTTGAGCAAGCTCCGGGAGATGGTGATGGACAGGGAAGCCTGGTGTGCTGCCGTCCGTGGGGTCGCAAAGAGTCGGACACGACTGAGTGACTGAACTGAACCATCTTCAATTAACTTACTTAGTTTTTTAAAAATTGCAGTATAGTGTATTTATAGTGTTTCAGGTGGACAGCAACCTGATTCAGTTATATATATATTTTTTTCAGTTTTTTTATTATAGGTTTTTATAAGGTGTTGAATATAGTTTCCTCTGCTATACAGTAGGTCCTAGTTATTATCTGTCTTATATATGCAGCCAATATAAGTCAGTCGTGCCTGACTCTTTGTGACCCCATGGACCATAGCCCACCAGACTCTTCTGTCCATGGGATTCTCCAGGCAGGAATGCTGGAGTGGGTTGCCACGCCCTCCTCCAGGGGATCTTCCCAACCCAGGGATTGAACCCATGTCTGTTATATATAGTTGCTGGAGAAGGAAATGGCAACGCAATCCAGTGTTCTTGCCCAGAATTCCCCATGGACAGAGGAGCCTGGTGGACTACAGACCGTGGAGTCACAAAGAATTGGACGTGACTTAGCCGCGGGGCAGCAGCATGTATAGTTGTGTGTCTATCTTAATCCCAAACTGCTAAATTATGTGCCCCACTTTCCCCTTCGGTAACCACAAGTTTGTTTTCTATGTCTGTGAGTCTATTTCTCTTTTGTAAATAAGTTCGTTTGTTTTTTCAGATTCCACAAGAGATATATGACATTTATCTTTTTCTTACTTCACCTAGGATGGTAATCTCTAGGTCCATCCATCTCGCTGCAGATGGCATTATGTCATTCTTTTTAATGGCTAAATAGGTATCCCCTTGCGTGTGTGTGCGCCTTGTTTACCCATCCCCCCGCAGGTGGACATTTAGGTCGCCTCCATGCGTTGGCTGCTGTAAAGAGTGAGGCGGTGAACGCTGGGGTGCGTGTGTCTTTTCAAGTTAGAGTTTCCTCCGGATATTCACCCCTGTGCTCTGACCGTGGACTGTGGGCTCCAACTTCGCTGCCCGCTGCACCTGTTTCCTTCCACCTGGGGGTCTCTGGGTTTGCTTTGGGCAGTGGGCAGCCCCAGTCCCACACAGAGCCTGGCTCAGACAGCCAGCAGCTTGGGGACACCCTACTCTGGGCTCAGCTCCCCTCTGAGCCTCCTTCGGGAGCAGATGCTGCTTCCCTGTGGTCCAGAGTCTTGAGCCCCAACCCAAGCGTCCCTCTGGGCTGCCCCAGTTCTCCCTAGACACCAGCTTTCCACACCAGCAGGCCCCAGCCGCGTGGGCAGCTTCCTGCGTGTCCCTTGCCATGGTCCAACAGGCTGGAGTGGGGTTCCACATAGGGAGCCGGAGGCCGGGCTCGTGAGCGTGTGGGCTGCCCCAGGCTCCAGGCCATCCAGATGGAGTCTCCTTGTCCTGCCTTTGGCTCCTGAGGAAGGGACTCAAAGCTCTCTATCCCCTCCGCCTGGGGCCCGTCCCCAGGGCAGCTGACTCAGCGACTGAAGACAGTGGTGCTGGGCGGGGTGGGTTTCCTGGTCCTCCTCGCAGCCCTGGCCCCCATCTGCGAGGTTTCCAGGGCAGCAGGCTATGCTCCTCTGCAGAGGGAGGGATGGGGCTGACTCCTCCTCCCCCTGGGGGGGTGCCCCCCGCCCCGCCCCGGCCTTGCAGCTCCCCCCTTGAGCTGCACTGCAGGCAGGTAGGGGGTTGGCAAGCACACGGGGGTAGTCTGGTCCCTATTCAAAGGGCAGGCTGGGGGGGCGGAGGGAACCCTGGTTTGGGGGCAGGGGCCCTTGGGGTGGTGAGGGCTGGGCCTCGGTGAGGCCAAGGCTGGCGGGAAGCGCCCCGGGCCCTGGGGAGGGGAGGAGCCTAGTGACGTTTTCTGGGTAGGAAGGACAAACTCTGTCTCTCTCTTTAACCTTTTATTTTGCGAGCACTGGAGATTCACAGGCAGGTGTGAGAACAATGCAGAGAGCTCCCAGTCCCCCTCATCCACTCTCCTGATGCCGACCTCCTGCAGGGCCGCGGGGCAGCGCGCTGTCCCCACCCATGCTGGGGTGGCTACCACCCACCCTTGCAGATGCTCTGTCCTTCCTGCCCGGCACCCGTGTCCGCAGCCGCCCAGAGCCTCCGGCCCCGTGAGAGCCTGCCCTCCTCCAGGGCCCCTCCCGCCGCTGCCCCCTGAGATGGCTGCGGTTTTGTCACTGGGAGACCAAGCCTTGGAGGTGGGTTGCTTTCACTCGACCTGACTCCCTGGAGGCCCGTCGCCTGCGTGGTCTCTGGTGTGAGGCTCGACCACAGTTTGTTCGGCTGCCGGCCTGCAGGGAGCCTGCGGCTGTCATAACTGGGGGACGCTGGGCAGAGCTGCCCAGAGGTCGTGGTGTGGACATGATCTCAACGCCTCTCGGGGGGCTGCCCAGTGGACAGTCAACTTTTAACCCATGAAGCAACTGTGGGCTGCTCAGGACCCCCCAGTGAACTCACCAAGAGGTGGGGTGAGGGCAGGGGTCACTGGTATCAGAGGGAAGGGAGTAGAGAGGTGCATGGCCTGGTTGATGACCTTGGGGACCCCTCCCCTCCAAACCTCGCAGACCCTCATCAGAGGGGCCTGCAGGCCCCTGCTTCTCAGAAGAGACGCTCTGGCGGGCCAGTCCCTGCAGGAAGAGGGGGTGAGCTTACAGGGGCCAGGCCGGATCCTGAGAGGGGAGGTCAGCTGGAGAAGGAGCCTTTGTGTGGTGGACAGTCCCCCCAACCCTAACAATACATCTGCCCTCAGATCTCAGTGTCCGGAACCTGGGAATGGGATCTTGTTTAGGGAAGAGCTCTCTGCGGAGGGGATGAGGGGGAGGATCTTGAGATGAGGTTGTCCTGCAGAAGGCCGGTGGTCCTTGCTCCAACAACGTGTCCTCAAATGAGACCGAAGGAGAGAGACACGGACCCAGAGGAGGAGCAGTGCGACCGGGAGCTGAGACTGCGTAATGCGGCCACGGGCCCGGGGAACTGGGAGAGCAGGAGGGACCCTCCCTTGGAGCCTCCAGAGGGAGCTCAGCCTTGCTCACACCTGGATTTCAGCCGGTGGGCTCCAGAACTGCAAGAAGATGAACTGCGCTTTTTGGGGCCCGGTTTGCAGTCCAGCTTTACAGCCACCCCAGACCTGGAAGCAGGCATGTTTGCCGAGCCCCCACCACCCCAGGAGGCTCCCCGTTTGGGGGGCAGGATGAACCCCGCATGCAGGGTGAGGGATGGGCTTGGAGAGGGGACCCCCACAGTCCCTCCGGCTTCTTCTGCCACCCGGCCAGCCCCCAGCTGAGCTCACGCACCGGAAGGCCTGGATGGGTACCTTGACCTTGCGTAACAGGGATCTGAGAAGACAGTCAGACTCTCAGACAGGGACTGCCTGAGGTCCCTGCCCCACCCCAGGCCCTGGGCTCCCATCCCCACCCCCCGTGCCCTTGAGCGCCTTGCCGGCCCAGGCTGCTGGCGTGGGAGGCCCTGACGCCTACCCTGGTTGCTGAAGCGGATGATCTTTTCTGGGCCAAGTCCGTGTGATTTGCAGGCTTTGTCGAATCTGTCCAGGAAGCTGGACTTCAGCTCTGGGAACCGTCCTGTGGACAGAAGTTTGGGGCCGTGTGGGGAGGGGAGGCGAGGGGAAGGAGGGGCAGGTGTGGGGCACCTGGACGAGGGGGGCCCCTGCCCCACGATGCCACGGGCTGCTGTAGGGGTGGCCTGGCCAGCCCCGCACCTCCCCGGGGACGGGCCGCAGTACCGTAGAGCGCCAGCACTTGTGAGGCCGTCCCGTTCCTGGAGCTCTGCATGTGCAAGATGACGTAACGCTGGTAGTCGGCCTCCAGGATCCGCAGGCTGTTCTCCCCCAGGTCTGCGCAGAAGCTCTGCTCAGGGCCTGCAGCCCCTGGGGCCCGCGCCATGGATTCTCGAGGGTGCAGGGGCCGGCGGGGGCCCCTGATGCTCTAGAGCTCCCCATGCGCGCACCCCCGCTGGCCCTCCTGCCGCCTTTACAGGCCAGGCCCACCCCTCTTGCTTTGGGGTCAGCTGTCAGGGGGTCCCATAAACTCCTAAATCGGGGCTCACCTGGAGTGGGGCTGTCAGACAAGGGTCCACTTACAGTTGATGGTGTATTCCCCGTTCTTGCCTGTTTTGCCGCAGACCATGGCCACATCCGTGCACTCTGCATGCAACCTGGAGCCCAGTGGGTGATGCTCACAGCGCAACCCTACCCAATCGCATGTGACCAGCGCCCCTCACCCCTCCCCGCCCCTTCACCGTGTCCCCTGAACCCCTGCCCCAGCCTCAGCACTCTGCTGCCCACCACCTGGTGCCCCCTGCCCCACATACAGCGCCCCCTCACCCCCAGCTTGGTCAGACACTGATCCACATGGATGTGGGCGGGGGTGAGACTGCAGCGGGGCAGGGTGGGCGGGGGCCTCCATGCTCCCCAGTTCCGGAGGATGGGGGCAACACTCACATGAAGTGGAAACTGAGCTTGAGACCACTGTCCTCTACGACTTGAATGCTCTCTATGAAGATCCTCAGGTCTCCGTCCTCCTCTATCCGCTTCCTGTTGTCTGCGGCCATGGAGATGGAGTACCAGGTCCCAGAGACCTGGAGGGCAGAGGCCGCGGTGGGTGCGGGCGTCCTCACTTCTTGGTGCCTGCTCCCTCCTGGAGCTAGGCCCTGGGCATGCGGCTCCCACCCAGCATCCAGACCCCCGGGGAGGGCTCGAACCGCAGCCCCACCTTGGAAACATCATAGTTCCTCTGCACGATGCGCCGGGGGTTGAAATCCTGGGCGCAGACCAGGCCCAGCCCCAGGCTCAGCAGAAGCAGTGCCATGCCCTCCGGTGGGTAGGCACCCGGCCTGCCTGCTGCCTGCAGCCTTTATTCACCTCCCTGTGCTGTGGCTTCCGGCCCCAGCTCTTCTGCGTCCTCTGCACAGGCCTCTGCTTACTGGGAACTCGGCCAAAAGCCGCTGCGGCCGCCCCCGTCCTCCGCAGGCGATGGCTGGCTCTGGCTGCCGCCCAGATGGGGGCCTGGCTGGGTCTGAAGTCTCAAAGGGAAGTGGGGACAGGCTGGTGTCTTGGCCTGAAGCCCCACCAGCCACAGAGGTGGGTGGCACCGGGGCCTATCCGAGCCTTTGGATGCAAGTGGCAGAGGACGGCACCCCTTCCAGCCCAGCCTGGCCTGGGTGCTCTGATTTCAGAGCACTGAGTGGTCCTGGCAGCCACACGTGCAGGTCAGGGTCCTAAGCTTCCATGGACAGGTCCTCACTCCCCTGGTGCATCCAGGCACAAGGCGGGCTGGTGGTCAGGGTACAGGCTGAGCTGGACCAACTGGGGCATCAGATGCTAAGTCCTATTTTAGAGAACAGACACGGTATATGTGTTGATAGAATTTTGTTTTTTATTGAGCACCTGCTGTGTCTAGGCTCTAGGGTTAGAGTGAAGCACCCAGTCTCAGGAGGTGCCTCTAGTCCACGAGCCAGATTCCTGGAGGCCAGGCCGGGAGGCACTTTTTCACAGAAAAAGCAGCCCCCGGGGTCTGGTTGGAAGGTCACAGGCTCTGTCATGGAGGACGGCTGTGGCCACAGCACAGCTCTGACATGCCTCCCGGGGTCAGGGCGTCTACGACCCCACGGGACAAGCAGGGCGCTCGGTGCTTTGGCGCTGGGGCCCCGTGACTCTGTCTAGGGTGACGCCTGCTTGAAGGGCCTTCCAGGGCTGCTGGAAGGGGCTGGATTCTTGAGCCTGGAGAGGAGCATCCACAGCCTGTCTCCACCACCCTCACCCCTGTGCCTGCCGGGGTCACCTTCCCACCGAGACACAGCCATGGATGTTTGGCTCCAGAAACGATGACAGACACGGACACGCAAGTACGTACACGCAAACATGCACGTGTGTCAAAGCACACCCATGCACACTCACGTGTGTGTGCACACATGGCCCCATCCCACACCCCAGATGCTTTAACACATCTGACAGATCTTATTAACTTGAAACGTGTTATTTCTATAATCAGAAAGATGTACTTAAAAAATATGCTGAAAAGCAGAAGAAGGGGTTTGCTCTCCTCGGGGAGTCCACGGCCTGGAGATGGCGGAGGGGAGGGCTACCCTTCTCTGTCACAGCGTGCACAAACTACTTAAAACTCCTCCCTGTAAGGTCAGCCTCTAGGGAGCAGGGAGGGATGGCAGAGGAAGTGAGATACAAAAGAGAATTTAGAATAAGAAACTCCCCTGATGGTCCCACGGTCAGAACCTGCCTTGCGAGGCAGGGGACGTGGGTTTGATCCCTGGCTGGGGAGCTAAAATCCCACCGGCCCTGGAGCAGCTAAGCTGGTGCACTGCAACCACTGAGTCCGTGTGTCGCAGCTAAGGAGTCCGCGCACCGCAGAGAAAGACTCTGCACGGTGTGATGAAGATCTAGGGTGCCACAAGTAAGACCCGATGCAACTAAATAAATAAATACCAAAAAAAAAAAAAATCCTTTAGTTTTTCAAGCAGGACAAAGTCCTGTCGTCCGGCAACCATGAGGAGCCCTGGGCGGCAGAGGTGTCATTGTGACCCCGACTTTCTGGGGCTTACATCATCAAAGGGGGTGCTGACATCACCACCCACAGAAGGCTCAACGCCACGCGAGCCCACCTGGGTGTCTGGCTTGGGACTCTACAAAGAGAGGCCCAAAGAGAGACGCTTGAGAAGCATCCAAGCCGGTGAGCTGCCTTGGCGCCTGCCTCGGGAGTGTTGTTGCTGAGACACTCTGATGGAGACTCCCCCGCCGTGGCACCTGCCCTGTGGCATTGCTAATACGCTTGGGTTCACGGGGGCGGGGGTGGGGGACGCAGTGCCCCCTTGTAGGGCAGTGGAAGCCTGGCCAGTGTCCAGCTGGAGTACGATGTGACCAGCCTTTGCTGGCTTTCAAAGTAGGAGATGAAAAGAAATAGGTAGAGTACATGCCGTCAGACATTTGTGCTTAGCTCAGCAAATCCATGTAATTGCTATAAATCTACTGATGAGACACAGTTCTTTCCTTTGTCTTTAAAGCCTAGTCTGTTTCAGGCACTTGAAGCACATCCCAGCTCAGACCAGCCACATTTCACGTGCTTGACGGCCACACGTGGCTACTCTCCTGGTCCGTGCAAGACCAGGCCAGCTGGCTGCTGGCAGTGAAGTGCCAGCGTCTCCACTCTGCTCATTGCATAGCCCATAGCCCTGCAGACATGCGCACAGCGACCCCGCGCAGAACACGGGACAGAAGCCCCGGCGTTGGCCAGAGCCGAAGTCTCCATGTTAGCACCTGACGCCTTCGTTCAGGTTGCAGTCCCCGTCCCAGCCTCTGCCTGGAGAAGGCTCACGTGCTCTTAGCCTGCTGCGGTCTTGGGGCGAATGGCGCATCTTACTGTCGCCGGGGGAGAGAGAGGAAAAGGTCGCCTTTGGGGGCGGCTGCATCCTCGTCACCGCCTCCTTTTGCTGTCACTGCTCTCGAGCGGAGAGGCTGTCACATGTCTTCTGCGAAGCCAAGGAGGACATTGATAAGGCCCAGGGGTCTCCAAGACGGCACTCAGTCCCCAGACGAGTGGCCGGCACCCCCAGGAGATGCTAGTGGAGCAGAGGTGTCCCCGTCTCCCCGCCCTCTCCCCAGGGCTGAGCATCCTGGGACCTTACGCCTGGGTTGGCGCCCCAGTGTGTCTGAATGAGTCCACGAGCCCGTCATTGGGAGGCGGCAGGGGTTTTCAACTCCGTTTAAAACTGACTTCTCTCTCCCTCTCCTCTAGGAGACAATGAACTGTAAAAAGAAAACGCTGCTGTTGATTCTGGGTCTTTCACTGCTCCTGTTGTTTGACCATTATTCCAGGTAAATAGAAAATCTCGGTGAATCGACGCCTGCCGTGCTTGGCAGAGCTGCTCGAAACCTCCCGAGTTTTGTCCAAAGGTGTTAATAACACTTTCGAAATGAATCGGATGTTACCTCCCCTCTCTGTGGGACCAAGCAAAGTATACTTTCATGCTTTCATGTTTAAACATCCAACGCACAGTGATCAAGCCCTGTCTGGGCCCCAGGCTCTGTCCCAGGTGCACAGGGAGCCACGGTAACAGGGGGAGAAGGTCCCAGGGGCAGAAGGCCGAGCAAGCAGAACAGAGCGTCGGGGATAACTTTAGAAGCTGTTTATTTATTTGGTCATGCTGGGTCTTAGTTGTAGCGCTCAGGGTCTTCCATCTTCACTGTGGCATATGGGATCTTTAGTTGCGACATGCAAACCCTTAGTTGTGGCAAGTGGGATCCAGTTCCCTGACCTGGGATCAAACCCAGGCCCCCTGAACTGGAACCGCAGAGTCTTAGCCACTGGACCACCAGGGAAGTCCCTGGGATAGCCTATTTTACATAATTAAGGCCACCAAGGAAAACCAAAATGAAGTCATAGCACCGAGTTGCTATTTCAGACAAACTACAAATGGTCCCAAAGTTCCATCTTGTTCTGACGTAAACGAGACAGCAGTGACCTGCCCTGGCAGCCTGTGGGAGCCAGGGATGCACCTGTGCCCAGCTCAGTTTCTCATGAGAAGAATGCAAGCTCCGCCTTCATTTGTGCCCATGTCTCGTGGGCCCCTTCATGAGCAGTGCAAACTCCCAGACGCCATTTGAAAAGCAGTCTTCCCATGAGAGACAATGTCTCGAAAAACAAAACCTTTGCAAAACGCAGATCTGATAAAAAGGCATGTATCCAAAATAGGCAAAGAACTCTTACAACTCAACAAGGAAAAGAAAAACTTCATTAAATGGGCAAAATCTGGACAGATATCTCAGCCAAGAAGACATAAAGATAGCAAGTAGGCTTCTAAAAAGATGCTGGACAGCACTTGTCATTAGGTAATTGGGCTTCCCTGGCGGTTCAGCTGGTGAAGAATCCGCCTGCAATGCAGGAGACCCTGGTTCGATTCCTGGGTCAGGCAGATCCCCTGGAGAAGGGATAGGCTACCCACTCCAGCATACTTGGGCTTCCCTGGTGGCTCAGCTGGTAAAGAATCTGCCTGCCATGTGGGAGACCTGAGTTCGATCCCTGGGTTGGGAAGATACCCTGGAGAAGGAAACGGCTGCCCACTCCAGTATTCTGGCCTGGAGAATTCCATGGACTGTTTAGTCTATGGGGTCACACAGAGTCGGACACAACTGAACAACTTTCACTTTCAATTGCAAATTAAGACAACAACCAGGCACCAGGACACATCTAGTAGCTCAGCCGTATGGTGCAGCCACTTTGAAGACAGCGTGATGGTTTCTTACAAAGCTAAACATGGTCTTTCCCGTGATCCAGCTTTGGTGTTCTTAAGTATCATTAATCTAAGTAATTTGAAAGCGTATGTTCACAAACAGCCCACATAAGGTTTTATAGCAGCTTTATTCACAATATTTAAAATCTGGAAGCAATCAAGATGTCCTGCAGTAGATGAATGGGTAAATAAACTATGGTGCATCCAGATAAATGAATATGATTCAATGATAAAAAGAAACAAGCTATCCAGCCAGGAAAAGATACAGAAGAAATGTCAGTACACATTGGTAAGGGAAAGAAGCCAGAAGCCAATCTGAAAAGACGACCTACTGTATGATTCCAACCACATGAAATTCTGGAAAAGGCGAAACTGCAGAGACAGTAGAGGGATCGGGGTTTGGGGGTTTGGGGAGGAGTGGCTGGGCAAGCACTGAGGATTTCGGGGCAGTGGAACTGCTTATGGTGGACCTGTGGCACTACACCTTTTTCAAAACCTGTAGAATTTTCTAGCACAAAGAGTGAATTTTAGCCTAGACAAATTCAACTCTCATTTAGGAAGTCGAGGGAATCCCAGGAAGGATTGCTGTATGTGACCAAAGTCATCGAACGGTATCAAAGATGCCAGAGTGAGCTCCCTGAGGGCTGAGGAAGGTGCTGAGAAAAGTCAGCTTGGAAACCAGTGGAGTCTGGAGTTTGTGGTTGCTCGGTTGCTCAGTCGTGTCTGATTCTTTGTGACCCCATGGACTGCAGCACGCCAGGCTTCCCTGTCCTTCACCAACTCCTGTAATCTGCTTAAACTCATGTCCATTGAGTTGGTGATGCCATCCAAGCATCTTATCCTCGGTTGCCCCCTTATCTTCCTGCCATCAATCTTTCCCCAGCATCAGGATCTTTTCCAATGAGTCGGCTCAGCTCTTTGGGAGTCTGTAAACATAAGGAGAAGATAGCCATGCAGGGGACTGTCTCTAGTGGATAAATCATTTCCCCACAGGAGGGCAGGACGGCAGCTCTGATGCCAGCGTGCATGCATCTGGGGACAGAACAGTTGAGTGAGTGGATGGTGAGTGGCAATGCGTGGGTAATCGGGGGACAGTTAGGTGATCCCTGCAGTGATGCATTAAGGCTGGAGACACCAGTCTGCACTCGCGTGTAGCTTTGTGGAGCAGCGGAGAGTTACCTGGGGAAGTAATTCCAGATTCATGCCTCTGTGCCAGTTGGTACAGCTACACACATGCCTTCCTTGCTTGCCCAGCTGAGAGGACCTAGAAACGAGGAGCCCGCAGGAGCAGCTAGCACTCCCAGCCCCAGACCTTGGTTTCTAATATTATTCTTCAAAACAAAGCAAAACCCCAAGCCAGGCTTCCTTGGAGACGTGGCTGTTTCTAGGATGGGGGACAGAACATATACAGGAGGAGCCTGGAGCAGAGGGACACAGGAGCCAGTGAAAGACCTTCCAGCGGATAAAGTGGGAAGAATCTGAGCAAGACAAGGAAGTTGTATTGGGTTATATCCCAAAGCATAAAGCAGATCTTTCTGAGTGCAGTTCAGTTCAGTTCAGTCGCACAGTCATGTCCGACTCTTTGCAACCCCATGAATGGCAGCACGCCAGGCCTCCCTGTCCATCACCATCTCCCGGAGTTCACTCAGACTCACGTCCATCGAGTCCGTGATGCCATCCAGCCGTCTCATCCTCTGTCCTCCCCTTCTCCTCCTGCCCCCAATCCCTCCCAGCATCAGAGTCTTTTTCAATGAGTCAACTCTTCGCATCAGGTGGCCAAAGTACTGGAGTTTCAGCTTTAGCATCATTCCTTCCAAAGAAATTCCAGGGTTGATCTCCTTCAGAATGTACTGGTTGGATCTCCCTGCAGTCCAAGGGACTCTCAAGAGTCCTCTCCAACATGACAGTTCAAACGCATCAATTCTTCGGCACTCAGCCTTCTTCACAGTCCAACTCTCACATCCATACATGACCACAGGAAAAACCATAGCCTTGACTAGACAGACCTTAGTCGGCAAAGTAATGTCTCTGCTTTTGAATATACTATCTAAGTTGATCATAACTTTTCTTCCAAGGAGTAAGCGTCTTTTAATTTCATGGCTGCAATCACCATCTGCAGTGATTTTGGAGCCCAAAAAGATAAAGTCTGACACTGTTTCTACTGTTTCCCCATCTATTTGCCATGAAGTGATGGGACCAGATGCCATGATCTTCATTTTCTGAATATTGAGCTTTAAGCCAACTTTTTCACTCTCCTCTTTCACTTTCATCAAGAGGCTTTTTAGCTCCTCTTCACTTTCTGCCATAAGGGTGGTGTCATCTGCATATCTGAGGTTATTGATATTTCTCCCAGCAATCTTGATTCCAGCTTGTGTTTCTTCCAGTCCAGCGTTTCCCATGATGTACTCTGCATATAAGTTAAATAAGCAGGGTGACAATGTACAGCCTTGACGTACTCCTTTTCCTATTTGGAACCAGTCTGTTGTTCCATGTCCAGTTCTAACTGTTGCTTCCTGACCTGCATACAGGTTTCTCAAGAGGCAGGTCAGATGGTCTGGTATTCCCATTTCTTTCAGAATTTTCCACAGTTTATTGTGATCCACACAGTCAAAGGCTTTGGCACAGTCAATAAAGCAGAAATAGATGTTTTTCTGGAACTCTCTTGCTTTTTCCATGATCCAGTGGATGTTGGCAATTTGATCTCTGATTCCTCTGCCTTTTCTAAAACCAGCTTGAACATCAGGGAGTTCACGGATCACGTATTGCTGAAGTCTGGCTTGGAGAATTTTGAGCATTACTTTACTAGCATGTGAGATGAGTGCAATTGTGCGGTAGTTTGAGCATTCTTTGGCATTGCCTTTCTTTGGGATTGGGATGAAAACTGACCTTTTCCAGTCCTGTGGCCACTGCTGAGTTTTCCAAATTTGCTGGCATATTGAGTGCAGCACTTTCACAGCATCATCTTTCAGGATTTGAAACAGCTCAACTGGAATGCGATCACCTCCACTAGCTTTGTTCTTAGTGATGCTTTCTAAGGCCCACTTGACTTCACATTCCAAGATGTCTGGTTCTAGATTAGCGATCACACCATCATGGTTATCTGGGTCGTGAAGATCTTTTTTGTACAGTTCTTCTATGTATTCTTGCCACCTCTTCTTAATATCTTCTGCTTCTGTTAGGTCCAGACCATTTCTGTCCTTTATTGAGCCCATCTTTGCATGAAATGTCCCCTTGGTATCTCTAATTTTCTTGAAGAGGTCTCTAGTCTTTCCCATTCTGTTCTTTTCCTCTATTTCTTTGCATTGATAGCTGAAGAAGGCTTTCTTATCTCTTCTTGCTTTTCTTTGGAACTCTGCATTCAGATGCTTATATCTTTCCGTTTCTCCTTGGCTTTTCGCCTCTCTTCTTTTCACAGCTATTTGTAAGGCCTCCCCAGACAGCCATTTTGCTTTTTTGCATTTCTTTTCCATGTGTATGGTCTTGATCCCTGTCTCCTGTATAATGTCACGAACCTCCATCCATAGTTCATCAGGCACTCTATCTATCAGATCTAGGCCCTTAAATCTATTTCTCACTTCCAATGTATAATCATAAGGGATTTGACTTACGTCATACCTGAATGGTCTAGTGGTTTTCCCTTCTGTCTTCAATTTGAGTCTGAATTTGGTAATAAGGAGTTCATGATCTGAGCCACAGTCAGCTCCTGGTCTTGTTTTTGTTGACTGTATAGAGCTTCTCCATCTTTGGCTGCAAAGAATATAATCAATCTGATTTTGGTGTTGACCATCTGGTGATGTCCATGTGTAGAGTCTTCTCTTATGTTGTTGGAAGAGGGTGTTTGCTATGACCAGTGCATTTTCTTGGCAAAACTCTATGAGTCTTTGCCCTGCTTCATTCCGCATTCCAAGGCCAAATTTGCCTGTTACTCCAGGTGTTTCTTGGCTTCCTACTTTTGCATGCCAGTCCCCTATAATGAAAAGGACATCTCTTTTGGGTGTTAGTTCTAAAAGATCTTGTAGGTCTTCATAAAACTGTTCAACTTCAGTTTCTTCAGCATTACTTGTTGGGGCATAGATTTGGATAACTGTGATATTGAATGGTTTGCCTTGGAGACGAACAGAGATCATTCTGTCATTTTTGAGACTGCATCCAAGTATTGCATTTCGGACTCTTTTGTTGACCATGATGGCTACTCCATTTCTTCTGAGGGATTCCTGCCCGCAGTAGTAGATATAATGGTCATCTGAGTTAAACTCACCCATTCCAGTCCATTTTAGTTCACTGATTCCTAGAATGTCGACATTCACCCTTGCCATCTCTTGTTTGACCACTTCCAATTTGCCTTGATTCATGGACCTGACATTCCAGGTTCCTATGCAATATTGCTCTTTACAGCATCGAACCTTGCTTCTATCACCAGTCACATCCACAACTGGGTATTGTTTTTGCTTTGGCTCCATCCCTTCGTTCTTTCTGTAGTTATTGCTTCTCTGATCTCCAGGAGCATATTGGGCACCTAATTACCTGGGGAGTTCCTCTTTTGGTATCCTGTTATTTTGCCTTTCCATACTGTTCATGGTGTTCTCAAGGCAAGAATACTGAAGTGGCTTGCCATTCCCTTCTCCAGTGGACCACATTCTGTCAGGCCTCTCCACCATGACCCGCCCGTCTTGGTTGCCCCTCAGGCACGGCTTGGTTTCATTGAGTTAGACAAGGCTGTGGTCCTAGTGTGATTAGACTGACTAGTTTTCTGTGAGTATGGTTTCAGTGTGTCTGCCCTCTGATGCCCTCTTGCAACACTTACCATCTTACTTGGGTTTCTCTTACCTTGGTGTGGGGTATCTCTTCACTGCTGCTGCAGCAAAGCACAGCCGCTGCTCCTTACCTTGGACGAGGGGTATCTTCTTACCGCCACTGTTCCTGACCTTCAACGTGGGGTAGCTCCTCTAGGCCCTCCTGTGCCTGCGCAGCCACCGCTACTCGGGTTGCTCCTCCCGGCCGCCGGCCCTGGCCTCGGGCTCGGGGTGGCTCCTCAAGGTCACCGCCCCTGGCCTCGGGCGCGAGGTGGCTTCTCCTGGCCGCCCCTGACCTCGGACGCAGGGTAGCTCCTCTCGGCCGCGCTTAGTGAGCCGCCTCGCAGCCGCCTGAGTGCACACTGATATAAATAAGGACTGAATCCACAAGTACACAGATGGCAGAGAAGAGACAACACCCCGTTCATAAGAATCCCGAGTAATTGGTGGAGACATTGCCCTCCAGGAGGTGGAATGCGTGGGCTGCCATAGCGATTTCCCTATAAAGGTTACAGGGTGGATTTTAAGTGAAGTCACTCAGTCGTGTCCGACTCTTTGCAACCCCATGGACCAGGCTTCTCCGTCCATGGAATTTTCCAGGCAGGAGTACTGGAGTGGGTTACCATATCCTTTTCCAGAGGATCTTCCCAACCCAGGGATGGAACCTGGGTCTCCCACCTTGCGGGCAGGCACTTTACCATCTGAGCCACCCGGGAAGCCGCTTTACAGGGAAGCGAAAGAGTCACTTGAAAGCGGAAGGAGCCTGAAAACACGGGCCCAGCTGGGTGGTCAAGGTCCGTTAGGTGGGACAGGGTGTGATATGGTCTGCGAAAGGCAGCCGAGAGGACCCCAAGCAGACGTGCGTCAGGAGGGTCAGGAGAGGATCCTGGCGACAGAAGAAGGGCTCTGGGGACAAGCTGAGGAAATCTGACGGAAGAGAGGAGTTGAGTTCATAATGGGGTCCCCCGGCTTCACCAACAGCAACGGACGCCCGCTACAAATCCAAGCTGTCGGTGATGCGGGGGCCGGTGCAGGGGCGTCCAGGGACCATCTTCACAACGTCTGCTGTGAAATTGCTCTAAAAATAAAGTTCATTTTAAAAGGAGGGGACTCAATGTCCATCAACAGATGAATGGATAAAGAAGGTACGTTGCATGTATACAAAGGAAGACTACGTGTGTGCTTACTTTTCAGTCTTGTCCGACTCTTTGTGACACTTTGGACTGCAGCCCGCCAGGCTCCTCTGTCCATGGGATTTTCCAGGCAGGAAAGTGGAGTGGGTTGCCATTTCCTTCGCCAAAGGAACATTACTCACCTGGGAAAAAGAAAACAAAATAATGCCATTTGCAGCAACATGGATGGAACTGGGGATTATCATACTGAATGAAGAAAGTCAGATATAGAATGGCAAATATCACGTGATGTCGCTTATATGGTGAATCTAAAAAAAAAAAAATACAAATGAACTTACTTGCAAAATGGAAACAGATTCACAGACTTAGAAAACAAATTTATGGTTACCAGGGAGGAAGGAGAAGGCAATGGCATCCCAGTCCAGTACTCTTGCCTGGAAAATCCCATGGACGGGGGAGCCTGGTGGGCTGCAGTCCATGGGGTCGCTAGGAGTTGGACATGACTGAAGCAGCTTAGCAGCAGCAGCAGCAGGGAGGAAGGGCCGGGGAGGAGGGACAGGTTGGGAGACTGGAACTGACGTGCACACATATAAAATAGGCAACCAACAAAGGTCTACTGTAGAGCACAGGGAACTCTGCCCAATATTCTGTAATAATCCACAAAGGAAAAGAATTTGAAAAATAGATACAAGTATGTGTCTAGTTGAATCACTTTGCTGTGTGCCTGAAACCAACAGAACATTGTTAATCAACTCTATTCCAACATAAAAATGAATAAAAGGAAGGGAAGTAAAGAAAACTAAATTAATAATGCAAAATCAAGGCAGAAAAAATTAACCCCAGCTTTGGTATCACGCCTTGTATGTCTCTCGGTGGCATTTTCCCTCCAGGAGAGGACTGGGTGTTGAGACCACATCTTTGGAGCCATAGTGATGGGCCCTCGTCTGCAGAAAGGAATGCACACCTGTCCACAGTGTGGATTTTGTCACGTTGCCACAACTGTAAAATGATGCCTGACGCGTAGTAGGTGTTCGGTCATCATATGGCTAAAAAGAGAGCACATAAATGGATCTGAATTCTAAAATAATTTTGTCATTTAAATTTTGCAACAGGTCTGTGTTCAAATTTAAAACATAAGTGATTTTTCCCATTGATCTGAAGGATCAATCATTTACTGGGAGGGCTGACAAATTCAGCAAATAAAAACACAGAATGCTCCGTTGCATTCAAATTTCTAATAGTGAACCATTCTTAGCCATGATTCCCCACACGACACGTGGGACATAGTTACAAAAACGTGGGCTGCTTCTCTCAAGCTCACAGTGAATGGCGGTCCTGCCGTTGCCAGGCAGACCCCCTCGGGAAGAGGCTTCTCTGCCAGCAAGAATCTCCATTGTGTGAAGATTCTACAGACTGGAGGGCAGAGTGGGCAGGAACCTGGAGGCTCCTATGATGGAAGAACCAGGAGGAAGAGGAAGCCAAACATGGACCTTCTTGGAGGCAACTGCTCTCAACTGCTATGGATTTCTTTGCGTCTTGGCTCCGAAATGTTTTGAACGCATGCACACCTACATGTCAACTAGCTTGTGTGTGCCGTGTGTGTACAGATGTGAGAGTTGGACCATAAAGATGGCTTTTGCATGCTCAGTCATTTCAATCGTGTCCAAATCTTTGCGACCCCAGTGGACAGTAGCCCACCAGGCTCCTCTGTCCATGGGATTCTCCAGGCAAGAATACTGGAGTGGGTTGCCGTGCTCTTCAGGGGATCTTCCAAATCCGGGGATCTTCCAAATCCAGGGATCAAACCTGCATCTCTTCTGTCTTTTGAACTGGCAGGTGGGTTGTTTACCACTAGTGCTAACTGGGAAGCCAAAGAAGGCTTAGTGAACGTGAAGTCGCTCAGTCGTGCCCGACTCTTTGCGACCCCAGGGACTGTAGCCTACCAGGCTCCTCTGCCCATGGGATTTTCCAGGCAAGAATACTGGAATGGGTTGCCATTTCCTTCTCCAGGAGATCTTCCTGACCCAGGGATTGAACCCAGGTCTCCCACACTGTAGACAGATGCTTTACCATCTGAGCCACCAGGGAAGTCCTCAAAGAGGGCTTAGTGTCGAAGAATTGATATCTTCTAACTGCGGTGCTGGAGAAGACTCTTGAGAGTCCCTTGGACTGCAAGGAGATCCAACCAGTTCATCCTAAAGGAAATCAACCCTGAATAGTCACTGGAAGGACTGATGCTGAAGCTGAAGCTCCAATATTTTGGCCACCTGATGTGAAGAGCTGACTCACTGGAAAAGACCCAGATGCTGGGAAAGATTAAAGACAGGAGGAGAAGGGGACGACAGAGGATGAGATGATTGGATGGCATCACCGATCTGATAGACATGAGTTTGAGCAAGCTGTGGGTGTTGGTGATGGACAGGGGAGCCTGCCTGTTATAGTCCATGGGGCTGCAAGAACTGGACACGACTGAGCGACTCTCTTCTGCCCTCTCTCAGTGCATTAGCTTCTGTGTACCATGGGTATAGGTGCAAGCGCTCTGACGCTGATCCAGGAAGAGGCAGGACGCCGGAGGCTGGCCCCGCACCACCTGCTTCACCCGGCAGCAGACCTGGAGACGGCGGGGAGGGCGCCTCCAGTAGACAGCGGGTGAGGGACTGCCTTTTGTCTGGACACAGCTCTGACCTGCTGCTGGTTTCCCTCCATCCTTTCCCCAACCACACGCTCCTCCCTGCCTTCCTCCCTGGCCACCCTCCCCTGCACATCTCTCCTTTCCAAACCCAGGAAGAGGTCTCCTCCCCAGGTGGCTGTCCCTGGTCCCGAATCGGGGCTGGACGTGCCGCCTTCAGCACTACACTCCAAGCTCTGTGACCCCTGGGGCTTCTTTAGAGCCATCCCTCTGCCCCAGATGCCCTGGGGGGGCGGCGTGGGGGCCAGGGCTGTGGGCCCACTGCTGTTGGACCAGCACCTAACAGCACCTGCCACACTGCAAGGGCTCCGCAGATAATTGTTGACTGAATGCTTGACTCATAATAACTTGGTTTTCCCTTCACATCCAGGAAAAATCAAGAAGAACTTCAGCTCTCAGACTGGTTCAACCCCAGGTAAAGATGAAAATGTCTGCATGTGAACACATACGCACACACCCATGCACACATGCACGGCACAGGCACACACACTTGCACACGTGCACACAGACAAAGACACAGGAATTCAATCTGCAGTAATTAGGTTTTTTCTTTTTCCCTAATCACCAAATTACAGCCATCCTGGGAGGTTCCCAGTCGCTGGAGTTCATGCTGACCTGCTCCGCTTGTTGGAAGCTTCCTGATTTATTGAAAATTCTATGAACGGCTTCTCCTGATTTTGGCCTCAGCTCTCGGGGAAGAGTCCTGTCCCCTGTTCTGATTCTGGGGTATCTTGCTTCCTGATTACCTGTCATTATCCATTAGCCAATTCCCTCTTGGTTTTATATTGTTTAGCTGTGGCTCTTGCCAGGAACACTCCAGTGACCAACTTTGTATATATTAATATACATTCTGACATTGTTCATCTGAGTTCATCTGCGTTCATCGGTGGGGTAAATTCCCAAAAGAGTCATTAAGTCAAACAAGGCAGATATTTAAATTTTTGTTTACATTATGCCTCTTTAAGAATTGAAAAAATTTTTTCCATAACATGCTCATGGCCCAGACCACAGGAGCACCCAAAAAGGTGTCCGGCACCCAAAACGGGACTCGATAAGCATTACCCGTTATCACTGGGGCAGCCTCTGCTGCTGTCATTTGAAGGTACCTGTTCCACCGGTTTCTGTTTTGTTCAACAGAGAACGCCCCGATGTGATCACGACCACGAGCTGGCTTGCTCCCATTGTCTGGGAAGGCACTTTCAGCAGAAAGGCGCTGGAAAAACACTACAGAAAGCAGAATCTCACAACGGGCTTGGCCGTCTTCGTTTCTGGCAGGTAGGGGTCGCCAAGCCTGTGCCACACTTTATTTCGGAAAAACGCACACCACTATCCATGGACCTCCCGCCTCCAAAGGGCCACTCACTGGCCTCTGTAGCCACTGTTTGTGGACGGCCTGTGCAAAACAGGACATTGTTTTTCTCTCCTTCCTTGTTGTTATTCTTGTTCAGTCACCAAGTCCCGCCTGAGTCTGCAACCCCGTGGACTGTAGCCTGCCCGGCTCCTGTGCGCATAGGATTTCCCAGGCAAGAATACTGGAGTGGGCTGCCATTTCCTTCTCCGGGAAATCTTCCCGACTAGGGATCGAACCTGAGTCTCCGCATTACAGGCAGATTCTTTACCGCGGGAGCCCCCCGTGAAGTCCTTCTCCTCCCTTAGCTGGATCATTAATAGCGCTTGGCTGTCTTTCCACTAATATCCAGTTAGCTCTCACACTCTTTTTCCAACAGTCGTTCCAAAACTTCAGAGGCTTTTCTCAGACTCCCCAGCCCACTACCTCCCTCTTTCGTAACCACTGCAGCTGAAATGCAGACCCGACCTCCTGCCCTCCTCCCTGGGAATTCTGCAGCGTCGACTTGACGCCTCCCATGTGGATAGTGTTTGGTGATGCCCTTCCAAAAAATTTTAGGGAGGCGAACGTCCTCCTCTGCGCTGTGTGTTTCGCAGGCTTGCAGATCAGTACCTGGAGATGTTCTTGCAATCGGCAAATAAGTACTTCCTGAACGGCTACAGAGTGATTTTCTACATTATGGTGGACACCTTTGTCAAGCTGCCCCAGATCAAGTGGGGGCCCCTCCGACAGTTCAAAGTGTTCATCGTCACCGAGGACAGCTGGCAGGACAACGTCGACCTCGTGCGCATGAAGAGCTTGGCCAAGCACATCATCTGGGACATCCAGGACGAGGTCGACTTCCTTTTCAGCATGACCGTCACCCAGATCTTCCAGAACAACGTGGGCCTGGAGGTCCTGGGCGAGCTGGTGGCTCAGCTCCATGCCTGGTGGTACTTCAAGGACCGTGCCAGTTTCCCCTACGAGAGGAGGCCCAAGTCGGCAGCTTGCATCCCGTTTGGCCAGGGCGATTTCTACTATGATGGTGCATTCGTGGGCGGCACGCCCCTGGAGCTCCTGAACCTCGTGGAGGAGTACCTGAACGGCATCATCCATGACCTCAGATTCAGGTTGAACAGCACCTACGAAAAACACCTCAACAAATACTTTTTCCTCCGGAAGCCCACCAAGCTCTTATCCCCAGAGTACAACTGGGATGCCGACTTCTACCCGCCACCCCAGGTGCAGTACGTCAAGGTGGCCCAGCAGTCCAAAAGGAGGCACTGACTCCCAGGGACCACAGGCCCTGCCAGCAGTGGTTCCCCCGGAAGGTGGGGTCTCTTCGTACGTCCCAGGTTTGAGAGATACAGACGTTTATACTCACCCACAGGGCATTTTCCTCCCTGTAATTCTGAGCCATCCAATTTGGCCACTGCGGGATAAAGAATAAAAGATTGTTTATTGAATGTTTAACACATGGTAATGTTAGTATCTATACGTTGTAGATGAGCTGGACATAATTGGAGGCATAAAATGAATTCTTCTTAATGGAGAAAAGCTCTAGATCAGAAAAAAAAAAAATATATATGTATACATGGACACAGAAGGGCAAAGGACAACGTGTGGAGGAGAAAATGAAACATTCATGGCTCGCGAGTCCATCAGGGGGGTTGCGTCTCAGGGTGGGGAGGCACATTTCTGTGTTTAAACACCTGGAACCATCTCACCCTACCTAGCTTGTGACTGGACATGCATGAACTAGAGACTTCCTACCAAATACATGTCTTTCTTTTATTGTTCACACAGAGAAGTGTCAAATTCATTTCTGAAATCTCTCGGCATTTTACTTATTTTTGAGAAGCCAGGGGCTGAGCGCAGGGGTGGAGGCAAATGTCTGCCAGGTGCAGGGAGGGCACCACTGGCCCAAGTCCTCGGGCAGCTGCAGGGCAGCGGGGAGATGCGACTCTGCGGAGCTCCCTTTGCACGTTCGCAAGGGCTCAACATGGGCAGCTCGGAGCGCCATGAGGCTCAGGATGGGAAACCAGCCCCCATGGGTGGCAGGGAGGGGGGCTGGCGTGGCCAGCGGAGCCTTGTTCTGCTGTGTGAGGGCCGGAGAATCTTATATCATAGGAGGCAGCTGTCTTCCCCCTCCTTCTCTCGGCTGCACTGCGAGGCACGTGGGATTTTAGGCTCCCAGCCAGGGATTAAACCTGACCTTCTGCATGGGAGGTGCGGAGTCTTGGCCTCCAGATGGCCAGGGGCGTCCCCACAGGCATTCTTCTGAATGAACCGTCTTTCCTGGGAGAGGACGCAGGCTGCGTTAAGTGTGAAGGCCAGTATTGTTCTCCCCCAAATTCTTACATGGAGTCCTAGTCTCCAGGACCTCAGACCATAACCGATACAGAGAAAAGGCCTTTACAGAGATGATTGAGGCAAAATGAGGTCCCCAGGGAGGGTCCCCGTCCAGTAGGACCAGTGACCCTACTGGAAGGGGATTGGGGCACCGACGTGCCCAGGACAGAGGGAAGGTGAAGTGAGGACACGGCCTGGAGAGAGGCCTCCTCCACCTCGGACGTCCAGCCCTCAGAGCTGCGAGAAGGGCTCTTCTGTTCTTTAAGCCCCGGGTCTGCGGCAAAGTAATACAGTGCGCGATCCGAAAGTCGTCACAATGGAAACACTAAAGCCGTCAGAAGACTGACACTCACTTCCTGGAGAGGAAGCCAGAGGCGGCGTGAGGAGCACACTCGCTGACGTTCAGCCCTGGAGTGAGAAGCCCTGTCCCTGCTCGTGTTATGTCCACCACTCCCTCCCGGACGCCGCTCATCAGGAAGGTTTCCCTAAAGAACACACTTGTCAAGGTGTAGCTCATCCTATGGGCTTCCCTGGTGGCTCAGAGGTTAAAGAGTCTGCCTGGAGTGCAGGAGACCCGGGTTTGATCCCTGGGTGGGGAAGATCCCCTGAAGGAGAGCATGGTAACCCACTCCAGCATTCTTGCCTGGAGAATCCCACGGACAGAGGAGCCTGGCAGGCTACTGTCCATGGTTCGAAAAGACTTGGACACGACTTAGCAGCTCAACAACGACGATGACAAGCTCCTACTACTTCTCTCTCTCAGTTGTCGCCTTTGGCTAAATCACGATGCTGTTTTCAGTGATTCATCCTTTCTTATATCACAGAGAAGCTCTTGATTTAAGAAAAAAATCTATAAAATTATTTCAAAACAGAGTATGATATTCCATTAGCCATAAGCCCTACCTCACAAAGATCACTATCAGCTCTCCTAGGTCATACCTAGAGAGGGGAGGGTGCGATTTAGCTGCTGGGCTGAAACCAACAAACAGACAAAAACTAACTCTTTTTTCCCCTAACAATTTATGGAGAAGGCTAAGGGGTTTACTGCTGCTGCTGCTGCTGCTGCTAAGTCGCTTCAGTCGTGTCTGACTCTGTGCGACCCCATAGATAGCAGCCCATCAGGCTCCCCCGTTCCTGGGATTCCCCAGGCAAGAACACTGGAGTGGGTTGTCATTTCCTTCTCCAATGCATGAAAGTGAAAAGTGAAAGTGAAGTTGCTCAGTCGTGTCTGACTCTTAGCGACCCCATGGACTGCAGCCCACCAGGCTCCTCCGTCCATGGGATTTTCCAGGCAGGAGTACTGGAGTGGGGTGCCATTGCCTTCTCCGAAGGGGATTTACTGAGAAGGGTTCTAAACTTCTACCTTGAAAGATATTGTGGGATCAATATGAAAGCACTGTAAATTCCTTGGTAATGAAAGATTTTTAATGCCTAGAATTTCCAGGTTCAAGAACAAACTTGTTTGAAGGACTCATGCAAACAGGTCACCCCTGAATGACATTTTCCATTTCCATCCTCCTAGCAAAAGTATGCTTCCCCACATGGTGGGTGTTGAGTTAATTTTTAAAAAAATTTTGCTAATTTGATAAGCAAACATAGAATCTTTCTTGGATTGCTTGGGACATCAAAACCTTTTTTTTTTTTTTTTTTTTTTAGTTTTTAAGCTATACTTGCTTTATTTTAAAAATTAAAAAAAGAATTTTTTTTGGTCATACCTCAAGGCATATTGGGGGTCTCATTTCCCCAACCAGGGATCGAGCCCAAGCCCTCTGCAGGAAGCTTGGTGTCTTAGCCACTGGACCACTAGGGACCACTATCAAACCTCATTTTAAACTATAGTTATGAGCCATTTGACCTGGAGGAGGAAATGGCAGCCCACTCTAGTATTCTTACCTGGAGAATCCTGTGGACAGAGGAGCCTGGACGGCTGGAATCCATGGGGTCTCAAAGAGTTGGACATGACCGAGGTGACTCAGTCATTTGATTCATGCATGTACAAATGACCAATTTCTATCTGGCTCATTTTTCTAACACCGTGTTCCTTTTCCGCTTTCAGTGAGTTTGTAGTGTGATGTAAACCCTTTGTCAAATGTGCTGAAAATACTCGTTTCAAGTCGTCATTCCTGTTTCAGTTTTGTCGATGGTGCTTTGGGGGTTCCAAAGTTTGTTTTCATAATTATATTGATATTTGTATCCATAGGGTAGGTATCTCATTCCTTAGTTATAGATAATATAGAGCTTTCAAGATTTCTTTTCATTCAGAATTAATTTTAAGATAATGTGCAGAGTTAGATATATAGCCTTATTTTTTTCCCCTCAAGGTCTCTTGGTCATTTCTCCCACACTTCTTGTTGAATGGAGTCTGCCTGCCGATGTAGGAGAAGCAGGAGGTGAGGGTTGGATCCCTGGGTCAGGAAGATCTCCTGGAGTAGGAAATGGCAACGTGCTCCAATATTTTTGCCTGGAAAATCCCAGAGGCGCCTGGCGGGCTACCGTAGTCCATGGGATGGCAAAAAGTCAGACACCACTGAGTGACAGAGTCAAGCGTGTGCATGCGCGCACGCGCGCACACACACACACACACACACACTTGTTGAACAAATAAATGCTTTTTAAGATGGGCCATCTGTATAACGTATTAAGTTACTGTGCTGACTTGTGTTCATTTGTTGACTTTATATCCAGTTTTACTGATTCTTCTTCCTGTCTCCCAGCTAAAGCCACGCATTTTCAGTCAGTTTAGTTTCCAATTAGTTATGATAGAATGGCAGGCCAACTCGCATTACTCTTCTATCTAAAATATTTCACAACGTTTACTCCTTCATGTGGCTTTTAGATTCAGGTATACAATTCGAGGGAAATAGCCTACTGAAATATTGATTAAATTGCTTGAACTATATAGGTTAGCTTAAACTTATTAAATATTTATGACACTGAAGACTTTGCAAGAATATCATGCTTGTATTTATTCAGGTCATTTTTCTCAGTGTCCCAGCGTGAGAATTTTTTTAACATGATTTTAACGTGTTGCCTGTCTTTTTCTTCCTGGGTTGCTGATCCATAAGAGAGCTACCACGCTCTGAGCACCTGTTCACCACCCCACCCCTTACATGAAAGGCAGGTTGGGTCTGCACAAGTGGCCGGTGGAGTCCCTGCCGTGGTGTCGTCGAAGCGCAGTGACTGTGGTGGGAGCCAGCCTTCTGAGGTGTGGCCTCCTGGGAGGCCTTGCTGCTGCCGAGGGCGTGTCTGAGGTCACGCCCTCCTCTGGCATTTCCAGGCGGTTTCCTAGGAGCCAGCCTTGCAGGCAGGTGGCCACTGGCTCACCTGGGGTGAGGAGGGACATTCTGTCCGAGTGCTTGGAGAGGGGAGGGCGAGGTGGTCTCGGCTCCCTTCTCTGGCAGGTGCACGGGCCTGGGTTCTCCTGACTCTTCTGGGAACCTGGGCTGCCACTGTGGTCACTCAGCACCCCTCTGGGCTGGGCAGGGATGGGGGCGCGTGCTCCTGGAGACTGGAACCAGACAGAATTGCAGGCCGGATGGCCAGTGCCAGCCCTGCCCTGCCCAGGGTCACTTGAAGGACCAGATGGTGGCTCCATTCGCCAGACAGCAACACTGTGTCCACTTTGGTGGGGACTTGGGGGCTGCCTGCTGCCCCTCCCAACACCCAGAGTGTTTTCAAGCCTGTGGGCCAGGCTGGGAGAGGCTGCGGCTTCTGAGCTGTTGGTTGGCAGGACCTGGTGGCCCATGGCAAGGGAGGGGTGGGCTTGGGGTCGGGGGGTTCCTGGGGGGGCAGAGGGGTTCAGAAAGCCCCTCGGCCAGCCCGGGTGTGTGGGAGGGGAGGGGGCAAGGACAGTGGGCAGGAGGGGCCCAGCAGGAAGATCTGGGGTGTGGGGGCCGAGCTAGGCTTCCTGTGGGGAACACAGGGCTGTGGAGGGTCGAGAATGAGGTCAGACACTAGGGCCTCCGTCCATTCATTCTGAAGACCACCCGTCAATCAAGCACAGGGCACACAGCCACCACGACCACCTTGTCTTCTGGTGTCCAGCACCAGGTCTGGCCACGGCCCCCTGCCCCGAGATGACCCACAAGACCCCACGACCCCACCTACTGCTTGGCTCTCCCTCCCCTTCCACCTGCGCCTACACACTCCCTCCTCTAGGCAGCCTCCCTGGCCGAGCTCCCCTGCTCTGGGGTCCCCCTTTCCTGCAGCCTGGTCTCCAATAAATTAGAGCCTGAGCCTCAGTGGCTGCGGGTAACCCGCACAAGGGCCGAGGAATGTCTGTCTTGTTCTACCTGCATCCTGAGCTCCCAAAGTGGGGCTGGCCCTCCTGCTTGTTGATTGACTAAATGATATGCAGGGGAGGGGTGCAGGGGAGAGGCTGTCTCCCACTCCTCCTCCCACTGTGTGACCTTGGCCTTGTTTCTGAACCTCTCTGAGCCTCGGAGTCCAAACCTGCAGGATGGACATGGATGTCTGCCCACCCACCATGTTTCAGGGCCTTCGTGAGGTCTGGCAGATAAGAGATTCGTATCGGTGCCCAATAGAGGCAGGCTATGTTTCCAGCTGTTCTGGTTCTGCTAGTGGGATAGGACCCCCACTTCCTCCTGTCCCTGCTCTTGGGAGTGCAGGGGAGGTGGCTGGAGGACAGCACTCACCGTCCAGGTTGAAGGCGGGGGCTTCCTGGAGCTAAAACCCGGAGATGTATTCAAGATACTGCCCCGGCCACTCGAGGTCCCTGGCGTTGTGCTGGCTGAATTCAGAGGGGCCAGTGCTTGGAGGCAGGGAACTGGGGGCTTTTCTCGACGAGAGTCCTCCTCTCGGCTCCCTGCCAGGCCCTGCCATGGCCGCGGCCCTGTCCCCTTGCCTGAGAGTTGCCTCTAAAGCAGGACTTCTCTCCGTACAGCCAGCATAGAGTCTGTCAGGGCGGGCCCCGCCAGCCCACCCCGGAGTGCATCAGGCCTCCTTGGAAGGTTACATCAGGCCTGGGCCCCTCTGGTGAGGACCCCGGAGGGTCCCCCCAACCTGGCCAGTCTTCGGCTCAGCCTGGCCCCTGCCCAGCACAGCCCACACCCTGCTCCGTCCCCAGGGTCCCGTCTTCTCTCCGAGGTGCTTCCACCTTCTAAGCCCGACGTGACTCCACGGCGTCCATGTGGCGGCTGCCTTGTCCTGCGCAGGGCAGCGGGCTGCAAGATGTTGTCCTTCAGCCCCCACCCGGGGCAGCCGGCACCTACCCTGGAGCGCCCCCAGGCTGGTGGTCCTGCTGCATCCTGGCCACGGCCGTAGGCGATGACGATGCTGTAGTGGGGGCTGACGGAGCACAGGAGCCCAGGGCCGCCTCCCTGGACTGCGGGGGCCCTCAGCAGGTGCCCAGCCGGCTTGCTCCTTTGACCCTGCCCCGTGGACTGCGAGACGCCACCCTGAGGACGTCTCTCCTGCCCCTAGGGCCAGCCGTGGGCATGGCGGCCCCTGCTCCCCACCCCGCCTTCCCTGCAGGACCCGGTGACCTTCAGTCCTTTGCTCACCCCCTCTCCTCTGGGAAAGACAAGAGATCTTACCTGGAGTCACCCTCCTGGCATGGTGCTGGCCTCGGTTCTGGGGTTCCTGCATCCCCCAGGTTCTTGGACCCCTGGGCTTTGGAGGTCTCCCAGCCAGAGAAGGGGGCTGGCCCAGGGGGTGCTGGCACGGGGCGGGAGGGGCTTTGGTCCCCACTCCGTCCTTGGCTGGCAGTTCCAGGTCTCAGGGTGGGGGCTGGGGCCTTGCTGTGCCCGGTCACCTGGGCTTTGAGCTGACCTTAGTCTGGCCACTCTGTGGCCCCCTACCCAGGGGGGCTTCAGTTTCTCATGGGGGAAGGGGCCGTGTGCCGACAGACTCGGGGACTGCAGGGCGGCCGCATGGTCTATGGCTGTGACTGTCATCCGCAGTACATCCTTGCGTTCAGCACAGATCCTGGCCCCCGAGATCGGTCTCCCCAGCTGACTCACTGGGGCTGGAAACAGCCCCTCCCAGGGCTCCCTGGCCGCAGGGGCACGGGGCCAGGGTGGGAGTCGTGGCCGTCCCGCAGGAGCGGGCTGTGTGTGCGTTTCCCGCTGGCCCCTACTCATAAAGCTTCGGATGTTCTGAAGTTCAGCCTTCAACTTTGAACCACGTGTCCCTCTGCTTCTGACCTCTGGCCTGTCCCTTGGGAGGCCCCGAGAGCCACAGGGAACACGCTCACATCCAGGGCAAGACGAGCTCCGTGTCCTTGTCTCGGGTCCAGATGGCGTGGAGAGCGAGAGAGAGTCTTGGGGGTCAGCTGGGGAGAGCAGGTGTGCATGGCTGGCGGCCAGCTGGTTGGTCAGACAGCGACCTCCCACCTGCAGGGGTGTGGGCACAGGGCGGGTGAGGCTCCCTGGCCACGTGGCACCCAGAGCCCCCAGTCTTGGCTCTTGGGGTCCAGTCTCAGGGCCAAGTGCTCAGACCTTCCCCTATGAGCACGGCTGTGGATCGAGCTCAGCCAGTGAATCTGCTGGGCTCTTTAATAGGAAGCAACACCCAAGACTTAAATCCTTTCTGAAAAAGGTGCACAAGCTGAAAATTTAAAGAACTCTGCTGAAACAGCGAATACATCGCTAAAGAATGGCCTCTCTGAAGGCCAAAGAGAGGGGCCCCAGGCCGGAAACAGCTAGATCTGGAAAGTAGGGGGAATAGGGGCTTTCATCCAGGCGTGGATGGGCAGGGGTGCACCCCAGACCCCCTCCCTTCCTTCGTCCCTCCCCCTCCTCCCTCCTCAATCTGTCCCTGCTCATGCAAGTCAGAGGCACCCATGAGATTCTGAGCTGGGCATCCCACCCACATGGCTCACAGGTGGCGGTCACTGTGTTTGCCCAGCCTTAGCAGACCCAGACAGTCACAAGGCTAAGGCATCAGAGGCTAAGCCAGAAAGGGCTATAGCTGACACGTCTGGTTAACGTGAGGGTGGCATGTCCTGGAGAGCAGACTTGCCCCACTGCAGGTGACTGATGGAGGATGCTAACCCGATTCACCTGTGACAGTTACAGAGGCTCTGGGTCTTCCTACATTTGCAGTTTGCTAGGTTAAGCTGCTGGCAGGTAGGGGATTTCCCTGGTGGTCCAGTGGTTAAGAATCTGCCTTCCAGTCTAGGGGACGCGGGTTTGATCCCTGCTCAGGGAACAAAGATCCCACATTTAAGCCTACACAACACAGCTATTGAGCTCATGCATTCTAGAGACTGCTCTGTGATAAGAGAAGGTCTCATACTGCAACTAGAGAGAAAGCCTGCGTGCCGAACTGCAACGAACAGCCAGCACAGCCAAAAAATGAAAAAAAAAAAAATATATATATATATACATACATACACATAAAAGAAAAAAAGATGCAGGGTGGTCAAAGCAGGATGGTTGAGCCTCTGGGATGAAACTTCCCACCAAGATTTTTGTCCAGTTTGGACCGATTGATTCCAGGGTGCGGTCAGATAATACTAAGTGGCCTTGGATGCCACTGAGTGGCTGTCCTGGGGACACGCAGGTGTGTCTTCCCTCTTGAGGGGCAAATAGGCCTTAAATCCAGATTAAAGAGAAAACCTTCGAGAGCTGTGTGTCTTTAGGTTCAAAAGGACGGCTCAGTCTGGTGAACCTCAGTGTCCTGTGGGTGTCTGCTTGCTCCTAAGAAGTCATTGATCTCGCTCTTTGATCAGGACGATGGGAAGACTGTGAGCACCCTGGAGGCGGGGCCACCCCCGTGTGTCTGGTGACTCGTAGGTGAAGGCTGGCTCCCTGAAGCCCCTGAGGCCTGGGGAGGAGGCCGTCCATCGCTCTGGATGTTCAGAAGTTACGGCAGCGAAGTCACAAAATAGACCTCAGTTTTCTTAAAGATAATGAGCCGTGAAGAGCAGAACTACCCGGCTGTCTGCAGGAGTGTGGGTCATGTGGCCCGGGAGTCCTGAAGCGGGAGGGTGTTCCCAGGTCACAGTCTACCCCCACAACTCTGCAGGCCGGGAAGCTCAGAGGCATAGGGGCTTTTTCTTGGAGCAGCTTTGGTAATTAAGTGGGACATAGACAGTAACACAGGCTTCCCTGGTGGCACAGTGGTAAAGAATCCACCTGCCAATGCAGGAGATGCCGGTTCAATCCCTGGGTCGGGAGGATCCCCTGGAGGAGGAAATGGCTACCCACTCCAGTATTCTTGCCTGGAGAATTCTGGGGACAGAAGGAACCTGGAGGGCTATGGTCCATAGGTCACAGAGTCAGGTACGACTGAGTGACTGAGCATTCAGGTACGCATATAAATATGAGTACACACTATGCTATGTGCAAATTATTCTTATCATTTAAAAAATCCCCACTTTGCTGTATACCTCTTTTCCATTCAGTTCAGTTCAGTTCAGTCGCTCAGTCTTTGTGACCCCATGAACCGCAGCACGCCAGGCTTCCCTGTCCATCACCAACTCCCGGAGTCCACCCAAACCCATGTCCATTGTGTCAGTGATGCCATCCAACCATCTCATCCTCTGTCGTCCCCTTCTCCTCCTGCCCTCAATCTTTCCCAGCATCAGGGTCTTTTCAAATGAGGCAGCTCTTCACATCAGGTGGCCAAAGCATTGGAGTTTCAGCTTCAACATCAGTCCCTCCAATGAACACCCAGGACTGATCTCCTTTAGGATGGACTGGTTGGATCTCCTTGCTGTGTGTGCAGAACAAGTCTCCTTCCAACCGTGACCTCTTTTGCCCAGCTCCTCTATCTTGGGGAAATCTCTTTATTTCATTTTAGCACAGAAAAGATCAGTGCGTTTTGGGTACATGAAGTTTGATACCGACAGTAGTGGCTGGATTCATAAAAGGGCATAATTTGATCCATGAGCAACTTGAGTTTTCATATCAATATTTATTAGACTAAGAGACAGCCATTTTCCACTTTCTGTCCTTTGTCGAGTTTGGGTGTTGACTGAACACTCCAAGTTAACTGGCAGATATCTCTGCTGAGTCCCTCCCTGGTTCCTGAAAGTTTCAAAGAGCCACAGTGATGTGTGTGGGCCCCCAGATGTCACAAGACTGTGATGCAGACGCCCTGGATCCCAGCCCCGCTGTCATCCTCTGAGCCAGACCACTCCCCACCCTGTGCCGGGCCTTCTCCACCCCCTGCCCGTTGTCCAGGAAAGACTCAGAAGGGAGAGCACAGGTTTATGCCTTTATTGCTGAAGGAGGAGCGGCCCCGAGCAGGAGGCCACAGGAGGGGCCTGGAGGGGCCTGGGTCCCAGGAGAGGTGACCGTGGTCCCGGTCCCTCCTGGTCCCCCTGATGGGGGAGGCGGGGGTGACGTCGTCTGTCCCCAGAGGGGCCAAGGCTCCCGGGCCCTGAAATGGACATGGGCCCCCCCTGTGATTCCTGGGGCACCTGCCAGATCCTTGCCAGCCTCTCCGTGGCTGGGGGTTCAGGACAGCCCCTCCTCGGGAGAAGGACCCCCCTACCCTCCCCCTTAGGTACCCACTTCCTAGGCCTCCACCTTGGCCCTTAGCTCTGCCCGGAAGGAGCTGGAAGAGGTCAGCGTGTGAGTGAGGCCAGGACACAGGTCACCCCACAAGAGTGGGCACGCGGCCAGTCGGCTCTGCAGTCGCCAGGAAGGACCCCAGCTTCCAGCCATTCTCACAGGGGGACCCCAGGGCCTAATGTGGGGTCCCAGGCCCCACCAAGACCCCCTACCCCATGTGTGTGCCCAGGACGTGGGGCAGAGCGGGCAGCTTACCACAGAGGCGCCGGCAGGGGCTCACCTAGACGTGGCACTGGGGGAGGGAGAGTCATGGGGGGTCAGGGTGGGACTGGACACCTCAGGAAGAGGGGCCTGGCAGGGGGTGGGGAGGGGGCCCCCACGGGGTGCTGCACCCCACCCCCTCCTCCTGGGAGGCCTGGGGAGCTGGGGGTCACCATGGGAGGAGGAGGTCCTGGGCCGGGTAGCCTCCTGCCCTGGGGAAGGGGCGGGGCCTGGGTGCTCACCCTCCAGCTGGGTCGGGTTGAAGGCGAGCCGGATGTGCATGGGCAGGGCCTTGAGGGCTTTGTCGAATTTCTCCAGGGCCTCCTTGTCCACCTCTGGGGTCCTGACTGTGGAGCAGGGACGGGGGTCAGTCCCTGCTCCCCAGGGTGGTCTGCATGTCTGCCCTTGCCCTCCAGAGCACCTGCCCTTTCCCCTTGGCCCAGTTCCCTTCCCTTCCTCCCAGGGCAGTGCAGTGGGTCTGCAGGTCACAGAGGGAAAGCCTGCCCCCCACCTCTGGCTGTCTGGGTCCCTTCCTCCCCCTGGGCCGGCTGACAAAGCTGGGAGCCTCCACTCGCCGATGCCCACGCCCCCCTGGCACAGGGGCCCTGAAAACGCCCAGTGGGACTGCTACGGCACAGAAAATGTCACCTGCCATTTGTTTTCAGGACGTGATAGTTTAAAGATGGCTTTGTACCTGAGTTCTTATTTTGGGAAATAATTGAAACTCCCCGGTAACAACGGCTGTTAGATTCAGTGACCGCCGGCCCCATCGCGATGGTCACACCAGTCACAGTTCTGCAGCCCACCCGTCTCCCAGCCTGTGTGTCTGGCCCCCATCCCCAGCCACCCACAGGCCCGCAGCAGACTGGCTCCCGGTATGGGACCGCTGTCTCCTGGCGGGACTCGGGGACCCCCCACCCCTCCTCCTCCTGGGGATCAAGCTCCCTGCTCCCACCCCCACCCCCTGTTGCAGCAAGGACCACACAGCTGGTCTCCCTGGGCAGCCAGGGTTGGCACCCACCCAGGCACTGGCAGGCCAGGCTTTGCTCGGGCTCAGCACTGTTTTCCATGCAGAAGAGCAGGTACTTTTTGTAGTCGGTGTCCAGCACAAGGACTTTGTTCTCGTTCAAGGCTGGAAGCGATCAAGACGGGAGGAAAGTGAGTTCCAACGGCGGGGGAGGGGGTTGCTGGTCAGCCCCCAGCACCCTCCACGACCAGCGCGGCTCCCCCGGGGTCACCACCCGGCGAAGACGGGGTGGGGAGCGCCTCTGGCATCCCCCACCCCCGAAATGGTGCTTCCTCTTCCCTGCTGCCACTGCCAGGCGCACGGGGCCCAGGAAGCCCTCACTGTCAACTCTGGATCCGCCAGGGACCCTCCACCATCTCCTGGACTTGGGAACACTCACCACTCAGTCTGAGGCCCCCTCTCCCAGGGACCGGAGTGGTCAAGAAGCTTCCCCCTGATCTCGGGTGGGGCTGGACACTGCCCAGCAAGGGAAGGGGGGTGCGTCCTGAGGATGGGGGCATTGTGGGGGGGCAGCCCTGAGCAGGGGCAGCTGGGGCTCACCCTGACCGAGGCCAGTGGGCAGCCCCGGCTGCCCTGTGGTGTCCGGGAAGCTTGGGGGCAGGACCAGCACCCAAACCCAGTGCAGCTGGATGGCGCCAGAGACCCTGGGCTGGGCACCCTGGCATCAGTCAGTGCAGGGCCTCCAGTCAGAGTGAGTCCTGAGGGGGCCAAGGGCAGATGTGGCCCAGGCTGCCCGGCGGAAGGGCAGCCCTGATGGAACCCCAACCCCCCCTCGAAGCTTTCTCATCTCGGATTTAGGACGAACAAGTGAATGAGCGAGGGCGGACAGAGTTTGTCTCCAGGAGATGAAGGAGCTGTGGAGCGGGCTGGGGTCGTGGGGCACCTGGGCCCCTGGAGTGGGCAACGGCTCTCGGTTACCCCTGGGAGGGCACAGGTACCTCCTGAGCTCAGCCTGAGGGCCCAGAGCACCGCCCGCCCCCCGGCAAAGAGAGCTCGGGTGTCACCCTGGTGGGTTAGCCCCGCCCAGCCGGGACCTGCCCATGGCCACCGGCCCCAAGGCCCCAGGCAGGTGGCAGGGAGGCAAGTGAAGCAGGTGTCAAGGCAGTGTCTTCATCACCACCAGCCCCTTAGCATCCCAGGGCCCGACGCCAGCCCCCTGAACCTGCCCACAGTCCCCGGGGGCAGGGGTGGTAGGTGTCCCCCAGGGACCCGGCACTCACCATCGATCTTGAACACCGCAGGGATCTTGGTTTTTTCTGCAATAATCTTCTTCTGAGCACACTCACCGTTCTCCCTGAAAGACAGCTGCTTTCTGAGCCACTGGCATGGACCATTTTCATCAGGATGAACTGAGGGCCAGGGGCAGAAGCTGGCCCCAGGAGGGGCTGGAGGGGGGTGGCGTGGGCATAGGGGCCAGCTGGCCAACTAGCCTCGGCTGCACTCACTGTCACCTCTCAGGCCACAGGGGACTGGGTGGATGGGCCAGGAGAAGTCAAATGAAGCCAGAGAGAAAAGGTCAGGGAGAGCCTTGACCACACACAGGCACCCCCAAAAGGCAGCCCTGGGGTTCAGGTCCCCATCTCTGCCCCCCACACCCACCCAGCTCTCTCCTGCACCCTGACCCCCGTCTGAGGGTGGACAGGGCTGGTAGTGGGAACTGCCTGAGCCCCAAAGACCCAGGTCTGCTGCCTCCCAGCAGCCTTCACACGGGCCTATCCCCACACTGCTTCGTTTCCAGGACATCTTGTTCATTTTAGATACTGAGGTGTTCATACTAGAAATGATGAAAATGTCTCTCTGTTGCTCAAATGCACTTGTAATCCTCAGACTAACAGGGAATTCAGAATACCTGCCTCATCGTATGTATCTTTCCTATGCATTTCCACTTCAGTGGATTTTATCTCCCCTTCCAAGTAAACAAAAATGATGTTTTATGTTCATTTGTTTGATGATGTTCTGAAGCATCAAATTAATAAAAGTTAAAAAAAAAAAAAAAGCCCTGGGTGGGCAGCCTTGGGTGGAGCGCCGGGTACCAGTAAACTCTGAGCCCTCTTCCCCAGCCCTGGGGCCCTGGTCCCTCCTGCACCCCACCCCCCGGGGGGTCCACAGCCCTGGGGAGTGGGGGTTCCATGTTGGGGAGGGACGCCCACCATTTCTGCAGCAGGATCTCCAGGTTGCCCTCGGGGGTGGGCTTCAGCTCCTCCACGTACACTCTCAGGGGGGCACTCTGGGCGTCCAGCAGGGAGATGTCGCTGGCCGCCATAGCCAAGGAGTACCAAGTCCCCGCCACCTGGAGAGGGACCTTGAGTTGCACTCCGGGGGTGGGAAGGGGCCCCCAGCCCCACAGTGGGCTCTCTGTCCCACCCCGGCCTGGGCAGCCCTGAGATACTCCCCCCAACTCTGCACCCTGGGGAATGCTCTCCCCAGACTCACTCTGAGCCCAAAGAGGGACCCAGATGAGCCCCCCCACACGTGGCAACATTTGGATCTTGGGGAGACATGGCTGGAGGTGGGGAAAATTTGAGGGGCAGAGAGACTCTTTTAGGGGCTGAACTGTGTCCCACTAACCCCCAGAACTTCAACACATGACTCTGGAGACACGGCCTTTAAAGAGATGACAAAGGTCGTGTGAGGCTGTGCAGGCAGGCGTGTTTCCAGCAGGCCTGGTGGCCTCACAGGAAGAGGAAATCAGGGCTCGCAGAGGACATGGAGAAGACGGCCGTCTGCTCCGCGGAGAGCGGCCGCAGGAGAAGCCAGCCTGGCCGACACCTGGATCTTGGGCTTCCAGCCTCCAGAATGCAAGGCAGTGAACGCCTGGTCCAAGCTGCCCCAGCGGGGGATTTGTCAGGCGGCCCTAGCTGACTGATGCGAACCCGACGTCACAGCCTCTCTTGGTCTCTGAGGCCCAGCTCCCCTGCCCGCCCTGCAACCTACCACCCACCCGGCCACCCTCGAACCTTCTGGATGTCCAGGCCTTTCATGGTCTGGGTGACGATGATGGCCTGGATGCCACAGGCGAGGGCCAGGCCCAGGGCAAGCAGGAGGCACTTCATGGCTGCAGCTGGGGTCGTGCTTCTGAGCTCTGCAGGGAGTGGAGGGCTGAGACAGCGGGCTCGGGGCCTTATACAGGAGGCGTGCCAGCCAGCCAGCCCGGGCCGGGCCCCCAGCCACGAGGTTCCCGGAATCCTACTTGGCTCATCCCCGGGCCCCGGGGTGGCTTCCTCTACGAGGACAATAGGAGGCCTTCTTCCATCCGGGGCCAAGCAGGAAGTCCCCCTCTGGGCCTAGACGGTTCCTGGTAGACCCCAGAAGTGGGGGCACAGGTGGGTGTCTGGACTCTGGGTCAGGCTGGCTGCCAGTGCCAGGAACACTTCCGGGGTCAGCCTCTTAGACAAGGGCAGGTCAGAGCCAGCACTGGGGACAGGTGTGTCCTGGAGGGTGGCCTCTGCCTTGGGCACCAGCTCCTCCAAACCATGTGACCGTGGCCTTGGGTGAAGGGATCTCTGCAGTGACCCCATCCTCTGCAGGCTGGGGCAAGGGTGACACGGGGTTCAGGTGGAGCTCCGAGGGGGGACCTGGTCGGTATCGAGGGCTCTGCAAGCACCTGCTGCCCAGTTAGGGTAGCAAAAATGGCAATGAAAATGACAACGGTCATAATAACCCCCAGGACGGGAAAGTGACCTGACCCCTGCGGCGGGGGCACGGCTGAGCAGCACTGGGGCTCCATGCAGGCACGCGGGATGGGCAGGCCCACAGGGCCCAACCTCCCACCTCCCACCTCCCACATTTTAAGTCTCCCAGGACACTTCCCTCCACACCGCTCAGGCTACAGCGAGCTGCCTGCAGACCTCAGGAGCAGTGGGAATGCTGGTGCTGGGTGTGTTGCTGAGTACAGAAGGGGCCCGAGCAGGGAGGGTGCAGGACAGGCCTCCTGGCTGAATCCACATGGGCGTTGGTACCCAGCGGGCTGTGGGTGCCTTGTGCCTCTGGCAAAGAGGGTGCAAAAGCCTTCAGTTGACATTCTAAGTGACTAAACCACTCATCACAGGGGTGGGGTGGGCGTATTGGGGTAGGGGAACGGGAGCAAGGTGGGGGAATCTCCTGATAGCGGGGATGTCTCCTGATAGCAGGGACCTGGCGGGTCAGCCCCTCTTCCCCCCTGAACTGTAGGGTCTTTCCAGGGGGCCCGCTGGCCTGGTCAGCATCTTGGTTGGAGGTTCAGGGGTCTCCTAAACTAGCTCTGGCTTGCTCTCTGGCCTCTGGTTTCCTTCCCGGAGAGACTGTTGGTGACTGTAGCAGAAAAGAGCTCACTCACGGGAGCAGACCCCCAGCCGCCCCCAGATCCCCCTTTCCTGTGATGGAAAGAGTAGGCTTGGCCAGCTTCAGTCCTTGCCTTGATCTGTATTAGCACCTTTAATTCTTGCAACAAGCCTCGAAGCTCAGTGTTTCATGAAGAACCTAGGTTTTATGATAAACCCCAGGTTCCATGTTTTGTGATGAACTGCAAGCTGTGATGGGGTTGAAGGATGTTGCCCCAAAACTCACATCCACCAGGAACTTCAGGTTGGAATCTTGTTTGGAATCTAGGTCTTTACAGATGTGAGCTGCTCAGGTGAGGCTGGAACAGGGGCTAATCTACTGTCCGGTGTCCTTGTGAGAGAAAACGGGGACATGGAGGGGACATGGGGAGAAGGCATGTGAACACGGAGGCAGAGACTAGACTGAGGCGTCTACAAGATCAGGCTCAAGGGTGCGGCACCAGGAGCTGGAGGCGGCGGCGGGGGGCAAGGATCCCTTCCTGGAGCCTCTGGAGGGAGCTTGGCCTGTTCGATGTCCGGACTGGGACTTCTGATCTCAGAGGGGACGGGGGGCACCCCTGCAGTGAGGAGCCCTTCCCCATAGGTAGCCCCCCGAACACCAGCACGGGTGGTTTGGACACCGGCGTCAGATGCGAGAGGCTGTGCCCCCCAGCACCGCTCTGCTCTCAGAACTGGGTGATGCAGGGCGGAGGGAGGTCAGCCAGGGAGAAACAAGCGCCCCCTTCCCCAGCGAGCTTAGGAAATCTGGGTGCCACCAACCTCGGGACGTCTGAGCTGCAGGGTCTCCCAAGTTCCTGTGAACCGTGACCATAAACCATGCCCTTCAGGGCGAAGCTATTCATAACTTCCAGGAATCTTCAGCTTCCAGAGAATACCATCCAGAGAGAGAGACGGAAATAAAGCACCTCTGGCCTGGGGCAGCTGGGACTGACCACTGTGGGAGGGAGACTGGGGCAATCAGTAATGAAATTGAATCAATAATTTTAAAAAAATTCCCTCAAGCAGGAGTCCAGGACCAGATGGCTTCACAGCTGTATTCCACCAAACTCCTTTTTTAGGTTGTGCTGGGTCTTCCCTGCTGTATGTGGGCTTTCTCTGGTCGTGGCCCGTGGGCACTGCAGCGGTTGCAGCTCAGTGGTTGCAGCTTGGGGGCTTGTTGCCCTGCAGCATGTGGGAGCTTATTAATGGTTCCCTGACCAGGGATCAAACCCACATCCCTGAGGCGGATTCTCAACCACCGGCTCACCAGGGAAGTCCCCAAACATTTAAAGAAGAGTTAATACCTATCCTACTCAAACTATTCCAAAAAATCAAAGAGGAGGAAATGCTTCTAAACTCTCTCTATGAGGCCAGCATCACCCTGATACTAAAACCACACAAAAACTTTACAAAAAAAAAAAAGAAAGAAAATCTTAGGTCAATATCATTGATGAATAGAGATGTAAAAATACCCAGCAGAATATTAGCAAAGTGAATTCAAAAATACATTGAAAGCTCATGATCAGGTGAGGTTTATCCCAGGGATACAAAGATATCCACAAATCAATCAATGTGATATACCACGTTAACACATTGAAGAATGGAAATCATTAACAAAATGAAGAATAAAAATCATTAATGAATTGAAGAGTAAAAATCATCTCAATAGATGCAGGAAAAACTGTTGACAAAATTCAACATACTTTCATGATAAAAACTCTCAACAAAGTGGGTATAGAGGGAATAGACCTCCATATAATGAAGGCCACATATGACAAGCCCACAGTAAACATTATAATTAATGGTGAAAAACTGAAAGCATTTCCTCTAAGGTCAGAAAAATAAGACAAGGATGTCCACTCTTGCCACTTTTGTTCGGTATAGTATTGGGAATCCTAGTCACAGTACTCAGACAGAAAGAAATCAAAGAAATCCAGGCTGGAAGGGAAGAAGTAAAACTGCCACTGTTTGCAGATGACGTGACACCTTGTCCTACCATACCATGCCATTTTCTTAAGAAAATCCTTAAGATGTCACCAAAAAGCTAATAAGTAAATTCAGTAAAGTAGCAGGATACAAAATTAATACATAGAAATCTGTTGCAGGATACAAAATTAATACATAGAACTCTGTTGCTTTTCTATACACTAACAATGGGCTATCAGAAAGAGAAACTAAGAAAATGATCTCATTCACAATTGTATCAAAGGAATAAAATACTGAGGAATGACTCTAATCAAGGAGGTGTAAGACCTATACTCAGAAAACTGCAATGAAAGAAACTGATAGAAGGAATTGAAGATGATATGGAGGGGGAAAATACATCATGCTCACGGATTTGAAGAGTTAATATTGTTAAAGTGATTGTACTACCCAATGACTATATCTGTAGCTTTACAGATTCAATGCAATCCTTATCAAAATGCCAGCATCATTTTTCACAGAACTAGAACACACAATTCTAAAAATTGTGTGGAGACACTAAAGACCCAAACAGCAGAACACAATCTTGAGAAAGAAGAACAGAGCTGGAGGTATCGGGCTTTATGACTTCAGACTATAGCTCAAAGCTACAGCCACCAAAACAGTATGGTACTAACATGAAAACAGACGCAGAGATCAACGGAACAGAACAGAGTCCAAAAATGAACTCAACTATGATGGTTGGTTAATCGACAACAAAGGAGGCAAGAACATACAACGAGGAAGACGGTCTCTTCAATAAACGGTGCTGGGAAAACTCTTCAGTTCAGTTCAGTCACTCAGTCGTGCCCGACTCTTTGTGACCCCATGAACTGCAGCACGCCAGGCCTCCCTGTCCATCACCAACTCCCGGAGTTTACTCAAACTCATGTCCATTGAGTCAGTGATGCCATCCAGCCATCTCATCCTCTATCATCCCCTTCTCCTCCTGCCCTCAATCTTTCCCAGCATCAGAGTCTTTTCTAATGAGTCAGCTCTTCACATCAGGTGGCCAAAGTATTGAAGTTTCAGCTTCAGCATCAGTCCTTCCAATGAACACTCAGGACTGATCTCCTTTAGGATGGACTGGTTGGATCTCCTTGCAGTCCAAGGGACTCTCATGAGTCTTCTCCAACACCACAGTTCAAAAGCATCAATTCTTTGGCATTCAGCTTTCTTTATAGTCCAACTTTCACATCCATACATGACCACTGGAAAAACCATAGCCTTGACTAGACAGACCTTTGTTGACAAAGTAATGTCTCTGCTTTTTAATATGCTGTCTAAGTTGGTCATAACTTTTCTTCCAAGGAGTAAGCGTCTTTTAATTTCATGGCTGTAATCACCATCTGCAGTGATTTTGGAGCCCCAAAATATAAAGTTTGACACTGTTTCCACTGTTTCCCCATCTATTTCCCATGAAGTGATGGGACCAGATACCATGATCTTAGTTTCCTGAATGTTGAGCTTTAAGCCAACTTTTTCACTCTCCTCTTTCACTTTCATTAAGAGGCTTTTTAGTTCGTCTTCACTTTCTGCCGTAAGGGTAGTGTCATCTGCATATCTGAGGTTATTGATATTTCTCCCAGTAATCTTGATTCCAGCTTGTGCTTCTTCCAGCCCAGCATTTCTCATGATGTACTCTGCATAGAAGTTAAATAAGCGGGGTGATAAGATATAGCCTTGACATACTCCTTTTCCTATTTGGAACCAATCTGTTGTTCCATGTCCAGTTCTGACTGTTGCTTCCTGACCTGCATACAGATTTCTCAAGAGGCAGGTCAGGTGGTCTGGTATTCCCATCTCTTTCAGCATCTTCCACAGCTTATTGTGATCCACACAGTCAAAGGCTTTGGCATAGTCAATAAAGCAGAAATAGATGTTTTTCTGGAACTCTCTTGCTCTTTTGATGATCCAGTGGATGTTGGCAATTTGATCTCTGGTTCCTCTGCCTTTTCTAAAACCAGCTTGAACACTTGGAAGTTCATGGTTCACATATTGCTGAAGCTTGGCTTGGAGAATTTTAAGCATTACTTTACTAGCGTGTGAGATGAGTGCAATTGTGCAGCAGTTTGAGCATTCTTTGGCATTGCCTTTCTTTGTGATTGGAATGAAAACTGACCTTTTCCGGTCCTGTGGCCACTGCTGAGTTTTCCAAATGTGTGACATATTGAGTGCAGCACTTTCACAGCATCATCTTTTAGGATTTGAAATAGCTCAACTGGAATTCCATCACCTCCACTAGCTTTGTTCGTAAGGAAAACTCTTCAGCTGCATGCAAAAGGATCCAACCAGACTACTTTCTAACACTGTATACAAAAATAAACTCAAAATGGATTAAAGACTTAGATGTAAACCTGAAACTAAAACTCTTAGATGAAAATGTAGGCAGGACATTCCTTTTAAGGAAGAGGAAACATTTGAGATAGACTTGTAGCACTGACAAGAATTTAACAAGAGGGACTAGAACGAGCAAAGCTAGAGGCAAACAGGATAATGTGTATTAAAAAAACGTGAGATAACCCATGTATATGTTTTGTGTGGATTGAAAGTGAAAGTGAAGTCGCTCAGTTGTGTCCAACTCTTTGCGACCCGGTGGACTGTAGCCTACCAGGCTTCTCTGTCCATGGGATTCTCCAGGCAAGAATACTGGAGTGGGTTACCATTTCCTTCTCCAGGGGATCTTCCCGACTCAGGGATCGAACCCAGGTCTCCTGCACTGGAGGCAGACGCTTTAACCTCTGAGCCACCAGGGAAGCCCTTTGTGTAGGTTAGGAGTGAACAAATTAAAATTTTAACTAGGTTTACATTTTTGGAAATCTCAAAAAGTCAGATAAACATTTTACTTAATTCACTAGACAATAAGGAGCTGTTGGGGATTTTTGAGAAGATTGTCTTAGTAAAGATATTTAAGATACATTAGATGAAATATTAAAAGCGCAATCGGGAATTAAGGGGTCATTGCCCTTGCCTCTCTGGGTCTGACTTCCAGCAGCAATGTGCATGAAGGGAGTTTGGAGCTAACGAGCCGTGACCAGGCCCACAGCAGGACTGAGATTCCGTATGCAAGTGTCGGGGCTCGGGATCCTTGTTGATGACAAAGCGCCGGGTGGTGCTGCACGTGCTGAAGCCTGAGCCGCTAAGCAGCAGGTGAGATCCTGGTCCTGAGTGTGACGGAAGAAGTAGCCAAGACAGCGCAGATGAGACAGGTGTGTTACCCGCAAAACCTGAGTGCTTGTGGATGACTCGGGTCTGAGCCTTGCTTAATGGAAGCATCCAAAACAGTGACTGTTTCCTGGGCAACTGTGCTGATTCTCAGAATGGCCTCCTGAAGGTCACCAAAACGCACGTGCCTCAACACACATGGTTTGGATCGGATCTAACAAGTTGGGCTTAGACTGAGCGACTTAGAGAGTCATCACTCCTCCTTCGTCTCCTAATTTCTTAAAAGCACGGTGGGGCTGCTGAGAGAAAACATGTAGAACGAGGGAGATGAGATAGAGTTGCTCCAGGTCAGGGCTATGAGCGCGCTCATCTCCCAGCAGGGTCCGTGTTTGTGGAAAGCATAGATGCAGGAGTGGATGAGTTAGGAGGACGCATGTTGGAGTTTTGATGAAGGTTTGTTTATAGGGCTGCAGTTCAAATAAATCAGGAAAAATATGGTCAACCATGTCCTGGGGCAGGCAGGAGTCAACAGCCTTGCCAGTGTCCTGATGAAACTGAGCAGGACCCTATGGGGCCTCCCCAAAACAGGCTTCCCCCAACCCCCATGTCCTCCGCCTGCCTCTTGTCTGTAAAAAAGCTTTAGCCTCCTAAGCTTTCCCGCACTTCCAAAGAGTACATTTAATCAGAGAAGTGAGAAAATACAGAAGAAAGGGAAACAGTCAAACAAGTAAATACAGTAATAGCTTAGCCATTAAGCAAAGTCCAGGACTTAATTCCTCCTCAAGGGCTATGGCAACCCACTCCAGTATTCTTGCCTGGAGAATCCCATGGACAGAGGAGCCTGGTGGGCTACAGTCCACAGGGTCACAAAGAGTGAGACACAACTTAGCGACTAAACAAGGGCTATGGAGAATATCCTGAGCCACGTCCTGTGAGTTTTTCTGCAGATACTGAGATCGCCCCCCCACCAGGTGGAAGAAGGTAAGTATATGCTGCCCACAGACCAGGTGGACCCCAGATGAGGTGGAACTAGAAGGCTGACCATGGTGACTCGCGATGACCTCAACGTTAACCGATAAGAAGAATGTCCACAAGCTGATCAGATACCCTGTAGCCCGCATAGCCTGTAGCCCACCCCTGTCTTTGAAAAACCCTTCCCTGAAAGCCTTCAGGGGTTTGGGTCTTCTGACCACTAGTGGCTTGGACTCCTTGCTTGGCACCTGCAGTAAACGCTGCCCTTTTTTCACGACCCTGGCGTCAGGAGACTGGCTTTACTGCGTGTGAGTGAGAGGATCCAAGTTTGGTTTAGTAATGCTAATAAGAAAGATTCTTTTTTAAAGGCTGCAAAGTATGTTTCTCTGACTTTTCTACCGCTACTGGGAACAAACGTGAGCCCAGGGCCAATCCCCCGCCCCTCCCGCAAGTCTGCCCTGCGGGGTCTATGGCCCTAACCCCAGAAACATGGCCAAGAGCAGGACGGGTATTTCAGATGAGACAGTCCTAATGCAAGGTCTGCTCGCTGTCTCTTTCAGGGAAACACACATTCTGAAACCAGAGTCTCCGCCTTCTCCTTGGGAAATGCAGCAAAGGATAACACGAAGCTCAGAAGGGAGACTTGGGGGAAAGACTGGCGCCACAGAGCAAGAAATGTGGTTGTGAATCAGCTCTGTGTGATCAGAATTTACAAATACACCCACTTCGCGGAAAGTCTTGAGTGCTGCTAAGAATATGTCTGCTTGAACAATGTGTTAAATTCTGGGAAACAGCTATATTCTAAGCCATTCTCTAGAACAAAATTATTTTGAAGTAAAAAGCAGTACGTGAACTGTGAACTTCCAGATGTTCAACAAGGTTTTAGAAAAGGCAGAGGAGCCAGAGATCAAATTGCCAACATCCGCTGGATCATTGAAAAAGCAAGAGAGTTCCAGGAAAACATCTATTTCTGCTTTATTGACTATGCCAAAGCCTTTGACTGTGTGGATCACAATAAACTGTGGACAATTCTTCCAGAGTTGGGAATACCAGACCACCTGACCTGCCTCTTGAGAAATCTGTATGCAGGTCAGGAAGCAACAGTTAGAACTGGACATGGAACAACAGACTGGTTCCAAGTAGGAAAAAGAGTATGTCAAGGCTATATATTGTCACCCCGCTTATTTAACTTCTATGCAGAGTACATCATGAGAAACGCTGGGCTGGAGGAAGCACAAGCTGGAATCAAGATTACTGGGAGAAATATCAATAACCTCAGATATGCAGATGACACCACCCTTATGGCAGAGAGTGAAGAGCTAAAGAGCCTCTTGATGAAAGTGAAAGAGGAGAGTGAAAAAGTTGGCTTAAAGCTCAACATTCAGGAAACTAAGATCATGGCATCTGGTCCCATCACTTCATGGGAAATAGATGGGAAAACAGTGGAAACAGTGGCAGATTTTATTTTGGGGGGCTCTAAAATCACTGAAGATGGCGACTGCAGCCATAAAATTAAAAGACACTTACTCCTCAGGTGCAAAGTTATGACCAACTTAGACAGCATATTAAAAAGCAGAGACAATACTTTGTCAACAAAGGTCCATCTAGTCAAGGCTATGGTTTTTCCAGTAGTCACGTATGGATGCGAGGGCCGGGGTCCAGCCCCGGTGGATCCAGGGTAATTCGAAGGTGGGGACGGAATCGGCGTCCTGGAAAAAACTTAATTACAGATATAGAGGGAGATTAGAAACAGATAGTGTAGTAGGAGAATTAATGGAGAAAAGGAATCTGAATAACTGGTTTACGTGGAATACTAATCACCACCTACGAAGGCCACAGGCGTCTCTCCGTTCTCCCGAGGGAGAGGAGGCACTGAGGCCTCCCGGGTCCGATCTTAGAAGCCCCGGCAAAGTCAGTAGGCTTGGTGCATACCCTCATGCATACCAGATGGGAATTCAGCCAGGAAAACGGGGAGAGAAAAAGAAACGACACGGGGAAATCAGTCTTTCCAGAAACTGATCCGATTTCTTTATTTTTCAGGTTTGTTTACATACCTTTTTGTTATACATAGGGATGAATACAGAGTCACGCGGGGGTCAGCAGACCTGACCCTTGTCACAATCAGGTGCTTCATATAAAATTATACAAAGGTCTTATGAGTTTCATCATCTTCTGGCCATGAGGTCTGCTGACATTTTATGGCCCTTTCTGATACCGGTCAGTTAACCAGAAAACTTATTTTTCCAAGGGTGATTTTTTTCTTAAATCAGGCGCCACCCTCCAAATAAAGTTGCATTCCTATAGGATGTGGGTGTAGTGAGTTACAATCAAGAAAGGAATTTACTTAACCTAAGGTTTAACATGATTAATCTTAAAGGTTAATACTTACTTCTCCTATATGCTAGTTACATTCATTATAAGGGCAGGAATATGGAGATTTAGCAGCAAATATTGGCTCAACAAATGTAAACCCTTCACCAATGTTTCCCTTAAGATCTATTTAGTTTTAAGATAGTGATAAAGTTACATTTTTGCATAGCAAGGACATAGTGATTTATAACAAAGTACAGTGGTCGATAATAAAAGAGAAAATTCATTAACTCAAAAAGTCTAGTATTGCTAACATCAAAAAACTACTATATTTCCTTTTCTATATTCCAAATACATTAATTAATATATTCCCAGGTGCCTAAGGATATGGAGGCCTGATGGCAATCATTGACTCATCAATGAAAAAAGTCCTGTGCTAATACTCCAAACTCTCTGTGCTGTTTATGGTTGAGAGGTTGTCACACAAGCTAGTCTGTCAGCAGAGAGGTTTGACCTGAGACATCCTTGTCACACCCAGGGCAGGGAATTAGCAGTAATTATTGGCACGACAAATGAAAAAACCCTTCACCAATATAATTCCTAACCAACCCACTAATACTATACTAATGATCTTCTAACTTCTCAAAAGAGTCTGTATTTAGAAAGTTTTAAAACATCCCGTGCCTCTCACAGTTGGGAGGCTGTAAACCATCACATGCGGCCGGACGAGCCTGATCAGGCAGGCCAGAGAACCTTCAGAGTTCGTAAGTTGAAACACTCTTGTCACGCCCAGGAATTTTTATTAACTGGATCTGCAAGTTAACTCCTTCTCTGAGAGAAATGGTTATGGGGGAGAGCTCCCCGTAAAGTACTCTGGTTTGGGGGATAGATGCTCGGGAACAGGGGGTTTCCTGAGGCTTGATCATGCCTTTGCGTATGCCAAGCTTCGTTCCTCATGACCTTTGCCATGGGCGGAGTTCCTCACGCTGGCTCCCAACATGTGAGAGTTGGACTGTGAAGAAAGCTGAGTGCCAAAGAATTGATGCTTCTGAACTGTGGTGTTGGAGAAGACTCTTCAGAGTCCCTTGGACTTTAAGGATATCCAACCAGTCCATCCTAAAGGAGATCAGTCCTGAATATTCATTGGAGGGACTGATGTTGAAGCTGAAACTCCAGTACTTTGGCCACCTGATGCAAAGAACTGACTCATTAGAAAAGACCCTGATGCTGGGAAAGATCGAAGGTGGGAGGAGAAGGGGATGACAGAAGATGAGATGGTTGGATGGCATCACTGACTCAATGGACATGAGCTTGGGTAAACTCCGAGAGTCGGTGATGGACAGAGAGGCCTGGCATGCTGCCATCCATGGGGTTGCAAAGAGTTGGATATGACTGAGCGACTGAACTGAACTGAACTGAATAATGCAATTATTACAAGTATAATTATTTTAATAACTACGGCACGTTTATATAGCGGTGGAGGTGTCTTTAGTTTAATAGCTCCTGTAGTAATTTCTTCTGTGGAAAGAACCAGAGGCCGGTAGTAAAGAATATGGCACTTCTTTAAATTGACATCCATATGATATTATTTCTGATATGTTTGACTTGAGCTCTGTCACTTGGAAGGTAAATGCATCTCATTTGAGTTTGATCAGCTGGTGTTTAGAAAGAAAAGACACAACAGTATAAGAAAGCTTGCCTAGAATGTAAGTGGAAAATGTACCCCAGGGCATGAGTAGAAAATCAAATCACCACTGGATAACAATCCATCGTGACTGTTTTTTCCCCAGCAATGCAAGGATCATCTGATGTTATAAAACATATTAATGCAATTTATAACCTCAGTAGGTTGAAGAAAAACAATTTGGTTATCTCAAAGAAGAAAACATGTTGGTCAGAGTTTAACAGCAATTGTTGGTTAAAAGCAAGCCGAAACAAAACCTTTTATTTACATAGAAACAGAAGGGGCTTTCTTTAACCTAATGGAGTGTATAAAACCACAATTTCCAGCAAAAATCATTCTTAAAAGTGCTGCTATCCTTAACTTTGTTCCTTTTTTTCCCCTGATTTTTTCCTCTGTTGCTGGTTTTGAATAATTTGCTATTCGTGTCCTGGGGTAGTTTTCTTTAGCTTCCCAGGTGGCTCAGTGCTAAAGATTCTGTCTACCAACGTAGGAGATGGAAGAGATGCGGGTTCGATCCCTGGTTTGGGAAGACCCCCTGGAGAAGGGCATGGCAACCCTCTCCAGTATTCTTGCCTGGAGAATTCCATGGACAGAGGAGCCTGGTGGGCTACAGTCCTCGGGGTTGCACAGAGTTGGACACCGCTGAGCACGCACGCACACACAAAGAATAAACCCAAAGGACAGGGTGTGCGGTCAAGGTTGCCGAGGTGTATCGTATGCACAAGGTTGGTGAACACGTGGGAATTCGAGGAGAGTGATACACCTGGCACGGACGTTTCTCAACCCTTCCCGTTCCTTGCCCTACACAGCTCTCCCACCTGGCTCTTCCTTAGGTATAATCTTTATAAATCGCCAGTGATCGAGTGAGTGAAATGTTCCTCAGAGCTCCGTGAGCTGCTCTAGCAGATTAATCAAACCCGAGGAGGGGGTCACTGGAACCTTCATCTTCAGCCCGGAGTGGAGTGGTCAGAGCGCCGGTGACAGCTCCAACTGGCACCTGCAGTGGGGTCTGGGGGCAGCCTTGGGGGACGGGGCCTTTCACCTGTGGGGTCTGGAGTATGGGCTGTCTTGGTGACCGGTGCATGGCGGGGGGAAGCGGTGTGTCCTGGCGTTGGGTGGAGCGTTCCGTACGAGCCAGTCAGACCCTGCCGGTTGGTTGCGCAGTGCAGATGGTCATTGACTGTTCGGTTTTACTCTGTCCCCTCGGTCACTTGCTCCAAGGGGCTGGGATGTTCAGCCCCAGCTCGAATCGTAGGTCTGCTCTCTCTCCTCTCAGCTCATCAGCTTTGCTTCTCGTGCTTGGAAGCGCTGATGCTGGGTGTGTACGCGTCTGGGGAGAATCAGGGAGAGACGAGTGCTTCCCCGGCGGCTCAGACAGTAAACACTCTGCCTGCAACGTGGGAGACCCAGGTTCGACCCCTGGGCTGGGAAGATCCCCTGGAGAAGGGAATGGCGACCCACTCCAGTACTCTTGACTGGAGAACCCCATGGACAGAGGAGCCTGGAGAGGTGGCAAAGAGCTGGACATGACTGAGTGACTAGCACTTACACTACTTTGAGAAATGCCAGGGGAGACGGGTTCACACCATCTCGTCCAGATTGAAAGTCTGGCCGCCCGTGGTCTTTGGGGAAAGTTTCCTATTAAACTCTGCCAGAGTTGGCTCTGCTTGCTTTCAATTGACAGTGTTCCTCTTGTTTTTTTTAATTGATTTTTGGTTGATTCACACTGTCGTGTTAGTTTCTGCTGTACAGCAAAGTGAATCGGCTATACACATGCGTATCTCCACTCTTTCTAAGATTCTTTTCCCGCACAGGCAGCTGCATTGAGGAGAGTTCCCTGTGCTGCACAGTAGGTCCTTATCAGTTATCTATTTTATACATAGTAGTGTGGATACGGCAGTCCCAGTCTCCCCGTTTATCCCTCCCCTCTCCCCCTGGCAACTATGTTTGTTTTTTCACATCTGTGACTCTATTTCTATCTTGCAAATAAGTTCATTTGTACTGTATTTTTTCAGATTCCACAAATAAGTGATATCATATATTTGCCGTCTGCTGACTTCAGTTAGTATGATCATCTCTAGGTCTATCCATGTCGCCGTGCTACTGCTGCTAAGTCGCTTCAGTCGTGTCCGACTCTGTGCGACCCCATAGATGGCAGCCCACCAGGCTCCCCCATCCCTGGGATTCTCCAGGCAAGAACACTGGAGTGGGTTGCCATTGCCTTCTCCAATGCATGAAAGTGAGAAGAGAAAGTGAAGTCACTGAGTTGTGCCCAACTCTCAGCGACCCCATGGACTGCAGCCTACCAGGCTCCTCCGTCCAGGGGATTTTCCAGGCAAGAGTACTGGAGTGGGGTGCCATTGCCACGTTGCTATAAACGGCATTAATTCGTTATTTTTTATGGCTGCATAATATCCCACTGTATGTATGTACCACATTTTCTTCTTTAGACAGAGCCTTTTATTTTGTACTGGGGGATAGCCGATTAACAACACTGTTATGGTCTCAGGTGAATAGAGAAGGGCGTCAGCCATACATATACAAGTATCCATTCTCCCCCAAACTCCCCTCCCATCCGGGCTGCCACACGACAGGGAGTGGTGTTCCCGGTGCTGTGCAGCAGGTCCTTGCAGGTTATCCATTCTAAACATGGCAGTGTGCGCACCACAGCATCTTTATCCGACGGTTGGTGGTCGCTTGGACTACTGTGTTGCTGGCAGGAGATACCCACGGGGGAGCTGTCACACCGTCTTGGGCTGGCCCGGACGTCTGGGGAGATGGAGGCCCCGCTGGGTGGAGGTGATGGTGGAGGAGGTGATGGTGGAGAAGGCGAGGTCGCAGGACGGGGGTGGCGGGGCAGCCATGCTGGCCGCTGGTGGTCACGGAGCACTTTCTGCATGGACGCTGCTCTGGGAGCAGGATGGCTGATTTCTCCCTCTGTCCTCACTCAGGACCCACGGGGTCGCCCCTTCTGCCCACCCCATTTTACAGGTAGAGACAGACAGGGGCAGTGGTGGCAGGACATCAAGCAGGCTGGCCTGCCGCCTCTGGCAGCACCTGGGCAGGATGGCCACTGCCCTGGGCGGTCAGATAAAGGCGCTTCCTTCCTTCCCACCGCCCGGGGGCCGGGTCTTGGCCTCCTTCCTCTTTTCCTGCCTGGGAGCTTTCCTTCTGGAGGGGTTTGGTGTCAACTGAGAGCCGGGGTGTGGAGCCAAATGGCCTGCGGCCTGGTCTAGCCCTGAGCGGTTGTCAGAGCTGGGGGTTACGTGGCTGGACAGTCCGCCCAACCCCGTCCTCTTGCCTCTTGCAGAGAGAAAGAACCGTGCAGTACCGTGCGGGGGCTTAGGAAGCCGAAACGGCGAACTTTTCTTGCTCCCGTTTCTCTCTTGGGGGGCGTGGATCAGCCTGGCCGTGGCTCCCGTGGGGAGGGGGCCCTGAGCTCCAAGAGGGCGGGGACAGCGGCTCTGCCTCTTTGATGCCGCCCCATGGATCGCCCACAGAGCAGGCCGCGGCCCCTCCCTGCCCTGGAGCTCCGACACCCCCACCTCTGGGGAGGGCAGGAGGGGCCAAGAAATCTGCTTTGTTAAGAAACATAAATGAAAATGTATGATTTCCAGGGTGAACAGCCCTACCAGCAAATAAGGTTTCTGCAGCCCTGCGATAGTAGAGGTGGGTGAATAGTCAAGGAAAATTGCATCCGACAGCCCCCGGGACACCCTCTGAGCCGTCCCCGCCTCCCCGCCTCCCCACCACCGCCCGTAGTCCAGCAAAGACTCAGAAAGGAGAGCACAGGTTTACGCCTTTATTGCTGAAGGAGAAGCGGCCCAGAGCAGGAGGCCCCAGGAGGAGACTGGAGGGGCCTGGGTCCCAGGAGGGGTGACCGCGGTCCCGGTCCCTCCTTGTCCCCCTGATGGGGGAGGCAGGGGTGACGTCGTCTGTCCCCAGAGGAGCCAAGGCTCCTGGGCCCTGAAATGGACATGGGGCTCCCCTGTGATTCCCGGGGCACCTGCCAGACCCTTGCCAGCCTCTCCCTGGCTGGGGGTTCAGGATGGCTCCTCCTTGGGAAAAGACCCCCTTAGCCTCCCCCTTAGGTGCCCACTTCCAGGGCCTCCACCTTGGCCCTTAGCTCTGCTCGGAAGGAGCTGGAGGAGGTCAGCGTGTGAGTGAGGCCAGGACACAGGTCACAGGTCACCCCACAAGAGTGGACACACGGCCAGCCACTCTGCAGTTGGCCAGGAGGGACCTCAGCTTCTAGCTATTCCCATCGGGGGTCCCGGGCCTAAGGGGGGATCCCAGGCCCCACCAACAGCCCCTACCCCATGTGTGTGCCCAGGACATGGGGCAGGGTGGGCAGCTTACCCCAGAGGCGCCGGCAGGGGCTCACCTAGACGTGGCACTGCCCTGTGGGGGAGGGAGAGTCGTGGTGGGGTCAGGATGGGACTGGACGCCCCAGGACAGAGGGAGCTGGGGAGGGGGCCCCCATGGGGTGCTGCACCCCATCCCCTCCTCCTGGGAGGCCTGGGGAGGGAAGAGGGGCTGCCGAGCTCACCCGCCCCCCGGCGCAGGTCCAGGACCATCTGCACGTCCTCCGACAATGACGCCAGGGCCCTGGCGAATTTCTCCATGGCCTCGTCATCCACCTCCGGGGTCCTGGCTGTGGGCAGGGTGTCAGGCCCTGAGTCAGCCCCAGCCCCGAGAGCCCAGAGACCCCGAGGGCTGCACCCAGGTGCGAGCCCAGGAAGGAGGCACCAGTGTGCTGAGACTCGAGGAGCTTGGTCCTGCCCCGCCTCCCAGGGTGGTCTGCAAGCCTTGGGCTCCTGCCCGACCCTCTCAGCCCCATTCCTCTCCGCTTCCTCCCTGGGGCTGTGCAGGGGTGTCTGCACGGTCACGGGAGGAAAGACTCCCCCCTGCCCCACTAGCCTTGCCCCCCCCACCCCTAGTGGGTTGACTTAGGACCAGGAGCCACGATTGCCCGGTGCCCATGGCCCCCTTGGGAGCAAAGGCAGCATCACCCCTATATTTACTTCGGTCAGAAGGTCGCCCTTTAAAGCTACTTTCATATCTGAGTGTTCTGAAGTCATTAAAAATCTCCTCCTAGAAGACTGCTGGATTAATATTAGCCAGTTCTGCCCACTGGGCAGCGAGGCCCCTCCTCCTGGGGAGAGACCACTGAGCCTTCTGTCTCAGTCCGCTCGCCTGTCCCAGACTTTGTCCCAAGCACTCCGCCCCCTACGTGTCACCGACATCTGAGCACCAGTGTCTGGTGCCAAGGCTGGGACCTTGGCTCAAGTGTTCCCTGGGGGCCGGCGAGGTGGACCCCTCCCCTTCTTGCCATCAGGGGCCATGAAGGTTGGGGATCTTGAGTGCCCCCTATTCACAGCTCCACCAAGGGTCCCATCTCAGTGAGGCGCAGCTCCTCTGGACACGCTCTGCAGGGTCCCCACGTTTCCAGACACTGGCACATCAGGCTGCCCTCGTCAGTGTGCGTGGGGCCCTCCTTACAGAAGGTCATGTAGCTGCTGTAGTCTGTGTCCAGCACAGAAATCTTCCTTTCCCCGTGATCTGGAAAAGGGGCCAGACGGAGCCTGAAATCTCTTCTGATTCCCTCCACCACAACTGTCGGGGGGCCCAGAGCATCGCCTGGGAGCACCGTTTCCCACAGCAGCCACTGGGCAGGCAGTACTCTCTCCAGACACCGAGTGGACACCCTCTCTACCGGGTGCGGAAAGCCCACCGCTGTCTGCACTAGTCTGATGGACCCCCAGCCGGGACACTTCCAACAGCATCATCCGGCTGAGACCAGGCCCTCCTGCACCCGGGCCGAGACTGGAGACAGCTCTGACATGTTGACACTACGGCAAAGCCGCTCTGTGCCCACCGCCTGCTCGGGCAGACCCTGCTTCCCGTGTCCTGCACATGGTGTCCATTCAGTCAGTTATTCGTCCACACCCCCAGGCACTAAATCCCAGGTGGGCCCCGTCCCTGGGGGTAGGTGCCCAGGTCCATGAGCAATCAACAAATAATTCAGGGTGGAACTTGAGTCTGGGGTGATACATGGGCTGCAAAGAGTGGAGACAGAGGGAGAGTATTTCAAGAGGAAGGGTGGCGATGGCTCTGTCTTTCAGAGGTGAGGGGTCTGGGGGAGCGTGGGGAGACCCTGCATCCTTGGGGTCCTCATCCCGGCTTGGTTGGGAGCAGGACGATGACGAGTCCAGACACCTTCCCCGGCAGACCCGAGGTCCTGCAGGCGAGGAGCAGGGGGTCCCCACCACACCCACTGCCTTTCAGAAAGAGGATGGGGGGCCTTCCCTGGTGGCTCAGTAGCAAAGAATCCACCTGCCAATGCAGGAGACACGGGTTCGATCCCTGGTCCATGGAGATCCCACAGGCTGCAGAGCAACGAAGCCCAGCACTGTAACTATTAAGCTGCGCTCTAGAGCCAAAGAGCTACAACTACCGAGCCTCTGGGCTGCTGAAGAGCCTAAGCTATTCCATCTTGTAAAAGAACTCCGCTTTGTAAAGGTTCCGGGCAAGCAGACTTAGACTTTGGATATCGCCTAAACTTGCCCCACTGTGCGCGAGCCAATCAGCCCTTAGGTTAAACCTGACTTTAAGTTCAAGAATTTGTGATTTACCTTGGAAGTAATGATTTACCCTTGTGATTTACCTTGGAAGTAATGAGTTACATTTGTGATTTCCCTTGGAAGTAATGAGTTACATTTGTGATTTACCTTGGAAGTAATGATTTACCGTGGAAATAAGAAAACCAATCAGAACCCAACACCTAACCCTTCCACAGAAGGTAACCAATTAGACGTCTCCCAACCCGGAAACTCCCGTTTTTCGAATTTTTCGCGCGAGAATACCCTATATAAGCAATGTAACCCAGAGTTCGGGGCTCCTCTCCTTAGCTGCTGCGTCGGTAATGGTGGGAGCCCCAGCTGAGCTTGGTAATAAAAACTCTCTTGCTTTTGCATCGGATATCGGCTCCCTGGTGGTCACTGGGAGATTCCGCGACTTGGGCATAACACTGCAACGATGGAAGCCTTGTGCCCTAGAGCCCGTGCTCTGCAACGAGAGAAGCCTCTGCACCACAACTAGAGAAAAACCGGGCCACAAGGAAGACCTGGCACGTCCCAAAATAAATAAATACGTGAAATGAAATACATATGAAAAAGAGGACGTGACAAACAGCAGAGGCGAGAGGCCCTGCGGATCGGAGAGAGGGCAGCTGGGCCCTGGCAGGGGGGCTGGATCTGGGGGCCCAGGGGTGCGTCCCAGGGAGGCTGCCAGGGCTGGGGTTGGGGGGGTGAGGCCTGGAATGTTCCAGAAGCAGGTTCCAGATCGGAGAGGCAAACGCACAGTGTGCCTGCCCACCTGTCTGGTTTTTTTGGAGATTTTTAAGGAGGGCAGGCCAGTTAGTGAACAGGGAGGTGGCCACGTGTCTGCCTACCGAACCCGCAGTGCACAGGACGCCTGCCCCCTGGCTTCCACCTTTGCCAAGCGGGCGGTGCCAAAGGAGAAGGTGCCTCCTTTGCAGGAGGGCGTGGGGGCCTCAGGCCTTGTCACCCCAAGAATGACCTCAATGGGGGTCAGGAGGCAGGGCCTGGTGTGCAGCTCTAGGCCACAGACTCGAGCTGACTCCTGCTGCCAGGACGCTGAGCACCTCAGAGCGTCGGGCGGGGCTCTGTGTGGACCAGGGCTACCCCGAGGGCACGCGGGGCCCGGGCTGGGGGCACTCACAGTCGACTGTGAAGACAGTAGGGTCCTCGGTCTTCTGGGCCATGAGGGTCTTCTCCATACACTCGTGGTTTTCCCTGAAAAGCCAGGTGGTTGCGGGGGAAGGGGTCATTCATGAACCCCGTAGAGGGACAGGAGCTGGGCTCCAGGACGTGCCCACAGGGCAGGCGGGCGCTGGACTGGCCCTCCATGGACCCCAGCAGGCGACCCAGGAGATGGACAGCGGGGCAGGCAGAGCTGGCCGGAACCCAGCAGGCCAGCGGCTGGGGGCCAGGGGAACAGGGCAGCTCAACACTAACCCCGTCCGCGTGGGGCCTGGACACAGCGCTTCCAGGATGCTGGGCTCTTGAGGGCTCAGAATTCCTCAAGTCTCTGCCCCACCTCTCTGGGGCAGACAGGACTCCTGGCAGCAGCTGCCCAGGCCCTGATGCCCAGCATCCTGCACACAGGCCTCTCCCCACACCAACCCCAGGGCCACTCCGTGTGATGGCCTTTTTGCCCCATGGCCCTGGGCCAGGCTCCTAGGGGACGGGGACCTCTGAGCCTTGTTCCCCCCATCCCTTGGGCCCTGGTCTCACAAACACCACACCCCCCTGGGGATGGGGAGTTCCACGTTGAGTGGGGGGACACCCAGCGTTTCTGCAGCAGGATCTCCAGGTCGCCCTCGGGGGTGGGCTTCAGCTCCTCCACGTACACTCTCGGGGGGGTGGCTCTTGGGGGGCTGCTCTCGGGGGGCCACTCTCGGTGTCCAGGAGGAGCACGTTGCTGGCCGCCATGGCCACTGGGTGCCGCGTCCTCGCCACCTAGAGAGGGACCTTGAGCTGCACTCCGGGGGCGGGCAGGGGGCCCCAGCCCCACAGTGGGCCCTCTGTCCCACCCCAGCCAGGCCTGGCTGTCTCCTACAAGGCCAGCGTTCTCAGGAAGTGTGATACACGCGGGTTCCGGGTGCACCTGGGGACCATCTGCTGTGTGCGGACACGTGGGTGGGAGGGGGGAGGTTCTTGAATATTTGGAACAACCCCTGTCTCTGCCTGCCCCCCTGGCCCCTCATTGTCCTAAGTCAGGCCCCATTCAGGGTGTGGACTCTCTGAGGACGAGTCTACCCTGGAACGGAGGGGGAAATGGGAGAGTCTGGGGACCAGGTAGTTGGAGACAAGTCCCTCCAAAGTCTGCGGGACCAGGTGGCACCCCCAGGACCAGCCTCCTCTGGTCCCACATTAGATTTCTGTGGTCCAGGCTTTCCTGCCCCCTCTCAGCCCCGGACCCCAGCCCCTGGTGCCCACCCTTCACCCCAGACCCCATACCTTTCTAATGTCCAGGTCCTCCACCGTCTGGGGGATGTGGGCATCCTGGACGGGGCAGGCGAGGGCCAGGCCCAGGGTGAGCAGGAGGCACTTCATGGCTGCAGCCGGGGTCACACTTCTGAGCTCAGGAGAGACGGGAAGTCCGAAGCAGTGGGCTTGGGGGCTTATACAGGAGGAGAGCCAGCCGGCCAGCCCGGGCCGGGCCCCCCACCCCCGCCTTGCAGTGCCCCGAATCACCCATGACTCATCCTTGGGGCCTCAAGGGCACTATCTTCCAGGACAGTACAAGGCCCTCCCTCTGGACTGTGTCACTGCCTTCCATCTGAGGCCAAGCAGAAAGGCCCCCCGTGTCCTGGGCCTCGACGGCTCCTGACAGGCCCTAATCGGGAAGGGTCTGGGCTTTGGGTCCAGGCTGGCTGCCAGCATCGGAAACACTTCCTGGGTCAGGTTCTTGGACCTTGACGGGCAAATGAGAGACAGCACCGAGGACAGGGTGTCCTGGAGGGCGGGTCCGTGGGTCAGCCAGCGACCAGCGAGCCCGTGCCCGCCAGGACCCAGAGACATGGCCCAGCAGTGGCCATCTGCGCGCACAAAGGGCTCGCGTCCCCGCACTCCTCACGGGTCCCCTGCGTGAGCTGTCCCCGTGGGTGTGTGCCTGGTTCGCACAGCTGCCTGAGTGTGCAAGCCCGGCCCATGTGTGCTCCATGAGCGGGTGGCCCAAGTGACCCCCACACACACCGCCTTGCTCCCTGTCATCATCCGTAGGAAAGGCCAACATCCCAGTCGAGGTTCGAGTGGTCCAGGGACACATTCCAGGGGGCAGTGCCAGCTCCCGAGGTCAGAACACACAGGGCGCCCTGATGGCTCTGGCCCAACCCCCACACTGGAACCTTGCCCCCTTCCAGTGCCACCCTCTCAGGCTGGTTCTAAGTGACCCCAGTGTGGGCAGCCGCCTCCTCCACCCCCACCCCCCGCCCATCCAGGACCTAGGCCTTCTTCCACCTTCTGCAATGGTGGCACCTTGCAAGGTCTCGAGCCCCCGCTTTGAGCAGGGCCTGCTTCAGGAAGCGCTGGAGCGGGGGCCCACCGCCCCTAAATGAGAGCATGATCCAGAGATGAGAAGCAGAGACTGAGGCAGGCGAGGCTGCCGGAAGATTTATGCAGGGGGGCAGGCCTGGGGGTTGCGTGGGGGCAGGAGAAGTGACTGGAGGGGGCTGGCACCCCAGGGGATGCAGACAGGCTGGGCTCCCTAAGCACAGAGTGGGGCGTGGGGTGGACCAGCTGAAGTGAAAGGGAGGGGGTTGAGGATCCAGGAGTCCAAGTCCCCAGGTGGAGCTCGCTCCAGGCCCTGGGAGCCTGGTGGGCAGTGAGCACCTCGCTGAGGCTGAAAGCTGCCCTCGTGAACCCCTACACCTGGGCTCCTGGAGCTACGCGGGGAGGGGCCTTTGGGACCTCAGTCCAAACACAAGAGACGGGGGCGTGAGGGTGGAAGCAGACCAGGGGCCTCCGCCCTACAGGTGCCTCCAGGAGCCGAGAGGGACCAGGCCCAGATTCTCCGCCAGAGCCTCTGAAGGTCCTGCACGGCCCACACGTGGTCATCAGACTCCCAGCCCCCAGACTAAGAGGCGGAGTGTGCTGTCTGAGGCACTGGTCTAAGGCAGTCTGCTCCTGCGGCCCTGGGAGATTCCTGGTGGCAGGTTAAAACAACACACACATTCTTACAGTCTGGATGGATGAACAGATGAGTGGGTGGATTGACAGAGGGACTGACGGAGGGATGGATGGACAGACAGATGGACAGGTGGAGAAATGAGTGAATGGAGAATCGCTGGCTGGGTGGATGGATGGACAGAAGGACTGACCGATGGATAGATAGTTGGATGAATGGATGAGTGGATGTGCGAGTGGATGGATGGATGGATAGATGGATAGGCTGACGGAAGGATGGACGGACAGGCAGATGGACAGGTGGAGAGATGAGTGAATGGAGGATGGGTGGTTGCATGGCTGTGTAGATGGATGGGTTCGTGGATGGATGAGTCTGTAGATGGATGGATAGAGGGAGGGTGGGAGGGAGAGTGAGTGGGTGATTGGATGGGAGGTAGGTGGATGGATAGATGTAGGGACGTGTGGATGGCTTGCTTAACTCATATCGGATGGGCCGTTTGGCTTCTCTTCCTCATGATCCCTCTGACTTTCAAGGTGCTTTCAAGTCCAATGTCACTTTTGCCTCCCACACAGGCAGCAAGAATGAGACACACAGTACCAAAGACCTGGCCTAGACACACCGTTGTTAGTGACCAAGGTTGGCCTTGAGCCAGGTCTGCCAGAAGCTGGCTCAGGGACACGGCATCACTTCCTCCTACCAGGGACCCCCAAGGCCTGGCGCGGGGCCATCCTCCTGAGCCCAGGGTGGGCCCCAGGCCTGCCAGATTCTGCAGACCCCCAGGCCATTTCTCACAATGGGTCCTTGTGTCTCTCTGGCTCAATTTTTGGCTCCATCTGGAACTTGCCAAAACCCTGAGTGAAGGCAGAGTGGTAGCTGAGTCTCCTAGTCAACCGAGGGAGGTAGGAAAGAAAGAGCCCCAGCTCCCCGGGCTGCGGGCGGTGGTTACAGCTTTGAGGTGGTGCCAATATATATTCACACACAGTCAAAAAGTGGGACTCAGAGTCCTGAACATGCACCCTGTCGTCCCCCAGCATCCCTACCCCACCAGGTGGGCTCGATACAAATGACGAGCCCGGCAAAAGGACACTTTCTGCCCTTGCAACTCATGTTTTAGGGTGATCAATGTCGGAGCCTCCTCCTTCACGAGTCAGACTATTCTATTGTTCCTTTTACCATAAGAAGATGAAGATTGCAGTGCAACTCTTGAGTTAAAGAGAAAGTGGAAGAATATAAGAAAATCCAAAGGGCTTACTCCTTGGAAGAAAAGTTATGACCAACCTAGACAGCATATTCAAAAGCAGAGACATTACTTTGCCGACTAAGGTCCGTCTAGTCAAGGCTATGGTTTTTCCTGTGGTCATGTATGGATGTGAGCGTTGGACTGTGAAGAAAGCTGAGCGCCGAAGAATTGATGCTTTTGAACTGTGGTGTTGAAGAAGACTCTTGAGAGTCCCTTGGACTGCAAGGAGATTCAACCAATCCGTTCTGAAGGAGATCAGCCCTGGGATTTCTTTGGAAGGAATGATGCTAAAGCTGAAACTCCAGTACTTTGGCCACCTCATGCGAAGATTTGACTCATTGGATAAGACTCTGATGCTGGGAGGGATTGGGGGCAGGAGGAGAAGGGGACGACAGAGGATGAGATGGCTGGATGGCATCACGGACTCGATGGACGTGAGTCTGAGTGAACTCCGGGAGTTGGTGACGGACAAGGAGGCCTGGCGTGCTGCGACTCATGGGGTCGCAAACAGTCGGACACGACTGAGCGACTGAACTGAACTGAAAGGAGAGCACAGCCCATCAGAACCACAGGGACCCCTTTGAAGCAGTGCTCCCAGGAGAACTTGTCCTAAAAATAACCTTGATAGACAAGAAGCATGAAAAGGAATTAATTAGCCATACTGCTGAAAAATTAGGGGGTAAACACAAAGTAAGCACAAGAGAGGAAGGAAGGAGAGGCAAATACAAAAGCAGGACCTACTGAATTAGAAAAGCGGAGGCTGAGGCTTCCCGGGGTCCAGCGGCTAAGAACCCGCCTGCCAGTGCAGGGGACGCGGCTCCATCGCTGGCTGGGGAGGCCCACAGATCAAGGGGTAACTAAGCCCGGGGGCCACGACTACCGACCCCCACGAGCCGGGAGCGCACGCACCGCAACGAAGAGCAGCCCCCACACCCCACAACTAGAGGGAGCCGGGGTGCAGCAACAGAGACCCGTCCGAGCCAGAACTAAGCAAGCAAACCGGGCGGAAGCGCGCTCTATCTGACCGAGTGGCAATTCTTCATGACTATCCATGGAATGGATATGCCTTTAGGTAGCAATCTTAAAACGGAGAAAAACACATAGAACGATAAATGCTATTGTGAAAGTGACCACAAAAGGAGAAGAAACTGAAAAACCACTCGAAAGAAAAGGTTTGCTCAACTCCATGGGGAGAAATGAAAATGTCCACGAAGCAGGTAATTTTCTAGAAAAATGCAAATTACTCAACCTGGCAGTGAAAAACCTACGTTAATGGACTAATTTTCTAGAAAATCTAGAAAAAAAAAGTTATTAAAGAGTTATTCCCCCCCCAAAATAACACACCAGTTCTGGACAGTTTTATAGGGAAAATTTAGCACAACTTTAAGGAACAGTTAGTTAGAAATGCTAGAAAATTAGGGGAAATTTTCATCATTTTTATGAAGGTAAGACTTTCAAACCCTAACAAGAAATTTACAGATGTCTTTTTTTTAGTATATGAAAATACTAAAATATTGTCAAACAGAACAAAGCCACACTTTCAAAGGATGATACACAGAGATTCACTCTAGGATGGTAAGAAGTTTTCATATTTGTAAATCTAGTGATAAAAATCATCATAGCAATATGAGTAGATTATGAGAAAAATTATAAAATCATTTATATTGATACTATCAAGATGGATCATTTCAAAATTATTTTTAATGGTAAATTTTTACATTTATTTTAATTAGAGGATAATTACTTTACAATATTGTGATGGCTTTTGCCATACATCAGCAAGAATTAGCCACAGGTATACATGTGTCCCCCCCAAACTTAATGTGTGTATGCTCATTCACTCAGCTATGTCCACCTCTTTGTGGCCCCAAAGACTGTAGCCCGTCAGGATCCCCTTTCCATGGGATTCTCCAGGCAAGAATACTGGAGTGGGTTGCCGTTTCCTACTCCCAGGGATCTTCCCGACCCAGGGACTGAGCCCACATCTCTTGTGCCTCTTTGCTCTGGCAGGCAGCTTCTTTACCACTGGGCCACTTGGAAAGCCCTATAATAAATTTAATAGTTATTATGAAAACTCAAAATGAAAAATATTTACACTCCTGAGAACTCAACAAAAAAACATAGCAAAGGAAAGATATAATTGTGGATAAAGCATTCCAAAAAGATTTCAGTTCTCCCTAAGTCAAGCTGTAAGTGCAGTTACATCAAACTATCAACCATATTTCTTACCAGACCATTTGATTCTGAAGTATATTTGAAGATATGAGTAAGGATAACTAGTAACATTCTGATAAAAGAAGACTAATTAGGATGAACAGATGTTAAAGTTAGCTAATACAGTGTGACATGTGTGCATGCTAAGACGCCTCAGTCCTGTCCAGCTCTCTGCGACCCTATGGCTTGCTGCCTTCTGTTTTCTATTGTAGTCTCGCATTTTATTTTATGATTTTATTTTTGCTGCACAACGTGTGGGATCTTAGTTCCCCGACCAGTGAATAAATCCACATCCCCTGCATTGGAAACATGGAGTCTTAACCCTGGACCACCAGGGAAGTCCCTGAAAGTGAAAGTGTCAGTTGCTTGGTCACGTCCGACTCTTTGCGACCCCATGGACTGTAGCCTGCCAGGCTCCTCTGTCCATGGGATTCTCCAGGCAAGAATCCTGGAGTGGGTTGCCATTTCCTCCTCCAGGGGATCTTCCCGACCCAGGGATTGAACCCACGTCTCCTGCGTTGCAGGCGGATTCCCTGGAAATCGCCCCATGTCCCTTTAGAGAACTGAAGGAAAGAGCTTGTAACAGACCTCATCACACACACGGGAATCGTTGCTGCTGTTGACCTTCATTATTGGAGGCAGCTTCTGGGGCTGACAGCAGCCCGGGGACTAGCTGGGGGTTGGATGCTAGGGACAACTCTGAAGGAGCCGGACCTGTGGTCCCCCCGCCATCTCCTCCACCTGCCTTTTGTCTGTAGAAAACTCCAGCCAGGAACGTTTCATCAGGACAAAATAATACAAGTTCAGTCATTAAGCAAAGTCAAGGGCCTTTGGTTCCTCTTCAAGGGCTGGAGATGATATTCTGAGCCATATCCTGGGAGCTGTCTTGTAGATGCCGAGACCTCCACCAGGTGCAAGCAGTTAACTACTGATGACCAGACTGTAGCCGTGGCATAAGCTGCCCCAATTCCAAGGACTGGCCTCAAGGAAGTGGGAACCAGTTGACCCCGGAATTGAAGATTAATTATACTTAAGCAAGATGACGCTGGTCAGATCACCGCATGACCAATTTCAAGACGACTGTCAGAGCTGACTGCTATTTCTGCATGTAGCCCCCTCCTTCCGTCTATAAAAGCTCTAGCCCTCTGGTCTAGCCCTCTGGTCGTCAGTGGACCAGAGGGCTACTGGTGGAGTCAGCTTTTGGACACGAGTCTGCCCTCCCCTGCCCTGACCCCCACTCCCCTGGCTGCCAGCCTCCAAAGTAAAGCAAGTCTTGCTTTCCACCACTTGGCCTCTTTACTGGCTCTGAAGCGGTGAGCAGTCAGACCCCAGCTAGGCATTTAGGGTTTTGTGCAGATGCACAGACTGTCTTGATCATAAAAGCAGGAGGCGGGGTGGGCAGAACACAGACGTTGGGTCAGCTGCTGACCCAGGCAGAGCCCACCGTTGGATCTCAGTGAGCAAATGAGGCATGTGAAATGACCAGTTGTGTGTAAGTCACACAGAACTCTCCTCCGTGCTGTGCATACACTAAATGTTAGAGCTACAGCTTCCTTCACCGTGCTTTCCCATCAGGCTTGGATGGAGGCAGACCTTCTCCCAGGGCCGTAGGAGAGTATGAAGCCCTGCTTCTGCTCCCCCATCCCCTGAGCTGCCTGCTCCCTAAAGGGCCAGGGACTCCCAGAACGCCGCCTTCTGGAAGCTGGGTGGAGTGCTGGGGGTGCTGGGGTGGGGTGCTGGGGGGTGCTGGTGGGGTGCTGGGGTGGGTGCTGGGGTGAGGTGCTGGGGGTGCTGGGGAGTGCTGAGGGGTGCTGGGGTGGGGGTGCTGGGGGTGCTGGTGTGGGGTGCTGGGTGGGGGTACTGGTATGGGGATGCTGGGTGGGGTGCTGGTGGGGGGGGGCTGGGGGTGCTGGGGGCTACTGGGGTGGGGTGCTGGGGGTACTGGGGTGCTGGGTGGGGTGCTGGGTGGGGTGCTGGGGTGCTGGGGTGGGGTGCTGGGGTGGGGGTGCTGGGTGGGGTGCTGGGTGGGGTGCTGGGGGTGCTGGGGGCTACTGGGGTGGGGTGCTGGGGGTGCTGGGTGGGGTGCTGGGGGTGCTGGGGTGCTGGGAGCTGCTGGGGTGGGGTGCCGGGGGGTGCTGGGGTGGGGGTGCTGGGTGGGGTGCTGGGGTAGGACCTCTGTGTCTTGATGAGGGACTTGTCTCCTTTTCCTCTAGTTGCTCTCTCCTGTTTGGGGCACTTGTTGTTGCTGTTGTTGACGACCCCGTGACCACAGCACTCCCGGCTTCCCTGTCCTCCACCATCTCCCAGAGCTTGCTCAAACTCATGTCCATTGAGTCAATGACTCCATTCAACCATCTCCTCCTCTGTCACCCTCTTCTCATCCTGCACTCAATCTTTCCAGCATCAGGGTCTTTTCAAAAGAGTCGTCTCTTTGCATCAGGTTATATTTGCCTTGAAAATCATCCATCTGGGGCTTTAAGCACATTAGGTTACCGTCGAACAGCATAATCAGTCCCTTACGATTCTTTTAAATAACTTCCCCTCGATCTGTGGCCACTGATAGTTCCTGGAAATGTTTGACTTGTGTGTCTCCCAAGGGTTTCTGGCAGGTGAGCTAGACCCTCCACGCCTCAGCCCACCCCCACATCTGGGGCACAGGTGCCTGGCTTTGTTGAATTTCTCTTTTTTGTTGTTTGTTGTTTTCATCTCTGTTGAAGGTGACAGCCATGCTGCTGGGTGTACCCTGCAGGTGACTGGATCCTTCATCCCACAGCCACCAGGGGGCAGCACTACAGGCAGCAGCAAAGGCTCAGAGACCAAGTCCTGCAGCCCCCGCTGAAGGTGAGAGGCCAGGTGGGCAGGAGGCCAAGTGGGCAGGAGGCCAGGTGGGCAGGGCAGAGACAGATGCTACAGATGGCACGCGAGGAGCTGGGGCTGGACTCTGGGCTCTGAACAGCGGAGCAGCACGCTGAGCACTCGGGGTCGGGGCGGAAAGAGCTGAAGGAAGGCGGGAGAGGGGGTTTGCGTGTGGGAAGGAGGAGCTGAGAGGGTAGAGACCGAGGACGCAGGCCACGGGGAGGGACTGGACTCGGAAGAGGGTCGGGATGGCCCACAGTGAGTCTAAGTGTGAGAAACAAGACCGTTTGCAGGGGAAGGGCCACCAGCAATTTCTCTTGCATCCTTTTGTTTCTGTTTTAAGACAGTTGTCCACAAGCAGACAAGAGGCTCTGACCCTGGACATTTAGTCTCCACTTTTTTTATTTAAATAATTCACCATAAAGCCCCAGATGTTGCAAACGGTCGTGGAAAATTCAATAGAACAAGAGGATGCTGTGTGTGCTCTCTTGGGTGATGCCCTGGTCCCTGTATCACCAGCAAAGGGCCTGGGGGCAGAGAGACATGTGAGCAGGGGCAGGCCCGCTCTTTGTGTCAGAACAGACCCACGAGAACGGTCTTGGAGGAATTCACGCTGCCCCAGCTCCAGCGTGAGGCTGGAGGCAACCGCACATGAAAAGCTCGAGTTTGGGCCCGGGCGCCCCCATGTCCAGGCAGTGCCCCGCCCCCCGGACAAAGCGCTGCTGGCAGGTCAGAGTCAGGCGGCCCGGCCTCTCCCTGGTCTGAGCTCGGAGCAGCCCCTGGGGCTGGGCGCGGTCAGTCGATGCTGAGCGTTGCGGCTCTCGTCTTCCCTGCAGAGAGCTTCCTGCTGATGCCTGCTGTCCTCCCTGCCCGGCGGTGCCAGCCTAATGTGGTGACGCTTGAATTTGAGCTGCCTTCACTCACTATAATCCCTCATCCCATTCAGGGCTCCTGCTGGGAACCCGCCAGGCGCTGAGGACCCAGGCCTGTGGCTGCCCAGTGGCCTCCACACAGGCATCTCCCCACACCGACCCCCGGGCCGTCCCGTGAGGCCTGAAGCCCTGGGCAGGGCTCCAAGGGCACCGGGACCTGTGAGCTCCATCCCTGCTCCCTGGGGCCCTGGTCCCGCCCACAGTGGAGCTGGGTCCAGCCAGGAGCCCTGCCGTTGTAGGCCCGCAGCCTGGGGAGGGGGTGATTTGTTGGGGGTGGAAGAGGCTCCCATCGTTTCTGCAGGAGGATCTCCAGGATCTCCAGTCCCTTGGGATGGGCCTCAGCTCGCCTGCGCACACACCAGCAGGGGCAGGCGTGCTCTCAGCATCCAGGAGGGAGATGTTGCTGGCTGCCACGGCCTCGGAGTGCCACGCCCCTGCCGCCTGGCCTGGAGAGGGCAGAAAGGAGGTCCCCACTGCACAGCGGGCTCTCTGTCCCACCCCCGCCAGGCCAGGCCGGGTCTAACTGAAGAGGGGGACGGACATAGGATGACCCTCTGCTCTCTAGTGGACACTGAGCTGTGGAATTTCCCGCACCTGAAGTAATGCTTGTCTGTTAACCCAGGTGGATTTAAAGTCCACGTCATGAGCCTCACTTAGGACCGTCTGGGTCTTGGGGAACAAGCCGTGTGCACCCTGAAGAGGGTTTCCTCACATCGTGTCTTCCGCGGGTGTGCCTTCAGGCCTCTGAGGCCCAGCTCCCCTGCAGCTCGCCCCCCACCCCGGCCACCCTCAGCCTCAGGCCCTGCATGGTCTGGGTGAAGACGAAGATCTGGGTGCCACAGGTGAGGGCCAAGCCCCGGGCAAGCAGAGGTGCTTCATGGCTGCAGCCGGGGTGGCACTTCTGAGCTCTAGAGGGAGAGGAGGCTGAGCCAGCCGGCTTGGGGCCTTATACAGGAGGCGAGCCAGCCAGCCAGCCCGGGCCAGGCCCCCAGCCACACGGTTCCCCGAGTCCCCCCTGGCCCATCCTCGGGCCCTCAGGCGGCTTCCTCCACCAGGACAATAGGAGGCCTTCTTCCACCCCAGGCGGAGCAGGAAGGCCCCTTGTGTCCTGGGCCTGGACGGCTCCTGGTAGGCCCCAGATTGGGGTAGGGGGTTCTGGCTGTGGGTTCAGTGCCAGGAGCAGCACCAGGACACTTCCGGGGTCAGCCTCTTGGACACGGCAGCCTGGCCTGGGTTCTCTCCCCCAAGCCCGTCACCTCTGTGCCCCAGAGTTCTGTGCGTTTGGCAGCAGGAAAGCCTGGGGTCAGTGTGTTGTGGCCACGCGGTCTTGACATCTTCGCCCCCAAAAATAATCTCTTAAGTCCACCTTTCCTGTTGTGCTCCCCATAGCATTTCCCTCGTTCTAGACCCACAAATAAGTGTTTATGGGCAAGATGACTGAAACACCCCTCCCCTCCCCATCGCACATTCAGCTGCCGGAGGGAAGTCTCCAATGCAAATGCGACCCAATTCTTCTTTTCTCTGAAACAAACGTGAGTCCCTCTTGGCATTCCCCACTGTTTAGGGAGTGGTTCTCACCCTTTAGGGCTCCTTGGAATCACCTGGAGAATCCCTCAAGGATGGTGTTCCCCCGGGGTCCACCGAGATCCACAGGACAGGGACTGGCCTGCCACACTCAAGTGCAAGGCAAGAATGCGGACTGGAGAGAGGTTATGAAGAACCGTCACGCAGCCCCATGTTAACTTCACAGCTACGTCACTTAGTATCTCTGCGATCCTCAGACTATATATATACATATTTCCTTTTTGCTTAAACTTTTTTAAGCTTTATTATTTTTTGGCCATGTGGCATGTGGGATCTAGTTCTCTGACCAGGGACTGAACCCGTGTCCCCTGCACTGGAAGATAGAGTCTTAACCACTGGGCCGGCAGGGAAGTCCTCAAGATTACGTATATATATATATATTTGTGCTTCTTGATTTTCTCTTGTATATAACAGTTGGGGATGATCAGTTCAGTTCAGTTGCTCAGTCATGTCCGACTCTTTGCGACCCCATGGACTGCAGCACGCCAGGCCTCCCTGTCCATCACCAACTCCCAGAGTTGACCCAAATTCATGTTGACTGAGTGGGTGATGCCATCCAACCATCTCATCTTCTGTCGTCCCTTTCTCCTCCTGCCCTCAATCTTTCCCAACATCAGGATCTTTTCTAATGAGTCAGTTCTTCGCATCAGGTGGTCAAAGTATTGGAGTTCCAGCTTCAACATCAGTCCTTCCAATGAACACCCAGGACGGATCTCCTTTAGGATGGACTGGTTGGATCTCCTTGCAGTCCAAGGGACTCTCAAGAGTATTCTCCAACACCACAGTTCAGAAGCATCAATTCTTCAGCACTCAGCTTTCTTTATAGTCCGACTCTCACATCCAGTAAGACAGTAGGCGCTGAGAGAGGCCATCAGAGGGCAGACAGACTGAAACCACACTCACAGAAAACTAGCCAATCTGATCACATGGACCATAGCCTTGTTTAACTCAATGAAACTAAGCCATGCCATGTAGGGCCACCCAAGACAAACGGGTCATGGTGGAGAGGTCTGACAGAATGTGGTCCACTGGAGAAGGGAATGGCAAACCACTTAAGCATTCTTGCGTTGAGAGCCCCATGAACAGTATGAAAAGGCAAAAAGATAGGACATTGAAAGATGAACTCCCCAGGTCAGTAGGTGCCCAATATGCTACTGGAAATCAGTGGAGAAATAACTTCAGAAAGAATGAAGGGATGGAGCCAAAGCAAAAACAACACCCAGTTGTGGATGTGACTGGTGATAGAAGCAAGGTTTGATGCTGTAAAGAGCAATGTTGCATAGGAACCTGGAAGGTTAGGTCCATGAATCAAGGCAAATTGGAAGTGGTCAAACAGGTAATGGCAAGAGTGAACGTTGACATTCTAGGAATCAGCGAATTAAAATGGACTGGAATGGGTGAATTTAACTCAGATGACCATTTTATCTATTACTGTGGGCAGAAATCCCTTAGAAGAAATGGAGTAGCCCTCATAGTCAACAAAAGAGTCCAAAATGCAGTACTTGGATGCAATCTCAAAAACAACAGAAATAATCTCTATTTGTTTCCAAGGCAAATCATTCAATATCACGGTAATCCAAGTCTATGCCCCGACCAGTAGTGCTGAAGAAGCTGAAGTTGAACAGTTCTATGAAGACTTACAAGACCTTTTAGAACTAACACCCAAAAAAGATTCATGTATGTAATCTTTTTCATTATAGGCGACTGGAATGCAAAAGTAGGAAGTCAAGAAACACCTGGGTAACAGGCAAATTTGACCTTGGAATACGGAATGAAGCAAGGCAAAGGCTAATAGAATTTTGCCAAGAGAATGCACTGGTCATAGCAAACACCCTCTTCCAACAACACAAGAGAAGACTCTACATATGGACATCACCAGATGGTCAACACCAAAATCAGATTGATTATATTCTTTGCAGCCAAAGATGGAGAAGCTCTATACAGTCAGAAAAAAACAAGACCGGGAGCTGACTGTGCCTCAGATCATGAACTCCTTATTGCCAAATTCAGACTGAAATGGAAGAAAGTGGAGAAAACCACTAGACCATTCAGGTATGACCTAAATAAAATCCCTTATGATTATACAGTGGAAGTGAAAAATAGATTTAAGGGACTAGATCTGATAGACAGAGTGCCTGATGAACTATGGACAGAGGTTCGTGACATTGTACCGGAGACAGGGAGCAAGACCATTCCCAAGAAAAAGAAATGCAAAAAAGCAAAATGGCTGTCTGAGGAGGCCTTACAAATAGACAATTTATCTCATGGGTTTAATGTAAGAATAAAAAGAAATCGTAAGAATAGAAAGAAATTGTTGTGAATGTCAGTTAAGTGTGATCACGGCACACAGCTCTGCTTGGGGTGACATCCATGAACGGTGCGTCTTATACTTGTTTTCCTAATTTAATTTTTGATTGTATTGAAGTATAGTTGATTTGGGGGGCACTTCCCTGGTGGCTCAGAGATTAAAGAATCCACCTGCCAATGCAGGAGACCTGGGTTGGTCCCCTGGGTGGGGAAGATCCCCTGGAGAAAGGGATGGCTCCTCACTCCGGTATTCTTGCCTGGAGAATTCTGTGGACAGAGGAGCCTGGTGGGCTATAGTCCATGGGATCGCAGAGAGTTGGCCACGACTGAGGGACTGACACTGTCACAGTTGATTTACAATGTAGTGTTAGCTTCAGTGTCCAGCAAAGTGATTCAGTTATACGTACAGTCATTCCTCGTCAGATTCTTTCCCGTGCAGGGTATTACAGAATATTGAGTGTGCATAGTTCTCTGTGCTATAGACCGGGTCCTTGCTGTCCGCTTCTTCTATCTATAGTAGTTTGTGTATGCTAATCCCAAACTCCTCGTTTATTCCCCCTTTCCCCCTTTGGTAACCGTAAGTTTGCATTCAAAGTCTGAGTCTGTTTCTGTCTTTTTGAGAAGTTCATCTGCATCATTTTTTAAGATCCCACATAGAGAGATGCGCTTTCCTGTAGTTGTCAGATAGCGAGGGCTGGCTGGGTCTGACACCGTGGGAAGGAGCACCAGGGTTGTGGGGCGCTGGTCACTGTCAAAGCTGAGTGCTGGGTCCAAAGGGCTCACCCCACCATCCTCTCCCTGCACGCTCGGGAGTTGCCATGGTTTTTGCAAAGTGAAGAAGCCTGGAATCACCCATGTGTGACCTCTGGGAGGTATTGGCCGAGAGGCTGCTGTCACAGGGCCCAGCAATTTCTTACCTTGTGTTTTCCAAGCTCCCAAGCTGTTCCCGCCTCTGGCCAAACCACTGCTGCATAGCGCGCGCGCGCGCGCGCGCGCGTGTGTGTGTGTGTGTGTGTGTGTGTGTGTGTATACACTGAAAAACACTTCCCTCTCTGCCTTGGTTTATCAACATAATCACAGAGCAAATCCCCACCTGCACACCAGTCTGTCTCTGGACTCCTCCACGCCCAGCATGCCCAGTAGCATCACCTGCCATCACCAGATCTGCGTCAGGTTGGTACCTGGTCAGCCAAGTTTCCCCTCACTGTTCCCTTTATCAGAAGAGATTGGTGATTCTTATGCATTTATCCTTCCATACAAATATTAAAATGCCTTGCTACTTTTCATTAAAACACCATGGAATTTTACTGTGTTTGGGGCATGCTTGTATATTTATTTGGGGACCGATGTTGCCGTGGTGGCAGCCAGGGCCCTGTAGCTCAGGTTGTGTAGATTTCCTCCCAGGCGTGAAGAATGTGTTTAGTCTTGCAAATTCGCTCTAAGGTTTACTCTTTGCTGCTTTGCTACTTTTGCTAATTTAGACTTCACATCGTTCTTCTGTCAAATATCCAGCTGGATTTTGGTGTTTGTGAAAAGAAACCCCCTATACCATGTCAACCGGGGAAAAAAAAAAAAAAACAACCCACATCTAAGAAGCTGAGTTGCACTTTATTTCACAGACAAAACTAAGGACTTAATCCCAGGAGGCAGCATCTCAGCTAACCCTGAGAAAATATTCCAAAGAAGCAAGGAGGGGGAAGAGCCAGGATATTTAGGAGTTTTTTTACAATGAATACCGGATAGTGGGAACATCAAACAATTACTGTAAACTAAACGAAACCAGATGTATCAAGTTAAGGAATCTAGCGCTTTTCTATGTATGGGCAGATGCGAAGTCTGGGCTCACTGAAATCATTCCTTTGATGTGTACCTTAGCTCTTTGGGGCCCCTGTCCTGAGCTTTTCATCCTGAGTCTCCTCAGGGTGCCCCATGGGAGGGTGGCTGACTGCTAGATGGGGGCATCCTGCCTCCATCCTGAGTTCCGTCAGGGCTCACCCTCCAGCAGCTGTAATATGATGGTTCAATGGCTGCAACATTCTTCGTTCACTGACAAGGCAGCAATATTTCATCATGGACAACCACCATCTGGGCAACACTTTGCACTAGCTAGGTTCAGGAATTCCCAGCTCACATTCTGTTTCTCTAAGCAGAAAATCACAGAAATGGTAGTTACCCCTTCACGCTCACCTGATCTAGTCTCTATAAATCTCTCTTTTTTCTTGTCTTAATGCATTGACAGCAATCACTAGCACGTTGGAGCCCACAGAAATGAAATGGGTGTTCTAGACTCATTGCCAAATTGTGGGAACACATCTACTGTTTCAGAGTTAAGTGTGGTATGAACTCAGGTGTCTGAGAAACAAACTTCATGAGGTTGAGGAGACGTTCTGTTTGCAGTTTGCCAGGAGGGTTTGGTCCTCTGGTTGTGTGGAGCTTTTTATCAAGTGCTTTTCCGCATCTAATGAAATAGAATAGTAGAGTTTTCTTTCGATCTGTGCATGTGGTGACCTATACGGACAGATTTCCTAAATTTCAGGAACAACAAGAGTCTGCCATGAAAACCATCACTACCTAATATTGTACCAGCCCATTTGTTAATGCAACTAGGTAAGCAGGACAAACGGAAGTATAAAAACTGGGAAAAGGAAAGTAAACCGACCGCCTCAGACAGGTGATGTGCTTGTGTGTCTACAAAGCCCGAGAAAATCACCCAGAGGTCAACTATGAATGATAAGACATCCAGTGACTCATGAGAAGACAAACACCGGGTTCAAAAAATAAATAAATAAATTTCTAGAGTGAAAAAAGAACACAAATAAAAGTAGTTTAGGAAACAGTGTCTTTCATACATGGGTAAGCGGCAAGCAGCTATAAGCCCTAAAGCAGGTAAAGAGTCAATTGGAATATGAGCAAAATAATAAAACCCTTGCAGCGCATAACAGACAAGCGCAGGGACTTTTCCAGGAGAGCTTTCAAAGCCTTTTGGGGACCGCCGAGCAGCTTGACTTCCCAGGCGGCGTTAGTGGGAAAGAACGTGCTTGCCAGTACAGGAGACACAGAGCCGTGGGTTTGATCCCTGGGTTGGGAAGATCCCCTGGAGTAGGAAATGGCATCCCACTCCAGGCCTGGAAGATTCCGTGGACAGAGGAGTCCGGTAGGCTACAGGCCATGGGGTCGTAAAGAGTCAGACATGACTGAGCATGCGTGCAGCAACTCAAAAGGAAGACAGCGCCTAAGGCTTGGCGTAAGGAAACCCGATGTAAAAATGTCAGTTTTCTCAAGAGCAATTATCAACGCAATATTTTAAAGAATTTGTGGGAAAACGTAAGTAACACAAATGTTGCCATCTTAACCACGCTTCGGTGCTCAGCGCAGGGGTATCAGCACGTTCCCATTGCTGGGCAGCCTCTACCTCTGTCATCTCCAGAACTTTCTCATCTTTCCAAACTGACCCTAAATCCCCATGAAGCACTCAGCCCCATGCCAGTGGCTGGCCCCACCATCTAGTCCAGTCTCCACGGGGCCCCACGTGGGTGGAATCACACAAGATTTGTCCTGTGCGAACTGGAGTTGGGGGGTGTGTGTGTGTGAGGGGCCCTGGGGTTTACAGAGGAAAGACCACGGTGTCACTGTCCCCTGTCCCCCCGCCCGTCGGTTAGAAACGGGTGCGTCCGCCCCTGCTGGGGGCGGCATTGGCTGTGGGGGGACGGGGTGGCTCCCCGGGCCGGAGCGGGCGGCGCTCGGTGACGTCCTGTGGACTCCGGTGCTAAGTGCTCCTCCAACACAGGCGGCTGCACAAGCAGATGTGGCCCCGTGGACGTTTGCCTGCGGGCCTGACGGGGCACGCACACCCTCGGGCACCCCCGGGGCCGAGCCTCTGGTCCCAGCCAGGAGGAAAAAGAGGGGGGGATGCGACTCTTACCCACATGCGAGGGGCTGACCATTTCTGTCTTGTTTAGCCCTTTGCTCTCCACAAACTCCTCGAAGGTTCTCAGGGCCTCTGGGCTCTCCTCTAGGGAGCGGCCTGCAGGGGACAGGTGGACGTGGGTCTGGGCAGCCGAGCAGGCCGGCCACCTCTCCTCAGGACTCCAGCCCGCTCTCCCTGGGGGTGCCCACGGATGGGACCTTCCCCACCCAGATGTCCTGAGGAGGCCAGATGGTGGGGCATGTGGTCTGAAGTGGGGACGCTGAGGGGACATCAGGGGCTGGGGGCCGCTGAGGCCCTGTGGTCTCAGTCATGGGAGGCTCCCAGACAGCATCCTCTCCCTGGGTCTTGCTGCCCAGCCCGGCCTGGCTGCACTGGGACCTAGTGGGCACAGAGGCTGGGGGCGTGACAAGGACTGTCCCTGCTAGGCACATCGGGGGTGCTGGAAGGACAGGCGTGACGGGGGCAGTGCACAGAGGGATGGTCTGGACGCTCAGAGATCCTTGGGAGAAATGGGAAAGCTGGTTGTCAGAGCGTCGCAGCTGCAAAATGGGGACGCATCTCGGCCGGGGTCACTGCCGTGCCAAGGTCGAGGGCGGGGCTTCCCGACCCCGTTCGTCCCGTGCACAGTGAGGAGCAGCATCCGCCCACCAGGTGCCTGGACCGCCTCCCTCCCTGGTCACGGCAACCACGGACATCTCCCAGCATCGCCCAGGGCCCCCGGGGGCCCCGTTTGGAACCCCTCAATCCAGGGCATGACCAGACCAGAGGCCGACTGAGGAAAGACGGGGCGGAGGGCCATGGAAGAGGTGGGTGCCTGAGTCGGACGTGGATGCCAGACAACGGGCTTGGGTACACGAGATGGTGGACAAGAGCCGTCGAGAGAGCTTGCAAATCCCTCTCCCGCAGGCAAGCTCCGCGCAGTCGGAGACCGGGACCCCCGAGCCAGACCCCTGGACATCAGAAAGCGCTGGTGCTCGGATGAGCATGGCCACGGGCAGCAGGTCCCGTCCATCCTGCCCTGGGAGGGCAGGACCACGTACCCCTTCCCCGGCAGGAAGTCTGTAGAAATGCTGTGCCTCCATCCTGCGGGCGACGCGAGGACCCTCAGGGTCTCAGCCCCGCCCCCCACCCCCGTCTGCTTCAGAGGGAACGGGCACTGGCTACTCACAGGTGCCGAAGTAGCCGGGGTTCGACCCTCCGCTCAGGGCAGCTTGTACTGCAGGCATCCGATGGGCTCCCTGGAAGGCAGGAGTTACAGATGGATGCCCGGACACAGCGCAGCCGGGCCGCCTAGCCCTCCCACCTGGCCAGCCCCTGCCAGCCCCTGTCCCGCCCAGGCTCTTGGACCCTGCCTGCCGGGCTCCCAGAGCCCCTCCCTGAAGCCCCGGAGTGAGGTCCTCACCACAGTGTCGCCTCGTTCAGACAGGGGAAGCAGGTGAGGGGGTCAGGTCGAGGTCTGGTGTGCTGGCTACGCCGTGCACAGCCCAGCTGCAGACCTCGGCCGGTTCCCAAAGGCCCTTGGCCGCCCGGCCCGTCCTTCCCCGTGATGGCCGGCTTCCCATGGCTGGCTCGCCCCTTCCCTGTGTTCTCAGGTGGTCCCAGCCAGGAGGGAAGCCAGGTAGGGCAGGGTCAGAAGGACCCCCGCACTGACTTCCAGGACAATTTGGGGCAGTTTTTGCCCCAAACGAATGAGGCTCAGACCACTCTCTCCCGGTGCTGGGGTGGCCCCGGTAGGGGTCCGTCTCAGACCTCCCAGTCCTTCACATCGCCTGAAGCCCCAGCCTTGGGTCCGCCTGGCTCCTGGCCGGTCTGCTCACTGACCCCAGAGCCCTGAGCACAGGCCTCTGTGGCCGCGTGGGAACCAGACCAGGGCCAGGCTGGAGCTTCCACGGGAAGGGGTGCATGAGGCCCGCAGGGAGTGGTGGACGGGCTCCCAAGGTGCTCACGTCGGGCTGGGCGAGGTCTCCATGGTTCCATGGGTCTGGGGGAGCAAAGCCACAGGATCAGGGCTTCAGGAGGCCGCTGTCCAGCAGGGAGGGACTGGGCCGAGGGCTCCAGCGGGGACTGGGCTGAGGGCTCCAGCGGGTGGCGGGCCTGTTTTCCACACGGAGGGTCGGGGCCAGGGACCCAACAGTGGGTGAGGGAAGGTGTGGGAGAGGGGTGCTCAGCTGACGTCCTGAACTGCAGCTTGACCAGACTGTTCATCCCAAACTGGAGGGGGGCAGGGGGTGACCCCCCTTCTCCTTGGGGATCACCTGTTTCCTGCCTATCGCCTGATGTACAAGTTTCCTAAAAGCCGGATCGGGGTTGGGGGGGCTGGTCCGTGAGCAAGGGTGGGGTTAACCAGGGCGTGACCTGGCCTGCCTTGGCTTTCTCAGCACAGGCTTGGCCAGCTCCCGGAGAAGGGAGACACACAGGGGCATGGTGGGCAGTAGGGGGACTGGTGCCCCTGGTCAGGAGGGGATGCGAGTGCCTGATTGGTCACTAGGGGGCGTAGGGCACCTGGACCAGCTGCCTGGATGCCCAGAGGCACCGGGGATGGGGTGAAGGCAGCAAAGATGAGGAGGAGGCTACACCGGACACCCCAACCCTGGTGACAGGGCCCTGGCAGTGGAGGGCATTTCCAGGGCCCTGAGTCTCACCATAAATCTTAACTGAGCTTTTAAGAGTCACAGGATATTGGCACAAATGCATGGTTTTCACATAAACCCTCACGCACTAGCCTCTCCCTGCAAAGTGGACGGTCAGACTAGAGTCCTCTCGGATGAACAGAGAGAAGTTTCCGGGAACCACAGCCTGAGACGCAAAGAAACAGGTCCGGGGCTGGGCAGGTTCCCTCATCAGGAACCGTCTGTCTGAGACCTCACGAAGCCCCGCTGTCCCGGGCCCTGGAGGAAGCCCTCTCCTTTCCCCAAAGACACAGACAGGGGACTCCGGCCAAGTCCGCCTGGGGCGAGAGCAGCAGGACTGGGACCCTAGCCCAGCACAGGCGCCTGACCTGGGCCATGCTCGTCCCACGACCCCACCCTCTCAGAGCCCCTCACCTCCTGAACGCTGGTGGGGGTCAGCTGGGGCCCCTGGGCCCCCAGCACGGAGAGCAGACCCAGCCCGGCCGTCAGGAGGAGCAGCTGCCTGGCCGGGGTCCCCGTGACTGCTCCAGGGGTGCCTGGCCTCGGGGTTACCCATTTATCCCTGGACCGGCGGCCCCACCCCCTCCCCTTCACAAAGGCCCCTCAGTCTAGCGGGGTGGGAGGGGAAACATCATTTTCTTTGGATCCTGTGAATGGAGGTTCTCAATCAAGTCATTAGCTCCCCTGGCTCTCAGGTCGGACAAGTCCGGAGAAGCCTTGTCTGGGAGGAGAGTGTTATCAGAATGGGAAGCAGTGCCTCTGGGTTCAGAGCCAGGAGATAAGACAGCGGCTTCCTTGTGCTCCCCGCTCCCGCCCTGTGGCCTTCACTGCACCAGTCCCGGGAAGCCTGGACCCGCCCTGGTCCCTCGAGGCCCCTGGAGAGGTGGTCCCCATCCAGGCTCCAGCTCCCGCCTTGGAGTTGATGCCCCGATATCCCCAGACCTCCTGACCAGCTTCAGGCTGGCTCTGAGCACCTCCTCCAGGCTGCCCACGGGGCCTACCTTGCCTCTGCCCTCCAAGCAGCTCCCTTGCCCATCTCAGCCTGGATCGACCTTCCTGTGCTCTGGTCAGTACCCCAGTGGATCTGAGAGGCCTTACTGACCCTCTGGAGGCCTAGCTGACCCTTCTCAGCTCCCCTCACAGCCTGAACCCTCTTCCCTCCTCCCAAATCCACCTCCTCCCCCTCGCTGCTGCTCCTCCCTGGATCCAGCTCCAAGCTGCTGGGGTGACTCCACTGACTGAAACACAGAGGTCTCGCTTCCCCAGCCCCCATTCCTCTGCCTTTCTGCGCCCAGAACTTTCCACCCAGGTTTAAATGGCATTGTCTCACTCCCGTGCACCTGTGTGTATGTCTGTGTTTGTGCACATGTACACTTATGTGTGCCTATACTATGCATGTATGTACCTGTGTGTTCACGGGTGTCCGCATGCTCACCTGCGTGTGTGTAAGCTTACATGCTCAGGTGTGCATGGATATGTGTCTGTGTGAGAGGGTATATCTGTGTATGTCTGGGTGTGCATACGCACATGTGTTTGTACGTCTGTCCATGTGCATGTGTGTCTGTGAGTGTGCCTGAGTGTGAGTGTCTGCCTGTGCACAGACAGGGGAAGGCTCCAGACCGTTCCCACACTGCACAGCTCTTAACTCCACTGATGGGTGGTCCCATCCCCCCCAGACCCCAGAACCTTCTATGACCCCTCCCCCGACCGTGCAGCCACCCTGCTGGGGGCACACCACCCTGAGGTCACGAGAGGCCAGGGCTCCCCTCCTGGGAGGTCCCCCCGCTGCTCCCGAGGGGCTCAGCCCTTCTGTGTGTCCCCCCGCTGCTCCCGAGGGGCTCAGCCCTTCTGTGTGTCCCCCGCTTGTGGCTCCTCGCATGCAGTGGCCCCTCCTCTCTGTCAGATGGCAGGAAGGAACGTCTACTCCATGGAATCAGCCTGGAGTGGGCACTGCCCCCTGGGAGGCCCCAGAACCATCCCTCTCACTGATCCTGGCAGTGCTGCCTACGTGTCCTTCCCAGCCAGGCGATGCCCAGGTGAGGCTCGTGGTAAAGACCTGAAGGTGGGGCTGGACCAGAGGGCCGGGCAGCTCAGTTTCAGACAGAGATGATCCTGGTGTGCCCAGGCCCGGTGCCATCACCCCTGATATGGGGAGGGGGCGGGAGGGACCAGGCAGGGAGGATGTGGGGGTGGGCCGTCAGAGAACTCGGTGCAGGGGCTCCACGGGACACTGCGGGGTCTGATGGTGGATGGAGGGGCCACGGGCCGTGGAGCTGGCAGCTCTAGAGCCGGGAAGGAGAGCAGATGGGCTCTGCCCGGAGCCCGAGGAGGAGCTGGTGTGCCGGTCTGTGGGCAGATGGTGTGAGTGGAGCACGTCAGCCCCTTCAGGAGGGTGTCTGGGTGTCCACTCATGAGGGGCAGGGCTCAGGAAAGGCCGGAGTGCGGGTGGTCTCTGGGAGGAGCTGGCCCAGGCCTCTCGGGACTGAAGGCAGGAGCTCCAGGTGGGCTTTCAGAGCGGGTAATTCAGCCTGAGATGAGAAGCTCGCCTGTGGGCACGACAGTGGCCTGTGTGAGTGTGTCTGAGTGTCCTTGAGTGTGAGTCTACGTGCACACACACAATGTTGATGGTTTAAAATAACAGAAATATGTCCTGGCACAGTTTGGAGGCCAGGCCTCTGAAACGAAGCTGTCGTCAAGATAACACAGTACGGGTCCAGAACCAGTGATGCCTGAGGCCACAGCCCAGGGTCTGAAGGCCCAGTGTGACCAGCAGTCCAGGCTCTTCCTTGGTGGGGGTGTCCCCGGCAGACCACTGCCCCCCAGTTCCCGTGCATGGATCCAGTCAGAATGTCCAGATTCCCGTGAATCTCATTGAACTGTTTTTCTGTTTAAATCAGCTGGAGTCCTATCTAGTATTTGTAGTTAAGAATCCTGACTAGTGGTCCAGTGGCTAAGACTCTGCCCTCCCAATGCAGGGGGGCTGGGCTCAATCCCTGGTCGGGAAACTAGATCCCACATGCTGTGACTAAGACCCATCAAAGCCGAATAAACGATAAATGTTGCTATGGTGTGTGCTGTCCCTGTGGTCGTGTCCGACTTCCTGTGACCCCACAGACTGTACCTCGCCAGGCTCCTCTGTCCATGGGGATTCTCCAGGCAAGAATACTGGAGTGGGTTGCCATGCCTTCCTCCAAGGGGTCTTCCCAACCCAACGATTGAACCGCGACTCTTGTGTCTCCTTCGTTCTTTACCACCAGCGCACCTGGGAAGCTGTTGTTTGGTTGCTAAATATATATATATATAGGTGCATATACATACACACACACACATATATATATAAATAAATAAATAACCACTGTGCCTTCTGCACCCAGAAGTCTGTGGCAGAACTAACACCCCCAGCGTCTTCGGGCTGGGTCATCAGACAGAAGGACCAAGAGACATCAAGCTTGTGAAGGGGAATAGGAACCCCCAGAGGCTGTGCTGAGAGCCTGCAGCACTTAGTTCGCTTCAGTTCAGTTCAGTTCAGTCACTCAGTTGTGTCCGACTCTTTGCGACCCCATGAATCACAGCACACCAGGCCTCCCTGTCCATCACCAACTCCCGGGGTTCACCCAAACTCATGTGCATCGGGTAGGTGATGCCATCCAGCCATCTCATCCTCTGTCGTCCTCTTCTCCTCCTGCCCCCAATCCCTCAGGCATCAGGGTCTATTCCAATGAGTCAACTCTTCACATGAGGTGGCCAAAGTATTGGAGTTTCAGCCTCAGCATCAGTCCTTCCAATGAACACCCAGGACTGATCTCCTTTAGAATGGACTGGTTGGATCTCCTTGCAGTCCAAGGGACTCTCAAGAGTCTTCTCCAACACCACAGTTTAAAAGCAAAAATTCTTTGGTGCTCAGCTTTCTTTATAGTCCAACTCTCACATCCATACATGACCACTGGAAAAACCATAGCCTTGACTAGATGGCCGCCGCCCCTCGGGCATGGGGTCCTCCCAACTTCTGCCCTGACCTCGGACATGGAGTAGCCATCATGGTCAACAAAAGAGTCTGAAATGCAGTACTTGGATGCAATCTCAAAAATGACAGAATGATCTCTGTTCATTTCCAAGGAAACCATTCAATATCACAGTTATTCAAGTCTATGCCCCAACCAGTAATGCTGAAGAAGCTGAAGTTGAACGGTTCTATGAAAACCTACAAGACCTTTTAGAACTAACACTCAAAAAATATGTCCTTTTCATTATAGGGGACTGGAATGCAAAAGTAGGAAGTCAAGAAACACCTGGAGTAACAGGCAAATTTGGCCTTGGAATGCAGAATGAAGCAGGGCAAAAGCTAATAGAATTTTGCCAAGAGAATGCACTGGTCATAGAAAATACCCTCTTCCAACAACACAAAAGAAGACTCTACACATGGACATCACCAGATGGTCAACACCAAAATCAGATTGATTATATTCTTTGCAGCCAAAGATGGAGAAGCTCTATACAGTCAGAAAAAACAAGACCAGGAGCTGACTGTGGCTCAGATCATGAGCTCTTCATTGTCAAATTCAGACTGAAATTGAAGAAAGTAGGGAAAACCACTAGACCATTCAGGTATGACCTAAATAAAATCCCTTATGATTCTACAGTGGAAGTGAGAAATAGATTTAAGGGCCTAGATCTGATAGATAGAGTGCCTGATGAACTATGGACTGAGGTTCGTGACATTGTACAGGAGACAGGGATCAAGACGATCCCCAAGAAAAAGAAATGCAAAAAAGCAAAATGGCTGTCTGGGGAGGCGTTACAAATAGCTGTGAAAAGAAGAGAAGCGAAAAGCAGAGGAGAAAAGGAAAAATATAAGCATTTGAATGCAGAGTCCCAAAGAATAGCAAGAAGAGATAAGAAAGCCTTCCTCAGAAATCAATGCAAAGAAATAGAGGAAAAGAACAGAATGGGAAAGACTAGAGATCTCTTCAAGAAAATTAGAGATACCAAGGGAACATTTCATGCAAAGATGGGCTCAATAAATGGTATGGACCTAACAGAAGCAGAAGATATTAAGAAGAGGTAGCAAGAATACACAGAAGAACTGTACAAAAAAGATCTTCATGACCCAGATAATCACAATGGTGTGATCACTCACCTAGAGCCAGACATCCTGGAATGTGAAGTCACGTGGGCCTTAGAAAGCATCACTATGAACAGAGCTAGTGGAGGTGATGGCATTCCAGTTGAGCTATTTCAAATCCTGAAAGATGATGCTGTGAAAGTGCTGTACTCAATATGCCAGCAAATTTGGAAAACTCAGCAGTGGCCACAGGACTGGAAAAGGTCAGTTTTCATTCCAATCCCAAAGAAAGGCAATGCCAAAGAATGCTCAAACTACCACACAATCGCACTCATCTCACATGCTAGTAAAGTAATGCTCAAAATTCTCCAAGCCAGGCTTTAGCAATACATGAACTGTGAACTTCCAGATGTTCAAGCTGGTTTTAGAAAAGGCAGAGGAACCAGAGATCAAATTGCCAACATCCTCTGGATCATCTAAAGAGCAAGAGAGTTCCAGAAAAATATCTCTTTCTGCTTTATTGACTATGCCAAAGCCTTTGACTGTGTGGATCACAATAAACTGTGGAAGATTCTTCCAGAGATGGGAATACCAGACCATCTGACCTGCCTCTTGAGAAACCTGTATGCAGGTCAGGAAGCAACAGTTAGAACTGGACATGGAACAACAGACTGGTTCCAAATAGGAAAAGGAGTACGTCAAGGCTGTATATTGTCACCCTGCTTATTTAACTTTTATGCAGAGTACATCATGAGAAACGCTGGGCTGGAAGAAGCACAAGCTGGAATCAAGATTGCCGGGAAAAATATCAATAAGCTCAGATATGCAGATGACACCACCCTTATGGCAGAAAGTGAAGAGGAACTAAAAAGTTTCTTAATGAAAGTGAAAGAGGAGAGTGAAAAAGCTGGCTTTAAGCTCAACATTCAGAAAACTAAGATGATGGCATCTGGTCCCATCACTTCATGGGAAATAGATGGGGAAACAGTGGAAACAGTAGCTGACTTTATCTTTTTGGGCTCCAAAATCACTGCAGATGGTGATTGCAGCCATGAAATTTAAGGACGCTTACTCCTTGGAAGGAAAGTTTATGACCAACCTAGATAGCATATTGAGAAGCAGAGACATTACTTTGCCAACAAAGGTCTGTTTAGTCAAGGCTATGGTTTTTCCTGTGGTCATGTATGGATGTGAGAGTTGGACTGTGAAGAAAGCTGAGCGCCGAAGAATTGATTCTTTTGAACTGCGGTGTTGGAGAAGACTCTTGAGAGTCCCTTGGACTGCAAGGAGATCCAACCAGTCCATTCTAAAGGAGATCAGCCCTGTGTGTTCTTTGGAAGGAATGATGCTAAAGCTGAAACTCCAATATTTTGGCCACCTCATGAGAAGAGTTGACTCATTGGAAAAGACTCTGATGCTGGGAGGGATTGGGGGCAGGAGGAGAAGGGGACGACAGAGGATGAGATGGCTGGATGGCATCACGGACTCGATGGACATGAGTTTGAGTGAACTCTGGGAGATGGTGATGGACAGGGAGGCCTGGCGTGCTGCTATTCATGGGGTGGTAAAGAGTCAGACATGACTGAGTGACTGAAATGAACTGAACTGACTAGATGGACCTTTGTTGGCAAAATAATGTCTCTGCTTCTCAATATGCTATCTAGGTTGGTCATAACTTTCCTTCCAAGGAGTAAGCGTCTTTTAATTTCATGGCTGCAGTCACCATCTGCATTGATTTGGAGCCCCAAAAGATAAAGTCTGACACTGTTTCCACTGTTTCCCCGTCTATTTGCCATGAAGTGATGGGACCAGATACCATGATCTTAGTTTTCCGAATGTTGAGCTTTAAGCCACCTTTTTCACGCTCCTCTTTCAGAAACTTTCATCAAGAGGCTTTTTAATTCCTCTTCACTTTCTGCCGTAAGGGTGGTGTCATCTGCATGGCTTACCTGACCCAAAAGAAGTACAGACCAGGACTCGAGTCCATGGCCAAGACTGTTCTCCGGCTTTATTCCCTGAGCCAAATGAAGCAAACAACCCATCCTGAAGAATGGATAGCCGTATGTGGTCCAGCCACAGCGGTGTACCTTCATCCATAAAAGGAATGTGGTTCTGCTACACCTGCCACATGGATGAGCCTGAAACGTCACGCTGGGTGAAAGAGGTGCACGAAAGGCCACGTATGATACGACTTCACTGATAAGAAACATACAGAGGAGGTAATGGGGGATATCCAGGTGTCTCCAGGGTGGTCTCCAGGATTCGGGGGTGGGGGAGGAGGAATGGGGGAGTGATTGCTCATAGGGTGAGGAGCATTTCCAGGGCGATGAAAATGTTCTGGAATGAGGTGGTGGAGGGGGTGAGGCGGGGAGGCTGTGCCTCCCAGAAGCAGGTGAGGGGCCACCTGGAGTGTCTGAGCTTGACGGGGAGCAAAGGTGCCATGACCCGTGCTCTCTGCTGGCTACTGTGGCCTGGGCAGCCCACTACCTATGGGCTGGGACCCCTGGAGGCTGACCCAAGAAGTAGACGGGGTGGAAGTGGGCGAACCCCGCAGGGCCAGCCCCTTGGGTGTGGGTCTTCTCCGCCTGCTGAGTGCATGGTGAGGCCTTGGATGTGCCATGGACGCTGATCCCAGTGTTATGCCCAGTGTCCGAGTCCCCAAAACTGAGAGAATAAAATGTCCACAGCAAAGCAAAAGCATAAAGGGGTTTATTGCTAGCTCGAGCTAGGGCCCAAGTCTCATCCAGCACAGTGGAATCTTGACAAGAGCCCCAAGCTCTGAGTCACAGCTGCTTATATACAGGCAGTCTTTTGTCTCAGCAGTAGTGTAGTTGGCGTGTGGTGATTGACTCAACCTTGGGTCGTCGTGGTGATTGACTTAACCTTGGCGTCATCAGGGGGGACCTTGGTGTCATCGGGGACCTTGGTGTTATCGGGGACCTTGGTGGGGCTTCCCAGAATTATGACTCATGCTCATAAGAACCTGAGGCTTAGGCCTAGTGTGGCCTGTTGAGCCTGTCATGGCTCAGGTCAGGTCTCAACACCCGGTTTCCAGGGAGGAGAGCAGCGAGATCCAGAAGATTCTCCCCGACACCTTCAAACCAGAAGTGCGGGTCGGGCTGCTCCTTACATGGATGAGGTGCTGCCATGTGAGTGACCGGGAGTGGATGCAGGCTGACCATCCCACGTGATATGCAGGTGGGAAGGAAAGGCTGGGTTGCTCCACCCCTGGGGGGCCTTGGGGAGGGGGAGAGGCAGTGGCCAGGAGACCTTGAGGGTCAGTCCAGCCCGTGGGGCCTGTTTTGTTTGGGTGCCACTCCTCAGCTTCCACGCCAGAGCCAGGTCCAGCTGGGGACAAGCCCCGTGGTTGATGGTGGGACACAAGCCCCGGGACACAGCCTCCTGAGGTCCTCCTGGTCCCTCCTGCGGGACACGCGCTTACAGGATTCTGTTCAGACCCTGCTGCCCCCAGCTCATTTTGCCCTGACCATCCTCCCCGTAGCCCCCGGCCCAGTGCAAAACTGGACCCCTCCAGGCAGGCCCGGGGGGTTGAGGAACGCATGACGCTGGGGCAGAGCCGGGCTTGGTTCCCAGACAGAGAAGAGTGTCTCCATGCGGGCCCTGCGGCCTCTCCCCAGGAAGACAGACCCCTAAAACAGTCTCCATAGAAGCTGGAGCTGGACACAGGGCCCCCCAGCTCGCCCAGGTTTCTCCAGGTGAGGTGGAGGGAGGCCTCTTGGGCAGGTCTGAGCAGGACTGTCGCCAGGCAGGTCCTCACACCCCCACCACAAGTCTTAGCCCCGGATATCAGGACTCTGAGCCCTGGCCCTGACAGCTCCCAGCCCCTTCTCTGCCTCCCTGGGGAGAGCCAGATCAGAGGGGACCCATTGCTTAGGGACAGGTCAGTACCAAGTGGACAGATGGTGCCCGGCCCAGATCCCAAGACGGGAGCCCGAGGACCAGGCAGCCTTCACCGTGACCCCCAGTTGGACTCCCGGCATGATCGTCTTGCACCATTGCAGGGACAGTGGGGCCAGGAGAGTTGTCACGACAGAAAGCGGACGTATGCCACCAAGGCCTGCGATGGTCTGGGCCCCGGGAGCCCCCACATTGATGAGAGGCTCACACCGAAGGGGGACCCCAGCCCGGCGTCTCCTTGTCAGCAAGGAACACTCCGAGTGCCCGAAACCTGGTATCTCCACGTGGGGCCTGCTGTGTCCAGGAGGGCCTGGGAGAGCTGGCCGCCCCCACTGGGGACTGGGGGGCCTGAGACTCAGGGAATCTCACCGACCCTGTGTGGAGGGACCCCTTGTCCCCAGTCTCTAGGGAGGCTGAGCTGGGATCCGCCTCCCACCACAAGAAAGGAGACCCTGGTCACCATCGGCTGGCTGTCAGGCGGCACATTGCCAGTCCCCAGGGGGATCGGGGGAAACTGCGGGGTCACCGTCAGAAGAGGCCAGAGGTCCCTGCTGATGCGGGGACAGCCCAGGGGCAGCGCCTGTGTGCAGCCAGGCCTGGGTGGGGGGACCAGCAGAGTCGTCCGGGTCTGGGGCCCAGTGTCGGGCCGTTCTTGTCCTGTGCGCCTGGGCCAGCCTGGCCCCCCTCACTCCCACCTCGACCTCCAGCTTGTGGGGGCCCGGGGGGCTGGGCGATCCCCACCTCACATGTGTCCCCACCTGGGCCTGGGGCTGACCCTGACCCTCTCACACCTTCCCCAACCACGGGACCACGCAAAGCCTGTGCTCCAGGGCATCAGACCCCTCCCCCTAACCACAGGACCACCCAAAGCCTGTGCTCCAGGGCATCAGACCCCTCCCCCAACCTCGGGACCACCCAAAGCCTGTGCTCCTGGGCATCAGCCCCTCCCCCAACCAAAGGACCACCCAAACCTGCGCTCCTGGGCATCAGACCCCTCCCCCTAACCACAGGACCACCCAAAGCCTGTGCTCCTCGGCATTAGACCCCTCCCCCAACCACACAACCACCCAAACCTGGGCTCATAGGTATCACAGCCCTCCCCCTAACCACAGGACCACCCAAACCTGCGCTCCTGGGCATCAGACCTGCAGAGACCACCCGGGACCTCGGGCAGAGCTGCCAGCACCTGCTTCTCCCCAGACCCCCAGGCCCATCGGACAGAGACACACACCACGGGGTCCTCTGGTCCCTCCTGCAAGGCTTCCACCTCCCTGTCCTCCCCTCTCACCCCCCCGAGGGGCCCCACAGACAGGCAGAGCCCCTGGGGATGCTGAAGCCTTTTATTTGAAGCCAGGAGAGGGGAGGGAGGGCTGGGCGAGAAAGCGGGGCAGGGGAGCAGGGGGTGGGGAGGCCCAGGTTCCAGGGGCTCCTCCCATGTCCCGCAGGATGGCGGGTCCTGATGGCACTGCCGGGGGCTGCTGTGGAGCCTGGTGCCCCCTGCCCTGGAGAGGAGGGGAAAGGTCATGGAGGAAGGGGGCAGACGGGGCTCTCCCTGCCCCCAGGGCTGCAGCGTGGGGAGTGGAATGCAACTGCCACCGGGGCACAGCTGAGCGGGCACAGATGTCCTGAGTTACCCAACAGTGAGCCCTGAGCACAGAGAGGGCGCCTACGTGTGGAGTGCAGCCCAGGAACAGACCCTGCAGGGCGGGGCCGGCCAGAGGGGCCCTCAGAGCAGAGACCCCGCCTCCTGGCCACATGGGGTCCCTCTTGCCTGCCCTGGGGAGCCCGGTGGACCCTGACACCCCACTGAACCGACCCTCGATTGCTTCAAGGACCACTCACCCTAGTCACTTTCAGGCTTGCAGCTTTCTGTAGAGACAAACCCAGGAGTGAGAAGATGCCCCACACAGGGGCCCAGACCCCTCACCTCCTGCAGCCCAGATGTGGGTCACGGAGACCCAGAGTGGGGCCCCCCCGGGGCTCTCTCTGACCCGTCACAGCGCTGATGTCTCCCCACAGAGGGGCTGGGGAGGGGCGGGAGGGGACGGAGAGAGGGACCCAGGGCGTGAAGAGGACGCAGAGGGGACCCAGGGGTGCCGCAGGGCCGGCCCCTCACCTGTCTGCTCAGGTGTGAAGATGTCCTCCAGGGACAAGCCCTTGCGCTGTGCGAATTTCTTAAAAGCCTCCAGAGCCTCTGGGTTCACGTCGGGATTCCTACCTGCAGGCCAGGCGCCCGGTGAGTCAGGCCTTGGGGGACACCCGGAAGCAGGGTCCGTCCCAGCTCCCGGGGAGGGCGCAGGGCCGGAGGGCTCAGCCTGGGGTGGATGCCGAGCAGGTGCGGAGGAGACAGGCCCCTCCCAGCCAACAGGTCCCGGGGAAGGAGGTGGGGAAGCCCTGGGGGACACCCGAGTCCCTGGGGGCTCCGGGGGGACCCAGGCTGGTTCCCAGAGCCACCTGCAGGGTCAGACCCCTGACCTGGAAGGGCTTCTCTCCCAGAGGAACTGCACTGCCCTCTGACCAGAGAACCCTGGCCGTCACCCCCTGTGAGGGTCCCTGCCCCGAGAATTCCTCTGTCAGCGCCTCCTACCTCCCCCACGCTGACCAAGCCCTGGCCCGAGACCCCAGGAAGCGGGACTTTGCATGTGCAGTGACCCCTGCGGGCGGTCAAGTCCCAGAAGGAGCCTGGACTGGCTGCCCGGGCCGTAAACTGTGCTGGGCGCACACGGACCACGTGGTCTGTATTCTGGAACCAGGAGTGGCCGGTGCAGTTCCTCTGGCTTCTGGAGGCAGAGGCCTTGGGGCGGGTCAGGACACGGAGATCCGAGGGCAGGAGGGCGGACCCTCACCTATGAGCTTCCCCACGCGGACCAATTTCCCCTGGCGCTGGCCTTCGCAGTAAAGGACGTAGTGGCCCTCGACGGGCAGTTCCAGGATGTACACGTGCTTCTTGCCGCCATCTGCGGATGGACAGAGAAAACGCATCTTGACTGTCTCAGTCCCTGACCTGGACATTAGAGAACATACTGGAGACCACAATAAGGAACTTTCTGGAACATTCGGACTTCTCGACACCCTAGCCGTACTCAGCTCCCTGTCATCCAGGGACCCCATGGGCCTGTGCCCAGGACATGCTGCTGCCAAGGCCCAACCTTGGGGAAGAGCCTCCTCCTAGGAAAGTCTCAACAGGAGGTGTGGAGTCAGAGAGGCTGGAGGGTTTGGATGCTTGGCTGGACCCTGCAGGCTTCAGCAGCTGCCCCGCCTGCTTCCCCATCCCGAACCTTGCTTCCCCATGGAGTGGACGGCCAGGACCACCCAGAGGAAGGTGAGGGGTCCCTTCATCCTGCTGTGGACACACTTGTCCCATCTGGTGTCTGGTGTCAGGATGAAACCCCTGGGAAGGGAGGGGTCAGACTCTGAGTGGGGTCAGGGTGGGGACCCTGGGCAGTGAGGCCGCCCGCGGGGAGGGCGAGGCCGGGGCTCTGCTTGCGGGGCGGGGACGGGCAGGGACTCACTGGAGCTGTATTTGCCAGGCTCCCCAGTTGGCTGCATCCTTGCTGTCTCCTCATGGCAGCGGGCCTCCTTCCTGGGACACACGAGGAGCAAAGGAGCCACGCTCTGCAATCACGCCTAGGCCCACCCGAGCTCGCCTGGCACGTGGGCCTCTTGCCCAGCGTCCGCCAGATGGCACCGTCTACCCCCGCCTCCTGGGACTCTTTCCCCTCGAGGTCCAGGAGATGCAAATCTTAGCAAACACTGCAACCTGGGTGGGAAGAGGTGTCCTGACGGGCGCTTACGGGGAGGGGAGGGGACCGCAGTGCAGTGGCGGGGGGTGTGGCGACACGCACCGGAGGGTGAACCTGAGCTCCAGGTCCCCGCCGCCCAGGGCCGTCACCGTCACCGGGGACACCTTCCTGGATCTCGTCTCCTTAGGCAGGTCCCCGTCAGTCACTATGGCCTTCACATACCAAGTTCCTGCGATCTGAGCAAGGCGCGGCTGTGAGCCTCCTGCATGGGGCAGGCCAGGTTCACGTCCGCACCCACCAACTGCCTCCCCCAGTGCAGGCTGGGCTCCAGCACATCTGCACCCTGAGTGTCGGTCAGAACAACCCAGCGTGCGGGGCTCCCAGTGCTAGACAGAGGCAGGATGCCCATCTTCTTCGGGGAGCAGGTTCTGCACCCGATGTGTCTTCTCTGCGGAGGGTGCAGCCGTGCCATCGGTGGTCCCAGGAGTCGCTTCCCTGGGCCCTGAGCTGGAGCTGCTCCCTGGGCAGCCCTGGGCTGAGCAGAGGCTTGACTGAGAAGCGAACAGAGAGCCCCCTGCTCCCCGACCCCTTCCTGTAGGGAGCCTGGGGCCAGAGCCCTCCTCCTGAGATGGGCCTGGTCATGCAGCCCCCACGGGTCACTGCCTTCCCCTCCACCAGGCTCACCTTCTGGGGCTCGAGAGGGCAGGATGGGGGGTCCTGGGCCCTCAGGGCGGCGAGCAGGCTGAGGGCGATGGGCAGGAGCAGGGCCTTCATCTCTGGGGCTTTGGGCTCCCAGCTGCCGGCGGGTCTGGGGGTCTGGGGGAAGTTGTGCCAGCTCCACACGAGGCGGCTGTTTATACCCCCAGCGCCTGGCACGGACCCCGCCCCGCCCACCCAGCACCCTGGCCCAGTCCTCGTCAGGGGTGTGTGTGTGTGCTCAGCGCTGGAGTCTGAGGGGCGGGTGCCCCAGAGTGAAAGACACGCAGTGCTGTCCCGGGTCCGCCTCCCGAGGGTGCTGGCTCACAGACAGCCGTCTGGAGGACGGACAGCCGGGGGGTGCGGGGCGAGGGGGCCGCGCATGTCTCTGCCCTGAGCCCAGAGCGAAGGTCAAGGCTTCCTCCCCTCCTCCACCGCGCCTCTCCTGGAGCCCTGGGCTAGGATCTTAGGCACGCTCTCTGGGAGCCCGCTGAAGGGACTGAGCTCAGAAGGGACGCGCGGGGTGTGATTGGTGGAGTCCCAGGGTCCCCAGAGCCGACTTCTCACACACCTGGCACCCGTGCCCTGGCTGGTCCCAGCCCTGGGAAGCAAACCCCGGATCCTCGTGGGGCTGGGGGCGCTGGTTTATGACCTGGGGTCAGTCTGGATATCTCCTCTTCAGAGTGTCCTACCCTGGGGCCCCAGAGGAGGAACCCAGCCTCCCAGCCCCTCACTCTGGACCCCGAGGCGAGGCTGGGCTTCCAGGTGAGCGCGTGCTCTCCTCCCAGGGGGCCTCTCGTTCCTGCACACGAGGGTTCGCCGCCCATCTGCCCTGCTGCACCTGTAGTTCCCCAAGGTGGGGGCTCCGGCCACGTGGTAGGCGGTCACTGGATGTTTGTGGCTAAAAGAATAAACTAGCGACTGGGTCTCTGGGGCCTCAGAGGCTCCCTCTCTGAGGGGAACCCACACTTCTGTGGCTCTGGGTCCTGTGAGCCGTGGGAGGACCCATGAGTGCCGGCCCCTGGGCACGTAGGAGGCTCAGCAAACCTGGGCTCTGCCTTGCACCCTCCTGCCTGGAGTGGGACCCACACTCATGCCACTCCCTGACTTCTTTCATCCTTCCAGAGCCCCAACCACCCCGGACCTTCCCCTCTCCCACCAGCTTTGACCCCTGTGTCCCCCCAGGACAGGCCTTGCAGCCTATTCCATTTGGATAAACGGGCTGAGTAAGGCGCGAACCAGCCGCAAGTGGGCTGGGGCTCAGGGGTCCAGGCTGAGCCTCCCTGCGCCCGGCTCCATTAGCCTCAGCGCCGGCTGCCCTCTAGCGAGATCCTGGCTTCCCTCCTCCCTGACCGTGTGGGTCCTGGGTCTGAGTCACCTGCTCTGAGACCCACGCTGACCCAGGCCCCACAGGCAGGTGCTGGGGACACACAATGGCGTCTTTGTGCCTTGTTGGCCCAAGGCTGGACACGGCTGTAGATGGTCCGCCCCAAGTACTGGCTCAATAATAATGATCAGCCTCTCCATAACCCCCAGGGGCTGCACGGAAGGGCTGGCGGGACCCAGTAATTACCGCATCTGGGAAGGAACTGCTAAGCACAAAGTCCACCCTCCCTGGGAGCGGGAAAGGGCGGGGTCCTTACTAAGGGCCTGACCTTAGCAAGCAGGCTGGTGTCTCCGGATCATGAGAGAGCTTTTTCTCTTCCCTGTTCTCCTGCACGTTCCCCAGAGAACCTGGATCTGGGTTATCACCTGAGAGTCCCTGATCTAAGCATTTATGACAGTGACAGGCTTCATTCAGGCCTTGAGGAAACCCTGGACACAGGCAGGTCTCCCGCGGAGAATGGGGTGCCGCCCCCGCCCTCTGCGGGGTGCGACCCAAGCCCTCCAGGCCCTCTGGTCCTCCTCCACGGCGCTGTGCCCTGGCGGGCGGAACCCTGCCCAGGTGTCCAGCTGTGTTCTTCCTGGATCCTGGAGGGGCGTGCGCGGGGGTGGGAGAGGAGGCTGGCCGTGGGGCTGCAGCCGGCTCCGCTCACCACCCCTGGACAGCGTCTCAGGGACTGTGGTCAGAGCCGCCCTGAAGCTTCAGTTCCAGAACTGACCAGAGCGGATTCCTGTGAAGCCTGAGCGCATCCGCACTGGAGCAGGGCGAGCGGTGACCGTGGGGCTGAGCTGATGCAGTGTGTGGCTCCTGCACGCAGACCGGACCCCAGCTTCCCGCCTCCACTCCCAGCACCACTTCTTCTGGGCCTCCCCGATACACATGGGTCATAGCCGACGTGCAGGTGAATGAACACGCCCGGTCCTCATGGAGCGGAGCTCAGGGGCTACATACCTTGGGCTCCTCACTCCGTAGTGGGACAATCTGATGTGATCCCACCCATTTCTCAGAGGTCCTCAGGAAGACTGAGTCCCAGTTGCCCACGTGAGAACCTTCTCATTGAAACTCCCTTTATTGCGTTTTCTACCTCCCCATCTGGGCTTCCCTGATAGCTCAGTTGGTAAAGAATCCACTAGCAATGCAGGAGACCCCGGTTCAATTTCTGGGTCAGGAAGATCCGCTGGAGAAGGGATGGGCTACCCACTCCAGTATTCTTGGGCTTCCCTGGTGGCTCACCGGGTAAAGAATTCACCCGCAATGCGGGAGACCTGGGTTCGAGTCCTGGGTTGGGAAGATCCCCTGGAGAAGGGAAAGGCTACCAACTCCAGTATTCTGGCCTGGAGAATTCCATGGACCATGTAGTCTGTGGGGTTGCAGAGAGTCGGACACGACTGAGCAAACTTTCACTTTCACCTCCCGGTCTCACCTGACCTCAGATTTCTGGCTTCTAGAACTGGGAGAGAATGGAACTTCTCTGTTTATGCTGCAGAGTTTGTGGCAATTTGTTACAGAAACTCTAGGAAACAGACACAAGCTCTACCATTAAATATTGTTAAAATATAAGTGGACTAAATATGCAAAGTAAAAGACAAAGATGGCCAGGGTGGATTAAAAGTCATGATACAGCTACATGCTGTTTTTCCAAAACCTACTTCAAATGTAAAGTAGTTGGAAGTTAATATGCAGAAAAAAGTAAAATAATTAAGATCGCTAAGATTCCAGTGCCAGCTGTGAGTGGGCTGCCTCTGTAACCCAGCACCTGTCCCCCATTGCCAGCTCTGCAATGACAGAGCTGGGCCAGTGGGCATTCCTCCTTTGCTCCTGCCCTGAGTTAGGTTCTGTTGGTAGGAGGGTGAGGATGAAGGGGCTTCCTTCCTGGTTCCAGGGTGCTTCCATTTAATCCTTCTTCTTTCTCCTGCTGTATGGCTAACGGTGGCAGCAAGAAGGGATGTCCACAGCCACTCACCGCACTGAATACAGGGGGATGCCGCCCCCTGTATTCAGTGGCACCCCCATCAATGGGTTCCCAGTGAGTCCTGTAGGCGCTCCAGCCTATCTGCTCAGAGGGGAGAGGGCCCTCCTGCTTGCTGGTCTCAGCCTGCATTTCCCTGCCTGCTGGCCACCACCCAGACCATTAATCAGTTCTGGTCCAGGGCAGCCCAGCAGCTTCTCCACCCTTTGGGTTACATGCTCCCTTCTCCCACAAGGTCGGACCTCAGCCCTGGGGAGCGGGCTCCCCGAGATTTGGTACTTCTTTAGCTACTCTAAATGCAAAGAAATAGAGGAAAAGAACAGAATGGGAAAGACTAGAGATCTCTTCAAGAAAATTAGAGATACCAAGGGAACATTTCAGGCAAAGATGGGCTCGATAAAGGACAGAAATGGTCTGGACCTAACAGAAGCAGAAGATATTAAGAAGAGGTAGCAAGAATACACAGAAGAACTGTACAAAAAAGATCTTCACGACCCAGATAATCATGATGGTGTGATTACTCATCTAGAGCCAGACATCCTAGAATGTGAAGTCAAGTGGGCTTTAGAAAGCATCGCTATGAACAAAGCTAGTGGAGGTGATGGAATTCCAGTGGAGCTATTTCAAATCCTGAAAGATGATGCTGTGAAAATGCTGTACTCAATATGCCAGCAAATTTGGAAAACTCAGCAGTGGCCACAGGACTGGAAAAGGTCAGTTTTCATTCCAATCCCAAAGAAAGGCAATGCCAAAGAATGCTCAAACTACCACACAATTGCACTCATCTCACATGCTAGTAAAGTAATGCTCAAAATTCTCCAAACCAGGCTTCAGCAATACGTGAACCGTGAACTTCCTGATTGTTCAAGCTGGTTTCAGAAAAGGCAGAGGAACCAGAGATCAAATTGCCAACATCCTCTGGATCATCGAAAGAGCAAGAGAGTTCCAGAAAAACATCTACTTCTGCTTTATTGACTATGCCAAAGCCTTTGACTGTGTGGATCACAATAAACTGTGGACAATTCTTCCAGAGATGGGAATACCAGACCACCTGACCTGCCTCTTGAGAAATCTGTATGCAGGTCAGGAAGCAACAGTTAGAACTGGACATGGAACAACAGACTGGTTCCAAATACGAAAAGGAGTATGTCAAGACTGTATATTGTCACCCTGCTTATTTAACTTATATGCAGAGTGCATCATGAGAAACACTGGGCTGGAAGAAGCACAAGCTGGAATCAAGATTGCCGGGAGAAATATCAATAACCTCAGATATGCAGATGACACCACCCTTATGGCAGAAAGTGAAGAGGAACTAAAAAGCCTCTTGATGAAAGCGAAAGAGGAGAGTGAAAAAGTTGGCTTAAATCTCAACATTCAGAAAACGAAGATCATGGCATCCGGTCCTATCACTTCATGGGAAATAGATGGGGAAACAGTGGAAACAGTGTCAGACTTTATTTTGGGGGGCTCCAAAATCACTGCAGATGGTGACTGCAGCCATGAAATTAAAAGACGCTTACTCCTTGGAAGAAAAGTTATGACCAACCTAGATTGTATATTCAAAAGCAGAGACATTACTTTGCCGACTAAGGTCTGTCTAGTCAAGGCTATGTTTTTTCCTGTGGTCATGTATGGATGTGAGAGTTGGACTGTGAAGAAAGCTGAGCGCCAAAGAATTGATGCTTTTGAACTGTGGTGTTGGAGAAGACTCTTGAGAGTCCCTTGGACTGCAAGGAGATCCAACCAGTCCATTCTGAAGGAGATCAACCCTGGAATTTCTTTGGAAGGAATGATGCTAAAGCTGAAGCTCCAGTACCTTGGCCACCTCATGAGAAGAGTTGACTCATTGGAAAAGACTCTGATACTGGGAGGGATTGGGGGCAGGAGGAGAAGGGGACGACAGAGGATGAGATGGCTGGATGACATCACTGACTCGATGGAAGTGAGTCTGAGTGAACTCCGGGAGTTGGTAATGGACAGGGAGGCCTGGCTGCTGTGATTCATGGGGTCACAAAGAGTCGGACACGACTGAGTGACTGAACTGAACTGTACTGGCTACTCTACTTCAGTCCTGGGCTATGCTTCATGGTTCTTTTTTATTTATTTATTTTATTTAACACCTAAACCATTTTGTATTGGGGCATAGCGGATTAACAATGCTGTGATAGTTTCAGGTGAACAGTGGGGGACTCAGCCACACACATACATGGATCCAATCTCCCCCAGACTCTGCTCCCATGAGGCTACGCTTCATGCTTCTTTATAGTTAATTGTTCATTCTACAGACCGTCTCTTCTCAGTCTACTGTATGGCTTCTGTATCCTGATTGAAGGCTGATTCATATAATTATACATTATTTTAAGAGGTGATAAGTGCTAAGCGGAACAGCCAAGGCGGAATGAGTGGAGTTGGCCGTGTGGGGACAAGGGGGTAGTTTATACTTTAAGTGGCGTGTCCGAGAGAGCAGAGTGACCTTTGGACACAGAATAAAGATATTGAAGGAAGTGAGACGTGAAATCACCAGGTGGAGAAGCTTCCAGGTGGGAAGATCACCCAGGGCCTGTGCTCAGGTGGGAGAGGATTGGGCATGTGTCAGGGACACACAGGAGGGCAGGGGGCTGGAGCAAACGACACCGGGACCACGTGTGAGTCGGAGCCGGGGAGGGCTCGGCCTGATGGCGTCAGGTGTGCCGGCCACCACGTGGACCTTATCATTTACTCTGAGGAACGGAGATACTATGGAGAGATTTTACAAAGTCAGAGGGCGACTTTTGGATTCAAAGGGTCACTCCAGTGGCCGCCTTGAGGATAGAATTTGCTAAGGGGGCTGGCAGAGAATAAAGGCATAAAGGCAGAGAAATCAGTCAGAAAGATGCTGCTTGTAATCCAGGTCAGAAGGGTAATGCACTGAGGTCTACCCAGCCATCAGGGAATCACAGGGCGTGAACCTATACAGCCACAGCGAACAAATAGAAAACCAGTCAAATTTGTGAAACAGTCTCTGCTTTTAGGTGTTGGCCCACAGGCAATGCAAGGCTGCGATCCCTGGGAGGGAGAAGCTCTGAGTCAGAGGGGAGGTCCGACACTGCAGCCTGGGGACGCGATCAAGGCAGAGCACAGGACAGACCAGGGTCTGGGGCATCTGAGATGACTAGAGGGAGATGACGAAGTGCTGGAGCAGAGAACGCCGCGCGGAGGAAGAGCGCCAGAGGCCTGCGGAGGCTCTCACTGAAGGCCAGTCTATGTTCTGATCAGTATGAGCTGAAATCTTATTGTAGTTTTGACTTGCGTTTCTCAGCCTCCCTGACAGCTCAGCGGGTAAAGAACCCGCCTGCAAAGCAAGAGACGCAGGGGACAGGGATTTGATCCCTGGGTCAGGAAGATCCCCTGGAGAAGGAAATGGCAGCCCTCTCCAGTATTCTTGCCTGAAAAATCCCACGGATGGAAGAACCTGGCGTGCTACCAGCCAAAGGGTTGCAGAGAGTTAGACATGACTGAGTGACAAAGCACAGTAATTAGAAAAGATTTCTGAAGTGAGATACTGTTGATGATTACACAACCTTGTGAAGATGTTAAAATCCACCGCATTGTACACTTTTAAAAATTGAAGAGTTTTTTTTTAATGCAGTTTTAGATTAACAGCAAAATCAAGGGGAAGGTGCAGAGCTTTCTCCTACACACTCTACAGCACATAGATATAGCCCCCTGTCCTCGGTATTTACTCAGGGTGGTAAATATTTCATGATGATAGCCTACATTAACATGTCACAATCACCCGAAGTCCATAGCTTGCCTTCGGGTTCACTCTTGGTGTTTGGACAAACGTATGGTATGTATCCATCACTAAGGAATCATGCAGCCTATTTTCCACACCCTAAACATCCTCCCAGCTCCTGCCCCTACCAGTCTTTGGCAATCACTAACCGTTTCACCATCTCCCTGATTTTGGCTTTTCCAGAATGTCATATCAATGGGATCAAGCCGTGTGTGCCCTTTCAGAGAGGTGTGTCTCGCTTAGTCACAAGCATTTAAGATTCCTTCATAGCTTCATGGCTCACTTCTTTCCAGTGCTGAACAATCCTCCTTGTCTGTTTGTACTGCAGCTTAATGTTGAATAATATCCCATTGTCTGGATGGACCACAATTTAACAATCCATCCACCTACTGAAGGACATCTTGGCTGCTTCCAAGTGTTGGCAATTTTGAATAAAGCTTTTATAAACATCCGTGTGCTGGTTTTTCCGGGGACATACATTTTCAGTTCCTTTGGATAAATACCAAGGAGTACAACTGCTGGATCACATGGTATGAGTTCGTCAGCCTTGCAAGAAACCAGCAAGCCATCTTCCAAAGTGGCTGCACCACGTTGCGTTCCCACCTGCAGTGGCGAGAGCTCCCGTTGGCCCACATCCTCACTGGTGTCTGTGATGTCTGCATTCCAGATTTTGTCCATTCCAACAGGGGTGTGGCTGTCGTTCAGTTGTTAAGTCATGTCCAAGTCTTTGCAACCCCATGGACTGTAGCCTGTCAGGCTCCTCTGTCCATGGGATTTCCCAGGCAAGAATGCTGGAGTGGGTTGCCATTTCCTTCTCCAAGGGATCTTCCCAACCCAGGGATCGCACCCAAGCCTCCCGTGGTTCCTGCAATGGTAGGCTGATTCTTCACCACTGAGCCACCTATGCTTCCCCAACAGGGGTATAGTGGTATCATATTGTTGCTTTAATTTGCATTTTCCTGCTGACACAGGATACGGAGCATGTTGTTGTTCTAGAAAGTGCTTACTGTTTTTCTGAATTTTTAGAGTATAACTACTGCACAATTGCACTCATCTCACATGTTAGTAATGCTCAAAATTCTCCAAGCCAGGCTTCAGCAATACATGAACTGTGAACTCCCTGATGTTCAAGCTGGTTTTTGAAAAGGCAGAGGAACCAGAGATCAAATTGCCAACATCCACTGGATCATGGAAAAAGCAAGAGAGTTCCAGAAGAACATCTCTTTCTGCTTTATTGACTATGCCAAAGCCTTTGACTGTGTGGATCATAAACTGTGGAAAATTCTTCCAGAGATGGGAATACCAGACCACCTGACCTGCCTCTTGAGAAACCTGTATGCAGGTCAGGAAGCAGCAGTTAGAACTGGACATGGAACAACAGACTGGTTCCAAATAGGAAAAGGAGTACGTCAAGGCTGTATATTGTCACCCTGCTTATTTAACTTACATGCAGAGTACATCATGAGAAACGCTAGACTGGAAGAAACACAAGCTGGAATCAAGATTGCCGGGAGAAATATCAATAAGCTCAGATATGCAGATGACACCACCCTTATGGCGGAAAGTGAAGAGGGACTAAAAAGCCTCTTGATAAAAGTGTAAGAGGAGAGTGAAAAAGTTGGCTTAAAGCTCAACATTCAGAAAACGAAGATCATGGCATCCGGTCCCATCACTTCATGGCAAATAGATGGGGAAACAGTGGAAACAGTGCCAGACTTTATTTTTTGGGCTCCAAAATCAAAGCAGATGGTGTAGCCATGAAATTAAAAGACGCTTACTCCTTGGAAGAAAAGTTATGACCAACCTAGATAGCATATTCAAAAGAAGAGACATTACTTTGCCGACTAAGGTCCGTCTAGTCAAGGCTATGGTTTTTGCAGTGGTCATGTATGGATGTGAGAGTTGGACTGTGAAGAAAGCTGAGCGCCAAAGAATTGATGCTTTTGAACTGTGGTGTTGGAGAAGACTCTTGAGGGTCCCTTGGACTGCAAGGAGATCCAACCAGTCCATTCTGAAGGAGATCAGCCCTGGGATTTCTTTGGAGGGAATGATGCTGAAGTTGAAACTCCAGTACTTTGGCCACCTCATGCGAAGAGTTGACTCATTGGAAAAGACTCTGATGCTGGGAGGGATTGGGGGCAGGAGGAGAAGGGGACGACCGAGGATGAGATGGCTGGATGGCATCACTGACTCGATGGACGTGAGTCTGAGTGAACTCCAGGAGATGGTGATGGACAGGGAGGCCTGGCGTGCTGCGATTCATGGGGTTGCAAAGAGTCAGACACGACTGAGCGACAGAACTGAACTGAACTGAGCTGATTGACAACGTTGCATCAGTTTCTGCTGTGCAGCAGGTGTATCAGTTACACATGCACATATGTATTGTGCTGTGCTAGGTTGCTTAGTCATGTCCCGCTCTTTATAACCCAATGGACTGTAGCCCACCAGACCCCTCTGTCCATGGGATTCTCCAGTTAAGAATTCTGCAGTGGGTTGCCATGCCCTCCTCTAGGGGATCTTCCCAACCCAGGGATCGAACCCAGGTCTCCCAAATTTCAGGCGGAGTAGCCTAGCCCTTCTCTGGGGGTATCTTCCTGACCCAGGAATTGAACCAGGGTCTTCTGCATTGCAGGTGGGTTCTTTACCAGCTGAGCTATCAGGAAAGCCCCGCATATACATACAGCCACTCTTTTCTTCAATTCTTTTTCCATATAGGTCATTACAGAGTACTGAGAAGAGTTCCCTGTGCTGTGCAGTATATCTTTATTAGTTACCTATTTTATATATGGCAATGTGTATGTCAATCCCAGTTTCCCAGTTTATTCCTCCGCAGCTCTCTGCTTTCCCTCCTGGTAACCATAAGTTGGTCTTCTCCATCTGGGTTCCTATTCCTGTTTTGTAAATAAGTTCATTTGTATTGTTTTATTTTATTTTATTTTGAGAAGGAAATGGCAATCCACTCCAGCATTCTTGCCTGGAGAATTCCATGGACAGCAGAGTTTGGGGGACTGTCACATGGGATTGCAAAGAGTTAAAATCCCACATATCGCAGTATCATATGATATTTGTCTCTGACATTTAACTCAATATGACAATTTCTAGGTCCATTCATGTTGCTACAAATGGTGTTATTTCATTATTTCTAATGTCTGAGTAGTAGTCCATTGTATATATCAGTTCAGTTGCTCAGTTGTGTCCAACTCTCTGCGACCCCATGAATCGCAGCACGCCAGGCCTCCCTGTCCATCACCATCTCCCAGAGTTCACTCAGACTAGTGTCCATCAAATCCGTGATGCCATCCAGCCATCTCATCCTTGGTTGTCCCCTTCTCCTCCTGCCCCCAATCCCTCCCAGCATCAGAGTCGTTTCCAATGAGTCAACTCTTCGCATGAGGTGGCCAAAGTACTGGAGTTTCAGCTTTAGCATCATTCCTTCCAAAGAAATCCCAGGGCTGATCTCCTTCAGAATGGACTGGTTGGATCTCCTTGCAGTCCAAGGGACTCTCAAGAGTCTTCTCCAACACCACAGTTCAAAAGCATCAATTCTTCAGTGTTCAGCTTTCTTCACAGTCCAACTCTCACATCCATACATGACCACTGCAAAAACCATAGCCTTGACTAGATGGACCTTAGCGGCAAAGTAATGTCTCTGCTTTTGAATATGCTATCTAGGTTGGTCATAACTTTTCTTCCAAGGAGTAAGCGTCTTTTAATTTCATGGCTGTAATCACCATCTGCAGTGATTTTGGAGCCCAAAAAAATAAAATCTGACACTGTTTCTACTGTTTCCCCATCTATTTGCCATGAAGTGATGGGACCGGATGCCATGATCTTCGTTTTCTGAATGTTGAGCTTTAGGCCAACGTTTTCACTCTCCTCTTTCACTTTCATCAAGAGACTATTTAGTTCCTCTTCACTTTCTGCCATAAGGGTGGTGTCATCTGCATACCTGAAGTTATTGATATTTCTCCCGGCAATCTTGATTCCAGCTTGTGTTTCTTCCAGTCCAGCATTTCTCATGATGTACTCTGCATAGAAGTTAAATAAGCAGGGTGACAATATACAGCCTTGACGTACTTTGGAACCAGTCTGTTGTTCCATGTCTAGTTCTAACTGTTGCTTCCTGACCTGCATACAGATTTCTCAAGAGGCAGGTCAGGTGGTCTGGTATTCCCATCTTTGGAAGAATCGTCCACAGTTTATTGTGATCCACACAGTCAAAGGCTTTGGCATAGTCAATAAAGCAGAAATAGATGTTTTTCTGGAACTCTCTTGCTTTTTCCATGATCCAGCGGATGTTGGCAATTTGATCTCTGGTTCCTCTGCCTTTTCTAAACCCAGCTTGAACATCAGGAAGTTCACAGTTCCAATATTGCAGAAGCCTGGCTTGGAGAATTTTGAGCATTACTTTACTAGCATGTGAGATGAGTGCCATTGTGTGGTAGTTTGAGCATTCTTTGGCATTGCCTTTCTTTGGGATTGGAATGAAAACTGACCTTTTCCACTCCTGTGGTCACTGCTGAGTTTTCCAAATTTGCTGGCATATTGAGTACAGCACTTTCACAGCATCATCTTTCAGGATTTGAAACAGCTCAACTGGAATTCCATCACCTCCACTAAGCTTTGTTCATAGTGATGCTTCCTAAGGCCCACTTGACTTCACATTCCAGGATGTCTGGCTCTAGGTGAGTGATCACACCATCATGATTATCTGGGTCGTGAAGATCTTTTTTGTACAGTTCTTCTATGTATTCTTGCCACCTCTTCTTAGTATCTTCTGCTTCTGCTAGGTCCAGACCATTTCTGTCCTTTATCGAGCCCATCTTTGCCTGAAATGTTCCCTTGGTATCTCTAATTTTCTTGAGGAGATCTCTAGTCTTTCCCATTCTGTTTTTTTCCTCTATTTCTTTGCATTGATCACTGAAGAAGGCTTTCTTATCTCTTCTTGCTATTCTCTGGAACTCTGCATTCAGATGCTTATATCTTTCCTTTTCTCCTTTGCTTTTTGCCTCTCTTCTCTTCACAGCTATTTGTAAATCCTCCCCAGACAGCCATTTTACTTTTTTGCATTTCTTTTCCATGGGAATGGTCTTGATCCCTGTCTCCTGTACAATGTCATGAACCTCATTCCATAGTTCATCAGGCACTCTATCTATCAGATCTAGGCCCTTAAATCTATTTCTCACTTCCACTGTAGAATCATAAGGGATTTGATTTAGGTCATACCTGAATGGTCTAGCGGTTTTCCCTACTTTCTTCAATTTGAGTCTGAATTTGGCAATAAGGAGTTCATGATCTGAGCCACAGTCAGCTCCTGGTCTTGTTTTTGTTGACTGTATAGAGCTTCTCCATCTTTGGCTGCAAAGAATATAATCAATCTGATTTTGGTGTTGACCATCTGGTGATGTCCATGTGTGGAGTCTTCTCTTGTGTTGTTGGAAGAGGGTGTTTGCTATGACCAGTGCATTTTCTTGGCAAAACTCTATTAGTCTTTGCCCTGCTTCATTCTGCATTCCAAGGCCAAATTTGCCCGTTACTCCAGGTGTTTCTTGACTTCGGCTGCGACTGACCGGCGCACTAAGCACAGCTGGGAGGAGCTACCCTGGGTCCGAGGTCAGGGGGGATGGCCGAGAGGAGCCATCCCGAGTCTGAGGCCAGGGGCTGCAGCCAGGAGGAGCCACCCTGCTTCCGAGGCCAGCGGCTGCAGCCGGGAGGAGCCACACCACGTCCAAGGAGCGGTGGCTACGTGGGCACAGGAGGGCTAGAGGAGCTATACCAGGTTGAAGGTCAGGAAGGGCGGTGGTGAGGAAATACCCCTCATCCAAGGTAAGGAGCAGTGGCTGCGCTTTGCTGGAGCAGCTGTGAAGAGATACCCCATGCCCAAGGTAAGAGAAACTCAAGTAAGATGGTAGGTGTTGCAAGAGGGCATCAGAGGGCAGACACACTGAAACTGTACTCACAGAAAACTAGTCAATCTAATCACACTAGGACCACAGCCTTGTCTAACTCAATGAAACTAAGCCATGCCCACGGGGCAACCCAAGACGGGCGGGTCATGGTGGAGAGGTCTGACAGAACGTGGTTCACTGGAGAAGGGAATGGCAAACCACTTCAGTATTCTTGCCTTGAGAACCCCATGAACAGTAGGAAAAGGCAAAATGATAGGATACTGAAAGAGGAATTCCCCAGGTCAGTAGGTGCCCAACACGCTACTGGAAATCAGTGGATAAATAACTCCAGAAAGAATGAAGGGATGGAGCCAAAGCAAAAACAATATCCAACTGTGGATGTGACTGGTGATAGAAGCAAGGTCCGATGCTGTAAAGAGCAATATTGCATAGGAACCTGGAATGTCAGGTCCCTGAATCAAGGCAAATTGGAAGTGGTCAAACAGGAGATGGCAAGAGTGAACGTCGACATTCTAGGAATCAGCGAACTAAAATGGACTGGGATGGGTGAAGTTAACTCAGATGACCATTATATCTACTACTGTGGGCAGGAATCCCTCAGAAGAAATGGAGTAGCCATCATGGTCAACAAATGAGTCTGAAATGCAGTATTTGGGTGCAATCTCAAAAACGACAGAACGATCTCTGTTCGTTTCCGAGGCAAACCATTCAGTATCACGGTAATCCAAGTCTATGCCCCAACCAGTAACGCTGAAGAAGCTGAAGTTGAACGGTTTTATGAAGACCTACAAGACCTTTTAGAACTAACACTCAAAAAAGATGTCCTTTTCACTGTGTATATGTACACTAGATACCACATCTCCTTTATCCGTTCATCTGTTGATGGACAGTCAGGCTGCTTCCACGTCCCGGCTATTGTAAATAGGGCTGCAATGAACAGTGGGGTGTACGTGTCACTTCAACTTATGGTTTTCTCTGGATTTATGACCAGGTGGAGTATCTTTTCATATGTTTCTTTGCAATCTGGATCTCCTCTTCCGTTAGGTGTCTGTTAAGATCTTTGGCCCATTTTTTAATTGTTTGTTTCCTTATTGTTGAGTTTCAAGAGACTTTTCTTCTTAAAACCTTTTTTTATATCAGTCTTTTGTCAGATGTGTCCCTGATATCTTTCCTCCTGGTCTGGCTTCTCTTCTCATTCTCTCATCCTTGTCTCTCACAGACAGAAATCCAGCTTACCCATTATTTCCCTCAGGGATTGTGCCTCTTGTATCCACAGAGTCATCACCATGCCCAAGCTCACCTAGCAAACGATGGATGTGGGTGTGGAGGGGCTGGGCCCCCAAGCCTGGGATTTGTCAAAAGCTGGCCCTAGGAGGTGACCAGGACGAGTTTGGGGTCCTTGGAGGCTAAGGGAGGCGGCCCTGGGGGCGGCAGCAGAGTGTGAGGGGGGAGTCCTAGGCTGCTCCACAGGGAGCCTTGGGGTGGGGAGCTTGGCAGGGGCTGGGGTGTTGGGGGAGTGGCTTTGGCAGGTCCAGGAGACTAGGCTCCTCACCTCCCCAACCTGGACGGCAAAGGGGGCTGTCCCCTTCGTGGACCTGGAGCTGCTGAGATCTGCGGTGGAGGGCTCTCTAGGGTGGGGATCTGAAGGCTGGGCCGAGGGGGACCAGGTTCCTCAGGTGTAGGAGGGAGAGACCCTGCTCGGAGCCCTGAGCTCTTAAACCCCCCCTCTGAGAGCCTCCCACCTTCCTGGAGGCTGGACTTTGGGCCCCTCTCAGCCTGGAGTGAGCGGAGGCTTCACAAAGCTCCCCTGCCCAGGACTCGGGCTGGTGGGCTCGGAGCTGCCCGCAGAGCCTCAGGAGACTGGTCTACGCTGGACCCCAGCCTTGGCTCAGGTGGCGCCGCTGGGGAGGGAACTGGGGCCCCCGCAAAATCAGGGAGCACAGAACTGCCCCAGCAGCTCCAACCTGACCCCGCCTCAGCCTCCCCCTCTGTCATCAGAGAGGGTGGGGCTGGGAGCCTCCTCCCCTGAGACCCGGGCCTGGGGCAGATGCTGTCCGGTTTCCGGGTATGCTCTGCCCCTGCTGGTCACTCTCGGTAGTGCAGCCCCAGGAGGAGCCCCGGTGGTGGTCGGCTGGACCTTTCAGGGGAACATGAGGAGGGTGGGGCGTGAAATCAGAGACCCACCTGCGAGGACCACCCCCATCCCAGCTCTGTCCTCTGCATCTCAGATTTATTGGGAGTTTGATGCACAGAGCTGACCTGTCCAATTGGCTGTGGGGGGAAGGGTGGCCAGTGGGAAAACTTCCTGGAGGGGGTGGTATTTGAAGCCAGCTGTAAGAAAAGGGTGGAGAAGGCAATGGCACCCCACTCCAGTACTCTGGCCTGGAAAATCCCATGGGCAGAGGAGCCTGGTAGGCTGCAGTCCATGGGGTCGCTAAGAGTCGGACCCGAGTGAGCGACTTCACTTTCACTTTTCACTTTCATGCATTGGAGAAGGAAACGGCAACCCACTCCAGTGTTCTTGCCTGGAGAATCCCAGGGACAGGGGAGCCGGGTGGGCTGCCGTCTATGGGGTCGCACAGAGTCGGACATGACTGAAGTGACTTAGCAGTACGAAAAGGGGAGGTCTGGATGGAATTGGAAGGAAGAGGGTCCCATGTGAGCAAAGGCCCAGGAACAGTCCCCTGCCCCAGCCTGCACCCCTGACATGCCCGGGGTCTGTGTCCTGTCGTTTTTCAGCAGTGAGGGCACAGCTGGGCCCTCGGGGTGCCCTGGGCTGGCTCCTCCCACTCTGATGGAAGGAGAGCCTAAGGCGCCTTTTCGAGGGTCCCTGAGGCCACATCGGGGCTTCCCTGATAGCTCAGTTGGTAAAGAATCCGCCTGAAGTGCAGGAGAACCCTGTTCAATTCCTGGGTTGGGAAGATCTGCTGGAGAAGGGAAAGGCCACCCACTCCAGTGTTCTTGCCTGGAAAACTCCATAGATTGTATAGTCCATGGGGTTGCAAAGGGGCCGCATAAGAGGGGAGGGGAGGGAGCTCCCCGCCTGTCTCTCGGGCAGCCCCTCCCCAGAGAATATCCCTCTCCGAGGGAGAAACAATGTCTACCTGTTGTAAATGGTAAATGCGAGTCTTGATTTCTTATTAAGCCCAGGCTCCGTGAGAGCTGAGCAGCTGCGATTTTGCCCTTTCACTCCCTGGGTGTTTTGGTTTTTTTTAAATCTATTTTGATGGATGATGATTACTTTGCAACATTGTGATGGTTTTTGTTGTACATCAGCATGAATCAGCCATAGGCATGCATGTGTCCCCTCCCCCCGAACCCCTGCCCCCACCCCCTGTGTTAATAACACCACACTGAGACTCTTAAATCCGTCTCTGAATAAAGACATTTGCAGGATCGGATGAGTTTCATGGACTCGCAATGCACCTTCCACGGGTTTTCTCTTCCCTTTCACAAGTTTATGTCTCTTTGTCCTTCTGTCTGATGGACGCAGTCTAAGGACACAGAGGGGCCAGTTCTGCCCCAGGCTTCTGTGCAGGAGTCACAGTAGTTAACTTGTTCTGTAGCCTTTGGGCTTTCAGGGTTCTGACCGCAAATACCAGGTGGGACTGCAGCGAATTTCAGCAGAAGCGGTTCAGGAGGAGGACCCTGCAGCTCATACATCTAGCAGGAACCTGGGCGATCGGACCAGAGGGTGAGTGGGATCCAGGGGGCAGAAGTCACAGGACACCCAGCCCAGAAAGAGCTAGGTCAGCAGCGAGTCCTGGGCCACAGACGTCACTGGTTAAGGCGTGCACTCTGTTAGTTTCCTGACAGCACCCGACTTTGCACACTGGGCCTCCACACTGTGAGAGCATAACTGTGTGTTATTTCGTGCGTGTGCACACACACATAGACACACGCACAGACACACACAGACACATACATAGATACAGACACACACACACACAGACTCACACACACACACACACAGTGGCCACTCTCCTGCCCACAGTGATCTTGTCATCTCAAGCTGAATGGTGGGTGCGTTCAGTCTCTAAGTTGTGTCTCTGTGACCCCATGGACTAACAGCACGCCAGGCCTCCCTGTCCCTTACCATTACTGGAGTTTGTCCAGATTCATGTCCATTGAATCAGTAATGCCATTCAACCATCTCATCCCTTCTGTCATTCCCTTCTCCCATCTTCGATCTTTCCCAGTACCGGGGTCTTTTCCAGTGTGTCAGTTCTTCACATCGGATGGCCAGAGTATTGGAGCTTCAGCATCAGTATTTCCAATAAATATTCAGGGTTGATTTCCTTTAGGATGGACTGATTGGATCTCCTTGCTGTCCAAGGGACTCTCAAGTGTCTTCTCCAGCACCTCAGTTTGAGGCATCAATTCTTTGGTGTTCAGCCTTCATTATGGTCCAACTCTCACACCCATACATGACCACTGGAAAAACCATAGCTTTGGCTACACAGACCTTTGTCAGGAAAGTGATGTCTCTGCTCTTTAATATGCTGTCTAGGTTTGTCACTCCAGTACGCTTGCCTGGAAAATCCCATGGACAGAGGAGGCTGGTGGGCTGCAGTCCATGGGGTCACTGAGAGTCGGACACGACTCAGTGACTTCACTTTCCCTTTTCACTTTCATGCATTGGAGAAGGAAATGGCAACCCACTCCAGTGTTCTTGCCTGGAGAATCCCAGGGGCGGGGGAGCCTGGTGGGCTGCCGTCTATGGGGTCGCAGAGTCAGACACGACTGAAGTGACTCAGCAGCAGCAGCAGGTTGGTCATAGCTTTTCTTCCAAGGCTGGATTACCCCCTGAAAAGCCCACCCGATGACTTGAAAACCTCTGCCTTCAGTCCTGCGAAGCCTGGACCAGCTCCTCCCAGAAACCACCCCCACCCCGGCCTTTCCTGAGCCCTGCCCTTTGTGAGTGGACACCAAGACACCCTCCTGAAGGGGCTGACGTGCTCCACTCACACCATCTGCCCGCAGACTGGCTCACCGGCTCCTCCTCGGGCTCCGGGCAGAGCCCGTCTGCTCTCCTTCCCGGCTCTAGAGCTGCCAGCCCCACGGCCTGTGGCCCCTCCGTCCACCTTCAGACCCTGCAGTGTCCCATGGAGCCCCTGCACCGAGTCCTCTGACTTGGCCCACCCCCGCATCCTCCCTGCCTGGCCCCTCCCGCCCCCTCCCCATATCAGGGGTGATGGCACTGGGCCTGGGCACACCAGGGTCGTCTCCATCTCACGCTGAGCTGCCCGGCCCCCTGGTCCAGCCACACCTTCAGGTCTTCGCCACGAGCCTCACCTGGGCCTCGACTGGCCGGGAAGGGCACACAGGTGGTGCTGCCAGGACCAGCGAGAGGGACTGTTCCGGGGCCTCTCAGGGGGCAGTGCCCACGCCAGGCTGACTGCATGGAGCAGACATTCCTTCCTGCCATCCGACAGCGAGGAGGGGCCACTGTGTGTGAGGAGCCACAAGCGGGGGACACACAGAAGGGCTGAGCCCCTCGGGGAGCAGCGGGGGGACCTCCCAGGAGGGGAGCCCTGGCCTCATCGTGACCTCAGGGTGATGCGTTCCCAGCAGAAGGGCTGCACGGTCAGGGGGAGGGGTCATAGAAGGTTCTGGGGTCTGGGGAGGATGGGACCACCCACCACTGGAGTCAGAGGTGTGCAGTGTGGGAACGGTCTGGAGCCTTCCCCTACCTGTGCACAGGCAGACACACACCCACGACACACACGCACATGCACAGACGTACATACACACGTGCACATGCATAGGAGACACACGGACACACTCACACAATACAGTATGCACACACTCAGACATGCATATCACACAGACGTACATGCAGGACACACATACACACACACTTGGGCAGACAAGACACACACATGTGCATCCATATACACAGAAAGGCACGCATGCACAGACACGTGTGCACAGGCAAACCCAGATGCACACATGTCACACACAGACGCACACACACCTGCACAAACACCTGCACGGGGGCATGATGATGCCATTTGCACTTGGGTGGAAAGTTCTGGGCTCAGAAAGGCAGCGGAATGGGGGCTGGGGAAGCGAGACCTCTGTGTTTCTGTCGGTGGAGTCACCCAGCACCTCCGAGCTGGAACCAGGGAGGAGCGGCAGCGATGGGGGAAGAGGTGGGTTTGGGAGGAGGGCAGACAGCTCAGGCTGTGTGGCCAGCAGAGAAGTTTCCAGAGAGTCAGCGAGGCCTCTTGGGTCCACACTGGGGTACTGACCAGACAACAGGAAGATCGACTCAGGCTGCGAGGGGTAAGGGGGCTGCAGTAGGCCTGGTGGGCCGCCTGGAGGAGGTGCTTAGAGCTGTCCTGAGGCTGCACTTGGGGCTCAGGAGGTCTGGGGATATCAGGGTATCAGCTCCAAGGCGGGAGCTGGAACCTGGACGGGGACTGGCTCTCCAGGGGCCTCGAGGGACCAGGGCGGGTCCAGGCTTCCCGGGACTGGTGCAGTGAAGGCCACGGGACGGGAGGGGGGAGCACAAGGAAGCCGCTGTCTTATCTCCTGGCTCTGAACCCAGAGGCACTGCTTCCCATTCTGAGAACACTCTCCTCCCAGACAAGGCTTCTCTGGACTTGTCTGACCTGAGAGCCAGGGGAGCTAATGACATGATTGAGAACCTCCATTCACAGGATCCAAAGAAAATGATGTTTCCCCTCCCACCCCGCTGGACTGAGGGGCCTTTGTGAAGGGGAGGGGGTGGGGCCGCCGGTCCAGGGATAAATGGGTGACCCCGAGGCCAGGCACCCCTGGAGCAGACACGGGGACCCCGGCCAGGCAGCTGCTCCTCCTGACGGCCGGGCTGGGTCTGCTCTCCGTGCTGGGGGCCCAGGGGCCCCAGCTGACCCCCACCAGCGTTCAGGAGGTGAGGGGCTCTGAGAGGCTGGGGTCGTGGGAGGAGCATGGCCCAGGTCAGGCGCCTGTGCTGGGCTAGGGTCCCAGTCCTGCTGCTCCTGCCCCGGGTGGACTTGGCCAGAGTCCCCTGTCTGTGTCTTTGGGGATGTCTCCCACACAGAGGAGGGGTGCCGGGTGATGCAGGGAGAGCCCACTGCCCTGTCAGAGCACAGCGTCTTCCTGCCCACCCGGGGTGGGGGGCAGGCTTAGGGAGCCTTTGGGCAGATTTCCATCCACAGTGGGTCCTCTCGGCCTCTTCATCCTGGTGAAGTCCCGGCCGAGGGGGATGGCCTTTCTAAGACGTAGTTCCCTCAGAGGTCAAAGTCATGGTTTGCAAGGAACTTTGCATATCTCAAGCCCTTCCGTAAACATAAAGAATATTGTCCCAATTATATTTTTCCAAGGCTTACTACATTTAGGGTCAGTATTAAAGATCAAGCACATTATTATCAAGCATGTTAAAAACTTGGAAGAATAAAGGTGCAAATGGAACAGTATCTGAGGTTTGCATGTGTCTAGATGCCACCACTATCCGGTCACTACTGAGCTCCCCTGGGGGACTGTCACAGCCTCACCTTCTCAGGGGCCTTGGTGCCTCCTTGGCACATCCAGGGATGTGGCCTGGATGTCCCCAAGACTCGAGCCTGTGTTCCCGGTGTCCCCAACACCTGGGCTCCCGCTGAAGTGTCCAAGGGCCCCCAACCTTCTCTGCCTCTTTACTCCCCACGTCCACCTTCCCTCTCTCAAGATGGTCAACTTGATGGCTTCTTGTCCGTCTGGGTCTAAGGACCCAAATTCCTCTCTCCTTCCCTTTTTCCTTATTCAATTCAGTTCAGTAGCTCAGTCGTGTCCGACTCTTTATGACCCCATGAATCGCAGCACGCTAGGCCTCCCTGTCCATCACCATCTCCCGGGGTTCACCCAGACTCACAGCCATCGAGTCCGTGATGCCATCAAGCCATCTCATCCTCGGTCGTTCCCTTCTCCTCCTGCCCCCAATCCCTCCCAGCATCAGAGTCTTTTCCAATGAGTCAACTCTTCGCATGAGGTGGCCAAAGTACTGGAGTTTCAGCTTTAGCATCATTCCTTCCAAGGAAATCCCAGGGTTGATCTCCTTCAGAATGGACTGATTGGATCTCCTTGCAGTCCAAGGGACTCTCAAGAGTCTTCTCCAACAACATAGTTTAAAAGCATCAATTCTTTGGCGCTCAGCCTTCTTCACAGTCCAGCTCTCACATCCATACATGACCACAGGAAAAACCATAGCCTTGACTAGACGGACCTTAGTCAACAAAGTAATATCTCTGCTTTTGAACATGCTATCTAGGTTGATCATAGCTTTTCTTCCAAGGAGTAAGCGTCTTTTAATTTCATGGCTGCAGTCACCATCTGCAGTGATTTTGGAGCCCCCCAAAAATAAAGTCTGACACTGTTTCACTGTTTCCCCATCTATTTCCCATGAAGTGATGGGACCAGATGCCATCATCTTCATTTTCTGAATGAAGTTGGCTTTAGGCCAACTTTTTCGCTCTCCTCTTTCACTTTCATCAAAAGGCTTTTTAGCTTTTTAGCTCCTCTTCACTTTCTGCCATAAGGGTGGTGTCATCTGCATATCTGAGGTTATTGATATTTCTCCCGGCAATCTTGATTCCAGCTTGTGTTTCTTCCAGTCCAGCATTTCTCATGATGTACTCTGCATATAAGTTAAATAAGCAGGGTGACAATATATAGCCTTGACGGACTCCTTTTCCTATTAGGAACCAGTCTGTTGTTCCATGTCCAGTTCTAACTGTTGCTTCCTGACCTGCATACAGATTTCTCAAGAGGCAGGTCAGGTGGTCTGGTATTCCTATCTCTGGAAGAATTTTCCACAGTTTATTGTGATCCACACAGTCAAAGGCTTTGGCATAGTCAATGAAGCAGAAATAGATATTTTTCTGGAACTCTCTTGCTTTTACCATGATCCAGGGATGTTGGCAATTCGATCTCTGGTTCCTCTGCCTTTTCTAAACCCAGCTTGAACATCTGGAACTTCACAGTTCACATGTTGGAGAAGCCTGGCTTGGAGAATTTTGAGCATTACTTTACTAGCATGTGAGATGAGTGCAATTGTGTGGTAGTTTGAGCATTCTTTGGCATTGCCTTTCTTTGGGATTGGGATGAAAACTGACCTTTTCCAGTCCTGTGGCCACTGCTGAGTTTTCCAAATTTGCTGGCATATTGAGTACAGCACTTTCACAGCATCATCTTTCAGGATTTGAAACAGCTCAACTGGAATGCCATCACCTCCACTAGCTTTGTTCGTAGTGATGCTTTCTAAGACCTACTTGACTTCACATTCCAAGATGTCTGGTTCTAGATTAGTGATCACATCATCATGACTATCTGGGTCGTGAAGATCTTTTTTGTACAGTTCTTCTGTGTATTCTTGCCACCTCTTCTTAATATCTTCTGCTTCTGTTAGGTCCAGACCATTTCTGTCCTTTATCGAGCCCATCTTTACATGAAATGTTCCCTTGGTATCTCTAATTTTCTTGAAGAGATCTCCAGTCTTTCCCAATCTGTTGTTTTCCTCTATTTCTTTGCACTGAACGCTGAAGAAGGCTTTCTTATCTCTTCTTGCTATTCTTTGGAACTCTGCATTGAGATGCCTATATCTTTCCTTTTCTCCTTTGCTTTTTGCCTCTCTTCTCTTCACAGCTATTTGTAAGGCCTCCCCAGACAGCCATTTTGCTTTTTTGCATTTCTTTTCCATGGGGATGGTCTTGATCCCTGTCTCCTGCACAACGTCACGAACTTCATTCCATAGTTCATCAGGCACTCTATCTATCAGATCTAGGCCCTTAAATCTATTTCTCACTTCCACTGTGGAATCATAAGGGATTTGATTCAGGTCATACCTGAATGGTCTAGCGGTTTTCCCTACTTTCTTCAATTTAAGTCTGAATTTGGCAATAAGGAGTTCATGATCTGAGCCACAGTCAGCTCCTGGTCTTGTTTTTGTTGACCGTATAGAGCTTCTCCATCTTTGGCTGCAAAGAATATAATCAGTCTGATTTCAGTGTTGACCATCTGGTGATGTCCATGTGTGGAGTCTTCTCTTGTGTTGTTGGAAGAGGGTGTTTGCTATGCTCAGTGCATTTTCTTGGCAAAACTCTATTAGTCTTTGCCCTGCTTCAATCTGCATCCCAACGCCAAATTTGCCTGTTACTCCAGGTGTTTCTTGACTTCCTACTTTTGCTTTCCAGTCCCCTATAATGAAAAGGACATCTTTTTGGGGTGTTAGTTCTAAAAGGTCTTGTAGGTCTTCATAAAACCGTTCAACTTCAGCTTCTTCAGCATTACTGGTTGGGGCATAGACTTGGATTACCGTGATATTGAATGGTTTGCCTTGGAGACGAACAGAGATCATTCTGTCATTTTTGAGATTGCATCCAAGTACTGCATTTTGGACTCTTTTGTTGACCATGATGGCTACTCCATTTCTTGTGAGGGATTCCTGCCCACAGTAATAGATAAAATGGTCATCTGAGTTAAATTCACCCATTCCAGTCCATTTTAATTCGCTGATTCCTAGAATGTCAACGTTCACTCTTGCCATCTCCTGTTTGACCACTTCCAATTTGCCTTGATTCATGGACCTGACATTCCAGGTTCCTATGCAATATTGCTCTTTACAGCATCGGATCTTGCTTCTATCACCAGTCACATTCACAACTGGGTGTTGTTTTTGCTTTGGCTCCATCCCTTCGTTCTTTCTGTAGTTATTTTTCCTCTGATCTCCAGTAGCATATTGGGCACCTAACGACCTGGGGAGTTCCTCTTTTGGTATCCTATCATATTGCCTTTTCCTACTGTTCATGGGGTTCTCAAGGCAAGAATACTGAAGTGGTTTGCCATTCCCTTCTCCAGTGGACCACATTCTGTCAGACCTCTCCACCATGACCTGCCCATCTTGGGTTGCCCCACAGGCATGGCTTGGTTTCATTGAGTTAGGCAAGGCTGTGGTCCTAGTGTGATTAGATTGACTAGTTTTCTGTGAGTATGATTTCAGTGTGTCTGCCCTCTGATGCCCTCTTGCAACACCTACCATCTTACTTGGGTTTCTCTTACCCTGGATCTGGGGGTATCTCTTCACAGCTGCTCCAGCAAAGCACCGCCGCTCCTCCTTACCTTGAATGAGGGGTATCTCCTTACCGCCACCATTCCTGACCTTCAACGTGGGATAGCTCCTCCAGGCCCTCCTGCGCCTGCGTAGCCACCACTCCTCGAGTTGCTCTTCCCGGCTTTGGGCCCTGGCCTCGGGCGTAGGTGGCTCCTTCCAGGTGCCGTCCATATCTGAGTCCTCCCTCTTCCCCACCCATGAAAGGACTGCACTCATTCAATCCTGAGAGTCATCCTCATTCTCCCAAGAAAGTGAGCTCCAGGACCCGAGGATGAGGCAGGAGCTGGTGCTGGGAAACCAAATGCTGGTCACTGGTCCTGCCCCAAACCCAAGGACTGCCAAGCACTTGTGTGCTTGTCATCAGAACAGAACTGCCCTGGGTTTCAGGGGATGGGGTTTGGCAAGAGCAGTGGTTAGAGGGCCTGGGGCCCTCAGGTATGTCAGGACAAAGAAAGGTCTGGCCACACGGTCGCAGTAATTTCTATGGCAGGTCCCTCGATGACCTAGTAAATGAATAGATAAATGAATGATAGCTGAATGGACAGTGGGCGGAGGAATGTAAGAATGGAGGGATGCATGGCCTCATGGACGGGTGATGAATGGATGGATGGGTGGATGGACAGCAGATGGATAAAAGAATGGCAGAAGGGTGGGTGGATAGGGGAAGGATGGGAGAATGGTGGGTGGACGGATGGATTAATAGATAAATGAATGGTGGGTGGACAATAGTGGATGGATGGATGGTAATAGTCAGATGGTGGATGGATGAATCGATGGTGGATGTATGGTGAAAAGACAAAAGGGTGGTGGATGGATGGATAGATGGATGGTAAGTGCGTGAATAGATGAATAAACGAACGGATAAACAGTTGGAGGGAAGGATGGTGGATGGTCGGGTGATGAACACAAGAGATGAGATGAATAGACAGAAGGGTGGATGCCTGTGAGACCAGGACTGATAAGGCACACGTGGACACCTCTAAGGGCACAGTCTAAACTGACTTGACCATCACTGTGTGCTCTCTGCACACTTGCTCCCTCCTCTCCTCTTGCTTTGCTTGTTGCTTCTCACCTTCTGAATCCAGAACTGTCCCATGCTCACGGGGTCCAGCGCCTCGCACATCTCCACTTGATGGGTGTATCAGCCCACCCTCCTCAGGAGGTTAGGGCTGAGGCAGTCTCAGTAGTTGTGGCGACAGACTTAGCTGCTCTGAGGCAAGTGGGATCTTCCCAGACCAGGGATCAAACCGGTGTCCTTTGCATTGCAAAGCAGATTCTTAACCACTGGACCATCAGCCATGTTCAGGTGCTTCAGTCATGACTGACTCTTTGCGTCCCCATGGACTGTAGCCTGCCAGGCTCCTTGGTCCATGGGGTTCTCTAGGCAAGAATACTGGAGTGGGTTGCCATTTTTCCTCTAGGCGATCTACTCCAGGGGACCTTCCCAACCCAGGGATCAAACCCCCGTTTCCTATGGAGCCGTATCATTGCAGGTGGATTCTTTACTCCTGAGCCACTGGGAAAACCAGGAGCACCAGGGAAGCCCCCAGTCATTTTATATTTTCCTCACAAAAGCTCTCATTACAGACATCCTTTCCCCCCAGCATTTTAGGAACATCGTATATAAAGCACTGGGTCAGAACCCTAGATATCCCCAGGGAAAAGAAGCTTCACCCCCTGCCACGCCTCACCTTCATGATGAACATCAGCGCTGCTTTGGAACTTGGAATGCACATCATGTGAGTGCCCTTCTCCCCCTGCCAATTCCTGGGGTCCGCCATCCTGACCTTGGGGCTGTTGGACCTTCCTGAGCTCTGGAGCCAGGCAGCAGCTACCAGGGTCGATCCTGTGGCTTCCACATGGTTTGTATGCTGGTTCTCCTGGCAGACTCCATGCAAGTAATGATGAGGGTGGAGGTAATGAAAGATAAGGCCAAGCCGCCATCATGGACTGAGAAGGAACTGAGCCTCAGTTACCCGGGAAGTGTTTCACAAGCCTTGTCTCATTCGCACCTTGCAAAGCTCGGCACTGCGGGCTCACGGGAGGACCACTCTTACAGGCTCTCACTCGCGCTGGAAATGAATGGTCAGCTAGGCACACGGCAAACCGTCAGACTGGCTTCCGTGGAGACGAGGAACGGAGGCCTTTCGTCCATTGGCCAGGCAGGCCAGTGGTCATCCTAATGCGCTCGGTGGACCCCCCCGGTGGGCTCTTCCTGCAGCTCAGCGCTGTAGGTGGGACGGGCGGGAGACAGGCTCGGGGCTTCACCGTCGCAGGTCGACAGCCCGCTGGGATGGTGCTGGGTGCCATCAGCAAGCTGAGCTTGTGTTTCTGAGGATAGACCCGATGGTGCAGTTCTGAAGGTCCCATCACGAGAGGCTCCAAGCCCCATGTCCTCGTAGGGGGAGGGCAGCCAGTCAGGGCACTGACCTTTCCAGCAGCTCCTCCCCACCCCTACCCCGGCCCCCCGCACCTGCCAGGTGTTGCTCTGCACTGCCCTCGGCTCTGGAGACACATAGGTAAACAAGATGTGTTCTCATCCCAAACCTTCACAGCCTCCTTGAGCGACAGGCGGGCAAGCTTGGTCCAAGAGAAAGGCCATCCTGCTGCCTGAGGCCTCACCAGGCTTGAGGTGGGGGGACTTCATCCAGGCTGAGGTCTGGGGGAGAATTTGCAAGCTTCCTCGGATAACTTGTGACCGTTCGTTCTGCATGGCCAAGTCGGTGCTGGCTGGGGACGTGGATGGGGGAGGCCATAGGTGTCCACCTGCTTTGGAAGAGCACGACACCAGAGCACCCGAAAGGCGACAGCAGGGGCTAGTGTTGAAACCATCCTCTTGTTTTGTTTGAGCGAAGATGCTGCGGAATTCCGGGATGAGGTCCTGGAAGCCTTGGGGAGGGTGGGGCAGTGAGGGGTGCTGACAGGGCAGGAGCCTGTCTGGGAGGATGAGCTGGAGATGGCCCCTGGGTGAAGGAGGCAGGTTGGGACATGGCAAGGAAGGAGCGGGCCCTTTGTTTGAGAAGCCAAGGCCCAGCCCCTCCAGACTCCGGGACACTTCCATCACCAGACGTGGGCTCCAAGGTCACTTCTGTTTTCCAGGAAGCCAAGCAGATACCTTCTGTTTAAAATGCCCTTCCAGGAACTATAACCTGAGAAATTCCAATCCTGTAAGTAACCACTGGCTCAGCCACATGGAGGGCCGGATCTCCAGGTCTTCGGGAGACAGCATTCCCGTGGGGATGTCAGAGGGGACACCCGGCCCCTGAACGTGAGAGACTGGGCCTCTCTGTCCCCTGCAAACCTTAGCTCTCCACGGGCGGGTGGGGGCTGGCAGTTTTCTGTCCTGCGCTCAGATCTCTCAGGTCCCTGGCTACGCCTAACACCGGCTCCTGGTGCTTCTACACCACATCTGAGAACCAACTTCCTCCGGTTTCCTGGAGCCCAGGAGCTCTGTTGCCAGGCCACCCCCCACCCCTGGTGATGGCCCTTCTCACTGAGACTGGCCCTGCACCCAGGCACAGGACCGCTGTGCTCTCCCTACTTACTGGGTCCCACGCTTGGGGGACATGGCACCCTGTTGGCACAGTGCCTGCCATCTCCCCTTATTTCATCCAGAGACCCAGCCAGGAATTCTGGGGGTCCACGAGTCAGCTCCTCACCCACTCCCTGCAGCATTTGGGAGATCCACGGGGATGAGCCTCCAGGAGCCTTGGCTGCTGGAAGCCCTGCTGGGGCCAGTAGAGAGGGGGCACCGTGCCTGGTCCCCGCAGCCCCCAGCCACTGCCTCCCTCCACGGGGCAGCAGGAGCCTGCCCCCTCCTGACCTCAGGGCTCCCCGCACAGGCCTCCCTCTTCCCTCTGGTCACCCTACTTCGGGCTTCTGGCCTCTGTCTGACCCCGTGGGCCCCAGTGAGTCCGACCTGCATCCCTTCCAGGGTGGAGACCCATCATCCAAATCTGGTTCGTCAAAGAGAGGATGCAGGCCCTAGCCTACTTCAAGGACCTGATGAACAGCCAGCACTTCCAGATGATGCCGCTCTTTGGTGAGGGGCTCCAGGGCAGGAGGGGCCGTCAGGACTGCAGCCTGGCCACAGAGGGCCTGCCCACCTCCGCGGACACCTCTGGTAGCAGCGCTCAGCCTTTGGGTCAAACTGCATTGCACTCTGATAACTGATCGGGGCCTCTGTGTGTGCGTGTGTGTGTGCGTGTGCCTGCACTGTCCGCCACCATCACTGTCAGTGACCTCTCTCGGTCACTCTTTTTTAAAAAATAATGTCTTTATTTTTGGCTGTGCTAGGTCTTCGTTGCTGCACGGGCTTCTCTCTAGTTGGATTTTGGGGGCTTGTCACATGGGATCCTCCCAGACCAGGAATCGAACCTGTGTCTCCTGCATTGGCGGGCAGATTCTTTACCACTGAGCCCCCAGGGAAGCCCCCTCCTGGTCACTCTTCATCCCCCCTCCCCATGATCCTTCCAGCATCCTGAACCCTCAGGCCTTGGCTTCCTCCCTTCCTTCCCTGGACCTCCACCGCTCACTGCCTCGGCCTCCCTCGACACGTTTCAACACCTGTGACTTGCAACCAGCCGCCCTTGTCAGTACCTACTCGGTGTCTTTCCCACCAGTTCATCGTGGGTTCCTGCCCCTGACAAGTCACCAGCCCTCTGGGTCTTTTCCTGCCAACCTTGCCCCATGCCCACTTTCCTTCCTTGGCATCACATCCCTCCCAACTCCGCACCTGCTGGGCTCTGGAGCAGCCCCCGACACCTGTCCTCCCCGGGTCCTGGCTGGTGAAGCCCGCCCTGGGAGCCCAACTCTCGGCTTCGTGTGCAGCCGTGAGCCAGGCAGAGGCCGGGGCCGCACAGGGGCTGGTCTCGCCCTCACAGTATCACGACAGACCACAAGGGCCCTCAGGGACGCCCAGACCCCTCCCCGGGGTCCCCGGGTCGCCTCACTCCTCCCTGCTCCAGGCGGCATCTCCCAGGTGCCTTCTCTCCTCACCGCCCACCCCTGCTTTCCTGTGCAGGACAAACCTTCACCCTGAGCAAGGCCCCTCCGTCCCTGGATTGCGCACGCCCCGGGCGGACAGAGCTGGGAAGGCCTGGATGCAGGTGCGCTGTGCCATTGCCCGCTGGGAGGGGCTTGGGGGCAGCTTCTGGGTCCCCTGCTCCCGCAGGGAGAGGCCGGCCCAGGCAGCTGGAAGGGGCAGACGCCCTGGGGGGCCGAGGGCCGCAGCGAGAGACCAGCCGATTCTAGGATGAGTGTCTGCCTGGGGTGGGGGTGGAGGAGCTCCTGGCCATGCTGGGGAAAATGGGGGCCCCCTCAGGAGGGACTAGGGGGCTGGTTCAGGGTGAGGACGATGAGATGGGAAGATCACGGGACGCTGGAGGTCAGGCACAGAGAGCTGGGGCCCTTTCTGTTGGAGTGGCACCTCCTACCCCCACCAAACCATCAAATGCTGGAGGCCCTTCCTCCGAGGCTGAGGAAGAAGGGCATAGGGAGGAGGTGTGTCTGGGGGCTTCCCCACCATCCACCAGCAGAGCAGTTCTCTGCCCTCCAGGACCAGGGGGCGGGTGGGCCCCCTTGCCTTTGGAGCCTTCAGATAAGGGGACCACCCCAGGGCCCCCAGTCATGCGGGCGGCTCCTGCCCCAAGTGGCACTCACACGCACCTTGTGCCTGAAGGCTCTGGAGGGCCCCACCTGTTTGGAGGCCTTGGCAGGGCAGGCTCCAGCCTGGGGTTGTCCCTGAAGACAGCGGGCCGGTGTCCTCTCCGAGCCCACAGGGCCCTGGCTGAGACAACGGCCCTCCTGACGCAGGCTTGGTTGGCAGGCCTCAACATCCTGGACCCACCTTGACGCATCTCCCCTGCAGGCCACACCCTGGATGAGAACCCAGAGGTCATGAGAATCTTCGAGGGTTTTGTGGAAGGCGGAGGGCGGAACAAGACAGAAATCATCCATCTGGCTCAGGCTGGTAACGAGAATGTGTATTTATTTCTTCTGACCTTTTAGCTGTGGGTCCTAAACCCAGGAAATGACTTTTGGCCTGTCCTCCCTCATGTTCTACGGTAACCATGTGAAAAGCCTGGAGCAATATACACGGCCCCTCACCGTGCTATCTCCCCACTTCTGCAGGCATCTGTCAGTTACACCGTATTTCCTGGTGCACAGGAGCAGCTCAGGACGCAGAATCACAGGGACCCTGCAGCCCACCTCCTCCTGGTGGTGCTTCCAAGTGACCTGCACCCCTCTCCTCTCAGAGTCAACCCCCCGGCACCCCTCAGTCTGAGCGCCCAAGCTGCCTGTTTTCTCTCTGTGGCCATTCCCTTCTCCGTCCCCAGTTTTGCCCTCTGTGAGGTGGGTGTAGGATATTCATTCCTAGGCTCCTCTGTGGAGCTGGTCTTGATCCTCTGAGATGCACAAGGAAGAACTCCTCATTGCATGTCTTCTCAATAGAACCCCCGAGGTAGGGTCTGCGTTCGGCAGGGGAGCTAGACAGTGTTTCCCTAGGGGACTGGTTAGAGTTCTCCTTTTGGTTAATAGATGAGCTAGGCTAGAAGTCCTGGGCTCTGACCCCTGGTGGCCTTAAAGCAGGAGACTGAAGACACACAGGTCCAGGAGCTTTTGGAGGTGCTTGGAAAAAGCAGCCCAAAGTCCAGGGGACTGTCCAGTGAGGCTCAGCCCTGCCAGCGGTCAGCACCAGGGAAGATCTCTCCAGGACAGTGCTCAGAGGTCTTCCTCCCTTCCCTCTTCTTGCCGATTTTCTTCCCCAACAACATTGTGTTTCTTCGTGTGGACGGTCATCATGTATCCTCTCCCCTACTGGAGGGAGCTGGGGTGTTTTCAGCCCTTTGCTCTGATGGGAAAGGTGCAGGAAATAAAACATACACATAGCAAGTGTAGAGGTGTTTCTACAGCATAGAATAAAATTTCCTTTTTGCATACAGCCCCCGAGTATTATTTTAGCTTATCAGGTCTTTCCTGTGTGTGTATGTGACAGAGGGAGAGATATTATAACCAGAACTGAGCTTACTTCCTTGTGCTGAAGTCTCTGTTTATTTTTTTTAATGAATGATAGTGTCTTTTGTGCATATTCCCTGCATGATTGCTTTTTTCTTTTTAAAGTCTAAACATCTTTATATAAGGCGGTCAAGCCACTTTGCTTGTGACATGAGGCACAAATATCTGTCCCAGTGGGTTATCTGTTTTCAATTTATGTGCCTTACCTTTACATATTGTCAAGATGTCAGTTCTTTCCCAATCTGTTAATATCTATACATCAACATATCCTTTATAATACCTCAGCAGACATCTCGGGGAAAAACTGATGTGATGATTTGAACATTGACATAAAAATACAAAGGCTGAGGACATGCAGGGTGATCTTGAAGAAGACAGCGGAAGGCTCTGCCACCAGGCATTCAGACTTCTTATGAAGCTCCAGGAATTGGGGCAGTCCAGCCCAGGCCCACACAGCGGGACGTTCGTGACTCTGACCAGCCTGATGAGGGAACCCAGACCTCAAGAGCAGACTCTGCATCCTTCCATGGAAATACAGTCCAGCACAGACACACGGGTGTCGTACTTGCAGCTGAGAGGCACTGCAGGGCAGCGGGGGCGGGCGCTCTCAGTGACTGGTCCAGGGCCACCTGCTCCTCATTTGGGAAAAGCATTCATCCTGCTCTTACTCCACGTCATAAGTAAAGATCCCGGAGGGGACCGGGATGAGGGAATAGACTGTGTGATTCCAATAGTTTCAGACTACGGGATTTCAGCGCCCTGGTTTATGTCCTGGGTGTGTTCCAATGTCTCCTACTTTACAGTCTATGGGAACTTGAATAGAATCTGTAGCCTACTGCTGTGAGACATTTGCATGAAGCTTAGTTATGCTGAATTGGTGCCTGTGCTTTTCAGGCCTACCATATCCTTCTCCTTCTCGGTGTATTTATTCTAGTAATTTTGGGGAGTCTGACGTTAAAACTTCAACTAAAAATCTTAATTTATCTACTTTAAAAAAAATAGTAATATATAGTGGGACTATACTAGTTCTGTATGTTCCAAGTCTCCTGTAAATATTAAATGTGTTATCATACTTTCATAATTTAAAAAAAGTAAGATAAAAAACACTTTTAGAAAGGTTTTATAAAACAATATAAAATAATGAAATACTAGATGTACAAAAATCAGGTGTGAACACTGTAAACACAGCATGACCTTAATAGGCAAAATAAAAGCACAAATACTTAAAAAAAATCAAGGTGGATATTAGATCTGAGTGTGAGAGTTTAAAACGATGACATTTCTAGTAGAATAGAATATTTTTGTCCTTGGAGTAAGCAAAGACTTCTTAGAACCCAGAGTACATTAGCAAATGGAAAAATTGATAAATTGGATCTTTATAAAATTAAGAAATTCTCTACACCAAATGACACCATTACGAGAGTAAAAATGGCCCAAGTAGAGAGAGGACAAACACCTTCCTTATTAACAGTCTTCTGGGCCTCATCCAGTTTTTCCAAATCAAGAGGGTGGAGTGTGTGCTGAGCACCTGCATTTCTGACTAGTAGCTGGTGCTACTGATGACTTGAGAACCACTGTCTCAGAGGATGCGTGGAACAGCCACTTGACAGTCTTTGATGTGCTAAGACCATCATGAAGCTGGACAAAACTTACATAAGATTCTGAGAACATTTTCTCTGCCTGAGGCATATTTTTCATTCACTGTCTAGTTCAAATGCCCGGTCAGCCTTGTTCATACCCTTCCACCCACTGGAGACGGACTTGTCCACTACATAGGAGCCTCACGTCTCTTTGGAAGCTATCCCTGCTCTTAATAAAAATAGGCTCCAAAATAATTTTTTCAAGCCATTAATGCACATGTAAAATGTAACCTTGTTTTACAGCCAAACTTCGTTACTAAAAATTTATATTTCTACAATGTTGAAAGTATCTATTATTATACAAGGTGGGCTTCCCTGTCCCAGCCGGAGGAAATGTAATGGTGAAATACACACCTGTGCTGGGTCATATGTCTGGGCAGAAGTGCGAGGACGGAGTAAGTGTATGTCCATGTTGACAAAGTATTGAAACTGCATTCCTTGCGTGGGACTCAAACCCACCCGCACCTCGGGATGGAAGTTAAACCCACAATCCCTGCCTTACGAGGGAACTTGAACCCACTGTCTTCACTGAAACCATTAACCAGGTGTCAGGACTTACTAAAGCTCAGGGTTTGTTTGTTTGTTTTTTTTTTTGTCTCATCACAGAAAGAACTGAACGTGAGGCAAAGTGGTAGGCAAACAGAGAGTTTATGAGCATCCGCGCTTGTGAGAGATATAAGTGGGCAGGTGAGCAGGCCCTGCCTTGAGGACTGAGAGGGCTTTATTTTTGTAAACAAAAGTGGGCAGAGGAGACCCCCACCTTCTTCCTCATTGGCAGACTTCAAGGCTTACATCAGTAGCTCCTCTTCTGACCCTAGAGGGTCTAGCCCGGACTGTCACGGCACTGTTCAAATCACACGCACAGTTAGCACAAGGATGGCAGCGCTGAAACACGGCAACGCATCAGCCTTCGGGACACCGTCCCCTCCCACCTACATTTCTGTCTTGGCTACATGCAGAAATGCTACCCTCCAAGAACTGTTAACTCCCTGACTTCATGGAACAGGATTCAAAAACCCCGAATCTTATGTCTTGTGCTTTAACTACCTGGGCTTGTGGCTTGAGTGTTCCTAGCGCTTGGATGCACCTGTCTTCCTTCAAAGTAGCACAGACTGTCACTAGGTTACTGGATTCTCTTCTTGGGTGGTTATTAGCTTACAACAGTCTCCCAAACTCCCTTAAAATTTCTGTTCTATCTTTAATCCCCTAGTGGGGTTTCTAATCTGACTATTTAATTATCCTACTCTAACCCTATCAATGGTGGTGGTGATGGTGGTTTAGTTGGTAAGTTGTGTATGACTCTTGAGACTCCTTGGACTGTAGCCCGCCAGGCTCCTATGTCCATGGGATTTCCCAGGGAAGAATACTGGAGTGGTTTACCATTTCCTTCTCCAGGGATCTTCCCAAGCCAGGAATCGAATCCACGTCTCCCGCATCACAGTCTCCTGCACTGCAGGCAGATTCTTTCCTGACTAAGCCACTGGGGAAGCCATTCCTATCAATAGAACCTCAGAAAGGGGACTGAACAATTTCTAGTCAAACAGCCATGAATGAGAGGCCTGAGCTGCCCACGTCCTCGCCAGCGCTGCAGGATGTTTCCACCTCAACCACTCTGGCGTACGTGTGGTGACATCTCTCTATGGCTTTAATCTGCATTTTCCTAGAGCAGTATACCTAAGGAGTAATAATGTGTGTACCACCACCATTTGGTGACTTTTCTTTGTGAAACGCCTAGTCAAATCTTCTGTCCAATTTTTTCTGATGAAATTGTCCATATAAGTAAGTCTGTGTTGGGCTCAGTTTAAACAGCTTCACATAGAATCACTCTCTTTTTATTGCATGGGTTTTTTTTTCTTTTTTTCAGATACAGCATTTAATTTACCATCTTAACCATGTTAAGTGCACAGGTCAGTAGTGCTCAGTACATTTACATTGCTATGAAACAAATCTCCACCCAGAGCTTTTCATCTTGCAAATGGGAAACTCCACACCCCACACAAGACTCCCCCGTCTCCCTTGCCCCAAGTCTCCTGGTAAGCACCATTCTAGTTTCCATTTCCATGAGTAAGACCACTTTAGATGCCTCCTAGAAGTGGATTCAACAGTGCTTATCTCTTGTGAATGGCTTATTTCACTTATCATAATGTCCTCAAGATTCATCTATGACATTAGCATGTACCAGGATTTCATTATAAGGTTGAATAATATTTCACTGTATGACTCAGCCACGTTTGTTTATCCATCCATCCACTGCTGAACATGGGGGTGCTTCCACCCCTTGGCTATTGTGAAATACGGGCATGCAAATTGCTCTTCCAGACTCTGCTTCCAATTCTGGATATATACACAGAGTTTGGAATACTGATCACAAAGCAGTTGTATTTTTTTTAAGTCATCTCCATACTGTTTTCCATAGTGGTTATGCCATTTTAAAATCATATCAAGAGCGCACGCAAGTTCCAGTTTCTCCGTATCTTTGCAAATACTTGGTATCTTCTCTATTTTTAATTAAGCAGTCAGCCTCATCTGATGTGTGAGATTTTCTCTTTTTGTGTTTGGGGTTTATATTGCTCTAATGATTAGTGATTTTAAGCACATTTTCATATGCTTGTGGCCATCTGTGTACCATTGAAGACATGTCTGTTCAAGTCCTCTGCCCATTTTTCAACAAGCACGAGTACTTTACTCCTTCTGGATATTAACCCATTGTTAGAGACACGACTTTCAAGTATTTCCTGCCGCTCTGCAGGCTGTCTTTTCAACTGCCACATCCTCTGGCGTGGGCCAATGTGCTCTGTTGCTGATGTTGTTTCCTGTGACTGCAGAGTCACATACAGAAAATCATTAGCAATCTAGTGTCATGAGCGTTGCCCCTGTTTTATTTTGGGAGTTTCGTAGATTTCGGACTCTCATCTGGGTCTTGATTAATCCATTTTGAGTTCATTTTTGCACAGTATAAGGGCCCAGTTCTGTTCTTCCGCACATAAACATCCAGCTGTCCCAACGTCATTTGCTGAAGAGACTGTCCTTTCCCCACTGTGTGCCCCGGCTCCCTCCTGAAGGCCCACTGAGCGCACACACAAGGGTCCCCCACGGGCTGTCTATGCCTCCCCCCGGTCTGCTGGCCACCTTGATTAGCAAAGATTCGTGATGTGCTCTGGAGTCAGGAGGTGGCGTCCTCCTACGTTGCCCTTTACAATTTTGTTTCTGCGGCTCAGGTTCCCTTGAGATTGCAAAAGGGTTTTAGATAAATATTTCTATTTCTGCAAAGAAAACACAGAGAGACTGACAGAGATTGCACTCTGTAGACTGCTTGTGGTAGTACGAACACTGCAGTGACACTGTCTGCTCATCTCTTCCCATTTATTTGTGTCTTTAATTTAGAAGTCTTTCACTTTGTTGGTTAGATTTCCTCCTCAGTGTTTTGTCCTGTCGAGGCCACCGTACATGGACTCTGAATTTTAGATTGTGGCTGTTAGCATACAGAAAGGCAGCTCATTTGTGGGCGGGCTTTGTGTCCAGTGATTTTGCGGAAGTACTTTATTAGTCCGACAGTATTATCTGGCGGAATCCTTAGATGAGAGCTCCCACACAAGGTCACATCACATGACGACAGAAGCAATTCACTTCTCCCCTGCAAATCTGAATACCTGTCCTTTTTCATGCCTGACTGCCTTTGCTAGGACTTCCAGGACTGTGCTGAATACAAATGGCGAATCAGTATCATTGCCTTGTTCTTGCTTTTAGAGAAAATACTTCAGTCTGTCATCACTCAGTGTTAATGTGGGTTTTTCAGAAACGGCCTTTATTGTGCTGAAGTAGTTTCCGTCTACTCCTAGTTTGTTGTCCTTTTTTATCATGAAAAGGTGTTGAATCTTGTCTGTCCCCTTTCTACATCAGTTCGGATCATCATGTGGATTTTGTCCGTCTGTGAATGAGGGGGCAATAGCTTGGGTTCATTCATTTCTTCTTGCGTGCATTGAGCGTCTGTGCACTGTTCCCTGCTGGGTGCAGTCAGCTGAAATATCACATCATCTTATATCCTGGATGCCACTGTTTCCTCGGCGCTCACGGCCACGGGGCAGGGGGAGAGGCGAGGGTAGCATCTCAGCCACAGCCGCAGGTGGGGGGCAGAACCAGGGCATCTCCAGCACAACATCTTGCACAGCTGTGGAGCTAGAGCGGGCTCTGGAGTCAGCTCCAGGGCCAGAGTCCCCTGAAGGACTAGGACATGCCCCATCCGTAGACTAGTGCCCACCCTGACAGCAACTATTGAGCTGCAGCTGGTGCCAGCTCAGACTAGAGCCGGCTGCAGCTCAAACAGACCAGCTCCAGAACAAGAGCGAGCTCTGGCTCTAACTCCAGAGCTAAGGCCATCTCCATCACCAGCTCTCCCACCAATTCTCACACCACCGCCAGGCTTGGAGCCAGTCCCGGTATCAGCTCCCATTAGGGAGCCAGCCCTGCACTGCGGGGGAAGGCTGCAGGACGTGTCTCTCTTCGGGAAGTCACACGGAAGGGCAGTCAGGCGCGTGGTCTTTCCTCTTCTTGCTGTTTCAGCGCCATCTCAAGATCTAGAGCGGAGCTGGCTCCAGCACCAGGCCTATTACCATCTGAGATTTAGACCCAGCTGCAGAAAACAGCTGCAGAACTAAGAGCAGCTCTAGACTGTCACTGCTGTCACTGGCTGTAGTGCCACCTTCAGCAGACCCCCAGGCACTGGCACCCACGACACAACCAGTTACAGCAGCAGCTTGGAGCCTGGCCAACGTCTGCACCAGGACCAGGAAGAGAGCCAGAGTCATCACAGGACTGTTCGCCCCCTGGGTAAGTAGAGGCACATCTGATACACGCAGGAAGGCCGGGGTCGCCTTGCCCTACAAAGCTAAGGCCAAAAAAGCCCCACAGTTTGCACCAACTTGGACTAATGTCAGCTCTGTCACCAGCTACAGAACCAAAGCCCCTTCCACCCAAACACGGGGACCGGCTCCACAATGGAAGCCTCGGCAGGTGCTGGTTCTTGCACCAAATTTGGGAGTAATACCAGAGACCTAGAGTCAGCCTCAGCACCACAGCCAGGTCAAGAGCTGGTTCTAGCACTATGGCCAGAGACAGGGCCGGCTTCAGCCCCAGTGCAGGCACTGCTCCCGGGCCAGACCCTCGGCAGGGCCAGCAGCATCTCAGCATCAGCCGCAGCTCCCGCTCTGGGGCCGGCTCCACCTCTGCAACACCTTCAGCTCCCACAACTGACCTCCAGCCACACCAGCTCCAGCCCCAGAGCTCGCTCACCTGCCCAGGAAGGCAAGTTTTTCTTACTTTTCTTTTGCATATCATCTTTGCTTTTATATTTCATGTGTTCAAATTCAAATTCAATGACAATTAGCCCTGCAATTGTTTTAAATTGTACAATTCAGCAGCACTAACCACATTCTCTGTGCTCGTGCACACCACTGCCCTCTAGTTCCAGACACTTCTATCTCAATGGGAACCCTGTGCCCATTAAGCAGTCATGCCCCAGCTCCACTCGCTCAACCCTGACAGTCGCGAGTCTGCTTCCTGTCTCTATGTGTTTCCGTCTCCCTGCTCCGCAGCCCCTTCATGAGTCCAGCTGACCCTCCATCACAGGGGTGAAGACCCAAAATGCCAACACGTTCCATCATATGACCTCGACCACCAACTGTGATGGTGTCCTGACAAAGACGGCCTCCAGCAAAGGGGTGGAGGTGAGACACAGAGCCAACTCAACCCTCCCCCACCCAAAGCAGAAGGGACTCAAGATTGCAAAGGGCATCTTCTAATTGGCCCTCAGCACTGGCCAGTCACATGGCTGCCCTCCCCAGCATCTGTAACTAGGTAACTAGTTAGTTACAGACTGGTCAGGTGGGCACCTGCCTCCCACCTGCCAGCCCAGGTCACCTCCAGGCTGTTTCACCCTGAACATCTCCTGCTGCCAGCGTGATGCTTGCCAGTCAACAGGCTGACCCGACCTCCAGTAGACCACCTGTAGCCTCAGGTGCCTTCTCACCCCTGGGGTCCAAAGGACTACCTGACTTTGCCAAGGAGCACTGCCCACGGGCCTCAGCCCCTGCAGGCACTGCAACCCATGCAGCGTGCCATCCAGGCACTGCCGTCTGGAGTTTCTTCATAAGTTCCTAGTGCAGGTCACTGTCATTTATGCCCATGGGTCCCACCGAGCATCACTCACCCTGTGGATTTAACCACTGCAAAGCCAGCTCTGCCACGCAGTCACCAGGTCCCTGGCACAGAGTTCAGGACCAGGGGCAGCTCCTACCTTAGTGCTGTGACCGGCTCAGACGGGGGCAGAGGTCTGCAGCGGGGACTCTGCCCACGTGCTCACCGTGCACTTGGCCAGCTCCTCCAGCTTCGGAGTATAGGAAATGATACAAGCTTTGGCACAGAGCCCTATGATGTCCAACCGAAGAAGGCTATTGCCCACCCCTTCTCCCTGACATCCCTTCCCAGCCCCTTCATTCCTAGACCGGAGCTCCCCACTCCACACCCACAAAAGGGGCCAGGAAGTCCTGGGTCCTAAACGGAGTTTCTAGAAGCCCATGAGTGGGTGGTCAGCCTCTGTTGCCCAGCAGGGTCCATGGAGACATGCTGTCTCCATGATTACTGAGATCTGGCATCAGCTCAGCCCCCAGCATCACTTCTCCCTTCTGAGCTTCAACCACACACCCACAAACTCTCTGTCTCAGGGGTCTGCACCCACACCTCCTCACTGCCTCCAGCACATGGGCAGCATCGCATCATCCACCATGGACATGGACAGACAATGGCAACATGTGCGAGAGCATCCTTGTGAGCTTGTCAGGCTGAGTGTCCTCTTGATCCCCTCATTCAGGACCTCTCTGGGTACCAACCTCTTTTGAATGGCTGCCTTCCTGGCAGCATGCCCATCCCTGAAAGAAAGGATGCCACCCTTCCCCTCACTGGAAAGTGAAAATTAAGTCACTCAGTCGTGTCTGACTCTTTGCGACCCCGTGGACTGTAGCCTACCAGGCTCCTTCGTCCATGGGATTCTCCAGGCAAGAATACTGGAGTGGGTTGCCATTTCCTTCTCCAGGGCATCTTCCTGACCCAGGGATCAAACCCAGGTCTCCTGCATTGCAGGCAGACGCTTTAATCTCTGGGCCACCAGGGAAGCCCTGAGGCGGGCTCATCAAGAGCCAGCACTGGCTCCAACAGAGTCAGAGGCAATGCCAGGTTCAGAGGACGACCTGGCTCGAGCATGAGCTCCAGGGTTCGAGCACGGGCCGGCCCCAGCTCCAGAGTTACCGGCAGTTCTAGCACCACCGCCAGGGCTGGAAAGAGCTCCAGCATCAGCTCTAGCACCAAAACTAGAGGTAGAAAAATCTTGAATGCCAGTCTGAACACAAAGAGAGAGGCAGTTTTATTACCAGCTCCTGTGGAAACTCCAGTGATAGTTCTAGCACCAGGCCTAGAATTAGAACCAGCTCAAATCAGAGTCTGGTCCAGAACCAGCTCTAGTACTACATCCAGTCAACTACATCCAGTCAAGAGCCAGCTCTAGTACTACATCTACCCACTCCAGAACTAGCTCTAGTACTACGTCCACTCCAGAACCAGCTCTAGTACTACTTCCACACTTAAGCACGCGCAGTCCCGAGTGCCAGGGAACATTTAACAGGATTCCTGCATGCTGTTTTCTATTTCTCAAGGATTCTCTGTTCCTTATCAGTTCCTATTCCGAGAATGAATAGAGCTACCCGCAGTTCTCAGGACTGAGGTCACAGGATGAGACATGCAGTGACTCTTTTCAGCGTCAGTAACCTTCTATGTATTAGACTATCCATATTGTGGCTATTGACAAATTTTCATCCTGTGTAATAGCTGAGTAATCATCCCACTAAAGACATATAAGCCTGCATTTCTGCTAATAAAATACCCTTGCTCCATCAGAGCTTGGGTCCCCATATCTGTCTTTCTTTTTTTCTCTCTCTCTTTCACTTTCTTATTGTCAACTCCGGACCGCAAGGCTCTGGTCCATTAAAGGACTGCAACACCAGAGCCAACAGCAGCTGCAACAAGAATTCGAGCTCCAACACCAAAGCTGGAGAAGCTCTAGCCTCCCGTCACCATCATCCGGGAGACAGGGTAGTTCTGTCACCAATGCTGGAGTCAGCTCCATCCCTAGCTCCAGAGCCAGAACCTGCTCCAACATCAATTCCAGAGACAGAGCCAGTTCAAGTCTCAGGACTAGAATCAGCCCCAGATCTAGCTCTCGCCCACCTACTGCCAAAGAGCCCGCTCTGGAGCCCCGTGCAGAGCTATGGCTGGTGCAGTCGACACAGCAGGAGTCAACACCAGCACCAGCCCCAGAGCTCAGCCTGTTCCAGCCACCAACCCACAAAGCCCCGAACCCACCTCCAGCAGCTGCTCATGAAACCCAGCCGGTGTCACCTCCAGAACCAGAGTCTTCCTTCCTCACCTGTGAGGGTATCCTTTTTCTGCTTTTTCGCTGCACATACTCTATGGTTTCTTCACGGTGCTTTGTGAGTTAACTTTCAAGTAAAAGTTCATCTTTTCCAACATATTAAACTGCATGATTTGGTGGCACTAACTACATTCACCATGCTGTGCACCACCACCATTCTCTAGTTCCCTAACGTTTTCATCACCCCCAAAAGAAACCCTGTAGCCATGTAGCACTCACTTGCTGTTGCCCACTCCCCCTCTTCCACGGCACCCCCCACCCAGCAGTGTACAAGAATTCCAACTCATCAACATCCTCACCATCTGTTACTGTTCACTGCGTGACAGCTGCCCCAGTGGGTGTGAAGCAGTGTGTCCCTGTGGCACTGGCCTGCATTTCTCTAACACCTGGTGATGCTGATCATCCTTCCACGTGCTTCATGGGCCATGTGTGTATCTCCTTTGGAGAAATGTCTATTATTTGCAATGATGCTGTGTCTATGCTCTTGTGTAAAAGTCCTTTATGTATTCTGGATACAAGACCTTTAGAAGATTTATTATTTGCCAATATTTTATACCATTATTTGGGTCTTCTTTATAGTCTTTTGAGATTGCCCTTTCATTCACAAAAGGTTTTCGTTTTGATAAAGTCCAATTTTTCTTTTTTTTTTTTGTCTCTTGTATAATTGCCATTCTATTAAATATCACATTAAGGGTATGAGATTTATCCCTATGTTTTCTTCTAAGATGGTTCCATTTTAGGTCTTAAATTTAGGTCCTTGTTCCATAATTAGTTTTTCTTTGATGTGAGGTAAGGCTCCATCCTCGTTCTGTGGCATGTGGGCATTCGGTTTCCCCAGACCATTTGCTGAAAAGACTGTTTTTCTCTTATGAGTGATCTTGATATACAAGTTCAAAATCAATTGCCTGGATTTATTTCTCAATTCTATTGATATGAAAGTGAAAGTGTTAGTTGCCCCATCATGTCAGATTCTTTGCAACCCCATGGACTGTATGTAGCCCACCAGGGTCTTCTGCCCACGCCATTCTCCGGGTAGTAATACTGGTGTGGGTTGCCATTCCTTATCCAGGGGATCTTCCTGACTCAGGGATCGAACCCAGGACTCCCACATTGCAAACGAATTTTATACCATCTAAGCAAGACATCTATCTATGTATCTATTGATAGATGTCTTGCTAATTCATTACCATTTTGAAATGAAAAGCAAAAGTGGGCATCACTGACTTACTCCCATCCTTAGGGAGAGAACTTTCAGCCTTTCTCCCAAGTGTGATGTACGTGTTTTTCTCAAATATCCTAAATCATGTGAAGGAAACGCTCTTCTATTTCTACTTTATTGAGAGCAGCTATTAAAAAAAAAAAAGCGTGCGTTTACTCAAAGTTCTAAATGCTTTTTCTACATCAGTGGAGATGACCACGTGTTTTTATTGAGGTGGTGTATGACACCGATTAACTGTGCTGAACAGCCCTGCTCGTTCCTGAGATAGCACTGGAGATGACTATACGGTTCCTTCAATATGCTGCTGGGTTCTGCCTGCCAGCCTTTTGCGGAAGATTTTTGCATCTTTCTAATGGATTTTCGCCTACAGATGTCTTTTCTTATGGCATCTTTCAGTTCAGTTCAGTCGCTCAGTCACGTCTGACTCTTTGCGACCCCATGAACTGCAGCCCACCAGGCTTCCCTGTCCATCACCAACTCCTGGAGCTTGCTCAAACTCATGTCTGCCGAGTCCATGTTGCCATCCAACATCCCATTCTCTGTTGTCCCCTTCTCCTCCCGCCTTCAATCTTTCCCAGTATCAGGGTCTTTTCCAATGAGTCAGTTCTTCACATCAGATGGCCAAAGTATTGGAGATTCAGCTTCAGCATCAGTCCTTCCAATGAACATTCAGGACTGATTTCCTTTAGGATGGACTGGTTGGATCTCCTTGCAGTCCGAGGGACTCTCAAGAATCTTCTCCAACACCACAGTTCAAAAACATCCATTTTTCAGTACTCAGCTTTCTTTATGTTCCTATTCTCTTTACAGAATCTTTGAAGTTATGTTAATATCATCACAAAATGAGTTTAAAAGTGTTTGCTTGTATTGTACTTTTTGAAGAATTTAGGATCTGTTTTCTATCTTTAAGTATCTGAGACAAAACACCAATGAAGGCATCAGGTTCTGGGTTTTTCCTGTTGGGTTCTTATTACTGCTTCAGTTTGTTTACTTATAAGAGGTCTACTCAGACTTTCCATTTCTTCTTGAGTCAGTTTTGCTAGCTTGTGTGTTTCTAGGAATTCATCCATTTCATTTAGGTTAAGCAACTTGTTGACATACAATTGTCCCATGTTGTCCATTTTTTAAGTCTTTAAAAGAAAGAACTATTGGTGTCACTGATTTTCTCGAGTGATCCTCTATTCTGTTTATCACTGCTCTAAATTTCATTATTTACTTTGTTCTGCTAACCTTGGGTTTATTTTGCTCTTCTTTGCCTATCTAATCAAGGGCATCATCTCACCAGCCCCCGACAAACAGCCAGGGCCTCTCTCCAGATATGCATTGTTGGGTGGACAACAATCATAGATTGGAGTGGACTAGGCTACCGGGCACTTTTCACCCCAACTGGCAGTCCAGGTCTCTCCCAGACTACAGTTTCACCCTGAACCTTGCCAGCCCCCAGGCTTTGGTGGCTGCCATGGACGGGCTGACCCGGCCCCTCACAGACCACAGCCTCAGGTGCTGTCTGTGATCTGAAAACAAGAGGACCTGCTGAAGTCTGCAAAGGGGCACTGCCCACGTCACAGGCCCTACCCACCACCACCAGGCTCTGCCTCTGGGTGCTTCCCTCACACCTTCCAGGCTTGGGTCCCTGGTGCCTATGCCCGTGGGCACTCAGGAGCATCCGTCCGTCAGATCTGACAACGGCAAAGCCAGTCCTTCCATCCAGCCACCAGTTCCCCAACACGGAGCCCAGGACCCGCAGAAGCTCCCATCCCAGATCTGGGATCAGCTAAGGAGAGGGCCTGGAATCAGCGGCTGGGGAGGTGCTCACCTGTTCGGTGCGCACTCCAGGCCCAAGCGGAGAGGATCAACGTGAGCTTTTCCAACATGAGCTTGGCCCCCCTCGTGGCCAGGGGGAGGAGATGACTGCCCCACCCCTTCTCTGGGACAGCCCCTCCCAGTTCCAGCGTACTTCACTCCCTCCATACCCAGAGGGGACCAAGACGCCCCAGCTCCTAGAAGCCCCTGGAGGTGGACGCTGGCACGGGGCGCCCTGCGGAGTCTGGGCGCTGCTGATCCTCCACTCCTCGGGGGCCAGGAGTAGACGTTCTGTCCTCAGCATCCCCACAGCCCTCGGCCTCCAGCAGCCCTCGTCTTCAGCTCCACACGCCCTTGGCAGCCTCGGGCACATGAGGGCTGGGTCTCAGGGTCTGCCACGCCAGCTTCTCGCTGCTCTCCAACCAGCAGGTGAGGGACGCCCTGCATCCATGTCAGCCTGGACATCAGAAGAGCGACAAGGGCCAGAGTGCCCTGCTGATCCCCCTGGCCCCTCACTTGGACCTCTCTGGTCCAGACGGCACCCGAAGGGCTTTGACGAGAAGCCCCCCTGGGCCCTCAGGGCAGCAGGCCCCTCCCTGAGAGGAGGAGGAGGACTGCACAGCCTCCACTGAGCACAGGAGGAGATAGAGGCCGCCTCCGTGTCTCTGGGGGGTTCTCTGGGATCTATGCTATACGGGCTGGAACACAGGTCCACCAAAACACCTCTGAATCTAGGAGCTAGGAAGTGGGGGTTCTGACCAGACAGCCTGTACCTTGTCCCCCTCACCCTGCAGTGACCTCTGACCCCTGGCCCCACACTCAGAGTCCTGTGTGGTCTGGTCCAGACACCCTCCCCTGTGAGCACCTCTCATCCCCACCCCAGGCTTCCTACTGCCTTCCTCCCCAAGGGACCCTCCCAAGTTCCTCCCTACCCCGTCACCCCCATCCACAATGGACTCACCTCCAAGGCCGGACTCAGAGCCTCAGGCTCCTGTGCAAGGACAGCCTTTGGGGCCAGGTTGGCCTGGACTCAAACCCACAGCGGGGCCACGTCACGGCCCGTGACAGGCCAGCTCACGCGGTGACTCTCTGAGCCTCAGTTTCCTCCACTGAAAACAGGATCAGTGACTCTGACCTTGGGAGACGGTGCTGGGGTTAAAGCAGGGAGAGGAAGACACCCAAAGTGCTTGGACTCAGGAGGTCCCCTGTCTGGGGGAGTCCCCCAGGACAAGGTCTCAGCGTGGGCTCAGTGAACGTGAAGAGCCATGATTCTGACCGCCCCAGTCACGGCTGGACTTGGTCACTTAGACTTGAATGACCTTGAGTGCTGGGACCGCTGCTCATCTACAAAGTGGGGTGACATCACTGAGTGACGAGAGGGCTCACTATTAACAGTAACTGCCCCCCAACTCTCGCCCATAGGGGTGCTGGGCGCCCTTCTCCGCGGCTCCCTCTGACCCTTGGCCACCAGCCAGGCCTGCCCGCGGGGACAGGCCGGACCTCAGTCTTGGGGTGCTGTCAGAAAGACAAGCAACGTGGGCAGAGGGCGCGGGGACGTGGTGGCCTCCCCTTCTCCCTGCCGAGTCGGCGTCCAGCGACTCACCCAGCCGGGCCCTGGGGTCCAGACGGAGGGCTGGGGGTTTGCGCGGGGACTGGCCTGCCTCCTGCTCTCCAGGAGCACCCGGCCCAGCGCTCGGCGGCCGGCCTGGCTGCGGCGGGGGCGGAGTCGGAGCTCCAGGGGACACAGGCCCCAGCGCAGCCGACTGGGGGGCCGGCGGCCGGTCACGACCAGAGGGGCCGTTGGCGGCGCGCGCGGGGCGGGAGGGGGACGCGCGTGCGCGGTGCGGCCGCGTGGGAGGGGTGACCGAGGCCCCGCCCCCTGGCGGCTCACCCCGCACCCCGTCCCGAGGCGCGCGGGGAGGGCTGAGAGCCTGCAGCGCACCCCCAGCCCCCAGGAGGGAGAGTCAGCGCAGTGAGCGCCCTGAGCCTCCTGAGCAGTCCTTGTCCAAGCCCTCACGGGACAGTTAGGAAACAGGCCAGGAGAGCCCCTCGCAGAGGGGAAGGCAGGCTTCCAGGCTCCGAGGCCGGGCTTCAGCCCTGCCGTGGGGTTTGCTCTGGGAACCAGACGGCCTGAGGTCCTGGGGTACCCTGCCCACCCCTCCCACGTGGGACCCTTTCCTTTGGGCATCCGCACAGGGGCTCAAGTGTGCGCGTGCCACACACATACACACACACACACACACTGAATGCCCTGCTGGGGAGTGCACCCTGGAAGGAGATGAGGAGGAAGAAAGAGGTGGGAAGTGGCCTGATGGCACCCACCGCTGGGGAGGGCACAGGAGGCGGTTCCCTGCTGCCTGGACGCCTTCCTTCTCCCCCAGTTATCGAGCGCCTGTTCCTTGAAGGCTTCCGCCTGTGCGCATGCTCAGTCGTATTCGCCTTTTCGCGATCCCATGGACTGCAGTCCTCCAGGCTCCTAGGTCCATGGGATTCTGCATACCGGAACACTTGAGCGGGCTGGCAGCTCCTGCTCCAGCGGGCCTTCCGACCCAAGACTTGGACCCGCAGCCTCCTGCATCCCCTGCGCTGGCAGGCAGGCTCTTTACCTCTGCGCCACCTGGGAAGCCCCCACCCCATGCAGGCGCCTCCTGAATGCTGGGGCAGAGCCATGAGCACAGGCTGGCGGATGAGGTCTTCATGCCCAGGCACACACGCCTCCCCGGCAGGGTTAGTTCTCAGGAGACGGGTCTGACAGGAGGCCTAAGTAAGGCCCCGGGAGTTCCGTAGTCCAGGCTGGAGGAGAAATGGGCTCCCTGGGGACCTTTCAGCATCCCATCACCAGGACAGGGCTGGGAGGGCACAGGGTCCCCTGGGAACGTGAAGCGTGTGCTCGCCTTGGGGAGAGTTGTAAATTCCTTTGTCTCTGACCCTGGAACCCCATGTCTTCTTCCAGCATCTGGGAAATGGTGACAGGCTCAGTTGTCAGTGTGCAAGTGGGCCCAATCTCAGACCCTTCTTAGTTCTCAATGGACCAAAACCGAAGTTGCTCTCCATGGTCCAGCCCAGAGCATTGGGGCAAAGAACTGAGGGCTTGAGGAGAGCAGAAAGGGCTTAAAGCAACCCTTAAGAACCACGATTTGGGGAACGGGTTTGGGGCTCCAGCAAGTGCTGGAGCATGTCGACTGGATGAGAGGGCAGCCTCTGGACCAGTCCTTTGGGTCTAAATCATGTCTCTACTACTTAATTTGTGTAGGTCACTTCCTTTCTCTGGGCCTTGGTTACCTTTTAAAGGTAAGAATCAGGTGAAGATTAATGAGCTAATACAGGGAAAGCTCTTAAAATGTCTGGCACACCAAGAGTTCTATAGAAGGTTTTGTGCCATTGGCTCAGATCAGGGCCCCTTGGGCAGGACAGGGGGCAGAGGCTTTGCTAGTGGGAAGAGCATGGAGGCATGGCAGGTCCAGAGGATGAGGGGGCTAGCTATGGGCTGCTGTCCCCTGATACCTGTCCAGCTGTCTGGTTCCCCGGGAGGCTAGCAGGGGTAACAGTGCCCCGCAGTAGAATTGGGGGACTGTTATCAGGTGGGCAGAACCTCTGGGAGAGAGAGGAAAGCACCCTGAAATTGACTGCTCGGCCAGGTCATCAGGTGCGGGAGAGATGGGAGGGGCTTGGAGAGGAGGAGAGAGTGAGGGGCTGATGGATGAGTGGATAGTGAGAAAGAGGCGCAGCTAACTCAGGAGACGCTCAGGGCTTCTGGTGGCCACCTGTGCTCCCTGTTACCAGATACACAAGGGAAGGCAAACTTGGATTTGAAAGAACCTGGCTGGGGTGCCTAGGGCCAGTGGAGTAAGGAATCCAAATTTATTGAAAAGCAGTGATTTTACTAACAAAGTGGGTTTCATCAGGAAAGGCAAGAGGATTGCTATCAGGACAAGCATACCATAGCAAAAACTATAGGCAAGTCCGCAAAACAGAATACTCTGCAGAGAATAGTAGGCAGTTGGGAAACCGAGCTTTGGAGGAAAATCCATTGGAGGAAAGTGCGAGTTCAGGGCTGGTGAGGGCTTCCCATTGGCTGAGCTGCTTGCTTTCCCATTGACTAAGAAAAAGTTACCCAAAACAGCAAAATGGTTGTCCAAGGAGGCCTTACAAATAGCTAAGAAGCGAAAGGCAAAGGAGAAAGAGACAGACACCCAACTGAATGCAGAGTTCAAGAGAATAGGAAGGAGAGATAAGCCTTCTTAAGTGAACAATGCAAATAGAGGAAAACTATAGAATGAGAAAGACTAGAGATCTCTTCAAGAAAATTAAAGATACCAAAGGAATATTTCATGCAAAGATGGGCACGATCAAAGACAAATTGTATGGACCTAACAGAAGCAGAAGAGATTAAAAAGAGGTGGCAAGAATACACAGAACTATACAAAAAAAGTCTTAATGACCTGGAAACCACGGTGGTGTGGTCACTTACCTAGAGCCAGACATCCTGGGGTGTGAAGTCAAATGGGCCTTAGGAAGCATTGCTACAAACAAAGCTAGTGGAGAAGATGGAATTCCAGCTGAGCTGTTTCAAATTCTAGAAGATGATGCTGTGAAGGTGCTGCACTCAATATGCCAGCAAATTTGGAAAACTCAGCAGTGGCCACCGGACTGGAAGAGGTTCGTTTTCATTCCAATCCCAAAGAAGGGCAATCAGAGCTCTTTCCTGGGGGGTGAGGCTGGTGTGTGTTCTGGAGAGGGTCAGGCTGCTTCCTCGGAGATGATCTGAATGACCAGGGGAATCTGGTATTCACACTGTAGACCGTGGTATTCCCTGGGCCCAGAGCTTTCCAAACATAAAGCTGAGACAGGAGAGTCAGGCTTTATAAAATAAACAGTAAAGGGAATTCCATGGCAGGCCAGTGCTTAGGACTCGTGTTTTCACTGTAGGGGGCATGGGTTTGATCCCTGGTCAGGGAACCAAGTCCCACAAGCGGCATAGTGAGGCCAAAAAGTAAAATAAAAATATATAACATATATAAACTAAGTGAATAATAAAACAAAACGACAGTGAAGACCTTTGTCTCTGCCCCCAGGCTGCCCCTCTGGTCCCAGGGTCTGCTCACACACTCGGACGCTCCCATGTTCCTGGCTCTGGAGGCATCTGTCTGCTGTCTGTCTCACTTACTTGGGACTGGCAAATGTTATTCCATCATGATCCTATTATTCCCACAGAACTCCCACTCCAGCATGGAATCTGCTAGCCTCTCCTCCTCACCAGCTGCTTCATGAGCTCTGGGGGCAGAGAAGGGCTGGGGTCCTGCTGAACAAACCCAGCTCAGTTTAGTTCAGTTGCTCGTTTGTGTCCGACTCTTCACGACCCCATTGACCCCAGAATGCCAGGCCTCCCTGTCCATCACCAACTCCCAGAGTTTACTCAAATTCATCTCCATTGAGTCGGTGATGCCATCCAACCATCTCATCCTCTGTCGACCCCTTCTCCCACCTTCGATCTTTCCCAGCATCAGGATCTTTTCAAATGAGTCAGCTCTTCGCATCAGGTGGCCAAAGTATTGGAGTTTCAGCTTCAACATCAGTCCTTCCAGTGAACACTCAGGACTGATCTCCTTTAAGATGGACTGCTTGGATCTCCTTGCAGTCCAAGGGACTCTCAAGATTCGTCTTCTCCAACACCATAGTTCAAAAGCATCAATTCTTAGGCGCTCAGCTTTCTTCACAGTCCAACTCTCACATCCATACAGGACCACTGGAAAAACCATAGCCTTGATGAGATGGACCTTTGTTGGCAAAGTAATGTCTCTGCTTTCTAATATGCTATCTAGCTTGGTCATAACTTTTCTTCCAAGGAGTAAGCATCTTTTAATTTCATGGCTGCAGTCACCATCTGCAGTGATTTTGGAGCCCCAAAAAATAAATTCAGCCAGTTTCCACTGTTTCCCCATCTATTTGCCATGAAGTGATGGGACCAAATGCCATGATCTTCGTTTTCTGAATGTTGAGCTTTAAGCCAACTTTTTCACTCCCCTCTTTCACTCTCATCAAGAGGCTCTTTAGTTCTTCACTTTCTGCCATTAGGGAGGTGTCATCTGCATATCTGAGGTATTGATAATTCTCCCAGCAATCTTGATTCCAGCTTGTGCTTCATCCAGCCCAGCGTTTCTCATGATGTACTCTGCATATAAGTTAAATAAGCAGGGTATCAATATACAGCCTTGACATACGCCTTTCCTGATTTGGAACCAGTCTGTTGTTCCATGACCAGTTCTAACTGTTGCTTCCTGACCTGCATACAGGTTTCTCAAGAGGCAGGTCAGGTGGTCTGGTATTCCCATCTCTTTCAGAATCGTCCACAGTTTATTGTGATCCACACAAAGGCTTTGGCATAGTCAATAAAGCAGAAATAGATGTTCTTCTGGAACTCTCTCACTTTTTCGATGATCCATCGAACGGTGGCAATTTGATCTCTGGTTCCTCTGCCTTTTCTAAAACCAGCTTGAACATATGGAAGTTCACAGTTCATGTTCTGTTGAAGCCTGGCTTAGTGAATTTTGAGCATTACTTTACTAGCGTGTGAGATGAGTGCAATTGTGCAGTAGTTTGAGCATTCTTTGGCACTGCCTCTTTGGGATTAGAATGAAAATTGACCTTTTCCAGTCCTGTGGCCACTGCTGAGTTTTCCAAATTTGCTGGCATGTTGAGTGCAGCACTTTCACAGCATCATTTTTAGGATTTGAAATAGCTCAACTGGAATTCCATCACCTCCACTAGCTTTGTTCACAGTGATGCTTCCTAAGGCCCACTTGACTTCACATTCCAGGATGTAAACCCAATGGCTCCAAAAAGCCACACCATGGAGAATGCCCCAGGCTTCAGCCCCCAGGCCAGAAGGGCAGCATGCAGGGCAATGAGGCAAAGAGAACCCCACAACCGTACAAAAACACTGCTGTGCACACAGGGACCACGACAACAACGTCCTCTGTGGCAGCAATTCAGAAGGTCACCGGGGCAGAGATGGGAGCGAAGAATGAAAAGGCCAAGTTTCCACATGAGATATGTGCTACAGTATTTTATAGGGTCTGTGTTAAATCAGGGGAGAAGAAACATCTTAACAATACATGAGGCGAGAGCACATAAATTTGAGAAGAGGAAATGATCAGCTGGAACTACTCATTGTCACCACACGTCAGAGCGGCTCCCGTCCTCTTATGAAACAGTCCCGAGGGGCCTCCCCGGTGGCCCAGGGGTTAGGACTCAGGCTTTCACTGCTACGGGCCCGGGTTCAATCCCCTGTCAAGGAACTAAGACCCTGCAAGAGGTGCAGCTGAACCTGCTTGCGGTCTCCGAGCAGGCCCCTCGCCCCGGCCTGCAGGCCCCTCGCCCCAGCCTGCAGCCCCCTCCAGAGCTCGGCTGACCCTCCTGTGCCCACCCCCACCAGAGGTGAAGACCTCTGACAACACCATGTGCTCAGTGCCACTGGCTCCACCGCCCACCATGACTTTGTCCTGGAGATGCTCACCGTCACCAGAGGGGTGAGGTCAGGCATGGAGCCAGCTCAACCCTCCCCGACATGTAGCCGAAGGGGCTCAAGGTTGCCAACAGCACCTTCTCATTGGCCCTGCACTGGCCAGTCACAGGGTGCCCTGCCGGGGTCTACACCCAGCTGGGAAGCCAAGCACTTACAGACTGGAGACCAAGACCAGCTGGGCACCTTGTTCCCAAAAAGACAGTCCAGACCACCCAAGCGCACTTCGCCTTGAACTTCTGCTGCCAAGATGACACTTGCTGCTCGACAGGCTGACCTGACCTGGCCCACTCACAGCCGCGAGCGCCTTCTCACCTGCGGACCAGCTCCAGGGTCAGAGCGCGCTCTGGCTTCCCCTCCAGAGCTAAGCCACGCCCATCTCCACTGGCTCGGGCAGCACTTTGGGCACAGCTGCCAGAGGCAGAGCTGGCCCAGCCCTGGAGCCTGTCCACCAGGCTAGCTCCAGCTGACTTTCCGAGGAGCGCTGCCCACCAGCACGGCGCTCTGTCCACCACCCAGGCCCTGCCCGCTGTGCACCTCCCCTGCACCTTCCCGGGTACAGGTCACACGGTCCCTGGGTGTGCCCATGGACACCCCAGAGCACCACTCACCCAGCGGGTGTGACCCCTGCAGAGCTGGCCCCTCCATCAGTCACCAGGTCCCCCCACAGACTCCAGGGCCAGGGCCAGCTCCCACCCTGCGGCCATGAGCAGCTCAGGCGGGCGCCGACCTCAGCCGTGGGGACGCTGCCCTGCACTGCGTGAGCACGTGCCCAGCTCCCCCACTCTGCAGTGTGTCACGACAACGTGGGCTGTGACCCCGAGGCCCCTGATGTCCAGGAAAACAAGGTGATTACGCCACCCCCCTCCCCGAACAGCTCCCAGCTCTTCCTTCCGGTGACCGGTCGCCCCCTCCACACCACAGAAGTGGCCGAGAGGCGCCCGCGCAGGACGCTGGCGTGGGGCGCCCGCAGAGTCCAGGGCCTCCGCTGCTCTCGCCAGCCGTGGGCTCTGGGAGTCAACACCGTCTTCGTCCTCCGGGACCTCGGGCCCCCGCGGGGCCTCCAGCCGCACCTGGCCTTCAGCTGCCCGCACGCCGTGGAGCCCCGGGCACACGAACGCTGGGTCTCGGGGACCGCAGCCCAGCCCCTCGCTGTCACTCTCCATCCGGCAGGTGGACGACACTGCCTCATCCATGTCAGCCTGGACATGAGAACCCAACATGGACAAGAGCTTCATGCTGACCGGGAGGGCGACGCCTCGGTCCCCTCACTCACACGGCCCTGGGTACAGACCTCTGCTGAATGGCCGCCTTGACAAGAGGCCACCTGTGGACCCTCCGGGCAGTGGGCCCCACCCTGAGATGGGGCAGACGACCACCACAGCCCCCACTGTGCGCAGGGGGAAACCGAGGCGGCCTCCTCCTCCTGGTAGGTCACTGGAGACCCATGCTTGGGGGCGGGGCAGCATGCATGGGTGCCCTCCTTGCTCCCTCCGAATCTAGGATGCTGCGGATCTGATAGGACAGCCCCCTCATGTCCTGTCCCCACACACAACCTGCGGTGACCTCCGACCCCCGGCCCCACACTCAGAGCCCTGTGCAGTCTGGTCCACCCTCCCTACCCCGTGAGCACCCCTTGCCCCCATCCCAGCCTCCCTACCGCCTTCCTCCCCCTGGGACCCCTCCAAGCCCTTCCCCTCAGAGCCCCCTGCCTGCAGCGCCCCCTCCCCACTTCCCCCCAAATGACTGACTCCCCACCAACCTGGTTCAGAGCTATCTCCAAAGCTCCTGTGCTGGAACCGATTTGGGGTCAGAACGACCTGGGTTCAAACCTATAGCAAGGCCACGTCCCAGCCCTGTGACAGGCCAGCTCCTGCAGCGACTCTGAGCCTGTTTCCTCTGCTGAAGATGGAGTCAGCGACTCTGACCTCAGGAGAGAGGGCTGGGATTTAAAGCAAGAAGAGGAAGGCACTCAAAGTGCTGGGCCTTGTCTCCAGTGTCCTGCCATCAGACAAGGGGCAGGGTGCAGAGGAGGAGGGGCAGGGCACGCCCCCCACCCCGCCATGCCCAGACTCAGTGTCTCCAGCTCCGTTCCCGGGGACCCGGCCAGGCCCTGGGCGGGACCAAGCCGTGGTGTCTAGGGACCAGGACAGGGGACACGTTCCGTGTCTCTTTGGTCCCCAGGCCTTCCCAGCAAACAGCCAGGGCCCTGTGGCCCCGCCTGGCTCGGGTGGGGGCGGCCCCAGGCCTAACCGGACGAGGGGGTGCAGAGCCAGGGGCAGAGATGCAGACCCTGGGGCCCACCACTTGGACGGCCGTTACTGGCGGGCGCCCCCGCAGTGACGCTGGGTCTGCGCGTGCACCGCCCAGCGGCCTGCGTGCGTCTCGCGCGGGGTCCACCTGCTTCGAGCCGTTGGTGAGAGGCCTGCGCATGCCCAGAGTTCTCCCTCGCCAAACCCGCACGGGAGCCAGGAGCTGGGCTAACAGCATCTTCTTCAAATACTTCTAATGGGGCAATTGGCAAACTGAGGCCAGAGAGGCAGGAACTGGCCTGAGGCCACGACGTGGGCCGAGTCCAGAGGAGCTGGGAAGATTCCACTTCTGGGTCAGGGATCAACCGTCCCGGGGAGGGTTTGCTTTGGGAATGAGAATCTCTAAGATCCTGGAGCTGCCTGCCCCTTCCCATTTGGGGCCCATTTCCTCTGGGTATCGCCACGCAAACGCAGATGCTGGAGCACGCACACACACTCACCACACTCACACTCTCTCTCACTGCCCTGTTAGGGATCAGAGGGGAGTGAACAGGGGACAAGAGAAAAAGAAGAAAGCTATTGTGGTTTTGAGACCGCTCTGCCACGGGGGCGGGGGCTTCTAGTCTCTTCCAGTCTCCTGACAACAGGCCTGGGCTCATAGCATGATGAAGGGAGAGATGCCAGTCTGATGGCAGGAGGTCCCCGAGGTGCCCAGAGGTTTCCCCTGCATCCTAGAGACGGCACCCCGCCCAGCCCACTTGTCTGCAGATGCTGGAGGCAGCAACACGTTCTCCTGCTGCGTCCCAGCGTCCGAGGCTCTGGCCTCAGCAAAGCCCGTCCTGAGAGCCTTTTCCAAAGCTGTAGACCTTGGCTCCATCTGCACCCCCGATGCCTCAGGGTGTTGGCCCAGAGGCACCCAGAGGTGACACAGGGAGGACCAGGGCAGGCCACCACTCTGATCCCTCCTGGGCAGTCCTGTGTCCCCTGCCCCTGCCATGTGCAGAAGGGAAGGGGAGAAGGGGCTCATGTCAGAGCAAGGAGCAGGCTGATGAGTCAGAAGGCTGGCAGGCTGGTCGCATTCACCTCCCAAGTCAATGCTGGTGAGATGTCTGGGGAGACTCCACCCGGGGTTCCACCAAGGGCTTTGCCTCTTCAGTGGCCATCGTCCCAACCCAAGGAGTCTGGGCACCTCCCTTCCTCCCCTCCCACCATCCGGCCCCTGGCTTGGCCAGGCACGGAGTCAGTTTTCACATCTTTGTAAGATTCTTCAAGCCAATTCCTTTATTGGAAATGAATTTCAGGACAGGAACGTGAGTGTTTTTGCATTGCTTGTTTTTTCAAACTATCCCTCTTTGTCTGAAAATTAGCCCCATGTGAAAAATGGATCCGCCCTGAACCTGGATGAGCCCCTCAGGGTGAGGGAGGTCACAGCAGACCCCCTGGAGAAGCCGCTGGAGCACCTGGTGCCGCCTTCCGGGCCAGCGACCTCTCCTATGTCACCAGCTTCCTGTGCACCTACCGAGCCTTCACTCCCGCCCAGCAGGTCCTGGAGCTGCTGTTCAAGAGGTAAGCGCCTCACCCCTCCCTGGCACAGCGGCTCCCCACCCACCCACCTGCTGTGTGTCTTGGGAATGTCACTTTGCCTCTCTGAGCCTGAGTTTGTTCACATGAAAGCTGGGCTACCAAGAGGCCCGACCTCATAGGGTTGTCAGGACCGTCAGATAAGTGTGGACCGTGCGGCCCCGTGCCTGGCTTTGTGAAAAGGGCTGCTGAGGGATGGGATGGTTTTCATCAAGATTTTCTTCCCTGCTCCCCGCCCCCCATGAAGAAGCTCTCTGCTTCCAGCCCTTGGACAGAGGCATTTTCCAATTTGTAAAGGAAGCTCAGGATCCTATCTCAGGGTCCCCTCCTGGGATTAGCCAGAGCAGGGATCACTGGGGGCTGGCAGAGGGCCCCAGGCCACTCAGGTATCTGTAAGGTGCTGGTTGGGGTTCATTCATTCAGCAAATCTGTATCCAGCACCTACTGTGTGCAGCGCGGCCAGGCCAGAGCAATGAACAGAGCACGCGCGGCCCTGCCTGCCCTCCTGCAGTTCCCTTTGGAGGGGGGTTCAGGGTGGGGGTGGAGGGCCAAGAGTGGGGTGGGGGGCCCAGAGTTGGGGGGTGACCCAGAGTGGGGGTGGGGGCAGACAGGAGTGAGTCGGGCTCCCCCAGGAAGGGAGAGGTGGTCACCGTGGACAGAGGGCTCCCTCCAGCCGAGACTGCCCGCCCCCCCTGCTGACCAGGCCTTGGCGTCCAGATGGGCGGGGCGAGCCTGGAAGCCCGGTGCCAGGGGGTGCCAGGGGAGGGCTGAGAAGAAGGAAAGGCCAGGCCCTGACTCTGCTGCCCGCCTGCCCGCCCCCAGTGCCATCTCCTCCATCCTGGGCACCCAGCTGGGCCAGTACTCAGAGGACTTCTGTCAGCCCCCCGACTTCCCCTGCCTCAGGCAGCTGGTGGCCTACGTGCAGCTCAACATGCCTGGCTCCTGGCCCAGCTGGAGCACGCGGACCTCGGCGAGGCAGAGCCGGAGGGTGAGGAGGGCTGGGTGGGCGCTGGACTCGGGGAACCCCCATGGCAGAGCCAGAGGGTGAGGAGGTCGGGATGGGCGCTGGACTCAGGGGGGCACCCCCACGGCAGCTGTTGGACGTGGAGCAGAGACTGGCCTCAGACCACCTGTGTGGGGACCACCATCGGGGACGACATCGTGTTGTGTGTGGGTTTGGGGACCGAGGCTTCTCCGGAAACCTGTGGGGTGTGGTCCTGTCTTTGGAAAGGCAGGCGTGTGGATGGTCTCTTCTCCTCTGCAGGTCCAGCGTCACTTCCAGAAGCAGAGGTGGCTGCAGCCCCCGTCTGTCGGAGGAGCCAGGTGCCAGGGCAGAGAGGTCCAGGCGGCCCCAGGGCCTGCGTCCGCCTTCAGCTCGAGCGCTCCCCCTACCGGCGGCTCCAGAGCGGCGCTGACACCAGCGCGGGTTCCATTAGCACCTCCGGAGCGAGAGGCGGAGGCCGCTCAGGTCCTCCCCTGGACCCCCCCCCCGCGGGGCCAGCTCCCGGCCCACACCTTCCACCTGCTTCCCAAACAGGACTTCCCCCCTCCCCGTGATGGGGCTTTTTGTCTTCAGTTCAGTTCAGTGGCTCAGTCGTGTCCGACTCTTTGCAACCCCGTGGACTGCAGCACGCCAGGCCTCCCTGTCCATCACCAACTCCCGGAGTTCACCCAAACTCATGTTAACTGAGTCGGTGATGCCATCCAACCATCTCATCCTCTGTCGTCCCCTTCTCCTCCCGCCTTCAATCTTTCCCAGCATCAGGGTCTTTTCCAGTGAGTCAGCTCTTCGAATCTTTTTGTCTTGGGGCTTCTTTTTTTTTCCGCTCTACACTCTTATATTTGATGATTTAGAATATTCAGATATAATAGTATTTCAGGCTTCATCATTTTGAATCGGACAATTCATGAGCATTAAGTACCTTCACAATGCTGTATGGCCGCCACTGCTCTCTCCGTGGAGAACGTTTCACCCCCTGAAAGGGAACCCTGTGCCCAAAGCACTCACTCCCCTTTCCTCCTCCCTCCAGCCCCGGGCCTTTCCTCCTCCCTCCAGCCCCGGGCCACACCTGATCTGTTTCTTTACCTATTCTAGACATTTCCTATCAATGGAATCATATAGTAAATGTCTTTTTGTGTCTTCCTGCATCTTTGAAGAAAGACTAATTTTTGTTTTCTGTCGTTATTTGAAAAAAATTTTTTTTGATCTGCAAGGGAAATCCCAGCTAGATTAAAGCACTATGAGTAAATTTGTGCATAATTTCAGGGTAGAGACCCCTGTACTGAGTGTGACACCAGAGTTAAAAGTCATAAGTAAAACAGCTGACCGTTCCTGTGGCAAAAACAAACCAAAAAAATGCAGAAAGTGGAAAGATAAGTCACACACTGGAACGGCATTCCTCACGCCTGTGCTATCTGCTTAGTCGCTCAGGCATGTCCAGCTCTTTGTGGCCTCATGGACCGTAGCCCACCAGGCTCCTCCGTCCACGGGATTCTCCAGGCAGGAAGAGTGGAGTGAGTTGCCATGACCTCCTCCAGGGGGATCGTCCCAACCCAGGGATCCAACCCAGGTCTCCCGCATTTCGGGCGGGTTCTTTACCATCTGAGCCACCAGGGAAGCCCCCTCATAGCCCAGGGAAACACCTCTGTGGTCCTGAAAACTCTGCAAAGTCTGTGTTTTTAAAGGAGACGAAGAACACACACATGCAACTCCAACAAGAGGCAACACACACGGTCAGTATACGTCAGAGACGCCCGACCTCCCCAAGAAGGACCCGAGAACGCAAACGCGGAGATAGCGGTGCCACCGTCACACTGGGATTCCAGTGACAAGCAGCCCTGGGGACAGTGTGCGGCCCAGCAGACCCCCTGGAGGGCAGTGCGGAAGGACACTCCTCTCTGGGAGAACCATGTGTGGGACCCCAGAGCTCCACAGATGCATCCCTTTGCCTGCAGAGCGACTCCTAGGACCTCACTCACAGGAATCCTCACGTGATGTGTGTGTCCATGTGCACATGTGTACCTGTGCACTTGGGGGTGTCAGGTGGGGAGGATCCCAAGGGCGTGTACCTGCAGAGCGACTCCTAGGACCTCACCCACAGGAATCCTTGCTTAGTTTTTCAGAGATGCATTGTCAAGAGTCTCCATCAATGCACTGGCTGAAATATCAGGGGACCGGAAACACTCATGTCTGTGGAAAGGGGATGGGATCCACCAGGCGTGGTCCTCATGGACGAGTAAATGCCCTGTAGCTGCTAAAGTGGGTGTCGGCAGGGAGATCCCAGGGTGGTCTTACCTGAGACTCACGTGGCCCAACCCTCTGCATCCAGGATCCCGGCTATAAGACCACACGGACATGACGTCAACAGGGAGACACAAACAGAGGTGAATGAATCTGTCTGTGAGAGGCAGAGATAGAAGGAGAGAGGCAGCTGAGAGATATGCGTCAAACCACTTCACCAGGGTCAACACTGAGTGTGATCAATGTCTAGTCTTCTCCTTTACTTGATATTTGTGTGTTTTAGAATGTGTATATTACTTTAACAATTCTAAAAAGATTGAAAACCATTCTAAAGTTATTCCTCTATCACTCCTCTGTGGAGTAATATTATTTAGTGCTTTTTCTGTTTGTTTTTGCAGAGCATAATACAGTCGTGATCACAGTGACACTGAGATTTACAACTAAGGAATTCCAGCGTTGTGGTCTTACTCTGCGGTGTTGGTTGCCAATTCTCCTCTTTCATTTCTGATTTTATTGATTCGAGCCCCCTCTCTTCTTCTTTAGTGTAGCTAATGTTCGTTTTGTTTAACTTTTGTTAAACGAATTTAAAGAACCAGCTGTTCGTTTCGCTGATCTTTTCTGTTGGGTTTTTATTTTCATTTCGTTTATTTTTCTCTCTGATCTTTATTGTTTTCTTCCTTCTACAAACTCTGGGCTTCATTTATTCTTCTCTTTCTCATTCCTTGACATGTCAAGTGTTTATCTGAGATTTCTCTTGTTTGCTGATGTAGACATTTATCACTATGAACTTCCCTCTTTAGAACTGCTTTTGCTGCAGCCCTAGTTTTTATTTCTAAAGTTGTTTTATTAAGAGGACAATAAATGTTTATCACAGTAAAATAGAGAATTATAAAGAGATTAAGAATCAAGGAAACCAAGTCCTTCTGCCTAGAAGGAGAGCTGTAACACAGCGTGTAACACGGGGTGTCTGGTTCCAGCCTGGCAGGAATTTTGGGGTGTGTGCTCTTCCAGAACCTGACTCCCCCAGGGCTGGACACTGGTCCATCGGTCCTCTCTCCTTTGTGTCCCCCGTGGCCCAGATCAGAATTTCTGGGGAGCCCCCTGCTTTGGGACTTGAGACCATTCCGATTTTTCACTTCCATCGTCCTGCGGAAAGGAACATCCTCGCCCACAAATTTTTGTTTACCCCGGATCCACAGAAGCGGAGTCTCTTTTTCCTAATGTAAAGGACTTCTTGTGTTGGCTGCAGTTTTCCATGGTGGCGGTGTCAACTTTGATCCCTGTTTAGGAAACCGAGGGTGCAGACTCTTAGGGGTGCAGACTCTTGGGGCTGAGACCTTAGGGAGGCAGGAGGGGGAGGAGCTAGGAATGGAGATGAGGAAGGCGCCTGAACTGGCCCAGCAGGAAGGCCTCGGCACCAACCACACCTGCCCCAGCCTGTTCTAGGCTCCACCCAGCCCTTTTCTCATTCTCTGCTCCCTACCCTGACCCCCTTCCAGTCCCAGCACCTCCTCAGGCCCCCAAGCAAGCCTCGCCCCCAACACACCCCTGCCCCACCCCCCAGGCTCCACCCCCATCTGTCTGTGAACTCCTTGGATCTATACTGCCAGAATGACTCTGACCACCCAGCGCCCTTGGAAAGGGAAATGCTACCTACCAAGTGCACAGAGACGGGTGGGTGGGGCACACTCCAGGGAGCTTAGGGCAGCTGGTTTGGTGGTTTGGGAAGGAAAGGAGGAAGCGAGGCTCGCCATCCCTCCCTCCCTCCCACCTCTGGCCCCCAACACAGGTAGGGGTAGAATTGTGCCATAAGCTGATGGAGAAACTGAAGTTGAAAGAGACTTGCCCCCTCTGTGCCCTACAGAGTGACAGAGCCAGATCTGAACCCAGTGCCTGTCAGACCCCACGGGACCCACCTGACATTAAAGCTGCATCCAGATGCTACAGGAGGGACCTCTGGGCTCTGACATTCCCTGAGCCATTGGTCCCGGTGCCCAGAGAGGAACCTCGTCCTCTGGTGGGGATAGGCTGGTCCAGGTACTGGGAGAGCCCACAGCGCCCAGGGCTGGTGGCCATTCCCCAGCCGTCATTCCCAGCCCCAGACAAAGAGATAAGCTTTGCCCCACACCCCTCTAGTTCAGAGAGGGCTGAGGCTGGGAGGGTGCAGCCCCCAGGGAAGCCAGGGCTCTGGAGCTCCAAGAGGCCACAGCCTGGGACAGTGGCTAGCGAAGTGCACAGAGTCCAAAGCCAGGGAGGCAGGGATCCTAGATCCAGCTCAGCCTCGTTCTAGCTGGTGACCTCAGGCAAAACTCTGAGACTCAGTTTTCCCATCTGTGAAATGGCCTGCCTGGTGGGTTATTGGGAGAATTACTCAAAAAATGACATGTGGATCTCTTGCCCAAAGCCTAGAATGTGTTCAGAGCCCCCTGCCAGGCTCACAGTGGTCCTGCAGGGGTCAGGGCCTGTGATGTCCCTCCTCAGGGGCACGTCCTGCGGTCCTGCCCCCAGGAATAGGCAGCATTATGTGAAGAAGGTCCAGGAGGTCAGCACAGCACAGGTGAAGGAGTTTTAGTGCTGAAGGACAGCTGGAAAGTCTCCATTCTCCTGACTCCCAGAACCAGCAAAGAATAAATCTAGAATTAACTGGAGATTTGTGACACATTTTTTTCTAACCAATAAGAGCATTTCAGCAAACATCTTCCAGGTCCCCCTAATTTTCCAAAGGGCCCTTTGACCCTCTGATTCCGAAATCTTTCTCTTTGGGAACCTCCGTTCCATCTTTGTCCCTGTCTCTTCTTCCACTTTTCAGGGCCTGCCCGCCACCCAGATTCCTTCCTCGGCCTTGTGTTTCTTTGGCCGGGTTTGGTTTCCACTCTGTAGCCACCTGGCACAGTGCTCTGCCTCGGTTTGCATTTTCAGGGGCTTCGACCCCTCTGGGGCCTCGGTGATGCAGGCCTTTTGTCCCCTTCTTACAGGTGAGGAAGCCCACCTGTCCGCTGCTCAAAGGCACAGTGTGGAGCAGAGTGAATGGGACTTGGGGGCAAGTTGTTTGCTTGCAAATGAGCCCAGGAAGCCTGGGGGAGGACAGGGGTAGAGGGCCTGGGGGAGGGAGCGCTGTGGTGGGCATCAGCTCAAACTAGTTGGGCAATCAGTTCCCAAAGGGACTGGCTCCATCCCCCACAGGTGGAGGGTTATCACCAGGATATTAACACTCCTCACTGCAGGCTGGCACTAGTTTACAGGACGCTCCCCGAGGCTGAGAGGAAGGACACAGGTGTTCCAGGCAGGCGCTGTCGGCCTCTCGGGGACCGGTTCCCCCAGCTACAGGTGCGTTCAGGTGGATTACTTGAGCACAACAGCAGCATCCCCACCCCAGGTTTCCCACATCCAAGCCCTCAAGCCTCTGCAGCAGGTTGCCACACCCGCCTCTGTTCTCAACCTGTTAAGTCCCGTTGTTGGTCCTGCTGTGGCCTGCTCGGCTTGCTGATTTCATTCTGTCCAGCCTGGGGGCGGGCACCACCACCGTGTGTAAACAAAGTTGCAAGGAGACCAAAGCTCAGGGAGGAAGGGACAGCTCCAAAGTCGCTCTGGGAGCGTGAGGATGGACGCCGCCCTGGTCCAGCCCCGCTCCCGCCGCCCCTGCCATGCAGACACACCGGGCACTTTGACAGCTGGAAACCCCAGCACAGTGTCTGCCTCCCCTCTGTCACACGGGGTCCTCCAGACACCTCCCCCCTCCTGCCAGGCCTTGAAGATCACATACAGGAGGCCAGGGCTGAAGATCTGGTCAGCCTAGGAAGACCCCAGCTTCCACAGGGGAAGAGGGCTTGCCCAAGAGCTGCTGGGGCCAGGCTGTGAAGTGACCCTAGAGCCTGCCTGGCTCAGAGAAGCTGGCTGGGGAAGATCACTGCCTGACGAGGCCCCGGGACAAAGGTTCATTGATCCTCCAGCTGCATTCATGTGGGCCCAGAGCTTGCGGGCAGACCTCCATCATCTGTACAAAAGCCTCTGAGCTGGGCACCATGGTTCCCCCTTGTTCTAAGTGGACACTGAGATGCTAAATCCCTCCCTGGCCTGTGAGTAGCAGCCCAGGGGTTAAAGCAGCCCTCGGGGCTCCCAGGGGGCACTAGTGGTAAAGAACCTGCCTGTCAAACCAAGAGACATAAGAGACGGAGTTTCAGTCTTTGGTTCGGGAAGATCCCCTGGAGAAGGGCATGGCCACGCACTCTAGTATTCCTGCCTGGAGAATCCCATGGACTGCCTGCCTGGTGGGCTACAGTCCACGGAGTCACCCAGAGTCACCCACAAATGAGATGACTTGGCATGCAGAGCAGGCGTGCATCCTCTGGTCCAAAGACACAAGCTTGCCCTCCCGTGCGTCTCCTTCCCCATGACTGGTTCGGCCTCCACCTCGGGGACACCCAAGCAAGGGTGTCAGAACCCTGGGACCTGGGATATCTGTTCCCTAGCCCAGCCCCATCTGGGGCACACTTCACATCTGAAGTCGTACACACACACACACATGTGTGTGCATGCACGCGCACACACACACAGTCCATGAAACACTGGCTCTTCCTCAAAGAGCTGCCCTCTGATGCTTTCTTTTCTTTTTTAAAAAAAATTTTTTAAACGTGGACTGTTTTTAAAGTCTCTATTGAATTTTTTACAATACTGCTTCTGTTTTATGTTTTGACTTTTTGGCCACAGGGCACAAGGAATCTTTTTTTAAATATTTTATTTATTTATTTGGCTGCACGGGGTCTAGTTGCAGCATGTGGGATCTAGTTCCTTGATCAGGGATTGAACCTGGGCCCCCCGCATTGGGAGTCTTAGCCACTGGCCCGAGAAAGTTCCAGCATGTGGGATCTCAGCCCCCTGACCAAGGGTCAAAGCCGTGTGCCCTGCACTGAGTGGCAAAGTCAACCATTGGACCACCAAGGAAGTCCCTATAACGTTTTCTATTTTACATAAAAGTCCCAGCTCTTCCAATTCGGCCACAGCCCCCCCGAGCAGTGGTGAGAACTGTGGGTGCCTGGGTGTGTTCCCACTGGCAGGACACCAGACCCTCCTGCCCACCCCTGCGGGTCCCCTACAGAGATGAACAGTGATGTATATGAGCAATTTATACATCTCGAGCCATTTCCTCTGGTTTCTAGAAGTAGATAAACCCAGTTGAAGGGGGGATGGGTCAATTCAGTTTAGTCACTCAGTCGTGTCCGACTCTTTGTGACCCCATGAACTGCAGTACGCCAGGCTTTCCTATCCATCACCAACTCCCGGAGCTTGCTCAAACTCACGTCCATTGAGTCAGTGATACCATGCAACCATCTCATCCTCTGTTGCCCACTTCTCCTCCTGCCTTCAATCTTTCCCAGCATCAGGGTCTTTTTCAGTGAATCAGTTCTTTGCATCAGGTGGCCGAAGCATTGGAGTTTCAGCTTCAGCATTGGTCCTTCCCATGAATATTCATTCACTCATTGGAAGGGTGAATATGAACATTGGAAGTGGGGAGGGGTGTCGGAGTCCTATTGCGGAGTCACCCGCCAGAAGGAGAGACCGACGTTTTATCTCCCCTCACCCTTTCACCCAGCTTCTCCCAGGCCAGCCCTGAGGCTGTCGTTGGGCTGGATTTATCCTCTACTAGAGGGAAGGGGGAAAGGGAAAACAGAGAATGCTGGTTTGGCTGTTGATGGAATGCTGGCCTGCGTGCCAGGGCCCCGGGGCTGATCTGCGCATCTGGCTCCCCGCAGGGACCAGCGCCCGGAAGGCACACCAGAGAACTTTGAAGACCTCTGAGTGAGACAAACCAGTCAGCTGGTCCCAGACCAAGTCCCAGCGAACCAGTTGTTTGCAGCTAAAAATGGAAGCGCAATCTTTCAGTCAGTAGTCACCAGCTCCCTGGCCTGTGCCAGGCCCCTGCAGACTCTGGGGAAACAAGCCCTGCCCTACAGGAACCTGTGACCCTCAAGGGAAAGCCCAGGGACCCAGGCAAATGCACCCACAAAGGATGCTGTGGCCGGTGCCACACGGATCCACGTTGGCAGCCTCAAACTGCATCATCGCGACCCTGACAAACCTATAGTTGCAGGGAAGAGAGTGGGGGCGAGAGAGGGTGGTCACATCTCAGTCCCTGGGAGAGCCAAGTGGCAGTTCTCGGCTTCTTGAAGGAAAGAATTCAAGAGCGAGCCATAGTAAAGTGAAACAAGGTTTATTCAAGGCAGAAACACACTTCATAGACAGAATGTGCGGCCTCTGGAGACGCACGAAAGGAAGCAGGACAGAGTCGTCAGTTTTTGACGGGGTGGGTGATTACACAGGCTAATGAGTGGGACGTGAGTTTGAGCAAGCTCAGGGAGCTGGTGGTGGACAGGGAGACATGGCATGCTGCAGTCCATGGGGAAGCAGTCTGACACTCCTGAGCAACTGAACTGAATGAGTGGGAGGAGTATTACAGCTGTTTTAGAAAGTGGAGAAGATTTTCAGAAATTGGGTCACTGCCCACTTTTTGACATTTATGGTCAAGCCTCCTCAGTTCAGCTCAGTTCAGTGGCTCAGTCGTGTCCGACTCTTTGCGACCCCATGGACTGTAGCACACCAGGCCTTCCTGTCCATCACCAACTCCCGGAGCTTACTCAAACTCATGTCCACTGAGTCGGTGATGCCATCCAACCATCTCATCCTCTGTCGTCCCCTTCTCCTGCCTTCAATCTTTCCCAAGATCAGGGTCATATTCAAGCCACTTGAGATATTATAATGAGCTGTATACTGAGACTTAAGATCAAGTGTGAGTTGAGTCTGCCATCATAGACCTAATTGATTCTAATCAATTTAGGTCGTGTCCTCAAACTATGTCATCCTTTCAAAGGTTGTGCCCTGTCCACTTCCTGTCTCACTATAACCTCTCTGAGCCACAGCTGTTATTTTGTCTCTGATGCTGTTTCTCGGCATAGATATCCCTTAACTTATGTTAGTCGCTCAGTCGTGTCTGACTCTTTGCAACCCCATGGACTGCAGCACGCCAGGCTTCCCTGTCCATCACCAACTCCCAAAGCTTGTTCAAATTCATCTCCATTGAGTCAGTGATGCCATCCAACCACCTCATCCTCTGTCGTCCCCTTTTCCTTCCACCTTCAATCTTTCCCAGCATCAGGGTCTTTTCCAATGAGTCAGTTCTTAGAATCAGGTGGACAAAGTTTTGGAGCTTCAGCTTCAGCATCAGTCCTTCCAATGAATATTCAAGACTGATTTCCTTTACGATTGACTGATCTCCTTGCAGTCCAAGGGACTCTCAAGAGTCTTCTCCAACACCACAGTTCAAAGGCAACAATTCTTCAGTGCTCAGCCTTCTTTATGGTCCAACTCTTTTGGCAAACTGACGTCTCTGCTTTTTAATACACTGTCGAGATTTGTCACCGCTTTTGTTCCAAGGTCTTTTAATTTCATGGCTGCAGTCACCATCTGCAGTCATTTTGGAGCCCAAGAAAATAAAATCTGTCACTGTTTCCATTTTTTCCCATCTATTTGCCATGAAGTGATAGCACTGGACGCCATGATCTTCCCTTTTTGAATATTGCATTTTAAGCCAGCCTTTCCACTCTCCTCTTTCATCCTGCTCAAGAGGCTCTTTAGTTCCTCTTCACTGTTTGCCACTAGAGTAGTATCATCTGCATATCTTGAGGCTGTTATTTTTCCCTAAAATCTTGATTCCAGCTCATGCTTCATCCAGCCCAGTATTTCTCATGATGTACTCTGCATATAAGTTAAATAAGCAGGGTGAATACACAGCCTTGACGTACTCCCTTCTCAGTTTTGAACCAGTCTGTTGTTCCATGTTCTAACTGTTGCTTCTTGACTTGCATACAGGTTTCTCAGGAGATAGGTAAGGTAGTCTGGTATTCCCATCTCTTCAAGAATTTTCCAGTCTGTTGTGATCCACACAGTCAAAGGCTTTAGCATAGTCAATGAAGCAGAAGTAGATGTTTTTCTGGAATTCCCTTGCTTTCTCTCTGATCCAGTGGATATTGGCAATTTGATCTCTGGTTCCTCTGCCTTTTCTAAATCCAGCTTGTACGTCTGGAAATTCTCAGTTCACTTACTGCTAAAGCCTTCCTTGCAGGATTTTGAACACTACCTTGTTAGCTTGTGAAATGTGCGCAATTGTATGGTAGTTTGAACATTTTTGGGGATTGGAATCAAAACTGTCCTTTTCTAGTCCGGTGGCCACTGCCGAGTTTTCCACATTTGCTGGCATACTGAATGCAGCAGTTTAACAGCAGCATCTAAAAGATGCATCTAAAAGATCCTAAAAGGATCTGAAATAGCTCAGTTGGAATTCCATCACCTCCACTAGCTTTGTCTGTCATAATGTTTCCAAAGGCGAACTTGACTTCACACTCCAGGATGTCTGGCTCTAAGTGAGTGACCACCATAGTGGTTATCCAGGTCATTAAAACTTTTTTTGTATAGTTCTTCTGTGTATTCTTGCCACGCCTTTTTAATCTCTTCCGCTTCTGCTAGGTCCTTACAGTTTCTGCCATTCATCATGCCTATCCTTGCCTGAAATGTTCCTTTGGTATCTCCAATTTTCTTGAAGAGAGCTCTAGTCTTTCCCATTCTATTGTTTTCCTCTATTTCTTTGCATTGTTTACTTAAGAAGGCTTTCGTATCTCTCTTTGCTATTCTCTTGAACTCTACATTCAGTTGGGTATATCTTTCCCTTTCTCCCTTGCCTTTCGCTAGAAAAGACATACCCAGCTGAATATAGAGGGGTACATTCCCTCCTTTTCTTCTTTTCTCAGTTATTTGTACAGCCACCTCAGACAAACCACATTGTCTTCTTGCATTTCTTTTTCTTTGCGATGGTTTTGGTCACCACCTGCTGCAGTGTTAGAACCTCTGTCCACAGTTGTTCAGGCACTCTGTCTACCAGATCTAATCCCTTGAATCTGTTCATCACTGGCCCTTGTTACGGCTCCCTTCTTTACAAACAGGGTGCCTTCCTTTCTGTCCCTCTGAATGCCCCCTCCCTCACCACCCCTCTGCCTTTGAGGTCCACTATCTCTGCCCTTGGCCTACCCTTGGAGATATCTAAGACAGTCCTCCTGGGGCTCCTGGACTCCCTAGGATGAACTAGGGTCAGTACAACCTCTGGAGGAAAGCATGGCTAATTCCGCTCAGAGAGGAGGTAGCGGCTCCGAGAGATTCCGAGAGCTGCTCACGGTCTCCAGGCCAGCATGCCAAGCTCAGGGCTCCTAAGCAAGAGTGATGATCCCAAGCCAGAAAGTAAGGACGACGTCCTTCTGGATTTCCCTTCCAGTGACTGTTTCAACGCTCTTCTAAAAACAATAAAGTTTTCTCCCCAAATCGGATCCCTGACTTCTCAAGCGCGCACCGGCCCCCCCATCTCGGAGTTCCCTGACCCACGCTCCTCTCACCTAAGATGGGTCTTCCGCCTTGGAGGCGTGGCCCACGTGGCACAGAGTGTAGAGCCCCCGGGGGACCTCTAGGGGACGGGGGCTGCAGCTGGTGGGCGGGTCGAGGCCGGGTGGGAGGAGCATCGGCCGGTGGGCGGGGCCCGAGGCTCCTTTCCCCGCCCCACTCGAGCAGGCCGGGGCCCGCCCGCCGGCTGCGTCCGGCTCCGCCAACCGCGCTACCTGAGGCGCCCCGGCCAGCCGCGTCCCTGATTTCCGGGCCCAGCTGCGCCCCTCCGTTCGTCCCCACCTCGGTCCGGCCTCAAGGGGTGAGTCTGCAGGCGGCAAGGACAGTCGCGCTCCGTCCGCCGCGCCACGGGTCTGGCTGGGGCCCGCAGTGGCCGGCGGAAGTGGAGGCGCTCGCGTGCGGGCCCCGGACTCCGGGGTGCAAGTCACCGGCTGGGGCGGCCGGAGTGCGGGCCGGGCTCTGCGTCGGCGGCGCGGCCCACGATCTAGCGGAGCCGACGCGTCAGGTGGAGCCTTTGGAGGAACCAGCGCCCCAAGCCCGGGTGGGGAAGCCGAGGTCCGCAGAGGGAGCGAGAGCGCCAGCGAGCTTGCCAGAGGCCACGGCGTGAGCGGGACCAAAGCCCCGAAGCTCCTGCCTGGGGATCTCGCTCTGACCTCGGGAGGACGCAGGGGGGTCCCGCGCTCCCTATGGCCCGGGCTGGGCCTAGCGCTTTCACAGCCCTCCCCTCGTGTCCCGAGCGGCGCGTACTGCGTCTTGTTCCCCGCACCAATCCCCGCCCCGCCTATAGCTGAGGAGGACCACCACCCCCGCCCCCACCACCAGGCTGTGAAGGACTCGGGAGGAGAGTGCCTTGCCCAAGGTTGGCGCCGAGCAGGTGAGAGGTGAAACGTGCTCCCAGGAGAGCTCTGCCTCCCGGAGGAACGCTCGCCTGCCTCCCCTGGCCCCCACCCCCGGCCAGGGAGATCGCCGCCCCCCATCTCTGCCCAGCAACCCTCTTCCGCAGGCCGTGTATGCCCCCGCAGTGCCGGCTTCGGGCTGGATTTCCCCCAGAATCCTTCTCCATGTGCTCTGGCCCTAGTCGCTAGGAAGCCCGGCTCATGGTGGAAGGTTTCAGGAGGGAGACCTGCGAGGCAAGGCAGAGGGGGCGGCCAGTCGCCTTTCCGGCCCAGTGCCTGTCCTAAGGCACAGCAGCAGGCTTTGGCTGAATCCTGAGCCTCTGTCCCCTGGAACTGCCAGATCTGGGCCTGGGGTCCAGCTGGACAGGGCAACGCCTGGACTCCACGTTCCCCTTGATGGTGGTGCCCAGGGGAGGGCAGAGCAGCAAAACAAAAAAAAAGAAGGGGAGGTCAGTGTCCTGTGGATAAGGAGCATCCCTTTGCAGGTGTTCCCCCACCCCGGAGACCCAGACTCTGAGCCTGACACCGCTGAGAGAGGTGGGCCGATTCACCAAGACCCACTTGGTCTCTGCAGGTGCCCAGGCTCAGATGCCACCCCCAGCGATGCACTGCCCGAGACTGGCCCTGGGCCTGGGATTCTGCCTGCTGCTGGGCATTGCCCTCTGCTCTCTGTGGTGAGCATGCCCCTTGCAGCCCTCTGTCCCTACCCCAGACTCCTTCCTCTCTCAGCATCTCAACCCCCAAACCTGGACCCCTTCCCAGGATTTCCAGGTCCCACCCTCCTCTCTAGGCACACCTGTCCCTCCCCCTAGCCTCAGTACGACTGAACCAGCCTGGCTTATGGGTTTTCCTTTGCCCTCACCTCCCGGCCTCTACACTTAACTCTCGCCTCTGCCTGGGCTATTTTCTAGCCGTGTTAATGAGGAACTCCTGTTCATGCTCCAGAATTCACCTCGTGTGTCCTTTCCGCAAAGCTCTGGGGGTTCCCCCACCCCACCAGTTCCTTGTGGGACTGGTGTCAAGAATATTCCTGCCCCAGGAATGAATGGCTGCATAGCTGTGTAATGACTCACTGCAGAAGGCCAGGAGGCTTTGTCCTCTGAGGTCAGCCAGACCCAAGGACTGATAGATGGAGGGCGGGGGGGGCGGGGGGGGGGGTGCACCACTAAGGACCTGCATTTCCACTAACATGCACCAACGTGACTTCTCAGCCTCAGCTTAAAAATCCAAGTCAACACATGTATTTCCTTCCCAGGGTGTATGTCGAGAACTGGCTGCTGGTCTCCTACATCCCTTATTATCTCCCCTGCCCAGAGATCTTGTAAGTATGGGGCAGGCAGAATTAGAGGCCCCTGGAATAGGGAAGATGGGAAGGCTTTTCAGGTCACTTTGTAGGTTCTTAGGTCCTAAACTCATGATTCTGAGCCATGAATGGGGAAGTTCCCTGTTTCTGTCTTCAGGTATCTTTGCAGTGCCCTCTCCACGGTGTGACTTTGAGCGTGTTGCATAGCTCAGAGCCTCACTTGGCGTATCTGTAAAACGGGATGATAGAGCTTGGGGTGTGATGATGCCTGTAAATATCCTGGTGCTGCACCTGGTAGGAGGTGCTCAGGAAAGAATGGTTTTAGGACTTGACCTTTTTGCTCAGTGTTGTGCTCTCTGTGAATTCGAAGGACAAATGCACACGTGGCCAGTCTCCCTCAGATAACAGATCTGACATTTGGACAGTTCAGAGTGACAGTTCAGTTCAGATGATTTGGGACAGTCTCAAGGTGGTGTTTGGTCCCGTGGTCTTCTGGTTTTCCTGACACCGAAAGGAAAGTTTAAAATCTGGATCATAGACTGCTAATGAACAGTAAGGTGTGTTTCACTATTATAAACAGAATGTGGTAAATTAGGCAGGACAACAGAAAAGGCAAAAGAAAACAAAACCCCTCCTGTGTCCAGTGGCCTGAATCACACTCTGACTCCATTGTCAGCTTGCTGATTGCTGCACTCTCTATTCAGATGGTTATGGAAGCAGAAAGTACGCTTGCTGTTGAAAGTAGTTGTGACCAGAATGTTTTTGCAGTTCTTATCTTATTTCCCCAGAATTGGCTTCAATTTTCAGCATCTGGTCACCGTCATTTTACTCCACCCAAGGGCTGGGCCCTAATTCTTAAACCGTCTCCTTTTTCCACCAGCAACTGTGGGGCGTTTAGGTTGTTTGTGGTTTACCAGCTTCTAAGTTAGTTCGTAATGAGCAACTCTGGATATAAAGTTTTCTTCGTCTTTTTTTTTAAATTAATTTATTTGCCTGTGCTGGTTCTTAGTGGCAGCACACAGGATCTCCCATCTTTGGCTCAGCGTGCACGATCTTTGGTTGTGGGTGGCACATAGGATCTAGCTCCCTGACCAGGGACTGAATCCCAGGTCCCTGCTTTGGGAGCATGGAGTATAAGCCGCTGGGCCACTCGGGAAGTCCCAGCTTTTTACATCTTAGAAATCCTTTTATTTGGTACGTTCCTGGGCCAAAGGATATGGCCAGGGTCTTCATCCATCTCATCAGGCTGCTCTCCAGGCTGCCTGTTTAGTCGCTTCAGCTGCGTCTGACTCTTCGTGCCCCCGTGGACTGCAGCCTGCCAGGCTCCTCTGCCTATGGGATTTCCCAGGCAAGAATACTAGAGTGGGTTGCCATTTCCTTCTCCAGGGGATCTTCCTGACCCTGAGTCAGAGTGATTCAGGCCAATAGGACACGAGGGTTTTTGTTTGGACCCAGGGATCCAACCTGCATCTCTTGCGTCTCCTGCGTTGGCAGGCGGGTTCTTTACCACTAACACGACCTGACACCACCTGGAAGCTCTCCAGGGGGACCATGGCAAACACACAGATACACCTCCCCACCCTCCCCCACCCCCAGCAGCTGCAGTGCACCTGGGGCTGCAAGTATTAGGTGTCATGAAGAACAAAAACCAAACCACCTTGCTGATTTGAGAGATGGGAAATGTGCTGTGGTTTGAATTTCACTTCTTTGAGAGTTTTTAAACAATTATTTGCAGTCTATCTTCAGGTTCTGAGTTTTTTAAACAGGTTACAGGTGGAGGTTTTTTGTTAGTTTTAAATGGTCACACCTTCCTCTCTGTTCATTTGGATTTCTTCTTTCAATGTTATTACCTTCAGAGGTCTGGAAACGTGAAGTTCCTTTTTTTATTTTGGCTCTGGCTCATCTGTGCTTTGGTGTTCTTATGTCTAACTCTTTAATGTGGCCAGAGCGGAGCGTGTCGGGGCTGGTGAGGCGAAGGGAGACACCATTGGCCAGGGAAGTGTGGGACGAGGGCCCCTTTCCTCTTCTCATTTCTGACCAACTTCTCAGAGTCCCGTCACTTTCTGAGCAGGACCTGAAATGTGCTTGTTTGTGTGAAACTAAGGCAGAGGACCAAATTGATGGGTCAACTTTAAAAAATATATCTTCCAGAGTATAGGCTAATCACTATAGGACAAATACTGTAGGGTTTCATTTATAAGAGGTCTCTAGTATAGAGAAATGGAACTTCGTGATGGTTCAGTGGTTGAGACTTCATACTCCCAATGCAGGGGGCACAGGTTCGATTCCAAGTCGGGGAACTAAGATCCTGCATGCCACATGGTGTGGCCAAAATGAATAGAGATCTTATTGAAAAAAAAAAAAAGATTTTTTTTACAGAGACGGAAGTAAGCATAATAGTTACCAAGGGTTGGGAGAAGGGATGGAGAGGCAGTATCTCAGGGAGACAGTTTCAGTTTGGGGACAATGAACAAGTTCTAGAGATGGGTGGAGGTGATGTTTGCACAGCAACAAGAGTCTACCTAATACCCTGGAACTCTATGCTTTCAAATGGTTAAGGTGTTAAATCTTAGTCTTGTATATCTTACCACACACACAAAGCGTTGACGGAAAGCACCAGGACAGCTCCAGGAAGCTTAAGCCAGCCCACCATGGGTGATAGAATGAACGGCAGGCACCCTCCTCAGGTGGTCTGAGCCTCACAGGCAACCTCAGGCCTCTGCTGGAACCGGCTCTGACTGGCTCCCTGGGTCAGAGCAGCAGGCCTTTCCCGTCTCCAGGCCTCACTTCCGCCCTGCAGAGTGACCCTGTTATTGTCCCCACTTTAAGGGAGAGGGGACAAAACCCCAAGGAGTGGGATGTCCAGCCCTGGGTCTCTCCATCTGGAGGGGCCTCACCTGCAGCCTCGTCTGTCTGAGCTCCCGGGCTAGAAAGAGGCAGAACCGGGCTCACTTTGCAGCTTCTCAAATCTTCTCCACTGTGCCCAGGCTCTTCCAGAGCCAAAAAAGACGGTGGGGACAAATGGCACCGGGTTGAATCACCGCCCTGCCACACGGGGACCCTGGGTGGATGGCCTCTGTAGGAGCCCAGCCCCCGGAGAGCGGGCAGAGCCATGGAGGAGGGGCCAGGGAGCCTGGGGGAGGGGGTGCCCGGCCCATGGGGGTGTTTTGTCCCCGCTTCATCCATCCCTGCTGAGCATCTCTACTAATGACACCGATGGCCCTGTCTCACCTCTCCCACCAGCAACATGAAGCTTCAGTACAAGGAGGAGCCGTCCCAGCCTGTGGCACAGTAAGCAGCCTGTCCTTTCGCCCTCTGTGGCCCCAGGGCAGGGGGCTGCCATCCCTTTAACCACTCGCCCTTCTTGGTTGCAGGTCACAGTACCCTCAGCCCAAGCTGCTGGAGCAAAAGTAGGTGTTGATTAGGGCCTGGGTGCAGGATAGAGAGATTCGAGGGGGTGGGGGTCGGGGGCAAAGCCCTGATTTAGAAGCTGGGGTGCTGGAGGGGTCAGCGACCTCGGGGTCCGGGCACTCGGGGGCCTGGGCTCCAGTCCAGCTCTGTCACCAGCTCTGTAATCTTGGGTGGGTAACCCAACACTTCTGAGCTGCTTCTGTACAGGTGGATGGTTAGTGATACCCACTCGACAGGGCAGAGGACCAGATGAAATGAGGTTGGCAAAATGCAGAGCCGCGATTCCTGGGCAGCCCCAGTGGCTAGGACTCTGTGCTTTCACTGCCAAGGACCCTGACTCGCTCCCTGGTCAGGGAACTAAGATCCTGCAAGCCAGGCGACGCAGCCAAAATCAAACAAACCAAAACCAGTGCAGAGCACCGTGCCCTCAGTGCTCGGTCCGTTATTAATGACGAGAATGATAACCCCCATCTCCGAGGCCCGTAGCAGACCCCAGAAATGCCAGGCTCCTCTAGACACTGGACGTGCGGTAACTCCTGGTCCTCTTGCTCTCGCTGGGAAGGAGCTATTGTCATCCCCACTTGAGGATACGGTGGCCCAGAGACAGGGATGAAGCTGCCCAGGGTCACACAGCGTGGGAGGCAGGACCAAGATGAGACGGAGGCTTTCCCCAGGGGAGGGTCTCAGCCCCCTCGGCCTCCTCTTCTGCCAGGCCCACAGAGCTACTGACACTCACACCCTGGCTGGCACCCATCGTCTCCGAGGGAACCTTTAACGCCGAGCTTCTGCATCACATCTACCAGCCACTGAACCTGACCATCGGGCTTACGGCGTTTGCCGTGGGAAAGTGAGTAGGTGGCTGGGCTGGGGGTAGGGGTGGGAGTGGGGTCTGGGGAGAGACAGGACCCTGCCCAGGCACCAGGGAGGCTGTGCCAGGTGGGAAGCGACAGAGCAGAGTGTGATGGTGGGAGAGGGCTTCCTGGAGGAAGGAGGTGGTCTGGGCCTGGCATGCAAGCAGGGAGGGGAGGCAGCCCAGTGAGGGAGCACCAGGAGCCTTTGTCAGGAGACGCCTTGCTGCCTCACCCCGTCTGTTTCCCCTGAACCGTCCAGGCAGGTGTAAAGGAATGGCAAGCCCCCAGAAATGGAGGGTCCACGGTCAGGCCACAGGCAGGTCAAGAGAGAGCTGGCCCTGCCCTGGGGACCCTCTCTCCTCCGCCCCTAGGCCTGCCTGCTCTCTGGACGCCCCCTGTTTTCCCCCCTCCTCCCTTACCCACCTGGCCTTTCCTTTCTGGGACTCCTGAGAGAGGGACCCCTGAGAGAGGGACCCCAATGCAGGGGTGGCCAATGACTAAAGCTGATAGATGGCCCACCTGGAGTCACGGGGCTCCCTCTCCCCCAGACCAGTCAGCACCCAGCACCACTCACTTCCCCTTGATGGGCAGCCACTTTCTCGGCTACTTTTTTCTCTCTGAGCCTCAGTGTCCTTGTCTGTAAAGCGGGGAGTTTGTGAGGCCAGGAGGTAATCCCTTAGAACATTACCTGGCACTTGTAAGTGCTCAGAAAAAGTCAGGGCGTGCAGCCTGTGAATATCATCAAGATATCATTAGGACGGTCCCTAGAGGTTGGTACTGTGATCAAGGGAAGTTGACACATGAGGGGCAGACCAGGTATGACTTCTTGAGACGGGAAGCTGGGTGGGCGGGGTGCGCCCTGCGGAGGCCGTGGTACATGACGGGTCCTCTCCAGCAGGTACACCCACTTCGTCCAGCACTTCCTGGAGTCGGCCGAGCGGTTCTTCATGCAGGGCTACCGCGTGCACTACTACATTTTCACTCACGACCCCCAGGCCATTCCTCGGGTCCCACTGGGCCCCGGCCGCCACCTCAGCGTCATCCCAGTCCCTGGGCCCTCCCAGTGGGAGGAGGCCTCCATGCGCCGGATGGAGGCCATCAGCGTGCACATTGCCACGAGGGCGCACCGGGAGGTGGACTACCTCTTCTGCCTGGATGTGGACATGGCATTCCGGAACCCGTGGGGCCCCGAGACCTTGGGGGACCTTGTGGCTGCCATCCACCCGGGCTACTTCACCGTCCCCCGCCACCAGTTCCCCTACGAACGCCGGCCTGTCTCCACCGCCTTCGTGGCAGACGGCGAGGGGGACTTCTACTATGGCGGGGCAGTCTTCGGAGGGCGGGTGGCCAGGGTGTACGAGTTCACCAGGGGCTGCCACATGGGCATCCTGGCAGACAAGGCCAACGGCATCATGGCAGCCTGGCAGGAGGAGAGCCACCTGAACCGCCGCTTCCTCTCGCACAAGCCCTCCAAGGTGCTGTCCCCTGAGTACCTCTGGGATGACAGGAAGCCCCAGCCCCCCAGCCTGAAGCTGATCCGCTTCTCCACCCTGAACAAGGACACTGCCTGGCTGCGGAGCTGACAGCAGAGGCGGGGCTGCCGTGGACGGGGGAACCCCAGCGAGCACCCAGCTCACCAGAGCCTCCGGGCACCAGGGCCTCACTCCTCAAGCCTTAGGTGGGACCAGCCCTGTGCCTTCTAACCTCCGCCTCTGCTGGTGGAATCCAGCGGGAAGACGGGCCTGGAAAGGCCTCTGTCCACTGTGAAGAGTGGTGTCCACGTGGAGGAGAATGCAAAGATCACACTGTCCGAGGCCCAAGAAGGGGAGGCCAGAGGTGGAAGAAGATGGGGCCTCTGCCAGCCTACGAGCCTTCAGGGCAGCCCCACCGAGCGCCCCAAATCCCCTCTCTGCCACCGGCCCATTCGTTGCCTGCTGCCCTTGAAGCTGCGCTTTCTAACACTCATAGGAAAGGCATCCCCACCCCCCTTTTCTCTGGCTGCAGGGGCCCCTGCTGTGTCCCCGCCAGTTCTTCACTCAGGACCCAGAGGAAGCCTTCTAGGCCCTCTGGTTTCCTGTCCTTGCCTCACTCAAGATGGACGGTCCCCGGCACCAAGCACCTCTTCTGTAAGAGGGTTTGGGCAGCGTTTAATAAAAGTAGCGTGTGCTAGGCCCTAACCGGGCTTTCTTCACCTGCATCTCTGAGCATCCGGGCTGCCAGGCCCCTAGGGATATAGGCAGCCTGGATTGCAAGTACAGTCAGCGTGGGTGGGAGGGTAGGGTACAGGTTTCTAGAAAGCCTGGGCTGCTGCTGGCCACTGCAACAGGCAGGGTTTCATCCCAGTTCTCCTGGGAGATGGGTGAAGTGAAAACATCACCGGCTATGCAGCTCTCCTGAGTCAGGGGGAGCAGAGCCCCTGCCCCCCAGCTGGATGTCCTTTGGGCTCTTGGTCCCTAAGTGCAGAGCACGTGTGTCTGATGCTTCTGCTATCAACCTCAGCCTGGGGGACTCCTGGTGGACGCGGGGCACTAGGCCACAAGGCAGGCCTAGGAATAGAGGGGCTTCAGAGCCCTGTGGTGGTTGCATCTGCCTGGTGAGACAGAAGCGGTGGGCAGGGGGGCGGGGGGCCCAATATGCACTCCCCTGGGGGCAGCAGCATCCTTGCCACATAAGGTAGGGGGCAGGGGGTATGGTCTGTGGCCAAGTCATGAGGAGCAGGAACCCACCCACCTGGGTGCCTTGGGCAAAGCTGGGGCCAGCCCGAAGCTACTCTTCTGCAGCCGGCGCTTGGCTGGCAAGCCGGGACAGACCGCAGGCGCACGGACAGGCTGAGCGACCACGTGGGGAGATAGCCTGAGCCGGAGATGACGAGTCAGAAAGGCCCCGGGGTGCTCCCCGGGCAGAGGGCCCGTGTGTCCTCACCTTCCCAGGGTGCCCAGCCCTGCCCTGGGGAGTGTATGAAGCTGGCATTGTTGAAGGGGCAGGCCCTGCCTTCACCAAGCTTCTGTGCTGGAGCAGGGAGAAGGCCCTTGATGTGGAGATCAGAGGAGGAGGAGGTGGCCCTGAGCCTGGGCAGCATCGCAGGAGAGAAATGAACCCTTGCTCACTCCAGCCCAGCTCTGGGTCCAGCTGATGGGCCCTTCTCAGCCTCGGCCCAAGCCCCCAGGCACTATGGCTAGCCCAGACCACATCCCAGGCATGGCCCTCAGACACAGTTGAGTGAATGACTACCCAACTCCTAGACCTAAAACAGGGTCCAGGCTCCTTTCCCAGAGAGCTGAGGGCTTGGGGCCAGAGCTGCTCTGTGGGTGGGAAGAAGTACAGGGCCTGGCAGGAGTGGGAGGGGTGGCGGGAGACAGGCCTGACCCAGCAGAGAGAGGGGGAGTACAGAAATAGAAATCAACAGAATCACAAATGCAAAATGTCTGCGGTGTCCCCTGCAATGGAGCCCCTGAAACGTAAGCTTCCTGTCCCCTCATGACCAACTACCTCCTCCCCACGCCTTACAGTCCAACATCACTGCTCTGCCACAGGGCCAGGACCAGCATACCTTCGCTCATGCTGCCTACTGGTCAGGCCTCCCTGCCCAATCACCTGGCCCAATTCCAGGAATATATTCATGACATCACCTCCTCCAGGAAGCCTGCCTTGATTTGCTCCCCCTTCCAGAGTGAGTGCCTTTTGGTGTTCCCATAAATCCTCATCCCTATGTCATCAGTTACAATGTTCTGTCCACCTCCAACACTTTCCCAGTTCGTAAACCCCAAGAGGATACAGGTGGTGGTCAACCAGGTTTACCCCAGTACCTGAAACCCAGGAGGCATTTTTGAATGTTTGTTGAATGACTGCAAGAACGTGAGGCAGCTGAGAGAAATCGGGTTTTAGTCTGTCCTGGCACACATCGGGGGAGAAGGCGATGGCACCCCACTCCAGTACTCTTGCCTGGAAAATCCCATGGACGGAGGAGCCTGGTGGGCTGCAGTCCATGGGGTCTCGAAGAGTCGGACACGACTGAGTGACTTCCCTTTCACTTTTTACTTTCATGCATTGGAGAAGGAAATGGCAACCCACTCCAGTATTCTTGCCTGGAGAATCCCAGGGACGGAGGAGCCTGGTGGGCTGCCGTCTATGGGGTCACACAGAGTCGGACATGACTGAAGTGACTTAGCAGTAGCAGCAGCACACGTGGAATGCTCAGCAGGCCACTCCACCACCCTGAGGCCTGAGGTGATGATCAAATGGGACTATGGCTGGGAGCCCTCTGGGCACTACCTTCTGGGCAGGCACTTGGAGAAGAAGCCGGGCAATATGCCCAGCCCTGGGAAGAGGCAGACAACCACCACAGCCCCCTCTGTGCACAGGAGGAGCAGGCCCCATCCCTGGTGGCATTGCAGCGGTGCATGCTTGAGTGGTGGGGTGAATAACACTCTTGCTAAGCTCCTCCCGGCTGAGTGCTGCGGCTCTGACAAAATCACCGAGACCGTGTGAACTGCGGCTGCAGCCTGCGATGACCCCCACCAACCTGCGGTGACCCGCGACTTCTTACCCTGCACTCAGAGCCCTGTGCAGGCTGGTCCAGACACCCTCCCCACGGAGCACCCCTCACCTCCCCCACCCAGCCTCCCTGCAGCCGTGCTCCCTCAGGGAGCCCCCCCACCATGCCCTCCCCCTCACAGCCCCCTGCCTGCAGTGCCTCTCCCCACAGCCCCCCCATCCAGCATGGACTCACCTCCAAGGCCGGGCTGAGAGGCCACCTCCGCAGGCTCCTGTGAAAGCACAGCCGTTGGGATCAGAACGACCTGGGCTCGAACCCACGGTGGAGCCACCTCACGGTCCTGTGCTAGGCCAGCTCGTGTGGTGACTCTTAGGCCTCAGTCTCCTCCACTGAAAATGGGGTCAATAACTTTGCCCTAACTCAATGAAACCAAGCCATGCCCGCGGGGCAACCCAAGACGGGCGGGTCACAGTGGAGAGGTCTGACAGAATGTGGTCCACTGGAGAAGGGAATGGCAAACCAGTATTCTTGCCTTGAGAACCCCATGAACAGTACGAAAAGGCAAAATGATAGGATACTGAAGGAACTCCCCAGGTCGGTAGGTGCCCAATACGCTACTAGAGATCAGTGGAGAAATAACTCCAGAAAGAATGAAGAGATGGAGCCAAAGCAAAAACAATACCCAGCTGTGGATGTGACTGGTGATAGAAGCAAGGTCCGATGCTGTAAAGAGCAATATTGCATAGGAACCTGGAATGTCAGGTCCATGAATCAAGGGAAATTGGAAGTGGTCAAACGAGATGGTAAGGGTGAACGTCGACATTCTAGGAATCAGCGAACTAAAATGGACTGGCATGGGTGAATTTAACTCAGATGACCAGTACATCTACTACTGCAGGCAGGAATCCCTCAGAAGAAATGGAGTAGCCATCATGGTCAACAAAAGAGTCCAAAATGCAGTACTTGGATGCAATCTCAGAAACTACAGAATGATCTCTGTTCGTTTCCGAGGCAAACCATTCAATATCACGGTAATCCAAGTCTATGCCCCAACCAGTAACCCTGAAGAAGCTGAAGTTGAACGGTTCTATGAGACCTACAAGACCTTTTAGAACTAACACCCAAAAGAGATGTCTTTTTCATGATAGGGGACTGGCATGCAAAAGTAGGAAGTCAAGAAACACCTGGAGTAACAGGCAAATTTGGCCTTGGAACGCAGAATGAAGCAGGGCAAAGACTAATAGAGTTTTGCCAAGAAAATGCACTGGTCATAGCAAACACCCTCTTCCAACAACACAAGAGAAGACTCTACACATGAACTTCACCAGATGGTCAACACAAAATCAGATTGATTATATTCTTTGCAGCCAAAGATGGAGAAGCTCTATACAGTCAACAAAAACAAGACCAGGAGCTGACTGTGGCTCAGATCATGAACTCCTTATTGCCAAATTCAGACTTGAATTGAAGAAAGTAGGGAAAACTGCTAGACCATTCAGGTATGATCTAAATCAAATCCCTTATGATTCTAAAGTGGAAGTGAGAAATAGATTTAAGGGCCTAGATCTGATAGATAGAGTGCCTGATGAACTATGGACGGAGGTTCGTGACATTGTACAGGAGACAGGGATCAAGACCATCCCCATGGAAAAGAAATGCAAAAAAGCAAAATGGCTGTCTGGGGAGGCCTTACAAATAGCTGTGAAAAGAAGAGAGGCGAAAAGCAAAGGAGGAAAGGAAAGATATAAGCATCTCAATGCAGAGTTCCAAAGAATAGCAAGAAGAGATAAGAAAGCCTTCCTCAGCAATCAATGCAAAGAAATAGAGGAAAACAACAGAATGGGAAAAAGCCTCTTGATGAAAGTGAAAGAGGAGAGTGAAAAAGTTGGCTTAAAGCTCAACATTCAGAAAATGAAGATCATGGCATCCGGTCCCATCACTTCATGGGAAATAGATGGGGAAACAGTGGAAACAGTGTCAGACTTTATTTTGGGGGGCTCCAAAATCACTGCAGAAAATTAAAAGATGCTTACTCCTTGGAAGAAAAGTTATGACCAACTTAGATAGCATATTCAAAAGCAGAGGCATTACTTTGCCGACTAAGGTCCGTCTAGTCAAGGCTATGGTTTTTCCAGTGGTCATGTATGGATGTGAGAGCTGGACTGTGAAGAAGGCTGAGCACCGAAGAATTGGTGCTTTTGAACTGTGGTGTTAGAGAAGACTCTTGAGAGTCCCTTGGACTGCAAGGAGATCCAACCAGTCCATTCTGAAGGAGATCAGCCCTGGGATTTCTTTGGAAGGAATGATGCTGAAGCTGAAACTCCAGTACTTTAGCCACCTCATGAGAAGAGTTGACTCATTGGAAAAGACTGATGCTGGGAGGGATTGGGGGCAGGAGAAGGGGATGACAGAGGATGAGATGGCTGGATGGCATCACTGACTTGATGGACGTGAGTCTGAGTGAACTCCGGGAGTTGGTGATTGACAGAGAGGCCTGGCATGCTGCGATTCATGGGGTCGCAGAGTCGGATACGACTGAGCGACTGAACTGAACTGGACTGAACTCTGCCCTTGGGAAGGTGGGCTGGGGATTAAAGCAAGGAGAGGAAGACACCCAGAGGATTTGGGCGCAGGACGTGGCCTGACTGGGAGGGCCCAACCCAGGACAAGGCCTCTCTGATGGTCAGCGCCATGGGCTGAGCAAAGGTGAGGGGCAGTGATTCTGAGTCATCTGTTCACAGCTGGCCTTGCTCACTTACAGCTGAGTGACCTTGAGAGCTGAGGTCACTGTTCATAAATTAAAAGGGGCAAAATCCCTGAGCACCCAGGGGTATCCTTAGTCACACTAACGCCCCCTGACAGGCTTTCAGCCCAGGTGGGCCGCCCCCCTCCTCCCTGGGCTCCAGCCCCCCATTCGCCAACCAGGGCTGCAGCTGGAGAAAGGCTGGACCTCCTGTCTGGAAGTCCAGGAGACAGGGAGTCGGGGTGGGGGGAGCGTGATCTCCTTTTCCTACTCCTCCTCCAGGACTGCTGTCCCAGCCGTGTATCGAGCTGGCCCGGACACGAGGTGCAGGACAGAAGGATGCTGCTAAGTCACTTCAGTCGTGTCCGACTCTGTGCGACCCCATAGACGGCAGCCCACCAGGCTCCCCTGTCCCTGGGATTCTCCAGGCAAGAACACTGGAGTGGGTTGCCATTTCCTTCTCCAATGCATGAAAGTGAAAAATGAAAGGGAAGTCGCTCAGTCGTGTCCGACTCTTCTTGACCCCATGGACTGCAGCCCACCAGGCTCCTCCGTCCATGGGATTTTCCAGGCAAGAGTACTGGAGTGGGGTGCCATTTCCTTCTCCAATGCATGAAAGTGAAAAATGAAAGGGAAGTCGCTCAGTCGTGTCCGACTCTTCTTGACCCCATGGACTGCAGCCCACCAGGCTCCTCCGTCCATGGGATTTTCCAGGCAAGAGTACTGGAGTGGGGTGCCATCGCCTCCTCCGGGGACAGAAGGAAGGGGGTGCACAATCCGTGACTCCCACATCTCCAGGCCTACACGACCACCGGCCCAGCACCCACGCCCGGTGGGGTTAGGGGTGGCCCGAAGCGCTAGGGGGCACAGGAGGAATGCAGCAAGCGGCGGGGGCTGGGGGACGCGCCGGGTTCACACCGCGCGGTCAGCCCTCGGGGCGCGGCGCGCGAGCCCGCGGCCAGGCGGGGCTCCGGTGCACGCGCCGCCCGCGGGCCCGCGCAGGCCCTGGCTGTGCGCGCGCGCGCGCGGCCGCAGGCTCGCGGCCCGCCTGCCTCCGCTGGTGTCCACCCCCACGGTCCTCCCGCTGGAGGGAGGCCGCTGCGCGCGGCGGGGCCCGCCCCTCACACCTGCGGCGGGCGCGGGGCGGGACGAGCGGAGGCGGGGCCGCGGCGGGGCCCGCCCACCCGGCCGGAGCCCGGGAGCCGGGGCGCAACCGAGCGGTGCGGCCCGAGCGGCCGGTGGCGCGGCGCGGGCGCAGACAATGGGAGCGGCGCGGGCGCCGGCGCCGGCGGAGCCCTGGGCCCGGCGGGGACGGGAGGCCGCGCCATGAGCCCCGCAGCCGGGCGCCCCCCTGCGCCGCGCGCGGGCCGAGGCGAGCGGCCTCTGCTAGCCCGGGGCCCCACCCTGGGGCCGGCGATGTGCTGCCGGGGCTGAGAATGATGGTAGATTGCCAGGTGAGTGCCCCGCCCGGCCGCGATCGCCCTTCCAGTCGTCGCGGGTGGAGGGAGGACCGTCTGCCCCCCTACGCCGACTACCCCGCCCACACCGGACCCAGCCGGGAAGGAGAGTCCACGCAGAGCGCGCGCTTACGCAGTTCCATGTCCAGCCCCTCCTGGTACGATTGGGAAACTGAGGCCAGGAGAGGTACAGGGGCTGGCCTGGGGCCCACGCGGAGTCGCGTGGTGGGGGGGGGGGCAGACTCCAGAAGAGAAGGAAAGGTTCCAGCCTCCTAGTTCAGAGCTCAGCCACTCCCATGGAGTTTCCTTGGGGAAGGAGAGCCCCTGACGTCCTGGGGGGACCCTTGTCCATCCCCTCCCCCTCCCACGAGGGGCCCTGTCCTCTCGGCCTCCTGACATGCCCACAGACACACACAGTGACCTCACAGGTGGAGACCGTGGCATACATTCAGGGGAGCAGTGGACACGGAGATGACAAGGGGGGAAGAAGAAAGCTGTAGGAAGCAGCTCCACCAGGGGTCAGGACCATCCGGTCTCCTGGCAACAGGCTCAGGGCCCCAGGCTGAAGGACAGAGATGCCAGGGGCAGGTGGGCAGGTTCCTGGGAGTCGACCTGGGCAGGGAGCATCCCCAGAGCAGCCTGGAGATGACAGTTTCTGGGGTCCTGCATCCACTGCTCTGGGCACCTGGAGCCACGATGAGGTTCGCCCCTAGTGGAGAGGGAGCTACAGGAGAGAAGTCCTCGGTTTACTCCGCTGTAATTTAGGGTGCATGGCTGGGGTGATCGCGAGGGTTCTACAGCTTGTAGAAGAGTCTGTTGGCCTTGGTTCTCCATCCATGACCCACTGTGCTCCGAGTCCTTGGAAAATACTGTCTGTTCCCTTCAGGTCCTTCTGAACACGTGGCAGCCTGGAGGGCTGGGGACCTGGGTGGTGCAGAAGGAGGCAAAGCCCTGGATCACTCTTCCAGGGGCAAAGTGCCATCTCTGTTGGTACCTGGGGTTCCTTATTTGGAAGGGGGTGGAGTTAGTTACCCCCGGCTGGAATGAGGAGGCCTCCGGAGGGAGCTGGGCACCAGGACAGTGGAGGGAAACAGGGAGACAAGGGCAGCTTCTGAGGTCCTGCACAACACCCCTGGAGCCAGCCGGTCCGGCTCCTTTGCCCTGTGAGGGAGAGAGAGCCGCTGCCTTGACTACACCCAAACAAAGGTGTGTGTTTTGTTTTCTGGCTTTTCCCTGTCTGGGGCTGCAGTGCTGGGGCTGATCACGAGGGGGCGGGCTGTGCCCACAGTGCTCAGTGGTGGCGACTGGAGCAGGGAAGGGACCCCGGGGAGTCCAGCTGCCTCCCACCCAACAGGCAGCTTTTATTACTAGACTCCACGTCCGCAATATGAGCAGCCCAGAGGCAGGAGGGGGCTCTGAGATCCTCTGTCGATTCAGTGACTGTGCCCCGGGCATTCACCCAGGAGCTTACGGCTCAGAGGGCAGATGGACAAAAAGCAGGAAAGTGAATCCATGGGCGAGAGAACAGCATGTGCTCCTGGGAAATGAGTCAGGGTCCCAGAAGGAGGGTCAAGAACCCCTGTGGGGGGTGGTGTCTAAAAGGCCACCATGGTGACACTGATGCCTTGACCAGAAGGACAAGAGGCGCCAGCCTTGCGCACTCTGCGAGGAGTCTGGAAGAAGGTCAGAGATGCAGAGACTTGGAGACAGAAGACATGCTGGCCGGAGAGGAAGTGAGACGGGGGCCAGCGTGGCTGAGAGCTGTGGGCAGAGGGCAGAGAGGAGGGCAGGGCGAGAGGTGGAAGGGTATCCTGCGGTCTGTGCCATGTGACAGAATCCCCCTCCCTGGGCGCTTACAGGGATACACATCGACCATCTCACGATGTCTGGGACCAGGGGGCTGGGCTGGGGTCTCAGCCAGGGTGGGTCTGTCTGTGAAACCATTCATGGGTTATTGGTGGGATTCACCGAGGCAGTGGATGTGCAGAGAGGTATTCATTCTGGAAGGAGATGCCCTGTGTTCAGGGATGATTTGAGGAGGGGAATGTGATGCTGTATGTGAGGGTGATGCCTGGGTCTGGCATCTGTTGAGTGCCCTGGCTGCACTTGGCCGGGGTAGCCGAGAGATGGCTTGGCCCCAGGAGCCAGGTGTATTCGTTTACTGTGGCTGCGGTAACAAAGTACCATAAACCGTGTGGTTCAAAACAACAGAGATTTATAGTCTCTTGGTTCAGGAAGCCAGAAGTCCAAAATCAAGGTGTCGGCAGCACCAGGCCCTCTGAAGCCTCTAGAAGGGGGATCCTTCCTCGCCTCTGCCAGCCTCTGGTGGTTGTTGGCAATCCTTAATGTTCCTCGCCTTGTAAGCACACCCCTCCAAAGCCCGCTTCTGTCCTCACTTGGCGTCCTCGGTGTGTTTGTGTCCAGTCTTCAGTCTTGTCTTCTTATAAGGACACTGGCCATTTGATTAGGGCTCAGCCCACTCCTGAATGACCTCATTTTGATCACATCTGCAAAGGCCCTATTTCCAGAGAGAGACAAATATCATATATCACTTATATGTGAAATCTTAGAAAAGAAATGGTACAAATGAACTTATTTACAAAACACAAACAGAATCACCAATGTAGAAGACAAACTTACGGTTACCAAGGGTGGAGGCGGCAGGAGGGATAAATTGGGAGACTAGGGTTGACATATACACACAACCATACATAAGGTAGGTTATTAATAAGAACCCACTGCATAGCGCAGGGACCTCCACTCAGTACTCTGTAATGGCCTGTACAGGAAAAGAATCTAAAAAAGAGTGAATGTATGTATATGTGTGCTAAGTCCCTTCAGTCATGTCTGATGCTTTGTGACGCCAGGGACTACATAGCCCACCAGGCTCCTCTGTCCATGGGGTCCTCCAGGCAAGAAGACTGGAGTGGGTTGCCATGCCCTCCCCAGGGGATCTTCCTGACCCAGGGACCAAACCGCAGTCTCCTGCGTTGCAGGCGGATTCTTTACCACGGAGCCGCTGGGGAAGCCTGAATATGTGTATATGTATCAATATAAATTGTCACTTTGCTGTACAGTAAGTAGAAACTAACACAAAATTGTAAATCAACTATACTCCAATAAAAAAAATTTTTTTTTAAGTGCTTCTAAAAAATCCTATTTCTACATCAGGTCTTATTCACAGGTGCATGAGGTTAGGACTCCAACTTATATGTTGTGGGAACACAGGACAAGGGCACTGGAGTGATCCTACCCCCGAAGGCCAGGTTCCCACATGTCCGCAGGGCTGGGGGAGCGTTTGGGTCTGATCAGGTCTCTAGGATGTGGCCCCCGGCACAGGGCTGTGGGGTGTGAGTGGAGCCTGGGGGTGCCCAGTCAGGGACAGCCCAGCTCCCCGGCTTGGGGGCGTCCTGGCACAGCACCAGCAGGTGGCACCGTGCCCTGCTGGTGGCCACCCTCAGTGGCCACACGACAGAGACAAAGGTCTCACCTTGTAGTTGCGAGGAGACGACACGCTCAAAATTGTAAACAGACCAGGCCCGCAGTCATTTCAGGGGTGACGCACGGTGGAGGAAACCAAACAGGGCGGGGCCGCAGGGGAGTGACTGGGTGGCGACCTGGATGGGCAGCCAGTGAGCCCGGCCGGGGTCAGACCCACGTGGGTTGTCAGTTCTGCATTTTTCCTGCTTTACCTGAAAGCCGAGCCGGCTGTTCTCAGCTGCTCGCAGGGGCCCCTGCGGCTATGATTACCCTGGCGGTTTCCAGACAGTTCTCCCATTACTGCAGGGCCAGGGACCGTGTGTCCCAGATGTGGGGGGGGCGGGGGGAGAGGGACCCTGAAGGCAACCACGGAGATGGATGGGCATGCAGGTGGCGGCTGGAGAAGCCCCTTCCCCAGAGACCCTGCCCAAAGAAGAGGCGATGCTGCGTCGATTTTCCTGATGCCCACCTGGGGGGGTTCTGCCCCGTTGTACAAAGCTGAGCATTCTCCCTTTGGAGCTGCGAAGCAGGGGCTCTGGGCTCCCCGAGGGAGAGTGGGCATCGCCGGGCATCAGTGAGATGCAGCAAAGTGCCCCGCGTGGCCCTGGCCTGGGAAATGGAAGCCATCTCTTACTGCGGCTCTCAGATGCATCTGAATCTCACGAGGCCGGGGCCAACAGCCCTTGGCGGTGGGTCACTGACTGGTTCACACAGCAGATCCTTATCCATGGAGGCTCAGAGCTGAGCAATTGGCCTGCACGGAGCACCTTGGCTCCCATCCAAGGGGATAAGACCCTGTAGAGGAAGAACGCAGGGACAGGGGACAGGGCAAGTGATAAATCCATGGGGAAGGCGCTGGGCCGGGAGCCTGGGGACCTGGCTCTGCTGGCCACTCTGCCGTCAGGGGCACACTAGCCATGAGGCCAACCCTCCATGGAGTGACCCCACACCTCCATCCGTCGCAGGGCGTGTGCCTGCTAACGACAGCCAGCCCGTGGCACTTTCCCTCTGCCCACGCTTTGGCCACAATGTCTCGTTCTATCTGCAGGATGGCTCGTCTGCCATAGCCACTGATGGTTGGGGAAACTGAGGCCCTGGAAGTCCAAGGGGGCTCCCACAGCCAGCTAGTGGCAGGGCTGGTAGGGGCACGTCTCTGCGTGCAGACAAGCCTGGGAGGGGCTGGGCGTGGGTGCTGGGGCCAAATTCCTTCCAATTACAGTGGGCTCCCAACGGTCAGGGCAGGGCCGGCCCCAAGGTGGTGGTTAACAGCCAGAGCAGAGACATAAACAGAGCTAATGAACCCCTTTCGCCCTCTCCCCGCTATAATGAAGGCCTTGGACTCTGTGCTCTGCATTTTCTCAGGATTCTGGGTTTTTGAACCTCAAAGAATCTTCTCCTAGGGTCATGGCTGGGAGGTCTCCCTGGGCAGGGGGCGAATGAGGTTTGGGGAACTTGATGAATCCTCCTGGGGCAGCCAAGCCAGGGAGAGGGAGGTGGAGATAAGAGGGCATCCCCCTAAAAATGATAAGCCCCGGGAGAAAGAGTTCCCATGGCAACCTGGAGCAGTCGCTTGGCAACTGCAGGTCCCCAAAATACTTGCCTGCAGGAAGGCTCAGGGCCGGGGCTTTCCCATGGCCTGTGTGTGCACCTTAGCTACTCTTTGTGGCTGACCCACACCACCCTCTACTTCCACCCAGCAGCTTCACCCTCTGAGCTTTCTTGAGGGAAGCCCTAGCCTTCTCCACTCCCCATCACCCCAGCCTGCCAGCCAGCCATCTGGCATCAGGCCTGGCCCCCAGCAACGTCCATTTCCTGGAGACCTGCGTGACAGCTGATGGTAGCAGAATGTCATAAAATGCAGGGTCAGAGGGCACAGTGGATGGAGCCAGGCATCAGCCAGAGCTGGGGAGAGCACGGCGCCTTATGCTTTGTACCCCTTGCAACCTGAAACCATGAGCAAGCTAGCCTGGAGCAGGATGGCCAGGCAGGCTGTGGATGGAGGGGGGCAGTAGGTGGAGCCTCTGGAATAGGGGATTTCGGTTCTGGGCCAGTTTTGAGACTGGCTGTGTGACCCTGGCATGCCCCTTCTTGCTAGCCTCAGTTTCCCCATCTGTAGCCCCATCTACCCTTGTATCTCTGTGTTCACCATTCAGTGCGTCAATTGTGCCACTTATGGGGCCCTGGGGTGGGAGGGTGAGGGGCCAGGACCAGGCCAGCCACCGTTTCTTCTTCCTCTGCCCACCTGCATCCATCTCCATGCTCAAGGGGAGGCAGGCGGCCTTGTGGGGAAGGCCACTGGCTTTGGAGATGGACACCTGTGTCTGTACCCCAGCTCAGGGCTTAGCCTCGAGTGGCCTGGAACCGGCACTAACCCCTGGTGTGAGGACACGGGGGTGCCGTGGGGAGGGAAGACAATCCGGCCCTGTGGGCCTCCCATGGGACGCTTTACTTTGTAAGAGCTGATCCTATGTCCAACGGAGCCAAGCCCATGGATAAGGGCCGTGTCTGGCCAGGATGGAGCCCCTGACCCCAGGACAGAAGGCCGTGTTGGAATGGAGGGAGCCTGGTTGGGGCCAGGCCACCCAGGGGTTGGATTTGGGAGCTGGGCAGGGTGTGAGCCGCTCAGACATTCTCTGGGGAGGGCAGTGAGGGATGGGACTGCTGGTGACCGCCCCCCACCCCCATACACACAGGGGTTTCTGGGTGCCCGCAGGGAGCCAGCATCCTAGTCTGAGCAGGTCCATGCACTCTCTAAGTGACCTCTAGCCGTCACCATCTGTGCCCCCCTGGCCGCATCTGTCAAAGGCAGAGGGGGCGTGCCCACCGCCGGAGTTGGGGGAGGCTCCGGTGGTACCCGGTAATGTGCTGGGCGTGCGGGCTATGCGCGGGGTAGGGGGTCCTGACCGTCCTGGCCTTGACTGCCCAGCCCCACCCCCGGCCCTGTGGAGCGCCGCGGGAGGAGGGGGCGGGGCGAGGGCGGCGCAGACAATGGCCCGGGTCCCGGGGCGCCGGCGGCTGTGCCCGGAGCGGGGCGCGGGGGCGCGGCCGGCCTGGCGGCGAGAGCGGGCGGCGCTCCTCTGCCCGGGTTCATGCTGGTGGTCCCGCCGCCGGGCGCGCGGGCGGATGAGGTGAGCCACGGCCCAGCGGGCGGCCCGGGAGGAGGGGCAGGAGGGAACCACAGGGGACGCTGCCCACCTCCTGGGTTTTGCCCCCGGGCGGGAGCGCCGTTTACCGGATTGAAGCCGCTGGGCTCTCCTACTCACCCTGCCCCACTGCCCCCTCAGGGTAAGAGGCGGAGGGTCCCACCCCGGGGTCTGGGGGCACCCCAGATCCTCCCCCACTTTCTGGCTTGGGGATCCAGAACCGGTTGGCTTGGAGAAGGCACCGGGCCTCTTCTGGTACCACCAGTCAGTCCAGATGTGCCCACCTGACTGTTCGGAGCTGGGATGGGGAGGGGCAGTCCTCTGGCTAGTGAGTGGCCCTGAGCCCAAGAACTACCCCCCCCAACCCCCGCCATCCACCTCCTCCCCTCTTGGGAGTCTCCCCTGATCACCGGTCTTGTCCCAGGAGGCCCTTTCCCAGTAACTGTCCAGCTCAGAACTGGGAGAGTGAGAATGTGGTGGAGGGGAGGGGCAGAGGACGCTCTTTAAGCCCCAGGGCTGCCTGCGCCTGACTCCATTCCAGAGAGATTCTTGCTGGGGTCCACTCCCATCTGTCTGGGCTGTGGCAAAGGGTGGGGGAGCCCAGCCCGGACCATCCCCCTCGCCATCTATCAGGGAGGCCCTGACTCCCCCGGGCATTGGGAGGTGAGGCTGTCTAGAGGTCAGAAGGGAGAGAGAAGTCTGGGTTGGGGAAACTCAGGCCCTGGAAGGCTGCCTTCCCTGAGCAACGTCCCCAGGCAGGCGGGCTTCTAGGAACCTCCAGGCCCCTGTTTCCCGGAAAACCTGGCTGACCCGCTGCTCCAACTCCCCTGACCGGCCCTGCCTCCCATCTCCGCTCCCAGCTGCGTTCTCTGGAAAGCATTTTAGGGACAGGTTGGCAGACGGGGCCTTGCCCTTCTGCTTTTACCATCCCTCATGCGCCTCTCCTGCCTTGCTGCGTCCTCCAAGAGGAGGCAAGAACCAGGGAGACTGGCTAGGGTTTGCAGCATCCAGGCAGGTGGGTCCCTGCACTCTTAGGTGTCTTGGCAGTCTCACCTTGTGGACTCCTGGAGGTCAGAGTGTGTGAAGCCTCTGGCCCAGGCACAAGCAAGCCCCATACAGGCGCCGTGCATGTACGTGTTCACTCACTTCCGTCGAGTTCGACTCTTTGCGAACTTGGGGACTGTAGCCCACCAACTCCTCTGTCCATGGGATTCCCCAGGCAAGAATACTGGAGTGGGTTGCCATTTCTTCATCCAGGAGATCTTCCCAACCCAGGGATCGAACCCGCATCTCTTATGTCTCCTGCATTGGCAGGTGGGTTCTTTACCGCTAGCACCACCTGGGAAGCCCATAGGTGGCAGGAGATGTCTTTTCCCCTCCAGGAAGGCAGGTGGCCAGGTGGTCCATTGGCTGTGTGGACAAGCCATGACTGCCCTCGAGGAGCTGGAGGCAGGGCCCCAACTTGAATTCACCCCTGTGGGGAAACAGGGGGCCCGAGAAGTTGAGACAGTTGCCCAGGCCATATGGTGAGATGGCCTTCCTCCCTGAGGCTGGTGTTCCAGGCCTCTGACCTCCAGCACTCCACCACCCCACCCTATCATAAGGTATACTGACCAGGAGGTTGCCCTTTGATCTTCTAGTTACTGGGAGTTGAAGTTCAAGGGCGAGGCAGTCCACCTGGCCTGAGGTCCTGGCTGGCTCGGGAGCTGGCAGGTGGGCAGTGCCGGGTGTGGAAGGGCTGGACTGGCAGCAGATGATGGCAGTGCTCCAGGATTTCAAGAGCAGTTTCCTCCGCAGCCCATTGGGTCCAGGAAATCCCTGCACAGGGTCAGGCCTCCTTCCCCTCTCACTCACCCTGCCAGGAGTGGGCTTGGAGCGTCCCTGAGGAAGTGTGCTTTCCAGGCCTGGGGGCACAAGGTGGTGGCGTCTGCCAGTAGGGCGAGGGTCCTGGGCCTGGGTGTGCCGTCTTACACTTGTATACCTTGGGAGCCTCCCCGGCCTCTGAGTGAATATGTGACCATATGTCAACCCGGTGGTAGCTGAGCAAGCACATGTGTGAAAGGACATGTGCAGACACATGACAGGTGCCGGGGGAAGGGAGAGCGTGCATTGAGAAAGCGTGTGCACACGCATGCAGGCATCTTGCTTGTTCAAAGCACCAGGCCCGAGCCTTGGCCGTGAGGAGGCCTGAGTGTTCATGCCAGACCCCCCGGCCTCTCATCTTTAAACGGGCAGGCGAGCTTACCAGCTCACAGGGCTCTAAGGTGCTTGGCACACACCTGGCACATGCTGGTGTGCTCTCGCCCGGCAGTCGCACGGAGACCTGTCCAGCTCGTGGAGAGTCCCCCGGCAGGGGAGGCCACCTGGTGCCTTGATGCCCTCTCGCCAGTCCCAGGTATGAGCAGGCGGAGGTCGAGAGGGAAGGCCCTGGCGTCTTGCCTTCTGTGGGAGATACCAGGGAAGGAGCAAAGTCCAGGGCTGGGCAGAGGGACAGTGGGTGGCAGGAGGGTGGGACAGAGGCTGTGCAGCTCAGCCCCAGAACCTGGAAACCCAAGGCGTCTTCACCCTGCCACCCCCACAGCCGGCAGGAACTCCATTGCTGGAGAAGAAGTGTGGGGAAGAGGGCAACGGGCACCCCCCACCACCACCTGGCAGCCATCTGGAGCTCCAGGTCCTTTCCAGAGGCCGGGACAGCTTAAGAGGTCCCCTCTGAAAGGGCAGCCCTGGCCCCCCGCAGGCGGGCGGCGGGGTGGGTGGTGGCACCGGGCACGCAGTGTCCCTGGCACGGCGGGCAGCCTTCTCACCACAAGAGCCCGTTTGTCCTGCCTCCCCTGGCCCTGAAGCTCCCAAGTGACCAGGCTGAGCTGGGCACAGGGGCTTGACTGTGGGGCTCAGCTTCCTGCCCCACAGGCTTGGCTTCCCTTCGGGAAGGGGCTTCTTCATGGCCAGACCACTGTAAAGCAAACTCTTTGTAGCCGGTGAGCAGAGTTCCATTCCCCAAGAATCATTACTGAGCAGGGAATTCAGGAACGAGGAAAAAAATCTCCGGATTGAACCAGAGCTGAACTGACTGCCCACCTCCCCCAACTGATATCCCCAGGCAGGCGGGCTTCTGGGAACCTCCAGGCCCCTGTTTCCCGGAAAACCTGGCTGACCTGCTGCTCTGACTCCTCTGACCGGCCCTGCCTCCCATCTCCGCTCCCAGCTGTGTTCTCTGGAAAACATTTTAGTAACAGGTTGGCAGACAGGGACTTGCCCTTCTGCTTTACCGTCCATCATGTGCCTCTCCTGCCTTGCTGCCTCCTCCAGGAAGCTTTCCTGGTCATCTTCCCAGAACAAAGTAGGTGGCCCCAAACTGTTGAATATTTTCAAGTCCTGGAACTTGGAAGCTGGAGGAGCCACCTGGACCAGGGAGTGTTTGTTGAGAGCCCACAGTGTGCCAGGGGACCGTTCTAGGCATCGATATGTCAGGGGAACAGACTCCCTGCTCTCAAGGAGCTCACTCCCATTCCAATTTTTAAGAGAGGAAAGAACTAAAAAATGCTCAGAACACCAGTATCTTTTGTGCTCCTGTGATGGTGTGTGCATGCGTGTGTGAGTGACATAGTCATCCATCTACCGATCGACTGGGCCAGGCATCATTCCAGCCACTTGGGCATGAGGGGCGAACGGGGCAGATTGAGCTAGAGCCCAACTGAGTTGGGGGACACAAACCAATCCCACAGTGGATGGTTCTTTTATTGACATTTTATTAATGTTACTTTCTTAGCTCCTCCTTATTCAGAGTTGCAGCTCTCCAGTCCCATCGTTGTTCAGTCACTAGGTTGTGTCCGACTCTGCAACCCCATGGACGTTAACCTTCAGGCTCCTCTGCCCATGGGATTCTCCAGGCAAGAATACTGGAGTGCGTTGCCATTCCCTTCTCCAGGGGATCTTCCCAAGCCCGGGATTAAACCCCAGTCTCCTGCATTGGCAGATGGGTTCTTTACCGTCTGAGCCACTAGCGAAGAGCCCCAGCTAGATCCTGCTGGGCACGAAGCCAGTGGGAGCGGCTGGGGCAAGGCCCGGATTCTCAGATTCTTGGCTTCTTGGCAACCTGTGTGACTCAGTGGGCCAGCGGATGGGCAGCCGGAGCAGGGGAGCCCTGCGGGGCGGGTGAATCAGTAATCAGAGCAGCCGACCTTGGGGTTACTGTCCCGCCTGGGGCGGGGCCAAGCATCAGCTGCCAAAATAAGCACCGCCCCCTCTGCGGTCCTGGTGGCTCAGCTGGTAAAGAATCCGCCTGCAATACAGGAAACGGGAGACCCCGGTTCAATTCCTGGGTCAGGAAGATCCGCTGAAGGGATAGGCTGCTCACTCCAATATTCTGGCCTGGAGAATCCCATGGACTGTGTAGTTCATGGAGTCCCAGAGTCGGACTGAGCGACTTTCACTTTCCTCTGCCTTTCTTCCTAGGGCTCTGCCGTTCTGACAGGCCCTTACTTCTCCCCAGCCTGGAAGAGGGGACAGAGCCTCCCCGTTAAGGCATGTGACCTTTCATACAAGTCACTCTGAGGCTCTGGCCCCTGATGGTCCTCCTCTAAAGAGGAACCCGTGCCGGTGGAAATAAGAGCAGAATCATCCTCAGCTCTTAGAAAAAGCTGGGAGCAGTTTGGGAACACCAGCCTCAAAAGCCAGCCTGCTGTGTGGCTTTGGGTGAGTCTGCAGCTGTCTCTGAGCTTCTGGCCCCAAGCTGCTCACCTGCAAACCTGCCTCATACATTGTGACTGTTAAACGATACCCACACTGGCACATCAGTGAACAGCAGAGATGAGGGGGAGATGGGGTGGACCCCTGACTCCGGCTTAGAAGTTGGATGTGGGGGAGGCAGAGAAGGACATGAAGCTGGACGTCATACAAGGGACCAGCCATCCTCCCTGCTGACAGGGACCCAGCAGCGCCAAGCTGGACTTGTGCTGCCAGGAACAAATCCACTTTAACCCAGAACTGAACAGAGGAAAGCAGGCTGCCCTGGGGACCTGACAGGCCCAGGCATAGCCCTGGGCATGGCACTGACCCACTGTGTAGTCTCAGGCAACTTGTTTGCCTTCTCTGGGCCTCAACTGTCTCAGTTTTACAACAGAGTACAATTACAGTGGCTTCATCTGTTTCACAAACGCTGAGTGCAAAGGTGCTTTGTCCCACTGAGGAGCACCAGGGACAGGGCCAAGCTGGGTTCTGGGGTTTGGGCTGGGACTGGGGGGACGTCAGTAGCTGCTTCTGCCTGCAAGGCTTCTAAATGTGGGCGTTTGCCTTGGAGGGAACCCCCACCCCGGACCACAGCCCCTTTCCCGGTTTGGGGGGCTGAGTCAGTGGCGTGCATGTCTGCAGCGTCACCCCTACCTTGCAGAGCCAGGCCGGTGGTGACTGCCTGTTGAGTGACTTGATGATGTGCCTCGGGTTCCCAGAAACGAGAGGGAGGAGAACCGGGGCTGCCCCCAACCCCCAGCAGGACCCGGAGTCAAGTCAGGAGCCTGCAGGAAAGAGGAGTGAAAACCTGGCCCTGGGCCTCTGCTGGCTGCTTCCTGGACAGGATGTTGTGCTGAGCAAACAGCCTGAAGAGGAGTCACCACTCTGGCTCTGAGTCACAGCGCCTAGCGACAGCCCAGCAGTGTTTATAAACAGTGCGTTTCACACCGGGGCCTGCACCCCGCCCCCACCCCTGCCCTGAGCCTGGCGGGGATGCCCAGATGCAGGAGCCAGCAGGACCCTCTCCCTCCACCCTGGAATCCCTGCGCCCCCACAAGAGCAGAATTCAGCGCTCACGTCTGTGCGTACACGCGTGTCCACCCATGGGGTTTTGTCTGTCTGAGCTCCGTGTGTGGCTGGCCACGTGCCTTATTCTGGGGCCACCTGCATCGTGGGCAGAGCGCTAACGGCAAGTCACGTGCCCATGGTGTCCTGGGACAAGTGTGGGAGGCAGGTTAGCATCTCAGGGCTGGTGTGAATGTCCCCCGAAGCCGCGCCCACCCGGAGCTCCATGCACTGTAGGGGCACGGGGATGGAGGTGGAGAAAAGTGTTGGGCGGGCGGCCGGTGTTGCAAGTGGAGCACCCCTAACCGTCCCAGCCCCAGAGCCCTGGCCCTCCATGTCCGGTCTCCGTTCCAGGCTGTGACAGTGATGGGATGGGCCATGTGGTGACACAAGGCCGGCGGGGAACAAAGGCGCCTCTGCCGTCCTGCGACGCGGGTGGGAGGCGGGGTGGGCGGGCCCCGCCCCACGCCCCGCCCTGCACCAGGCCCCGCCTCTTCGGGGCTCCGGCCTTTCTTGCCTGCAGCTGGTCCTGTCCTGCCCCCTAGCCTGTGACTCAGGCCCTCGGCCTTCCGAGCGGCTCGGGGCCCACTGCTCTGCGGCAGCCCTGCCTGGGCCTGGCCTAGCTCGCAGAGGAATGGCCTAAATGGCTCCGAGGCCAGGTTGACCTGTGCAGAAGGTTGGGGTCATTGGAGAAGAGCGCTCAGGAGCCATGGGCGGTAGACGTGCCAATTGGCACGGAGCTTGATACCAGGGAAAACGCTCAATAAATGCCTGTCGAATCTAAGGCATGAACACACAGGCACACCTCACTGGGCAACCTGTTCCCTGTTGGTTCCTGTAACCCCACCCTCGCTTCCTCAAGGGCCTCTGGACGCTCTCCCCCTCACCCCCAAATGTGTCCACACAATTGGAAAGGCTTGTTGTTCCCCACACTGCCCACTGATCCCTGCCACGGGCACTGGGCCCGGGTCTCCTTTTTCACCCACTGTTCCAAAGGCTGGGGAGAGCTCACTGGTCCACGTCCAGGGCAGGCAAACCACATCAAGGGATGCCCAAGGTCATACGACCAGTCAACTGGCAACATGGCAGAGAGAGGCCAAGGGTGGGGTCCTCCCAGGGCCCCGCCCCCCACCCAGGGCTGTCCCCCACCTCACCCAGGTCCTGCTGGGGCCTGCCCGGGGCTTCTCCCCAACAAGACTGAGCACTCAGGGGAGCCCTGCTGTGCCAGCCTGTCCTCAGGAAGGTAGATCAGACCATGTCTGCCAGCCCTCTTGGCCTCACCTCTGTGGGACCAGGGCTGCCTTGCGGTGCCCAGTGCTTGCTTGCTGCTTTTAGGCAAACGTTTCCAAGTTATCCCCTGGGACCCGGTCGTAGGGCTGCATGCTGAGCACCCAACAGGCCTCAGAGTGTCCTCTGGAGCTTGCTCTTGGAGGCAGAGCCAGGCCGTGGCACCCCCGGTGCAGGGCTAATCTCCGCCAACATCCACGGAGTGTGTGTTGAGTGCCAGGCCCCGGGGCAGGCGCATGACCATGGGAAACGACCAGAGTGTCACCCAGAAACCAGGCCTGTGCTGAGTTCTTGTCGAATCCGGCAGTGTCCTTGTGCTCATTTGACAGATGAGGAAACCAAGGCCGCTAAGTCGCTGGCCCAGAGTCCCAGAGCTGCTAACAGAGAGCCCAGTCACCTCTGCTGTTTCTCAAAGGTCCAGATTAAGTGTCTGTGAGCAGAAGGGCCAAGGTGGCTGGGGAGAAGGAGCAGGGGGCCCAAGGGAGCTTGGGGCTGACTCAGAGGAGTCTGGAGGTGGGGACAGCGAGGACTCTGAATTCTTTTGTGGGTTGGACAGAAGCCTTTGGAGGAGTTTTAGTGTGGGAGACACGTACTGGGTGCAGGCATGAGGAAGGGTGTCGGTGGGGGGCAGGAAGGCTGCAGCCTCAGGGCCTACCTGGAACCCCCTGCCCCTCAGCCCACCCACCTCCAGATGCCCACCCACATCCCCTAGAGCAGGGGTCCCCAGCCTCCGGGCTGTGGACTAGCACCTCCTGTCAGATCAGCGGCGGCCTCAGGTTAGAAATAAAGTGCACAGTAAATGTAACATGCTTGAATCATCCCCAAACCATACCCCTCACCCCCAGTCCGTGGACAAACTGTCTTCCATGAAATCGGTCCCTTGTACCAAAAAGTTGGGGACCTCTGCCCTAGAGAACCCCCGCTGCAGAGCTCCCCCGTCCAGAGCGTCCTTCCATGAAGGAAATTCTCCTGCTCCAACGGTGTGGTTGGGGTATGTGAAACTGTAATTTGAAAACCTCTGTATACCACACCCCCTCCCATAACGGATCAGAAACAGTGAGGCTCAGAGAGAAGAGGAACGTGCCTGTCCCAGAGGAAAGCAGTGTCAGATGGGGGCAGGAACTAGGTCTCGGTTCCCCGGCTCTGAGCGGCTTCCTCTGCTGGGTCCCCTGCGCCCCCAAAGCCACCGGAAGAGGATGTGAAATGCTAGCTAGCTTGGAGAGGCAGGGCTTGGCGCCAGGCAGGCAGTCTGGGCCCCTGCCTCTCCTCCAGGAACTGGGGGCCTGATGTGCCTGTGGGCTGGCTCCGGAGCCCCGGTCCACCCCCCTCTCCTCTCGGCCCCCGCGATCCTGTGTGCCCAGCCGGCCGCCCACCAGGGCCCGAGAAGGGTAAGGAGGCAGCCCAGCCTTTGGGCCACACTGGTATCTTTAGCTGTGGGGATCTGGGCTCTGAACGCTGAGGCAGGGAAGGTACATATGTGGGCTCTGCAGAGGTGTGCACAGACACAGGACCCGGACTCTCCCTGTGACATCTTGGGCAAGTCCCTGCTCCCTGCGGCCTCAGTTTTTCCATTTGTCAAATGGGTATGTTGGACTCAACTCATCGGTTTCAGTGTCTGGTCTGTGGCAAAATGAGAGAAATGGAGACAAGGTCATGAGTTTGCCTAAAGCCAAATATATCCATTTAGTGACTGCCTGTTCTTTTTTGATCATATGCCCTCTTAGTTACTTTTGGGGGCTCTTTTCTGAAATGATGATAATGATGATGGTGACAGTTTTTTGGTTTTTTTTTAACTACCCTACTTGGCAAAATAAACAGTTGCTAACCCTAGGTTGGTCCCGGCCATTTAAAATTAAATCCCATGTCTAGGTGGCAGACGTGGAGGAGTTCTGAGGGTTGAGTGATGGGGAAGGCTTCCAAAATGAGACAGTGGCTTAAGAGGAAACAGAGGGGTTCAGGCAGGTCTCCTGTGCCCCACAGCACCCAGCTGGACTCACTCCTGGCTGGTGGCTGCACTGGCTGAGCTGTCTTGATCTCTGTGACTTGTCCCTGGGTGGTGATTTTTTTCTCCCAAGCAGGGGGAGTGAGGACAGGGCCTCAGGGTGTTGGGGACACAGCTGGGCCCTCCCCGCAAGACAGCAGATCTGAGCTGGAACTACTGGCCGGGCTTGGGACAGTCCACCCGCCCTTGGCTGGCCCTCAGCCTGGTAGGAGCAGGAATTCCTGGCCCTGCTTGTCACAGGAGCAGGTATGACAGCCACGCGGGTAACGCCAGGCCTAGGTACTCGGGAGCCTAACTCCACTGGGGCCAGCGGACGGGCAGGCAGACTGGCAGAGGGCCTCCCCGGGAGCCCATCCCAGGCCCACCTGCCTCCCTGTGATGGCCCGGCAAGCCAGGCCCGCCGAGCCCAGGGGCAGGAAGGGCTGGGTGTTCCTCGCCTGTGTCTCTGTGGTGACTGCCAGGAGGTGGGCCATCGCCCGCCACGCTGCCCTCCAGAGCCCCACATCTTGGCCGAAGACACCTCTGCCGGCACCCGCCACTGAGGTGAGTTTCCAGGGCGACAGGTGCTTCTAGGTTGTGGCCGGCGCCCTCGACTTCCTCCCCTCCCATCAGAACTGGTTGAAGGAGTTTGGCTGGAAATTGCCTGGAGAGGCTCCATCTCCCAATATGGATGTGAGTGAAGCGGCTGGGTGGGGGGCGGGCTGGGGAGGAGGCTTGCTTGCCACTGGTACCCGTGTATGCCCGCCCGGCTGGCCGCCTGGCCCCCTGCTCCCGCCTGGGCGGGGCGGCGTGGCTGGGGACTGTCTTCGCGGCCCCTGTTCGAGTGATCCTTCTCAGATCACAAAGCTCCTGTGTGCTGTTTTATCTCTGCTCCCCTGAGAGCCAAGTGGTGGTGGTATTGCTATTCTTGCTATTATCTCCATCCTCCTGATGGAGAAGCTGAGGCTCTGGGAGAGGGAACTGAAGCTAGGAAGGTGCAGAGCAGGGACCCGAATACAGACCTGGGCTCTGCATTTTAAGAGAGTTTCCCAAACCTGCAGGCCCCCTCCTCCGCCCTGGGTGCAGCAGTCTGCCGGTCAGTGTGGGCTTTTCAAGGGACGAGACCCTGCCTCTCTGATCTCTCTCTGTTCTCATGTGTTGGGCTCAGTTGCAAGTCTCAGTGGCCGTTTCCTCCTGTTTATGTCCTCTCCTTTTCCCTGCCACCCCATGCGGCATGCAGGATCTTAGTTCCCCGACCAGGGGTCAAACCCGTGCCCCCTGCATTGGGATCCAGGAGTCTTAACCACGGGAGTCCCTCCCCCTTCTGTTTCTCTTCCTCCCTCCCCTCCTGCACCCCCACCTTGCGCCCAGCACCTGTTGAACAGGTGGCCTTTAGGGGTGTTGGGCCCTGAGTGCTCTGGGAGTGGAGGACAGTTAGCAGAGTGGTCCTTGGTCTTACTCTGTAAGACCCTGGACGTCATGTATGCTCATCTTGAGTGCCCCCCACCCCCAGCATCCTGAAAGTCAGAGTCGGGGGGCCGTACCCACCCCTCTCCAGGGGAGGATGGGGAGCCAACTCATGGCTGGTCCAGAATGCTGGAATCCAAGTCCTGGGCCGTTGCCACAGATCCGGGCATTGACTCATCTTGTCCTGCTCACGCTGGGACAGCAAGGCCCTGTGAGGTCAGAGATTTGGGGTAATGATGTCAAACCCCTCCACCCCGGATGGTCTCCTGGTTGTTTGGAAGCTTCATGTCCTGCCTCCTGACCATCTCTGAGCTTGGCCTCCAGCCCCTGGGGACTCCTTGTTGCCCCGAGGAGGAGGCCGTCCCTGGAAGTTCCCAGGAACCAGAGGCGGAGGAGGTGGCCCGCTGTGCCAACAGCTCCCACACTCAGCCCAGGTGCATCACCTCCTGCCAAGGTGTGTGCTCACCTGCCCACAGAGGGCCACCCCAGGACCCAGGCAGCCAGGAATGGTGACATCAGGTCAGGGAAACGATTAAGGAGCCTGGCCAGGCCACGCCCCATCCGTGAACTCCCCAGATTCTAAATATAGATCAGAAAAGACAGACCAGGTGACCTCCACCCACTCAGTGAGAGATGAAAGGTTTTCCAGCAAGGCCTGACCTGAGTCTGGGTCAGTTCAGTTCAGTCGCACAGTCATGTCTGACTCTCTGTGACGCCATGGACTGCAGCACACCAGGCCTCCCTGTCCATCACCAACTCCCGAAGCTTGCTCAAACTGAGCCTGGGTCCCTGACTCCTGTCCCTCACTGGGTCACCAGCTCCCTCGGCACCGTGACCGAAGTTGGAGGAGGTGATGGCCAAGACCCTTGTCACCTGGATGTGGCCTTTAGCCAGTTCTTGCTCTGAGCCACCAGGTACCTGGAGTGGCACCCGAGGCCCAAACCCCATTCCCTGGGACCTTGTGCCAAGCAAAGGGGTGGATTAAAAGTGGGAAGCTTGGGCCAGGCAGAGAGAGGATGGCTTGAAGCTCTGGGGACTGCAGCCTTTCTGTGTGAGCCTCCCTGGGCATCGTGAGAGAGGACCCCAGAGATACCAGCTGAGCTCGCACCAAGCAGTTGGTCTTCTGTCTGAAGGCAGAGGTTGGGGGGGTGGGGGGGGTGCGAGCTTTAAAGGGTCAAGACCACTCTGGCTGCTGTATGTCTGGGCACCAGTGATTGGATAATAGCAGGAAGGGAAAGGGGTCCCAGAGGTTTGGCCTGAGCACACCTTTCTCTTAAAGTGAAGGTGGCTACTGAGGGGCCTGTGAGCCAGGGAGTGATGGGAGGCCCAGTGGGGTCTGGGGCAAACCCATGGGCACAAGGCCCGGCTGCAAAGGACAAGTGTCCGTCAGCTCCCAGCCAGCCTCCTGTCACATGGGGACACAGACCCAGTGTGGCTGGATTGTCCCAAGTTACGGGAGCAGCCAGAAATGGGGACTTTTATATGAAGTCACCTGACCTTTTACTGTTGGCTCAAAAATTGAAAAACACTTTGCATGCCAACCAAAACACATGTGGGCTAGGTTTGGCCTGGTTCTCTTCCTGGCTGTCAGCTCAAAACCTGTCTTTTAGGCTTCCTGTGCGGGGAGCATCCTGATTACAGGAGCGGTCTGTACAGCGATGTTATCCAGGGCTCCTTGTGATCTCCAGGGAGGGACGGGTGCACCCCCCCTCCCCAGGGAAAGGTTGGAAACCTGGGACGGCTAGGATGGGATGAGCTGTGAGCAGGAGCAGGAAAGCAGGGAGCGACCCCCATTCATATAACCCTGCATTTTATACACAGCTTCGTGTCTCCCTCCCAGCAGACCCTCCAAGGGCCTAGGTCAGCAGAGCTTCGATTTCAGACTGACCTGAGGTCACGAGCCCCATCTGAGCCTCGTGATTCCGATTCTGCCCACTGCATCGGGCCATTGTGTTGTCTGGATGCTCTGAGAGCCACAGGCACGTGGGAAGTGGTGAAGCAGGTGGGGGTCACTGCGGTGGGCTCCAGGTCTGGGGATTGCTGCCCTCCCTTCAGGGCTGATGGAGCCTCAGCAGCATTAGAGGATGAAACGAAACAAACTGTGTCCTTTTTCTTTCTTAACGTCTGTTATGAAAAATTCCCTAGAACACAAAAGTGGAGAAAATGGCGTAAAGACACGCAGCTCTCCTCATCCCCCTGCGGGGCCGCTCTTGCTGCTTCTCTGTGGACCCTCTTTCCCCACCACGGACCACGTTGACCAGACCTCAGGCACACGGCTCCGGCCGTCAATGCTTCAATAGGTTACTCTAATAGTAAGCAAAATCCCATGATCACATCCAAAAAACGATGTCAGCTATCATCAGAGAGCCAGTTGCTGTTTACTCACTCAGTCGTGTCCGACTCTTTGCGACCCCGTGGACAGCAGCGTGCCAGGCTTCCCTGTCCTTCACTATCTCCCAGAGTTTGCTCAAACAGATACCCAGTAGTGTTCAAATCATCCCAGTTGTTCCTTAGGTTGTTTTTGGGTGTGTGTGTGTGTTTTGTTTTTTTAAACAGTTGCCCTGTTCGAATCCCAGCCCAGAATCCACATGTTGCATTTGGTTGCATGTCACACGTTTATTTTAATCTACATTTTCCCCCTTGCGTTTCCCCCTGAAATGTATTTGTTGAAGGAACTGGGTGGTCTGTCCTGCGAAGATTCCCAGAGTCTGGAATTTGCGGGGTGCGTCCTCGTGTGTGTTTAACGTGTTCTTCTGCGCCCTGTCATTCCCCCAGTGGTCTCTGCGCGCAGAGGCCTGGCTGGATTCAGCTTAGGTTTTCAGCAAGAGCACTTTCCTGGGTGGCTCTGTGGTCTTCCCTGCGGTACCTGCAGTGCCGGTTCCCTCTCTTTAGGGCTGCCCTGCCCTTGGGAAGATGTCTCCCTGGAAGCTTTGAGGGAACATCATGAGACAAGGTGCTTGAGGGCTGGGGAGAGGGCCTTGCACGTGCGAGGTGCCCGGTGATTCTCAGTGCCTGGTTTGGTTTGGTTTTTAAAATATTTATTTATTTGGCCACATTGGTCTTAGTTGTGGCAGGTCTGCGATCAGGGATCGAACCTGTGCCCCCTGCATCGGGAGCACAGAGTTTTAGAGTTTTAGCCACTGGACCACCAGGGAAGTCCCTTCTCAGCCCCCATTAAGGCGCTTTGCCTGTGCTGTCCCTTTGCTAAACGGGAGAAAGCTGTGCCTTGGAAATACGGTGACTTGAGCGGGGCAGGGTGGTTGGGGGTGGGCATTGGCCAGAAGGGAGGGCCACACAGTAAGAAAGGAGTGGAGTTGGGCTGCAAACCCAGGCATTTCAGTGCTGGGTTCTGTACTACACTGCACCCCTGGGAACTAGGAGTGTGTGTGTGTGTGTGTGTGTGTGTGTGTGTGTGTGCAGGCAGCTGGAGCAGTGAGCAAGCTTCTCAGGACCCAGGAGGAGACCCCCAAAGCAGGGGCAAACAGGCAGGGAGGGGGACAGATGCTAATCAGACAGACACCAACCAGAGGAAACCACCCCCCTGCCCGGAGCAGATGACATTTGGGCAGCTGGATGGGAGGCAGCCCCGCCAGCTGTGCTGCTGTGCGTGTGGTGATGGAGCACCCTGTCCTCGCCTCTCCACTCGGCTTGGGCCCCCTACCCCAGTCCCCTTGACCTTCAGGGTCAGAGAGGTGGTGAGCCTGGTGCACTCAGAAGGCACTCGGCCTCTGTGGGCCTCTTTCCCAGCTGGAAAGTGGGCAGAAGCTTGCTTGCCAGGCCCCTCCCTGGGAGAGAAGAGATAAAAGGAACCCAGAAGAGATAAAGTGAGTGAAGTCAGGTGCTTAGTTCCCCAGGCTCTGAGACACTGACTCAGAGAGAAGCTTCTAGCCCGAGGCAGTGTCCGGCCTAGAGGTCACCCCTCACTTCTCTTGGAGAGCCTCATTCCTCTCTGAACAGACATGTCCTACCCGTCTCACCCTCCCCTGGGGCTTCCTAGACAGCCTTCTTGGGATCTCTGCTCCAAGCCAAATCCTGCTTTAAAAACAAAATCAGCAAACAAACAAAACCCAGTGTTTATTATTATGTATGTGTGATTACTAAAATATTTTAGAAAAATTAGCAAATTCTGAGACTTAAGAAATGTGTAGCACTGCCCAGAGATAACCACCATTACTTTGGCAAAGTGGGTCCCTGTAGTCATACGCACACGTGTAATGTCAGCTTCTGAAAGCACGTGCTGTAGCCTGGGTTTCTGACTTGCGGGCTTCCCTGGTGGCTCAGACGGTAAAGAGTCTGCCTGCAGTGTGGGAGACCCCGGTTCAATCCCTGGGTCAGGAAGGTCCCCTGGAGAAGGAAATGGCAACCTATTGCAGTATCCTTGCCTGGAAAATCCCATGGACGGAGGAGCCTGGCAGGCTATAGTCCATGGGGTCACAAAGAGACTGAGCGACTTCACTTTCACTTTCATAGCTGAGCATCTCCCTCTGGGCGACGGTGAAGGACAAGGAAGCCTGGCGTGCTGCAGTCCATGAGGTTGCAAAGAGTCGGACACGGCTGAGCAACTGGACAGCAACTCCCTGTGTGACGGTCCTCCTGTGGTGGGTCATGGCACACGGGGTCTTGTCAGTGAGCCTGCACAGAGTGAGTTCCTTTGAAAGTGCAAGTGTTAGTTTCTAAGTCATGTTGCGACCTCATGGACTGTAGCCCACTGGGCTCCTCTGTCCCTGAAATTCTCCAGGTAAGAATACTGGAGTGGGTTGCCGTTCCCTTCTCCAGGGGATCCTCCCAACCCAGGAATCAATGTCTCCTACGACTCCGGCAATGCAGGAGGATTCTTTACTGTCTGAGGCCCTGTGGCCTGTAATTCCTTTGGCAGAACAGTATACATCCAGAGCAGTACATGGAAATCCACATCCCCACTCTGAATGCTTTCTTAAGGTTACTTCCTAAGAGTGAGGTTGTCATATCTAAGGGCATGAGTGTTTTCTAAAATTTTATTTTATTGAAGCAGAGTTGATTTACAATGTTATCTTAACTTCTCAAGTGTACAGCAAAGGGATTCGGTTATGCATATATGCATACTTTTTCATGGCATGAAGGTTTTTAATGCCTATAATAGAAGTCCTCAGGCTGTCTTCCGTGGGTCTTTGTCAAAGCCTTCCTTGTGCCTGAGGGAGGACCATGCACCTGCTGCAGATGTGCGCTGCACATCTGGTGGGCACACAGGTCAGAGGGAGCGGGTGGGGCCCGCTGTCCATGGATACCTGTGCGGGGCTCAGGGTGGGTGAGCCATATATGCTTATGGGCTGAGCAGTCCGGACCCACCCCCTCGTTTTGCAGATGGGAAACTGAGGCCCAGGGGTACGGAACCAGTTCTGGAGAGGTGGGTGGCATTGCCAGGGCTGCTGACAGCGACCGCCAACCGCTGAGAGGGCTGAGAGCTGAGGCCAGGCGGGGCAGGCCTGGGCAGTGTGTTGGTGTGAGGGAGGAACGTTCTCACTGGTTTCTAGAAAGAGCAGCTGAGGCTCCCCAGCCAGCCCTCAGCATCCTCAAGGGCAGGCTACCTGGAGACCCCGAGTACTCAAGCTTCCAGGGGTCCTAGCCAGCCAGGCTAGTGGCAGGTGCGTGGCTGGCCTGAGTCCCTCGTGACCCTTCACTCTTGAATGTGGACCCCCAAGCTGGTCATGCTGAGTGTGGACTCTTCCCCCTTACTCCCCTGACTGCCCCTCCTCCATCTCCTTTCTGCTGGTACCTCTTCCAGGTAGCCTTACAGCTGAGATAGCCCCGGCAGAGGCCCTTCCCCCAGCACCAGACCCTGACCCGTCAGTTCACTTCAGTTGCTCAGCTGTGTCCGACTCTTTGCGACCCCATGGACTGCAGCACGCCAGGCCTCTCTGTCCATCATCAACTCCTGGAGTTTACTCAAACTCATGTCCATTGCTTCGGTGATGTCATCCAACCATCTCATCCTCTGTCGGCCCCTTCTTCTTCCGCCTTCAACCTCTCCCAGCATCAGGGCCTTTTCACGTGAGTCAGTTCTTACAATCAGGTGGCGAAAGTATTGGAGTTTCAGCTTCAACATCAGTCCTTCCAATGAATGTTCAGGACTGATTTCCTTTAGGATGGACTGATTGGATCTCCTTGATGTCCAAGGGACTCTCAAGGGTCTTCTGTAACATCACAGTGCAAAATAATTCTTTGGTGCTCAGCTTTCTTTATGGTCCAACTCTCACATCCATACATGACTACTGGAAAAACCATAGCTTTGACTAGACGGACCTTTGTTGGCAAAGTAATGTCTCTGCTTTTTAATATGCTGTCTAGGTTGGTCATAATCCTGACCCTCAGGACGGCCAAATACAGGGGTGCAGGGAGGACCCGGTCCTGACTCCAGGACTCAGGAGCACATAGCCAGGTACAGGCACCTGGCTGAGAGTGTGCCATACAGCGATTATCAGCTGTGATCTTCCTGAAGAACCCGAAGCTCAGAGAAGTTAAGCAATTTGTCTTAGGTCACAGAGCTAGTGAGGGGCTTAACTGGAGTCTGTCGCAGAGGGACACCCACTGCTTGGCCGCATGTCAACGCGTACCCCCACACACCTATACAACCCGTGCACAGCGCCCGCGCCCGCCACACACACACACACACACACACGCACACACACACACACGCACACACACGTGCTCTTCCCTAAGACACAGCCAGCAACACGCGGCGGGGACGCGCGCGCGCACACGCCCCTCTAGCGTCTCCAGCCCCGCCCCTCCGACGTCTCCAGCCCCGCCCCTCAACGCCGCAGGCCACGCCCCCGGAGGCCAGCCACGCCCCCGGCCTGACCTCCGCGGGGCCGGCTGGCGCGCTCAGAGCGCAGGCAGCGCCGAGCCGCGCGGCCTGCCGCCGCCGCCCCCGCTGCGCGCCGGGCCGGCCCCGCGCCCGCGCCGCCCCGGGTCCCGCGGCCCGGCCGGCCGCCCGCGCCACTTCAAGCCGCCCATGGTGCAGCGCATGTGGGCCGAGGCGGCCGGGCCTGCGGGCGGCGCCGAGTCGCTGTTTCCGGGCTCCAGGCGGAGCCGCAGCCTGTGGGACGCCGTGCGCCTGGAGGTGGGCGGCCCCGACAGCTGCCCGGTGGTGCTGCACAGCTTCACGCAGCTCGACCCTGACCTGCCGCGCCTGGAGGTGGGTGAGCCTCGCCGGCCCGGCGCTCGGCCGAGCGAGGAGTGGGTGGGGACGCAGCGCGCTTAGCGGATCGCCCACCACGAGTGGCGGTGGCGATGGTGGTGGTGGTCACCACCCCCCAGCCCAGGAGTTGCGCGGGGGGAGAGTCCTTCCGCAGAAACTCCCGTCCTTGCGCCCACTCCCAGGGCAGCCAGGTGGGCGTAGGGGCGGCCGCCCGGCGGGCAAAACCATTTCGGGACCAGATCCGGCCCTGGGACCCTTCTCTCCGTCCCAGTTCCTGCCCGCTCCGCTGCCCCTGCAACCCGGCGGACCTGTTCCCGCGGGCGGTCTCGTCTGTTCTGAGTCTGCCTTTCCCGGCCGCAGGGCTGGGCCGTACTTCATCCCTGTGGCCAGCTAGGGGGCCTGCTTAGGCGGTTTGGCTTCGAAACGCAGGTGGTGCACTAGTGATTAGGGCGGAGGCCTCCGGGAATCCTCAGGGGTGGCCGGGACCACAGTGGCCTTCCAGGCAGCCCCCTTGGAGGGCAGAAGTGGACTCTGATGTTCAGAGCTGGTCAAAAGGGTGGGGGGAGGGGGAGGGAGACAGGCCCCCAACCTGTGGGCCAGGTGTCCAGGCGGGGAGGATGGGGCAAGGGCCTCTCAGATGGAGGGGTGACTCCCTTCTGCTTGATTAGAAAATGCGCTTCCACCCTGAATTTGTGAAGGTCAGGTAGGATTCAGCAGGGGGGTGTGCCTCTCGGGACCTCAGTGAGGGCTGGACTCCTGTTTCTGGTGCAGTGTTGGGAGGAGGGGGCCAGTGGGTCATGGGGAGCAGTGCCCTCTCCCTCCTCCCACCTGACTGTGCACCTGACTCTGACCCCCTGCCTGGGGCCAAGGTAGCAGAATCCGGGGCTGGGGCGTAAACGGAGGGAGGCTGTTCCTGGGTCAGAGGGCTCAGTGGAGGTCCTGATCCCCCATGCTGGTATCCCCCACGTCATTACTTTAGGCCCCGGTGAGCTGTAATTGCCAGCCTGAGTCTTGGGCCTCTCTCTGTGTGACCCCAGTGCCTAGACAGGGTCTGGATGCGTAGTTATGGGAGGATAAAGCGGATCTTGTCCAGTGTGGGAGAGTGGGGAGGGAGCTTTTGGTGGGAGGACGGCAGGCCTGGGAGACCCTTTATTGGTGAGCTTGGCGGGTGGAAGGGCCAGGCCTCTTCCCCGACCCTCATCCACCCACAGCTCTGGTCTTCATTGGCAGCTGGACTGAGACCCCTGGGAGGGTGGGGGCGGGAGCCCTGACACCAGCCCAGCGCTCATCTGACTTTCATTATGTCTGGCAGCTCCTCCGGCTTTGTGTGCTGGAGGGTCCGGCCGGCGCACTCACAGGGGCAGGCCGCCAGGCTGCTTCTCCTCCCTCCCTCCCTCCCCCATCCATCTGTATCCCCAAGGAACCGAGGGAGAGTACAGATCTGAGGCCTGCCCCTGCCCGGGGGTCTGCCTGCCTTTGCCCCCTCTCGCCTCTCCCTTCTGGCCCCAGCACTGGCCTCCAGGCCGCGGCTGCTGTTTAGATATCAAAGGGGAAGCTTCTGGCTAGTGCAGGAAAGCCAGGGTCCTGGCAGGAGAGAAGGCCACTGCCGGAAACCAAACACAATGACCATTTACCGTGAGCTAGGGGAGGGCGTGGGGAGTCCCTGTCCCTCCTGCCAACACCGCCCCCCTCCACCCCCAGCAGCTAATTTCCTGGTTGCGGTGGCCTGCCAGAGCTGAGGCAGCCGCCTGTGGTCCCTGTCCTGTCTGGAAACCACGAGGCAGTTTCTGTTTCCTCCCCAGGCCCCCTTTTCCTACTAGGCCTCCGCCCCGTCCTTCCCTCTCGAGGCTGCCAGATGTCCTCGCACATCTGGGTATCTGCTCGTCATCATGATTCAGAGCCAAGCCAGTGCTGACCCAGCTCAGCCGGCACGGTTCCGTGCTTCGTGGAGGTCCCTGGGCTCGCGCCCCCGTCTCCATGCGGGCCACCAACTCAGCCAGGCGGGGATGGGTCCCAGAGTCCAGAGCACCTACTGACTGCAGACATGACTCCCTCATTTGAGCTCACTTTGACCAGCTCTCTTGACTACGTGCCAGGCTCAGAAGGCTTCCCTCGTGGCTCAGGCGGTAACGAATCTGCCCACAGTGCGGGAGACCCGGTTCGATCCCTGGGTTGGGTAGATCCCCTGGAGAAGGGAATGGCAACCCACTCCAGTATTTTTGCCTGGAGAATCTCATGGACAGAGGAGCCTGGCGGGCTATAGTCCGTGGGATCAGAAAGAGTTGGACTGAGTGATTAACTCTGGAGCTCAGAGAAGTAGAGTCCTTGAAAATACATGCAACCAGCGAGAGTGCAGCCCAGATTTGAACCTGGGCCGTGTTCTTTCCTGGGCGCCGTTGTGTGCAAGAGCCCACGGGGATTGGAGAAGGACGGTTCTGAGTTCATGGGGAGATCATTACAAGTGTCTCTGGAGGCCGGGGGAGCCGTGGAGGGGCGAGAACCAGGCCCAGGCAGCTCAGAAGCCCCCATGGTCAGTGAAGGGCAGGGGTGCTTAGAGACCAGAGGTAGGTGAAAGTGCTTTGGGCCAGAAGACGTGGAGGAGAGCTTCACGGAAGAAATAAGCCCACAGCTGGACCCTGAGAGTTTAAATAACATCTCATATGAGGCTGCACTTGGTGGGAGGCTCTGCACTGAGCAGTGTGCACGCATGGTGTCTGTTTGGGATCACGATCACCCGCCGTCCATTTAACAGATGGAACAACCAAGGCACTAAGTTGCACAGACTTGCCAGTAAGTGGCAGGGGCAGGATTCTGACCCTAGGCACTAAGCCTGGAAGCCGTGAGCTCAGCGTGGGCGTGGAATGAAAGGAGGAGGGCTTCAGAGATGTGAGGGGGAAACCTGTCTCCCTCCAGCCTCCCCGCCTCCTTCCCCATTGTCTGTTCTCTGGATTTCAGGGTGTGCAGGGTTCTAGTCTAACCCCCAGGGCTCATTAGCCTCAGGCCAAGAGGCATGATCTGAAAGGGGTGTGTGTGTATGTTTGTGTGTGTGTGCAAAAGCCTGTGTACCATCCTCTTCCAAGCAGGCTTCCTGGTAGGCTCCAAGGGGACAGCCTCAGATAGCTGCAGAGCCTGTCAAGTTCAAGAGGGGGACTGACCGGCTGCCACCTGCTGGGCCCCCCACTTCCCATCTTGCTTTCCTCCTTAGGAGAAGAGGCAGGAGGGGGCCAGTCTGGCTGGTACTGTGTCTTTGTCTTTGTTCCTTATCTGGGGGAGGGACTTCACCACTGGTCTGGTCGTTTCCCGGAGGCTCCAGGATGGCCCTGGAGCAGGAGTGAGTGGTGGGGATCAGCACTGGGAGGAGTCAGCCCCGTGCCCAGTCTGGAAGTTAGCCGTTTGCAGCAGTTAGCTGTTTGCAGGCCCCGTCTTCACTGCTGGTGAGGAGCTTTTGGAGGGGGACTTAGCACGGGCCACCCACAGCCCTCAAGCGGCCAGTGGGGCAGTTTCAGGAGGGTGCACCCAGGCAGTCGAGGACCGACTGCCCGGATGGTCCCCATGCATGGCACCATGCTGCCCAGCCTCCCAGACGTAGAAGCGCTGTGTTATTGGACCTGTGGTTTCAGCGAAGTCACTGTCCCCAAACGTGTGCTGCAGAGGTGGGGGTTGAAACCTGCAGCCCGGTGTAGGAGGGGGTCTCTAAGTGGTCCCAGTCTCCATCTGTTGGCCAGCCTGCGGCGGGGGTAGGGTATGGTGCTAGGGGAGCCGGGCAGGGGTGCCCGGCAGGGTGTGGGGTTTGAGGAGCTCTTGGGAGCAGGTGTGGCCCAACATTTTCTTTGATCCCCCCCTCCCCTGGGAAGCCTCATATGCTGGCACAGCCAGCTCTGTGGTCTCACCTGGAGCCATGATGTTGGCCTTTTGACCCGGGGGGCAGCGCCACGTAGGCTGGACCAGACTTGGGCTCTGAAGGGAGGAGAGCTGGGCTGGAAGCCTGGCTCAGCCTCTCACAGCCCTCGACCTGCTCACGTTCCCTGAACCTTGGTTTTCTTGTCTGTAAAGTGGGTTTGATGCCCCATCCTCTGCTTAGGGTTCTGGCGAGGCCTGAACAAGACAGGCAGCCTGACAAAGCGGTCCCCACCAGTGTCTGGCGCCGTGTCAGGGCCGGCCAGGCAGGCCTGCCACCACTGTGTTGTCTGACAAGGTGCCAGGGGAGTGCCTGTGCCCAGGGTTCTGGGAGGATGTTGGCCAGCCTGGTCAGCGTGGTGCTTCCAGGCCAGGTTCTTGCAGCGGAGCTTGGACCGTGGCTGCCTTGGCCATCCCACGATAGGGGCCCCGACCAGACCCATCTCAGTGGAGAGGTGGGGGTCTGAGGGTGCTGGGCCCTGGTGCACCCCCTGCACCTGCTGTGTGATCTGAAGAGGCCTGTCCCATCTCTGGTCTCCCTCCAGCATCTGTCTGAGCAGGGGCTGGACTCCACGTGGACCCTGTGACTGGCTGTGGCAGCTACGGTCCAGGTGGAGCACGGAGGCCTGGGGGCGACTTCACGGGACACCAGGGGCCCAGGCCAGGGTTCAGTCCTGCCCTGGCTGCCTCTTCCTGGCTCCTGACGGAGATCACCTCCCACCCACAAGTGAGGTGTCAGGAGGATTACGTGTGACAGGTGTGCGAGGGGCGTGGCACCCAGGAGATGCCCACACGTGCTGGATGCTGTGGGCCATGGTGGTGTTGTCAGCCAGCTCTGCCTGGCACTTCCCCTGCCCCAGACAGGTGCCCCTCCCCTCCGCTGCCACCAGCCAGGCCCCCTTGCAGGCCTGGTCCCTGGAGGCCTGACAGTCTGGAGCCGGTCCTGAGTGGGCAAGGCCAGCCTGGAGTCTGGTCCCTCCTCCCCCGGAAGCAGCGAAGCTCAAGCTGGCCAGGAAGGTTCTTGGGAAGATGGGTCAGCCTCTGTGGGGCTCAGCCCAAGCCGGTCCCCAAATGCCAGTTTCTGGGGTCACTAAGCTCCCTGGTTGCCCTGCTACCCAGGCACCTCATGTGGTTCCCCCAATCAAGGCCTCCTCCGGGGTGTGGTTCCTGGGGACCGGGAGTGTGGCCCACCTCTATCCAGCACTGACCGTCCACCCTCAGCAGGGTTCTATGCGGGCCCAGGGCCCAGGCCACCCATCTGAGGTGGGGGCAGGCTGGAGGGCAAGGCCCTGTTGCACACCGGGAGGGTGGCGGACACTTGGCATTTTCGTTCTCCCTGCCTCGTTGGGCACACATTCTGAGAGATGAACCAGGTCCCTTGACCGTCTCCCCTGGGCCTCAGCCTCCACCTGTGTAAAATGGGTGTGCGGCTTGGTCTTCAAACCCAGGAGCCTGTGTTTGGGAAGGCAGAGCAGCTGCCTCTGATGCTGATCGCTCTTGTGTTTTTCAACAAAAGGCACTCCAACAAAAGGCTGAGAGGTCAGAAAGCCGCAGGCCTGGTTCCCTCTTCCTGGCACTTTTAGAATGGCCCACCGTCCCTTGCACCTGCCCTCCCCCAGGTTCCCGGGGCATCTGGCAATTCTCCCATTCCCGCCCCGTGTCCCGCGTTAACTCGCCAATAACAGTGTCCTCACGCCCCGTTCCTGGGCGCTTTGTATGCCTGGCGCCCAGCTGGTCCTTCCTCACACTTGTCCCTTCTCGTGACCTGCCCGCCTCATCCTGTTTGAGTGCTGCTGCCCTTGGCCCCTCTATCAGACAGGCTCACTGAGGCTGGGGGGCTGCAGGACTCAGCCAAGCTGGGAGCAGAGCCCAGCAGGAGAAACAGCACCCCGGGGCCCGGTGGGCGCTGGAGAGGGGCCCTGTGTGCCCAGGGCTGCAGGTGCTGAGGGCCTCAGGGGACCTCTGTGGCTCAATGGCCCTCAGCAGGGTGCCATGAGGCCCCTGAGCAGTAAGCTTGTGCATGTGGGGCCCACCACCACGCCCCTCACCCAGCCTGACCTGAGCGAGACCAGGTTTCTCCATGTGCAGCCCCTGCCCCCCGGGGGTTGGGGGGACAGGGAGACTGTGGTGTGGGTTCAAGCCTTCCTTCTCCACCTGCCTCCCCCCCTCGGCCAGGTCCCCTGGGGCAGGGAGCATCCTGCAGCCAGAGGCATCCATGGATCTGGAGGCCCTGCGTGGCTCTGGTGTAGTCTCCACCAGAAATGAACAGGTGAACGGGAGTGCAGGGGTCCCCAGGGTGGGAGAATGGCCACCTCCACGTGTGCAGGCATGAGCGCCTTCCTGCAGGAGACGGCTGGGAAAGGCCCAGTGGGTCCCGGCGGGTCTAGCCTGAAATACAGGTGGAATCAGCTCCTGGCTGATTCCTGTTTTTTTCTGCCTTGAGGGGCTCAGGGCTCGGCCTGCAGTCAGCTGGGGACACAGCACCTTGCTACCCATCACCCTGAGAAGGCTGATCAGGTGGTGCCCTAACATACACCACCCCAGCCGTTTCCTTGTCACTGAGCCTCTGGGCTGTGCTCTGAGGGACGGAGTCAGGGGGTGCTGTGGGGCACCCTGGTGCCCATCCTGCCGGCCTCTGCTCACCAGGGCCTGGCAGTATCTCACTACCCTCCCTCCAGACCCAGGTGGTAGAAGACTGGGCAGCTGCCAGCTGGGTCCCGAGGGGCCCCGGGGACACGTCTGTGGGTGCCTGCTTGGGGCAGGATGGGAGGCGCTGTCCTCTGAGGACACGGCCGCCCTCGTGGAGTTGTTTTCCGCTGCTTCCCAGGTGGCTCAGCGGTAAACAATCTGCTTGCAGTGCAGAGAGGCAGGTTCAGTCCTTAGGTTGGGAAAATCCCCTGGAGAGGGCAGTGGCAACCACTCCAGTATTCTTGCCTGGGAAAGTCCACAGACAGAGGAGCCCGGCGGGCTACAGTCTACAGGGTCACAAAGAGTTAGACACGACTGAGCGACGAACACTTTCAGTTTTTTTCAAGAGCTCTGGGCAACTCTATGGACACCTCCCCTCAGGGCATCTGCTGTTTGCTTGCCCACTCCCTCCCCCTGCGGCCCCGAGCCCAAGCCAGAGCATGGTGGGGGCGGATGGGGGGGCTTGGCACTGCCCACATGGGCTCCCAGTTCCCACGCCTGCTATCAGCCTGGGTCACATGCTGGGACCAGGGCCCTGCCCTTCCTGCCCCAGAGCGTCCCATGGGCAAACGCTGTTGGCCACACTCCTTCTCTGGCCCTGGAAGAGCAGTGGGAGCGGGCAGCCGATGCCCCGCTCCACCGCTTTGTGCCCAGCTCCCCCCACCCCCCAACCCTGCAGCTCTCTTGGGAACCCGCTCCGCTGTTGTCTCTTGATAGTTGGTTTAAATGGCGCCTGCTTTCTGCGCTGCTTGGACGATCTGGTGTTTTTTTTTTTTTTTCTTGTTGCTGCTGCTGTGAAGGGCCGGTGTGGCAGTGAGGGGGACAGGGCGGGTGGGCTCCGCGGGGCTGGTGCAGCTCCCCATCTGTGCAACGGGGGGAGAGGGGGTGATCCCCCACCCCCGGCCCCGCCTTCCTGGTGGGTAGCCTGTGCGGCTCTCAGCGTCCTGCCCCGCCCCCCACCCGGCTGGCGGGAGGGGGCCCCTAGGGTGGGGGCAGGGCTGGAGGATTACATGAATCCCGGGCAGGGCCGGCCAGCTGCTCGGCTGCCGCGAAGCCCGTGGCTCACTCACTGCGGAGCCGCTATTTAGACCGGCCTGGGGAACGGCGAGGCCTCCCTGGGGGTCAGCCTGGCCAGGGGGTGCTTCTGTCCAGCAGTCCCTGCTGGAGCTCCACTTGGAGCCGGGTGGGCACCCTCAGTGTTCAAGTCCAGTGCCCTCTGGCAGGCACATCTGACGACTGCTGGCGATTTACATGCTCAGGACACTGTCTGGCTCCCGGCTGGACCAGAAGCGGCTGGAATCCCCGGGGGAGGAACAGGCCTTTCCAGGGTTGGTGGCAGCCTTTGTGGGAGGCAGTCCCGGACCCCCCCCCCGCCCCCCTCGAGAGCCCCAGAGGAGACGCAGAGGTGGGTGGACAGGGCCCTGGCCTGGCAGGTGGATGGCAGGCCCCTGACGTCACCCAGCACCGTGGCCTCCTCTAGGCGGGGGAGGGATGTGTGAGGCCGGGGAGGACACTAAGCGTCTGTCTGGGGTTTGTTTTCTGCTTCAGGACGGAGGATTTCTCCTCCGGATGGCAACACTGGACCTCCTCCAGCGTGGGCTGTGGGGGTGTGTGGAGTGGGAGGGGGTGCTCGGGCTGAGGGAACCTCCGCCTGTGGATTCCCCGCTGACTTCCCAGAAATGCCTGGCTCTCTCTCCGGAGGAAGCAAAGGGCCGGGAGCCCCAGCGTGTTGCCCTGGCTTTCCCGTTGGTGCGATGCCCGGAGTGGGAGGGCGGCCTCAGGTCAGAGGAAGTGGATTTCCGGAGGATGGCTTTCCAGGCCTCCCAGAACCCTCCCAGAGCCCTGGAGGTAGGAGGTGAGAGGCCCAGCCACCCGCCCACCTCCGCCCTAAGCCCAGGGGGCACTGATGTCTGGGGGTACAGGACCCTGGGCACCTGGTTCCTTCCCGGGGCCCCAGCCGAGGCAGCGAGCTTTAGAGAAGGGCTGTTGGCGGGGCCCAGGCTGAGTCAGCGCTTTCACTGGGCCTTCTCTGAGCTCTACACCCACCCCCAGCGGGGGCAGTGACCTGAGATCCCAGCTACCGGCGTTGACCTTGTGACTGATGGCCCCGTGTCAGCGAGCACCTCCCTGCACCTCCCTAAACTCAAGAGTTCTGTCTCTGCTCCTAGCCCCTGCCCCGCTCTCCACCCTGCCCCACTTCAAGCTCACCTCATCCCAGGTCAGGAGCAGTGGGAGAGGAGATGGCGTGGACTCCAGGTCAGCAGTGACCAAGGCCTCGATCAGGCCTTGGTGAAGCCCCCCCCACAAAGCCTGTCTGCCCCGTGGGAGGGGTGGCCACCTTTTAAAACAAGGGCCTCTCTGCCCGGGGTCCAGGAGCTGCCAGATGGCCCCACCCCCACTCCTGGCCTAGGGCAAGTCCTGTGGTTTGCGGTTCTGTGGAAGTCCGGGCACTAGCCCGGATGCCAGCAGCGTCACCCTTCTCATGCTGTGCCCATACAGATGGCAGTCAGGGAACTGGGAACTCCTTGGTTGCCCAAGAGGCACGAGGCCATGAATGAGCAGAAGGGGAAGGAGGTGCCTCGGTTTGTGGCCATTGAGGACGCCCGCACCTGCCGCAGAGCCAGGGCGCTGACTCCAGGGTGGGGGTCAGCTGTGGAGGGGGGCCCCCGGGGAGGGACCAGAGCCCCCAGGGGCAGTTGACCGAATCAGGGCCTTGGTTCCCCAGTCTGCCATTTAGTTGCCCATGGCAGTGTGCCCGTGGATGGGCGGTCCCTCCCATCTCCCTCCGCTGCGGTGTACTCACCTGTGAAATGACCAGGAACCGTTCTCGTCTTGGTGCGGGGGGGCACCCAGGGCCAGAGCAGGCTGCGGTTGGAACCTTGGTGGGTGCATCTTGTCCACAGTCGCCATGGCTGGCAGAGTGAGGATGCGGGGGCTGGGGGCAGTGCCAACAGCCCCGAGGGCAGTCCCCAGCCCCCCCTCTGTTATCCTGTTCCATTCTGGACGGGAGGTCCCTGTGGCCACCCCCCTTTGCCTCATCCGGGAACAGAAGGTGGCATGCGGGTGTCCTGCCCCCTACCCCCCACCTCCACCATCGCCACACAGCCAGGCAGGCTGACACCCCTGCCCGGCGGCTGGGCACTGTCTTTGCAGAGCTCCACGCAGGAGATTGGCGAGGAGCTGGTCAACGGGGTCATCTACTCCATTTCCCTGCGCAAGATCCAAGTGCACCACGGTGCCAGCAAGGGCCAGCGCTGGCTCGGGGTGAGTGCGGGAGGGCCTGGGGTCCTGGGGCCTCCCACAGGGATCTGGGCCCCAACCCTGCCCCCCACAGCCCAGTCCACAGTTCACTGCTCTCTTATTTGTCTGAAACATCAAAAAGACACTTTCATACTCTTTCCCTTCATGTTAGGCTGGGATTGTAGGGTAAGGAAGTTAGAGAAGGCAAAGTTCGGAAAAAGAACAAGACCGGCAATTTATAGGAGTGGCTCGCCTTTAACAAGGCGAGAAGGGGCAGCAGTCAGTTTAGTGAGCTGCTGCACTAACCCAAGAAAAGAGTAAGTAAGTACAGGCATATATGTGGAAATCTACTGTCTAAAGGGGGCCTGTTCTCCAGAGTTGTTACCCTGCAGGGATTATGCATTTTGCCCCAGTTTTTTCTTTTTGTCTTTTTCTATTGCGGATAATTGGTAGGTGTCCACCTTTATTGATTTGTTTTATTGTTTGGCCACACTGCGCGGCAGGCTTGCGGGATCTTAGGTCCCCAATCGGGTGGCTTGGTTCTGCGCCCCCTGCGTTGGAAGCGTGGAGTCTTAACCACTGGACCGCTAGGGAAGGCCCTGCCCAGCACTATCACGGGTGGCCGTCAGCCTGACCGCCCTTCCACACCTCTCCAAGCTTACATCATTTGACTTAATAGGGCTTAAAAAAAAAAAAAAAAAACCCAAAGGGCTCAGGCTACTGTACGTGGTTCTCTGCAGTCACTGTGATGGAGCCCAGCCCCACAACCCCTCCAGGTCGGAGCAGGGGCCTGATGGACGCACAGCCTTTCAGAAGGGAGGCCGGTTGCCACCGCGACTCAGGCTTTCACTGTCCGGGACCTGGGCTGAATTCCTTTCTGCGTCCGTTTCCCCAATGCTGCCCTGACAGCCTCTGTGTCCAGACGTACTGTTCTGGTAGCCAGGGGATGAGCTTCTTGTTTTCTCACCCCTAGAATGAGTCTGTTTTGCCAGAGCTCATGGGGATGATACTCCTCATATTGACCACTACTCAGCTAATAAAATGACCTCAAGGAGTTGTTTTTCATCATCCCCACCTCCAGTGTGAGCTGAGACCCTCGTTCCGTTTGGGGCACTCACATTCCCATCTCTGGCCAGAGGCCACCGAGCACTTGGGACCTCCTCTGAGCTCCAGCACCCTGCCTGCCTGCCCCTTGGGCCACAGTGCTGCAGCTGACCATCCCTTCCCCTTTGTCTCGCCCCAGTGTGAAAATGAGTCGGCCCTGAACCTCTACGAGACCTGCAAGGTGCGCACCGTGAAGGCGGGCACGCTGGAGAAGCTGGTGGAGCACCTGGTGCCCGCCTTCCAGGGCAGCGACCTCTCCTACGTCACCATCTTCCTGTGCACCTACCGAGCCTTCACCACCACCCAGCAGGTCCTGGACCTGCTGTTCAAGAGGTGAGCGCCCCGATCCTCCCTGCCCACCCACTGGCTGTGTGTCTTGGGAGCGTCGCCTTGCCTCTCTGAGCCTCAGTCTGCTCCTGTGAAAGCAGGCTGCAGGAGGCCTAACCTCACAGCATTGGCAGGACCGTCAGATTAGCAGCCTTATGCCCAGCCCTGTGGAAAGGGCTGCTGAGGGTTGGTGTGGTTTTAATTAAGGTGTTCCTCCACCGTGAAGGGGCTTCCCTGGTGGCTCAGACAGTAGAGAATCTGCCTGCAATGTGGGAGACCCAGTTCAGTCCCTGGGTCAAGAAGATCCCCTGGAAAAGGCAGTGGCTACCCACTCCAGTATTCTTGCCTGGAGAACCCCATGGACAGAGGAGCCTGGCGAGCTCTAGTCCATGGGGTTTCAGAGAGTTAGACACGACTGAGTGACTAATGCTTTCACACTTTCCCCCCATGAAGAAGCTCTCTGCCTCCAGCCTTTGGGCGGAGTCATCTTCTCATTTGTAAAGGAAGTTCAGGAGCCTATCTTGGGGTCCCCTCCTATCTTGGGGTCCCCTCTGGATTAGCCAGAGCAGGGATCGCTGGAGGCTGGCAGAAGGCCCCAGGCCACTCAGGTGTCTGTAAAGTGCTGGTTGGGGTTCATTCATCCAGCAAATCTGTATGAAGCACCTACTGTGTGCAGGCACTTTTCTGGGCTTTTGGCTTAATTCAGGGAAGGGAGCAGATAGAATCCTGCCCTCCCGGGCTTCCATGCGAGTCAGGGGGTCAGCCAGTAACGCTGGACGTCATAGCAGGTACGGTAGATGTGACGCCCTCACGGCCTCCTCTAGATACGGGTGCATCCTTCCTTACTCCAGCGAGGACGGCGGACCCCAGGACCAACTCAGAAAGTGAGTGCACCTCAGGTCTGGTGGGAGGGTCTCCCGTCTACAGGTTGGGGTCCAGCGGGGGCTGAGGCTGGGGAGGCCTGGGCAGAACCCTGGCTCCCCCACATCTTGTGATTCCCGCTGGAAGGTCGAGGTCTGGGCGCTTCTGCAGGATGAAGGGGGTCGGAGGGCTTTGGCTGGGGTCCCGGGTCCCCAGGGAGCAGAGGGGAGGCAGGGGGCTCAGAGCTGTGTCCTGAGAGCAAGTTCAGGTGTAGGAGGCTCATGATGGCTGGGCAGGGTGCTTTGCTTGTCCCCTCCTCCCTCCCGTGTTTATGCAGCACCTACTGTGTGCAGCACGGCCAGGCCAAACCAATAAAGAGAGCCTGGCCTCCTGCAGCTCCCTTTGGAGGGAGGTTCAGAGTGGGGGCGGGGGCCCAGAGTTGGGGTGGGGGCCAAGAGTGGGGGTACCCAGAGTGGGGGCAGGTGTTCAGAGTGGGGTGGGGGCCCAAGAGTGGGGTGGGGGGTTCAGAGTGGGGTAGGGAGCCAAGAGTGGGGTGGGGAGCCAAGAGTGGGGGCGGGGGCCAAGAGTGGGGTGGGGGCCCAGAGTTGGGGGGGACCCAGAGTGGGGGTGGGAGCAGACAGGAGAGAGTCGGGCTCTCCCAGGAAGGGAGAGGTGGTCACCGTGGACAGAGGGCTCCCTCCAGCTGTGACTGCCAGCCCCCCTGCTGACCAGGCCTTGGCGTCCAGATGGGTGGGGCGAGCCCAGAAGCCCGGCCCCCCAGGGGGTGCCAGGGGAGGGTCGAGAGGAAGGGAAGGCCAGGCCCTGACTCTGCTGCCCGCCTGCCTGCCCCCAGTGCTATCTCCTCTATCCTGGGCACCTGGCTGGACCAGTATTCGGAGGACTTCTGTCAGCCCCCCGACTTCCCCTGCCTCAGGCAGCTGGTGGCCTACGTGCAGCTCAACATGCCTGGCTCCGACCTGGAGCGCCGGGCCCACCTCCTCCTGGCCCAGCTGGAGCACGCGGACCTCGGCGAGGCAGAGCCGGAGGGTGAGGAGGTTGGGGTGGGCGCTGGACTCAGGGGGGCCGCCCCCATGGCAGAGCCAGAGGGTGAGGAGGGCGGGGTGAGCGCTGGACTCAGGGGGGCGCCCCCAAGGCAGCTACTGGGCTGGGAGCAGAGACTGGCCTCCAAGTGCCTGCGTGGGGACCATCAGGGATGACGTCCTGTTGTGGGCTTTGGGACCAAGGCTTCTCTGGAAGGCAGGGGCGTGCTTTCTGTCTTGGAAGGGCAGGCGTGGCACTGACCTTTTCTCCTCTTGCAGCTCTGTCTCCAGCTCCAGTTCCAGCTCTGAAACCAGCTGCTGAGCCAGAGCCCACACTAGGCCCAGACCTCGAGCCCGCTCCAGCACTGGCCCCAGAGCCAGCCCCGACGCCAGCTCCAACGCCACCTCCAGAGCTCGAGCCAGCTCTCTCGCAAACTCTAGAGCTCGAGCCGGCTGCAGCCCCAGAGCCCCCCTGGCCTTTGCCCGTGGCTGCAGAGAACGGACTTGGGGAGGAGAAGCCCCACCTCCTGGCGTTCCCTCCTGACCTTGTGGCGGAGCAGTTCACGCTGATGGATGCGGTAGGCAACCTGTCTCGGCAAGGGTGGCCGTGGGCACCCCTTCCCTCTGGCCTCTGCCACCCAGACCCTCTGGGCCCCGTCCAGAGCAGCTGGTGGTGATTTAGTCACTAACTCATGTCCGACTCTTGTGACCTCTATGGACTGTAGCCCACCAGGCTCCTCTGTCCACGGGATTTTTCCAGGCAAGAATACTGGAGTGGGTTGCCATTTCCTTCTCCAGGGAATCTTCCCCACCCAGGAATTGAACCCGGGTCTTCTGCATTACAGGCAGATTCTTTACCGACTGAGCTATGAGGGAAGCCCAGAGCAGGCGTCCCGCCCCAAGTTCCAGTGCCACGGTTATAATTGTGTCACCTGGGCAAGTTTCCTCGCCCCAAGGCCTTGGTGGCCCTCCAGGCTATGGACCTGGGACCCTGCCCTCCTCATCCATTGACTGTGGATGACACTGGGTGGAACAGTCGGAAGTTGGGTGGGGTCTGGCCCCCTTGGGAGGGGACAGGAGGGCTTGCTGAGGTGCCACCAGCTCCACGGACCACCCCCCGCCCTGGGTCTGCTAAGCAGGCCTCGGGGGCTTCTGTGTTTATCAGGCGCCTGATGTGCATTAGAGACCAGGGCAGGCAGCAAAGGCCGCGGTTGTAGCGCCCAGGTGAAGGTGTGTCCGCACAGGGGACAGGCCCGAACCGCGACCTCGGGCTAAGATGCCGCTGGTCTGGGCAGGTGTGAGCCTCTTCTGGTGCTGCGATTCAGGATGGGCTGGTGACAAGGCCCAGCTAGCTCGCTCCTGCCAGTTTCATCCTGGGTCATTGATGTGCTGGACGCCCACAGTCAACAGGGAACAAAACCCTGAGACTTCACTCCCCAAGTCAGCTCCCCCCACCCCCCGCACCACCTCCCCAGCTTCCTGAGCTCCCAGCTCTGACCAGGGACCCTGGGGAGGTGGGGGGGGATACCCGGGGTGCGGCAGAGCCAGGTAACCCTCCCCCTGCCCCTCCCCCCAGGAGCTGTTCAAGAAGGTGGTCCCCTACCACTGCCTGGGCTCCATCTGGTCCCAGCGGGACAAGAAAGGGAAGGAGCACCTGGCCCCCACCGTCCGCGCCACCGTCACCCAGTTCAACAGCGTGGCCAACTGCGTCATCACCACCTGCCTCGGGGACCGGAGCGTGTCGGCCCGCCACCGGGCCAGGGTGGTGGAGCACTGGATCGAGGTGGCCAGGGTATGCATGCCCTCCAGGGCCCGGGGACCCACCCCTTTCCACCACGGGATTGAGTTCAGACCTTCCCCCTGGTGGGGGGCGGGTTGGCGTTACTCACGGGGCCCCAGGAGCGCCTCCCAAGGCATCAGTCTCTTCCGGGAGGGAGCTCCCCGCTGAGGGGGACCAAAGCTGGAGCAGGGAAGCTGGGTGCCCTTCATGGCCTGTCCCCTTGACCCCCAGGAGTGCCGAGTCCTCAAGAACTTCTCCTCCCTCTACGCAATCCTCTCTGCCCTGCAGAGCAACTCCATCCACCGGCTGAAGAAGACGTGGGAAGAGGTCTCCAGGTGGGCAGCCCTCTCCCCAGAGGGGCTCTGAGGGCCCTCCCGCAGGTTTGGGGGCCAGCCCGCAGTGAGCCTGGGACTTGCCAGAACATGCGGCCTCCTGTGGGTGGGTCCCCCAGGGCCCACTGGCCTTAGGCCTGCGGCTCTGCCTCCGGCCTTGGTTTCCTGCTCTGCCGGGTACTGGATTGAGCCTCACTGGAGGCTTTTCTGTGTTTATTTCACAGCCACACAATTCTGTCCGCTTAATATCAACACAGCACCCCATGCTCTAACGGTCACGGGGGGCCCGGGTGAGCCACAAGAGACCCTCCCCAGGCGCGAGGAGCCCTTAGCACCCAGTGGAACCCTGTTTGAAAACCACTGCTGCCCTGTCTCTGGGTCCTCAAATGTTTTTGCCCCCATGCCACTCCCAACACACACACCATTCCCCACTTTCTCCTCTGCCAGGGACAGTCTCCGCGTCTTTCAGAAGCTGTCGGAGATTTTCTCTGACGAGAACAACTACTCCCTAAGCAGAGAACTGCTCATCAAGGTAGAGAAGGGGGCACGGCCTGGGCTGGGCTGGGGGTACTGCCTTTCCCATTGGAAGTTTCTGGGAAAACTCCTCCTGGGATCTGTTTGGTCCATGGGCCGGTGGCGGGGCGGGGGCACTTTGGGGACAGGAGGCCCTGGAGGGGGTGGGGCAGGGCTGCTGCAGAGCTCTGGAGGGGTGAGGGGCGAGATTAGAGTCCCCTGGGTCCGCGCTGGTTCCCCCCACCCCCAGGCACTCAGCTGCGCCCCCCAGGGGTAGTTGGGATCCAGGCTGCGGGTCTCTTCCCTCCCCAGCCCAGCCTGTCCCCAGGAAGCCAGGCACTGCTGCCCCTCAGCCTGCACTGTCCCCCGAGGGCCAAGCCCCCTGCCTGCCCAGGGACCCTGCTTCAGGGGCTCCCAGCCCAGGGTCCCAGTGAGCTGGCCCAGGAGGTGGGCCTGGGGGCTGGCAGCGTGCAGCTGCCTGGGGCCTCATGCTGCCCCAGGGCAGACCCTGCCAATGCATCCTGGGGACACTTCCTGGATTCTCACCATGGGGCCTCTCTCGGCCATGACAAATACCCCAGATGGCTGGAGACAAGTGCAAGGGGTCTCTGCATTCACCGGGGCCCCTCCACAGAAGCTTCCACAGAAAAGGGGAAGCAAAGTGGCTGCCCCAGGTCCCCCTGTCAGAGGTGGCACCCAGAAGACCCCTCCGGAGCGGGTGAGGGCAGAGTTCTGTGCAGCAGACGTCCAGAGGGGCTCCAGGTGGCTGTGGAGCCTTTGGCACGGCGGACATCCCGCCTGAGCCAGGCCCCCCCAAGTCCCTGTCCCTCTCACCAAGGCCCACCTGAGCTCTGGGCCAGGACCTGGTCCCTGGAGGGTGGCAGCAGGGGGCAGGGGTGTGTGTGGCAGGATTCCTGCTCTCCTCTGAGTCCTTCCGAGATGACGGAGATGGGGTGGGCAGCACCGTGATGGGGGTGTGGCCCAAATCCTGGGAGACCCCGCGGAGGGGTGTAGTCCTCTTTCCAGATGAGGAGACAGGCTTGGGGAGGCCAGGCTGCCGGCCCAGGTTCCCACCCCCGTGAGGTCTGGGTCGGGTGCAGTTCTAGAAGCCTGGTGTGCTGGGGTCGCTGGAGCGTTTGCACCAGCGACCAAGGCCAAGGTCAGTCTGCTGGTGACGTAAGTGGGGGGACAGGGCAGGAGGCCTCACCGACGCTGTCCTCGGCCCTGCAGGAGGGGACATCCAAGTTTGCCACCCTGGAGATGAACCCCAAGCGAGCCCAGAGGCGCCCGAAAGAGGCGGTGAGTTTGCTTGAGGCTGAGGGTGGCGGGGGAAGCCCCTTGAGCTCCCCTCCTGGGGCTGCATTGCTGGACATGCCCATTAGCTAGACCCCCTCCGGGCCCTGGTGGTGTCCTGACAAGCTGGTGTCCCAGGGGACTGTAGCCGCCAGAGCAGGGACCTGGAAGAGCTGGGCTCAGTGGCGTTTGGTGGTGGGGATAGGGGTCAGGGGCCAGGAACTGTGTGATCGGGGGATTTGCCAAATATCAGCCTTGAAGGCGACTAGAGGGACTTTGGGGTCTATGGACCCTGGGAGGGGGGTTGGGGAAGATGACTAAAGGGGCCCAGGGTGCTCCAGGTGGGGGCCTGGATGGGGCTGGGGGAGAGGGGCCTTGGGCCTTACTCATCAGCACCCCCCCCCACCATGTCACAGGGTGTCATCCAGGGCACCGTCCCCTACCTGGGCACGTTCCTCACGGATCTAGTGATGCTGGACACGGCCATGAAGGACTATCTGTATGTGAGTGCGCCCAGGGGCTGGGCTGGGGGTCCTGGGCCCTGCACTCTCAGCAGAGGGCGTGCCTCGTCTCACGAGAGCCCCCAGCCGCCCCTGTGTCCGGGAGACACCTGCCTGTCTTAGCAATGGGTGACCAGAGCTTGGTGCCAGCAGGTGGGGCTCGGGGCTGCAAGGGGAGCAGGCTACAGCCCTCCCTCAGGCGGTGGCTGTGGGTAGAAAGAGGCTGGGTCCTCCTGCCCCGGGCCTCAGTCTCTCCAGCTGTCCCCAGACCCAGAGCCTCGGGCCACCGCCCTGATCCCACCCAGGTCCAGCTATGTGTTGCGCTGCCCCCTGGTGTTTGTTCTGGGTAGCGCAGCCTGAGCAGGGGAGAGGGGGTGGTCGTGGGCGAGGGGGACCCTTTCTGATGGACGCTGGCTGTCTGCTTTGCAGGGGAGACTGATCAACTTCGAGAAGAGGAGGAAGGTGAGTGGCCGCAACCTCATGGGAAAGGGGCAGGTGTTGGGGGGGTGGGGTAGGGAGGTCAGAGTCCCACCTGATTAGAAACCTGGCTCCACCATCCCCCTACCTGTTACATTTTGGAGGAGAGTTAGATACAGAAACGGTGGGGGAGCTTCTCCCACCAGAGGGTGGGACAGGAAGTTGAGTCAAGAACAACTTCGGGGAGGGGGCTGCTGTTTAACCCCAGCTCTGAGGACAAGGTGGGAAGAGGGGACCCAGAGGCTGTCCCAGGCCCGACCCCCCCAAGCCCACCCCACCCCGCCCCGGCCATCAGCATCCCATCCTTCCCTCTGGCCCCCAGGAATTCGAAGTGATCGCGCAGATCAAGCTGCTCCAGTCAGCCTGCAACAATTACAGCATCGCGCCTGAAGAACACTTCGGGGCCTGGTTCCGAGCCATGGAGAGGCTCAGCGAGGCTGAGAGGTGAGCGCAGGCAGGAGCTCGCGGGGCGTGGCGGGCACCCCCAAGAGCCTGTGGGCTGGGGTCCTGGTCAACCTTGGGCTCTGCCACGGGTGACGGTCGGGGCACTGGACTCCATCTGCCGGACAGGCTCAGGGTCAGAGCCGCGGGTGTGGCTTCTGGTAGGCTCATGGCCCTGCTCTGTCCTGTAGCTACACGTTGTCATGCGAGCTGGAGCCCCCCTCCGAGTCGGCCAGCAACACCCTCAAGGTCAAGAAGAACACGGCCATCGTCAAGCGCTGGAGCGAGTGAGTGCCCAGGTGGTGGGGGAAGGCTCCCTCGGGGTGAGGGAAGCTTCGAGGGGCGATCCAGACAGCTGGCGCTGGGATCGCAGCTCCTCCATTTACAGCCCTGGGACGGGGCCATCTGCCTCACTTCTCTCGGCCTCAGTTTTTGCCTCTGTGAAATGGGTTGATGCTAAATGATCCGTTGGAGGCTTGAGCCCATGGGGTGACTGCCTGAGCACCCGGCACAGAGGGTAGGGGACAGGATAGTAAGCTAGTCCTTCTGTGCAGCCGCCAGGCCCCCAGCGCAGAGCTCAGTACCAGCAGCAGCTGCCACTCCAAGTCCTGTGACCAACTCAGGTACGGCCCCTACCTCAGCAGTGGAGACATTGCTGATGCACTCAGCGTCCACTCGGCCGGCTCCTCCAGCTCCGACGTGGAGGAGATCAACATGAGTTTCGTCCCAGAGTCCCCCGACGGCCAGGAGAAGAAGGTGACCACCCCTCGCCCCAACACTTCCCCAACAGCCCTTCCCAGCCCTTGGTTCCCAAGGCCAAGGTCCCCTACTCCATGCCAGAAGCCCCTCCCACACTGGACGCTGGCCCGGGGCACCTGCTGACCGTGCCGTTGCCCACAGTTCTGGGAGTCAGCCTCCCAGTCATCCCCGGAGACCTCCGGCATCAGCTCAGCCTCCAGCAGCACGTCCTCCTCCTCGGCCTCCACCACGCCCGTGGCCAGCACACGTACCCACAGGCGCTCTGTGTCCGGGGTCTGCAGCTACGGCTCCTCGCTGCCCCTCTACAACCAGCAGGTGGGCGACTCCTGCATCATCCGGGTGAGCCTGGACGTGGACAACGGCAACATGTACAAGAGCATCCTGGTGAGCTGGCAGGCCGCCCGGGGCAGCAGACCCATTCTGACCGCCGTGGCCATCCCTGCCCTCTCCTGGAGCTGGCCTCCCAGTGGGGTGGGGAGGATGGAGGGTCAACCAGATGCAGGACTAAAGAGGCCAGTGCTGATCACCAATGCTGAGCAGTGCTGGGGGCAGTGGACCAGGGGTTTCAGCAGCAGTGGGGCAGGGCCTCTGTGGCAAAGGGTTTGAGTCGGGGAGGGGCATGTGCCTGGGGCTTGAGGGGAGCAGCAGGAGGCCCTGGGTTAGGAACCAGCATCGGGGGACAAGTCAGGGGGTCAGGGGAGTGTCAGGGACCTGCACCTGGGGGGAGGGATGTGGGAGGTGGGAGCCCCTGTAAGCTGGAGCAGAGGAGGACCAGCAGGGACCCCCTCATCTCCCTGGGGGATGGGCAGGGAGGCCAGTTAGGAGGCTGCTGGGGCTGTACCAGGCTGGTGCCGGCAGTCTCAGACACCGGATATAATTTGAAGTTCTGACATCTAGCCAGCGGGAGTCGCCCACAAACACTGTGTGTACTGGGGGGCGGTCACTGGGGGGGACTCCTCATTCTCCAGAATTCAGGCTGCTGATGAGCCATTTGCACACACCACCCCCACCACAACCCTCCTATCCACCCCCACTGGGTCAGGTGCCCCTTTTTAACACTGTCACCTGTGTGACCCTGTGTCCAAGGCCTGCCTGTGATCTGGCCCTCGGGATCAAGGCAGCAGGGGTCCACACTGCCCACCGCTACAGCCTGCAGGCCATGCAGGCCTGGCACGGAGGCGGCCACCGGGCATCCAGCCAGCTCCTCCTCTCCCCTCCAGGGCGGGACCAGATGCTGTCTGTACCCAGACCACATGGATACCATTGACCTGGGTGGGCGAGGTTGAGGGGAGCAGCCCCCCAGGGGCAGGCGGTTTCCCTAGATGGTGTGGCAGGAGGGGGCAGGCTTGAAGGAAATGGGGGGCAAGAGTGATTGGGAAAGACCCCTCGTCATCACATGGAGGCCTCCCCAGAGGAGCAGGAGAAGCTGGTGTGACCTGCACGGACCCGGCGCCTGGCCAGAGGCTGTGAGCCGTGCGCACTGCGCTGAGACAGCTCTGAGGGCCCAGCCCAGACCCCTGCCCTGATGGCCCGTCCCCTGCTCCGTCCAGGTGACCAGCCAAGACAAGGCTCCGGCTGTAATCCGCAAGGCCATGGACAAACACAACCTGGATGAGGACGAGCCCGAAGACTATGAGCTGGTGCAGGTTATTTCGGATGATCGAAGTAAGTCAGGGCCGGCCGGGTGGGTGTTGGAGTGGGGGAGAAGCCGGGGGCGGGGGGAGTCACCATGCCCCAGGCCTGCCACCCCAGAAGGTCCCACCAGGGTCAAAGTGGGTTTTGTACAGACACTGACCTGCCTAGGGTCTCCCTATGGCCCCTGCTGGCCACTGGGCCCTGTCTCATGCCCTTCCCTGCTCCTGAACAGTCAGTGGCAGACCCCGATCAGCGCTGGCATTGTTGAAGAAGGGTGAGAAAAGGCTTTTCTCCTGGGGCAGGCAGCCAGATGGCTGAGTCCACAGGCCGTCCGAAGAGGCACTTTCTGGCTGAGATGGAAAGTGTGTCCTTCAGAGAGAACCTTGCCAGCCAGGACCAGAGCCTCGACTCTGAAAGGCCACGTGCCCGTGACCCTGTGTGAGCCTGCTCTGGCTGCCGTAACAGGATACCACCGCGGTGGCTTCCGAGGCCCGGGTCAGGGTGCCAGCGTGGTCAGGTTCTGGTGAAGCCCCTCTTCTGGGTTCCTGGTGTCCCCACACAGTGGAAGGGGGTAGGGAGCTCTCTGGGGATCCCTTTTATAAGAGCAAACATCCCCTTCATGGGGCTCCACCCTCGTGACCTCATGGCCTCCCAAAGGCCCCACCTTCCAATCCCATCACCTTGGAAGCTGGAATTTCGGGGAATTTAGAGAGAACACAAGTTAGAGTTCGTAGCAGATACTGCACACAGAGACTACGGGGAAACAGCTCGGTATTCTAGAAAGGGGAGACGGGAAAAGACTGCAAGCGAGCACAGACTTGGAGCCAGACAGCGTCAGCTTGGAGACTTCCTTGGGAGGCAACTCACTAAAGTCCTTTGTGCCCGTGTTCCCATCCCGAAATAAAACAGGCGGTGAGCTAATCCATGTGTATGCGGGTTATATGCTCACGTATGTACGCGTGCCGTCAACACACCAGAACTGCAAATATTGTGGTCACTCTTACCATCTTTCCCATGAGCTGACCGCCCATGCACAGCCATTACCCAGACAGTTAGCAATGACCCCTACCGTCCCTAGAAAGTGTTATTAGTCGTTCAGTCGTGTCTGACTCTTTGTGACCCCGTGGACTGTAGCCTGCCAGGCTCCTCTGTCCGTGGTATTCTCCAGGCAAGAATGCTGGAGTGGGTAGCCTTTCCCTTCTCCAGGGGATCTTCCTGACCGAGGGATCGAATCTGGGTCTCCTGCCCTGGAGGTGGATTCTTTACCATCTCAGCCACAGTCCCTGGAAGTTATTTTCTAAATCCTCTTTCACCTCCTTGCACCATTTTAGGTGAGGTGAACAGGGTGGGTGGGACCCGCCCATTTTACAGAAAAGGAAGACTGAGGCCTAACCAGGTTAAGGACCAGAGTAAGAGCCACACCATGGAGCACACATTCCAGCCCAGAGCACACATTCCAGCCCAGCTGTGGGGAATAGCTGGCTCAAGGCAGAGGGGAGGGTGGGAAGCAGAGCCAAGAGCAGCTGCCTGCTGAGATCCTGGCGCCCAGGGGGTGTGGAAGCCTCCCTGCAACGCTGCTGTGGGCCAGGGGCAAACCCTGCCCTTCACAGAACCCCAGAGGCCTTGTCCTAAGTTGGGTGGGTTTCAAGGGAGGTGGTCTGGGTTCTGGAAAACTTACTCCACCTGGAGAATCCTGTTCATTGGAAGCAGCAGGGGACAGGACAGGACAACCCTTTGCCAACTGCAGGCTGGCTTTCTGGAGTCAGAGCCTGTTTTTAAACAAGAGTTGTTGGTTTCCATCGGTGCCTCAGTAAAACATCCCAGGCAGGTGTCATTAAGAGGGGTCCTTGGTGGCCCTGGAGTCGCACTGGGGCGCCTCATGTCTCTGGATCAGGCGTGCCCTCGGGCAGGGGTAATCAGAGCCCCTGATTGGGGCTCTCAAGTGGTGCGTGCTGTGGGGTTCCCGTAAGCCCAGCTGACCCTCTGCCCCTTCCTGACCAGAGCTGAAGATCCCTGACAACGCCAACGTGTTCTACGCCATGAACTCTACCGCCAACTATGACTTTGTCCTAAAGAAACGGACCTTCACCAAGGGGACAAAGGTCAGACATGGAGCCAGCTCGACCCTCCCCCGCATGAAGCAGAAGGGACTCAAGATTGCCAAGGGCATCTTCTGACTGGCCCTTAGCTGCCAGCCACAGAGCCGCCCTTTCCAGGGTCTGGCTAGCCAGGCAACTCAGCACTTACAGACTGGTGAGCCAGGCCAGGCGGACACCTCTGCCCAACCCGCCCAGCCCAGGCCACCCCCAGACTCCCCTCTCACCGCAGACCTCCCCCGCGGCCGGGATTGACGCCTCTGCCGACTGGCTGACCTGGCCTCCCGTGGACCACCCGCTGCCTTAGGTGCCTTCTGCTGTCTGGAGCCGGAGGACTAGCTGAACCTTTGCCAAGGAGTGCGGCCAGTGGGCACCGAGCCTTGCCTGCCGCCGGGCCCGGCCCCCCGCGCACCGCCCGTACACCCTCCCAGGTGTGGACCACTGCCTCCGTGCCCGCGGGCACCCCCAGGGCACCCACTGCTCACCGGGTCTCACCACTGCAGTTCTCTCCTCCCACCATTCTGGCCTTGTCTCAGGCTGCACCAAAGATTCCATCATCAGGGCCAACCGAAGGCGAGAGGGTCTCACCCACTGCCCACTCCAGCCCTCCGCCGGGAGACGGGAGAGAGAGGCCGCCTTCACGGACCAGGCTCTAACTGGTGAGCGAGGATGGTCTCGGCTGAGTCCCACTGGTGTCGGATCTCCTGACCATGCACGTGCTGCTCACCGCCGCATCCTGGGCTTAACGAGACCACACGAGACGGGGGTTAGTGGGAAAAGGAGGGATGGGGGGAGGGAGGGGGACTGAATATTTGTATAAAAGGCGAAAAAAGAAAATGTTTACCAGTTGGGGAGGGGCAATATTTATTTGTTGTAAATAGTAAATGCTAGACTTGAATCTTATATTAAAATCCTGTTTCTACTATAGCCTGAGAGTTGTGGTAAATTTGTTCTTTTCAGGGCCCGTGCTCATGTAAATGAGACACAGACTCTCACGTTCTGTGTTCAGGTAGGAAATCTGGCCAGGTTACTGGTCCATTTTGGGCAGGAAAAGCAAGAAGGGCCAGCCAGCCTTCTCAGGCTCTCTCTAGGAAACAGAGACGTTCACCTTTCACAGACCGTATATTCACTTCAATATCATTACACTGGGCCACACGCTGAGACAGCTGCTCAGAACCCCTGGTATTTGAATTTGGAAGTGCTTTCACATGGCATAGTGACAACCTATGAAATTCCAGTGTTTTAAAAAATAACATTTTGATGGCTCGGAAGGTTAAGAATCTGCCGGTAGTGCAGGAACCACAGGAGACGCAGGTTCAATCCCTAGGTTGGGAAGAGCCCTGGGCGTAGGAAATGACAACCCACTCCAGTATTCTCTGAAAAAGTCCTACGGACAGAGGAACCCGGAGGGCCACAGTCCACAGGGTTGAAAGAGTCAGACGCAGCTGGGCACGACAGAAAGTGATGGAGTGAGGGGCAGTCTCTCCATGGAAACAACGATTAAGCTGGGGGAAAGCTATCAGAATCAACAGTTTTGGGGCTGTTATCAGGCACAACACCCAGGAGAGTGCTTGAAGGAAGGCGATGCTGCTGAACCTCAGCTGTTATGGAACTCTGTGCCAGGTCACACATGCTGACCCCTGAGAAAAGGGGCCAGAAGAGGCAGTGACTACACACAGCAAGGAATACCGGTCTTGCAAGAACAGTTGGGGAAAGTGGCCGCAGAAATGGAAAACAGCAGCCCTCAGGCAACAACTGCAAATTCTGAGGAGGGGAAGAATCTGATTTCCAGAGCTGCCAAGTTATAACACTCAGCAACCAGTTCTCAACAGATCACAGACCATATCAAGAAACCAAAAGTAGGGCTTGTTCACAGGAAAAAAGGAATTTGACAGAAACTATACCTGAGGACTGGAAGAAACACAAGCTGGAATCAAGATTGCCGGGAGAAATATCAATAACCTCAGATATGCAGATGACACCACCCTTATGGCAGAAAGTGAAGAGGAACTAAAAAGCCTCTTGATGAAAGTGAAAGAGGAGAGTGAAAAAGTTGGCTTTAAAGCTCAACATTCAGAAAACAAAGATCATGGCATCTGGTCCCATCACTTCATGGGAAATAGATGGGGAAACAGTGGAAATAGTGTCAGACTTTTATTTTTGGGGGCTCCCAAATCACTGTAGATGGTGACTGCAGCCATGAAATTAAAAGACACTTACTCCTTGGAAGAGAAGTTATGACCAACCTAGATAGCATATTCAAAAGCAGAGACATTACTTTGCCAGCAAAGGTCTGTCTAGTCAAGGCTATGGTTTTTCCTGTGGTCATGTATGGATGTGAGAGTTGGACTGTGAAGAAGCCTGAGCGCCAAAGAACTGATGCTTTTGAACTGTGGTGTTAGAGAAGACTCTTGAGAGTCCCTTGGACTGCAGGGAGATCCAACCAGTCCATTCTGAAGGAGATCAGCCCTGGGATTTCTTTGGAAGGAATGATGCTAAAGCTGAAGCTCCAATACTTTGGCCACCTCATGCGAAGAGTTGACTCATTGGAAAAGACTCTGATGCTGGAAGGGATTGGGGGCAGGAGGAGAAGGGGCCGACAGAGGATGAGATGGCTGGATGGCATCACAGACTCGATGAACGTGAGTCTGAGTGAACTCCAGGAGTTGGTGATGGACAGGGAGGCCTGGCATGCTGCGATTCATGGGATGGCAAAGAGTCGGACATGACTGAGCGACTGAACTGAACTGATACCTGAGGAGGCTCAGATATTAAAATAATCACAGACATTGAGTGAACTTTCTTAAATATGCTCAGCTGAAAGAAACCATAGACAAGAAACTAAAGGTTATCAAGAGGACAATGTAAGAATATGTGGGGATTTAGTAAAAAGGTAGAAATGATAGGGACTTCCCTGGTGGTACAGTGGGTAAGAGTCCGCCTGCTGATGCAGAGGACACAGGTTTGATCCCTGACCCAGGAAGCTCCCACGTGCTGCGGAGCAACCAAGTTCATGTGCTACAACTGCCGAGGCCACGCTCTGGAGCCCACAAGTCGCAGCCACAGAGCCTGTGTGCCGAAACCCCCGCGCCCCTGTGCTGAAGCCCACACTCCTAGAGTCTGTGCTCGGCAACGGGCGCAGCTGCTGCAGTGGGTGGCTCGAGCCCCACAGCGGACAGGAACCCAAGCTCGCCACAGTGGGAGAAAGGCCCAAGCAAGCGAAGAAGGCCCAGCGCAGCCAAAAATTAAATGCATGCAATTTTACAGTAGAAATTCCAAAGAGAAACCAGATGGAGATTCTGGAGCTGAAAAGTACAGTAACTGAAGGAGATCGGCCCTGGGGTTTCTTTGGAAGGAATGATGCTAAAGCTGAAACTTCCGTACTTTGACCACCTCATGCGAAGAGTTGACTCATTGGAAAAGACTCACTAGAGGGGTTCACTGGCAGATTTGAGCAGGCAGAAGAAAGAGTCCGTGAGCTTGAAGTCAACAACTTGTGACCAGAGAAGTATTCATATATTTTTTGTTACCTGAACATTTATTGACCGGAGACATTTCAGTACACACTTACATGACAAGTCGCCGGCCAAGGGTGTTCATTTCGGCAAAAATCGCCTGGTCAGTAATGTGTTACCGCAATTGAAGTTATTCTGTCTGAGGAGCAGAAAGGAGAAAGAGGGAAGAAAATGGAACAGACTCAAAGGACTTTGGCAACGCCATCAAATGTAACAACATATGCATAATGAGAGTCCCAGAATAAGAGATTATTTGAAGAAATAACGGCTGAAAACATCTCAGATTTAATGAAAGACGTAAATCTACACACTAAGAAGCTCAGTGAACTCCAAGCAAGATAAACTCAGCCACACAAAACATATCACAACACAGTTGTTGAAAGACAAAGAGGAGATCTTGAAAGCAGCAAGAAAGAAAACAGTCCTGTGGAAGGGCTGTCCCCAGTAAGATTAACAGCTGATTTTTTTTTCATCAGAAACCATGGCAACCAGGTGGCAGTGAAATCGTTGGGGTCCTTTAATGGACCGGAACCTGGCGGTCCGGAGTCGACAGTAAGAAAGTGAAAGAGAGAGAGAGAAAGAAAGAAAGACACGGGGACCCAAGCTCTGATGGAGCAGAGGTATTTTATTAGCAGAAATGCAGGCATATATCTTTAGTAAGATGATTACTCAGCTGTTACACAGGATGAAATTTTATCTATAGCCACAATATGGATAGTCTAATACATACAAGGTCGCTGACGCTGAAAAGAGTCATTGAAGGGAGTTACTGAAAGGAATCCAAGTAGATACTGTTTCTCATGATCTCAGTCCCGAGAGCTGCGTGCAGCTCTACTTGTTCTTGGAATAGGAATTGATAAGGAACAGAGAATTTATAAGAAACAGCACATAGGAATCCTCCTGTTAAACATTCCCTGACAGTTCCCCCTTATTTATTTATAATATTTGTAAAAAAACAGTTCTGACCATTTGAGTTTGTTTTAACAATCTTTGCATGAAGGCAATGGTAAACGACAAATATAGTTGTCGAGACAATCACCAAAATTACAGTTCCAGACCCGATGCTGTGAGTGCTGTTTTGAAACCATCCTCATGGGTCTAGCCTAGATAATTGATCAGCTAGTTGTTCAGCTAAAGTTTTCAAATTAGTGGAAGAGGACAGATTTTTAGAAAAGGTTTCAGATATTTCTTTTTGTAAGCATTGTACATTCAGAAAGGCATTATCATATATGCTTTGTAAATGAGATTTGATTTCTTCCCAGCTGTAGGCACTATTATTGAATTGAACAGGAGACACACAAAACTGAGTTGAACTCCAATCACATTTTACATCACCTGTTTTTGTACATCTATTAATTGATCTCCAACCCATTTGATGGCTGTTTTTAGTTCCTGTATTTCATCTTGAATACCCTCATCTATTGGAGCCTGAGAGGCCCGCATAGTATGAGCATCTTTAGTCCAATTTTGGATAAAATTATGTGTTTGGATTTAGGTTTGTAAAGCAACGCCAGTGACGGCAGCAGTGGTGCAAATAGTTATTAATCCCAAAATGCCAAGAACCAGCCATCCAACGAATCGTTTAGATCACCGGAGCAGTTTAGTAAGTAACTCGGAAGCAAGTCCAGCCGTGGGGCCTTCTTCCCAGGGCCGCTGGAGATTTATTGGTAACCACAGACTACGTCGAGACTGAAGAATCAAAAGGGAATCATTTCTTAAGGAAACAGAAGAGTTAAGTATATAATTTGCAATTTATACAAGTTACAGAACGTAAAGTCTTATTGAATTATAAACTTCCTATAGCTAGAACAAAAGCAAGTGGAACATAGGCATGTATAAAATATGATTGATTATAGCGAAAGAAATAATGACGACGATTGGTCCCTGTGAAATGTCCGGGCCAAGTCCCAAGTTCTTTGGTGCTCGCAGCAAGTTTCCAGGTGTCCCATTGTTCAGGCCCAATCTGTTTATCTAGGACGATTCGAGGATGAGGGGGGCCATTCCACCATCAAGCCACCCAAGAAGTCCTCTGTCACGGTAATGCTCCATTGTAGTGTTAGTAACCTTCTATGCTATTTGAGTAGCATAGTCACACACTGTGCTGTTAATATCATCTGAGCAGTTAGATAACCACATACCATGGGCTCCCCAATCGACAACTGTATGATTAGCCACAAACGTTAATTTTCCTGATTTGGCCTGACATTTGTCCCAAAGAACAGGAGTATATTTAAAGTTCTCATTAGTAAACCCTCTGCATACTGTTCTTTGCTCTTTCCCTAATTCTTTCCCTAAAGTTTCAGTAGCATAAACATGGTTCACGGACAAAGAAAGGGCAATAGATAATCCAAGCAATGTGTGGAAGTTCCTTTTTGGAGGCAGGACGAAAGCTCATGTTTGTCGACTGACATGAATACATCATTTTTTTGGGCCAGTGCATAAAGGAAGGATTCCGTAGCCTACAGAAATGTTAATTAGTCTTCCTTCTTCCTCAGGATGAGAGGGGCCCTCCAAGCTCCAAGGAGCGGGCGTATATGTTGAGTCATGAGTGGATATGATTGGTCCTCTATCTGTCCATTCTATAACCTGCAATAGAAGGGAGGGGGGTTAGGTATATAAGCCCAATAAGTGTGATCAATCACATCAGCCTGAGCGGGGGACGCAAAAGCAAGCAAAGCAAGCGTAGCGACAAAAATGTTTTCAGGATTCTGAGGCATTCCCTGTTGAGAAATCAGATTTTCGGCTTGATTAGTAAGGGTTTTTATCTGTCCCCAAGTAGGGGGATCATGAGGTCGAGGACACTGAGTGCGGCGTTTTTTGGAAATTTTTAAAGTCGCCACGGCTTGTATTGGAATTTCTCCCTCTTGGGGTTTTTGTTGTTTCGTCTCTAGTTTGAACACCGGGGGCCCCCTTAGGTCAAATCTTCCAAAGAGGAAGCCGCGTGAGTCCGTTGGATCCACCTGGAGAAATACAAGCATACCCTTTTCCCTGAAAGATTAGTTTCCTAGATTTCCATTGATTAGTTAACCCTTCTTGATACCAAATGGGCAAAGGAAGGGAGGTGTCCTGCACTGTCTTGAAATGTTTTCCTGCTTTTGTCAAAATATCTCCTTGCGGTACGTTTAAAAAATTTTAAACAAATAAAGCTATATTAACAATAGTTATATGGAGAAGGAAGTGGCAGCCCACTCCAGTATTCTTGCCTGGAGAATCCCAGGGACAGAGGAGCCTGGTGGGCTGCCGTCTGTGGGGTCGCACAGAGTCAGACATGACCGAGCGACTTCGCAGCAGCAGCAGCAAGTCTCCCGTATTAGCAGTCGGGTTCTTTACCACTAGTGCCACCGAGGAAGCCCTCCTTCTAAGTGTTGTTCAGGTGCTCACTTGTGTCTCTTTGTGACCCCATGGAGTGCAGCGTGCCAGGCCTCCGTGTCCTTCACCATCTAGTATACTCTAAGATAATTTTATCTGATACAACCTAAATAAAATTGTACTGAAATTAAAAAAAAAACAATAGTTATAGGCTTAAAAAATATATTGTGTTAGAATCTAGTAAAGTCTGCTCTGGGTAAGGAAGATGAACATGTTCCTGGGCATTCCCCCGTATTTAATTTTTCATTTGTAGTTTCAGTGTGTAACGTGTTTGCTTAATTATGTCTTGTGTTTGTGGATTATAAGGAATGTCTATAATCTGTTTAATAGAGAATGAATATAAAAATTTTTTGAACTGCTTAGAAATATAGGCAGTGCCATTGTCTGTTTTTATAGAATTAGGTGTTCTCATTATTGCAAAGTAAGCTAACAGGTGGGTTATAACATATCGTGTAGTTTCACCTCGGAGAGGTGTGGCCCATTTACAAGAAGAATTTGTATCGACATGGAAGAAGGAAGAGGAAGAAAATTCAGGGCAATGAGTTACATCCATGTGCCATAAAATTTTCTCTCATTTGTTATAAACCTTTTTTATATTTTTGTATTTATCATTTTATTTGTTATACCTTATACCTTTTTATTAAAAATATACACCTTATTTTTCTTTAGCAACCATGAAGTGTCTTGTATATTAGCATTTTATAGATTGGTGAATATGTTTATTATATTATATATTTATTTTAATAAATATATTATATAAAATATAGTATATATTATATAATTTATTTATTAATAGTCTAAAATCTCTGTAAGAAAAACTTTCTGTAACAGGAAGTTAATGTTCAGTAATTAATGTTTTAAAATCTTATTTTATTTGGGAATGACCTAGCTATTTAATAAACATTTATTATTTAGTTTAGTACAATTCTAAAAATTTAAGTTACCCCAATCCTAAGAGATTATTTTAGATTATAATAATAGATTATAATAGATTATTTTATTAAAATATAATTATTTCTAATAGTTTATCTAAAGTTTTCATCTCATTTATATATTTATATATAAAGAGTTACCTTTTTGTTGACAAATTTAGTTTACCTTAGGTGAATAGGTGAAGTTGCTCAGTCGTGTCCGACTCTTTGCGATCCCATAGATTGTAGCCTACCAGGCTCCTCCGTCCATGGGATTTTCCAGGCAAGAGTGCTGGAATGGGTTGCCATTTCCTTCTCCAGAGGATCTTCCCAACCCAGGGATTGAACCTGGGTCTCCCACATTGTAGGCAGACGCTTTACCACCTGAGCCACCAGGGAAGCCTTAAGCTTACCTTAAACCTAGGCATAATAAAAGTAGTACATAATATTGATGACTTAAGACATGTCTTAATTAGATTAGTAAACAATTATATTTAAATATATTTATATTTAAATAAACATGCTAAAGCTGAAACTCCAGTACTTTGGCCACCTCATGTGAAGAGTTGACTCATTGGAAAAGACTCTGATGCTGGGAGGGATTGGGGGCAGGAGGAGAAGGGGCCGACAGAGGATGAGATGGCTGGATGGCATCACTGACTCGATGGATATGAGTCTGAGTGAACTCTGGGAGATGGTGATGGACAGGGAGGCGTGGCATGCTGCGATTCATGGGGTCGCAAAGAGTTGGACATGACTGAGCGACTGAACTGAACTGAACTGAAACATTGTATTTAATATTGAATATATTTCAGTTCACATGACCTGAATTTAAATAGAGCTCATTAATTTCATATTATTTAAAAACAAAGACAGACATTGAGACATAGATAAATTTAGATAGACAGGCATAGTTTTCCGCTTGAAATTTAAAATATCTTTTTGCCTTATTTTTGGAGTTGCACCAATTTGTTTAAGGCTGGAGTCCCAGATACAGTGGGCTGTGTATCCCAAGGACATGATAAGAGTTAACTTTAGGTCTTTTTCTTAGACCTGTTTTTGTTTCCCAGGGAGAATTGGAGCTCCAAAAAACTATTTTAACAAGTTAACCTTTTCCTAACTGCATGTGAAGAAGAACCGGTTTTGCAATTTCAAAAAAGATTTTATTTTGATCAGTTTTCTCTGGAGTCTAAAGAATATCATGGCCATTCAGGGTCAAAAATATCGTTTCTCCCATTTGTAGTCACAGTATATTAACGATACAAGCATAAGGGAATTGCCGTCACATTGGATGTAAAGCCTTGGCTACAAAATTTTGACGAAGAGTAGGACTGTTAAGCATACCTTGAGGTAACATAGTCTATTGAAATCTTTTATGAGGCCCGATATGATTAAGCAAAGGGAGAGAGAAAGTGAATCTCTCCCGGTCTAAAGGGTGTTCAGTTCAGTTCAGTTCAGTCACTCAGTCGTGTCCGACTCTGCGACCCCGTGAATCGCAGCACGCCAGGCCACCCTGTTCATCACCAACTCCCAGAGTTTACTCAAACTCATGTGTATCGAGTCGGTGATGCCATCCAGCCATCTCATCCTCTGTCGGCCCCTTCTCCTCCTGCCCCCAATCCCTCCCAGCATCAGAGTCTTTTCCAATGAGTCAACTCTTCACATGAGGTGGCCAAAGTACTGGAGTTTCAGCTTTAGCATCATTCCTTTCAAAGAACACCCAGGACTGATCTCCTTTAGAATGGACTGGTTGGATCTCCTTGCAGTCCAAGGGACTCTCAAGAGTCTTCTCCAACATCACAGTTCAAAAGCATCAATTCTTTGGTGCTCAGCTTTCTTCACAGTCCAACTCTCACATCCACACATGACCACTGGAAAAACCATAGCCTTGACTAGATGGACCTTTGTTGGCAAAGTAATGTCTCTGCTTTTCAATATGCTGTCTAGGTTGGTCATAACTTTCCTTCCAAAGAGTAAGCATATTTTAATTTCATGGCTAAAGGGTGTAAAGGTATATTTAAAAAGCAATCTTGTAAATCATTAATAATAATGTGCCAATTTTGAGGAATAGTAGTAGGTGATGGGATCCCTGGTTGTAATGCACCCATGGGTTTCATAGATGCGTTAATTTTTCTAAGGTCTGTTAAGAGATGCTATTTGTTAGATTTCTTTTTACAACACAAATAGAGTTCCAAGGAGAGCAAGATTCCTCAATATATTTTAATTCTAATTATGTGTCTATAAGTTCTTTCAGTTCAGTTCAGTCACTCAGTTGTGTCCGACTCTGCAACCCCATGAATTGCAGCATGCCAGGCCTCCCTGTCCATCACCAACTCCCAGAGTTTACTCAAATTCAAGTGCATCGAATCGGTGATGCCATCCAGCCATCTCATCCTCTGTCCGCCCCTTCTCCTCTGGCCCCAAATCCCTCCCAGCATCAGAGTCTTTTTCAATGAGTCAACTCTTTGCATGAGGTGGCTAAAGTACTGGAGTTTCAGCTTTAGCATCAGTCCTTTCAAAGAACACCCAGGACTGATCTCCTTTAGAATAGACTGGTTGGGTCTCCTTGCAGTCCAAGGGACTCTCAAGAGTCTTCTCCAACACCATAGTTCAAAAGCATCAATTCTTTGGTGCTCAGCTTTCTTCACAGTCCAATTCTCACATCCATACATGACTACTGGAAAAACCATAGCCTTGACTAGACGGACCTTTGTTGGCAAAGTAATGTCTCTGCTTTTCAATATGCTATTTAGGTTGGTCATAACTTTCCTTCCAAGGAGTAAGCGTCTTTTAATTTCATGGCTGCAATCACCGTCTGCAGTGATTTTGGAGCCCCCCAAAATAAAGTCTGACACTGTTTCCACTGTTTCCCCATCTATTTGCCATGAAGTGATGGGACCAGATGTTCTTTAGTAGCCTGTAATTTTTCTTTCATAAGGGGCCATTGCTCTGTCTAAATAGGCTCGTCATTCTTCTAAGTTATTTTAATCATTGCTTTGTTTGTTAAATGAGCAGTGGCCCCTAGAAAAATGTGGAGTGTATATCTGAATTTGCCATTGCATAGTAAGTTCTTACTGTTAAATTAAGGGGTGCATCTATCACATAAAGTCTTAATGTTGTAGGCTGGCCTTTTGGTCCTTCATATGGGTAGATTTGAGCATTTTGATAAATTTCTTGTACTTTGGTTTGAGAAATTTCTGCAATTTGGCAAGAGATTTTTTGTATAGGCCAGGATTTGGGCCATAAGTGTTTGGAAATAATAGTAATATTAGATCCAGTGCCGAGGAGACCAGACAATATTTTACCATCAATTTTGATAGCTGTGTTTGGTCGGGCATATTCAGACACCCACGATGTCCCTAAGGACTGGCTTTGATCTGTGCTGCTGAATCTGCCCGTGTGTGCATCATTAGAGGAGCTGATAGAAATGTAAGGCAGAAGTCACTGAGCGATTTTGTCCCCCTTTCTGAATTGCCATAGAATCTGAGATGACATCATGGTTTGAATCTTTCCTTTATAATCTGAATTAATTACTTCAGGGTGAACAGCAATTTCTTTAGAAGTCAAAATAGATTGGCCGAGTAAAAGACCGATGGTTTGTGGGGTCAGGGGCCCCAAAAGTCTGGTAGGTATTCTAGAAGGGACTGCTTGAGGGTAAAGGAAAAAATCATTTAGGGCTGGTATACCGACGGCAGCACTACCGGATGTTGAGGGTTTGAGGGAAAAGATAGAATCTGCCCCCGGTTTTTGTTGTAGGGTTCCTGGGGGCGTCCCCTGTTTGGAGTTTCCTGGAATAGGTTTTCCTTCAGTATCAAATTTAGATTTACAGTCTTTGGCCCAATGCATTCCTCTACATCAGCGAGGGCAGATTCTTGGAGGTTTTTTATTAGCCTTCTTAAATGGTTTTTATCTCCACATGTAAAGCATCCTTCATTTCCCTTTCTAAAGGCAATAGCCATTGTCTCAGCTAGCATTTGCATCTTTTGAGATTCTGATCCTAGATTGCGACAAGCCTTCAAATAATCAACAATAGTCCCAGTCTCACAAAGTGGAGCATAGCTCTTTGACATTCCTGATTTGCCTTCTCATAAGCAAGTAATTTCTCTAGCTGTTTTTTGGCTTCTTCTCCGATTACAGTACAGGAAATAGCAGTTTCTAATCTAGCTAAGAAACCAACATAACTTTTATTGCTGCTGCTGCTACTGCTGCTGCATCACTTCCGACTCTGTGCGACCCCATGGACTGCAGCCCACCAGGCTCCGCCATCCCTGGGATTCTCCGGGCAAGAACACTGGAGTGGGTTGCCATTTCCTTCTCCAATGCAGGAAAGTGAAAACCAGCATAACTTTCTTTGGGTCTTTGTGATACTTTAGTGTAGCTACCTGTAGGCTCTCCTTGAGGAGTAATTCGATCCCAAGCTTGAAGGGCCACTGTTTTTAATTGTTCATATAATAACAGAGGGCATTGGATTTGAGCTTCTTTGGTATCAAATTGCTTGGCACCAGGTAACGTTTCAAAAGTAATCTGGTTTGGGGGAGTGCCAGCTTGAGCATTCTTGTTAGCATGATCTCTGGCTTTATCATGAAACCACATGGTCCACTGAAGATATTCTCCTGGCTTAAGGGGAGCTTTGATTAAAGTTCGCCAATCATAGGGAGTAAAGTTTCCAATAGAAGATGCCACAGCATTTAGAAGCTCTTTAGTAAAAGGCGAATGTAGGCCATACATAATTATAGCCCTTTTCATTTGTTGCGTGTGAAGAAGATTAATACTGCCATATTGAGGTATTATGTGTCCTTGAGCATCAGGATTTCTTAAAACTGGAAAGGCAGAGAAACCATCGACTTCAGAGATTTGTGATTGCAAAGCCAGTAATTCAGGGAGCCTCTGCCATGGAGGAGAGTGAGTAAGTGCTGATTTTTTGGCAAATATGAGTCTGTGTTGAGGACTTCCTGTTATGTAAAAAAGTATTGCCGGTTTTGGTGTCAAAAGGTGTCTCAGGAGAGTTGTTATCAGAACTATTAGGTTCTAGCAAAGGAGAGACTTTTGGAGATGTGCTTGTTGGCAGAGGAGGAGAATTTGGAGTAGCCAGGATAGGATTAGTGAGAAAATTTTGAAATATTTTATGTTGTTTTAATTGGGCTTTTTGTAAAGTTTTATCATTTAAATTATATTCATGTAATAGGTGTTCTGTCTGTCGTTGAATATTGAGAGGGTTAGAATTTACCCTGAAATGGCAGAATTACAGCTTTAATGAGAGCCCATAGGGGCCAGAAATCAACTGGAATATTTTTTCCCTGTTTGGTGGCTCGTTCAACATTTCCTTTGACCCGGTGCCAAATTTCTAAATCAAAATTGACCACTGTTTGAAAGCAAGTCTCTATTCATTGGCACGAAACCAAGAGTCCCTGAGCTTTAAACAAATGGTGAAGTAAAGTAGAGAAATGATGGGGCTTTTCAGCCGTTTGACCCGTGTCTTAGTACTTAACGACCTCAATAGGTCGGTGAGTCACTCCGGCCAAAATGCCACGTATGCCAGGGTCCCTGTTTCTGGGTGCCACTTGTTGGGGTCCTTTAATGGACTGGAACCTGGCGGTCCGGAGTTGACAATAAGAAAGTGAAAGAGAGAGAGAGAGAGAAAGAAAGGCATGGGGACCCAAGCTCTGATGGAGCAGAGGTATTTTATTAGCAGAAATGCAGGCTTATATATCTTTAGTAAGATGATTACTCAGCTATTACACAGGATGAAATTTTATCAATAGCCACAATATGGATAGTCTAATACATACAAGGTCGCTGACGCTGAAAAGAGTCATTGAAGGGAGTTACTGAAAGGAATCCACGCAGATACTGTTTCTCATGATCTCAGTCCTGAGAGCTGCGAGCAGCTCTACTTGTTCTTGGAATAGGAACTGATAAGGAACAGAGAGTTTTTGAGAAACAGCACATAGGAATCCTTCTGTTAAACATTCCCTGACATAACATAACATATTTCAAATGTTGGAAGAAAAAGAATTCTATATCCAGTAAACTATCCTTTAAGGATGAAAGGAAATCAAGCTGTTGCCAGATAAACAAAGTTAAGGGAGTCTGTTATGAATAGTTGTGCCTACAAGAAATTCTGAAGGGAGCCCTTTAGGCCAAATGAAAAAGCCCTCGACGGTAACTCAAAGCCACGTGAAAAAGTAAAGAACACTAGGAGAAGTAACGGATTGGGAATTCTAAAAGCCTCTATTGTTGTACTTTTGTTTGTACCTTTTTTCCCTGCGTGACTTAAAATGCAAATTCAGAGACTTTCCTGGTGGTCCAGTGGTTAAGACTCCACGCTCGCAATGCAGGGGGTCCAGGTTTGATCCCTGGTCAGGGAGTTAGCTCCCACACATCTCAAGGGAAGATCAAAGAATCTGAGGGCTGCAGCCAAGACCTGGCACAGCCAAAGAAACAAATATTTTTTTAAAAAAGAAAGAAAATGCCTTGAGACAAATGAAAACAAGAGCAAAGCATAACAAAACTTACCGGATACAGAAAAAGTAGGGCAAAGAGGGAATTTTACAGCTTTCCACACCCACATTAAAAAATAAGTCTTCAAATCAGTAACCTGACTATACACTTAAAGAATTAGAAAAAGAGCAAACGAAACTCCAAGCTAACTGAAGGAAGAAAACGATAAAATGTCAGTGGAGAGAAACAAAATGGAACATAGGAAAATAGAGAAAAGTCAACAAAACCAAACCTTGATTCTTTGGGGAAAAAATTGACAAAATCGGCATTCAAATTACTAAAATCTGAAATGAAAGTGGGAATATCATCACTGACTTTACAGAAATAAGGGTTATAAGAGAATACTAGGACTTGCCCGGCAGTCCAGTGGTTAAGAATCTGCCTGCCAATGCCGGGGACATAGGTTCGATCCTCGGTCCAGGAAGATCCCACATGGCGCGGGGCAACTTAAGTTTTTGTGCTCCACCACTGCTAAGCCTGAGCTCCAGAGCACACAAGCTGCAACTTTGGAGCCCACGTGCTGCAACTGCTGAAGCCAGGTGTGCCTAGAGCCTGTGTTTGGCAACAAGAGAAGACACCGCAATGAGAAACCCACGCACCACAGCTGGAGAGTAGGCTCTGCTCTCTGCAACTAGAGAGAGCTCACGTGCAGCAACAGAAGACCCAGCACAGCCAAAAATAATCGATAAATCTTTAAAGAAGAAAGACTTGAAAAAAGAATTGCACGCACAATTGTATGCCAACAATATGCGTGGGAATATTATTCAGCGTAAAAAGGAATGGAGTTCTGACTCATGCTACAACATGGATGGGCCTTGAAAACACAGGTTCCACTTGTAAGAAACATCTGGAATAAGCAAATTGATTGGAACAGAAACGAGAATAGATTACTAAGGGTGGGGGCGGAGGGAAGATGGGGAGTTAATGCTTAATGAGTATAAAGTTTCTGTTCGGGGTGAGGGTTGCTCAACAGTGTGAGTGGAATTAATGGCACTGAATCATCCTTTTAAAAATATAATACTGATTTATTATCTAATTAATATTTCAATAAATGTCTATAAAATTAGCATTTTATGTTGTGAAAGTGATGTCATTCAGTAGTGTCCGACTCTTTGCGACCCCATGGACTGTAGCCTATAGGCTCCTCCATCCATGGGATTTTCCAGGAACAAATACTGGTGTGGGTTGCCTTTTCCTTCTCCAGGAGATCTTCCCAACCCAGGAACTGAACGCGGGTCTCCCACATTGTAGGCGGACGCTTTACCATCTGAGCCACCAGGGAAGTCACAAAACCATACCTTCCCTGACTGGGAATCGAACCTGGGCCACAGTGGTGAAAGTGACGAATCCTAGCCCCTAGACCACCAGGTCGTGGGGTAGCTCCTCTTGGCCGTTCCTGCACCATCACAGCTCCCTTCGGGCATGGGGTCCTCCCAGCTTCTGCCCCTGACCTCGGATGTGGGGTAGCTCCACTTGGCTGCAGCGGCTGGGAGGAGCTACCCCGCGTCTGAGGTCAGGGGTGGCAGCCAAGAGTGCCAGGCTGCAACAGCACAGGAGCAGCCAAGAGAAGCTACCCCCCACCCGAGGTCAGGGCCGGCGGCTGGGAGGAGCTACCCCCTGCCCGAGGCCAGGGTTGGTGGCCAGGAGGAGCTACCCCACGTCCAAGGAGTGGTGGCTGCGCGGGTGCAGGATGGCCTAGAGGAGCTATCCCAAGTTCAAGGTCAGAAGGGGCGGTGGTGAGGAGATACCCCTCGTCCAAGGTAAGGAGCAGCGGGTGTGCTTTGCTGGAGCAGCCTGGAGCAGCTGTGAAGAGATACCTCACGTCCAAGGTAAGAGAAACCCAAGTAAGATGGTAGGTGTTGCAAGAGGGCATCAGAGGGCAGACACACTGAAACCATACTCACAGAAAACTAATCACAGCCTTGTCAAGCTCAAAGAAACTAAGCCATGCCCGCGGGGCAACCCAAGATGGGTGGGTCATAAAGGGAATGGCAAGCCACTTCAGTATTCTTGCCTTGAGAACCCCATGAACAGTATGAAAAGGCAAAATGATGGGATTCTGAAAGAGGAACACCCCACATCAGTAGGTGCCCAGTATGCTACCGGAGATCAGTAGAGAAATAACTCCAGAAAGAATGAAGGGATGGAGCCAAAGCAAAAACAATACCCAGCTGTGGATGTGACTGGTGATAGAAGCAAGATCCGATGCTGTAAAGAGCAATATTGCATAGGAACCTGGAATGTCAGGTCCATGAATCAAGGCAAACTGGAAGTGGTCACACAGGAGATGGCAAGAGTGAATGTTGACATTCTAGGAATCAGCGAACTAAAATGGACTGGGATGGGTGAATTTAACTCAGATGACCATTATATCTACTACTGTGGGCAGGAATCCCTCAGAAGAAATGGAGTAGCCATCATGGTCAACAAGAGTCCAAAATGCAGTACTTGGATGCAATCTCAAAAATGACAGAATGATCTCTGTTTATCTCCAAGGCAAACCATTCAATATCACGGTAATCCAAGTCTATGCCCCAACCAGTAACGCTGAAGAAGCTGAAGTTGAACGGTTCTATGAAGACCTACAAGACCTTTTAGAACTAACACCCAAAAAAGATGTCTTTTTCATGATAGGGGACTGGAATGCAAAAGTAGGAAGTCAAGAAACACCTGGAGTAACAGGCAAATTTGGCCTTGGAACGCGGAATGAAGCAGGGCAAAGACTAATAGAGTTTTGCCAAAAAAATGCACTGGTCATAGCAAACACCCTCTTCCAACAACACAAGAGAAGACTCTACACATGAACTTCACCAGATGGTCAACACCGAAATCAGATTGATTATATTCTTTGCAGCCAAAGATGGAGAAGCTCTATACAGTCAGCAGAAGCAAGACCAGGAGCTAACTATGGCTCAGACCATGAACTCCTTATTGCCAAATTCAGACTTAAATTGAAGAAAGTAGGGGAAACCACTAGACCATTCAGGTATGATCTAAATCAAATCCCTTATGATTCTACAGTGGAAGAGAGAAATAAATTTAAGGGCCTAGATCTGATAGATAGAGTGCCTGATGGACTATGGAATGAGGTTCGTGACATTGTGCAGGAGACAGGGATCAAGACCATTCCCATGGAAAAGAAATGCAGAAAAGCAAAATGGCTGTCTGGGGAGGCCTTACAAATAGCTGTGAAAAGAAGAGAGGGGAAAAGCAAAGGAGAAAAGGAAAGATATAAGCATCTGAATGCAGAGTTCCAAAGAATAGCAAGATGAGATAAGAAACACTTCCTCAGCAATCAATGCAAAGAAATAGAGGAAAAGAACAGAATGGGAAAGACTAGAGATCTCCTCAAGAAAATTAGAGATACCAAAGGAACATTTCATGCAAAGATGGTCTTGATAAAGGACAGAAATGGTCTGGACCTAACAGAAGCAGAAGATATTAAGAAGAGGTGGCAAGAATACACAGAAGAATTGTACAAAAAGATCTTCATGACCCAGATAATCATGATGGTGTGATCACTCATCTAGAGCCAGACATCCTGGAATGTGAAGTCAAGTGGGCCTTAGAAAGCATCACTACGAACAAAGCTAGTGGAGGTGATGGAATTCCAGTTGAGCTGTTTCAAATCCTGAAAGATGATGCTGTGAAAGTGCTGCACTCAATATGCCAGCAAATTTGGAAGACTCAGCAGTGGCCACAGGACTGGAAAAGGTCAGTTTTCATTCCAATCCCAAAGAAAGGCAATGCCAAAGAATGCTCAAACTGCCACACAATTGCACTCATCTCACATGCTAATAAAGTAATACTCAAATTCTCCAAGCCAGGCTTCAGCAATACGTGAACTGTGAACTTCCTGATGTTCAAGCTGGTTTTAGTAAAGGCAGAGGAACCAGAGATCAAATTGCCAGCATCCACTGGATCATGGAAAAAGCAAGAGAGTTCCAGAAAAACATCTATTTCTGCTTTATTGATTATGCCAAAGCCTTTGACTGTGTGGATCACAATAAACTGTGGAAAATTCTTCAAGAAATGGGAATACCAGACCACCTGACCTGCCTCTTGAGAAACCTATATGCAGGTCAGGAAGCAACAGTTAGAACTGGACATGGAACAACAGACTGGTTCCAAATAGGAAAAGGAGTGTATCAAGGCTGTATCTTGTCACCCTGCTTATTTAACTTATATGCAAAGTATATCATGAGAAATGCTGGACTGGAAGAAACACAAACTGGAATCAAGATTGCCGGGAGAAATATCAAGAACCTCAGATATGCAGATGACACCACCCTTATGGCAGAAAGTGAAGACGAACTAAAAAGCCTCTTGATGAAAGTGAAAGAAGAGAGTCAAAAAGTTGGCTTAAAGCTCAACTTTCAGAAAACGAAGATCATGGCATCCGGTCCCATCACTTCATGGGAAATAGATGGGAAAACAGTGGAAACAGTGTCAGACTTTATTTTTTGAGGCTCCAAAATCACTGCAGATGGTGATTGAGCCATGAAATTAAAAGACGCTTACTCCTTGGAAGGAAAGTTATGACCAACCTAGACAGCATATTGAAAAGCAGAGACATTACTTTGCCAGCAAAGGTCGGTCTAGTCAAGGCTAAGGTTTTTCCAGTGGTTATGTATGGATGTGAGAGTTGGACTGTGAAGAAAGCTGAGCGCTGAAGAATTGATGCTTTTGAACTGTGGTGTTGGAGAAGACTCTTGAGAGTCCCTTGGACTGCAAGGAGACCCAACCAGTCCATTCTAAAGGAGATCAGTCCTGGGTGTTCTTTGAAAGGAATGATGCTAAAGCTGAAACTCCAATACTTTGGCCACCTCATGTGAAGAGCTGACTCCTTGGAAATGACTCTGATGCTGGGAGGGATTTGGGGTGGAGGAAAAGGAGACGACAGAGGATGAGATGGCTGGATGGCATCACTGACTTGATGCACGTGAATCTGAGTGAACTCCGGGAGTTGGTGTTGGACAGGGAGGCCTGGCGTGCTGCGATTCATGGGGTCACAAAGAGTCGGACACAACTAAGAGACTGAACTGAACTGAACTGAGGCCACCAGGAGACCATTTTATGTTATATGTATCCCAATTAAAAAATAGAAAACTTCCTCAAAAGCTGCTCTTCTACAGAGGAAGACAGAACATTTTATGCTTATCTCATTGGAGTTTCTTTTGACCAACAGTACAACTTGTTGATAAGTTGGATGGCATCACTGACTCAATGGACATGAGTTTGGGCAAGCTCTGGGAGATGGTGAAGGACAGGGAAGCCTGGTGTGCTGCAGTCCATGGGGTTGCAAAGAGTCAGACAAGATTTAGTGACTGAACCAGAACAATGGAAACCACTTGTAGATTTCCAGGTCAAAGTCTGGAATTCCATCAACACTAAGTGGGGAGAAATTGTAAACATCAAAAAGTGAGAGGAAGCAGGCCAGGGGGGCGATTATAAGCTAGGGAATATGGACAGGGGGAGATCTGCACTCACCCAATTCTGGGGCCCCATGATTGACCCTTGACCTCCTGGAATCCCTGTCTCTCACTTCGGAATTCCTTTTCCTGCTCACTTCACATCTGGGGCAAGTATTTATGATGCAGCTCTTAGAGCCACAGCTGGACCTTATTCCTTAAGCATTTTGGCTCCTTGTGAGCTGGGATTTCCAGCAACTCTAGGGTTTCTGCAACTTCGAAAATTTTTTTATTTATTTTTAATTGAAGGATAGTTGCTTTGCAATATTGCTTTGATTTCTGCCATACATCACCATGAATTAACCATAGATGTGCGTATGTCCTCTGCGACTCTTCAGACAATTGTTTTCACCTAGGATCTCGCTAGGAGGCCACGTGCCTCTCCATGTCAGGCACGTGCAGGCCACTCATCAAGGCTGTCATCTGACAAATCCCGGGTGAGCGCCGGTTCTCAAGGATAATGGGGCTCATTCCTGCCAGTGAAGGACCCCTGCGCTGCCCTTCTCTGGCTGAGACAGAGTCAGAGATCGTGTAGTTCAGAGGTCCACCGTCTCGCACAATCACCAGTTTACAAATGCTATCGTGTTGATACCAACTTTATCCTGAGGGGCAGTTGGACTGAAGCCCTTCGAGCTGCAGCCCCTAGGATGGCTGCATTCTTTGTCCAAGTCTGTGTTGTGGTTATGCCGCGGGGAGATGGGAGGCTTGACCCTTTTCTGTGGGGAAGACTGAAAGGTGAGGCATAGGGGGCAGGGGATGCCCCCGAGACTGCCGACAGACAGGCACGCTCGGGGACAGTCTTGCCCACGAGATATCGAAGCGCCGCGTCCCATCAGGGCGGTGCACAGGCTCTGACCGGAGCTGCCCCGCGTGCCCCCTCCAGGCTTCACCCTAACAGGAGCTAAAGGGTCCTCTCTTGGCCCAGCAGGGAGGCTCCAGGACCCGGGACTGGCCTCTAGCCTGCACTTCGGTAGGTATTTTCTGCTTCACGGCCTGGAAAAGGCCTGGAAAGCAAGAGCCCGATGAATTACAAGGTGTCCCCACGGCTGCAGGCGTGTCACCCAGACACATGGCCAGGCTCGCTTCTGCCTGGCCATGTCTGTGCAGCGCGGGGGCTGAGCACACACCCTGATGTGGCCCAGCCCTCCGGGAACGTGAGTTCCTGCACAACAGGCACAGCTGAGCTGTCCCCTAGCGAGGGAGGGAAGTGCCACGTCGCAGGAGCCCGACGAGGCTCCTGAGAACAGACCCCGCAGGTACAAACACTTTGTTTGTGGCAGAGGGCGGGTAGATGGCATCCTTGGCTCCATCGGCTGAGAGTAGGGACGGGCCTCAGGAGAGCCCATGCTGGGGGCATCTCAGTCTTTCATACCTGAGAGCCCTGGACTGACCAGGGAGCCCAGTGCAGACAAGGTGGTCACAGGCCAGGCTGGTGTGGCCCCTGCTCCTCGGGGGGCCAGGTTTGCCCCTTGTTCAGCTCTGCTGCCTGGGGCCACAGGACTCACAGCCCAGGCTCAGCCCGCCATCTGTGGCTGGCGAGTATTGAGGCGGTCTGAGCGCAGGTTGGAAAATAATTTCCCGACACAGAGCATTTCCGAAGGGAGTGGATTTATTAAGAACGAGGAGCAGAGATCAAGTGGGCACAGTGAGTGCAGTGACCTCCTGACAGATCAGGGAAGAGTCGACAGCTTTCCTGAGTTAATAGCCAATTCTTAGAGCCTCAAGACAAAATTCCTGCCGGAAGGTTGGCATTAGGTGGTTCTGGTGCTAAAGGGCTCTCACCGGAGAGGGCATCTTTGCCTAAGGGGGAGCCAGGAAGAAGCTTGTTAGCTCAGTCGGCTTCAGAGCTGATCTTGGTCCTGGGCTCCGCTTCTGTGGCCTCGATACAAGGTGTCGCACCTGTGGCCTCGGGGGCAGAACTCACCAGGGAAGGAGCCTGGGGCTGGCAGCTGGTCCTGCTGCCCCACACACCCGCCCAGTACCCTAGACCCGCTGGGCCCTCACCCCCACCCCACAGTGACCACAGAATGGTCGAGGGGAGGGGAGAGAGGGAGCCCCCGGCCTTGTTGCGAGCACTGGCTTTGGAGCCTCTGGGTGTGACTCTTGCTCTGATGTCCTCGGGCACGTACCCAGGCTGGATTCCCAGCGGCGGGGACGGCCCTGACCCTGCCCTCTGCCTCTCGCGCCCTCACGGGGCACAGCCCCACGTGGGCTCCTCTTGCAACCTTTGCTCCTGTCCTTCCAGTGCGATGCTCTGTCCTCGTGGACGTGGAGCCGCCTGGAGGCAGAATCCGATTCTCTCCCCCAGACTGTAGTTGGAACAGTGGTCTCTCCCCACGCCCCAGAGGACCTGGGCGTGGCTGGGCTCCCGGGGTCCAGAGGTGGCCGCCCCCTGCAGAACCCAGTTTTTCTCTTGGCTGCGGCCCTGCCCACCCTCAGTAGCAGAGCCCAGCATCTGGGAGCCGAGGGCCTTTCATGGGAGCGGTCCACACCTGAGTCCCAGTCCTAGCCTGACACTTCACTGCTATGGACCTGTTTCCTCCTCTTTAAAGAGGATGGTCCTGTTGGCTTCCTGGGCTTGAGGGCTGACGGATGGAGGGAAACACCTTGGGCTGGGCGCCTGGGGCTCGTGATAACTGAAGACCCCTTTTTCCACCAGCTGGGTCTTGGGAGCAAAAAGAGACCCCAGAGAGAGATGGTTGAGGCTTTATTCAGGAGGCACTTGGGAGGGAAGGTGGGTCCTGGGGTCTCCTGTGGCCCCTGGAGGCCAAGGACATTAGAAGCCAATGACGACAGGCATCTGAGCCACCTCAGAGTCACCCGCAGAGGGTTCAGTGGTGGCCTCAGAGCTGTCCGCGGGGGGCACGGGGCTGGCCTCAGAGCTGTCCGCGGGGGGCACCGAGCTGGCCCCCTCGCCGGTCACCGTGGGCAGTGCCTGGTAGGTCTGGGTCCAGAACTGCAGGTAGTTGGTCCTCAGGTGCAGCTTCATAGAGTTGCTATCCATCTGCTTGTTGATTTCCAGGTAGTTACCGTCTTCTAGGGTGTAGGGATCCCAGTTTGTGGGCACTGTCGAGTGGCCCGTGTTAGGGTCCCTGCAGAGTGAGAAAAAAGGCTGGGTGGCTAGGTGGGGTCAGGGGGCTCACAGGAGGCTGGAGACCCCCATCCCCTGCTCACCTGAGCAGTCTTCCACCCTCTGCCCCTTAGGCACTTCCACATCTCCCAGGCACTGGTTGGGCACATGAACATCCTAGGGCCCAGCCGGGAGCCCTTGGCCTCACACGGAGTGCTCAGGCTCAGGGAGGGTAAGTGTTTAAGGGAACAGGGACTGAACCCCCAGCCTGCAGGGTGATGTGGACAGAGGCCGTCCCCACCCCTGTCTTACCCAGTTCTGGCAAAGTTGGTCCAGTAGGCAATCATGGCCTTGGAGACAGTCCTGTCTTGGGCCCGGTAGCCCAGGGGGGTGGCGAAGGGCTTCCCAAAGACATACTGGAGGTCATCGGCATGGTCAGCCCCCATCCACTTGGGGTAAAGGGGCATCCGAGACGGTTGGGAGAACAGGTAGGTGTAGGTGTTGGCACTCCTGAGGAGGGAGGGATGACCGCCCAGGTTGGCAGGATGCCCACCTGGGGCTGCCCACTCCAGAGATGGGCCCCAGGGGAAGGCCATGGGGGAGTAGGGAAGGGTCTGGGCAATTCCCACAAGACTCAGGAAGGGGAATTCCCTGGCAGCCCAGTGGTTGGGAATCAGTGCTTTCACTACAAAGGGCACAGGTTCAATACCTGGTTGGGGAACTGAATCCCACAAACTATGCAGCAAGTTCAAAATAAATACATTAAAATAAAAAAAAGACTCAGGAAGGATCTGGATCTCTTCACCCAGGAGAAGGAAAACTGTGGCCAAATTTTTGACTTCATGGATTCTACAATTTCAAGTGCATTTACGCTTGGCCTCCACCAATGGTATAGAGGCATCTTCATAATTCAGTATCAAGAGACATTGTTTTTCTCTGCACATGAATCTGTATTCTTGATTTGATGGGACAAGGTAGTATGCATCCTCAGTTATTTCCTTTTGGCCTCGACTGACAGGAAGCTCCAACCAAATTTATTGCCGAATTTTCATCCTAGATTTCTGCGTGTGTGCTCAGTCACGTCTGACTCTGTGACCCCACGGACTCCTCTGTCCATGGGGATTCTGCAGGCAAGAATGCTGGAGAGGGTTGCCATTCTCTCCTCCCGGGGATCTTCCCGACCCAGGGATGGAACCTGTGTCTCCTGTATTGGCAGGGAGATTCTTTACCACTCTGCCACCTGGGTTCTAGGTGAAATTTTATCTTCCTACGTTTTAAGCATCCCTTGCTTATTTTTCATTTTCATTGGCTATTATCACATGGAAGGTTTGAAATTGGCTGCAGGCTTGTTCTGAAAGTTGTCAAATTTGAAACCCACTGCAGAGAATATCACCCAGTGGTGCCGCCTTCCAGACAGCTTGCGGATAGAAGGCCAACTCAAGGACTTTCTGACGGGGAGGGCCGAGGGGTGTGGGAGAGGGTGCAGGCCTGGCCTGGGCCGGGAGTCACAGGAGGGTTCAGTAAAGCCCCCGAGCTGAGGCTGGGAGGACGGGCCCTCTCAAGGCCCATCAGGCCTGGCAGACAGCGCAGACACAGGTGGGAACTGAGCCTGGCTTTCCCGGGCCTCCTGGACTCCTGGGAGCTGCCTGCCTCAAGGCCTCACTGGGAAGGTGTTTGGGATCCCTGGTGGGCCACCCCCGCCCGCCCTCCTCACTTGGCATGGCTCTTGTGCTGGGCCACAGCGATCTTCGTGGGGATCAGGAAGAGGATATCAGTTTCCAGGTCCACCATGGTCTTCTTCCTGGTCTCCTGGGATGAGTCCTGGGCCCAGGGCTCGGTGTACACCTCGTACGTGGCATTGGCACCTCTGAGCCCCTTGGTCACAGTGAGCCCGCTGACCAGCTTATAGAAGTCTTCCCTGCAGACACCAAAACGGGCACTGGACCCTCCACCCCCTGCCCACGGGAGGGTATCTGCCGCCCTGTGACTGCAAGATCAAACCAGTCAGGAAATCAACCCTGAATATTCACTGGAAGGACTGATGCTGAAGCTGAAGCTCCAGTACTTTGGCCACCTAAGGTGAAGAGCCGACTCACTGGCAAAGACCCTGATGCTGGGAAAGATCGAGAGCAGGAGGAGAAGGCAGCGACAGAGGATGAGATGATTGGATGGCATCACCGACACGATGGACATGCGTTTGAGCAAGCTCTGGGAGATGGTGAAGGACAGGGAAGCCTGGCGCGCAGCAGTCCATGGGGTTGCAAAGAGTCAGACGTGGCCGAGCAACCGAGCACCAGTAACACCGATGCAACAGACGGTCACGGACGACCCCTCACCGCCGTCATGGCGCCGACTTCCTCATTCGGCTGATGCCACCCCCTCCGCACCCCCTCCACTTCCCCAGCTTACTCCGTGACGTCCCGTTTGTTGCTGTTGATGGCTGGCACATCCAGCCCGACGAAGAGGTGGCCGTCCATGTCGTTGGTGCCGGCTATGTAGTCGATGTCCGCAGCGTTGGCGTACAGGTTGACGGGGTCATCAGGGATGAAGTCTCCATCGATGACGGGGACAAAGGACAGATAGTGCAGCTTGGGGTCTGGGGGCGAACAGCAGCATGTTCTCAAACCTTCTGGTACCCACCGGCGCCTCCCCCAGACCTCCGGGGCAGGAGCTGACTCCATCCTGAGGCCACCAAGGAGCTGCACCTCCTTTGATGGAGAGAGAGGTTCCTCGGCTTCAGCATTATTGACCTTCTGACCCCTTCATTCTATGTCGTGGGAGCGCCATCCTGCACAGTGTATAGTGTTAGCAGCCTCCCTGACCTCAACCCACTAGACTCCAGTGGTGCCCTGTCCCCGACTGCAACCACTAGAACCGCCTGCAACCACTAGAACCGCCTGCAGGCTCTGCCACGCATTCCCTGGGCGCAAAATCACCCAGGACGACAAGAACTGGTCCAGGTGCCAGACCTGCTCCCTCTCTGCAACCTGATGCCCTCTCCCTATTCTCTCTCTCTCTTTTTGTTTTTTGGTCCCTGTTCTCTTGCTCTCTTAAATCAAGGAGGAAAGTCTAGAAATCCTGGAGGGGACCGTTGGAGAAAGAGGTGCCCCCTCTCTGTTGGGGGGCACTGGAACCCACCTCTGTGGCGGATTCCAGTGTGTCAGCCAGAAATGGTGTGAGACCCCTGAACTGGCCCCAAAGGACCATATGCCCTGCCCCCATTAGGCCTGTCCCGTTTCCCCTCCAATTCAGCTCAAAACAAAACACAGTCACATTTCTGCAAATCCGTGACTGTTGCTACCAAGACACCAACATCCAAGTGCTCAAATCTCTTATATAAAATGGTGCACTATTTGCATACAACCTACCGACATCTCCCCATATACATATGCGTGTGTGGCTCCTCTGTCCCTGGGATTCACCAGGCAGGAATACTGGAGTGGGTTGCTATTTCCTTCTCCAGGGGACCTTCCCAACCCAGGGATTGAACCTGTCTCCTGCATTGGCACACAGATTCTTTACCAGTAAGCTACCTGGGAAACCCCCATCCTCCCATATACTTTAAATCATTTCTAGATGACTTTTAATACCTAGTGCAAAATAAATGCTATGTAAATAATTGTAAATGCTATACAAACATTATGTAAATAGTTACAGGGCATTCTAGCATAGTGATGGAGAAGGGTATGGCACCCCACCCCAGTACTCTTGCCTGGGAAATCCCATGGACGGCGGAGCCTGGAAGGCTGCAGTCCATGGGTTCACTGAATGTCGGGCATGACTAAGTGACTTCACTTTCACTTTTCATTTTCCTGCATTGGAGAAGGAAATGGCAACCCACTCCAGTGTTCTTGCCTGGAGAATCCCAGGGATGGGGGAGCCTGGTGGGCTGCCGTCTATGGGGTCGCACAGAGTTGGACAGGACTGAAGTGACTTAGCAGCTTAGCAGCTAGGGTAGTGAAAGTGAAAGTCTCTCAGTTGTGTACGACTCTGCGTGTCTGACCCTTTGCAACCCCATGGACTATACAGTCCATGGAATTCTCCAGGCCAGAATACTGGAGTGGGTAGCCGTTCCCTTCTCTAGCAGATCTGCCCAACCCAGGGATCGAACCCAAGGCTCCCACATCACGGGCAGATTCTTTACCAGCTGAGCCACCAGGGAAGCCCAAGAATGCTGGAGTGGGTAGTCTATCCCTCCTCCATCAGGTCTTCCTGACCCAGGAATCGAAGCAGGATCTCCTGCATTGCAGGCGGATTCTTTACTGAGCTATCAGGGAAGCCCTGCAGTGGGGTGGGGGGTGGGCAGGGCGTTTCGGGGAGGGCAAATTTTGCTTTTTGGAACTTCCTGGAATTTTTTTTTAATGTTTTCAATCTGCAGTTGCTCGACTCCCCAGATGCGGAACTCTCAGATATGAAGTTGGTCTGCGTCTTGGGCCAAGATGTTTACGTAGCACTTATGATTTACTTCACATTAGCTCCAGATGCAAACGATGGCGTTTGCATTGCACTTTGCCTTAGAAGGAGTGAGAGAGAATGATAGCTTCCTGCGTTGATGAAACTGACACCTGCAGGATTCTGCCAGTGGGCCCCTGGCCTTCCTGGGATACAGAGTAGCAGAGCTAGAAGGGGAACGCTGCTGCAGGTGTTCAGGAGATGTTTGCTGAACTCGTGAGCGGAGGAAAGAATGAATGCGTATCTATGTGCAGAGGCTTTCTTGATCTGGGGTCCATAAATCTGCTGAAAATCATGTACGAATGGTCGCCTAAGTGTGCGTGGTTGGGGATGGGGCCAAACTGTTCTCCAAGGGGTCATGACCCACCGAAGACAAGAGGAAAGACCCCTCCCCCACTTCCAGCTGTGGCCACAGAGGGCTGCCAGGGCAGGGCTGGCAACGAGCTGCCCGGGGATGCCAGCGAGCTGGCGACAGAGCCAGGATGAGATCCAGCGCCCAGTGGGGAGCCCCCGGGTCCCCAGCCCCCAGCAGCCCCTACTCACATTCCGTGCTTCCCAGGGGCAGCTTATAGGCCAGCGTCAGGGCACGGGGGTCGGTGATCTTCAGACACCCAGCCATCTTGCTGGTGTCGTCCACGGGGCATCCCACCTTCTCTGCAATCTGGGGGTTGGGGACAGAGAGGCAGTGCTCAGGGTGTCAGACACAGGGTCCAGAAGAGAGTGAAAAGGAGGGAGGCCCCGCCCCCTAGAGCCCCCCCTTACCCTTTTAGCCCAGAAAAGGGGATTCTCCTGGATGGCCCATGGGCACAGACCCACGCCACTCTGGCTGATGGCTCGCTTGATGAGGCCCTTGTTGTAGGGAGAGAGGGTCTGCAATACAGAGGTCCAGTCACCCCCTGCGCCCGCCTGTCTGCAGGGCTCAGCCAGGGACACCCCCACGGCGGCGCCTGTCAGCCTTGCTTCTCCCCATCACCATTGACTGCCTCCCACTCCTCTGAGCAACCCCTTTAGGGGCCCCCAGACCTGCAGAGAGACACTGGCACCTCCGGCCGACTCCCCAAAGAGGGTGATGTTGTTGGGGTCTCCTCCGAAGGCCTCAATGTTCCTCTTCACCCAGGCAATGGCCATGTGCTGATCCCAAAGGCCATAGTTACCTGTGGGCGGGGTGAGGGGGCTTCCTCAGGGGGCTTGGCCCACATTAGGCACACAGTCCATGTGAGTGGGATGAGATTGTCCCTGACAGCGTGGAGACCCTGTCCAGCCCCAGGGTGGTGCGTGGTGTGTCCCCGGGAGGCTGGGTGGGCGGGTGCTGGGGGAGGGGCATCTCAGGCTGGGGGAAGGGGAGCTGGAGGCCCTGGGCTCAGCTCTCTCCTGGCCAGAGTCCCTCCTGTCTGTCCAGGGACTTCTGTGTCCTTCCCCGCCCCGCCCCGAGGTGCCGCCTGGGTGTGCCAGCTCCTGTGTCTCTCAGTGGCTCCCACCCCCACGTCTTTTGGGGTCTGGCCAGCTGGCCGGCAGCCTCTTCTCTTTCGCTTCAGCTGCCAAGCGGCTCCTGTGTCTCACGGTCCAGCTCCAGCCCCCCTCATTTAGCAGATGGGAGGCTGGGCCCTTTCGGGGGGGCTGTAGGCAGCTATCTGGGGATGAGGGACGCTCAGGGGCCCGGCACACTGGCTCCCCCCGCCTGGTGCCCCCGGCAGACCTGGCAGGTTGGAGTCCCCAGTGCTGAGAAAGCCCAGGGGCCCAACGCGGTAGTTGAAAGTGACCACGATGACGTTGCCCCGCGTGGCGATCTCCTCCCCGTCGTAGAGGTAGTTGCTGAGAAAGTTGGCCCCCTGGCTGGACCCCATGAGGAAGGCACCTCCGTAGATCCAGATCATGACGGGCAGGTCGTGGGAGACTGAGGGGGAGGGGAGCAGGCTCCGTGATGCCAGATACACCCCTCCGACACGCCCACACCCCTCCCATGTCCTGCCCATCCCCCCCACCCCATCCGATCTGTGCTGATGTCAGGAAGTTCAGCTCTGGAGCCCCCAGACACAACCCAGGGGCCGGAGCCAGGCCTCTGGCTGTTTGGGGAGCTGGAGGGCGTAGGGGGGAAAACAGACCTTCCTTCCCGCCCTGGGGGACCCAGATGTTGAGGTAGAGGCAGTCCTCATTTCCGTAGGTGCTGTCCTGGGTGAGCGTGGCCTGCAGGCACCGTTTCTTGAAGCTTTTGGCCTTCAGGATCCCTGTGGGCGGCCGGAAGAGCTGGCGTGAGGGTGGGCCCCCCAGCCTCGGGACCTGGCCCATCCTCACCTGCTCCCACCTTGCCAGCCGGGGTGTCGCTCGGGCTTCTCCAGGGCCTTGGGGGCGGCGGCGAAGGGGATGCCCTTGAAGATGTCGACAGAGTCTCCAAAGAGGCTCAGCTTCTTGTTGACGCCCTCCACGAAGCCACCTTCGGTGTACACGGAGCCCAGCTGGGCAGGGAGGGGAGAGTTCAGGGGGGCTCTGGCTGGTGGGCCCCTGGAGGAGGAGAGCCCCCCTGCAGGCTCCGGGTTCCCAGAGGTTCCCCCGAGACAGCTCCAAGGAAGGGCCCACCTGCATCTGGGACTGAGACCCCTGCCACTTGCTCATATCACTGGAGGAGCCGGTTCAATCCCCATCCCACCCCACCTGTACCCCCAGGGTGTCCTGCTCCCTGAATCTCAGAGGGGGCTGGTTCAAGCCATGTGTCTGCACTCAGGGAAGCATTCCAAGAAGGCTGGGACAGGTGGGGTGGAGGTTTGGCTTCTCATCATGGCTGCCCGTGACCTTGAGCCTCAGTTTACCTGCCTGTAAGATGGGTGACAACACTATCCCCCTCGTGACCTGTTGGCTTGCCCAGCTGCTGGCAGTGGTTGGCGCCTGAGGGATGCCGAATTGTTCACGCCCAGCAGTGAGCTTCCTGATCAGCAGGCCCTTCTTCCTCCTCCCCTCATCTCCCCCTTGACTGAGTCCCCTCAAATCCTCACAACCCCTGTGCTCCAAGCCAGGACAGACCCCTGCTCACCCAAGGTTGCCAGAACTCCCACTGAGCTGGCGCCAGCTGGGCCCTTCTCTCCCAGAGCTTTGCCCCGCTGATCTGGGGGGAAAGCAGGTCCGGGCTTTCTGGATCTCTCCTGAGCTAGGTTCCAGGGGGGTTAGAGTGGGCCAGCCCCACATCCCAGGCCTGCCCAGATCCCAGCTGCCTTCTGATCTAACTCTGGGCTGGGAGGGGCCCCCTGCCTCGCTGGGACAGGGGGATCAAAGTTCCAGGCCGGGCTGGAACTTCAGAGGAAGAAGCCGGGAGCCAGCCCGGCCAGATGCCCTGGGAGCTGGGCCCCTGTCTCTCCCATCCCTCCACGCTCCAGGTGTTTCTTCCTGAACAGCCTCCCTGGCTGCTGGGAGAGGGCACTGGGGGGCTCGGGGTTGACAGCTTTGTGTGACTGAGACCGGCCTGAAGGCCCCTCATGGTGGACAGGGCGTGGGGCCCCTGGCCATGGTGGCAGTGTGGGGAGGGGTGTCGCTGGCTGCTGGAACAGCACAGAGGAAACCCGGGCCCCCACAGCCCCCAGGAAAGAAGCCCCCAGAAGAAGGAGAGTGGCAAAGGGCACCCAGGACCAGGCCTGAAGCTCTGGGCAGCAGGGGTCTGAAGAGCAGGCTGAGGGGTGGAAGGACCAGCCTGGGGGGCGCTTGGGCCCTCGACCAGAGCCCTGCCGGAGCACCCACACCATCTGCATGTGGCTATTGGCTCCGTTCTGGAAATGTCTCCCTGCCTGGGTGCTCATACCCGCAAGAGGTCAGTGAGGGTGGGCAGGGTTGGCTGCCCCAGGAGGGTTGGCTGGACCTCCTGACTTGTGTCTGGGCAGAGAAGCTGTAGCAAGCAGGTGCTGGAGGAGCAGGAGATGGAGGTTACCCCAGGAACTGGACTCCAGTGTTGGACTAACGTGGATTCCAGATTCCTGCTCAGCTACAGTGGCTGTGTGATGTTGGGCAAATCGCTCGTCTGTTCTGGGGCCCCGTCACCCGTTCTGGGAAAGGGGGACCACACTGATGTCTCTAGAGAGACAACAGAGCCAGAGGGGGGTTGTGGGTCAGGTGGTTGACTCAGCAAGGTTGACCAGTTACACTTGAATTTCAAATAAACAATGATATGTATATTTTTAAGTGTATATCCTAATCATTGGGTGAAACATACACCAAAATTGACTCGTGGTTTATGTGAAATTCCCGTTGAATTAGATACTCTGTATTTGGCAGCCTGAGGCGTCCATGCTGTTAACAATGGTGGTCGGGTTCTGCCAGTGACTCTCTGTCTTCCCCCTGCTGGTCCCTGTCCCCAGGTTCCAGGTCTGGCTTAGCAAAGGTGAGAGGGGGCTCCCTCCCATGGCTGACCCCTCAGCTGGTCTCTCGCTTACCTTCACCCCACTCGCGACTGCCAAGCAGCAGGCGAGGCCCAAGACGGCTAGCTCCCAGCGCCCCATGGTGTGCGGCTGCCTCTGTGACACCTGCCCTCGGGGCCTGCAAGTATTTATGGGGCTGGAGCCAGCCCAGAGCCACCTGCGGAGGGACCCTTCCCCTCCTCTTGGCATTGATCCTTCCTCCAGGCTGGCCGCACTCCAAGTGGCGTACCTGCGGCCAGGGGACAGCTGCTGTTTCCAGCGGGGCTCGGGCTGGGCCAAGGTCACACGCACACACGTGCGGGCATGGTCCGTCTTTCCCAGGGTCCGCTGCTCCCGCGTGACCTGGTCCTCACGGGGCATCTGTGCAGGTGACTGCCTACCTGGGAGCCCAGGCAGATGGCAGGGCAGTGGGGAGGGCAGGGGCTCAAGGACTGGGGCTTGGCTGGGTGCACAGTGCCGACAAAGGACTTGCTTTTGCCCTCAGGGAAATGGGCTCCCTGTGACCCCATACCCTGACTGCAGTTCAGCAGAGGCCGTTTACAGGGTCTGGGCCTGTGACTTCTGGGACAGAGCTGGCCATGGGCTACCGGGCGACTAGTGTGGCCCCCGGCTGGTACCCAGGGTGCGCTGGGTGTCTGTACGGTGTAAAGTGGGGGTGAGGGCTGAAGCAGCGCCAGGTCGTCACCGGGCAGCACAGTGGGAGGTGGGGACGAGACTCCAGTCCAACCTGGAGGCTTTCCCCAAGGAAAAGGAAGGGCCGGGCTTTCCAGCCACACAGATGACCCAAGCAAAGACCCCAGGTCCACCAGCTGTGGCCAGGACCCAGAGACCTGCAGAAACACAGTTGGTCCATCTGCCTGTCCGCCTATCATTTCCAGCACCCAGATCTTTCGTGATGCAGAGTGGAGAGAAGCTGGAGAAATGTGGGAGGGCTGCAGGTGGGAGCCAGGAGTTAGGATGCCGGGAAGAGGAACGGTGCAGGCTGGGCTGGGCCGCAGAGGTTTGAAGGATGCCGGCAGTGACAGAAGATGAGCTTGTTGGCTCACACCTTTGCCCAGCCCCTCCAGTTCTAAGAATCTGCTCTAAAGGAAGTGACTCTGATTATGGAGGAGGGGAAGCCTCCTGTGCTTGAAGTTCAGTGGCAGTAAAAACCAAGGAAGGCGGGGGCACCCGAGAGCAAACGGTGGCCTGGGTCTAAGACAGGAAGTGAGGTGGAGGAGCCTGGACCATCACGGTGCCCAGAAGCAAGAAGGCTGGGAAGACCAGATGGTATGTCAGAGGACACAGCAGCCAGCCTGGGGTGTTCTCAGGCCAGAGATGAGATGAGCTGGGCAGCAAAAAGCAAGACTGCGATTGATTGAAACAAATTATCGCCAAGCTAAACAGGTCCTTCTGGTCATCACTAGGGCCAGAAATGAGGCCGGGGGACGAGGGTGACCGCACCCCAAACTGCCGGTCAATCAGTGCTCGTGTCTCTGAAGGGGCCCAGCAGACACTGGGGCCTCCCAACTGCATGGGCACGTCTGAGGCGGAATTGCTGTTGTCAGGTGTGATGACACCATCACTGTGTTTTTAAAACAAAAACCTTGATGTGTTAGAAACATACACTTAAGTACCAATTTCCTTAAAACAGTTCCGGCAAAACACAAATACGAAATAGAACAGAATCACGGAGAGGGATTGCCCTGGCGGTCCAGTGGCTGATTCCATGCTCCCGATGCTGGAGGCCTGGGGTCAGGAAACCAGACCCGCATGCCACCACTAAAGCTCCTGCATGCTGCAACCGAAAGCCACGTGCCACAGCGAAGCCACGGCGCAGCGAAGCTGGAAATGCGGGCTTTGAAATCAGGAATGGATGCAACAGATCTGGTGGAGGGTGACGGCTTCTTATACAAGATGCAGCCTTTTCATGTGTATTTGCTCTTCTCCATAAATAAAACGCTTCTTTAAAGGGGGTGTTGGTGGTGGTGGTGTAGGCATGCAGGTTTCTAAGCTGAGAATCACTGAGCATTTGTCGAGGACCTGGCACATGGCAGGCAGGCTCTGGGAACCGTGGGGCTGAGCTGCAGAGGCACGGTGCTTGCCTGCCCCAGGCATGTCTTTCTCAGCTCTGCACAGTAACTAAGGCGGCTTCTGGGTTGGGGGCCAGAACCCAGACCCTCTCCCCTGAGGTCTGAACTTGGCAGCATGGCTCAGGAGGTGGGACGAGTCCCAGCTGAGCTCCACCGGCCGGGACCGGGGCCTGAGGGAAAGCCTTGCAGAGGTGAGGGGCGGGGAGCAGCCTGGCCTGCCACTGGGAAGAGCTGCTTCTGGTCTTCTGGCTGAGGCAGGGCGACGGGCTCCCCTCTGGCTGGGGCAGCGTGTGGGGTGCGCCCCCCAGGAGCATAGGTTCAGCCCCACCCAGGGACCTGCTTGCCCTCTGGTTTCCCACTAGGCAGTGCTGAGACCATGGTGTCGTCTCCAGGAACCCCTCTGCAACACATCCTTGTGGAACAGGAAGGGTGAGCGTGCGGCTGGAGTGCCCTCCAAGGCTGCTCTCACCTGGCCCACTTGCTGAGGGGCACCCGGCCTGTTCTCAGCCATCCCAGCATCACCAGCATCAGGGCACCGACAAGCAACTGAAGGGACAGATGACGTCCAGCTGGAGCCCAAGCCCCGAGGCCAGAGAAAACCCCTCTCGGGTTCTGACACCCACACTGAGACACTGAGACTCCTTGGGGAAATGTCTTTAATGAGGACAGTTCCAGCTTGGCCTGCCCTTTGCCAGGTCACACCAACAGATGGGGTCTAACCCTAAGGACAGTCTTCACCACCGTGACCTGGACCAGAGTCCTTGCCCCGCCCTCACCTCCAGTCTGACCCCAGCCAGGCCGGCCCCTCCCGGGCCAAACCATCCCCACCGCCAGCTCCCGCTGGTCTCAGCCACAGGCAGGGCAGGGTGCTGGGCTGGCGAGGCCAGGCACAGGCACCCGGGGCCAGGGGGCAGCCTGGGCAGGACCAGGGGCAACGCACCCAGCTGCTCTCCTCAGACAGGCTGCCTAGGGCCGTGCTGGCTGCTGCAGGCAGCGCTGGGGTCCCTGGCGCATCCCGGCCCCCTCTTCGGGCCTGCGCAGGGGCCTGGCCAAGGGCCCAGGGCTGCATTACACGTAGTCCAGGATCTCCGTCTCCATCTCGTTCTCGCTCCCGTCGGACGGCTTGAACTCCTCCTCCTCCTCGTCTTCCTCCTCCTCCTCGTCTTCCCCGGACTCACCGGTCAGCTGCTCTTTCCCACTGTCCGCTTTGGTTGGGCTGGAGAAGAGAGCTGGGCCCAGAGACCAGGCCGGGTGTGTCCCGACGATGGCCCGGCCATCCCTGGGCTCAGCCCCGGGGGGCCTGTCTACAAATTCAGGGGCTGGGGCTCCAGTCTGAAGCTGCTCCAGGAATTAAGATGGCTGGTGGACCTGGACTCATTTAACCAGCACCCTCAGAGAAACACTGATGCCCAGGGCCCTGGGAACCTCCCCGGAGCAGCCCCAGGCAGCTCGGGAGTCCAGGGGACCCCACAGGAGTGGGCCCAGGCTGCCTTTCCCCAACTGGGTGCTCAGAGGGGCCTGTGTCCTGGAAGCTGAGAGCCCCGGCTCCCGGCAGCTCTGTGGGGGTCAGTGGTCTGGGATGCCCCCACCCCAAGCCTGGCCTGGAAGGAACCCCAGAGAGGGAAGGGGCGGGCAGGGCATGGCGACAGGGCCCCTGCCCCCCAGGAGAGACAGGAGCAACCTGCCCACACGTGGCCGCAGGACGCAGGGTGAGGTCTGGGCATGAAGTGGCAGCCCCAAGGGCAGCCCCAGCCCCTCTTCTGGGCCCAGCTCCTACCTGGAACCCCAGGGCTGAGCGCCTCAGGGAACCGCCGGGGGCAGGGGTGGGGGGGATGCTGGCTCTTGGCTCAAACCAGGTGAGGTTTCCTGTGGAGCAGGTCCTTGAGGGATGCCTGCTCCGGCCCTGGGGGCGCCCATAGCACGTGGGGTGAGCGGCTCTCACCAGGCCTCTTAGAGCGGATGGTCTGCCGGATCATGAGGGACATGGTGTCCCTCAGCTCGTCGGTGGTCTTGGGGAGGCACCAGCCGTCCCGCTCAGTGCACGAGCTCTCTGCCCCGTCATTGCGGTGAATGACTCTCTGCAGGCTGGGTGTCGGAGACAAAGGTTGGGGGTGGGTCTCTGCTCAAAGGCTGTGGGGGGGGGGGGGGAGTCTCTGCTCAAAGGTCCAGGGTGTGGGTCTCTGCTCAAAGTTCTGGGGGGGGTGTCCTCTGCTCAAAGGTTGGGGGGGAGTCTCTGCTCAAAGGTCCAGGATGTGGGTCTCTGCTCAAAGTCCTGGGCGGGGGTGTCTCTGCTCAAAGGTCCGGGGTGGGCGGTGGAGGGGGTCTCTGCTCACAGGTGCCAGTAAGCGGTTTCGGCAGAGCTGGGGTGCTCAGAAAAACAGCACTCAGAGTGCTGTCCTGCATATAAGCACAGTCGCAAAGGGCCTCCTCGAAAGCCACTCGCCAGACTCCAACCTGGGGTAAGCTGCCCCTCCAGCCCAGCACCCCTCCCCCAGCTTTCTAAACATCACTGGGAACAGCTGAGTTAAAAATGTCTGGGATTCTGTCAGCTCTGGGGACTGGGAACCATGTCAGGAACCCCAGTGCGGGCCACGGAGGAGGAAGACAAAGACCCGAGCCCAGCGCCATGCTCTGCGCCCAGCATGGCTGGCTGCTTGGGGGCAGGGTGGCCCACAGGGGACCCAGGAAGCCGCTGCTGGGTGCCACGCGAGCCCGGGCGAGGGCTGGCAGCACTCACTCCCAGGGCCCAGCCGTCCCGAGGGGTCACGGCGGACATGAGAGGGAGGAGAGGCGGGACACACTTTGGTCCCTGGCAGTCCCTCTGCTCTGCGCCCGAGTGCCCCGGTCCCCGCCTCGGCACCCCTCAGGTACATACTCCTCCACATTCAGGTCACAGAACTGGTAGAACATCTGTCGGTACGGCGGCAAGGCCCCCTCCTGGAAGATGTAGACCGAGTCCTGGAAAGGAGGGCCGAGACGAGCCGGGAGGGTCAGGGGAGCGGCCCAGGGTGGGCGGTGCTCGAGTCCCCACAGGGGGCAGCTCCCCGGGGCTCTTCCAGGGCAGCGGCCTGTGCCAGCCCTGAGACCTGGCAGGCTTGGCTCTCCTCTCTGGATTCAGGCGGGCGGATGGGTCAGAGGCCGGGGAGGTCAGTAGGACATAACCTGTGATTCCCCCGGTGCTGATAGGCATGGAAGCAGCCAGGCCTCCAGGTACCCTAGAGCTGCCCGCAAGACCAGCCAGGCACGTCTAGTGGGGAGGCCCCACTGGGGTTGGGCTCTGCCTTGGCGCCTCCCTGAAGGGAGGCCTCCTCACTTCTCCTAAATGGTCATCTTAGGGAGAGCTGCAGACCAGTTCCAGAGGTGGAGACTACGGCCTAAAATGAGGTTCCTGAAGGCGGCTTTCCACCCTGAGGAGAGAGGAGATGGACCCTGCGGGCATATAGCTGGCCCCAGCCCTCTGTGGCTGGGGACTCCTGCCCAGGCCTGGAGCAACTCACAACAGGCCTTGGGACGTCGCTGCCCTGCTGGGTGGCTGTGCTAAGGAGGCCCAGGCCTGGGAGGGCGGCCCTCGTCCAGCCCATGGCTGGGTGCAGGTGGTCTGCTGTGGCTCTGGGCTCACAGCCCTCAGTCTCACCCTGCCCGGGGGGCCACAGGGGCCTCAGGGCCCGACTCAGAGGGCAGTGCACGCGGCTGTTGGTGTCTAAGACCCTCCCTGAGATGGACGTGCCCTGGTGGTCAATACCCTCGCCCCAGGGGCTCACATCCTGAGTTGTGTTTGGAGGCAGTGCTGGGAAGTGGTAGTAGGGTGAAGGGACTGGAAGGGAAGGGCAGCCTCCATCAGAGCCTCCCCATGTCACAGGCGAGGCCCAGCGTGGGTAGCGGGGCCCGGCCTGCCCAGGGGAGGGGCTGCTGCTCCACCCACCCCTCACTCTTGCCCAGACAGGCTGCCCGCGGACGCCCACCTTGAGCTTGTACTTGTTGGGACTCGACTTCTGTGCAGTGGCCGACCCTGAGGGACCCAGGCCTTGCTTCAGGTCATGCATGGTGACGAGCTGGCTGGCTGCGAGGGGACCACGGCAGGGGTCTGGAATACAGGGGGGTATTTCTCCTGCCCCCCGACCGCCCCCTCCCACCCTGGGGTGCGCTGGCCAGCAGGGCCCTGGAGTGACCCTTCGGGAGGCCCCTGCCCTCCCACAGTCTGGATGCCCCTCTTTCCCGGCGCCTGCTCTGCAAGGGAGCCCGAGGCCCTTACTGGTCTTTTTGACGGTGATGGGGAGGCTGTAGTTGTAGGTGCTGCGCTTGGCCTTGACGGGCATGTCGCTGGGGGCGTAACCTGCCGGAGAGGGCGGGCACATCAGGCTAGGGGGTGCAGAGCCCCTGACAGCGCGGCCTGCACCACGGGTGCACCAGGGCTCCCAGGGGCAGCTCCTGAGAGAGGGCACAGGGCCCTGAGCTGGACAGGAGCCGCCGTGTCTCGCTGCTTGGTGTGCGGGGGACTCACCGCAGGCGGGGGACGGACACTGACCGGACGCCTGGCCTGCACGGCAGGAGCCGCAAGTAACTGTGGAAGAACAGAAGGACCACTAGAGCGGCACCACGGGGCCAGGACGGGAGCTCGGGTCCTCGGGTCTGCGCTAGCCCGCCTCCAACAAGCCCGCTGAGGGCGGAAGGCGCTCACCCTCTCCGTGAGGATCTACTCTCATTACCCAGAGAATGCTGCAAATGCAAAGCTAGGAAGGGAAAAGGAAAGCCAAGGTTTTAGCAACTGTTTACCGTATTTCATTCCACATCGGATTCGGAAGTCAAGCACTTGATAAATCTTGGCCTCTGGGCGTTTTCGGGGGTCATATCCAAATCGAATCCACAGGCTTCTCCAGGGGCCTGTTATCTGGAGACAGAAAGGGTGGAGGTACGAAGTGAGGTTCAGGCTGATTCTCAGCTCCCCTGGGATGCAGGCCCAGGTAGGGCTCTGCAGCCCCTGCCCCGCAAGCTCGCACATGTGGCTCTGTTTCCTGGGATGGGTCACTTGACCCTTCCAAACCTTGGTCTTCCAATCAGAGGGCATTTTCGGGAGGATTAAAGGAGTATTAAAGCTGAAGCTTCAATACTTTGTCCACCTGATGCGAAAAGCCGACTCACTGGAAAAGACCCTGATGCTGGGAAAGATTGAAGGCAGGAGAAGGGGAAGACAGAGGATGAGATGGTTGGAGGGCATCACTGACTCAATGGACACGAGTCTGAGCAAGCTCTGGGGGATGGTAAAGTACAGGGAAGCCTGGCGTGCTGCGGTCCGTGGGGCTGCAAACAGTCGGACGCAACTGAGCGACTGAGCAGCAGCGACAGAAGGAGACGGGGACCCTGGCGCCCTTGGCACAGAGCCTGGCACAGAGGAAGAGCCTGAGAACCGTCACAACTGTCTCGACAGGCGGGAGGCTCTGAGGCCCCGTGTCCAGAGCGCCCAGGCTGAAAGGCAGCGCCGTGAGGCCGGGTCTAGGCCCCCCACCCCACCTGCCATCACAGTCACATCGTCTGCCTGCCCCCCAGGGCCCCACGTTCAACCCCTGGCCAGCAGAGCGCCTCCTCGTGGCCCCTTGGGGAATCTTGACAATGACACCCCCATCTCCAGCCCCTCTTGGACTCAGTCTGAGGCATGTCTGCTGCGCACGGAAGCCCACTCAACCCGGGGAGAACGAGTGAGCGCAGGCGGCACCGTGGTCAGGGCCCCCAGGAGCTCTGCTACATGCTGGCTGCAGGACGCTGGCACGTTGAGCCCCCAGGCCGAGCCTAGCAGCCTCACCAGAGCAACGCCCCTGCTGCTGCGCCAGCAGAGAAGAGGCTGTGCACACAGCACTTACCCCAGCCCCTGGTCCTGGAAAGCTCTCAGCTCAAGGCCGTTAAAACAGGTACAATCCCTTTATTTGCAAGTTATGTAATCAGTCTTGAATCCCAGTCACCCCAATGTGGCTGACATGTGACCGCGGAGGCCGAGGAGGGCCTCTGCTGGGGCGGTAACGAGCTGTCCAGCGGGTGCTGAGATCAGGACAACCGTGGCGGGAACCCAGGGGGGCAGCAGGCAGACCCTTACCATGTAATAGGCCACGAAGGGCAGCAAGATCTTGAGCTTGTCGGGGTGGACACTGATGTTGGCCTTGAGGGCGTTGCGTGACCAGATAGGACGGATGTCAAACAGCTGGAGGGTCAAAGCAGAGGCTGAGATGAAAGGCAGGCAGCTTGCCCGCCAGCCCCAGGGCCCCCTGCAGGGTCCGGCCCCAGAGGAGGGGCAGCCGCGGGGAGCTGCCTCGTGCTTGCTTGTCCCTCCCTTGGAAGTGGCCTGTGCACCCAGCACGTGCCAGTGCAGCTGAGCCTGGGTGTCCTGGAAGGACCACGAGGGGCACCGTCAAAGGGTAACGGGGGAGGCAGAGGACCAAAGGCCAGAGTGGGCCAGGCCAGAGCTCCAGGACCCTGAGCAGCCCAAGGGCAGAGGCCTGAGCTGGGACGTGAGGAAGCCCTGGGGACGGCCCAGCCCAAGGGAGGGCTGTGGAAGGCTAGGGGGTGGAGGAGGGCCAGGGCAGGAGTGGCCCCAAGCCACAGGGAGGCTGGGCTGCGCACAGAAGAGTGGCCCCATGTCCCCTGACCCAGTGACTCGGGCCAGGCAGAAGGCTTCTTCCTCCCAGGGCCGCCTGGCCAGCTGACTCTAACGGGGAGGAAGGGCCGGGCCTGGCACACAGCAGGTGCCCCAGCTGATGTGTGCCCTGGCCAACGACTAGAGGAAGGAAGTTTCTGGGACCCCGGAACTCCGGGCTGCAGTCACGCCTGGACCGCGCTGACCCCCTGGGAACCTCAGGGGAGGCTGAAGAACACTTCCAGCCTTGGGGAGGCAGGGCGTGCACTGGCAGAGCTTGAGACATGGCATCTGGAGGTGATGGGTCCCGCGAGTTAATAAGCAAGTCTGAGACAAGCGCAGGGTCCAGCAGGTGAACAGGGGGCGGCCGAGGGGCAAGGCACACCTTCCTCAGCTCCTCCTCCACTCTGTGGTCCACGGGGTTGGTGCAGACCTTCTTCCATGTCTGGACTGCAGCCTCCATCGGCCGCTCGGGCACCTCGTCCCCCTCAAAGTTGACAAAGATGGCGTTGTGGGGGCGCCGGGCCCTGCTCAGGCCGATCAGGTTCTCGCCCGAGACGGCAGGATTGTTGTAGCCTTCCCTGGGGGCAGAGAGAGGGCTGAGGGCAGCGCGCCAGGCATGGGCCCAGCTGGACACTGGCAGCCCACGTTTGGGTGCTTCCCCTGGAAGCTGGGAGAGGGGAGGACCTCGGTGCCAGCCGGGGGCGAAGGGGCAGCGAGTCAGAGAGCTCAGGGAGGCTCTGAAGCTGGGCCCAACATCCCAGAGGCTGGTGACCTCACAGCCACATCGAGTTGTCATGGCACTGTCCAGCCAGCGAGAAGCTGGGAACAGCCCAGCGTCTGTCAGGCGTAGCGGGGGAATCAGCCAAGGTGCGGCTACACAGGAACCACGGATCCTCTGCCGGCTGTGCTTACTGACATCACAGATCACTCATCGAACCCTCGAAACAGTCCTTCCATCTTCCCATAACAAGGACCCAACTTCCACAAGTCCCTGAGGCCACGGGGGTTGGAGACCTGCTTGGGCCAGAGCTCGAGGTGACAGAGCTGGGATCCCAGACCAGGGAGGCTGGGCGGGGGCCTGGGGGCGGGTGGTGATGGCACTGACTACTATCTGGCCGCCTGCGATGGAGCCTGAGTCCCTGACTTGAAGCATCTCAACGATACTGCAGTGAAGGGAGGAAGGATACTACCGAACAGTCTCATCACAGGCTAACAGGACTCTGCTTCCACTTCAGGGGCACACGTCCCATCTCTGGTCAGGGAACTAAGACCCCGCAAACCACGTGGCGCGGCCAAGAATAAAAATAAGTTTTTAAAAAAGGGCTCCGTTTTTATAGCAGAAATCAAGACAATATTGTAAAGCAATTATCCTTCAACTAGAAACAAAGTAGAAAAAGCGCTCTGTTGCCGGCAACCTTTATGAGCACCGAACACAGGGGCCAACACTTCCCAGGAGGCTCTGAGTGCCTCCCTCTGTGGTGGGAGTCGGAGCGTCCAGCCTTGCTGAAGCAGGGGAGCAGCCCCAGGGACCCCCAGATGCCCCCCATCAGCTCCCACAACTGCCATCACATGGCCACTTCCACACCATCCAGGCTCCACCCCAACCCACTCTATTATTCTGAAGTACTTTTCAAAGTACATCCTGGATGTCACACAGGGGATTATTCCCTTTTAAATCTGTTTCCATTTCACCTTCATTTTCCATGAGTACACACCATCTGCATATTTACAAAGAACAACAAAGTGATTTTTCACATTGGGAAACAGAATTATAAAGACGGGATCGAAGCTGTGGCTTTTTTCAAAAGCATGACGCCATCTGAAACCCCCCGAATTTGTCCAGTTTTAAAGACACATCCCTGAAGCCCCAGACACCCGAGCAGGAGAGCCCCTGGTGGCCCCTCCGGGCCCAGCGGCAACTGCAGGGAGGGGGGCCCTGCCTGGCTCTCTGCTGGCTTCCCCCACCTCAACTCCCTCAAGGTGGAGGGTCCACAGGTCATCTAGGAAGTTGAACCTCCCTGGACCAGGGCAGGCCAGTGAGGCGGACGCCAGGCCTCCTCGGCCAGTCCTCGGTACCCAGGAAGGTCAGCAGAGCAGAAAAATCAATTGCAGCCCTGGGAGACCAGGCAGGCTCTTTCCATGTGCCAGAAAATCAATAAACCACATAAGAGAAAAACAGGGCCCGTGGGTCCCAGGGCAGCTGGCTTCCCACCCCAGGCCCCTCCCAGAGGCGCGAGGACAGAGGCGTGACTGCAGTCACTGCTGCCAGCCAGCGCCAGGGCCAGCAGTGTCGGGGGAAGGGAGGGTGCGCTCTCGTTTCTTCCTGGACGTATTTGTGTCTGTTTCTGACTTAGGAGTAAAATGTTTGTGGGAGGAAAATAATTAAAACACTTTAGAAATATGCACATTTTAAAAATTAAAACCCTTGTATCTAGTATAATATAAGCACAGAAAACTGTCACTGCACAGGCTAGAGTTTTCGGCGGGAGGGGATGGATTTGATTCTTTTTAGTTAAACACATCTATAAGGTTTGGTCTTTTCTAACAAGCACAGTTTACTCCTGTGATCAGAAAAAAAGGTGAGGGGGTGGGATGATGGGCTCAACAGGCCTGAGAGTTGGTGACGTCCCCTGGCTCTCAAGTCGCCTTGGAGACAACGGGGCAGACATCCTGGGCCAGGATGACGTAAGGATGCTGTCGCATTCGCTCGATCTGCGGCCGGTGCCGTGGCTGCCTTAGCTCTTCCCGGTGCAGATGCACACCAACTTGTTTCTGGAGGGTGCGCTGTGATGCTGGGGTGGCCGAGGGGAGAGGAAGCCAGCAGCAGAAGGCTGCTAATGGCTGAAGCTGGTGACGTGGGTGGGGGGTCCAGACAGGCCCCTCTCCTTTTGGAACACCTCAGAATGCATTTTTTAAAGGAAGAGAACAATTCCCCTCTCTCTTCAGGGCAGAATCTAAGCTCCTCCGTGGGGTCTGCAGGACCCTCACCCACCAGTCTCTTGGCTTCAGGGACAATCCCCTAGACCAGTCCTCTGCACATGCCAGCAGCAGCACCCAGGTCTGGTACGCCCTCCCTCCCTCCCCGGACCTTCACCTGTTTCAAAGGTCACACCCCCAAGAGTCCTCCCTATGCCCCACTCACGGTCCACAACAGCCCAGTCCCCACTTGTCTCCTTTAAGACACACGCCTGCCCACTGGCCCCCGCCGCCCACTTACTCACCCACGTGCCCTGCCGGATCCCCAGCTGGGCCCATAGAGAGCCACCTGTCATGCCCCCTCCAACCCCAGCTCCAAGGGGAGGCCTGGGCCCTGCCAGGCGGACAGGGCTCGTTGATGCAAATATTTGATGAGGGAAAAGAAGGTTCTCGTCCTTCCACCCCTCCAGAGATGACTGTCTGGGCCCAATCTTCCCGGTTTTCCCAGGCTTCTGTCATCGCTCAGTTTATTTTTACAGCGTGCAGTCTGCTCTAGTGAGGTTCTCTAGACATGAGCCACGTCGGCCCATGGAGCTGGGCTCTGGTACAGGCGGTGTGGTCTTCCCTGGCACAGACAGGCCATCATTTAAGTAACTGCATGGCACCTATTCACAGACTGGTCGCCACCTGCTTATCCACTGTACCACACTCTGCCGGCATGCACTGTGCTGAGTATTCCCAGGGGCTTCAGGCGTGCAGTTCTCTAACGATGCAGAGAGACGGGACTGTCACTATTGCTACCAGGTGGACAGGCTGGAGCAGGAGGTCGGGGCTCCTGTGGGATCACAGGCCCCCGCCGGCCCGGGCTCTCCCACTACACCAGGTTCTCCCAGCTTCCTGCCCACAACCAGCCAGGAAACGCTCTTGTCAGTGTATCTTGGAGCACTGAGGTGGGAATCACTGTGGGATAAATTCCTACAGGAGGAACCACTCGGTCGACTGGAAAGAACATTTAACACCATAGCAGGGGAACTCCCTGGTGGTCTAGTGGTTTGGACTCCGTACTTCCACTACAGGGAACATGGGTTCGATCCCTGGTCAGGGAACTAAGATCCCCTAAGCCACGTGGTATGGCCAAACTTAAAACAAAACTGTAATAAATCCTGCCAGATGGCTCTCCAAAAAAGTCAACCAACCTCGTTCTCAGTGCCCCCAGTTAGGAGGTGTCTGTCTCTCCACACTTTCACATACACACTTTTGGCAATGGGCCCTCCAGTCCTGAGGCAACATCTTGATCGACATTCCATGGTGTGGGGACAGCTCTAAGCAAGGGCTCTGGGTGGGATGCAGGGACCAGGGCAGGCTCCTGACTATCCTGGTCACCAGCTGCTCTGCTTTTGGAGGCACTGGGGCCATGGGCCTGAGCAGAGCCGGCTGCCCTGGCCCCCTGACCCATGGGGGGCAGAGTCCAGCCTTCTGAGCACAGGCCCCCCCCCCCCCGATCCCGATGCTGCGGGGCGGCGGCCGAGGGGGCGCTCACCGGTGCTGTGTCTCTGGGCGGTAGTAGTAGTCCACCGGCGTGTCCAGCCTGGAGAAGATGGGCGGGGGGATGTAGAGTGGCAGGTCCTGGTGGAAGAAGCTCTCCTTCTGGGGCTTGAGCATGAGCACCTTGTCGTACATGGACACCTGCCCGCCGTCTGCCTCTGTGTGCACCGCCAGGTACTGGAAGTCGGACATCCCTGGGGAGAGAGGCGGACAGGCGGCGGACGCCCTTTAACACCGCCCAGGCGCTGGCAGCTGCCACACAAGGCCCACATCTGCTTGGGGGCGCTGAGGGGGCCTCGCAGGAGAGGCTGCTGGGCAAGAGTGGCAGGAGCTGAAACCAACCCCCTTGAGTCACTTCTGGGAGCTCGGCCCTGGGTGCTCCGAGTCATCTGGAGGGACGTTATTTGTCTGGGCGGGGGCAGGGGGGGTTCATGACACTGAGGATGGAGTCCAGGTTGGGAACATATGAGCTGCACCGTGCGCGTGCTGAGACATGCCGCAGGTGAGGCTGATGCTGCCAGCCCAGGACACACACTGAGCGGGGAACTGCCGGCTCAGTTAGAGAGGGGAAAATGCATCATGGGGAGAGCCCCGTCCCGGGAAGGACAGCCCTCCCTGGTGGAGACACATTCCACCAGCGATGGACGTTCAGAACACCCACCGTGCGGGGATCCCAAGGCCTGTTTCAGTCTTCGCTCACTTTTTATTCTTCATTCCCAGCCTTTCGTGTTTTGTTTCTGCCTTAGGCCTGCAGCGGCTTCCGCAGACACGCTCCAGACTTAGTAGTCATTTGCCAAGTGCTCCCCGTGCGCGTGGATGGGCCCTCTAAGAGCACCACCTCCCGAATCCCCATGGGGGGCCACGGGCTCAGGGGCCCCACTGTCAGACAAGCAGACCCAGGGAGGCTCAGGCAGGCATGACTCCCCGCCCTACCCCACGCCTCACCCCTGTGAGGACCCCGCAGGAGACATCTAGTTGGCTGAGAGGTCAAAGGACATGAGGTTCCAAGGGGTTGAGGTGATCTGGGAAGGATTCAGACGGGAGACAAGACCAGCAGTGGTCAAGACTCACAGGTCCCAAAATACGAGGGAGGGGGTGGGGTTGAAAATTGGAGGCCTGTGGACTTTTTCCTTTGGCCCTGCAAAATGGCTTTAAACATGAGATGTCTCAGAGAACTCCAGCGGCCAAGAGCCCAGGGCCCACAGGGAGCTGCTGGCTGGAGTGAGGGCACCCTGCCTCCTGGACAGGGCCCACGCTCTGCCCTCCCCTCACGCCTGGGCACAGCCCGGGCCCCTTCACAGGCGGATGATCCACGTAGCCCCTGCAGGCACGAGGGACACAGGCCCGGAAATGACCCAGCACAGGAAGAATGCATTTCGCAGTTACCTTGAAATTTGAAGACGGTGGAGACGACTCCAAGGCTCTCTATGTCGTACGTGACCTGAGGGCGAGCCTCAGGCCCCAGTGCCCCACTCTGTCGCCTGGTCTTCCGCTTGATCCGGAGCAGCAGGCTGTTGGTACTGAAGCGGTTGGCACACACAGGGTGGCAGTAGGGGTCCTTGGGCCGGAAGTAAAGCTCCAGCCTCTTGGTGGCATCTGCGTAGATCTGCGGTGAGACCAAAGGAGAGAGTGACACGGAGGTCGGCCGAGCAGTGGCAGCTCCTCCCTCAGTGAAGGCCCGCTAGGGACCCAGGAGGCTTTTTCTGTTTTGTGTTCTAGGCTTTTAATTCCCAAAGACTCATTTTCCAAACCCAAGGATCTCAGCTTTTATCTGGTAGAGAACATGAGGACAGCCTCTTCCTTTCTAAAGCTTCCCTGGTGGCTCAGATGGTAAAGAGTCTGCCCGCAATGTGGGAGACCGGGGTTCATTCCTGAGTCGGGAAGATCCCCTAGAGAAGGGAATGGCTACCCACTCCAGTATTCGTGCCTGGAGCTCTCATGGACTGAGAAGTCTGGTGGGCTACTATCCATGGGGTTGCAAAGATTTGGACACGACTGTGCGACTAACACCTTCTTTCTTCTAAAAGGTTATAAAGCAGCAAAGTTGGAGACAATAACTGCCAGTTAAGCAAAGCCTGGTCAGTACAGGGAACCGCCATTCTTCCGGCAGCAGTTTGTGGTGGTGTTACCCCCGCGTCTGTCATGGAGAGTCTGAGTGGGAGCCGCGTGACTTGTCTACGGTTAGGAACTACCCGCCCCAGAAAGGTCCTAGGATTCAGCCTCATGTACAAATGTTTCAAGGTCGGAAGGAGATGAAATCAGTAACAAGCACTTGGCCCTGACTCGTGTGACTCCTCCTTTCCAGGCCTTGGCTCCTTCTCCTTAAAATGGTAATAGGAGGACCCACTGATCAGATTCTTATGATGACTAAGAGAACATAACACAAGGCGCTTAGCCTGGCTCGTAAGGCATGGCAAACACGCTACCTGTGTCATCCATGCAGGAGCCTGTCCACACAGGCTAAGAAGCAACAGTGTCAGCCGTGTGCATGTGAAAGCACGAGCAACGTCCCCTAGGCCAAGGTCACCTACCTGCTGGCGCCCCAACACCCAGGACACAACATGGCCCTTAGCAGGCATCCAGGAAGCGTCTAGGGAAAGAAGGTTAAAAAGAGCCCCTATCACCAGGGAACAGGTCTATTAGACTGCTGTGCTGGAAATGGCCCTAAATGTGGGCCTGGCTCACAATAGGTACACAAGAAGCAGGAATGGAATGAATGACTGACCGGTCTTTTCCCCAAAGGGCTCACCCTGTACCTGGGTACAAACATCCCTGGGGTTAGCAGCAGTACAGATCCTGTCAAAGCCACAGTAAAGTCAGTAAGTCAGGGTAAAAGAACAAGACGTGAATGACTGGGCCTCTACGAGCCTCCTGTGCTCAATGACAGGTTCAAGGCTTTTCAATATTCATAAAGGATAAGGAAACAGAATTAAGAGTTCAGACTTCAGAGGGAGGCATGTACGTGTTTAAATTCCCTCTGTACTATGTACGGGCTTGTTTGACCCAACTTTTCTTCCTGTGTCTTTACCAAAAAAATGGGCATAATAGAGGTACCTAACTCACAGAACTGTGTTTGGGTGTCTCCGGGTCAGCAGTGGCCTGCCGCAGGGGCAGGGGCTCTGGGTGCCGCAGACCTGGGTGTGGCATAAGCCCTCTGGGAGGAGGTCGCCATTAACCCCACCATAGAGCCATGAGAACTTACCCAGGACTGGGAAATGGACTCTGGGAGGGCACAGACAAACCTTGTGCACCAGGACCCAGGAGAAAGGAGCCGGGACCCCACGAGACCGACCCAGACTCGCCCGGGAGTGTCCAGGAGTCTCCGGGGGAGGCATGGATCGGTGGCGGCCTGCTGCAGGGTCGGGGCACTGAGTGGGGCAGTGTGTGCACGGGACCTTTGGAAGGAGGTCACCATCATCTTCATCATCTGCACCATAGTTTGGCCTCAGGTCAACAACGGGTTGGGGGGAACACAGCCCTGCCCATCAACAGAAAACTGGATTAAAGATTTACTGAACATGGCCCCACTTGACTTCACATTTCAAGATGTCTGGCTCTAGATTAGTGATCACATCATCATGATTATCTGGGTCGTGAAGATCTTTTTTGTACAGTTCTTCCGTGTATTCTTGCCACCTCTTCTTAATATCTTCTGCTTCTGTTAGGTCCAGACCATTTCTGTCCTTTATCGAGCCCATCTTTGCATGAAATGTTCCCTTGGTATCTCCAATTTTCTTGAAGAGATCTCTAGTCTTTCCAATTCTGTTCTTTTCCTCTATTTCTTTGCATTCATCGCTGAAGAAGGCTTTCTTATCTCTTCTTGCTATTCTTTGGAACTCTGCATTCAGATGCCTATATCTTTCCTTTTCTCCTTGGTTTTTTGCCTCTCTTCTTTTCACAGCTATTTGTAAGGCCTCCCCAGACAACCACTTTGCTTTTTTGCTTTTCTTTTCCATGGGGATGGTCTTGATCCCTGTCTCCTGTACAATGTCACGAACCTCCGTCCATAGTCCATCAGGCACTCCATCTATCAGATCTAGGCCCTTAAATCTATTTCTCACTTCCACTGTAGAATCATAAGGGATTTGATTTAGGTCACACCTGAATGGTCTAGCAGTTTTCCCTACTTTCTTCAATTTAAGTCTGAATTTGGCAATAAGGAGTTCATGATCTGAGCCACAGTCAGCTCCTGGTCTTGTTTTTGTTGACTGTATAGAGCTTCTCCATCTTTGGCTGCAAAGAATATAATCAATCTGATTTCGGTGTTGACCATCTGGTGATGTCCATGTATAGAGTCTTCTTTTGTGTTGTTAGAAGAGGGTGTTTGCTATGACCAGTGCATTTTCTTGGCAAAACTCTATAAGTGGGCCTTAGAAAGCATCACTACGAACAAAGCTAGTGGAGGTGACGGAATTCCAGTGGAGCTGTTTCAAATCCTGAAAGATGATGCTGTGAAAGTGCTGCACTCAATATGCCAGCAAATTTGGAAAACTCAACAGTGGCCATAGGACTGGAAAAGGTCAGTTTTCATTCCAATCCCAAAGAAAGGCAATGCCAAAGAATGCTCAAACTACCACACAATTGCACTCATCTCACATGCTAGTAAAGTAATACTCAAAATTCTCCAAGTCAGGCTTCAGCAATACGTGAACCATGAACTCCCTGATGTTCAAGCTGGTTTTAGAAAAGACAGACAAACCAGAGATCAAATTGCCAACATCCGCTGGATCATGGAAAAAGCAAGAGAGTTCCAGAAAAACATCTATTTCTGCTTTATTGACTATGCCAAAGCCTTTGACTGCATGGATCACAATAAACTGTGGAAAATTCTGAAAGAGATGGGAATACCAGACCACCTGACCTGCCTCTTGAAAAATCTGTATGCAGGTCAGGAAGCAACAGTTAGATCTGGACATGGAACAACAGACTGGTTCCAAATAGGAAAAGGAGTACATCAAGGCTGTATATTGTCACCCTGCTTATTTAACTTCTATGAAGAGTACATCATGAGAAACGCTGGACTGGAAGAAACACAAGCTGGAATCAAGATTGCCGGGAGAAATATCAATAACCTCAGATATGCAGATGACACCACCCTTATGGCAGAAAGTGAAGAGGAACTAAAAAGCCTCTTGATGAAAGTGAAAGAGGAGAGTGAAAAAGTTGGCTTAAAGTTCAACATTCAGAAAACGAAGATCATGGCATCTGGTCCCATCACTTCACGGGAAATGGATGGGGAAACAGTAGAAACAGTGTCAGACTTTATTTTTGGGGGCTCCAAAATCACTGCAGATGGTGACTGCAGCCATGAAATTAAAAGATGCTTACTCCTTGGAAGAAAAGTTATGACCAACCTAGATAGTATATTCAAAAGCAGAGACATTACTTTGCTGACTAAGGTCCATCTGGTCAAGGCTATGGTTTTTCCGTGGTCAGGTATGGATGTGAGAGTTGGACTGTGAAGAAGGCTGAGCGCCGAAGAATTGATGCTTTTGAACTGTGGTGTTGGAGAAGACTCTTGAGAGTCCCTGGGACTGCAAGGAGATCCAACCAGTCCATTCTGAAGGAGATCAGCCCTGGGATTTCTTTGGAAGGAATGATGCTAAAGCTGAAGCTCTAGTACTTTGGCCACCTCATGCAAGGAGTTGACTCATTGGAAAAGACTCTGATGCTGGGAGGGATCGGGGGCAGGAGAAGGGGACGACCGAGGATGAGATGGCTGGATGGCATCACGGACTCGATGGATGTGAGTCTGAGTGAACTCCGGAAGATGGTGATGGACAGGGAGGCCTGGTGTGCTGCAGTTCATGGGGTCGCAGAGTCAGACACGACTGAGCGACTGAAGTGAACTGAGCATGGCCCCACCCATCAGAACAAGACCCAGTTTCCCCCTCAGACAGTCTCTCCCATCAGGAAGCTTCCATAAGCCTCTTATCCTTCTCCATCAGAGGGCAGACAGAATGAAAATCACAGTCACAGAAAACTAACCAATCTGATCACATGGACCACAGCCTTGTCTAACTCAATGAAACTATGACTCATGCTGCGTAGGCCACCCAAGATGGACAGGTCATTGTGGAGAGTTCTGACAAAATGTAGTCCACTGGAGAAGGGAATGGCAAAGCACTTCAGTATTCTTGCCTTGAGAACCTCATGAGCAGTTCAGTTCAGTTCAGTTGCTTAGTCATGTCTGACTTTTTGCAACCCCATGGACCACAGCATGCCAGGCCTCCCTGTCCATCACAAACTCCCAGAGTTTACCCAAACTCATGTCCATTGAGTCGGTGATGCCATCCAACCATCTCATCCTCTGTTGCCCCCTTCTCCTCCTGCCTTCAATCTTTCCTAGCATCAGGGTCTTTTCAAATGAGTCAGCTCTTCACAACAGGTGGCCACAGTACTGGAGTTTCAGCTTCAACATCATTCCTTCCAATGAACAGTCAAGACCGATCTCCTTTAGGATGGACTGGCTGGATCTCCTTGCAGTCCAAAGGACTCTCAAGAGTCTTCTCCAACACCACAGTATGAACAATATGAAAAGGCAAAAAGATAAATTCCACTGAAAGATAAATTCCACAGGTCAGTAGGTGCCCAATATGCTATTGGAGATCAGAAATAACTCCAGAAAGAATGAAGAGATGGAGCCAAAGCAAAAACAACACCCAGTTGTAGATGTGACTGGTGATGGAAGCAAAGTCCAAAGCTGTAGAGCAATATTGCACAGGAACCTAGAATGTCAGGTCCATGAATCAAGGCAAATTGGAAGTGATCAAACAGGAGATGGCAAGAGTGAACGTCGACATTTTAGGAATCAGAGAACTAGAATGGACTGGAATGGATGAATTTAACTCAGATGACTGTTATATTTACTACTGTGGGCAAGAATCCCTTAGAAGAAATGGGGTAAGCATCATAGTCAACAAAAGAGTCCAAAATGCAGTACTTGGATGCAATCTCAGAAACGACAGAATGATCTCTGTTCATTTCCAAGGCAAACCATCCAGTATCACAGTAATCCAAGTCTATGCCCCGACCTGTAAGGCTGAAGTTGAAGCTGAAGTTGAACGGTTCTATGAAGACCTACAAGACCTTTTAGAACTAACACCCAAAAAAGATGTCCTTTTCATGATAGGGGACTGCAATGCAAAATAGGAAGTCAAGAAATACCTGGAGTAACAGGCAAATTTGGCCTTGGAGCATAGAATGAAGCAAGGCAAAGGCTAATAGAGTTGCCAAGAGAAGGCACTAGTCATAGCAAACACCCTCTTCCAACAACACAAGAGAAGACTCTACACAAGAACTTCACCAGATGGTCAACACCAAAATCAGATTGATTATATTCTTTGCAGCCAAGATGGAGAAGCTCTACACAGTCAGCAAAAACAAGACCGGGAGCTGACTGTGGCTCAGATCATGAGCTCCTTATTGCCAAATTCAGACTTAAAATGAAGAAAGTGGGGAAAACTGCTAGACCATTCAGGTATGACCCAAATCAAATCCTAAAGTAAATCCCTTATAATTATACAGTGGATGTGAAAAACAGGTTCAAGGGATTAGATCTGATAGAGTGCCTTGAAGAAGTATGGACAGAGGTTCGTGACACTGCACAGGAGACAGGGATCAAGACCATCCCCAAGAAAAAGAAATGCAAAAAAGCAAAGTGGCTGTCTGGGGAGGCCTTACAAATAGCTGTGAAAAGAAGAGAGGGGAAAAGGAAAGAAACACCCATTTGAATGCAGAGTTCCAAAGTATAGCAAGGAGAGATAAGAAAGCCTCCCTCAGTGATCAATGCAAAGAAATGGAGGAAAACAATAGAATGGGAAAGACTAGAGATCTCTTCAAGAAAATTAAAGATACCAAGGGAACATGTCATGCAAAGACAGGCACAATAAAGGACAGAAATGGTATGGACCTAACAGAAACAGAAGATATTAAGAGGTGGCAAGAATACATAGAAGAACTATACAAAAAAGATCTTCGCGACCCAGATAATCATGATGGTATGATCACTCACCTAGAGCCAGACATCCTGGAATGTGAAGTCAAGTGGGCCTTAGAAAGCATCACTATGAACAAAGCTAGTGGAGGTGATGGCATTCCAGTTGAGCTATTTCAAATCCTGAAAGATGATGCTATGAAAGTGCTGCACTCAATATGTCAGCAAATTTGGAAAACTCAGCAGTGGCCACAGGACTGGAAAAGGTCAGTTTTCATTCCAATCCCTAAGAAAGGCAATGCCAAAGAATGCTCAAACTACCGCACAATTGCACTCATTTCACATGCTAGTAAAGTAATGCTCAAAATTCTCCAAGCCAGGCTTCAACAGTACATGAACCGTGAACTTCCAGATGTTCAAGCTGGATTTAGAAAAGTCAGAGGAATCAGAGATCAAATTGCCACCGTTCGGTGGATCATCAAAAAAGCGAGTTCCAGAAAAACATCTACTTCTGCTCTATTGACTGCCAAAGGGTTTGACTGTGTGGTTCACAAAGAGTCGGACACGACTGAGCGACTGAACTGAACTGAACTGAACTCACTAGATGGTTTTGAAGATTCAATCATGCATTCAAACAATATTTTGGAAGCAGGCACAATTAGGGATGTTCAGATTATAAGAGCGATCAAGAGAGACCAGGACCCACAAGAGCTGATCGTCTCAGAACCAAGGGTCCAAGACAGACAATAAAGACTCTAAAACACAGCTTCAGATTGGAATTAGCAGGTGAACTGCTAGCAGCCACTTTAGTAAGGGCAGTCAGGGAAGGACTCTCTAAAACAGAGACACTTCAAGACCTGGTGCATTTAAGTCACTGACATACAGCTTTGCACCAGGTAAAGAATTCATCCCAGCTCCACTGTTTGCTGGGTGAACTTGAACAAGCTGTTTTTCAGTTTTCCTGTAAAATCTGGACAACCCCAGTCCCTACCTGGCAGGGTTCTGATGCGATGCTAATGCAGGTAAAGAACCTAGAAATATAGCTGGTGCAGAACAAAGTTGCAGGAGACCAGGGTTCAATCCCGGGGTTGGAAAGTTCTCTGGAGAAGGGAATGGCAATCCACTCCAGTATTCTTGCCTGGAGAATTCCATGGACAGAAGAGTAGCCTGGCGGGCTACAGTCCGTGGGGTCGCAAAGAGTCGGACACGACTGTGTGCCTAACACACATACATTACTACTCTTTAACTCGAGTGACATAATCCTTCTTCCCCTCCTCATGTAGGTCTGTTGTTGTGTCGCTCGTTCGGTCCGACTCCAAAGGGTCGGTGCGACCCCCATGGACTGCAGCCCTCCGGGCTCTTCTGTTCCAGGGACTTTCCAGGCAAGAACACTGGAGTGGGTTGCCATTTCCTTCTCCAGAGATCTTCGAAAGGCGCGTCTCCTGCTCTGCAGGCGGATTCTTTGCCACTGGGCCACCAAGGAAGCCCCTCTTCCCTCAGATACTAGGGGAAATCAATCTACGCCCGGCAGCCCCAAAATCAGACCCCCGCCCCCTGGCCGCTCCAGAACCGACTGGAACTCCGTTGCCAAGGCAACCTCAGCTCCCTCCCGGCTGGTCTCGCCCCTCAGCCGCAGTCCCGAGACTCAGTGTTCCCCTGGGGACTCCCCGCTCCTCACCCGGGAGACGCCTTCCTCGCCGCCCAGGGTCCGCAGCATCTTGGACACGTCGCGCACCACACCCGGGTACTCCACACACACCATGCGCCTCTCGCGCCGCAGCTCCACCGGGATGGCGGCGCCCGGCCGAGCGTCTACCGCCGCCGCCGCCATCCCTGCCAGTCCAGTCAGGCCCACCGGGGGTGTGAGGGGAGAACGTCCCCTCCACACGCTCCTGGAAGCCTTGTCTCAATGGTTCCGGGAAGGAATCGTTCCGGGGTCCCCTCCCCGCTCGCGTGTAGTCTATATCCCTGAGTTCCGTCAGGCTCGAAGGCTTCGAGCAGGACGGCGCTAAGGAGAACACCCGAGGCTGGGCGGCAAACGACCGCGCGGATCCCCACCTCTGTGTGTAAAATAATAAGCTGAGGCGCCCGAGGGGCGGGGTAGAGGCCAATCTCATCAACCAACCCGCGAGGGACCCGGAGGACGTGTAAGATTCGCCCAGTGAGTCTTTAACCAATGAGAACCCGAGGGCCCCAGTCTTTTAACCAATGAGGAGTCGAGAGGAAGCCGGGTTTCGACCCCCTCCTTCCGGTTTCCTTTCCGCCAATAACAAACCACTCGTAGGCGGGTTCCCGCCCCTTCCTCGAATTCCGCCCACTGACAGCTCGAGGGCGGGTTGGAGGCGGACTTCCTGTGTGTCTTCTTTGGCGGGCTGCTGCTGCCGCTGCCGCTGCCGCTGCATGACCCCATAGACGGCAGCCTACCAGGCTCCCCCGTCCCTGGGATTCTCCAGGCAAGAACACTGGAGTGGGTTGCCATTGCCTTCTCCAATGCATGAAAGTGAAAAGTGAAAGGGAAGTCGCTCAGTCGTGTCTGACTCTTTGCTACCCCATGGACCGCAGCCTACCAGGCTCCTCTGTCCTTGGGATTTTCCTACTGGAGTGGGGTGCCGTCCCCTTCTCCGTCTTTGGCGGGCAGGTCCCAGTAATGAATTGGTTTCCAGACGTTCACCTCAAGAGGTTTCTTGAGGGGCTGGGACCCCCACCCCCACCCCTCATCCCCAACCCTACCCCATTCCTGATGGCCCTCCGAAGACAGAGGCCACAAGGAGTTCAATCTGGAAATGGCGAGAGCCAGAGAATTGTGCTTTAAATTTTTTTTTTTTTTTTTGCCATTCTGCGCGCCTTTCAGGATCTCAGTATTCATGTGAAAGCCCAGAAGAAGCCTAAGGTCGCCACTAGATCTCCAGGGAACTCCCAGGAATTGCACCTTGAGTGCTCGTCCACCTCCACACAGGGAAAACCTGGAAGTGCCCCCCCACTCACCCCCCCAGCTGGGGCAGAATGCAGGCGTCTGTCCTTTGTTTCTTAAGAGTTATTTAGCGCCCGTTGTGAAGCGTTAAGTGAGCAGCTGTGTGGAAGAACCCGAACCAAGGGGCCAGGGGCCATTCTAGAAAATTACGAGGACAAAAACTATAGGGAGAAAAGTGTGTGTGGTGGGGAGATGAAGGGTCAGAGGTAGACATAGGCCAGACAGATCCAGAAGAGGATGTAATAACAGATTGGCTTTTTCTGAGTGCGATGGAGAACCCTTGAGGGCTTTTATGCAGGACGTACCAGAATCTGACATACGCCTATAAAAGACTATGGCTGCTGTGTAGAGAATAGACCAGAAAAAGCAAAAGTGGATTCAGATAAACTAACGAACAGCTCTTTGTGATCAGTCCATTCTCCGAGCCAGAATACTGGCGTGGGTAGCCTTTCCCTTCTCCAGAGGATCTTCCTGACCCAGGGATCAAACTCAGGTCTCCCACATTGCAGGCAGATTCTTTACCAGCAGAGCCACAAAGGAAACCCAAGAATACTGAAGTGGGTACCCTATCCCTTCTCCAGAGGATCTTCTCAACCCAGGAATGGAACTGGGGTCTCCTGCATTGCAAGTGGATTCTTTACCAACTGAGCTATCAGGGAAGCCCAAACTAACAGAGAGGCTGTATAATCCAGGCAAGGGATACTTCTTGGGACCAAGAAAGTGGCAGTGAGGTTGGAAAGAAGGGACTGGATTTGAGGATGTTAAAGGAGATAAAAATCAGAGCACGGGGCCCCTTGGATATGGATACCCCAAGTTTCTGAAGTGACTTCTCAGTCAAAAGACTACCTTTTTACTCTAGATGGATTTAAGAAGGCCAAATAAATACCACGAAAATATGTTTTTAAAAGAAATGTGTAATCCAAGAGAGAGACATATGTCATTGGCTGGGAGCACCGAGACTTTCTCTAAGAGCACAGGAATCAACCAAAAGAACGTGGCAGATGAGCCAGAGGAGGGTGGACGTGAGGACTTGCAGTCCCTGACCTACCTTGTTCTGTGAGAACTTGCATATTCTGTCACCAAAGAAGGTTCGATGCTGTGAGGCCAGGATAATACTCCAGACTTTCCCATGCCTTTGATAGGGACAGAATTCCCCATTAGGGAACTGTAGATAGACAGGGAACTTTGGGAGGATTTGGGAGACCACAGTAAGACTAATGATCACTCAGGGAAGTAATGGGAAAATTCTGAAACAATATGGGCTTGCTTCACTCATGAAGCAAAATGGGTCACTTAGCATCAAAGTCAGATTGGCCTGCTTAACGACAAAATCAAGCTAACTTGCTTAGCAACAGAACCATGCAACAGAAGCAGAAGACACGTCCCCAAACAAACAAAAACAACAGTGGCATGAAGACCACATCCTCCCCAGTGAGCTCAGTGAGTTAGTAACCCCTCAAAACATGTTCTTTGACCCATAAGACATGTTCTTTGCACTGTGCCCCCAAGACAATTTAAAAAAATGTTGAAAATAAGGCCTACAACATGCCCAGGGGGGTCATCAAGTTAATGACCCCAAATCAGGCTCTGTGCACACAAGAAACAATCATTTATGGGAAGGTGACTCTTCAAAATGAAAGACCCTCATTGTACTGAGACCTGAAACTATTTTTCCAAGGTGCTATGACAGTCCTATGCCAAATAGTCCTATGCCAGAAGACTATGCCAAAGCCTTTGACTGTATGGATCACCACAAACTGTGGAAAATTCTTAAAGAGATGGGAATACCAGACCTCCTGACCTGCCTCTTAAGAAACCAGTATGCAGGTTAGGAAGCAACAGTTAGAACTGGACATGGAACAACAGATTGGTTCCAAATAGGAAAAGGAGTACGCCAAGGCTATATATTGTCACCCTGCGTATTTAACTTCTATGCAGAGTACATCACGGGAAACACTGGGCTGGAGGAAGCACAGGCTGGAATCAAGATTGCCGGGAGAAATATCAATAACCTTCGATATGCAGATGACACCACCCTTATGGCAGAAAGTCAAGAGGAACTAAAGAGCCTCTTGATGAAAGTGAAAGAGGAGCATGAAAAAATTGGCTTAAAACTCAACATTCAGGAAACTAAGATCATGGCATCTGGTCCCATCACTTCATGGGAAATAGATGGGGGAACAGTGGAAACTGTCAGACTATTTTGGGGGCTCCAAAATCACTGTAGCTGGTGACTGCAGCCATGAAATTAAAAGACCCTTGCTCCTTGGAAGAAAAACTATTACCAACCTAGACAGTGTATTAAAAAACAGAGACATTACTTTGCCAACAAAAATCCGTCTAGTCAAGACTATGGTTTTTCCAGTAGTCATGGGTGGATGTGAGAGCTGGACTATAAATTAAGCTGAGCACCAAAGAACAGATGCTTTTGAACTGCGGTGTTGGAGAAGACTCTTGAGAGTCCCTTGGACTGCAAGGAGATCCAACCAATCCATCCTAAAGGAGATCAGTCCTGGGTGTTCATTGGAGGACTGATGTTGAAGTTGAAACTCCAGTACTTTGGCCACCTGATGTGAAGAACTGACTTGTTTGAAAAGACCCTGATGCTGGGAAAGATTGAAGGCGGGAGTAGAAGTGGGCGACAGAGGATGAGATGGTTGGATGGCATCACCGACTCAATGGACATGAGTTTGAGTAAACTCCGGGAGTTGGGGATGGACAGGGAGGCTTGGCGTGCTGCAGTCCGTGGGGTTGCAAAAAGCTGGACATGACTGAGCGACTGAACTGAACTGATGTCAGTCCTGGCCTGACCATATTGGGAAGGACAAGTAAACATCCCTGCCCTACCTGGGGGAGGAACTGATGATAGAGACATGGTGTCTACTCAAGAAAGACAAAAAAGGTCTTCTCCTCCTCCCCTCTCTTCCTCTGATTATAAAAGTGTAACGCACTGAGTATCAGAGACAGCGCAGTACTTGCCTGCCACTTGTGAACCTTACAAGTGTCCTAATGAATCCTTATCTAGCACTCGGCCTCTTGCTGAATTCCTTTCTGGGCTGAAACATAAAGGCCTCTGGTGCCACAGCTCTTGGGAACCCTGGAAACGACACCTAATGGTTTCACCTTGAGCTGAAAGGTCCTTTTAGACTTCTCATGTCCTTTGTCTTCATTCCATGTTCACCAAGCAGTAAGCATTGGTTGGTTTAATTTGCCAGAAAGAAGAGTCTGAATAAGAGACGTATATTTTTAGCCCTTTCCACCATTATAAATTAACAAACAGTAAGTTTTCTATCAGTCCCCTGTGAGTTTGATACACATGAATCAGTCCTGAAGTCTGTCATTTACAGTCGAGTTGACAGATAAAATATTGGATACACAGGTAAATTAGAATTTCACAGAATATTGGGGACATACTTATGGTTATATATACTTACATAACCATTTTTTCATAATTTATCTGAAACTCCAGTTAGGTATGTATATTTTTATTTGCTAAATATGGCACACTTATCTCTGGATATTGAAGGAATTGAGTTTGTGACCCTGCAAAGCTGATTCTAAACGATCAGCCAGGGCTCCCCCGGGGCCTCAGTGGTGAAGAATCTGCCTGCTGACGCAGGGGACGCGGGTTTGATCCCGCATCCGGGAAGATCCCACAGGCCGCTGAGCAGCGAAGCCCGTGGGCCACAGCTCCTGAGCCCTCATTCCAGAGCCTTCGAGCCGCAACTGCTGAGCCCGTGCGCCAAGAACCCATGACCACACAAGAGGAGCCCACACACGGCAGCTAGAGAAAGGTGTCTGCAGCGACAAAGACCCCAGCACAGCCAAAAACAAAGCATACAAACATAGACTACCCGCCGCCTTAGGGAGCCTCCTGAGGCCCTCCACCCCCTAGTCCCCATCCAGTGACCCCTGGCTTTGTCTCCGCTCACCTGTTCTTTCATGGAAGCGAAGGTGATGGCTCTAGAATGAAACCTCGCCCTGTCTCCAGTGATCCCCCAACCCGTTCTCTGTCCGCTGCCTGGCTGACCCCTCAGCATCCTTTGGGCTTGGCTCAGAGTTCCCCTTGCCTGGAGAGTTCGGGGTCATGCTCGGAGCCTGTTCCACACAAACTCATCCTGTCGCAGAGCCTGCGGTGCTGCTTCCTTCCTTTTCTTTTCTCACGTAATTGTATTCATCTGTTCTTGGCTGCGCTGCATCTTCCCTGCAGAGCGGGCTTTTCCGCAGATGCCGTCAGTGCAGGCTGCTCCCTGGTTGTGGTGTGTGGGCCTCTCACTGCGGTGGCGTCTTCTGTTGCAGCTGCCGGGCTCAGTAGTTGTGGCTCATGGCCCTGTGGGATCTTCCCAGATCAAGGATAAAACTCACGTCTCTTGAATTGGCAAGCGGATTCTTTACCACAGAGTTACCAGGGCAGCCCTCGTTTTTATTGCTCCTCCCCCAAAGCAGCAGCTTCCTAAGGGCAAGGCCGTGGTCCTACCTGGGATCCAAGGTGGAGAGGTCAGAGGCAGAGGAGGGGTAGGGAGGCAGGGCTGGGAGATGAGAGAGAAGCCAGGAAGGTTTGGGAACCCTGTTAAAGAAACAGCTGGGGCTTTCAGTGAAGCCTCATAGCATTGGGGGCAGGTCACAGTGACACTTCCAGTCATCGGGCACGGATGTCAGAGCTGGACCCATAAAGAAAGCTGAGCGCCGAAGAATCGATGCTTTTAAACTGTGGTGTTGGAGAAGACTCTTGAGAGTCCCTTGGACTGCAAGGAGATCCAACCAGTCCATCCTAAAGGAGATCAATCCTGAATATTCATTGGAAGGACTGATGTTGAAGCTGAAGCTCCAATACTTTGGCCACCTGACGCAAAGAGCTGACTCATTGGAAAAGACCCTGATGCTGGGAAAGGTTGAAGGCTGGAGGAGAAGAGAATGAGATGGTTGAATAGCATCACCGACTCAATGGACATAAATTTGAGTCAACTCCGGGAGTTGGTGATGGACAGGGAAGCCTGGAGGGCTGCAATCCATGGGGTCCCAAAGAGTCAGATACAAATGAGTTGCTCAACAACAACAATAAGAACGCAATCAACCGAGAGCAAGGAGAGCTTTGAAAAATGTTTCCTTTAGGCCCCAGAATCTGAACATTCCTTCCTGGGCCGCTGGGTCAGCCCACAGAGCACAGAGGGAGTGGTTAACCCATGCCAACTGGAACTGGATTCTCACTGCACCCTCAGGACAGGGGAGAAGGCGTAATGCTCACTTTCGGCCACGAGGTGGCGACAGAGCGCCCCGTGAGCAGACACCGCCACCTGGTGGTCCTCAACGTCCATGACACCCTAGAAGAAGGAGAAGCCGCCGCAAAGGAAGGGGGAACCGGGGGCAGAGCCTAATAAGAGGCCTGCTCTGGGCGGGAGGCGGGGCGGGGGCAATGTCAGACCCTCCCCATCAGGTCTGCCCCCCCGGGAGGCGTGGCCACAGGTCCCGGAATCCTCCAACCCGGTGCCCCTCATGCGGGGTCAATGATGAAGACGCGGGGAGGGGTTTTCTTTTTACTTCCAAGTGGGACACCCTGTTCCAGAGGACGTTCGTCTGCCTAGTCAACTGATTCCAAAGCAAAATGAAACTAAGTACCTACAGGTTGTTGTTCAGTCTATCAGTCGTGTCCGACTCTTTGCCACCCCATGGACTGCAGCCAGGCCTCCCTGTCCATCACCCTCTCCCAGAGCTTACTCAAACTCATGTCCATCGAGTCACTGACGCCATCCAGCCATCTCATCCTCTGTTGGGTCCCCTTCTCCTCCCACCTTCAATCTTTCCCTGCATCGGGATCTTTTCCAGTGAGTCAGCTCTTTGCATCAGGTGGCCAAAGTATTGGAGCTTCAGCTTCAACATCAGTCCTTCCAATGAATATTCAGGATCGATTTCCTTTAGGATGGACTGGCTTGATCTTGCAGTCCCAGGGACTCCCAAGAGTCTTCTCCAACACCACAATTCAAAAGCATCCACCTCCAGGGCTGAACATCAAATACTGATTACAAACAGAGTTTATATGGCCAAGTTAAATATTTTCAAAAATGTTCCAGGCAGAGGCAAATTTCAATGGAGCTAACAGAATTTAAGCGTCAGGCCCCCTTCATTGCAGGTGCTTTTCTTCAAGGCTCCTGGGAGGTGCTTTGTCGTTGTATTCACTTGGGCAGGTGTCTTTAAAGAATGGAAAAGGTAAGGTATTTTAACGGCAGTTGGTTAAGGCTGCTGTCTCTCTCCGTCTAACTTGCCTCCGGGTCACAATTTCCTTTGTGTTGTGAGGCACTGAAGTGGTCACTGGTATTAGGAGAAGCTTGATTAAGGAAAAGGCACATTGGGAGTATATTCCATGTGGACTGAGTGGAATATATGTACTTGGTTTGCAGTCACTTTTATTTTATTTTGTTTTGGCTTAAAATACTAGAAAATTGTTCTCCTATAGGTCTGGGGCTAAAAGTCCAAGATCAAGGTATTGGTAGGGCTGTGCTCTCTCTGAAGGCTCCCGAGGTGGAGTAATCTGTTCCATGCCTTTTCCTTGGCCTCCGGTGTGGCCAGCCGTCTTTGGCATTCCTTGGTTGTATGTAGCTACATCACTCCAGTCTCTGCCTCCAAGGTCATCGGGCCATCTTCCCTCTGTGTCTGTGTCTTCAAAGAATTCGCCTCTCTGTGCGTCTGACTCTCTCTCACTTATGTTTTTTTTTTTATATGATCTATCTATATATTTTATTTTATTGAAATACACGTGTGTGCTCAGTCATGTCTGGCTCTTTGTGACCCCATGGACTGTAGTCTGCCGGGCTCCTTTGTCTATGGGATTCTCCAGGCGAGAATGCTGGAGTGGGTTGCCATTTCCTCCTCCAGGGTTATTGAAGCATAGCTGGTATAAAATATGTAAGTTTTACGTGTACGATAGTGATTCACAACTTTTAAAGGTCATCCTTCAGTTATAGCTATTATATAATATTGGCTATATTCCTTGTGTTGTACACTATATCCTTGTGGCTTATTTGGTTCATAGTAGTTTGTACCCTTGATCTGCTCCCGCCAGGCTGGCCCTCCCCTTCCCTCTCCGCACCGGCGGCCACTCATTTACTCTCAGTCTGAGTCTGCTTCTTTGTTATAGTCACCAGTTTGTTGTCTTTTTTTGATTCCACGTGTAAGTGATATCATGCAGTATTTGTCTTTCTCTGATTGATTTCGCTTAGCATAGTGCCCTCCAAGTCCATCCATGTTGCCGCAAATGGCAAATTTCATTCTTGTTATGGCTTAGTATTCCATTGTGTGTGTGTGTGTGTGTGTATAAATATATAAATCACATTTTCTTTGTCGGTGCATCTGTTGATGGACACTTAGGTTGCTTCCATTATCCTGGCAATTATAATGATTCTGCGAACACTGGGGCGTATGTATCTTTTCAAATTAGTGTTTTTGATTTTTTCGGATATGTACCCAGAAGTGGAATTGCTGGGTCATGTGGTGTTTCTGGTTTTAGGTTTTTGAGAATGTGGTCCCTTCTGTGATCGCTGAGTTACTGATGGCCACCCTAGGTAGGAACGGTTTCCAGAGAGGCACTCTTACCACCTTCTGTGACAGTTTGCTGGTGGTGTGATGTGGAGGTCCAGGGCCAGAGGCAAAACAGCGGTCAGAACCGGAAGCCGGTCTGTGGAAAACTTCTCCACCCAGTAGAGGAAGGTAAAATGGAGCAGCCCTGAGTGGCTTTGCCTGGTGGCTCAGTGGTGGAGAATCCGCCTGCCTCTGCAGGGGACACGGATCGTACCCCTCGGCCTGGAAGATCCCCCATACCACGGAGCCGCTACGCCCCTGAGCCACAGCTACCAAGCCTGTGCTCCAGAGCCCGGGAGCCACGACTACTGAAGGCTGTGTGCCTGGAGACCCTGCCCTGCAACAGGGGAAGGCCTACAATGAGAAGCCAGGCACCGCAACTAGAGAAAAGCCCGCGTGCGAGTGCGGCAGTGAAGTCCAGCGCAGCCAAACAGGAATAAATAAAATAAACGAGGTGCCCTGTGGAAAACAATACGGCAGTTCCTCAAAATTAAAAACAGAATGCCCACACCATCCAGCAATTCCACTCCTGGGTCTCAAAGACCTATGTGTAGACCCCAGTTCATAGCAGCGTCACTCACAATAGCCAAATGGCAGAAACAACCCAAGTGTCCCGGGCCAGATGAATGGTTAAACAAATGCAGTCCATCCATCAGCCCAGCTCACTTCACCTCTCAACTTGATCACCACGACAGCCTCCTAACAAGTGTCCCACGTCCACTTACATTTTTCTCTCAGGAGGATGTGTAGCTAAATACAGGTGGTTCAGAATCTCAACGACACCAAAGCCTTCTGGTAAAAAAGACTTCCTTCCCACTCCTTTCCCCAGATACGGGACTCATCTTTTCTCTGGAGATGACCAATATTATCAGTTTCTTATTTATCTCTCTGGAGTTTACCTACATAGTCAAAAGTAAAATTGTATATTTTTCACCCCCTCCTCTCAAAAAGTGAACCACTAACCCACAAAGGGGTTTTGTTCATCTCTTCTCCCTTTAATAGACAGCTGAACATGCTTCTGCTGGCTCCCTAGAGGCTGTAATATGAATCCTCGATCTTTTAAAGTGAACTCTAGGGACTTCCCTGGCGGTCTGGTGGTTAAGACTCCTTACTTCCTCTACAGGGGGCACAGGTTCGATCCCTGGTCAGGAAACTAAGATCCCGCCTGTGGCAGGGGCAAAACGTAGTCAACTCTAAATGAATTGATGACACATGGGTTTGCTACACACTCCCTTCCATATCCGCCTTTTTCATGGGACAGTATATCTTGGGAAATTGTCCCTGTCAATTCATCTGGCACTTCCGCATTCTTTGAACAGACGCCCCAGTGCTCCACCATATGGTGGGACCGTGATTCATTTAACCAGCCCTCTTTGAAGGATACTTCGGTTGTTTCCAACCTTTTGCAAATACAAGGTCGCAATGAATCACTGTTGTATGACAATTAAAACATGGGCAGATGTCTGCAAGATACTGTTGGGTCAAAGGGCATGGAACTCTGTGATTTCCTTAGACGTCACTAAAGGTTCCCCTACTGAGGCCACAACCCTGTATGACCTCTGCCCGTGACTGTGTTGGGGTCTCAGGGGCCTCGGGGTGAGGGGCTGGGGGCCTCAGGCCATCCTCTGGCCGGATTCCTGTGGGCACCCTCACCTCTGGGTATTCCCGGTTTCAACACCTTCGCAGGGCTTGGTGCCTGCCATCCTCCCCGCAGAAGCCAGGGGGCGCTTCTCCATCAAGGTGCCTTGGCTGCTCATTGCTGGGGTTATGGGAGGCGGGGACGCCAAACCCTTTAACAGATTCCGGGGGTCCTGCTCCCCAGACTGTCCCAATCACACTCATCTTGCTCCCGACCACTCCCCCTCAATTCTTAACCTTGAGGCTCCAGGCCCCTACCCCAGGGCATCTTTGCCTTTGCCCCCGCCCTCCCGTCTTCTCAGGGTGACCCCTGTTCTTCGGGGTCCGCTCCCCACTTTGGAGAGGCCTCCGCAAGTGGCACACCTGTTGATCCCTCACCCCGAACCCCCAACCCCATTGACTGCTAGTTGGTGGCGGGGTCTCTGGACCGTTTTCCAGCGTCTCTCGCCCCTCGCAGACAGGCAGACCGATGCCTAACTGACCGCGGCGGATGAAATGGTCAGGGAGCTAACGTAGACCCGCGAGGGGCGCGAGTCCCTTGCGACCCCGGCCCGCCCTTGCGAGCCCCCTTCCTCCGTCCTGCACGCCCCCCACCCTCCGCGGGCGCGGTCACCAGGGGGCGCAGTCCCCTCCCCACTCGGCAGGGACCCTGCCCGGGAGCCCGCTGGCAGAGGATGAACGACCCGAACCACCGCATAATTCAGCGGTTTTGGCCTCAGCCCTTGCCAGGGCCCCAGACCCCACCTGGGGCTAGGAGCGGGGGAGGGAGATGGGAGATGCGGAGGAAGGAGGGGGGAGTGGGGAGGGGGAGGGGAGGGGGAGGGGACGGGGAAGGAAGGGGGCTGCGGCTCTGGACGCTGGGGCTCCGCCTTCCAGCGCAGGGACGCCTCCTCCGTGCCCAGGACTCGGGGTGTGGGGGGTTCTGGGCAGGAGAGCAGGCCTTGGAACTGGGACTGAATCCAAGGCCTTGAGGGCAGGGCTGACCTGCCCATTAAAAAGCCTTTGGGCTGTGGTGTGAAAGCCTCTGAGTCCTGTCTGACTCTCTGCGACCCCATGGACTGTATAGCCTGACAGGCTCCTCTGTCTGGGGGATTCTCCAGGCAGGCACACTTAAAATTCAGCCACGCTTCGGACAAGTGGATGCCTCCGTTTAGGGCTTCCCAGGTGGCTCAGTGGTAAAGAATCCACCTGCCAATGCAGGAGACACAGATTTAGTCCCTGGGTCGGGAAGACTCCCCAGGAGAAGGAAATGGCAACCCACTCCAGGACTCTTGCCGGAGAATCCCATGGACAGAGGAGCCTGGCGGGCTACAGTCCATGGGGTCACAGAGAGTCAGACACACTGAGCGACTGAGCACAGCGAAAGGCACGTGCCTTAGCTTCTGAGGTTGTTAAAGAGGGATACCCAACAGCTACTATTTACTGGGGAAGTGCCCTGTGTGGGGGCAGGTCTTGGGCTGAGGGCTGGTCCTCCGGGTGGGCAGTGGTGCTGTCTTCCTGTTGCAGATCTGGGCTGGGGTCTCGCAGCCATCTGCTGATGTCTAGAAGCAGATCTCATACGACTGCACAATCTCGCAGCTCAGGCAGGACTGACCAGGGGTTCCGAACTCCAAGTCACAGCCGTCCACCCCCCACCGCCCCCACCAACTCCAGCCTGGGCCCTCACCGAGCACCAGCCCCTTGAGATGGGAAGGGCCAGCCCCATGAGCTGGTCTGCCCACCCACCCACACACCCAGCCATCATCTTTATTTGCTGGGTGCAGGGGAGGCATGGAGACCTTCACTGGGCATTCAGATACTTGCACAAATGGCTATTTGATGACAGTTATGATCCGTGTCCGAGGAGGGCATCTCTTGGGGCCAGGTCTCCTGGGAGGGTGCCTGTGGGTTGAAACTAACTAGAGAAAGAGAATTGAGGGAGAGGAATTGAGGGCCCGCCTTCCAAGCAGAGGGAACAGTTTTGCGGGAGGCCCCGAGGCCAGCAGAGCTGCTCTGGGAGGAAGAGGAGAAGATGCTGGGATTCTGGTGAAGCTGCCTGGGAGGTGCTCAGCCGCTTGGTCCTAAAGGGAAGCGTTCTCTCCCCTCAGCCCTGGGTCCCTTCCTGCCCGCTCCAGCATGGGCCTGGCCTGCTTGGCCTCAGTGGTGGACACTGCTGGTCTGTCTCTCCACGCAGACCATGAGCTGTTTGCTGCTGGGCTCGGGTTCCGAAGCCTTTGCTCGGCAAACACCAAGGCCACACTCTACCCAATGGCTTTCTTCTCTTCTCGTCTTCTCTCTTTTTTTAATGGTGCTAAAATATACATGACTCAGGCACTTCCCTGGTGATCCAGTGGTTAGGAATTGGCCTTGTAATGCAAGGGACATGGTGTTTGATCCCTGGTTGGGGACCTAAGATCCCACTTGCCACAGAGCAACTAAATCCGCACCTCACAGCTAAGCCAGCTCACTGCAACTCGAGAGGCCTTGTGCCCCAACGGAGGTCCCGCGTGCAGCGACTGAGACCCGGCACAGCCAATCAATCAAGAAACAGTTTTTAAAACTATCCAGCACATTCGCCATGTTCATCACGTTTGTGTGCACGGTTCAGGGGTGTCAATTCTGTTCACATTATTGGGCCACCATCCGCTCCTAGAGGTCTTCTCATCTTGTAAAACGGCACCTCCGTCTCCATCAAACCTGGCCTCTCCTTCCCTCCTCGCCCGGCCCTGGCCCCTACTGCCCTCTGATCTCTCTGTGACCAGGCCAGGTCTCTCTAGAAGTGAGAGCGCATGGTGCCAATGTGTCTGGCTTACTTTACAGGGTCCTCAGGGGTCATCTCTGCTGCCGCAGGGGTCAGACTCTCCTTCCATTTTCAGGCTTGACAAGTACTCCACGGTGTGGACGGACCGCATTCTATTTCTCCCCATCTCTTGGCGGGCACTTGGGTCGCTTCCCCTTTTGGCTGCCGTGACCCTGCTGGCATCTCTTGCTTCTGGTTCGTTACCTTGGGCCAAACACCCTCCCCGCGAGCTGTTGGTACTTTGCAATGTGCAGCACGTAGGGGTGGTCGATCCCCGTCTTGACCAGCTCTCTCACTTTTGCAGCCTGGGAAACGGAGGCCCTGGAGGAAGGCAAGGACTTCCTTGAAGTCACGGCAGAGGCTTGACCAGCTCCAGGTCAGCTTGGAGGATTAAAATAGGCGGAAGGCCTTTGCACCCAAGCTTGTCCCTGGAGCCTCCTCTTGTACCTTTTTCTGTCTGGCCAGCCTCTCTCTTTCAGAGAAATGAGCTCAGAAAGCTGCCCCAGGTGGAGGAGAGGCAGCCAGATAGTCGGACCCCTGACTTTGTGTGCCAAGGACCTGGTGGGTGTCTGTCCCCAAACCACCCCTTTTCCAACCAGACGCTGACTCCCCCAGCCTCGGAGACTGGAGTGGCTCATGCCTGGCGGGTGCACCTTCATGCCCCAGGACAGCCCTACTATGGGTTTGGGGATCACTCTCATTTTACCAAAGGGCCCAGAGCGGAGAAATGACTTGTCTAGGATGGCAGAGCCCCGCCACAGCCCTAACTTAAACCCATCATCAGTTGACCAGCCCCCCGCCAGATCAGGAAGCCTGTGGCCTCAGCAGCCCCTGCCTCTCCCACATTCCAGAGATGGAGTCAGACCCGGGGAGTCGGAGGTGGTGGGGCTCCAGGCTGGCCTGACTCTGACCTGCAAGCCTGGGCGCCCCCTGGCGAGGCCTCCCAGGCCGCCCTAGCCCTGCCCAGAGGAGGTACCCAGCCCTCCAGTGGCCCCGCTGCTCCCTGCACCCGAGGGCCTCCAGAGGATGGGCATCCTCACTTCCCCACTCAGCGGCCCTGCACCAAGAGGGTTGCAGGCAGAGCTGCAGAGGGGTGCTCGCAGCAGAGGGCATCTGTGGGCATGCCCCCGGTGCACTTTCTGCACAGGCCTCCGCCCTGCTCTTTCTGCCCCTCTGGCAGGGGTGGGGGACGGGGCTGGCAACACCAGCTCCTCTGCTTCTGTGGCCAGGCGCTTCCTCTTCGCCCGGCTCACTACCCGAGGGCATGCACTGCCCGGTGACTTCCCCCGGGCCAGGCCGCCGCACCCCACACCTGCGGCAGGCAGCCTCCTCCACTGCTTTAGAAGGTTTATCTGCCAGAGGGGCTTTGAGGGCGGAGTGGGACCCTTATCTCCCTGCCAGGGGCCTGCCCTACAGTTGGGGCTTTGTAATCTGACATTGTGATTTTTTTTTTACACCCTTGTTTTTCCCCCCAGGGAGGGAAGATTTGCTGAATCATCTGGGGGAGGTGGTTGGAGGGGGCCCGGGCCAAGGCAGCTGGAGGGCAGTGATAAGTCTGAGGCTGGGCTAAGGGGCGCTGGGGAGCTGGGCAGGGAGGAAACCCCGACCTGCGACGGTTTCCAGCTAAGATTGTTGGCTTCTGCAGAGCTGCCCTGGGGATGCTCGTTCAGGTTAAGTGGCCTGAACCTTCCTCCCAGAGGAGGGCCGGCTGCAGGCGGGACTGGCCGGCTGGGCCCGCGATAGCCGGCAACGGCAAGCTGGGGTGAACATGACTGGGTGCCCAGCTCCCAGGATGGCTCCTGTGAGCCCTCAAGCTCATCCTTGTCCTACACTTTGGCTACTGTGGCCCAAACGGGGCCCTGGCTGGGTCCCAGCAGATTGGGGATGGGGCTGGGACAGGTGGGAGCCTTAGGTCTCCCTAGGGCCTTTGCACAGACTGCTCCTAGGCTTGGAGCCACCCTCTCCACTTCGGACAGATCAAATTCATCTCAGATGGCCATTTCCTGTGGGAAGACTTCTCTGCACCAGCGTGGGTTTGGTGGCCTCTCAGCCTCCCAGAGTCCGCTAAGTGGCCCCTCTTCTGGATCTTGCCCCCTCAGGGCCCAGATTGTTGAATGGAGCCTGAAGTTTCTTTCTTGGAAAACCCTGAGAGGAGTTGCCTTCCATTGGGACTAAAACTCTGGGGACTGCAAAATGGGAAAGAGTCCCCACAGGGGTTGGGCTGGGCCCTGGGCTCCTCTCTGCTGCAAAGTGGACCCCTGGCGGGGTGAGGAGGACCGCCCTAAGCCGTGCCTGCCTTCCCAGAGCCTCTGCCTTCTCATTCTCCCTACAGGGTGGCCTGACCTCCAGGAGTGGGTCCCCCAGCCTCTGCAGGGGCTGGGGGTGTAGTGGAGACGACGTTCCACCAGCTTTGCAGGACCAGGCGTGGGTCACATAGACTGGGTCGTGCCCAAGGCCCAGGGCAGAGGCTGGGCTGGACATGCCAGAGGCTTCCCCCAAACTCTCTCTGCCCCCCTGATTTCTGATCCCGACCCCCCCACCAGAGGCCGGTGGGCAACCGCAGCCCCGGGGAAGAAGGCTGATTGACGCCCCTGAGTCAGTGGCCACATCCCCTGCTGCTCCCAAAAGGGGCTTCTGGGGCAGGAAGCGCGGCCGTGGTGGTCGCTTCTCTCCCTTCCTGCTGCCCAACTGAGCCCAGAGATAAGTCCTCGCTTGGCTGAGGGGGCTAGGGGGGCCCAGGCCTCCCCCAGAAATCATGTCAGGGTTCCTCGCATGGAGGAAGGACCTGAAGACCACGATAACCCCTTTATTTTTAAGAGATCCGGGAGGAAGTCCCAAGTCACCCTTTGCAGAAATAGCTCTGAGCTTCAGCCTGGCGTCTGTGGTTCCAGCTGTCAGCGGGGACTTCCCATGAGTGTGGCCCTGGTCAGTGCAGCCCACGGTGGCCCGGAGGGCCTGGGGCCCAGGGTCCAGCCCCGTGCCTGCACTCCAAGCTCAGAGCCATTGGCAAAGATAATGACCACAGCTCCGTTTACTTCTGCATAAGGTGGCTCAATCGGTCAAGAAATCGCCTGCAGTGCAGGAGACCTGGGTTCAAACCCGGAGTTGGGAAGATCCCCTGGAGAAGGGAATGGCTATCCACTCCAGTATTCTTGCCTGGAGAATCCCATGGACAGAGGAGCCTGGTGGGCAACAGTCCCTGGGGTCACAAAGAGTTGGACATGACTGAGTGACTCCCACACTCAATGTGGGGAGAGGGCAGAGGTTCTGAGACAGGGTATTGCCAGGTATTGCAGACAAGCTGCAAAAATGTGTCGGGCACCCCTTTCTGTCTTCCCTACTTTCAAACCCTGCTCCATATCTGGACACCTGCCTGCCCCCGTGCACTGAAGGCCCGTGAATGTGCAAACTCTGGGGTCTCCCCCCAACAGTTGTCACCTGAACCCTGCCTTCAAGAGTCCACAAGGGGGTGGTGGGGGAGGATAGAGTGGCAGTCTGGGATTAACAGATACACACTACTTACATAAAATAGGCAAGAAGGACCTACTGCGTAGCACAGGGAGCTATGTTCAGTATCTTGTACTAATCTATAATAGAAAAGAATCTGAAAAAAATATATATACACATATATATATTGAATCACTTTGCTGTATACCTGAAACTAACACAACATGGTCAATCAGCTATACTTCAGTGAAAAAGAGAGAGAAGAGTAGATCTTTAAAGTTCTCATCAGGCCCTCCTGGTGGCTCAGTGGTAAAGAATCCACCTGCCAATGCAGCAGGCACGGGTGAGATCGCCAGTCAGGGAAGATCCCGCATGCCACGGGGCAGCTTAGCCCGTGCACCACAGCTACTGAGCCTGCGCTCTAGAGTCCGCGAACTGCAACCACGGACGCCCTCAAGCCCTTAGCCCTCGAGCCGCCGCAGTGAGAAGCCCGCCCTCCGCAACTAGAGGGAAGCCTGCCCAGCAAGGGAGACCCAGCCCAGCAAAAACTAAAACTATGTAAAAAGCAGTTCACATCAGAAGAAGGTTTTGAACTGTGTGCTGATGGATAGTCACTTATTGTGGTGATCGTTTCACGACACATACAAGCATCAAATAATCACCCACTACACGTAAAACTGAGAGAAAGTGACCTGTCAACTCTATCTCAACATTAATTAGCTAAAATGCAAGACACTGCCCAAAAAAGAGTCGATGAAAGGAAGTCTTGGGACTGGAGGTTGTGGGCTGAATGGAGATTTCTCAAGACCACGGGGGTCATGGTCCGGATGAGAGAAACTGAGGTCCAGAAGGAAGCACCTGCAAGTCCATCCTGCCAGGAGGGGGTCAGAGTGACATCCCAGCCTCTGACTCCGACCCCACACCGCCCCGTCTGGGCTGTCTCCTCCCCACCTCTCACGTGGGAGGCTCCCCATGCCAATGTCCTGCCCCTCTTTCTGTATTTCTTCGGGCTTTCTCTGTTTCTCCTCTTAGGATACCCCCTCGGTGCCATAAGCGTGGACACTCTGGCTTCTCCCACTGCCCATCCTCGCTGCCCAGAAGTGAGCCCAGCTCACGGCAGCTGCTCTGTAAATAAGAGTCGATGAATGAGTGCTTTCCACCCCACTGGGCTGCCTTAGGGCCTCGAGAAGGCCCTGGGCCCAGGGGTCCTCCAGGGCTCTAGGGGACCCGGCTGTCTGTGCGGTGAACACTGGCAGGCCTGGCCTCCGTTTGCACCCGGGGCTGGACAGATGCACGGTGCTCCTGGGCTCGAGGGCCCAGCCGGGGGCTTCTGGGGCCTTTGCACTCTCTCCTTCTAAAAGCAAACAAATCAGTTTTCTCCCCCTAGGCGTCCCAGCTCCCCCACATTGTTACCATAGACGTCATGGAAAAGGCAGGAAATGTCTAGAAAAGGGAATTATAAAAACCCACTAAGATGCCATCCCATTCCCACCCACCCAGGAAAACCCTGCAGACCTTGGGGTCTGCCCTCCTTCTGACCGCCATGGCCAAGGTAGGGGGCCTGCCCTGCGTGGCTCTGAGCCTGGGACCAGCACCCCCGCCTCTGGAGTGGCTAGCCCTGCAGAGTGCGAGCGGGGGCGGGCATCCCGGCCTCAGCCTCTCGTCCCTTCTCCTTCTGCCTTCTGCTTCCTGGGTCCTCATCCTCTGAATCCTCGTCGACACTCACTCTGAGACTCTGTTTCCTCGTTTGTAGGGTGGGGATGACTCCCTGAGGGGTGACTTATTTACGGGAGTGGTCCCTAAAGTGAACTGAGCCTGACCTTCACCTCGAGACTACAGGGGCGGTGTGGAGAGGTGCCCTCCTGCCCCCTCTTCTAGGGCATGGAAACTTCCCGAAACAGGGACTTTTTCTCTTTTTTAAAATTTTGTTTACTTTTGGCTGTGCTGGGTCTTCGTTGCTGCGCATGGCCAATCTCTAGCTGGGGAGAGCAGGCGCTACTTTCTAGCTGAGATGCTCGGGCTTCTCACTGCCGTGCAGACTCCAGCAGCCCCAGCGCGTGGGCTCGGTATTTGGGCTCCTGGGCTCCAGAGTGCAGGCTTGGGAGTGGTGGCTCATGGGCTTAGCTGCTTTGTTGCACTTGGCATCTTCCTGCATCAGGGATTGAACCTGTGTCTCCTGCCCCGGTAGGCAGACTCTTTACCGCTGAGCCACCAAGGGAAGCCCGGGCCGCTTTTTCTTTAAGCCTTGCAGAAGGGCAGAGCAGCAGCAAGCCTGTTCTGTGGCCTGAAAGGCTGGGCCCTGGGAGAAGCCGGAGCCCCCAGCCCACACCTCTGTGGGGCCCCTTCCCAGCTGCTCATGCAGCCACGATGTCAAGGGCCCCAGGGTCCTCTGAGACCTCTTGTCCCTGGCTCTTGTCATCTGGGTGAAGTGGTTGGAAGGCTCCCTCCCTCCCTCCCTCCCTCCCTCCCTCCCTCTCTCTCTGTCTCTGCTTCTCCCTCTCTCCTGCTCTCTGGGACACCAGGCCCCCTGATAACACCGGGAAGGCGCTATCGGCCTGGGAGCATCCTCCCGCCAAAGCCCGCGGGCCTGCTCCACACCAACGGTTGGCAGCCGGCACCGTTTGATAAACTTTATCAGGCCAAAACCTGAGCACGGCCGCTCAGAGCAGCCCCTGTCTCAGATTTCCCTCCTCCTGCCTTCCTGCAGCCCCCTATCCCTGCCGCTGGAACCTGGGGCCCTGCCCATCTCCTGGCTGGGGACCAATTCCAGCCGGACCCCTGGCAGATGGGAGGGGGCAGCCCTGCATCCGGCTAGGAGGGAGATCTGGGGGTCCAGGGTCCAGCCCACCATCCCCAGGCCAGGGGCTCCTCCATTAGGGGTTCCACCCCACCTGCCACAAAGGAGCCAGGGGCCCTGACAGGGTGCATATCCTGGGCTTCTCTGGGACCTCCTGGGTGCTGGCTGCTAAGCTGAGGGTTATGACTGGATACAGCGTCTGCTAGGAGGCGGCTCTCAGGGTTGGGAGTTGGGGACAAGCCGGCCAGCATTGGTGAAGGAGGAAGGACCCGGCCCCGTGGAGCCGTGGAGGGTCAGCAGCAACCTAAAGGCAGGGAAATGATGTTTTAGCAGAAGGAGTCTTTTTGTAACGCCATTGATAGTGTTATCATGCACGCCCATGATGGAAAAATACAACATACACGCTGAAAGAGAAGGAGAAGAAAATTTGCACCCCCCGACACAGGCCCTGTTGATACGCTGCTCTTTATCCTTGCGAACTTCCTTCCGCGTGTAATTAACAAAATGGAATCATATGGTGTATACTGATTTTAAACCACTTTTTCACTTAAGATATCATGAACAGCTTCCTATGTTGATGCGTTTATTCTGCAAAACCTATTTTCTGTTCAGTTTTTTTTTTTAGTAAAAAAATACACACACACACACAAATCCGAGTTTCTTTTATAGATAGCATTGAGGGTGAAGTCAACCCTCCTTCCCAGACTCCAGAAACAACCGCTATCAATGGCTAGCTGTGCCTTCCTCGGATTTGTTTCTCTAAGCACCCACAAACGTACGTTTTGCTGTTTTTAAAGAGTCAGCACGCGATCGTGAAGCAAGCGTGTTTCACTCCACGTCAGCGCTCAGGCCCCTTCCGGGTCAGTCCTTGTAAAGCACACTGGCTCTTCATGATGGCTGCTCAGATGACCGCGGTCTGGGTGTGCCAGTGGTCACTTAGCTGATCTCTCCTGGGAGGTTAGGATGGTTCCAGTGTTTTGTTTGTTTTTTTTTTTTTTTCATTTCCAGCTGGCTTCAGAAGATGACCCAGTAGCTAACCTGTGGTCCCTTCGTGACTCTCTTTCATGTGAATTCCCAGGAGTGCAGTTGAGGGTCTGGGGTGAGCATGTGTTGGGAAACCTATGTGCTTGCGGGACTTCCCTGGGGGTCCAGTGGTTAAGGCTGTGCTTCCAATGAAGGGGCTGCAGGTTCGATCCCTGGTTGGAAAACTAAGATCCCACATGCTGTGCAGCCAAAAAAAGAAAACGAGAAAAATCTGTGCACTTCAACTGGGTTTCCAGGGTTCAGGGGAGGGAACACTGTTGGCCAAAAGGGTAGCAAATGGCCTCGGGAATTCCCTAAAGTCCTCTTGGGAAATAACAGGGAAGACCTGGCTTCCTGTACAGAATCCCAGGGAAGTGGGATGGTGCAGCCGTGATGGTCCCGTGTGTCCACTCTCCATCCCAGGGGCCTTCCCTGCCTGACTGGGGGCAGCAGGAGAGACCCAAGACCCAAAGGAGTCTTCCCAAGGCACCTGAGCCATTGACTGCTTTGGGGGAGGACCCCAAGAGACATGGGAACTGAGCTTCGGAAAGATAATCTGTCTTGGATGATCTGTGTGGTCTGGGGAGCCGGTCGGAGTGGGGAGGTCCTCTCCTAACAGGCTGGGGTCAGCTCAGCCACTGTGCAAATGCCTGGACGGACTGCCCTTGGGAGATGCATTTCCATGCTGACCACTGATTTCCATGCAGGGCCGCCTGGCCTCTCCCAGCGTGTCCCTCAAGGGCTGGCAGGGACCTGGGGATGTCACCTGAAGCTGCCACCACCAGTGGGACATTCCATCGGGAAACTGATTCAAATGTTGCATTCTGCTTCCTGATATGACCAGTTCATTTTAATATTAAAATACCGGTTTTGTTACGTACCGCGGAGTAAATAGATCCTCCAAGTTGAGTTACGGACACCACATCTGACTTGTTCCATCCACACCCTTCCAGTCCCCAGTAGCCGGGTCGGTACCACAGTCGGGCAACCCCTCATCTCCCACACAACCTTAGAGGCCACCACTGACTCCATGTTTTCCGTAAGCAGGGTCCCCTGGCGTCGTGCAATCAGCCTCACTGTTCTGGTAGGAAGGCCCTGGACCGGAGGGTCAGAAAACTGGATTCTGTGTGATGTCACAGCCAATAGGCCTTGTGAGGGGGCCCATCAACTCTGCCCCCAGGGCCCTTTCCCTCGGGCAGGAAAGGGAAGCCCTGGGCAGTCTTCTGGGGGCTGGATAGGCCTTCACATACAGGGACTCCACGCTGGGCATCCCAGATGAGGGGGTGGTAGTGGGCTGGGGCGCAGAGAACGAGCAGTTGGACTCCCTCCAATCGCAGCAGCTGGAGGACCCACTGTACCCATGTGGCTGGGCCCCCCGACCCCGGCGTGCTGAGTGAAGCCCTGCCATCGCAAAGGCTGAGATGCTTCCACGGGCCACAGCACAACTTGCTGGCTTGTGGGCAGATGCTGACCTGAAGGCCTTCTCCAGGGCTGCAGCTCCACATGGGTAGCCCATCCTCCCTGGGACCTCCCTGGGGTTCCCGCGGCTGGGTGAGGGGTGGGCGCAGGGAAGGGGTGGCAGGGTGGCAGGGTGGCTCTGCCCTCCCCGGCCCCGCCCACACCCTGCGGACTCTTCCCAGGAAGCAGGTTTCACAATCGGAGACCTGCCTGTGCGCTGACCCCCTGTCTCTGCAGTGCGTGTGCAGGTGGGGTTTTGGCACCCTGCTCCGAGGCTGCAGCCCCCACTCCCGCCCCACCACCCTGTCGTGGGCACTGGGTGGTGGGGTCGATGAGCGCAATCCCACTCTCCAACCTCAGCAGAGGAAGAAAGACGCCTTGTCTTTCTTGAAGAAAGAGCTCCTCTTCCTAGCCCCGCCCTGCCACAGAAGTGGCTGAAATCCTGATATTAGAGTGGTTTTGTTTAGCAAACAAGGAGCATGCAAAGTAGTTCCCCCGTGAGTGTGTGTGTGTGTGTGTGTGTTCCCGTCCTCTGGGAGGTACAGGCTCACTCCAGGTGAGCCTGACTCTGCTGTGTGGCTTTGGGCAAGTTTTCTTCCCTCTCTGGGCCACGGGGTCCCCATGGACGGGAGGAGGGGTCGGAGCAGGGGTCTCCAAGGGCTCCAGGGGCTCCAGTGGATCGGCTGCCAGAGGCTGTCTTCCTCGGACTTCAAGAGCAAGACCTGCAGGACAAGGATCTGAAAGCCTGCCGAGGAGACCAGACCACCCTCGTATGCAAATCCCAAGCCTCCACCCCACCCTCCACACACCTGACGGGTTTGTGCAGGGGAATTCTTGCTAAAGTAAACAGGAAGGGCCTCTGCAATGAAGTACGCCAAGGGGTCCTGCCCAGCCAAACCCAGAGCCTGGGAGCCCAGGGATTTACCGTTCCCCAGGGGCCTCAGAAACCTCTGGACTCAGCGTGGAGCACAGCAAACAGATGTCACTGGGAAGAAAGGCAGAGACTCAAAGAAGACGTGGATCCAGTGACCCCAGCTCTGCACTTACCCGCTGGGTGACCTTGGGCAAGATGGGTGACCTCTCTGAGCCTCATTTACACCCTCTCTGTAACATGGGGTAACGACACCTCCTTGCAGAGGGCCATGTGGGTCAGAGACAATGTCAAGCAACCTTGGGCCCAGCTTGGCACCCGGAAGTGACTCATTCAGAAGTGTTCATCGCAGCGGGCCAGGCATGGGCTTGGTGCTGAAAGCCAGAGCCCAGAGGAAATTCTTTCCAGCAGAGAGGAAGCTTACCCACAGATAACTACTAGTCCAGGTTCGGTGTGTTCTGAGCTATAACCAAGGAGCCCAAGGAGCTCAGTGTTTAGAAGCAGGAGAAAAACTCTGGCTGGAATGACCAAGGGAGGCTTCCTGGAGGAGGCAGCACTTGAGCAGGCCTTGTAGGACAGTCAGGACTTCAAAAGGGCATGTTCATGGCCTAGCAGCACTTACCGTGTGCCGGGCCCTGCTCACTGCTGTATAGGCATGGCCTCAGGGGATCCTCCGACAACCCACAGGGAGGATCCATTCATCATTTTACAAAGGAGAATCTCATGGCTAGTGAGGGGTCACACCTGCTAAATCTCTTCTGCTGTATGAGGTAACAGTCACAAGTTTCAAGGATGAGACATGATATTGTTTTTGGCGGGGGGGGGGGGGCATTCTTCTTTTTTTAAACTCATTTTAAAACATTAATTCATTTATTTATGGGCTATGCTGGGTCTTCTTGCTGTGTGCAGCTTTTCACTAGTGGTAGAGCAGGGACTTCTCATTGCAATAGCTTCTCTCGTTGCAGAGCGCCTACTCTGGGACACACAGGCTTCGGCAGTTGTGGCTTGTCGGCCAAGTTGCTCTGAAACGGGTATGAGGTCTTCCCAGCCCAGGGATTGAACCTGTGTCTCCTGAACTGGCAGGCAGATTGCTTACTACTGAGCCACCAGGGAAGCCCCTGGTGACCATTATTCTGCCTACCGCGGCGATTCCATTAAGGACCTTGTGATGGCAAGGGTCTCCCAGGTGATCCAAGTGGGGCCCAACATGATCACAAGGGTCCTTACGAGAGGGAAGCCAGCAGGTCAAAAGCAGAGGAAGGAGGTGGGCTGATGGGAGGTCAGAGTGATGCATCTGGAGATGGAGGAGGTGACCACAAGCTGCAGGATGTAGGCAGCCTCTAGATGCTGGGAAAAAAGAGGCAACAGAGTGTCCTTTGAAGGCTCCAGAAGGAACCAGCTTCCAGACACCCTGACTTCTACCCTCGTGAGACGCCCTTTGGATTTCTGACCTCCACATCTGTGAGAGAATGCCTTTGTGTTTTTGTTTTAATTTTTTTGGCCACGCTGCGATCCCTGGGTTGGGAAGATCCCCTGGAGGAGCGCATGGCAACCCACTCCAGTATTCTTGCCTGCAGACTCCCTGTGGACAGAGGAGCCCGATGGGCTGCAGTCCATGCGGTCGCAAAGAGTCGGACACGACTGAGCGACTAAGCGCCACAAACTGCGCGGCATGCAGAATCCTAGCTCCCAAACCAGGAGTCGAACCTGCGCCCTTTGCATTGGAAGCGTGAAGTCTTAACCGCTGGACCACCAGGGAAGTCCCCCTTGGTGTTGTTGGAAGCCACCAAGTTTGCGGTGACTTGTCATAGCAGTCACAGGAAACTGAGAGAGCCCCCAGCTGTGCCCACCTGGCCTCTGCCTGCCGTCTTGTCACAGGGGTCTCTCATGGCTCTGCCCGGCACTTACCAGTTTGGTCTGTCAATGTGTCTGTGAGTGACTACAGAGCTTTCTCTGCTTTTCAAGACTGTACCATCCCTCCCCAAAGCCTCAAGCACTAGTTTATACCCAGTAGGTACTGAACAAATGCTGGTCAAATGTAAGTAAAGGGGTGTCTTTATTTTTATTTACAGCTGTTGAGAGGAGCAGGCTTCTGACAACAGTAACTGCTGGTTTCCCTGTGGCCGGAGTGCCTGTCAGAAGTGGGGATCAGCAGGCACGTTGGCTGAAGCAGAGGGGTGCTGGGCCTCCCACTGAGGTGGGAGACGGCTCTGACCATCTGTGGCGGCCAGAAAGAGGCCTGCTGAAAGCCAAGCTGACCCGATCCCCAGGGACAGCATACAGGGGAGGATTTCTCTGGGCCCACCTGGGGCTACTCTGGCCTCCTGGGCTCTGACAGGGGCGGTACTGAGCTCCTGGACCTGCAGACAGCATCGGCTTGAAAAAGACCAGCTGCCACACTTTGTGGCAGGGGAAGTGTCGGTCCGGAGAGGGAAAGTGACTTGCTTGAGCTCACACAGCAATCTGAGTCTCGAAACAAGTTTGATGAGTCCTGTCCAGGGCTCCCTCCAGGAGACTGGGGATCTGGGTGTGTGAGACTGGCCTCTCCCCAGGTGGCACGGTCTCGCCGGCAGTCCGGCGGACAGCCGGGCTCCGGGCAGCCTCACTTGAGGTTGTGCTGGCTCTCACGGTGCCGTCGCAGGTCCACTTTGCGCTGGAAGCCCTTGGCGCACAGCTCACAGCTGAAAGGCTTGAAGCCCGTGTGCTTCCGGCTGTGGGTGATGAGGTTGGAGCTCTGGCTGAAGGCCTTCCCGCACACCTGGCACTTGTGTGGCTTCTCACCTGCAGGGCAGCAGAGACAGGGTCAGTATCATCCGGGAAAGGTGCCCTGCATCTGTTCTCTGGGACTCTATTATGTTTTATCTCACATTCGCTTTTGAAAATTATTAGAAAAGGGAGGCAAGAAAACGTCTGACCCCCCCACCCCTTCCAGGGAATTGTATTCCAGTTTTAGGGGTAGGGACTGGGTCCAATTTATTTATGAATGGAGCCCAGCACCTGGCCTGGGGCTCTGCACACAGGAGGCACTGATTAACAGCTGAGGAATGAATGAGCGGGGGAATGAATGAATGGAGATAGGAAAACGGATGGCTGGAGGGGTGACTGGATGAGAGAATGAATGGATGGCTGGCTGTGGGAGGGATGAATGCGTGGAGGCGTGAATGGGTAGCTGGAGGGATGAATGAATGACAGGATGGGAAATAGGATGAATCTGGAAGTGAACTGGGAATGAGTGACTGACAAGTGGGGAGGCGTGAGTGCGGGAGTGAGTGAAGGGAGGAGTGACGGCGGCAGGGGCATTCACCTGCCGCTCTCACTTCTCCCCGTGGGTCACAGTGCTGAGATTTCGCTCTCTCCTTCTGGTATTTTTTCTGTGCATTTTCTTTCCTTTAAGCAGCACAGCGTCCAGCCCTCCCATTGGAGAGAAGCAGCCTCCCCTGTCGGCCTGACACCCCACCCGCCCTCCCCCAGCCTGGTCCTAAGGCCTGGACCTTTGAACAGTGATGGGCGGGGATGCTCAGAGCCTCGGCCTGGGCCCTGCGGGGGCGGGCGCTTGGAGGGGCTGGGGGGCCCTGGGCGGGTGGGAGCGGTGGGGTAGAGGGGAGCCCAGGCCTCACCCGTGTGGATATAGGTGTGTTTCTTCATGTCAGACTTCTGGTGGAAGCGCTTGCCGCAGAACTGGCAGGGGTAGGGCCGCGTGTCCGAGTGGATGAGCAGGTGCGTGGACAGGGTGGACGAGCGCTTGAAAGCCTTGCCGCACATCCGGCACTCGAAGCTGCGCTCCTGCCGGAGGAAACGAGGCCCCGGGGGGTCAGGCGGGGCCTCGCGGCCCGGGGCTGCCAAGCTGGGCGCAGGACTGGACCCGGCCGGGATCCCCTGAGGAACAGGACACTCCGTTGGGGTGGCCTCGAGGAGCAAGACGCAGAAACTCCCCATTCCTGCCCCTCCCAGGAGTGGCCAAGGCCTGGCGGCTGAGCCGGCTCCTGCTGGGGAATCCTCCCTTGTGGTTTGCTGAAGAGTCTGAATTCTGCGGGCCCCGACTCTGGCTTCTGCCTCTTACTCGCCACATGACCTCAGGCAAGTCATTTAACCTCCTTGAGACTCAGTTTCCTCATCTATACATTGGACTAGTGAGTAGTGACCTCAAAGGGTCGTTTGGAGGTTGAGAACTGAGCCGGCAGCTGGCATGACTGGACGTGATCACGAAGGGACGGTCTCACCATCCCTGCCTATTTCTCCACCTGAACTTTCAGATCTACCCAGGTCAGGCCCGCAGGTCAGTTTCAGGCGCTTTCCCTGGAATGGGATTCTGAAGAAGGGATCTTGGCATCAGGCAGGGCTAAGTGGATGAGATGAGCATTTAAATCTGACTCCCGGATTGTAAGAGTCAAGGGCCTCAAAGGTGAGAAATCTGCTCTGAGCGTCCAGAAGGTGGGACGGTTCCTCAGCATCCCAGACAACCACCTGAAGTCCCACCTGAGCCCCTAGCCTCTTCCAGTTGTATGCGGGGCCTGCCTGGTCCATCAGGGGCTGTTAAGGGCAGGTGATGGACACCCAGATCGAGGAGGCAGATGATACGGGGTCCCAACCTGTCACTCTCAGAGGCACGGAGAGAGTCCCACCCCAAGTGCCCCAGGATTCCTGGGGAGAGCACCAGGGCTCGGGTGCTCGGCCAGCTGCCCACCTGGGAGTGGACGTGCGTGTGCTGCTCCAGGCTCACGGAGTGGCCGAAGGTTTTCCCGCAGACGTCGCAGGCGAAGGGCCGGGTCCCGCTGTGGGAGCGGCGGGCGTGCACTTCCAGCCCATGAGGGGTGGAGAACACCTGCGGGTGGGGGCGAAGGGTGAGGCCCGGGGGGCTGCGGAGGGGAGGGGGTGCCTAGCTTGGCCATAGCTGGACGTACAGAGGAGGGAGCAATCCCGTGATCACTGGACTGCTGACTGCTGGCGCGTGCTGTGTGTCCCGGGAAGGTCTCTTTGCCTCTCTGTGTCTGGTTTTCCTGGCTATAGAATGACGTGGGAAGGGGGGCATCTGGAAGGCCCCTTCTGGCCCCGTCTGGAGGCTGAATTGCCTGGTGGTTAAGAAGCGGGAGTTGGGCAGAGCCAGGTGGGAATGGCGATTCTGATATCTACTTGCTGTGTGTTCTGGGGCAAGTGACTCGACCTCTCTGAACTTTAGCCCTTCGTCCACCTCCTGGAGCTCAGGCACATCAAGTTCTTAGCACAGGGCCTGACACATGGTCAGGGCTCAGAGTGATGATGAAGATGAACACTGTGAATTCTTGATCCCACCAGAGGACCCGAGTCACAGCACAGGGGGTGCCCAACTACAGACACTCGTGGCTGCCAGGGTGCTAGGGAGGGGGTGCGAGCAGGGCCCGGCCGCCCACCTTGCTGCACTTGATGCAGTGGTATGCGTCCATGCCTGGGGAATAGTGGAGGCTGAAGTCCAAAGGTGGCTCGGCGCTGGGCACCAGAGGGCTGCCATACAGGCTGACGGAGCGCTCCAGGAAGGCAGACTGCATGGTGGAGGGGGCCTGCCGGTAGCTGTGGCCGTAGGAGGAAGCCAGGGCATCCCAGGAGAAGCTGGGCTTGTAGAATGGGGGTGAGTCAGAGGAGGGCGAGTCCCCATCCTGGGGTCGGGACGTCACGGCAGGTCCTTCTGTGGAGGGTGGGGTGCTCATCTAGTGGAGACGCTAAGAGCAGGGTGCCCGCTCCCCGCCACCCTCCACCAGGACCCCATGCTGAGGCTTTGGTGTGCAGCCCAAATTACTCTCTGCAGGGGGAAGGTCTGGGTGCTCACTGCGACTCCTCGAATTTTCAGTCCAGGAATGCACCCCAACCCCTGCAGAGCACCCACCTCCACTATGTGGGCCTGCCCACCACACGGGAGTTCTCTTCTGGGAATAAGCTCGCTGTCCTGGAAGGATCCAAGCAGAAGCCAGAGAGCCTGGACTGTCGACCCTTCCTGACTCCACAGCTCCAAAGGACCCTGCTTCCTCGAGCCTGTCCACCCTCTAAGTCCCCTTGTGCCCGCTGGGGCGAGGCGGGGGCCTCTGGGCTGAGCACCTGGGCCCGAGGCCAGCCGGGTCATTGAGCTCTGCTCCAGCTCCAGCTGCGGCTCCCGTTTGAGGTCCGTCCAGCCCAGGTGCTGGTTTGGGAACAGGGAGCTGAGGACGGGGCTGATGCTCGGGACCTGGTCCCTGGCCACTGTGGGGGAGACAAGACAGTCAGACTTCAGCTCTGCTTAGAGGTCTGGTAAGAGTAGGAGGATGGAGGGACACCAGAGCGACCCACTGTGGCTTCTCCTGGAGACTCACATGCAGGGGCTTCTACCCAGGATGCTGGGAGCAGGGCGGAGACCAGGAGGAGCCCCCCCACCCCTTGGAGAGCTCCATTTTTCCAAGCACCCAACTTCAGCTCTGGATCAGCCCTCCGATCACAAATCACGTGTCAGCTGCTGAGGACCAGATCCAATCAGGATGTGCTCCTCACCCCTTCAGGGTGAGAAGAGATGGTGCAGCCATCCATCCATTCATTCATTCAACCAGTATTTACTGAGCTCCTCCTGATTCCAGACTTGGAAGAGCGGCTACTTCCGGATGGGTTTCTCCTGCCTCCCCCTCTTGTGGGGCAGGGAGGCCAACGGGTGCGGCCTCGGACCAGCCTGGGCTCTGACTCACCAGGGCCAAGGGCCGGCGGCCAGAGCAGCTCATCCTCCCTGGCTCGGGGCTGGTGGTAGGTGTGAGCCTTCTTGCTCTTCACCAGGAAGGAGCGTGGCATTGTCAGCGGCGCCCCACGCCTACCAGGAGAGAGGGTAAGAAGGGTTAGGTGGGACAAGAGGAAAATGCTCCCTTATGTTTCAGGGCCTCCTCCTAAAATCAGAATCTGTTGACTTGAGTTGGATGAGTGTGACTGCATGTTCAGTCACTAAATCGTGTCCGACTCTTTGCAACCCCGTGGTCGCCACTCAGGATCGTGTCCGTGGGATTTCCCAGGCAAGAATACGGGAGTGCATTTCCACTTCCTCCTCCAGGGGATCTTCCCAACCCAGGGATCGAGCCATGTCTCCTTCATTGGCAGGCGGGCTCTTTACCGCTGAGCCAGCAGGGAAGCCCCTTAAAGGGGCTTGAACAGTGTCCGCTTAAAGTTCGTGTCCACCCGGAAACTGTGACTGTGACCTTGCTTGAAGATAGGGTCTTTGTAGATGCAATCAAGTGAAGCTGAGGTCACACTGGGTTTGGTGAAACCCTAGATTCAATATGACTCATGTCCTTCTAAGAAGGAAATTTGGACACACGACCCAGACATGCACAGGAAGAAGGCCACGTGGAGACGGAGGCAGAGGTTGGAGGGATGAAGCTCCAAGCCAAGGATGGCTGGCCACCACCAGAAGCTAGGAGAGAGGTCTGAAATGGACCATACCTCAGAACTTCCAGAAGGAGCTGATTTTGCCGACACTGACTTTGGATTTCTAGACCCCAGAACCATGAAATAACCCACTCCTGTGTGTTAAGGAAACTGGTTTGTGAGTTTTGCTTTAATATTTATTTGTATTGATTTAGTTACTTCCCTGGTGGCTCAGATAGTAGAGCGTCTGCCTATAATGTGGGAGACCTGGGTTCAATCCCTGGGTTGGGAAGATCCCCTGGAGAAGGCAATGGCAACCCACTCCAGCACTCTTGCTTGGAAAATCCCATGGACGGAGGAGTGTGGTAGGCTACAGTCCATGGGGTCACAAACAGTCGGACACGACTGAGCGACGTGACTTCACATCAGTGGGCTGCACCAGGCCTCAGCTGCAGCTTATGGGATCTTTGATCATTAGTTGTGGCATTCCGGACCCAGTTCCCTGACCAGGGATCAAACGCAGGCCCCCTGAATTGGGAGTGCTGAGTCTTAGTCACTGAACCACCAGGGAAGTCCTGGTGTTTTGTTAGAGCAGCTACAAAGCCTAACGTCCCTCGCTGCTCTCTTGCTGGGAAGCCAGTACACTCCCTTCTAGCAGATCCCAGATCAGATTGCTCCTGCTGCATACCGAGTTGTGCTGGGAACAGAGAATGAAGGCCAGGGGCACCTCCGTTTGTGACCCACTGTGGACCCTGCACCCAGAAAACTGCTTCCACATCCCACTGGAGTCTGCATTCAGAGACCATGGAAACTTGCCGTCTGAGCTCAGGTTTGGGAGTCAGATGCTCGTGGGCTGGAATCCCATAACCTCTCTGGACCTGTTATCTTTTCTGTAAGGTGAGGCCTCCGGGTTCCTGGCAAGCCCACTGTATGCACTCAATGCCTATCAGAGGGGAGCCTGGCAGGTGGGCTGCAACGGGGGAGGCCACATCCATCGCAAAACCCGCACGATCATGTAAGTCAAGAGCAGATGCCGCCCTTGTCCACTGGCCAGCCCAGAGCCTGCTCTCCAGGGAAGGAGGGGCCTTTTCTCTCTCCCTGTGGGTGGAGGGGATGGCTGGAGTTGTATGCGGGGCTCAAGGCCCGATGCTGGAGGCCTGAGGTCATTTCGGGCACACAGAAGAAGAGGTCAGTGTCCACCAATCCCAGAGACTGAGCGCTGGGAGCCCAGGCCCAGCACTCAGCCCGCAGGTCAGCGGCCAGGGCAGGGGCAGAGCCAGGCCAGCCTGACTGCCCGGTCCTCCTGGCTTCAGGTGCAGAACCCTCTGGGGCACAGAGCAGCTCCAGCCCCTGCCCCCCACGTGTTTCACCTCCCCAGTCCCAGCCACGAGGGTCTCCTGAGAGGTCCCGGAAGAGAGAGCATCGCCAGGTGGTCCTCCGTGTGCCCCACCCCCAGGCAGAAGTTGAGAGGAATTACTCAGTCACTGCCAGTCTGACAGCAGCTCTGCGTGGGCCTGGAGGAGGAGTCACGCTGGGCAAGGCTGCGGGTGTGATAGGGCCAAGCGCGGGAAAAAGAGCGCGGGAAACAGCTCGCGGGGTGCTCCGAACAGCAGCAAGGCTCTGGGTGATAAGGCCGTGGCCTGGGGTGGGGGGCTGGGAGCCGGCAGATTAGAGGGCGCTTGGAGCCCTGCCTGGGGAGCCGTCCCCATCACCCCTTCCCCAAGGGGACGATCCAGAGCAGGCACTAACTGTGCCCAGCCCGCCTGCCCCTCTGGGAGCAGCAGGAGTCTGGGCTGCGGCCGCTCCACCCTGGGGGCAAGGCTCAGGCCCAGCCCCTCCTTGATGGAAGCCTCAGTGTCCAGATCTGCTGAATGGGGATCACAAACCAACCTCCTGGGGCTGCTGTGCTGAAAAAGGACCTTTAATTATTCCAAGCGTGTAAGGGGCCCGGTGTGGTGCCTGGAGGGCCTCAGCCTGCGGAGCAGAGGCTTGGTAGGGGCGGGCGCCACGTGGTCCTGGCGGGTCAGGTGGCATCCCCAGTGCCTGGGCTGAAGCCAGCGGGCATGGACGGGCATGAGCCCTGATTGGGAGCCGGGACATGCTCCAAGCCCCTCCCCTCTGGGCCCTGAAATGAGTGGGTGGGACCTGAAGGCCTCTGGGGTCCTGTCCAGCTGTCAGATTTTGACGTCAAAGGCCGGGCTGTCCTGCTATCTTCCCCAGGCTGTGGGGCAGCCACGGCCGCCTTATCTTCCAGCGACAGTCTTCTTCCTCCTGCCTCCCTGTCTCCCCCAACTCAGGGCTTCCCACACCCCCTCTTCCTTCCCCCTTCTAACTCTTGGGTTCGGGAGCACCCCCTCTTCTGCCCCCAGATGAGGCCAGACCCTGGGCAGAGTGGGAAGAGACCCCCACACTCTGGAGACAGGCTGGGGGGGCTGGGTTCCCCTCGCCTTTTGTTTTGGGGGAGCCTCCAAGACCGTGGTCTGTCTTTCAATCAAAAGATGATTAAAAAAAAAAACATAGCATTTTATTAGTCAATCAGCTAGAACCAGAAGTAGCTGTTAGCTCCGTTGAGCTAGAATACAGGGGGATACTTCTGGCAGCCTCAGCTCCGATGAGCCTGGCCTGTGAGCTGAGTAGCTATGACCCCATTTTACAGAGAAAGAGTTGAGGCTTAGAGACTGGCTCAGGGTCCCAGAGCGAGGCAGAGCTGGACTCAGAGGTCCACCTCTCAGGCCTCCATGCTCTTGACCATCAGACCACAGGGTGGTCAGTAGTCCAGGACAGAGGGACCTGAGCTGACCAGCTAAGGAGGAGACCCGGACAGCGTGGGGTCATCGGCTCTGACCCCCACCAGGCGAGGGAGGGAGTGATCGTCGTCGTGGGTCACAGGGGGACACCCAAGGCTGACTGAGCCACGTGGCTTGTCCAGGGCCTCGCAGTGGGGCTGGGCCCATCGCCCCTGCCCTGCAGGGCCTGGACTCCTGGCCCCGCGCTCTGCTGGACTGCGTGCGATCCTTCCAACACTAAAGATTGCCTGCCTGGAGCAGGGAGGGGAAGGCTCCCTGGAGGGGCAAGAGTGGGGAGAGGGGGAAGTCAAATTCTCTATCTTTGGTCTTTTTAGGAACCCAGCCAGCCCCACCTGGGTTCATGAGGAGTTTGGGGTGGAGAGGCTGGCAAGAGAACAGACTTCTTTTAGGAAGCTTCCAGGACCACTTGGGCTCAACCCAAGGAAACCCTTGAGGTCAGCTGATGGGAATTCAGGTGACAACACATCGGCACTTCTGGGGTTCGGGGGCACAGAAATAAGGGAGCAAGGGGGTCCCTGGGTGGGGGAAGGTTCCTCGAGGCTTACTCTAGTGACACTCCCACTCCCCACCCCCGCCCCGCCCTCCCTAGAACATTCTCTCCGCTAAGCCTGGCATAGTGACATGGCACAGCCAACCCTCCAGCTGAGCCATCAAGCTCTCCGTGGGGGCCAAATGCACCCAGAGAACTTCCTTCTGGCCCCTGTGAGCTGAGTTTAAAAAAAAAAAAAAAAACAGGAACCAATCACCTATACTATAGTTAATTAACAACCACACCGTTTTGATTCACACGAACCTGTTCTGAGAAAGAACTAAGAGCAGAGATTGTGAAAGACCAAGATTTCTTCATAAAACAGAGGCCTTGATGGTATCGCAGCCTCCGGAAAGAGCCTCGTTGTTAATATCCCTTCAGAAAGCCCCAGTCCTGATAGAGGGTCCCCCCCGCCCCAGCCCCAGTCAGAATCTCGGCCAGTGCTTCTGAAGGGGGGCAGCCCTGCACCCCGACTTCCACATGGAGCCGGAGCAGCTGGCCTGGGGTTTCTACCCAATAAGGCACCTCCTGTGCGACCGAATCGATTGCAAGTTCTGTGACCTTGAACTTGACCTCGTCTGCCGCCAACCTGGGGCTTGGTTTTCCTATCTCTCAAAAGGACGGCTGGATTAAGAGATTTCTAAACTTCCCTTTCACTCTAAAATCCCATGCTGGGGTTCGTTGTCTCTGAGCGCGGGACTGACCCACCTTGACTAAGAAACTCATCACTAGGGTTCCCTTTTTGGGAGGATTGAGAAAGCCTCCGTTGTTTCTCAGCGTCTGCTAGGAGGGACCCCTGGACTTCCTTTACGTTTGAAGACATGACTCAAGGGGAAACACAAGCAGACAAGCAAGCCAGTCGTTCCATGTAGGAGGAAGGGGCATGGGTCCTGGTCCCTCTCGGGGCCCCAGCAGGGAGTGGCCATTGGTTCTACGGGAAATTTGGAAGGATCTCAAAAGCGTCTTTGTAAATTCAGAGAATGTAATGTCAAAAAGGATCCCTGGTGTTCCAGTAGCTAAGACTCTGAGCTCCCAATGCAGGAGGCCCGGGTTTGATCCCTGGTCCGGGAACTAGATCCCACATGCTGCAACTAAGACCCACCACAGCCAAATTAAAGAAAAAAAAAAGAATGGATGAATCCACCTCTGGGTATATACCCCCAAAGAATTGCAAGCAGGGATTTGAACAGATATCTGTACCCCCAGGTTCATAGCAGCGTTATTCACAATAGCCAAAAAAGGCGGAAACAACCCAGATGCCCGTTCATGGATGAATGGATAAATGAAATGCAGTCTAGACATAGAAAAAGAATATTATTCAGTCTCCAAAAGAAAGGGGATACTGACCCATGCTACAGCATAGATGAACAATGAGGTCATCATACTACTTGAAATTAAGTCAGACACGGAAGGACAACTACTGTATGATTCTGCTCATGTGAGTTATTCAGAGACAGAAGGTAGCAGGGTGGGGGCCAGAGGCTGGGCGGAGGGAAAAACGGGGAGTAACTGCAGTGGGGACAGAGTTTCAGTTTTTTGCAAGGTGAAAAATGTGCTGTAAATGGCCACTGGCGACGGTAGCTCCGCAAGGTGAGTGCTCTGAACGCCCCTGAGCCGGCCGGTTCAAAGAGGGTGCAAACGGCCAGCTTCAGGTTCTGTGTCGTTTACCTCAATAAAAACCACAGGGAGTGAACAAAACATTTCCCCAGCACCTCTAAACGAGAGACTAAGCAGCTCCATGGATTTGAATTCCTTGAAACAAAGGAACAAAAACCCCTTTAAGACAGAGGAGGGGTTGAGAGGTTGTGTCACAGTGAAGCATCGCATATGATCAGGCTGGTTTTCCTGGGTTGGGTTGCAGGGGGCTGGCGATCTGACTCCTAAGACTCTCCAGTTGAACCCCCTACCCTACCCCACTGTCCTGACAGCCTGGAGGGAATGCTCTGCCCTGGTTTTGAGTGGTTCCATCAGTCAAACCTAACCAGGTAGAGCTCTCTGGTGGTTCCCAAGAACTTTTTGCTGAGAAACTGATATTCTGACCCCCAAAGCTTTTTTTTTTTTAATTTTGGCTGCTTAACTTGCCAGATCTTAGTTCCCCAACCAGGGATGTGATCGAACCTGTGCCCCCGGTAATGGAAGCATGGAGTGCTAACCACTGGACCTCCAGGGAACACCCTCTGCCCCCCAAATCTGAGTTGGAAGAAACCTCACACGTCTTATGCAAAGAATCCTTTCTGAACCACCTCTGAGGACCAGAAACTTGCCCCTTCACTAAGACTGAAATCTTTTTTTTCTTAATGAAATTTTACTGGAGTATAGTTGCTTTGGGGGGCGATGGGAGTCATGCTGCACAGCATGTGAGATCTTGGTTCCCCGACCAGGGATTGAACCAGTGCTCCCATGCGCTGAAGCTTGGAGTCTTAACCGCTGCTGGGGAAGTCCCTGAAATCCTCTACCCATTGTCCACTAAGAAACGTGTAGGAGGTGAGCCCACGTGGGCAGGTGCAACTTGCCTGGCTTCCAGGTTAATTTGTGCACCCCTCCCCACCACGGTATCTCATGAACACCGTGGATGTTCTTCCCAGAAAAATGTATACAGGCATATACCCACAGTGATTCTGTGTACTGCCCCCCTTAACAAGCCCCAGTTTAGAGCGAGCGCCTCTCCCCACGCAGATTCTGTCTTGGCTTTTCCTTCAAAATTAGGTAGAAGAGGCTAAGGCACCATCTCTCCCCGTGACTTGTTCCTGGAGGCTGGGGATATGGTGGAGATGGCAGTCTCCCCTCCCCTGAGGGGCTCGGATGAGAAGAGCCTCCCTCTCCAAGTGAACCCTCTCCCAGGATCTTTGGTGAAAGTTGCCTGGGACTCTGGATGCTGAAGCTAGGACTCCGTTCAGAGTCCTCAACCCCACACTCTCTCATTTCACAGCCAAGAAAGGCTCAGATTGTCCTGGGGACCTTCCCAGTCCGAGCCCACAGGTGGGGCAGTGCGGGGCACCTCCACGTGTGACTCGCCTCGCCTGTCTGGGTCCCTGGGAGAGCTGAGGGTGGGTATGACACTGTGCAGGCAGGTGACCTCTGTCATCTTAAAATCAAATCTTCAAAGGGTGCTCATGGGACTTCCCTGGTGGTCCAGCAGTTAAGACGCTGAGCTTCCACCGGTCTGGTTCGGGTTCTATCCCTGGTCAGGGTTCTATCCCTGGTCAGGGAAACTTAGAGCCAAACAAGCAAACAACAAAAACATCCGCGGTGCTCACGCGCAGTTGGAGGAAGATAATTCCCACCAGGTGCGCGGGCTGGAGGCATCTCAGCTAAGACTGCTTCTTTGCCACCTCTTCTCCTCTGGGCTCGAGAGCTGGAAGCCACATTCCACAAAAGAGATTTTTTTTCTAGCCCACCTTAGTCTTCCGAGGACTGCCAAAGGGACTAGGTAACCTACTTGGAAACAATCTAAGTGAGATATGCAAATTTCAAAAGGAGAGGCAGGGGCTTCTCCGCACTCACCTGTCCAGAGCCGGTCTGCGGGAAGAACCTGGCTGCGTCTCTCTGCGGATCAGCACCGCCCGGTCAATTCGTGACTCTCGGCACAAATAGATACTTCTCCTTTTTTTTTTTTTTTTTTTCCCACCCTCTCTCTCTCTGTGTGTATGTGTTTTCCTCTTCTGTTCCCCTCCCTGATTTTCAATCTGATTATTTGTGTCAAAATCTGGCGGCGAGGGAACAGCCAATGGAGAGAGCGCCAGGGCACGGAGCTCTATTTGCTTATCAAAGCTCTCCAGGACTCCCCATTCTCTTCCCTAACCCTTCACTCCAGGAGCTGCACTCTCTCTACGGAAATTTTTAACAACTTGTGGATTTTAACAGTGATGGCTAAACCCTTAAAATTTTAAAAAGTGAAGTTGAAATACAACATTTACTTAAAAACCTGATCTTGCTTAGAGAACTCATTGAGTTAATCTCTTTCTTTCCTTCTTTCGCTTTCTTCCCCTTTTTACTTCTTTTCTTTCTTCTCCTTCCCTTCCTCTGCCCCTCCGTGAACTCAGCTTCCCCAGCGCTCTCCTAGGAAGCCCCTGGCTCGCGCTGCTGCAGACTGCTTTTAGAGGGGCCCCCTCTTGTCCTCGCAGAAGTCGCCGTAAAGAAAAAAAAAAAAAAAGTCAACATTCACGCTTCCCCAGCCTTGACCCTAGATTGAGTGAGGAGCAGCGGGCGTGGTACTGAGCGCGGGCGCTTCCCGCATCGCTGGGACCCCCAGCCGCCCGGAGCACCGGGCGGGCTGCGCTCCGGTCCCAGGGCCCGCGCGTGCTGCCACCTGGTGGCCGAGGCGGGCACGGGCCGGGGCTGGCCTCCAGGTGTCCCGGCACCCGCGGGAAGGCTGGGAAGGCCTGTGGGGGACATTGCAGCCCCTTTGGCACAGACGTTCCTTTGAGCTTCCCTGGGGGGAGACGTGGGTTCGATCCCTGGGTCGGGAAGATGCCCTGGAGAAGGAAATGGCAACCCAGCACTCTGGCCTGGAGAATCCCATGGACGGAGGAGCCTCGTGGGCTACAGTCCATGGGGTCGCAAAGAGTCGGGCCCGACTGAGCGACTTCACTGGCACAGGGGCCCACCCCTGACCCCCCTGACCTCCTCCCTCCACCTCGGCCCCTCAAGCCTCCTCCTCCTCCTCCGGCTTACGGGATGGCTGGTTTGTTTCAGGAGGTTTTGCATACGGGGAGAACTCACAGAATAGAGCACTGTTAGGCTAATTTGCATGCTCTGCCAGCCAGCCACGCTGGACAGATTGTGTTTCCCTCCTAAAGAAAACAAGTTTGGCGACAGGAAGCCCCGACCCAACTGGAGGCCAAGGTCCGAGCTGGAGAGAAAGAGGGGCGGGGTTCGGACGAGAGGTCTCACTGCGCAGGGCCGGCGGGCAGCGAGCGCCAGCCCTCGGCCCCGGTCAGTGCCTGGCTCCCAGGTCTGAGGGTCCACAGGCCACGGGTCTCTCTTGTTGGCGGAGAGAGAGTAGTGGCAATGCCTGGAATTTTCTCTGCATCCCATATTTTGCCCACAATCACCTGGAACTGTTTGTCGTTATGCAGAAAATTTGACAAATAGTTCAAGGATGTGAAGAAAAGCAAAAGCCGGGGGATCCCCTGGGAGTGCAGTGGTTAGGACCCTGCGTTCATGGCCAAGGGCCCAGGGAACTGAGAGCTTACAAGCCGCACGGTGTGCTCCCCCCAAAAATTTTTTTTTAGAAAAATGATTACATTAGAAAAAAATTATTAAATAATTCAAGGACTTGTCCCTTAATTTATTTCATTATACACACATGCTCACCTTTTGCTACTATTAACTAGCTGGTCTTTTTCCTTCCCCCACTGAATGTTATTTTATTTAAATACCGCCTAAATGTTCTTGTGGCTTTTATTAACATGTTTCATGATTTCACAGTTTTTCATGACTTACCTTAGCCTCTGCTTCCTCCATTTGGGCCATTTAGTTGCGTGGGGTATTTTCGAGTGTAAAGCCATTGTATCAGGCATGTGCAGCTAGCTGTTGTTCTGAGATGTAATCCCATATGGGGTCCTTCTCCCTCTTGAGTAACCAACTCAGGGATTCCCTTCTTAGACCAGGATCCCAGCCTGCAAGCAAAGGCAAGCCTTCCCTAGAGCCACCCGTGTGTGTGTGTGTGTGTGTGTGTGTGTGTGTGCTCCAGGCAAGAATATTGGAGTGGGTTGCCATTCCCTTCTCCAACCTTTGAGACAGACTAAGTGATGTCTCTGCTTTTTAATATGCCGTCTAGGTTTGTCATAGCTTTTCTTCCAAGGAGCAAGCGTCTTTTAATTTCATGGCTGCAGTCACCGTCCTGAGATCCTTATGTTTCTCTTCAGCCAAAATTTGGTCATTAGGTTTAAGAGAATACTTATAGGCGGAATCTTTAGCACTACGCCACCTGGGAAGCCCAGAGCCACCTGGGGCCCCCTCTGTGGGAGAGCAAGAGTACAGGACTCTGGAGCCTGAGCACATCAGCTGAAGCTGGGAGAGCCCGGCAGCCTCCTCACACAGGTTCCTGCGGCTGAGGCCCCGGCCTCCGGATCTCGTCCAGGACTGTCCGCAGAGACAACACCAATCCCTTCAGTAGACAGCCCTGGAGATGAAATGCCCTCACTGAGCCTCTCCCCAGGGCTAGGTCGCACCAGCATCCTGGTACCCACTCACCCACCACTCATTCACTCCAGGTCTGTTGGTACCTTTCACATATCAGGTGCCGCCTCCTCCTCTCCCCTCCCGCCAGCTAAATCCTCCAGAATAAAAGCCCACAGACTGGGTGACTCAACTAACATTTATTTCTCACAGAGGCTGGGGAGTCCAAGGTCAAAGTGCCAGCAGATCCAGTCTCTGCTGAACACAGGCTTCTTGGCTTGTAGACGGCCACTGTCTCACTGAGTCCTCATGTGGCAGAGAGAGGGCGAGCCCTGGCCCCTCTTCCTCTTCTTTTGAGGACACTAATCCCATCCTGGGGGTCCCAACTTCGTGACCTCATTTACCTTACTCATAAACCCATTTAGCTTCCAAAGTCCCCACATCCAAACACCGTCACCTTCATTCACTGGCACGGGAACTTGTGGGGGGACACGGACGCTCTGTCCGTCACATCCTTTAGCTAATACATGTTTAGTGAATACAGATTAGGCACCACATGCCAGGGTTTCAAACAAGAACCAGACAGGAGCCCCAGTGAGTTTCTCCTTTGTCTAGCAGGTGGGACAGAATACACCGAAATTTGTAATTTGGGGTAATAAGTGCTGTGATATAAACATGGTTTGCATGTAAGCAAATTGCGTGCTGCAGTCCATGGGGTCACAAAAGTCAGACACGACTGAGCGACTGAACTGAACTGACCTGGGCTTGACTGGTGGCTCAGTTGGTAAAGAATCCGCATGTGATGCAGGACGCTCAGGCGCCTGGTTGGTGCGGTTGTGGGCGCGCACCACTGCTGCGCCCGAGTGGCAGGCACTGTGGGGCTGCCTGCACCCCAGCTGCCTGCAGCTCCTGTGCTTGGACAGAGCCCCCAGTCTCCCTGAATAACTGAGTCACCACAGGACTGCGATGGGTGCTTTTCTAGCGCCAGGAGGCAGGTCGAGGAGGATGGGGGTGGGGGAGACAGCCTCTGGACGCCCCATATCCACCCGCATGGCTAAGACCACCTGGTCCATCCTCAGGTTGCAGGAGCAGGTGGGCTCAGCTCCTGTTTGCTGCGTTCTGTGGCCGTGGTAACTCGAGGCCATGAAGGTACCCAAGGTCACACAGCTAATGCCAGCTGGTGCCAGGACCACAGCCTGAACCCTGTTGCCCCCCGCCCCCCACCCCGCAGAGCCCAGGTGAGCCTTGCTAAGGTCAGTGTGCCTGCTGTTGGCTGAGACAGGAGTCCACATGGTCCCTACCCTCAGATCGCTGCTGGTCTCATTAAGAAGCAACTGGTCTTTTTCCTTCCCCCACTGAAGTTATTTTGTTTAAATACCGCCTAAATTTTCTTGTGGCGTGGGGAAACGGACCCAGACTTGGAGAGTTAGTGAAAGAAGTGACATCTAAAATTGACACCAGACTGAGTTAGTTGGGTAGGGAAGGATGTGCAAGAGTTGGAAGCCAGGACCTTCAGACAAATGACAGCGGCCAAGTCCAGCGTGAGTGGAGGAGACAACGGAAGGGAGGGGAAGGAAGGATAGCACATTCGAGAGATGAGCCTAGAGGGACTTCCCTGGTGGTCCAGGGGCTAAGACTCTGAGCTCCCACTGGAGGGGACCCGGGTTCAGTCCCTGGTCAGGGAACTAGATCCCACATAGTGCAACTAAAGATGCCACCTGCCACAGCAAAGACCGAAGATCTCACGTGCTGCAACCGAGACCCCCTGGAGCCAAATAAATGCTTAAGTTGTTGCCGTTCAGTCGCTCAGTCATGTCCAACTCTTTGCAGCCCCAAGGACTGCAGCATGCCAGACTTCACTGTCCTTCACTATCTCCCATAGTTTGCTCAAACTCATGTCCATTGAGTCATGGACATGGTGATATTATCTAACCATCTCATCCTCTGTTACCCTCTTCTCCTCCTGCCTTCAGTCTTTCCCTGCATCAAGGTCTTTTCCAATGAGTCGACTCTTCACATCAGGTGGCCAATGTATCAGAGCTTCAGCTTCAGCACCAGTCCTTTCGATGAATATTTAGGATTGATTTCCTCTAGGATTGACTGGTTGGATCTCCTTGCAGTCCAAGGGACTCGCAAGAGTCTTCTCCAACACCATAGTTCAAAAGCATCAATTCTTCAGCACTCAACCTTCTTTATGGTCCAACTCTCACATCCATTCATGACTACTGGAAAAAACATAGCTTTGACTATACAGACCTTTGTCAGCAAAGTGATATCTTTGCTTTTTAATATGCTGTCTAGGTTTGCATTGCTTTCCTAAATAAGTATTGAAAAAAATAAAAGCATCTGCCTTCCAATACAGGAGAAACGAAGCGAAAGTGTTAATCGCTCAGTCGTGTCCGACTCTGCAACCTCATGGACTGTAGCCCACAGGCTCCTCTGTCCATGGGATTCTCCAGGTGAGAATACTGGAGTGGTGTGCCATGCCATTCTCCAAGGGGATCTTCCCGACCAAGGGATCGAGCCGAGATCCCCCACATTGCGGACAGATTCTTTACCATTTGAGCTAGCTGGGAAGCCCCCCAATACAGGAAATGTGTTCAGTCCTTGGTCATTGAACTAAGATCCCAGATTCCTCAGGCCGTGGGGCAGCAAAGCCCTTGCGTCCACAGCTAGAGAAAGCCTGAATACTGTAATGAAGACCTAGCACAGCCAAATTTTGAAAAGAGAGAGAGAGAAATGAGCCTAGAGAATAAGTAGTGGCAAGATGAGGAAGATTCCTCTCCGGTTGAAGAACCGTCAATGATTTTCCTTTACCTAACAGGACAAAAAACCCTCAGCTTCAGAACTGACCATTCAGTATATTCACAGCGTCAGAACTCTTTCAAATGACAGCACTTTTTCAGATGCAAGTTGCAGAAACCTGATTTAAACTGGTTTAAGAACAACAAAACAGTTTCTTTCATGTCACTGAAAAGTGTCTACTTCAGGTATGGTTGGATCCAGATGCTCAAATGATACTGTCTGGATTCAGCCTCAGGACATTTACACTTGCTGTCCCCTCTGCTGGATGGCCTAACTCCAGATCTTCCCATGGCTGACTCCTTGTCATCCAGGTCATGGCTGAAATGTCACCTCTGTGGCCAGATCTGCTTGAACACCAACTAAAGCAGGACCTTCCCATCCCAGGCACTTTCGCTTCATCGGCCTTGCTCTCCTTGACATTCATAATTTTCTGAAAATATCTTGCGGATTTCTTTCCTTTTTATTTTGGGGCCTGATTGCCCATAAGGAATGTGAGCACTACAAGAGCAGGGGTTGCATTTGCCTGGCTCACAGCTGAATCTCCAGTGCTTAGACCAGTGTACGGTAGACACTGATGGCGTATTTATAGAATGCATGGATGGATCAATCAGTGCGTGAATATCTTACTTGCCATCTCTCAGCTTTGCTGTATCCTGGGGCTGAGATCCCCAACATTACTAGTTGCAGTCTATAAGCTTAGAAACTCCAGAGGAAAGGTAGATGCTTTCTCAATAGTTTCAGTAAGAGGCCAGGTGCTGACTCTAATTGGCCCATCTCTGCGCCATTCACTATGGCAGAAGGAGGGATATGGGTCTCTCATTGGCCAGGGCTGGCCAGCTTTCTGCTAAAACCACTCCAGAGTGGGAACAGGGCTTTGGCAAGGACCCAGAAGAAGACCATATAGATTGAATAAGGACACAGAGATTGAAGGCAAGAGGAGAAGGGGGCAGCAGAGGATGACATGGCTAGATAACATCACCAAATCAATGGACATGAATCTGAGCACACTCAGCTAGACAGTGGAGGACAGGGAAGCCTGGCATGCTGCAGTCCATGGGATCGCGGAGTTACAGATGACTTAGTAACTGAACAACCACAACAGAATAAGGCCAGCAAGGTGTTGGGGAAGCCTCCACTTTCTAACCATCCTGGTCACCTCAATATGTTGCATCCTTTTCTGCTGGAGATTGTTGAGTGAAGAAAAACAAACAAACGCACAATCTAAAAGTTGAGAATTATGTTTTATTTGGAAGACGCAAGCCTGGGAGACAGCCTCTCAGCTCTGAGGGATTGTTTCAAAGAGGAACCAGGATACATAAGAGTTTTTGCAAAAACAAACAAAAAACACCCAGGCAGCTGAATGTCAAAAGATGACTGCTAATTAAAGAAAGTCCGGACATCTCAAGTTAATGAATTTAGTGCTTTTCTACCTATGGGAAGAAGCAAGAGTCTGGGTTTAATGAAACTATTCCTTTGATATGCATCCTAACTCAGTATCCTGTTTTTCTCCAACCTGAATCCCCTAGGGGGCACCCCCAGGTGACGGCTGCAGTGGCAGCTGGCTTGGTGACCACAGGCGTTCCGTATCAGTTTACCAATATCTGCTTACTGATGTTCTGTGTCCACCGGGCCAAATTCCAACTCCTGCCTCTGCACTTCCTGTTCCCCCTTTCTCTTCACTCTGCTCCTTCAGGAAGCCTTCCGGATTCCCCACAGTCTCTGGGGTCACCTGTGGAATAAAGGACTTGGCCCAGCCATGACAACCCTTGGATTCTCGTCTCTGTCCTCACCATGGGCACTCAGCAGATTCTCATTTACTTTTCGTTGTGCTGAGTCTTCGTTGCTTCACCGGCTTTTCCCTAGTCGCCTAGAGAGGGGGGCTGTTCTCTAGTTGGGGTACGCAGGGTTCTCATTGCAGGGGCTTCGGCTCTAGGGCAGGTGGGCTTCAATTGCTGCAGGTCCTGGGCTCCAGAGCGCAGGCTCAGTAGTGGTCGCGCAGGGCCTTAGTTGCTCCGGGACACGTGGGATCTTTCCAGATCAGGGATCAAACTCATGTCTCCTGTACTGGTAGGCAGGTTCTACACCCCTGAGCCACCAGGGAAGCCCCTCGGTTGCTTGTTAATGAGGCTAGCAGCGATTTGAGGGTAAGGACCCTGTGGACTCCTGTCTCAGCCGACAACAGGCACACACTGACCTTGGCAAGGCTCACCTGGGCTCTGTGGGGGGGCGGCAGGGTTCAGGCTGTGGTCCTGGCACCAGCTGGCATTAGCTGTGTGACCTTGGGTACCTTCATGGCCTCGGGTTACGACGGCCACAGAACGCAGCAAACAGGAGCTGAGCCCACCTGCTCCTGCAACCTGAGGATGGACCAGGTGGTCTTAGCCATGCGGGTGGATATGGGGCGTCCAGGGGCTGTCTTCCCCCACCCCCATCCTCCTCGACCTGCCTCCTGGCGCTAGAAAAGCACCCATCGCAGTCCTGTGGTGACTCAGTCATTCTGGGAGACTGGGGGTTCTGTCCAAGCACAGGAGCTGCAGGCAGCTGGGGTGCAGGCAGCCCCACAGTGCCTGCCACTCGGGCGCAGCAGTGGTGCGCGCCCACAACCGCACCAACCAGGCGCCCGAGCGTCACGGGAGGCAGCAGTGCAGAGTCGCCACACGGAGGCGCTCCTGCCCCCTTTACCTCTAACAAATCAGCTTGAAAACTGGCTAATTATTAATATTTATTTATCTACCTGGACTGCAAGGCGATCCAACCAGTCAGTCCTAAAGGAAATCAGTCCTGACTATTCACTGGAAGGACTGATGCTGAAGCTGAAACTCCAATACTTTGGCCACCTGATGCAAAGAACTGACTCATTGGAAAGAGTGATGCTGGGAAAGATAGTAGGCAGGAGGGAAAGGGGACGACAGAGGATGAGATGGCTGGATGGCATCACCGACTCGATGGACATGAGTTTGAGTGAACTCCGAGAGTTGGTGATGACAGGGAAGCCTGGCGTGCTGCGGTCCATGGGGTCACAAAATGTCGGACACAACTGAGCGACTGAACTGAACTGACCTGGGCTTGACTGGTGGCTCAATTGGTTAAGAATCCGCATGCGACGCAGGAGACACGGGTTCAGTCCCTGGATTGGGAAGATCCCCTGCAGAAGGAAATGGCAACCCACTCCAGTATTCTTGACTGGGAATTCCCATGGATAGAGGAGCCTGGTGGGCTACAGTCCATGGCGTCGCAAGAGTCGGATACGACTTATCGACTAAACCACCAATATCTATTTACCTATCTACCCACTTATCTATCCATCTACCTAATTACAGCTTCAATCACAAAAACAAAATATGGTCAGAGTAGAAAGAGGAAACTAACACACGCACCTCCACACTAACGTGTGCTCAATCTCCGCCCTCCCTCCCCACTCTTTCCCTCCTCCCTTCTCTCCCTGCTCCAGTCTCCCTCGCCCCTCATATATTAAACACAGGTGTGCATGCGTCCTGAGTTGCTTCAGTCGTGTCCAACTCTTCGCAACCAGAGGGACTGTAGCCGGCCAGGCTCCTCTGCCCATGGGGCCCTGCCCTCCTGCAGGGGATCTTCCCGACCCAGGGATCAAACTCATGTCTCTTACATCTCCTGCACTGAAATGCATGCAGGTGCTTCGCTGGTGGCTCAGATGGTGAAGAATCTACCTGCAATGCGGGAGACCTGGGTTCGCTCCCTGAGTTGAGAAGATCCCCTGGAGAAGGGAACTGCAACTCATTCCAGTATTCTGGCTTGGAGAATTCCATGGACAGAGGAGCCTGGCAAGCTACATAGTCCACAGGGTCACAAACAGTGGGGCATGACTGAGTGACTTTCACTTTTTCTTTGCCACCAGCGCCACCTGGGAAGCCCATTAAAAACATATGTGGATATAATGTTTTTCAAACAAACCTTTATTGGTCCTTTGCTCTTGGGCACTGCACAGGCAGTCTCTCCCTCAGTCCGTGAGCTCAACCCTCCCATCCTCTCACTTCCACGACTCTCTCGATGGGAATGGGCGACATCCTGGAGGAGGACCACTGGGTGAGCTTCTGGGGTGTCTTCACGTCACAAGATGTCTGGTTTGCCTAGAGGCCCATGATAGGAAAGAGGGGTGTTGAGACTCGGGTGGGGAGGCTGAGACTACAAGGGAAGAGCCTGCAAGGACCAGCGCTCCTGCCTGATGCCTCCCAGCATTGCCAGCAGGAGCATGAATCAGGGGACCCTGTTTCTAGGTTTAGGAAATAACCGGATGATCAAGCAGCTTCTTGATCCTTCTCGGCTCCTTCTCCCCCACAGTGACTTCATGGAGCCCTCTGGCAGGAGGCTGGGGAGGGCTGGAGAGGGACAGAGTGACTGGACATCCCCAATTCAACCACCCGAGGCTTCAGGAGGGGAAACCGAGGCCTGGAGAGAGACTTGCTGAGGTCACACAGCTCCCAAGAAGCAGGGGCAGGACTTCTAACTCTTTCCACAGCCCTTCCTAATGGAGACCCTTGTTTATTGCCTCCCACCTAGAAAACTCATATATGTTTCATTTATTATTTTTAATATTTTATTTATTTGGCTGTGCCAGGTCTTAGTTGAGGCATGCAGGATCTTTCTGGTCGTAGCTTGTGAAAATCTTCATTGCTGTGTGCCAACTCTTGGTTGCAACATGTGGGATCTAGTTCCCCTGCCCGGGATTGGGCCTGGGGCCCCCGCATTGGGAGCTCGGACTTGGCCACTGGACTGCCAGGGAAGTCCCCCATAACTTGTATAGGTTTTTATAAAGCATGAAACCCCAGTGGCAGCTAGTAGAGCAGGTAATGTCTGATTCTCCAGCCAGTTGGGTGCAATGGGGGCACCGTTGTGGTCTGAGGACCCGCTGTGGTCTGGGTTGCACTTGGTCTTGACACTCACCAGCTGCAGACCATAGGCAGCCACTGGCCTCCCCGAGCCTCAGAACTGCCATCTCTAAAATGGAGCTAAGATAAAGCTTCCCTCGGAGCTGCAGGTAGCAAACTAAAATGATACACGCAAAACGTTTTAGACATGCTACAGCGCTTTAAGTGGGGGAGGTGGTACATCTCAGCAGAAACCCTCAACAGCAGGCTCAAGAGCTCTGCCCTCTCCCCCTCTCATAGGACAGTCCGGAAGCCTGAGCTGCTGGGGGCGAACGAGCGAATAAGGCGTGTCGGCCCGATTCCTAGCAGGTGGGCTGTGCTCATTTACACGGTAGGTTGATTATTAATGAGACTCATGACATCTGGTTACTGCCCTGTGAACCCTCGGTGACTTCCGCGTTTGTATTCTCTGGACACTCACAGGAGGCTGTGGGCGTGGAGGAAGGAATGAAAGTCCCATGGACGTTTACCCAGGCCAGAGAGGCTGCAGGGCCTTCGCAAGCCTTGTGTCCTTCAGTCTCAGGGAGCAGTTGGTCCCTAGGAATTACTGACCAAATGATGGGAAGAGCAGCCCCGGGGCAGCTGGCACCAGAGTCAAGTCCACATGTGATAAGTGTGTGTGTGGCACCTGTCAGACCCCATCAGGGCAAGGACCCCACCTCCTACTCCTCAGTCCAGCTCCACGACAAGCACATGACAGCATCAGTGAGCCTGTGTGTATTATTTGACACAAGTTTGTATTATTCCCAACAAGCAGTGTGTATGTATCTGAATATGTGTGTGTGTGTGTGAAGTTGTGTGTGGGGTCATTAACCAGCCTAAGGAGCGGGAAAATCACCCCACGGATCCTCACCTCCCTGGTCAAGGCCCCACCCCCTACCCCAACCAGGCAGCAGCCCCAGCAGGCAATGGCCTTGGAGCCTGGATCAGCAAACAGAGGAGTTTTCTGTGGCTACTGAGACGGGAGAGACTCTGTCTTTCCCCACATCCTATGTGGGTCAGGGGTCTCTGGGCCTGGGGCATAGCTTCAGCCTCCAGGCCAAGGAAACAAAGCATCAGAGGAACCCACAAATAAGTGAGAGTCGAGGAAAAATATTCCGGACGACGAACACATCTCTGCAGAGAACTGGACATGCAAACCCATCTGGGCAAGAGCGTTCTATCTCAATGCCGAGCGGCACCGAGAGTGTCCTGCAGGGGGCGCTGTTTTCCAGCCGCCAGGATTTGCACTCAAATTGCATCTATTTCGCATGTACCTTCAGAGGTTTTCAAATTACTCTTGTATCATTGTCCCCTGAAGAGTGAGCGTTTTTTCATTCCTGATGCTTCTTGTCATCCCAAGAGCATGTAGGGAGGTCTCCTCCTCTGAAGGATACAGAGGCTGGGAAGAGAGCAAGGACCTAGCGGTCTTTCGACTAGAGTTGGTACATCCTTGGAAGGTGGTCTGTGTACACTTTTCTGCAAGCTGACCGGTTTGCAGTTTAAAAGGACACGTATGGTAAGCTCATCTGGAAAGTAGGAAAGAATCCTTTATAAGCCACCCCGCCCAGATCCAGCCATTCCGCTCCCGGATAGGTACCTGAAGCATCAAGGCAGGGTTTCAAAGAGACACCTGTAAGCCCATCTTTCCAGCAGTCGTATTCATAACAGCCTAGCAGAGGAGGCGCCCAGTGTCTATCAACAAATGAATAAGTAAACAAAATACAGTATATCTGCACGATGGAATATTATTTAGCCTTAAAAAGGAAGAGAATTCTGGGGACTTCTCTGGTGGTTCAGTGGTAGAGTCCACCTTGCAATGCAGGGGACGCGGGTTTGATCTCTGCTCAGGGAATTAAGATTCCACATACTGCAGAGCAACTCATCCTGCAATCCACAGCTACTGAAGCCCATGCACTCTGGAGCCCATGCTTCCCAACTAGAGAATCCACGCACCACACCGAAAGACCCTGCATGCCACAACAAATAAACAAAGGAAGAGAATTCTGACACGTGCTATAACACAACAGGTACGAACCGTGAAGACACCCTGTTAAGCTTAATAAACCAATCACAGGACAAACACTTTATTCCACTTACACAAGGTATCTGAAGAAGTCAAAACCACAGCAACAGAAAGCAGAATACTGACTGCTAGGGGCTGGGGCGGGGAGATGAGCTGCTAAACAGGTGCAGAGTCTCTATTTTACAGCAGAGAGTCCTGAAGACAGATGGTGATGGTTGGTTGCACAACAGTGTGACCGTGCTTAACGCTGCTGAACTATATACACTTGAAAATGGTTAAAATGTAAATTTTACATTATGTGTAGTTTTTTTTTGTTGTTGTTGTTCATTCACTCAGTCGTGTCTAACTCTTTGCGACCCCACGGACTGCAGCACACCAGGCTTCCCTGTTCTTCACCATCTCCCTGAGTTTGTTCAAACTCATGTCCATTGAGTCAATGATGCCATCCAACCATCTCATCCTCTGTCGTCCCCTTCTCCTTCTGCCCTCAGTCCTTCCTAGCGTTAGGGTCTTTTCCAACGAGCTGGCTCTTTGCATTAGACGGTCAAGAGAATGGGAGCTTCACCATCAGTTCTTCCAATGAATATTCAGGGTTGATATCCTTTAGGATTGACTGGTTTGATCTCCTTGCTGTCCAAGGAACTCTCACGAGTTTTCTCCAGCAACACAGTTCAAATCATCCTGCTCAAACCTTTATTTTTCACAGACACAGAGAGTGAGGGTGAAGCCCAGAGAATCCCACCATCTCGTGATGAGGATCTCTGATTTCCCTTTGCCACGAAGTCCAATTATTTTTTGATCTTTCAATATTTTTGAAAGATTACTTTATTATGAAACATTTCCAAGGAAAGTGAATGAAACATGTCTAATGACATCTATATACCCGCATCTGTTATTCAACAATAATCATTTTCAAACTGTGCTTTATCTTTCTATATGCATTTGTGAGTGTATATAAATGTGTTTTCTTTTGATAAAACATTTTTAAGTTATATTGCAGACAACATGACACTTTGCCCATTAATACTTGAACACATATCTCCTAAAAACAGGTATTCTTACATCATCACATAACTGTCATGATCACACCTAAGAAAACTGTCAATAATTTCCCAGCATCACTGAATATTCAGTTCATACTCAATTTTACCCCCAATTTCCCCCAATTTTCTTCTAGAGTTGCTCTTTTAGAACCAGTTTCAAGCATTGTATTTGCCTGCTTCTTTAGCCTCCTTTTCGGAGAAGGCAGTGGCACCCCACTCCAGTACTCTTGCCTGGAAAATCCCATGGACGGAGGAGCCTGGTAGGCTGCAGTCCATGGGGTCACAAAGAGTCAGACACGACTGAGTGACTTCACTTTCACTTTTCACCTTCACGCATTGGAGAAGGAAATGGCAACCCACTCCAGTGTTCTTGCCTGGACAATCCCAGGGACGGGGGAGCCTGGTGGGTTGCCGTCTATGGGGTCGCACAGAGTCGGACACGACTGAAATGACTTAGCTTAGCTTAGCCTCCTTTTGAGCTTTCCCTGGAGGCTCAGCAGTAGAGAGTCCACCTGCTGATGAAGAAGACTCAGGACTGACCCCCTGGGGGAGGAAACGGCACCTCACTCCAGGACTCTTGCCTGAAGAATCCCTATGGACAGAGGAGCCTGGTGGGCTACAGTCCATGGGGTCACAGAGAGTCAGACACGACTGAGCATGCGTGTGCACACACATTAGTCTCCTTTATGATATTACTAGAACAGTGCCCTCATCCCTTTCTTTTGACATTGATTTTTTTTTTCCCCCTAAAAGAGCTCAGGCCAATTTGGTAGAAGGGCCTGCTTTCTAGATTTGTCTGTTTCCTCGAGGTGCTGTTTAACCTGTTCCTCCCTCCCATGTATAGTGGAAGTTAGGGCCAAGATTTGACTTAACTCAGGTGAGATGTTTTAGGCAAGCATACTTCTCAGGTACTGTGGGCTCCATGGCATTGGAGGTACCTAATGTCAGACTGTCCCACTTTCATGATGTTGTTTGGTCCCTGGGTTAAAGAGGTGACAGCCAGCTCTCTCCATCACAAAGATGAGTTGAGAAAAATCTGTGCACGTGTGCTAAGTCACTTCAGTATGTCCAGCTCTTTTCGACCCTGAGGACTGGAGCCCACCAGGCTCCTTCATCCATGGGATTCTCCAGGTAAGAATACTAAAGGGGTTGCTGTGCCCTCCTCCAGGGGGTTTCCTGACCCAGGGATCAAAAGAGTAAGACTTTCTCATCATGCAGAAATCCTGCTCCCACAGCCTTCTCCTAATGGGTTTGGTCTCCACTGATGGTTCTTGCTTGAATCAACAGTTTCATTGTTGGCTGGAAATAGTGATCCTCTATCATTCCTTTTGCATTTATTATCTGGCTTTTTTTTTCCCCCAGTAAAGAAGAGCTTTCCCTCACTAACTCTGGATGAGCCAGAGTTCTTCCGAACATTAGAGTGTAAGTGATGCCTTTTCTTTTTAATTGCTGGTTACTATAGTAAGGTGTTGGCATAGCTGGATCCTGTAACTCTTCTCTCCTTTTTTCTCCTTAAATTTGAGTTATCACTATGAGCGCGTGGGTTTGTATTTTTAAAACGTTTTACACTAAAATCCAGAAACTCCTTCTTCTGGTCAGTGTGTTAGTTTCTGAGAGCTGCTTTAGCAACTGACCACAACCGGGCGGCTTAAACAGCAGAGTTCTTAAACATTCTGTTTCGGAGGCCAGAAACCTGAAATCAATTGCATTTCTTCTGGAGTGAGCTTTCTTTTCATGTCTTTTGCCCTCTTTTTCCATGAAATAAGTGGGTTATAAAAAGATTTTAAAGAGATCCCTCTGTATCAGGAGGCTTGTTTGTGAAATAAGTTGCAAATACTTCCTCAGCTGTTTTCTGTCTTTGCTTGTTTCCTTTGCTGCCGTACCCAAGGGGTTTGGTTTTGTTTTCGCTTTGTTTTGGAGGCTGGCTGATTTATCAGCCTCTCTTCTCTTGCTTCTTTCTAGCCACTTCCAGAAAGGTTTTGCCCCTCTCCATGACAGGAAACTCACCTGCGTTGTTTCTTTAGAACTTTCATGGCTTCTCTTTCGACACTTCAGCGCTTTGACCGCTTTGGAGTGTTTTCTGGAGTAGGGTGTGAAGCAGGGATCCAGATTTATCTTTTCCAAGGAGTCCTGGCATAGTCTTCAGGAGAGGCCCAGCTGAAATAAAACCTCTAGCTGCGGACGCTTCTCCTCTGGGGGACAGGGGAAAGGGAAGGTTTCATGGTGACTAAAAGACTCCTCCTGGACATGGAGAACCCCGTGTAACGTGGTCCTCCACATCGTACTGCAAGGGGGAGACAGAGACCTGGTCGGGGGTCTGGGTGAGGAGGTGGCCTACCCAGGAGAGAGGGAGCCCAGGATTTCAAAACTTCCATCCGCAGGTGTCAAAGCCAAGATGGAGCCTTTTCCAATATTCAGCAGACAACTTTCTCCTCTCCTTTCCTCAACTCTCAAACCTTCAGAGGACCCTCTTTGCCCGAACAAACAGTTCAGGCTTTTTTTTTTTTTTTTTTTTTATAAGCTCAGGGCCCTCCATGTCCTGCCTTTCTCATCTCCCATTCCATGTATATCTTAAATCTGACCACTGATCAGCCAATGAGCCTTAGGTGGTCTTAACTTGCTGCCTTCTTGAAAACTGGGTCTTCCTCCTGTAAAGCCCACTGGCCTCAACACCATTAGTCAGGTTCCTGATTAAACTGGAAGCAAAGTCCAAGTCCCAACCCCACCCACAGGTTGCCCTCGTCACTCTGAGGGCACCCGCTCTGCAGGGTGGACCTGACTCTGAGTCACAGCACCATGGGCCCCCTTCCGTCTCATCTGCTGGGCTCCGTGCACCCTAAAAGCAAGTGCAGGGGATTGACTAGTGCCCTCCTCTAATTCACGTCCACCCAGAACTCAGCATCTGACCTTATTTGGAAGTAGAGTCTTTATAGATGTAATTCAGTTCAGATGAAGTCATATTGAATTACTGTGGGCCCCAAAGCCAATGACTGGTGTTCTGATAAAAAGAGGAAAGGAGGGAGTCCCTGGGGGTCCGGTGGTTAAGAATCTGCCTGCCAGTTCAGGGGCCATGGATTCAATCCCTGGTTAGGGAACTAAGATCCCACATGCCACAGGGCAGCTAAGCCTGCGTATCACAACTACTGAAGCTTGTACGCTGAGAGCTCGTGCAACAAGAGAAGCCACTGTAATGAGGACCCAGTGCAGCCAAAAGTAAAATACATGAATAAATAAATCTTAAAAAAAAAAAAAACCACAAGAGGAAAGGGCACACACAGAGGAGCGCATCACCTCTTTACCCAGTGACTGAATCTGCACCTGTGAAAACACACAGGGAGCGAGGACAGGGGAGGATGGAGGTAGAGAGTGAAGGGATATAGCCCCAAGCCAAGGGACATCATCACACATGGCGGGCAGCCCCCGGGAGGCAGGAGAGAGGTATGGAACACTCCCCATCAGAGCCCTCAGAAGTCAGCCCTGCTGACGCTTGGTTTCAGATTTCTGGCCTCCAGAACAAAGGGAGAATACACTGTTGTTGTTTGGCCATGCCACACGGCTTGTGGGATCGTAGTTCCCCGACCAGGGATTGAACCCAGGGCCCCAGCAGTGAGAACACCAAGTCCTAAACACTGGACCACCAGGGAATTCCTTATGCTTGTATTATTTAAAGTCAGCCTGTCTGTGGTACTTTGTCCCAGCAGCCGCAGACAGTGGAGCTCGTGCAAGCAGCTCGTGCAAGTGGAGGGAATGATAACGCCAACATTCACTGGTGCCCACACTTTGGCACGTGCTCTGATGAGCGTTTACACAAGTCTCTCACTGGACAGTCCTAGTGACCCTCTGAGCTGGGTATTTAAGGCATTGGTGGCGTCCCTATTGTCTAGGTATAGAAAAGGAAGCTTGGGGACTGGCCCAGGCCACACAGCAGGGCTGCAGAGCCTGGGTCTCTGCTCTGCCCGTCCCCCTCTGTCCTCCTAGGTGGCCTGGTGAGTGCACTGCACACTACGGCCCCCATGCCACCTGTCCTTTATGAGTAAGGGTTGGAAAAGGCATCCTTGAACAAAACCTCAAAAACCCAGATCATAAGTCAAAAAAGAAAGAGGATAGTAAGGAGGAGGAGGGGTCGATAACACCAAAATTAGCGTCTGTTTTTCAATGAAGTACAATACAGTAATAGTTAATATGATGATAACAGACAGGGGAAGACACTGGAAATATCTGTAGTCAATGAAGGACACATTTCTGTGCGTTGCAATTCTGCAAATCAACAAGGAAAACAGAGTAACTCTACTAGAGGAAAAAATAGTCAAGATAAGAATTGGCCATTTGTAGAGGATAAAACCTACAAGACGAACAAGAACATAAATAAATGCTCCATCTCATTAATAGAGAGAGGTAAGCTAAAAAGAGAACGTATCACCATGACAGGCCTATTATACTTCACAGCTGAAGACTGTTGGCAGGAATGTGGGCATTTCTGTAGACTTCTAGTGAGATTGTACACTGGGGAAGCTGTCCTAGAGAACACTCGGGTGGTGTTATCTTCAGTCTGTAAAATTTCTGGGGGTGATGGATACGGTTAGCACCTTGGCTCTGGTGATGGTGCCACAGGTGTATGCCATGTTCAAAGTCATCAAGATATAACATTAATCTTTTGCATATCAAATGGCAACCCACTCCAGTACTCTTGCCTAGAAAATCCCATGGACAGAGGAGCCTGGTGCAGGCTACTGTCCATGGGGTCACAAAGAGTCGGACATGACTGAGCAACTTCACTGTCTTTCTTTCTAAACCTCTGTAAAGCTGATTTTTTTTTTCTCTAAAAACAACAAAAAAGAGTAAGTCCATGCATACTCTTTGACCCACCAGTTTTACTCCTAGTTATGTATCCCAAAGAAGCTCTCAGCTGGACCCACAGGGAACAGGTGCGCATGTGTGTGCTAAGTCGCTTCAGTCATGTCCAACTCCTGGAGACCCTGTGGACCACAGGCCGCCAGGCTCCTCTGTCTGTGGGATTCTCCAGGCAAGAACACTGGAGCGGGCTGATCCATGCCCTCCCCCAGGGGATCTTCCCGACCCAGGGACTGAACCCACACCTCTTAGGTCTCCAGCACTGGCAGGCAGGTTCTTTACCACTAGCTCGACCTGGGAAGCCTCAAGGGAACAGGTACACTGAGGTTTATCACAGGTTTTTTTCTGGTGGGCTTTGGGTGTCATTCCATGGGACAATTGAGAGTAGACTGGGGTAGATCCATATCGCTGAATAACTGTCAACAGAAGCTACTGGTTGGATTTATTTAGAGCGACGTGCATGGGCTTCAAAACAACACTGAGGGGGGGCAAAAAGTAAGCAGCAGATTGCCATCTATGACATAATCCATTTACATGAGTTAAAAATATATGCATACATTTGTATACATATATGTGTCCATTCTGACAGTGATAGACAGCAAGGGGATAATGACAAGATCTGGAGAGGCCAGGGCTGCGAGGGGCCCTCAGGGCTACTCTCTGAGACTTGGACTCCATCCTCCAGGAAACTGGTGACCCCCAGAAAAACATCTATTTCTGCTTTATTGACTATGCCAAAACCTTTGACTGGGTGGATCACAATAAACTGTGGAAAATTCTTCAAGAGATGGGAATACCAGACCACCTGACTTGTCTCTTGAGAAACCTATATGCAGGTCAGGAAGCAATAGTTAGAACCGGACATGGAACAACAGACTGGTTCCAAATAGGAAAAGGAGTACGTCAAGGCTGTATCTTGTCACCCTGCTTATTTAACTTTTATGCAGAGTACATCATGAGAAACGCTGGCTGGAAGAAACACAAGCTGGAATCAAGATTGCCGGGAGAAATATCAAGAACCTCAGATATGCAGATGACACCACCCTTATGGCAGAAAGTGAAGAGGAACTAAAAAGCCCCTTGATGAAAGTGAAAGAGGAGAGTGAAAAAGTTGGCTTAAAGCTCAACATTCAGAAAACGAAGATCATGGCATCCGGTCTCATCACTTCATGGGAAATAGATGGGGAAACAGTGGAAACAGTGTCAGACTTTATTTGGGGGGGCTCCAAAACCACTGCAGATGGTGATTGAGCCATGAAATTAAAAGACGCTTACTCCTTGGAAGGAAAGTTATGACCAACCTAGACAGCATATTAAAATGCAGAGACATTACTTTGCCAACAAAGGTCCGTCTAGTCAAGGCTACGGTTTTTCCAGCGGTCACATATGGATGTGAGAGTTGGATTGTGAAGAAAGCTGAGCGCCGAAGAATGGATGCTTTTGAACTGTGGTGTTGGAGAAGACTCTTGAGAGTCCCTTGGACTGCAAGGAGGTCCAACCAGGCCATTCTAAAGGCTATCAGACCTGGGTGTTCATTGGAAGGACTGATGCTAAAGCTGAAACTCCAATACTTTGGCCACCTCATGTGAAGACTTGACTCATTGGAAATGACTCTGATGCTGGGAGGGATTGGGGGCAGGAGGAGAAGAGGACGAGAGGATGAGATGGCTGGATGGCATCACCAACTCGATGCACATGAGTTTGAGTGAACTCTGGGAGTTGGTGATGGACAGGGAGGCCTGGCGTGCTGCGATTCATGAGGTTGCGGAGTCAGACACGACTGAGCGACTGAACTGAACTGAAAGCAGGGGGCTGCCATGCAGAAAGCTGAAGCAACAGGACCCCTCAAACGGATGAACCTGTGACACTGAAAAGGATGTAATTTTGACTAGTGGGGTACTTCCAAAGGCCTTCAAATCTTACTGCGTCTGGACGGCCTTTTGGGAAGGACGGAAATCCAACTGAAACTAGAATCTGCTGAAAACAGTTTTTGCCTCATGGAATTCAGAAGCCCAGGGTAAAGCTGGCCTCAGGGACTTCATAAATTGAGGGGAGAGCAGCCACCATTTCTCTTTTCATTTCTCTCTTTCTCTGTATCTTTTCCATCTTTTGGCTAGAGCGTTCATGGAGCCTGAGGTAGCAGAGGGAGAAGGGGAGGGCCACAGCTTTATCTTAGTTCAATGACCCCAGAGGAAAGACAACAGCTCTTTAAGCATCCATGTATAAAGACTCAAGGAGGCACCCTGATTGGCCCAATTTGAGTCACATGTCCAACTGTGCCAATCCCTTTGGCTGGATGCTTGGGATCTGGGATTGGCCAGATGGGTCCAGCTGCCTGAGGTTGATGCTGTGGTCCCAGGAGAGGGAGGGGGAGATGCTGCCCAGGCAAATGCACAGGTGTGCCTCACACACAGGAAGTCAGTGCCGCCTGCCTGACAGCTCATCCCTTCCGTTTTGTCACTGAGTATGGACATGATGGTTGGAGAAAGCCTGCCCAGAAGCTCGTGCTGTGGAGAGGCTCCAGGGAGGTATGTGGAAGACAGTGGTCTGATTAACATCTGTCTGAGCGCTGAAGAATTGATGCTTCTGAACTGTGGTGTTGGAGAACACTCTTGAGAGTCCCTTGCACACCAAGGAGATCAAACCAGTCCATCCTAAAGGAAATCAGTTCTGGATATTCATTGGAAGGACTGATGCTGAAGCTGAAGCTCCAATGCTTTGGCCACCTGATGCGAAGAACTGATTCATTGGAAAAGACACTGATGCTGGGAAAGATTGACGGCAGGAGGAGAAGGGAATGACAGAGGATGAGATAGTTGGGTGGCATCACCGACTCGATGGACATGAGTTTGAGCAAACTCCGGGTGATAGTGAAGGACAAGGAAGCCTTGTGTGCTGCAGTCCAAGGGGTCACAAAGAGTCGGACATGACTTAGTGACTGAACAACAAGTCACTGACAAAATCAATCCCAGAAAAACAGAAAAAAGGGAGCCAGCCCCTGAGCAGGGGCAGGGATGCCTCTGCCTTTCCTCCTAGCCTCTTCTCACAAGCCCCTAGCGGTCCATATTGAGAGAACTATTACCATTCTTCTTCCAGATACTGTATAAACAGCAACAGTGCAGTTACGGTCCCCTTGAGGGCCAAAAGCTGATGAGGCTCGTGTATCACTGCTCTCTTCCACGGAGGATACCATTCCAGCAGGATGAGGTCACTGAGCCAAGGAAGAGGGGGGTGGGGAAAGGGGATTCCTGGGCTGGAGCTCTGGAGTCATGCCCGTCCCTCGACTCCATCCCTCCTGATCCCTGGTGGATTCACAGTGTGCTACAGTGCTAATGCCAAGGCAGGAATCTGTTCCTGTGAGATGGTTTGTGGACTAGGGGAACCTGGGCACTCCCCTCTTCTCCTCCAGCCCTTCCATCTCTGGGCCCCACGCTGACTATGCTGGGTGACTACACAGAAGTTAGCAACGGGTGGACTGACTGCAGGCAGTGACTGGATGCCAGTTGTGAGAGCATTGAGAAATGCTAACAAAACTAACATTTATTGAAATAGGTTCTGTGCTAGTTACATCTCAAGGTCTCATTGGATCCACCCCAAATCCCTATTCTGTAGGCATCATGATTAATATTAAAACCCCTATGTTGTAGACAAGCTAAGGCTCTGTTCATTAGCATGATAGCAGAAACCTGTGTTCACACTCTGGTCTGTTTGAGCAACAACCTCTTGGCTTCCCCAGCCGTCTCCAGGCACTGTTAGGCTGGTGGAATTCCCAAGTCAATGCCCACCTGCCCCATAATCCAGGATGGTGGTAAAGGCTGTGCACTGCTCCAGGACCCCCGGAGAAGTGGGTGTGGGTGGCTAAGGGCCGAGACACGCCCTGGGCTCTGCTCACATGGACTGTTGGCCCAGAGGAAAGGCCTTCTTCTAATGCTCGGGGCCTCTCTGACCCTACAGGCTAACAGCAGTCCTATCTGGGACCACACTGGGCCTCCTGGAACCCTGGCCACTCTCACAGTACGCCCCTTAAGCCATATGTTGCCTTGCTTTGTGACCCAAACAGTTCCCATGACAAAACTTGTTATTTCCATGACTCAACCCGCGTTATCTCCAGGTGCTAGCTTCTTTTAGTTCTTTCCTTCCCAACTGCCTCTCCCACTTCTATTTCATAAAACCCACCTTTTCTTTAAGGCCTAGCTTGATGCGCACCCCTTCAGAAAGCCTTTCAGATACCTCAGACTGCAGCCTCTATCACCCTGCTCCGGATTAGTCACAGCGCTCACCACAACCTGCCTTCGAGGACCATCATCCTGTGAACATTTACCCTGCGTGGGTCACGGTGCTTAAACACCCTCCATACTTTATGTCCCTGAATCCTCACTCCACTCGTGTTATCACGCCCATTTCACAGAGGAAGAAACTGAGGCTCAAAGGACTTCAAAACTCGTCCAGGTTTACACAGCTAGGAAGGGGGCAGGGCAAGGATTGAATGAAGGGGTTGGGCTTTAAAGGCGGCCAGCTCTGATGATGGTGGTTTTCCACAGATGTCGTTACCGGGTGTCTGAAACGCTAGCAACCTGAGGGGCAGAAGTCAGTGTGATTCTCCGTAAGCCCTTCGCCCACGGGGGTCCCATTGGCTCCTTGGGAAACAAGATGGAAGCTCTGCGGTCAGGCACAGGGAGACCCTCACTTGGGGAGTATCCGGGTGTGCGAGCCTCGGGAATGCAGGAGGCGCCCCAACCACACCCAGCGCGGCCAACTTGTTTACGCCTCTTGCACAGCCCCTCCCGCCCGGCCCGGGTCACGTGACCGCCTCCCCGCCCCTCGCTCTCTCGCGTGGCTCCTCCCCGCCGCGCCGGCTCTTCTTTTCGCCTCCTTCGGAGTCACAAGATCTCTCAGCAGCTCCCTTTCGGAATCCTTCCGCCCGTCCCCGCCTCCCCAGCCCCCGTAACCCCCCTACCTTGCAACTCCTCTTGGCTTTTTCTCGACCGGTTGGCACAACCAGTAATGAGCAGAACGGCCCCTTCTTTCCAAAGGGGCAGTCGGCCACGGTCAACGGTCCTCGGGTTCGAGGGCGAGGCGAGGTGCGGCTGGGGATTCTTTTTCGTGGCGGAGGCTGCAGCGGCAGTGGTCATTTCACGACGGGGGGGAGGTGCTGTACGTCCAAGATGGCGGCGCCCTGTAGGCTGGAGGAACTGTGAGGTAAACAGCTGAGGGGGAGGAGACGGTGGGTGAGTACGGGGGTGTCGCCCCTTCCTTTTCGCGGGGGTCTTCTCGGGGCGGTCCCGGCACCATGACCCCAGTCTGGGAAGCCCTGTGGGGCTGGGGCAAGGGGCTCACTTGCCGGGGAAGGGACCCCGGGAAGGGGGGGTTTGGAGAGCTTTCCCCTCCCTCTTATTACTCGCTATCACCGACGGGGCCTGACGGGTTTCTGGGGGAAGAGAGGCGGCCCCGGCCGGCCCTTGGCCCCTCCTCGGCGGCGGAAGGGACCGCTGCACCCCCCCGGGCCGCGGTGTCGAGGGCAGGGGGTGAGGTGGGCCGCTTTGCCAGCCCCTTGCTTGGTGGGGTGACAGGTTCCCGCGGGGTGCGGAGAGCCGAGGAGAGACCCTCCTCGGGAGAGGCAGGTCTGGATTGGGGGGTGGGGGCTGCTGCCAGGGCTTGATGAGAAGGGTCAGGGGGTGGGGGTGGGGGCGGGGAATGAACGGAGTCTGCCTGTGGGCATCGGGGACCTGCCCGGACTCGGTGTCTCCGCTGAAATTTGCAGGAGCGTGTGTGCCTCGCTCCAGGTGTGCTTCTGGGTGTTTAATTGATGGTGAAAGACAGTTACCTTCCAGCCGGCAGAGGTGATTCTTAAGAGACAGCTATTTGCAGAGCCACTCCTAGACGCTCATTCATTCATTTGAGGAACTTGAGGATGAAGAACCGGCAGTCAGAGAGCCCTTCGAGAATTAAAGCTGTTTCTTTGTGTTTCCTAGTACAGAGTTTTGCTTCTGGCGTTCTGGGTTTGGAGGGGTGGGGGTGGGGGCTTTGAAGGGGGCGCGGTCCTCCTGACACCAGCAGCTTGTTGACGGAGCGCGCTCTGTGGAAGGGCTCCGCAGTCGTCACCTCCTTTAGCCCTCGCGACAAAGGGGAGAGGCAGCCACCAGGAATCCCTCCCATTTCTCAGATGAAGAAACTGAGGCCCAGAGAGATTAGGGTACCGTGCCCCAAGGTCACACCTCTAGGATTACTGTGAGCCGGGATTGGAACTGGAGTCTTGATTTCAAGACTGTGCTCCTGTTTTTGTACTTAACATGATTCTCGTTTATCTGTTAATAGATCAGATCTGACTTATCATTCTTTCTGATCAGGTGATTAGAGTTAATCAGTTGGCCAGGGTTTGTGCATAAGTGCCTGAAGAGGGGCCCACTTGCTCACATACTTTAGCTTTTGTTTGGGATGGCAGTGTTGTGACTATAAACACGGTAGTCTAAATTAGGCTGGAAAGTATTTGATGTTTTCATAAAACCAATGCGTTTACTGCAGAAAGAAGCCATGCTAAAATCCTTGCCGGATTTTTTATAGAAAGCATAGAAATAGCACTTCACTTGACACAGCCTAAGCTGGTAAAAGTACTAAAATAGAATAATATTCTTCTGAGATACTTGGATTTATAATTTGGGGATCAACTTGGAATCATCTGAATTTGCACTTGTTGACAAAACGGGGCTGTAAATTTCGAGAAGCGTTATAAAACCCAACCTTGTGGGAGCCCTTGATTTACTGAGCAACCACTTGTGATGCTTAAGTTGAACATTCCCGAGTAAACCTGGAATATGCAAATGTGGAAACTGATTTAAGGTCGTATGGGGAAATGCAAACTTTAACGGTCGCGCATCAAGCTAATGAGGCGCCTCAGAAACAGTGAAACATCCTTTGCTATGGCCCTGGGGAGCTGCAGAATCTTCCTCTAACCACCGGGTGTAAACTTAAGGGGTGTTTATAGAAGATGTAAATGGGTAATATCCTCTTGCTAAAGTTAATATCTTAGGCCAAACACTCTTACATCAGGTGCATGAAAGGGCGAATGATGTAAGCTTTCTCTGCTTCATGCATTTCCTGGTGTCATAGACTTTGGCTTGTTCCTAAATTCCTAGTTAGACAGATTCCTAGGCAGCTACCCGCATTCTTACTTGTTTTCCGTTAAATTGGAGTGTCTCAAATCCTGTGACTCAGTTGTACTCTGCCTGATTGGATTCTTAAGAGGGAAGACATCCCAGTCTGCGGGTGTAACATGATGCCTTCTGTTCTCATTTGTGAAGTGAAACTAAACAGTCTTGACGAGGACAGATCAAATATATTCCTCTCTGTAGAATAATGAAATTGCTGGAAATGAGAAATCTCTTAACAGTAGTGTCTGTCAAACCTTCATGCACAGGTAGTTTGCATATGTCGCTGAGGACACCCTGGATATATATTTTGGAAGAAGTTAAAGGTGATTCTGATGGCACCAGAGGTTGAGGACCAGTGGCTGAAGTTATCAGTTTGGCTATTTTTCTTTTAATTTATAATTCACTGCAGAGGCATTTCTTAAAATAGCTCCTAACGTCTGGTGTATATAGTGGTGGGTGAGTTTGGGGCTCTGAGGTACAGCTGACTTGATCTTACAGGTGTCTTCTTTTAAAGTTTGTTAAGGTGCAGGCACCATTCTTTTCTGGGTTCTAGGGCCTTGGTGGACTAAAATTAACGTTTCCTGGAATTAATTAGATATTCTTGACTGCAGATGAGCCACATACAGCAATACATCAACCATTTCAAGCTTTTCTAAAAGTCACATAGATTTCAAGTCCTTTGGGGGTCAGGTTAAACATTCTACGTTGATCGAATCAGGTGTTAAATGGCTTTATAATAACTAAGCAAACCAGCGACTTTTAGCTTGACCTGTTGAGTTTTTATTCTTTCCTATCACATTTTAGAAAAAGATATTCCTTGTAAGTGCCTCATATTCTAAATCTCTCTTTGAGAGATTAGTTTTATTGGTATTGGTTTTATCAATTAAGTAGCTGCAAGCATGAAAGAAAAGTGTACTCAATAGCATTTAAACCTCTACCTTTAGCTTTTTGCTTTAAAAATAAATATTTATAATTGGCATATACTTAAACACTAAATTTTTTCCTCTCAGTGTTTCGTATAGTTTGTATATGAAAAAAAAAAACAACTGTTTTTTTCTATTGGTCTGAAAAAGATTTCAGCCCATTTAAATTGGTCTAAAATTACCATCAACAATTTTAGATTTTTCCCTTTCTGCTTTGCTTTTTTTAAAAAATTATTTTCTTATTGAAGGATAATTGCTTTACAGAATTTTGTTGTTTTCTGTCAAACTTCAACATGAATCAGCCATAGGTATACATATATCTGCTTTGCTTTTTAAGCCTGTAGTTCCTAAACATTAGTAATTTGATGTCTAGTGTCTATTTTTGGGAGGGGGAAGAATAAAAAAACAAACACAAAAATTTTCGTGTATATAAAACATGTATAATCCCAGGACCTTGCTTATTTCTTCTTACTTCTCTTGTGTAGTACTAACTTTTTTTCTATACAGGGAAGTAGCAAAAGATAACACTTTTAAAGGCTGAATGAATTCAGGTTATCATCTAATGAGTAAAGTGCCTTAAAAACCTGGTTTTGATACAAAACAAGACATGGTAGTTACTGGCCTAGAATTCACAGGTCACCTTCTAAAGGGAAGGTGATGGCAGTAGAGCCCATGAAGTATCTGAGTGACAAGGGATAATTTTACTCTCCTGTTGGTGATGGAGGGCACACTGGGCTGCGGTGAGAAAGGACAGATGTCGCGACCTTACTGTCTGCAGTGGCCAAGACCTGTGCTGCTCTGAGTCCAGAGCACACCAGCACAGCGAGAAACATGAAGTGTGTCCATTTTAAACTACAGAATGACGTCATCAGTGTTTCAAATATGTTAGTGAATGTTGACTTCTAAGCCTTATGTTCCTAGCAGTACATTTTGTGTAGTAGTAAGATTGTTATAATAAAAATTTGTATTTATTGGCACAATGCCAAACAGTGTGCTAAAGTTTTTGACATTTGTGATCCTGTTAACTCTTCTGGAAACCTTTCAGGGACCCGAGAGGGAGATGAGAAATTGGAGGTTTCAGTAACTTATTCAGTGAGTTGAGCTAGGATTTGAACCCTGTTGGTTGACTCCAGAACCCACACATTTAATCTTTCACTTGATAAATGGTCTGAACTGCTGAGCTCATAAACTAGTTGAAAGGTCAGTGGTTCTTAAGATTTTGGGGGCCTCAGTTCCCCTCTGAGAGTTTGTGGGAAGCTGTGGACCAAATACCCTTTTCTGTCCCTTCAGCTCCAACAAAATTCACACAGATAAGAAAGTTTGAATAGGAACTTATAGACCCAGCCTGAAGGCCGGTTGATCATTCCAAATAGTTTACTGCTCTTAAAAATGGACTCGGGCTTTCAGAAACAAAAGCAACCCACAGATAGGAAAGGCCTAAGTCTTTTAAATATGGACTATGTACTGCTTGTACTATATTTTGTTAAAACTTTTATATTGAAAGGTTCTTTACAGTTCACTGGGAAATCAACCTTAGGTGTCACATTAAAAGAAGTTATAAGTGGAGAACTCAGGTGTGTAACTTGCTAAATTCTTGTCAGGCTTAGGATTCAGTCCCTGTGTACCTTTATCACCTGGCACAATTCCATTGGGCTTTTTTCCAAGGTTTATCCACTATCTTTTTTTTTCTTTTGAACCTCAAAAGTGTGTGTATATATATATATATATATATTTTTTTTTTTTTTTAATATTTCTTGCCTTCCCCCTCCTTCCTAGACTAGTGGTTCAGAGTCACCTGGAAGACCCCACTTCCAGATTCAGAAGTCTCAGACCAGGCTTAAAGCCCTAAGTGATGGGTGTTGCTGGTGTGAGGACCACCTTTGAGAACCACAGGTGTTAGTCCTAGACTATCAAAGCTTGTGCCTTTATTTCCTAGGAGTTTTCTATTTTAGTCCTTGAACTTGAAACCTAAAGAAAACTTACAGTTTGCTCAGATTTATTTTAAGAGAAGCTCTGTATTTTGAAACATGACACTTGGTTTATTTTCTTGGTAAATAATTTTGTTCATGCTAATAGAAAGTTAAAACATAAGAAACATAGTTTATAGATGAGGTGGTGGTTGCTGTTGTTTTAGTCACTGACTCAAGACCGACTGTTTGGAACCCCATGGACTGTAGCCTGCCGGGCTCCTTCTGTCCATGGGATTCTCCAGGCAAGAATACTGGAGTGGGTTGCCATTTCCTTCTCCAGGGGATCTTCCTGACTCAGGAATTGAACCTGCTTCTCCTGCATTGTAGGCAGATTCTTTACCACTGAGCCACCAGGGAAGTGCCTTATATTATAGAAAGCGTACACCTAACCAAAATCAGTGTCTCTCCCTGCAGACAAGATGCTAGAGGATCCACCTATGAAATAGGTTATACGCTCCAGCAGATTGTCCTTTTGGGTCCCTGATGGCTAACATTCTGAATGGAGAACCTGGAGCTCCTCCTCTGTTTATACAACCTTGAGAGGGACCACACTGCTGAGACCATTTAAATCACACATGACTATACATGTTGCCAGGTTTTGCTCTCAGCTGTTTCACTTACACACTTGAGTGATATTTCCTTCTCTGCAGAAGTAGGAAGAGGAATTGGAGCTCATATCTTACCTTTTTTAGATGCATTTGTGCTGAAGACAACTGTATTCACTTGGTAGAATATTCCTGTAAGAAATCACCTGAGTGTTACGGAGCCAGAGCCAGGCCTGACTGTGTAAAGTATATTATTGCCATTTTATTACTGTCTGTTATCGGTGTAATGTAGCTCTTCTCTTTGTGCTGTGCTCGATCCATTTCTGCCTCAACCTGTGTCTGAATTGTCTTTGAACTTTCTTAGATAAAAATCTCAGTATAGAAAACAAGTTACAGTGAAAAGACAACTGTCTACCTTTATCATACCTGTAGTTGTTTTTACATCATTGACAAGATTATCTTAGGCGATGTGATACATAGTTACATATTTTACGTGGGGTTTGTGGTTCTGAAGAGTCCCAGGGGTGAGAAGGCCACACACAACACTTGATTTTCCAAAAGTCCGAATATTCAGCTGATATTTTCAGATAAAATGCTTTCTGAAGGCATTTGGGTGCCTGCCACGAGTGTTTCATGAAGGCGCACACAGCTCTTAGCGCTCTCAGCTTGTAATGCAGATATGCTGGGGCAGAGATGGATGAAACAGTCACCCTGCTGGTGACACCGCCACATGACTGGGCTAGCTGGAGTCCGTGTGTGGCCCCGTGTATAGAGGCCATCCCTCTGGAAACACCTAAAGAATGAAATGAAGGTGAAATGTGAAAACAAGTTGGCCTGTGCTCCTTCTGCTTAATCTCAAAACACTAAAGCACAGAGCTCTCATCTTCCTGGAACCCACCCTTTATTTTTATTCAGAGAGACTTCTTAATTGCCCTTGTAGAAGGGCAATCACCGTGTTGCTTTCAGGTGAGAATACCACTTTGGGGTCAGACATCAAAGAGGAAGGGTCTAGGTCTGAGGGCATATTTCCTTTTTAATTTGGCTTCTGAAGGTAAGAACATTGCATTGGCCCTGTTACGCCCTGACAGGTGTTTCCATCAGAACCCCTCAGGGGGACATTTTTGAGGAGGGTCTTCTCCATTCCTCACTTCTAAGCAGGAAGTTCACAGGTCACATGATTTTCCCTAGTAATACCTCCATGGGGCAGGATTTAAATATAAGTGAACAAGTAAACACTTCAAATATAAATAATGGCAGGTAGCCCTTGACTCACCAACACTTATTACCATTACCATCTTTTAGCATGGTGGTAAAGATGTTAAGTGTTATGTCGAGCATTGGACAAAAACCGTTCTGGCTTTCTATGCCAATTTCTTTATCTGTGACGGTGATCCTGGCTGGACAGGCTACAAGATCGCATCTGGTATTACATCCTAATTTTACCCTTGCCTTAGATGTTCCTTTTCAGGTGAAACATCCAACTGCGATTAATTGCAAGAGGAGTCTGCATGACTCACTGGACTCACAGCTGATTCTAACATTCTCAAGATTAGAGGCTCCACGGTTTTAACTGCAGCCCTTCTGGTGGAGTGACTGTGGCTGGGCAAGCACTCCCTGTCTGAATGGTTTGCTTGGCCTCCTCGGAAAGCCAGCCTCTGCCCAGCTCTGCACACACACTTGGAGTAAGCTGCTGAGGACTGCTGGTATTAAATGCCTAGAATGTGTTCCACGAGGAAAGATAATTACCCCATCATCTGAGCATGAAGTTTTAACTGTGAGAGAGCTGCCCGACACACTAGTTCAGCTTTGGCCAGGATCATATATTGAAGGGCTTGCTTCTAGGCTCTTCCATGTTGACTGTAACTAGGCCTTTGTTGTATATGAGGTTCAGCTGCCATGTCTACGTCTCACCCTGGAATGGCTACCAAAGAAGCTGGTGAACTTTTTGTTGACCCACACAGAGTATATTTGCCCATTGGGTACTGGACGCTAAATAGGCCCTGGGTGTCCACCAGTGGACCCAACAGGTGGTCCCAGTCCCCATGGAGCTCACAGTCTAATCAGGCTGTACCTAAATGTAGTTTGAAGGATCCACATTTTAAAAAGCAAACTGGAATGTATATATATTCATGTTAAACATGGGTATTTAATATAATTTAGAAAGGGGAGCAGGAGAAGAAAATAGAAAAATGCTAGCTGTTCTCAAATATGTTTGTCATGCAGAGGGATTAGGTTAAGGTGGTGCTGTTTTGAAGGCCAAGTTCAGCTTTGTACATTTATTTAAGAAATGTTCTGACTCCTAGTCATTCTGTCAACAAGTCCCAGACTGGCAGCTGCAGGAGATACCGCTCTGAAGAAGCCCCGTCTTTCCTTGCCTGGACTCCTGTGCTGTTGATGGGGACACGCTCAGTAACTCATTGCACTTATTTAATTGGGTTGTGGTCAGTGACACCGAGAAACACAGGCTACAGGGAGCACATGCTGGGCCTCGCCTGGTCTGGGCGTGAGTGGAGGAAAGTGAAGGCTTCTCTGAGGAAGCGCCTATTCAAGCAGAGAATTTGAGGGTGAAGACTGAGCTTGGGTGCGGGCAGAGGTCAGGTCTTGGGGACACAGGGACAGCTTGTACCTGGTCCTAAAGTGGGGAGCACATAGGTCAGCTGAGAGAAGGTGAGGCTAGTGGGGCAGGGGCGGGGGGCTTATGGGGGACCAGGACGTGCTTCATGCCTGGCACTGTTCTTACTTGTGGGGCACATCGGGTAGTTACTCTGCCCCACGCAGCCTTAGGAGGCAGGCACCACGGCTCTTCTCTCCGTACAGATGACAGGATTTAAGGTTAGACGTTAGAGACATGCAGTCACCCAGCCAGAGTTGCATGGCTGCTCAGTGGCGGGGCCTGGGTTTTTCTACTCTGAGCTCTAATTCTAGAGCCTGTCCTGCCCGCGCATTTACTGCCCACTCATTTATGGCTCTAATAAAGACAGTTAGCAAAAGGCAGACTTTACAAGTTCAGCGCATATAAAGAATTTTCCTGCAGCCAGCTGTTCGGAAATGTAGATGGGGAGAGGCCCGTGCACCATTCCAGTGGAAACCAGATGGCTACCTGTCAGGGATGGGGTGGAGCGGGAAGCCAGTGAACCCCAACACCCCACTGATGGCGTCTGGGATCTCACTGCAGCGTGAGATGGTGATTTACAGATATGTGTTTTTTCTCTCCAGTGACCATGAAAGACACCAGGTTGACAGCACAGAAAACTAAAGTACCAATTGTCCCCAGAACAGGTAAGGTGTAAACTCAGTGCAGCGGCCGTGGGGAAGGGAGGGGAGAATCATTTATCTTGTCTGTGGTTGCACTGGTGCAAAGAGGTTTCTTTGCATTCAGGATGTAACGTTGATGATTTTAGCTATTTGCCAGTAACTGGACCTTCTGTGCCGTGAAGTAATTAGTCAAATTATCGGTAATTTATTAATGGCTTATTGAGTGCCAGGCATGGTGTTAAGTGCATCCTATGGTTATTTATTTTCCTCTTCACAGCCGTACTTTTGGTATGTCTTCATTATGCAGATAAGGAATTGGGCTCTGAAATGTTACGTAATTTTCCTAAGGTTGTATAGCTGGGGTACTTGGTTTACCTGCAACTCAAATCAGTTCTGTCTAACAGCAAAAATTGGTTTTAACTACTAAATAAAATTGAATCCTGAGTGTTTCGAGCAAGCCATTTAACTAGCAAAGAGGTTCTCAACCCTGGCTGTGCCTTAAAAACCCACATGGGTCTATAAAAACAAACCAGATGTCCTGTCTGGACCCTGCCCCTTAACCTGCTCTGGAGTGAGGCCTGGGCTTCAGGATTTCATAGCCTCTCCAGGTTATTCTAGTGTACGAACTAGGCTGAGGACCCCTGAGCTAATGAGTTAGCATTTACATCTTAACATGGCTTTATCTACTACTTGTCTTAATCAGTTTTCTGGGGATGAGATGTATGCTACTGTGCTTTTTAAGAGCTGGAGGATTCCTAGAGTCCTAGAATATATCCTTCCTAAATACAGGGATCTAGCGTGTCTGTGGCTAGGAGTGTGGCCTGAGTGGTCCCTGAGCAGGATGTTGAGTTTGGAGGCAGGAGTGCGCAGCGCAGCAGCTTTCTGTCTGCAGGAAGGGCATAGGGAAGATGAGAAGGCGTTCTGTCCGCCGTCTTTGTGCACAGACGGCTGATGGGACTTGGCTGGTGCCTCCCTGGTTGCCCTTTGCTGTATTGTCACTGTCTGCCTCATCTTGCCTCATAAGAGTTACGAAATAAGGTGAGGATTTTTGCCTTAAAGCTTGCTGTCTGTTCACAAACAGGGTCTTAATACAGATTGTAGACTCACAAGAAGGTGGAAGAAGCATTGTTCCCTCACGAGTACGGAAGACTTCCTTGAGTTTGACTTCTCATTAAAAAAATTTTTTTTTTAAAAATTTTTATTTATTTATTTTTGGCTGTACTGAGTCTTCATTGCTAGACAGGCTTTCTCTAGTTGTGGTGAGTGAGGACGTCTCATTGTGGCGGCTTCTCTTGTTGGGGAGCATAGACTCTAGAGGGCATGGGCTTCAGTAGTTGTGGCTCATGGGTTCAGTTGCCCCAAGGCATGTGGAATCTTCTAGACCAGGGGTCAAACCTGGGTCCCCTGCACTGGCAGATGGATTCTTAACCTTGGGCTGGTGGTCCAAGCAAGTCCCATTTTCAAGCGTTTTATGGGTACGTCACCCTGTCCGTTGTTGGTTGGCCACTGAATATGTGTTTGAACCCAGTGTCAGAAGGTCCTGTTCATATCCTCAAGGCCCAAGCTGAATGTCACACATCAGAAATCTCAGATTGTATTAAATATTTTTCAATATTGCACTTGTTTTATGTTACAGTAGTCCTCTTGTTAAAGTCTGAAATTTTAACGTAGGAAAAGTACTTGGTCAGCACTGTCAGCTGCTGGACTGCCCCCGTGTTAGCAGGTGGGTGATACTAGAAAGATGTTCCCCTTCAGCTGCCACTTTTAGCCCCATCACTAACCTTTGTGGACAAAGCAGAATGGAATTCAGGAGAGTTTCTGGTAAATTATGTTTTAGAAGGAACCTGTACCTGGGATTCATAGCTTGGTCAAGCCTCAAGGATCCTTCATCTTAAAGCCACCTTAACGGTTATTGACAACCTATGTCAGTCATCTTGAAAAGCTTTTTGTTTAAATTTTTAGCCCCCACAGACACAAAATACAAGACAAAAACTACAAGAAATTGTCTTCCTATAATGGTTTTATAAAATCTGTTTTGAAATTTTTGATTAGTGAGTATAAAATGTGTTTGAGTATTTCATTTTTTTCTTAACATTGTTTTTTTCATATTCTTTATGTTTGACTTGAAGATGATTTATCGTGGATATTGTTGACTGTGGTTTGGTTTTATTTTTCATGTTTTAAAATTTAGATAACAAACTGGCATTTTATTTTTAATTCACCTTCACAAGACGTGTGGTGTTCCCAAATCTGACTTTTTCTTGAAAGACTACAAATTAGGATTACAAATTAAATGAAGTTATTAAATGATTATTTTTTATTATAAATGTAAAACAATTATGTAAAGGTTAGAATTAAAATATACTTTAATTTCTTTTGTGTAGCCAAGTATTGTTAAAAGTTTTATAAACATTTGGCTCAAAGAATAATTAATGTTATTTGTAAAGCTATCTAGTGAACCTACCTTCTTGATACTCATTAATACATTTAACTGTTTGAAAGTCCTTAATTGTTTTCGAACATAAAAATCACATTAACCGAGGCTTTTATTTTTAATAATAATAAATGAATAAATATTGTATTGATGGAATTTCAACTTATAAAACACAAAGCCTAGATGTTGCATCTAGAATGTTTTCTCTTTGTTCCGATATTAACGGTAATCCTAAATGCATGCCTGTCCACATTACAGACATTGTGTGGATTACATATGATGGTAACATTAACATATCCTTGCTGGTCACACGTACACAGTCCCAGAAATGCTGCTAAATGCTGCTAAAGTGGCCGATGGACTGTTCAACTTTCGGTCCTACAGACCAAGGCCACAGCCAGATTTGGGCCAAAAATAGAAACTAAAACCGAACTTTGGTAAATCCCTGTTTTCCATGCTTGTTGAGACCATGCTAAGTGTTCTGTTTGATCAAATCTGGTTACCAGTGTAGGGGTTAAGTTTGGTTTATTCAGAAGTAGTGACGTGGAACCCCTGTGTTGCTTTAGATTAGGTGGTCAGGGAGGCCTCTCCAGGATGGTGACATTTTGAGCAGAGACTTGAAACCAGTAGCAACACGAGGATCTGGGAGAAAAGCCCCCCAAGGACAGAGGCAACAGCAAGTGCAGCGGCCTGCGCAGGGCGCTGTGTCCCTGAGCCTTCGGAACCCGAGACTAGAGCAGGACGGCAGGGTGCGGCGAAGCAGGCCGCCCCGTCAGGTGCGCCTGGCAGCCACAGTGGAGCCGACTCTCGTGCGCTCCGTGGGGAGCCGCTGGATGATTTCACATGGGAGCAGTGGGGTCTGATTTCCCTGTTTCAGAGTGTCTTGGTGGTGGTGTAGGGGAGAGGAGTGTTGGAGACTGCTGGACCCTCGTTCTTTCAAGGAGACACGATGGGGGCTTGGACTGGGATGAAACGGAAGGGGTAGTCGGTGGGCTTGCTGGAGGATTAGATGTGAGCATTAGAGTGGCGGAAGAGTCAAGGATGTCACCTAGGTGTCGGCTGTAGACTGATGGTTGTGCCTATTACTGAGGTCTAGGAGACTGGCAGAGGGACAGGTTTTGGGGTAGGGAGTGGGTGTTGAAAGTCATGACTCCCTAATATAAACAGCATCATTGATAGCACTGTACTGTGCCGTGTGGCCCCCAGTGGTAGTCTTAAACTAAACAAAATGTTGCTCTGGTGGGTAGGATACAGAACTGTATGAACTCAGATACTGAACTCTCGGCTTCTCCCATCTCCTGTTTGCTATGCTTGGTTACTTCCAAAATGGAAGCAAGACTTTGACGGCGAAAGCAGATGCCTGATGAGCTGTGGTGCTAACCTCTCAGTGACTTTTCCCTTGTCTCCTCTAGGCTGTAAAGTGTGTTTAACATGTGCAACTCACCCACTCCCACCACATCCAGCTGGAGCTGGTCCCTTCCCTCCCTTGTGTACTCACTGAACCTTGTCCATTTCCTGCTCGTATATGTCTAGTTCTTCATGGCACACACCAAGTCTTTCTTCCCTACTTAGCACCCTGCACTTAACCAAGTATTTGAATAAGTTTAAAAAAGAGAGAGATTCCGGTCATGGAACTAATTCCAAAGGCTTATGATTGAACTCCCGAGAGGGCTTTTTAGAATCTCAAAAATCCTTGAACTTGAGGCACTTAAATGAAAAATCCCACAAAAAACCCATGATTTATATTTTTCCTGGGGATAAGAAAAATATGATTGAAAGGTAGAATTTTAGAACTGAGGAGACAAGCAACAAAAGGTTGTTGCCAAAAAAATGTACAAGTGTATTTTAGACTGAAACATTATTTTTGCTTTCTGTAAAGCACTTGGAAAGAGTAGCCTCCAGAAACCAGACTTTATACCTAAGTTACAGCCTGAAAATAAGTGAGGTGGTCCGTGCTGGTCAGCCCTGAGTGCCGCCAAGTTGGCTGGATGGGCGCCATCTCTGCCTAGTTGCTCTGCTCCGGGCTGCCTGCATTTGCAGGGCAGCCCCGACACGACTGTCTTCTGAGCGCACGGAAGACAGACTCAGGAGCCTCGCTAGCCTGAGGCAAGGCAAGTGTCCGCTCGACTGGCACAAAGCTGAACTTAGGGGCAAGACACCTCTAAGAACCATTTGTGAGTTACCCGAAGTAGAGATGAATGTGGGGATCAGCTAGATAAATGTGCTGTTAAAGTCATTTTGAAAGTGGTGACCCAAAGATTTTCACCAGTATTCGTAATGGTGATATGTGAGTACCACTCAGTGAGTGAGTGTTTGTGCCAGGTACTGTGCTTAACTGTGTGATATAGGTTATCTCATTTAATCCTTTCGATGAACAATAAACCCTGACAGGTTGGTATTGTCTTCGCTTGTGAGTTTAATATAATCCAACTTACAATAAGGTGAAATTTGTTTCTATTTTCAGCTTTCACCTTTTACAGTGAAACCTTACTGATTATGGTCTCACATTTCTGAGTCCTTTGAAATGACTTCCTTTATGATTTACCTGTTGGATTTATACTTATGTAAATATAAATTTGTATTATATTTTTATTATACAGCGTGTTTTCTGTATCAAGATTTGCTGTCAAAAATTTATTTATATGTTTTAATTGATCTTTCTGGCTAATGAATTTCTGATTCACCAAAAGAAAAATCACTGAATATCACCAGGTTGTAATTAAACAAGAGCACGGATAATAATAAGTTAATACTCACCAGTTTCAGGGAGTCATTGCTACTTCAAATTTGGCATTCTAGAAGGAGGAGCTTAACTCTTCATTAGCAGTTTTTCCTTTGTGTGGTGTTTGTCAAATGGGGCTTATTTACCCTTAAAAGAATTATTCTGGAGTGCTTATTAAAATGAAGATTCCTGAGTCCACAATTCAGTTCCAAAATGGGCCCAGAAAGTTAGATCTCAGGTGATTTTAATACATACTGAAGCCTGAGAACTGTTCCTTTTTTAAGTATGTATCTTTATTTATGTATTAATATTTAATTGGCCGCACTGGGTCTTAGTTGCAGCATGCAGGATCTTTAGTTGTGGCATGTGGTGTCTGGTTCCCTGACCAGTGATTAAACCTGGGCCCCCTGCACTAGGAGCACAGAGTCTTAGTTACTGGACCGCCAGTTCCAGAACATTACTCTAGCTTACTCAAAGACCAGCAAATACAAATTAAGAGTATATTTTAATGTGGCTGCAAGTGACATATACAGTTGGTCTGAGAGCTGAGCCATCTAAGTTCTGCTTTACTTTGGGACCTTGGCAGAATTGTTTATCCTTTTTGAATATCCATACTCTGATTTGTAAAATAAAGATAATATCTGCCTGCCTCACAGTCACTGTGATGATCACAACCACGAGTTAGTTTAATGTCATGTTTATGGACTTAGGGCTTTGAGTGAAGTACATTTGGGATCAAATTTCAGTTCTCCCCGGTTTTGCCTCCTGATAGCTTTGTGGAGAAGGCAATGGCAACCCACTCCAGTACTCTTGCCTGGAAAATGCCATGGACGGAGGAGCCTGGTAGGCTGCAGTCTATGGGGTCACTAAGAGTTGGATACGACTGAGTGTCTTCACTTTCACTTTTTACTTTCATGCATTGGAGAAGGAAATAGCAACCCACTCCAGTGTTCTTGCCTGGAGAATCGCAGGGACCCGGGGAGCCTGGTGGGCTGCCGTCTATGGGGTCGCACAGAGTCGGACACGACTGAAGTGACTTAGCAGCAGCAGCAACTTTGTGACACTAAGCAAATAGCTTGATCTCTGTTCCTCTCCCTGTAAAACGGGGGATAAAAGAACCAATCATACTGTAGTTATATATGAAGTATATTTGATGATATTTGTGAAGGGTTTGCAGTGCCTGTCTAAGAAATAGTAGCTGTTTTTACAAATACAGCTTTAAAAACCATAGTGGGGAGAAATGAATGGTTTTAAGTGTGTCTAGTGACTTGTGGAGAGTGAGCTGCTTTTTTATATAAAGTGACTGCTCCACTGCTATGAAGGACTGAGTATTTGAAGGTGCAGGTTTTGCCCTGATGCCCCTGTTCATTCATACCCACTTCGCTGTAACCAGCAGCATTGGAGTGTGGGATCGGTGTCTGGAATGAGGGGCATAAACTGAAAACAGAGGAACCATCCTGGGTTGAAATCAGGTTTCGAACTCACACACTTGTGACCTAATGGGCCATACTGTCTTCCAGACACTGATGGGGTTATCAAGAAGATAGCATTCTTTCAGTTCTTCTGAAAATGGTTCATCTACTCTTTGGACCAGTGATTTGAAGCCTAAACCCAAGGTAGAATCAGCAGTAATTAATAAAACTAATAAAACTTCAATTTAGTCCTGTCACTAAGTTGCTGGGATGATTCCAACTGGTTTTTGTTTTTTTCTTAAAATAGGTTTCTCTCTGTTGCATTACCTAGAACTCCTCTTCATAAATTTGTCAAGAACACCGTTATTTACACACCTTAGCTTCTTTTTATCAACAGTGTTCCGGACAAACACTGCTTTGAAAACATGCTCAGATCGTCTGGCAAGTAGGTTTTTGTGGGGGGAAAAAAATTATCACAACACTTCTCTTCTGTTTTTTAGTCTGGTCGTGGCACCAATGAAGAACCTTCAAAGTCTTTAATGCGCGTCCTGAAGCAGCAGAGCACATTCGTGTCAGACAATGGCCCAGCAAGCCAATGTTGGGGAGCTCCTCTCCATGCTGGACTCCCCGCTGCTGAGTGTGCGTGGCGATGGAACAGCCGTCTTTAAAGAGAATCTCAGTTCTGGTAAGCCAGACCCTACCCTGGTTAGCCGCTTCATCTTCTAAAGAGAGTCTTTAAAACCACCAGGAGAAAGCATACATGGCTGATTCATTCTGTGGGTGTGTTAAGCTTTTGGTTATGGAACTATTTGTTCACAGGCTGTGCACGTGCTCAGTCGCTTAGTTGTATCCAGTTCTTTGCAACCCCATGGACTGTAGCCTGCCAGAACTCCTCTGTCCATGGAGTTTCCCAGGCAAGAATACTGGAGTGGGTTGCCATTTGCTACTCCAGGGGATCTTCCTGACCCAGGGATCGAACTCACGTCTCCTGCATTGGAAGGCAGATTTTTACCATAGAGCCACCTGGGAATCCCTTCACATAAACTCACAAACATAGAAGTAAGAATCCCATAAGGAACCTTGCTTGCCCAGCCTGCACTGTTTCAGTGAACCTCCCTGACTTCCCCCCGCATAGGTATTTTGAAACAAATCCCAGATACATCATGTCATCTGTCAGTCATATGCCATTTTTAGTATGAAGCATGCTTGTGTGCATGCTCAGTTGTGTCTGACTCTGCAGCCCCTGGACTGTAGCCCACCAGGCTCTTCTGTCCATGGAATTTTTCTAGAAAGGAATACTGGAGTGGGTTATCATTTCCTTCTCCAGGGGATCTTCCTGGCCCAGGGATTGAACCTGCATCTCCTGTGTCTCCTGCGTTGGCAGGCAGACTCTTTACCACTGAGCCACCTAGAACTTCTTTTTAATCATAGAAATATAAGTTTAAACAGTACCCTTTTTTTGCTTACCAGATTGGCAGAAATCAAATATTGGTCATATAAATGGGTATTGTTAGCAGGAGAATGAATACATGGGAGTTTACCCCTTTTGGAATATCTGTCATTAATTAAAAGCACATGCCATTTGGTCCACTTATAAGAATCCATATTTCATTCACTTGAATGAAATGTAACAAAAACTTGGAAAAACCAAAGTATCCTTCAGTAGGTGGCTGACTGAATTAACAGTAGAGCTGTGAGGAGAGCGAGGAGCTCGGTACAGAGAAGGAAGCAGGTTGTCGGTGCTATCGTGGAAGGTGTCATGACAGCAGGAAGAAGGGGGACCCTTCCACCACACCGTGTTGAGTGGAAAAGACATGCGTGTGCACAAACTGTGGCTGTGTGGATGTGGGGGCTGTGTGTGAGTGCTGCTGCCAGGATGAAAAGTTTTGAAAGGACATGAACCAAAGCCAAGAGTGTTTGTCTCTGCAGTGGCTTGTGAGGCCAGTGGTGAGGAAAGCTGTCACTTGTGTGTTATTCCCTTTCATATAATCTGAGTTGTTAACAATAGGCATGAATTATTTTTGTCACTGCTGCTGCTGTTGCTTTTTTTATGATCAGTGGATATTGGCAATTTGATCTTTGGTTCCTCTGCCTTTTCTAAATCCAGCTTGAACATCTGGGAGTTCTCGGTTCAGGTACTGTTGAAGCTTGGCTTGGAGAATTTTGAGCATTATTAATGTGTGCTGGTGCTGCTAAGTTGCTTCAGTCATGGCTGACTCTATGCGACCCCATAGACGGCAGCCCACCAGGCTCCCCTGTCCCTGGGATTGTCCAGGCAAGAACACTGGAGTGGGTTGCCATTTCCTTCTCCAGTGCATGAAAGTGAAAGTGAAGTCGCTCAGTTGTGTCCAGCTCTTAGCGACCCCATAGACTGCAGCCTAGCAGGCTCCTCCATCCATGGGATTCTCCAGGCAAGAGTACTGGAGCGGGGTGCCATTGCCTTCTCTGTACCAACATGTGAGATGTGTGCAATTGTGTGGTAGTTCCAACATTCTTTGGCATTCCCTTTCTTTGGGATTGGAAGGAAAACTGACCTTTTCCAGTCCTGTGGCCACTACTGAGTTTTCCAAATTTGCTGGCATATTGAGTGCAGCACTTTCACAGCATCATTTTTTAGGATTTGAAATAGCTCAGCTGGAGTTCCGTCACCTCCACTAGCTTCGTTTGTATTGATGCTTCCTAAGGCCCACTTGACTTCACATTCCAGGATATCTGGTTCTAAGTGAGTGATGACACCATCGTGGTTATCGGGGTCATTAAGATCTTTTCTGTATAGTTCTTCTGTGTATTCTTGCCACCTCTTCTTAATATCTTCTGCTTCTGTTAGGTCCATACTGTTTCTGTCCTTTATTGTGCCCATCTTTGCATGAAATGTTCCCTTGGTATCTCTGGTTTTCTTGAAGAGATCTCTAGTCTTTCCCATTCTATTGTTTTCCTCTATTTCTTTGCATTGATCACTGAGGAAGGCTTTCTTATCCCTCCTTGTTATTCTTTGGAACTCTGCATTCAGATGCTTGTATCTTTCCTTTTCTCCTTTGCCTTTCGCTTCTCTTCTTTTCTCAGCTATTTGTAAGGCCTCCCCAGACAGCCATTTTGCCTTTTTTGCATTTCTTCTTCTTGGAGTTCGTTCTCATCACTGCCTCCTGTAGAGTGTTACAAACCTCCGTCCATAATTCTTCAGGCACTCTATCAGATCGAATCCCTTGAATCTGTCTGTCATTTCCACTGTATAATCGTAAGGGATTTGATTTAGGTCATACCTGAATGGTCTAGTGGTTTTCCCCGCTTTCTTCGATTGAAGTCTGAATTTTGCAGTAAGGAGTTCATGATCTGAGCCACAGTCAGCTCCCAGTCTTGTTTTTGCGTGCTGTACAGAGCTTCTTCATCTTTGCCTGCAAAGAGTATAATCAGTCTGATTTTGGTATTGGCCACCTGGTGACGTCCATGTGTAGAGTTGTCTCTTGTGTTGTTGGAAGAGGGTGTTTGCTGTGACCAGTTTGTTCTCTTGTCAAAACTCTGTTCGCCTTTGCCCTGCTTTATTTTGTACTCCAATGCCAAATGTGCCTGTTACTCCAGGTATCTCTTGACTTCCTGCTTTTGCGTTCCAGTCCCCTATCATGAAAAGGAAATTTTTTTTTGGTGTTAGTTCTAGAAAGTCTTGTAGGTCTTCATAGAACTGTCCAACTTCAGCTTTGGCATTAGTGGTTGGGACGTAGACTTGAATTACTGTGATGTTGAGTAGTTTACCTTGGAAACAAACAGAGATCATTCTGTCATTTTTGAAACTGCATCCAAATACTGAATTTTGGACTCTCTTGTTGACTATGATGGTTACCCCATTTCTTCTAAGGGATTCTTGCCCGCAGTAGTAGATATAATGGTCATTTGAATTAAATTCGCCCATTCCGATCCATTTTAGTTCACTGATTCCCATCACTTCATGGCAAATAGGTGGGGAAACATTGGAAACAATGACAGACTTTATTTTCTTGGGCTCCAAAATCACTGCAAATGGTGACTGCAGCCATGAAATTAAAAGACCCTTTCTCTTTGGAAGAAAAGCTATGACAAACCTACACAGCATATTGAAAAGCAGAGACATTACTTTACCAGCAAAGGTCCGTCTAGTTAAAGCTATGATTTTTCCAGTCATGTATGGGTGTGAGAGTTGGACCACAAAGAAAGCTGAGCACTGAAGAATTGATGCTTTTGAACTGTGGTGCTGGAGGAGGCTCTTGAGAGTCCCTTGGACTTCAGGACGATTAAACTAGTCAATCCTAAAGAAATCAGTCCTGAATATTCATTGGAAGGACTGATGCTGAAGCTGAGATTCAATACTTTGGCCATTTAATGTGAAGAATTGGAAAAGACCTTGATGCTGGGAAAAATTGAAGGCAGGAGGAGAAGGGGGCGACAGAGGGTGAGATGGTTGGGTGGCATCACCAGCTCAATGGACATGAGTTTGAGCAAGCTCAGGGTGTGGGTGATGGACAGGGAAGCCTGGCATGCTGCAGTCCATGGGGTCGCAATGAGTCAGACACCACTGAGCAACTGAAATGGACTATGGCTACTTAGGCATATAAACTTGATATTCCTGTTGTTAAACCTAAATTCATTTTAGAAAACAGAAATACAACACTTCATGTAACTTTGGGTTGTGTACAAAGAACCATTCTCTGAATTTTGTTACTGGCAACTATTAATATTTGAGGTAGGTTTAGAATGTTAGAGGAAATAACTATTATAAGTAGTCCTTTTCTTTCTTTAGACCGTGGTCCGATGCTTGTGAACACCTTGGTGGATTATTACCTGGAAACCAACTCTCAGCCTGTATTGCACATCCTGACTACCTTGCAAGAGCCCCATGATAAGGTACCTGCTGAATAGTAGAGATCTGATTCACTTTTTCCGAGGGCTGTTGACTGTGTCTGTGTAGCCCCAATACCTGGTATGTTTACAGCTTACTGCTTCCACTTCCGTGTGCCACTGATGACGCTGCTCCCAGGTTGTAACTACACATACAAATAGTCGTCAGGACTTTTGTTTCCTGAAAAGGTTTCGAAATACAACATATTTCAGAGGCCTTCAAAGATCTTGCTCTCAGAAGAAATCCTGTCATCCTAAGCTATAATTGTATAGTGACGATGATCCATGAGGTACCCATCTTTAAACACGTGCTCTGAGAAGGGTTTTAATCCTTTTAGACTTTTAATCCATATGGCAAATGCTGTAAATGTGAGTACCTCATGGGGCTGATTGCCTAGTGCTCTTTCCAAGCACCAGGCACGTGGAAGGCTTCTTTATGTTTTGTTTTTGCTTTTATTTTTGTTGATGGTAAATAGGTGACAAAGCCTTGCAGTTGCACATTTTGATTTGTCTTGAGTTCATGTGTACTGGTGATTTACTTAACTGGGATTTGAAGGCCTTGCCATTGTCTGCCTTTTACAGTACATCTTGGGTGGTTTTTTTGTTTTTGTTTTTTTTTTTCCCCACTCTGGGCTGAATTTTAACTTCTACTGCTACCTGAGTTATATCTGGGGCCAAACCATGGAAGCAAGGCCCTGGTAGCAATAAGTAGCTGCTTCCAGTAGGATCCCCTGAAGTTTCAGCAGCTTCCACTTATTCGAGGCTTATTAGAACAGAGGTTATTCTAAGAAGTGGCCTAGTTGTATTTCAGAAAGATACAGAAGAGTCACCTTCCTGCTTACAGACCTGTATTGTGGGGACTCTTTTTCATGAGTTGCAGACTGGCTGCCCTCTCTCAGGACTCATGCAACACAACAGTGTGTTTGTTTGCATGGCTTTAAAAAAACCTTGAGTTTGATCTCTTTACCTGCATGACCCTTTTTTACATCCAAGTGACGACTCGAGAGACTGGAGTTGGTCACTGCTGCCTCGCCTCGTGTGCACTTCATGCATTCACATGAGTGTTTCCCTGGGGTCCCTTGACTTTCCTCAGCTTTATTGAGATCGTTTCTCTTGTTCTTGTGCATGTTCAGCACCTCTTGGACAAAATGAATGAATATGTGGGCAAGGCCGCCTCTCGGTTATCCACCCTCTTGCTACTGGGCCACGTCGTGAGGCTGCAGCCGTCGTGGAAGCATAAGCTCTCTCAAGCACCTCTTTTGCCTTCTCTACTAAAATGTCTCAAGGTACGATGTTTGTAAGGATTTGCACGAAATTGCTTCATCATATAATTTCTGAAATTCTGAGGACCTTAAAACAAGCCAGCTAGATTTTAACTTTGAGAGTTTAAAGACTTCTAGGCATCTGGTTCTTCTTGTAACACGGTTCAAACGTGGTGCTTAGGAAACTCTCCGTGCATCACTGTGTCTAGTGCAGTTATGTGTGGTCCAAGCAAATATGGTCACTTTTCGATGAGATTGGTTCAACATATGCTATCCCAGCCCTCTTTGATTTCATCGTTGTCTAGCCTTTTGTCAGTTAGAAATGTACTGGTTTTGTCTTGGGGGAATCCCTATTTCTGCATGCTCTTTTGGCTAATAGCAAAATGGCTAAGACTTTTAATTATTTAGGAGCAGGTTCTGGTTGCAGCTGTAACGAGGTTTGTTTGGTAGAAGCCCTTGCCAGACTGTGTTCTGCTTTTTTTGCACTCAGCTTAGTGCACTTTTCTACAGAGTCAAAACCTAAGTGGGACCTTATGGTTTCAGTTTTGACCATGGCTTACTGAAATACTTAGGGCGTTTGTTTAACCTGTTATAGTTCTTGGGCTTGTTTCCTACCTGTAAACTAGGGAAATGTGGGTGATGTGAGCTGCCCGCACCTCCCAGACATGAGGGTGCCCAGTAGCATTTGTTTCAGGATGGCCAGCCTTTGAAGGCATCTGACACAGCACCGTGCGAGTTGATTTCTGTCTGTGCCAGCGAAGGGCAGCTGTTTATCCTCCCTAGAGGTGGGTCTCAGAGTCACGGGGGTAGGGCGTCATAAAGATGTGCATTTAATGTTAAGGAAAAGCAGGAGCCACTTCAACAGCTCAATTTTTTTAAATGAATGGATTGATGAGAATATAATCTGATTTTGAGGCACACTGTTCAGTTCAGATTGAAGAATACTTAACCTTTTCCAAAAGAATAAGCCTTGAAAATTACTTACAAACTGTTAACCCAAACTTTCAGTTAGGATGTTTTGTTAGTGTTTTTGGTTTTTTTTTTCAGTCAGAATTCATTACGGATTCTTGATTCTCCTGTCAGTATTTTATGTTTTTCCTATTAGATATCTGCCATAACAGATGGCTTGATGCTTGATGTAAAAACTAAATCTATTTAAAACTTTATTTCCAGGTACTTTCCCTGGTGGTCCAGTGGCTGGGACTCCATGCTCCCAGTGTGGGGGTCCCAGGTCCAGACCCTGGTTGGGGCACTAGATCCCACATGCCACAGCTAAGAGTTCTCATGCCACAGCTGAAAACCCTACATGCCGCAGCTCAAGACCTCATATGCTGCAATTGAGACCAGGCACTACCAAATAAATAAATTCATATTTATTTAAAAAAAAAAACAAACTTTACTTCCAGACTCATAGGTTCCTTTTTTATGAGGAATAATGAATGTTCTAACCTGCATGATAGTCATTTGTTTAATGTCTTGTTTCTTCAGTCTGAATTCCAGTTACTTGGCAGACATTCATAATTTAATTATGGGTCAGGTGAGCCGCTATAGCTAGTTTAAGTTGATTTATTATTCATCGGTTATTAAGTTCAGTTAGTCTAAATTTATATGACTTTTTAGACGTGGTCAGAGGTCCCCGTATCTTTTTTATTTGCTGGTCTCTAAATACTGCTGTGAGGTGAGCCATTAAGAAGATTTGTTAGTGCCATACTAATTTCTTATTAAGTTATACTTCTGTTATGATCCTGTAGAAACAGAGAATGACTTGTTCATGTATATGGGTCTTTTTACCTGACTTTTAAGAGTAAGTACTGCATAATTTGGCTGAATGAATAAGAACAGCAACATTTCTTTGTTCTGTTCAAAAGCAACTAGTGCGTCCCGCCAAGGGCTGTTTACAGCGCATCCGAAGTATCTGGGTTTGGGATTTTCTAAGCCACGTTTAAGCCCTGCCCTGGAAGAGTTTGGTGCCTGAGTATGGTCCCCACAGACTCAGCTTGGTTGAGCTGGTCCTCAGTGGCTTGTGGTTGAGTCCGTTTCAGTGTTGTGCCCCCAGCATCCTAAGGGGTAGGATGAGTCTATGCCTGTGTTCTAACTTGAGAACCTCTAAGTGTGCTGATCTAATGCTGCACACCTGAGAGGTGTCTCTTCTCGCTTGACCTTCCCTCCCCCAGATGGACACCGACGTCATTGTCCTCACAACAGGAGTCTTAGTGTTGATAACCATGCTCCCAATGATTCCACAGTCGGGGAAACAGCACCTTCACGATTTCTTTGATATTTTTGGCCGTCTTTCGTCATGGTGCCTGAAGAAACCAGGTAAAGATCTCCTCCTATACCCGTCATGCCGCACCAGGTGAGTGCTTTTGTGAATGATGAACAGGTCATGTGCTGGAAGAGAAGGACATGTAGAATCCTGTCGCTGAAATGGTTGTCACCAGCCAGGTGAGGGAATACCTCAGCTATTTTCCACCAGGGGCACAAATAAGAAGCAAGACAGGGACTTCCCTGGTGGTCCAATGGCTAAGACTCCAAGCTTCCAATGTCAGGGGTGTGGGTTCAATCCCTGGTCATGAAACTTAGATCTCATATGCCAAGAAATTAAAAAAAAAAAAAGCATGACTGTGGAGATACTGTCCTTATTTTGTTGGCTTAAGAGGATTAGTTGTCAGAGAAACTGAGTGGTGGGTACAGCTTCCTGATCTTCAATAAACTGAAAAACAGCTTAAATCTGTGTTGCAGCATATGGGACTACGCTTGTGGGGCATGTTTGTCGTCCTCTTGGTCTGTAGTGACAGAGCACAAGCTTCTGGTTCAGAGAACTCGTCCGTTGTACATGTGGAAGGAGGAGAGAGAACCTGGCTGGCCCTGATTAGTGTTCCAGGTTTCAGTACAGGGGGATTTAGTTTCTACATCAACAGGTAGCACAGCTCTATCAGAATGACTCAGAACCTGTAAACATGTGAACTTTGGGATCTTTTGGTCCTCCCAGCATGAAATGTTCACATCAAAAGAATGAAATGTGTAAGCCCTGGGAAATGGAACACTGTGGCTTCTTGTACTGGATTAAGTAACAAGCCCGAGGCCTGTATGATGCCAACTTGTCTAGTAGGCTCTTCTTGCTTGAGGAGAAAGGAGTGGCCTGCTCTTTGTTTTAGAGCAGCTTTATGTATACCATTGGGATTTTCCATAGGGTCTGGCTAAGGCTAGATGAATTAAATTTTCTATTTCTCCTACTCTTAGCTCTTTAAGCTAATTTCAGATAGTAGCTTTTCACTCTGTAGTTACGAATCTGCATAGCTAAGACTACAAACTGATTTTAAAAGGTTCTCACACATTCATTCCACAAATATACGAATGCCTGTTATGCAGCAAGCTCAGTGAGAGCTCTCAGGGCACAGAGGTGAGTGAGTTGGTGCTCTTCTTGAGGTGTGTACTGAATCGGGCTGTGGAGACGTACGATGACAGCTTGCAGGGGGTATTCTTGTAAAGGTGCTTAAGTATTACAATTCTAGGGCCCTTGTTAAGGGGTGCCTAGAGAGGAGGGCAGGGATTAGATCAGTGCAAGCCTCTGTGGGTTACTCCAAGTAGATGAGAGTTCATCTAGAGGCCATGGGAGCCACCCATGGATTTCAGACAGTGGTGTCTGGTGTGTTCAGATTTGGGTTTTAGAAAACTGTTCTTTACTTACTGGCTTTGGAGTGAGGCGGGAGCACACATATGCAGAAAGTCCTATTGGCAGCCTGTGTGTGTGTCTGTCTGGCACACACGTGTCCTGTGTCCAACTAGGAGCCCCCTCAATGGATTTCTTTTTTAGGCCACGTGACAGAAGTCTATCTCGTCCACCTCCATGCCAGCGTTTACGCTCTCTTCCATCGCCTGTATGGGATGTACCCTTGCAACTTTGTCTCCTTTCTGCGTTCTCACTACAGTATGAAGGAAAACCTGGAGACTTTTGAAGAAGTGGTCAAGGTAAATGAACACCCATTTGTTTGCCATTTAGTGTACTATGGAGATGGGCTGCATTTGTAAGTTTCGTATTAAATGTTAGGAAATTTTGAAAAGAAATTCAGCCTTCTCCCCATCTTGCTCACTGCCCTCAGCCCTGGTAACTATGAATCTGTTTTTTGCCTTTATAGGCCTTGCCTGTCCTGAATATCTCATGCTTATGGAATCATATAATATGGTTTTTTGTTAATGGCTTCTTTCACTTAATGTAATGTTTTAAGATTCATCCATGTTGTGGCCTGTGTCAGTACTTCATTCCTTTGTATTGTCAAATAACGTTTTATTGTGTAGAAATACAACAGAAATTAAGCCTTTTATAACTTGTCAACCCAAACTCTTTTAGCCAATGATGGAGCATGTGCGAATTCACCCGGAATTAGTGACTGGATCCAAGGACCATGAACTGGACCCTCGAAGGTATAGAACCTGAACTAGTGACAGAATTTCATAGACTCACTTGAGAAATTGAACACGTGATCTCAGAGATACCCCTTTTGAGATGTTATTGGAGAAGACAGGTTTCTCTGTTTATTTCATTTTAAAGGACTTGCACAGTGAAGCATTTTGCGTGCCTGAGTCTAAGACATACTCCTCACTGACAGAGAAAGAGGTTGCATTGCAGGTGCCTGTCCCATAGAACCCCAGAGGGCCGGGAGCTCGGTGGTCTGTGATCATGCGAGGTGGGCGGTGATGGGTGTGGTTGGAAGCAAACACACTGTGGGAAGTCTGGATGTTGAGTGGTCGGATTCCCCTGGTCGCTTTCTCCATCCTGCTTAGCCAGGTGACTACCGTCCTCCACGGGGCCTGGTGGAAGTGCCCAGTTTTATCTGTGGAGAAGTGGAACCTGCCAGCCTCCTTAGTTGAGAATGCCAGGCTTAGTGGAAGGTGGAGCTGAGTCACGACCAGAAAGAAGGAAGTGAGGTGAAATCCTACACACCAAGCTGTGTGAGGCTCAGCCCTTCCCTTGCTTCTCTCTGGCTGCTCCCCAGGCAGGGAGTTGATGCCTTTTGGAGGAGAAGTGATGCTTGGATATTGATGTTTGAGGATCTCTCCCTGAAAAAGATGACTCACTGCTTGATCACCTCAGTAAATCTCAGAACTCCACAAGCCCTCCCTCTGCTACACAGACCTTTTATCTGAGCAACTCGCTGTGAGATACATGTAGAGGAGCTTAGAAAACGCGTAAGCAAAGTTTATAGTAATGTGTGGATGCTTGTGTAGATACCATTTAAAAAAAAAGGGACAGTACCCCCTCCAGTTGCAATCACCTTTGTCCCTGGTCCCTGTCTCACCTTAGAGACAACTGCCATTCTTGCTTTCATTTTAATCATTCTCTTACTGTGAAAAAAAGTCTTTATCTTTGTTCACTTTGTGTTTGGTTGCAGTGAGTCTTTGTTGCTGTGCGCAGGCTTTCTGTAGTTGCCTCGGGCAGGGCTTCTCTGGGCAGGGCTCCTCTTCGTTGCAGTGCAGGGGCTTCTCGTGGTGGTGGCTCCTCTCGTTGCAGAGCCCGGGCTCTAGAGCCTGAGGGCTCAGTAGCTGCGGCTCGCAGGCTTAGTTGCTCCATGGCACATGGACTCTTCCCAGGTCAGGGGTTGAACCCATGTCCCCTGCATTGGCAGGCAGATTCTTAACCACTGTGCCACCAGGGAAGTCCTCTCTTTCATGGTTTGACCACATGTGTTGTTTCATTTTGAGAGCAAGCAAAGTCTGGCCTTGGAAAAGGCAGTCTTGTCACCATGAGATGAAGGTTCCCAGGAGTAAGAGGAAGAACCAAGAGGGAAGAACTCGCGGCTTACCCTAGTCAGGGCATCTGGTGAGACCCATAGCGAGGGCCAGGCACTAAATCTGCTGCCGAGTTATGGCAGAGGGAGGAGACTGCTCTGTCTGCACTCGTGGCAGCTCCCAGGTGTAGGTCAGAGAAGAATCCCCCTGTGGGAAGAGATGAATGTCCTTAGCTAATCCAGGGAGAGCAGGCACTTCATTAGTGTATTCATTAATCAAGACAAGCTAAGTACCAACAAGTTGTCTAGGCCGCCTAGATGCTCTGTCCCTCTGTTGGGAGGATGGTTCGGTGGCAGCAGAAACCTTAGTGAGGGCCTGCGCACGCCTGTCTCAGCATGCGTTCTGATCTCAGCAGTCGTCTTCGGTGCCTCGTGCACGGCCGCCGTCTGACTCTCGTGGCTTCTCTGCCTCTCACCTGTGCACGTTCTCCCGTTTCCTCTATCTCATGCCTTTCTGGGTTCGCTCCTGTTTTCATGGGATTTTAGAGAAAGGATGCTGTTTTCTGTGTGGGTATAGATTTCTGGGTTGGGAGTCATTCTCATTCAGCAGTTTGAAGGCGTTATACCATTGCCCCTTTGCCGCCAATGCTGCTGTTGAAATCCAGAGACATTCTTATTTCTGATCATCTGCGTTTATTATTTTCTCTTTGCTCTCAAAATACTCTGAAACTTCCTAGTGATGTCCCTTGACATGAATCTGTTCTCGGTTTTCAGTCTGGAAGCTCTTATCTTTAAATGCTAGGAAATTTTCTGCAGTTATATTGTGCTTGATTTCTTTTCCTCTGCTATCTCTTTCTTTTTCTAGAATTCTTAGTGTTCTGATTGAGAATTCCTTGAGTGGTTCTCTGCTTTTCTTTGCTCTCCTATTTTTTCTCTCTGCTCTCTTGTCCTACTTCCTAAAGATTTCATTGTCTTTAGCTCTTAATCCTTCTGTATTCATTTCTGCCACGTTTTCAGTACCTAAGAACTCTTTGGTTCTCCGGATGCTCCCATTGTTTAAAATTGTAGCCTGTTTTTGTTTCATGGATGCAGTCTCAAGTCTTTGATAAGATTGATGGGAGTGTTTTTTTTTAAGGTTTTCTTTTTCCTACATAGTCTTTTTTCTCTAAACTGCCCTGTTGTTGTTCTTTTTAAAATTTTGAGGCTTTTTGCAAAGATCTGGTGATCTACTTGTATTTGGATGAGGAGACTAAAAACCTCTGTTCACAAGGATGGGGCTTGTTGACTTTGTGCTTTCTTGTAGGTTGTTCTGAGCATCTGTAGGAGATGCTGCTATCAGTATTGGTTTCCTTTTGAGTTGGTCAGACTTTTTCAGAAAAGGGCTTTCTGATCTCTAGTCTGCAAGAGTTGGGCTACTCCTGGAGAGTAGAGACTGCCTGGTGGGAGAGATGAGTGGTCTTGGCCTTCAGAATGTACATGCTCACTTAACTCCTCTCTTTGGAGTGCCTCAGTCCCTTGACTCTGTTGAACCTCTTCAGAGATGAGTCCAGATTTTGGAAAGCCAAGTGGGATCTCAGGGCTCAGGCAGCGTTTACCCCGTCTTCTTGATTTTAGCTGCCCTGATTGACCTGTCACTCATCTCCAGTTCTAGAAATACTTCATGTATGCAAGTTCTTTTGCTTTTCAAGGATTCTCCAGTATAAGTCAGGTTGACTTTTAGCTTTGAAACATTGGCAACTTAGGGTTCTGCTTTCTGGGATTCAGTCACTACTTGCCGTTTGGCTTTCTGGTTTCAAACACATGTGGTCCTGTTCTCTGTTTCCTCATGCTTGTCTTTCTTGTAGGTTTATATTTAAAAGGAAACAAACGTTGGTGGGGCTTAGGGGTATTGTGCAGTTGGATGCACACATCCAGTCTGTTGCGTTAATTAGGAAATCTCCTGGTTCAACTTAAAGAGCCTCACTCACCTTGGATAGGCGGGTCATCTGGCCTTTGAAGAAAGGCTCTAGTACCAGAGACAAGAGACCAATGTAAAGAGTAGGTAGAGGAGCTAGCAAGAAACAAAGATAATGCAGAGAGCAAAAGGAAACATCTACAGTAGCTGCAGAGATGAGACATGAGTGCATATATAAAGTTCGGGATGCTACGCAAGAGGCTAAAGAAAGCAGTGCTGGAAGTTTAAAACTAGAGCTAAAATAAGCATTCTGATGAAAGAATTGGAGGGTATATTTGAGGGTATCTTAGCAGAATCAAAGGATAGAGATGAGTTAGATGAAAGAAATTTAAAATAATCAGTCCAGAAAGTCTAACATCCAATAAAAAGGGGAGGAAAAAACTTTGGTAGGGGAAGAAATTGTGAAAGAAATAACAGAAGAAAATTTCCAGTACAAGTACAAACGATACAAGAAAATACAATCATAGAATTGAAAGACATGAGTTTCCAGGCTGAAGAGGTTTATGTAGTTCCCAGCACAGTCAATGAAAAAGAATGCTACCAGCTCAATATTGTGAAATTTCAGAAAAAAAAAAAACCAGGATCAGGAATCAAAATGAGGTTAGCTTCTGAAACACCTTCAAAATGGAGAGAAAAAGGTTTTTAGCTTAGAATTTTATTCCTAGCCTGATTGCCTATCAAGTATGAGACATTTTTAGATACGCAGGGACTCAAATTTACCTCCCATGTACCCTTCTTTAGTGAACCATTGAAGCGTGTTCTTCACTAAAATGAGAGTAAAATCAAGGAGGGCAGAGTCCAGGAAATGGGGGGCCTGACTTAGGGTCTTCGACAAGGGGAGTCTTGGTATAACTTGTATAGCAGTGCTGAGAACAACCAGTAGGAGAGGGAGGGCTCTGGCAGGCAGCTCTTTAGGAGAAGGTGAACAATCTCGGTAAATGGTTTGCATTTTGTTATGTAAAAATTATATTAGGCATTTTCCCCCAGCTGTTAGAGCAAGTTTAGGAAGGATTAGTATTAGATACGTGGAAGACTGAGGCAAAGAAACAGAAATTTAAACTCTAGGAGAAACTAAATTGGAGAGAAGGGGAAATATTACAGAGTACTCTTTGGCTCAGCTGTCAGTGGTACTGATCTAGTCATTATAATGCATTGTTCAAAATCAGTTTAGAAACAACAAATCAGTGATCTGCTGCTTTGAGAACACTGGGGAGGATCCGTGGAAGTGACCTAAATGCTCACCTACCATAAGGACGTTAATAGTTGATGTCTAGAAATTCAGACGTCAGAAATTTGATGCCTAGAAATTTGGAGGTAGGGTTACAATTTAGCTGGAAGCTGAAGCCCAGAAAGTTCCTTCATGCTCTTGGGGGCCGTTGTCCTCTCCCACTCCTGGCAGTCATGATCTGCCAAAAGCACGCTTTTCCATGGCAGGGTGCCTTTCTGTAGACCCTGTCTCTCTGGTTGGACCTTAGGTGTCTCTTTTCTTCTTCTGTGACAAGCTGTGCTGACTGTTGTTGCCCATCTTGATATGTGTCTGTTTCCGCAGACTGATTTCTTAGACATGGAACTCTGGATCACACAGCAGGACTCTTGAGACAATTCTTTAAATATCCTCATGGGCTTTCTCTGGGTTCGAGACTTGCTGAGCTGTCTTTCTGGTCTAGGGATGGATGAGAATCCTGAGGGTTTGACGGGAGACCTTAAGTCAGCCTCAGCTGCCTGGCAGTTCCCAGGCCCCCCTGTTCTGTGACTACTTCTGTTCCAAAGGAGAGTCCCCTGCTGACTGCTCTGCATAGTCTGTGTTCTGTTTTGAGGCTATGCCTGGTCTATTGTTGCTGAAACTTTGGTTTCAGATTAGTTTTTGATAACTTGATATAACCATTTTAAATAGGGTATCGGTTTGTAAGGCTTCCCTGGTGGCTCACTCCACCTGCAGTACTGGAGACCTCCTGCAATGCAGGAGACCTGGGTTCAGTCTCTGGGTTGGGAAGATTCTCTAGAGAAGGAAATGGCAGCCCACTCCAGTATTCTTGCCTGAGACGTCTCATGGACAGAGGAGCCTGGTGGGTTATGGTCCAAGGGGTCACAAGAGCTGGACATAACTTAGCAACTAAATCACCTCCACTATAGGTTTGTAAAATGAATGGCTAATTCCTTTATCATAGTGCTAATTCGTACTTGGGCTGGGGTGGTTCTGCCTTATTCTTGCTGGTCATAGTTCAGTGGCTGGCATTGAGTCTGCACTCTGAAGTATTTGATGGTTTGATTAAATGGATTATAACTTGCATTTCTTGACTTTGATTGTCTTCTACAGGTGGAAGAGATTAGAAACACATGATGTTGTCATAGAATGTGCCAAAATCTCTCTGGACCCTACAGAAGCCTCATATGAAGATGGCTATTCTGTGTCTCACCAAATCTCAGCCCGTTTTCCTCATCGTTCAGCCGATGTCTCCGCCAGCTCTTACGCTGACACACAGAATAGCTATGGTAAAAAGTGACTTTGGTACTTATCTCTTTACAGCTTTGTCTCTGGAAAGCATTGTTTATTGTTGACTTCAGTTTCTTTTCCTACAATAAGGCTTAGTTGAGCGCCTAGGAACTGTTTCCCAAATACTCCTGATTAACTTCTCCCCTAAGTTTAATTCACAATCTTATGACGTTAATCTCCACCTTGATAGTATGTCAGCAGAGTTGGGCTGTGTCCTCAACACTTAACAAAGAAAATGGATGGAAGGATATGACTTCTAGGCTCCTGCTTATAAAGGAAGCTTCTACTTTTTCAGACGCCCTTAGTGAGGCCCTCTGGGCCGTCACATTGACACAGTTTTGAATGAATCTGGACAATTGGATGAAATAAAAGTCTAGGCTTATCTACAGGTAGCACCTGCTGAAATTGTCATACAAGTTGTGCTTTTTCAAGCTATTCTGAAGCTTAAGACATCAAACCTTAGTGAACTTTATTGCTAAAGAGCATTATAAAGTGTTAGTCACTCAGTCATGTCTGGCTCTTTGTGACCCCATGGACTATACCCTGTCCAGCTCCTCTGTCCATGGGATTTTCCAGGCAAGAATACTGGAGTGGGTTGCCATTTCCTTCTCCAAAAGGGTCTTATGAAGGGCCTTTTAAATGCTACTTTATACCCATGGACATTAGGAGTCCCCTCAGCCTTTTTAAATGTAGGGAACTGAATGCTACCAAATGGTCTCGAGGACCATAGTTCTTTGTCAGAATGACTGGAGCCCCACGCTGACCCCATGTGTTCTTTCCCTTCCCTTGTAGGGAATGCTACTTCTACCCCCTACTCTACTTCTCGGCTGACGTTAAACACGCCAGGGCAGCTACCTCAGACTCTGAGTTCCCCGTCGACACGGCTATTAGCTGAGCCGCCACAAGTACGCTGTCAACTAGTGTGCCTGCTCTCTTCTCTACTTGCTGGTGAAGCTGGCCTTCGGGGTCAGGGTTTAGCCTGCGGTTGGGAAAATCTCTCACTGCTTGTTTCAGGAATTAGTTTTGAGGATGCGTCATGTTTGCAGAGAAAGTTAACTGTTGCCACTTGGGTTTCTCTTGGCGTCTAGGCTTAGAAAATGCAACGTGTCTCTTGATAAAGCTTTAGCAAGATTCCTTTTCCCAGTTGAAAGGCTAAATTCAAAATGATTGTTGGTCACAGGCTTGAACCTCGGGAGGTGGTGGTGGTGGTTTTTCGTTGCTGACCTGCCTGTTAACTTCCTAGGCTACTCTTTGGAGCCCGTCTGCAGTTTGTGGGATGACCACTCCTCCAACTTCTCCTGGAAATGTCCCACCTGATCTGTCACACCCTTACAGTAAAGTCTTTGGTACAACTGGTATGTATGGCTTAGGTTAGGGTTGGCTGATTGGTTCGGGCCTGCCTGTTATGATAAGGAACAGTCTCCTCTAAGATCTAAGAGTTTGAGAGCCTCTTGCAGTAGGAAACCTAGTTTTGATGCTGAATACAAATGCCTGGAACTTTCAGAAGTTAAAGTGAGCCTTAAAAAAAAAAAAAAGACTGACACAGATTCCCCAGAAAGCGAAGTGCAGGAGCTTTCTTTGCACTACTAGTTAGGCTGGGAAAGGAAAAGAAGTGGCAGTTTCCCTAATCGTTAAACTGACAGTGTGTTTGTGTGTGTGTTCTGCTCTTGTCTTGGAGCAGGTGGGAAAGGAACTCCTCTGGGAACCCCTGCAACCTCTCCTCCTCCAGCCCCACCCTGCCATTCGGACGACTACGTGCACCTTTCACTCCCGCAGGCCACTGCCCCCAAGAAGGTTTGCCGGGCTCGTCTGCTGTCCCCTCGCCCATGCACAGAGACTTGCTTCCAGCCTCACTTTGGGAAACCTTTTATGCCAGTTAGAATTCTGACCTAAAATGTAATGGGTTTGAATCAGATCGATTGAAAATAGACCAATCAGCAGCTCTCATAGAATGTGGTCTGCTGACCCTGAGGATCCCCAACCCTTCTAAGAGACTCTGCCAGGGCAAATCCACTTTCATAGTTACTCTTATGTGGTCATTCGCCCCTTTTTTCTGCATTGGCGTTTATACTCATGGCATAGAAACAGTGGTGGGAAAGATGGCTGGCCCCATGGTACAAAATGGAACTCTTCTAGTGGCATTGCATTCTTCTTCCTTGATGTGTTCTTTCAGTTCGGCAGAAGAAAAGAAGCAAGAACCAAAAAAAAAAAAGTGCCAACCTCGAGTATTCTGTAGAAAGAACCCACGTGTTTAATATTGTTTGTGATAAAACAGGAAGTAGACATAAAGCAGCTTGCGTGCATACCAACAGGTGGTGGTTTCCATAAGCGCTTGTGACATTGAGTTGAGAGTTGCACTAGTTGCTCTCTTTTATGGAACAGCAGTCTTATTTGAAAGAATAACTGGCGACAAACCATGGTTACTCAGACTTGAGTGTTAGGCAGGCAGTTAGCTTCTTAGATGACAAACTGGGTCTGTCACTTGAAGATAAACAACTGACGGTCTTTGTTGCCCACGATAAAAACGTGCAATTAGAATATTAAAAAACTGGTATCTGCCACCGAGTGCTTGATAGTGCCCCTGAGTCTTTCATGACAAGATTGAAAAGTCTTGGGAAGCTTGGTTGATAGGTTTGAGTTTTTGATATCGTATAATGAAATGTTTTAACACTTAGAAGATATGCACAGCTTGGTGAGCCAGTGTTCTGCCCGCCTTGTGTGTGATGTTAAAGACCCACATGTAGGTAATACCTCTGGGAGGCAAGAGAGACCAGTGGATCTTACTTAACACGATGTGAAGAGTGAATTGCCATGGCTTCAGGTTCTGCTCCATAACTAACCTTGAAAAAAAAAATACCCTTGTCGAGTTTCGGAGTAACATCAAAGATGGTTTTCTGCAGTTATCTAAAAAATCTTTCTGCTTTTTATAACTGCTTATCCTTGGGGGCCTAGAGTTTTTCTCCTACGCTTTAGCCAGAATAACATGTAACCCAGCAGAGCAGAGGCAGCCATAAGAACCCAGCCTCCTTCCAGTAAACCAGATAGGAAAGAGATTGCAGAAATGTGGAACCACTTGGTCCTTCTCATTAAACTTACCTTTGTTTTGGGAAATATAGTTATGTTTCATAGAAATATGTCATTTATGTTTACATCTGTTGGGTTGGGTATTTTTCTGGCCATGCTGCACAGCTTGTAGGATCTTAGTTCCCCGACCAGGGATTGAACCCACCTCCTCAGCAGTAAAAGCGTGGAGTCCTAACGTTGAACCACCAAGAAATTCCTGAGTTAAGTGAATTAATATTTTTAAAATTCTGTTTTAGTTTCTGGCATGGTAACTATCAATAGATTTAGCCATATAAACAAAATCCTTGAGATTCTTAGTCACTGTTAAGAACAGAAAGGTGTCCTGACACCAGTTTGAGAACTACTGGGCTAAAGTTTAAACTCCTTTATAATATACTAAAATTTGAGGAGTTTAGGATATTTCTCTAGCATTAGAGACCATGCACACAGTTTTCTGCCTTGTGATATATAAATGGTACCTGTCTTTTCAGGAAGAGAGAACAGACTCTGCAAGGCCCTGTCTACACAGACAACCCCATGTTCCGAATGACAGAGGATTAGGTAAGGCCTCTGGGTAACGGTGGACCTTGCTTGACTCTTGATGGGTTGGGTCATAGTGTGGAAGCAGGGAAAGTCCAGAGCACCATGAAACACTGAAGCCCAGAGATAATGAAACATGTAATTAATTCTAAAAGCCAACCTCATAATGGCATCCTGTAAAAGCTGCTGAGTACTTGTGTCTTGAGCTGATCAAACCATGGCTTTATCTGTTCTCTGCAATGTTAAGAAAGAATGGAGAGTTTTGTCTTCTGTGGTATCTTGCATTGGATCATTGTAGCCTTTTGGCTCTGGGAGTTCCAGAAGAGAGCTTTCTCCCCCTGTCTTCTTCAGCAGGAGAGCCAGGGTGGGCCTGTTCTGTCACAGTGTGAGCAGTTCTCACGGGGATAGGGGTCTCCAGCATGTTTGACTGTCTTGTTTTCTCTTTAGAAGAGCTGCACGGAGGCAAGGAATCTGTCACTCTCAGTGATCTTCCAGGGTTTTTAGGCGACCTGGCTTCTGAAGAAGACAGTATTGAGAAGGATAAAGAAGAAGGTAACGTGTGCAGGGTTCTGGGCTTGTGGAGATGCTGCACGTTGATAAAGCCCTCATTCTGCCCGAAAACCGGGACTCAGTATCAACATGCACAGGATTGCCTGCTTTTTCTTCCTTTGGGGGAGGGAGATGGGAGTTTTGTTCTGAGCCCTGTGCCTGGTCCCTCGGGGTGACAGGGCAGCACACAGCCCCACACTGCCCGGCCTAACCCGGATGCGCTGTCTCTTCCCTCCTCCCTCCTTGCAGCGGCCATATCTAAAGAGCTGTCTGAGATCACGACGGCCGATGCCGAGCCCCTGGTTCCTCGAGGAGGCTTCGACTCGCCCTTCTACCGGGACAGTCTGCCGGGCTGCCCGCGGAAGACCCTCTCAGCTTCCTCCAGCACTCAGGGCCCCAGTGCGAACCCTGAGCCTTTAAACTCCTCCCTGGACAAGTCGGGGCCTGACACACCAAAGCAAGCCTTCACGCCCATAGACCTGCCCTGCGGAGGCACCGGGGAGAGCCCTGCCGGGAACAGGGAGCGCCAGGCCTCCCTGGAGGCCAGCATCCTCACCCCCAGCCCCTGTAAAATTCCACCTCAGAGGGGAGTGGGGTTTGGCAGTGGGCAGCCTCCCCCATACGATCATCTTTTTGAGGTGGCATTGCCAAAGACTGCCCATCATTTTGTCAGCAAGAAGACGGAGGAACTGCTCAAGAAGGCAAAGGGAAGTGCAGAGGAGGACTTCACGCCCTCCGCCTCCCCCATGGAAGTGCTGGACAGGCTGATTCAGCAGGGAGCGGACGTGCACAGCAAGGAGCTCAACAGGTGAGGCTCGGCATGGGGCTGCGGTCTGCACTTCCCACCTGGTTCGCAACTACGGGAAGCGGGTGGCTGGAGGCAGGAGTTCCTCTTCGCGCGCTCACCAGAGGCAGCTGGTTCTGCGTTTTGTCGGGTGTCCTCCTAGCCTGATGCCTTTTCAAACCTATGAATGTACATGTCCTCTGTGCATGTTACCCTCAGGCCATTCCTTAGGTAATGGGCCAGTGAGAAATGAGTCTTCTCTGCATAGACCCTCCTGTGCTGTGAGCAAGCGTAAATGCTTTCACTCTGCTCTCTGACACTTGAGGACGAGCTTATTGTATTCAAATAATAGAGAAATACTGGTCACGAAGTCGCCTTCTCCAGCTACAGATTATTTGTTGTTCTGTTTTGGTGACATAGCCCATTAGATGGAGAATAAAATAAACATTTCACTGCAAGGTCCAGGTGGCCTGTCCCCACTTCTGGCTCGCACACACAGGTTAAGAACCCCCCTGAACAGCTGTTTTCAGCCCTTCTTTTACTATGGTTTTCAAAGGTGACCTAGGAAAGGATAAGAGAGTCACTATCCATAGTAATACTGTTCCTAAACAGGCTCTTAGCGGGTGAGGGCTTTCATTTTTCCTCTGCAGAATAACCCAAGTGGAATTTGACAGATAACTGTCCTGTTTAAGGTCTGTCTTGAGTGAAGTTTAGTGTAGTAGACTCAGGTGAATCAGCTGCTGTGTCCTTAACCTGGACAACAGTAGCCTCTCAGCAGAGAGCCGCACCCTGTGTATGGTGGCAGGGAGGGCTGAAAGCAGCGCCCAGGGTGTTTGATCTCTCCCTGCCGTGAGGAGCCGCCCAGCATGCCCAGGCTGCGGTGTGAGCTGTGAGTTAGGGGCCTCTCCATTCTGGAGACGCAGCCATGCTTACTGGGGGCTCTGACCCCCTCTGTCCCCGGGGGACTTCAAGTTTGAAACTGTCTCACGCCTCTGGCTTGTAATCACAGAGACGTGATCTGCCTAGTTTTTCCAGCTGAGATCGGTAACTTTGTTACTCGACAACTTTCTTCCTAGGTTGTCTTTACCCAGCAAGTCTGTGGACTGGACCCACTTCGGAGGTAAAGTTGTTACTTCAGCTCCAAATCCAGCCAGCAGGGATCCTGCCTGCTGGTGGCCCTTTCTGTCCTTGAAGGAGGGTGCCCCTTCCTGTCCGCTCCAGCTGGGTTATCTGCTTGGCTACATGGTAGCTCACATGTTGCAAAGTCAGCATTTCCTATTTTTGAAAAGTGGCAAGGAGCCCAGTGCTTGAGAGCAGAAGTGCAGGAAGGCAGCCCTCCCGCCAGGCTTCTCCCTAGAAAAGATCCAGGTAAAGTGAGGGGTAGTAGGAAGGTACCCGTGAAGCATGGAAAGGAGTCTTGAGTAGACACACGTATAATCATATTCCATAGGTGGGGAGATACACAGGGCTCTCAGCCATCCTGCCTCATGCCCCTCCCTCTGTGTTCCTTTAAAAGGGAGATAGGTAGCAAGCACTGCCCCCCCACCCCCACCCCAGCCCCCAGTGACTGACTAGGAGCCAAGTGGTTATTGGCAAAGCGAATGACTTCTTCCTTCAAGAATTGCGTTAAGCTCTGGGCGGGGCCTCGGTTGAACAACATGTAAAAGGCATCTCTGCCATCCTCCCTCTGCTTTAAAATCAGGCTCTCCTCCCTCAGATGAGATCCGCACCCTCCGTAACCAGTTGCTTTTACTGCACAACCAGTTACTCTACGAGCGTTTCAAGCGGCAGCAGCACGCGCTGCGCAACAGGCGGCTCCTGCGCAAGGTGATCCGGGCCGCGGCTCTGGAGGAGCAGAATGCTGCCATGGTGAGTCCCGCGGGGCGGGGCGGGGCGGGGCGGGGCGGGAGGCGGGCTCTCCGTCTGGCCCCGCCCACCAGCTTCTGGGTGGGTCAGCCTGTGAAGGGCCGCATTCTTGACACCTGTGGGGACAAGTGATTTTTGGTGTTTGTTGGTCTGTCATCGGCGGTGATGATAGCAGAGAAGAAAGGTGATTTTGTTTCTCCAGATGTAAAACCAGCTCTCAGGACACAACTCTCGTGACAAAAACTCGTGGGGGGGTGGTGAAGCCAGTCAGAGCTGGACATGATTTGGCTCCGCGGCCCTGTTACCTTAGGAAAGTAATGGAGCCTCTGGAGGCCCCTGTCACCCGTTACGTAAAATGAGAGTAGTGATAGCAGCATCTCCTCCTCAACTGGGGATGCAGAGAGCACCTGCCCAGTGCAGGGCAGGGTGGGAATCCAGTGTCTGTCACTTGAGTGACCTTGGCCGGTACCAGTGCTCACGTCAGCACTGGTGGTTGTGTGCTGAGTCAGTTCAGTCGTGTCCGACTCCTTGCAACCCCAGGGACTGTAGCCCAGCAGGCTCCTCTGTCCATGGGATTCTCGAGGCTAGAATACTGGAGTGGGTTGCCGTGCCCTCCTCCAGGGGATCTTCCCGACCCAGGGATCGAACCTGCATCTCACATCTCCTGCATTGGCAGGTGGGTTCTTCACTACTGCTGCCACCTGAGAAGTCCAGTGCTGATGGTTAGGACTTCTGAAAGTATTGGGAGCAGGCTGATGGCTGGGAAAAGTTCTTTCAGCCACTTCTGATCCACTTGCTAATGTGCAATTTGGAAACCCTTGACCAAAAGCCAAGTTAGACAGCAGTGAGCTGGCAGGTTCCGGGTCTGTGGTTACAGCCTCAGGGTAGCTCGTGACTGTTCAGGTGAAACGTCTGCAGTGTGTGTTGAACTTGAGCATCACTGCCCAGGCTGGAAGGCAGCTAAAATGATGGCATCTTTGGTATCTGCTAGAAAGACCAGTTGAAGTTGCAAGAGAAAGACATCCAGATATGGAAGATTAGTCTGCAGAAAGAACAAGCCAGGTACAATCAGCTTCAGGAGCAGCGAGACACGGTGGTCACCCAGCTCCATAGCCAAATCAGACAGCTTCAGCACGACCGGGAGGAGTTCTACAACCAGAGCCAGGAGCTACAGGTATGGACTGCAGAGGAGGCCAGAGAGGGCGTGAAAGTCCTGGCTCATCTCTGAAGTCATGGCGGCTGGATTTCGTGTCTGGTGCTCTCTAAGGGCAGAGGGTCCCTGGCTTTCCGAGTTCACAGTTCTTTTAGCATTTCAGTAACTTTGTGCTGGTACTCCACAGCTGAAAGAAACACCTGACAGTTCTGCTTATTAAGTAGATCCAAATAATTTGGGTTTTGGGTTCTAGCAATTTGAGAGAAAAAAAATTGAAATAGTACACATGCATTTTTTTCAGTTTTCAATTTTATTTTTGAATAACCACAGCTATTTCCGAATGCTGAGTGTACCTATGGGCGCTGCAGAGAGTCTCAGACCTTGGAATCATGAGACACTGACGCCCTCCATTCCTGTTTCACATTGCTTTCCTCATGGTGATGTGTATCACAGCAGCCACCTGAAAGCACACACAACTGCTGACGCGCAAGCCCTGAGCTGCCTCCAGCTCGCAGTTCACATCATGGCCAACAGATGTCGCTGTGTCTCCCTCAAAATTTACCACTGGCCCAGCAGCGCCCCTGTGAGCCTGCTGCGTAGCCCTGGGGCTCTTTGGAGCACAGTTTGGGAACTGCAGACTTAAGGTGGTTTGTTTTTGTTTTTGTTTCCCTTTTGTTAATTAGTCAGAAACTCAGAAATTAGTGGTAACTGCCTTTTTTAAAACTAAGAAGTTAGCTTTAAGTGTGATGGCCCAGTAATAGTAGAGCAGCCAAGGCCTGAGGCTTTCCCAGCTCTCTGTGGACTGTGGGCTGAGGGCCGGGTGCCCCGGGGCCCGAGCTGCCACTGCTCTGGTTGCAACTTCCTGGCATGTGTCTCTGCAGACGAAGCTGGAGGACTGCAGGAACATGATCTCAGAACTGCGCGTGGAACTGAAGAAGGCCAACAGCAAGGTGTGCCACACCGAGCTGCTGCTCAGCCAGGTGTCCCAGAAGGTAAGAGCCACTTCCTCTTCCAGGCAGGACATGTGCCATACCGGTGTGTCTGTCAGGGGTGCCCAACGTCCCCTCCCCCAGAGGACGTGGGGCAATGTCTGGAGACATTTTTGGTTGATGTCTTTGATGCTGCTGACATGGAGTGGGCAGGCAGGTATGGTACCCCTAAATATCAGGCGGTGTGTGGACAGCCCTGCAGCAGGGAGCTGCCCAGCCTGAGCCCCAGGAACTCCTCCTCAGTATTTGTTCACGTAAATGTGAAGAGTTCGTTCAGCTTTTTGATCCATGATCTTTTCCTCTCTGGGAGTCATTGCACTCTCTATAAATTGCTTACTCAAGAACCAGTAGGGGGACTTCCCTTCCGGTCCAATGGTTAAGACTCTGCGCTTCCACTGCAAGGGGCAGAGGTTCGACCCCTGGTCTGGGAGCTAAGATCCTGAATGCTGGGCATTGTGGCCAAAAAATAAAAATAAGTTGAAAAAGAACTGGTGGGTTTCCCCTGAGACTTTATTCCTCTGGGCCTAACATCCCTGCTGTGGGATTGTATACGTATCCATCTCCTCCAGGTGTCCTGTAGGTGGCCAGTTTTGACATGGAGCATTTGCACTTCTTCCCCTTTGCAGATGGACAGTTTTGAAGTGCATTTCTGTCCATTTGTGTTGCCCTTGGACGCCTCCATCCCCACTGGCCACTGTGCTGTGTACAGTGCCCCAGCCCTGAATAGTCTGCTCCCAGCTGCTTCCCTGCTTCCTGCCCCTTTGCAGGCTTTGTGTCATCAGCTCTTTCACTTTGCTTGTTTCTGTGTTTCGGTTAGCTCTCAAATAGTGAGTCGGTCCAACAGCAGATGGAGTTCTTGAACAGGCAACTGTTGGTTCTTGGGGAAGTCAACGAGCTATATTTGGAACAGCTGCAGAACAAGCATTCAGACACCACCAAGGTATGTGGGTTCGGGAGCCAGACCTTGCCTGGGATATTCTTACGACCCAGGCAGCGTGTCTGTGGCACAGGCTAGAGAACGGCCTTATGAACTGTTTCCTAAAAAGTGTTTTGGCAGCCCTAGGGCTATTTCCACCTCTCCTTGGCCTGGCAACACAGGCTCCTTTCAGCTGTCACATGAGCTTGTTTCCCCTAGTGGGCCACTTCAAAATTAAGTCAGGCACAGGTAAAAGCACCTGATGGTACTGGGGACAGAGTAGGTGATGAAACTGTGTTCTTTCTCTTAGCCGCGCTCCCTTGAAACAGAGACAGACAATGAAATAGCTTGGGGAAGCCAGTCCTGTTTAGAGCTCTCAGGGATGTGGGTTTATATTGCTATACATATTTTTTTCTCCTTCGTGATGCTGGATTTAATTTCAGCAGATGGTGGTTCAGTGCTGGCAACCAGGCCAGCATCAGGATGATCTCCCATTGATTAGTGCCTCACCAGTGGTGTTGAGGCAGAAGTTTTACGTCACTTTATAGATAGCCTAGGGTAACATCAATGAGTGAGTTGGGATGGAATTTTAAGAGTAAATGCTTAGATGCTTTCTGTCAGTAATTTCTCCATCACGCATAGGCATTACTGAGGTTTCTTGGGCTTGTGCTTTATCAACTTTTTTTTTGGGCCAAATAAAGGGAGTAGTCTTAGAACCAGAGAGATGTAATTTCCTTAAGAGTTACTCTTTACTTCTCAGCTTCTCTCAACTCAGATTCAGATTCCCTTTAGAAGGATGTTAAATGTGGAAATGTCTCTAGAAACCAGGTCTCACCTATTCTGAAAGTATAATGGCCTTGGAAGAAGAAAGAAGGGAAAACAGGCCTGAGGAACTAGAGGACATCTCATAAAGCTACTCAAATACACTTAACATCTCCCGAGGGAAGTGTGGCTGGGTTGGCCTCTGCGGTGCTGTTTTCTGATTGGAACACTTAAACTCTTGGGACCTCGACCAGGCCCCCTGACCTCAGTTCATAAAAGGGGCATGGTGACACTGACTTGTAACAAAAAAAAGACTTCAGTGGCTTAACTGTAAAGAGTGTCATTATTTAGCTTGACAAGCAGTCCCGAAGCAGGTGAGTTCCAGGTTGGTAGGGTCAGTTGTTGAGGGACAGCATCAAGGAGCCCTGTTCTTTCTGCTCTTTTGCACCACCCAACCTTATCTTGTCAACCTGTGCTCCTGGTTGCAAGGTGTGTGCCCCAGTTAGTACTGTCACAGGTAGATATCATGATGTCCCGAGGAGGAGGAGAACATCACTGCCTGCAGGGCTCTCATCCAGGAAACCTGTCCCACCAGACCTCCCACCCTTCTTACTGGCCAAGATTATGTTCTGTGTCCAGTAATGCTCAAAATTCTCCAAGCCAGCTTCAACAGTATGTGAACCAAGAACTTCTAGATGTTCAAGCTGGGTTTAGAGAAGGCAGAGGAACCAGAGATCAAATTGCCAGCATCTGTTGGATCATAGAAAAAGCAAGAGAATTCCAAAAGACATCTGCTTCATTGACTACGCTAAATAAAGCCTTTGACTGTGTGGATCACAACAAACTGAAAAATTCTTAGAGAGATGGAAATACCAGACTACCTTACCCGCCTCCTGAGAAATCTATATGCAGGTCAAGAAGCAACAATTAGAACCAGATATGGAACAACGGACTAGTTCCAAATTGAGAAAGGAGTACGTCAAGGCTGTATATTGTCACCCTGCTTATTTAACTTATGTGCAGAGTATGTCAGGCAAAGTGGCGGACTGGATGAAGCACAAGCTGGAATCAAGACTGCAGGGAGAAATGTGAATAACCTCAGATATGCAGATGACTCCACCCTTATGGCAGAAGGCGAAGAGGAACTAAAGAGCCTCTTGATGAAAGTGAAAGAGGAGAATGAAAAAGCTGGCTTAAAACTTACATTCAAAAAACTAAGATCATCGCATCCCATCCCGTCATTTCATGGCAAATAGATGGGAAAACAGTGACAGACTTTATTTCTTGTGCTCCAAATCAGTGCAGATGGTGACTGCAGCCGTGAAATTAAAAGACACTTGCTCCCTGAAAGAAAAGCTGTGACAGACGTAGACAGCATATTAAAAAGCAGAGACATTACTTTGCTGACAAAGGTCTGTCTAGTCAAAGCTATGGTTTTTCCAGTACTTATGTATGGACGTGAGAGTTGGACCATAAAGCTGAGGGATGAAGAATTGATGCTTTTGAACTGCGGTGTTGGAGAAGACTCTTGAGAGTCCCTCAGATAGCAAGGCGATCCAACCTGTCCATCCTAAAGGAAATCAGTCCTGAATATTCGTTGGTAGGACTGATGCTGATGCTGAAGTTCCAGTACTTGGTCACCTGATGCGAAGAACTGACTCATTGGAAAAGACCTTGATGCTGGGAAAGATTGAGGCAGGAAGAGAAGGGGATGACAGAAGATGAGGTGGTTGGATGGCCATGAGTTTGGGTAAACTCTGGAAGTTGGTGATGGACAGGGAGGCCTGGCGTGGTGCAGTCCATGGGGTCGCAAAGAGTCAGAGATGACTGAGCAACCCCATGGACTGTAGCCTGTCAGGCTTCTCTGTCCATGAGATTTCCCAGGCAAGAATACTGGAATGGGTTGCCATTTCCTTCTCCAGGGGAATCTTCCCCACCCACTGAGGGATCAAACCTCCGTCTCCTGCGTTGGCAAGCAGGTTCTTTACTGCTGAGCAAGTTTGTTCACTACCCTGTGCTGAAGTCTGGAGCCATCTACCATAACTGGAATGACCACATTATCCAGTCCCAGTCCTGAGCTTAACTCCATCCTCTTCTGGGCGAGGAGGCATTAAGCTTGCTAGTCATCTTCATGGAAAAAGTGCCTTCAGGGCTACTCATCTCCTTGCCCCTTGTGGTTTACTATCTTCTTTAAAAAAAAAAATGTAAATTTCATGTTAAGCTTATCTTACCACAATTTAAAAAAAACACACACCACACAAATGCAGCACATGCTTGTTAGAAAAGTGTCCTTTCCGCCTCTTTTTCCGAGTGCCTGTGTACACTTGCTGTTGCCGTCAGCCAGCAGGCAGGCTGTCTTCCTGGCATGATTGACAGGCCTCATGTGTGTGTCAGGTCTGCAGATGCAGCCTTGCCCGAGCAAATCTGCTCGGTCACCTTGCGTCGCTGGCTTGATCTCAGCCGGTGTTAGAAAAGAGCGGGGAGCAGGATGAAACAGCCCACAGCATACTGATAGCTTATGGTGAACAGTGTCGGAGTCGTGATCTCTGGAGAAGATTTAGCTTCGGGACCAGGGACCAGGCTTGCTTTCGTGTGGCAGAGTTATATTAAAGTAAGAAAAGGGCCAGAGAAAGCCTCTGACATAGACATCAGAAGGGGGACAGAGAGTGCCCTTCTTGCTAGTGTTAACAAGCAAGTTTTATACATTTTAAATCGATTCTACGATAAATCAAAAGAATGCCTCAAGGTTATAAACATCTTGCCAGACCCACTCCCACAATTTACATTTTAGAATAACAGGATTAGAGCTTAACAGAGAGATCCTACCAGACCCACTCCCATAATGGACATTCTAAAAGACCAGGATTAGTCAGAAGGTTTTCAGGAAGGAGAAACTATCTCAGCAGCATACGGTGTTATTTAATGCCTAGTACAGAGTTTAAACTGAGTTGTTTGTTGTGTAATCATCAGTTTGAGGCCTAAAGAAAAAACATTTATGTGACTAAGACTAAGGAGTATAGAGGGAAAAAAGTTTGTCCTTTCCTCCTCCTCGAGAATTCCAGACCACTTTCTTCTCCTCAGGGACCCCGGACTTCTTACTAATCTGCCTAGGAATCGACTTTCTCAGTACCACCACCTGAGATCATCACTGGATATTGGCGTGTTTTCAGAATGTATATATCTATATAGTTGACCGTACCATACACATGGCTTTCATAGTCTTTTACTGATATATATCACTTAAAAAATTTGTTGAAGATGTATTTTAATTTACTTAACTGTTTCCTTAACGTTAGACTTCACAGTGTTTCTAGTTTTTTTTCTTCTAAATATCCTGTGATGGTTATTTTTGTGCCAAAATGTCTATTTCTGTTTCAGATAATCTCCACAGGGTTAGATTTTAGGGAAGGATTGGTTGGTTAATACTCACTGCCAGCTTACTTTCCAGAAAGTTGTACCAGTTTCTGTTTCCACTAGCAGTATACCGATGTTCTCAGTGCTTGTTATGTAGATTTTTCAAAGTAGGTATGGCGTGTTCATTTTCTAAAAGTACTAACTCCAGTTCCTTTTTTTTTTCTTTTTTAAGGAAGTAGAAATGATGAAGGCTGCATATCGGAAAGAGCTAGAAAAAAACAGAAGCCACGTCCTCCAGCAGAATCAGAGGCTTGATACCTGTCAGAAGCGGATTTTGGAACTGGAATCTCATCTGGCTCAGAAAGACCACCTTCTTTTAGAACAGAAAAAGTACCTAGAGGATGTCAAGCTCCAGGCAAGGTAACTGCGGCGGGGAGGCTCCTGCTGCGATGCGTTTATCGGGTAGAACCTCCTACACTCTGGTGGCGGGGTCCTTGTCTTTCAGAGGACAGCTACAGGCTGCAGAGAGCAGGTATGAGGCCCAAAAGAGGATCACCCAGATGTTTGAATTGAAGATCTTAGATTTATACGGCAAGTTGGAGAAGGATGGCCTCCTGAAAAAACTTGAAGAGCAAAAACCAGAAGCAGCTGAAGCAGCAGAAGAAAGGTAGGAATTGCGAGTCGGCAGCCATGGCCTTGTTGGGAGGCTGCGCAGACCGACAGAGCAGGCTCCAGCCTCACGAGCTCTGAGCTGCGTCCCTGAGGGCCCAGCTGTCCTCTCTGCTCCTTTTCCTGGGCCCCGGGTTGCTCAGTAATGGTCCCAGGGAGCATTTCTGTTTAAGATCGCCATCTGATGTTCATGCGCTCTCGCGCGTGTGTGCCCTGTTCTAGGACACAGAGCAGGCCAGTGGAGTTCCCCATCGGCGTGAGCGCGTGTCACTAACCCCGCGCCTCCCCGGTGGGGTTGGAGTGGTTGGACACCACAGCCACCAACCCCCTTCCTCCCCCTCGGATTTCTTACAGGCTTGACTACTGTCAGGACGGCTGCTCGGATTCGGTGACAGGGCACAACGAAGAGGCCCCCGGCCATAATGGTGAGACCAAGCCCCCCAGGCCCGGCGGTGCCCGGGGCAGTGGCGGTGGCAGAGGTGGCGGCAGCAGCAGCAGCGAGCTCTCCACCCCGGAGAAGCCCCCCAACCCCAGGTCAGGCCCGTTCAGCAGTCGATGGGAGACGGTGGTCGGTGAGCCCACTTCCGGCACTCCCACGACGGTGGGCTCGCTTCCCAGTTCAGAGAGCTTCCTGGGCATGAAGGCGCGAGAGCTGTTTCGTAACAAGAGTGAGAGCCAGTGCGACGAGGACGGCCTGACTGTCGGCAGCCTTTCCGAGACCCTAAAGACAGAGCTGGGCAAAGACTCGGGTGTGGAAGCCAGGCCCCCCTCGGCCCTCGATGGCCCACTGCCGCCTGCCCCAAAGCCGGACAGCGTGGGCCAGCTCTGCATCATGGACTACAACGAGGCCCAGCTTGAGCACAGCTAGGGATGCTGGCCGTCAGTGTTAACTCGTGTGTCGCTGGCCTAGACAGGAGGTGTGAGTGCCCGATTCAGAGCTTTCCTGTTTCCAGGGCTTGAGGGGCGAGCTCCCGCAGAGGAAATGGGATGGGGGTCCTTTGACAGTTGACTGAATGCAGAACGGTTTTCGGATCTGGCATTGCAGTGCCTCTTCACTTTCCCATCGGCCACCCCAAACCCTCTCTTCCATTTACCTGGCAGTGTGTACCAGCCCGAGGGCCAGGGTGCGTTCCTCACTAGCTTTATTTCCTTCCTTTCCCGCCCCACCCCCAAATGGTTGCGTCCTTTGAACCTGTGCAATATGAGGCCAAATTGAACCCTGGAGTCTGACACACCACCCACACCTTTCCTGAAGTTCAGTTCACTGGGCAGGCTCCCTGTGAGCCTAGGTCACTGGTGGCGTCGCAGGTAAGTCCAGTCCTGTCCCTTTCCAGGAGGACGTGGCGTGCAAAGCTGAGCATCTTGACATGAGAGCTTTTATGAGATGTTGTCACTGCTTTTGGTTTTAAAGTCCAGCATCTAAAGCCACAGAGCTCAAAAAACAATGGTTCATTCTCTCAAGTTCTTTTGGCGGTTCTGATAAGCTTCCTAGAGAGTTCTGTGTGAACAAAGGTCTGTTGTTGGAACAGTCTGGAGCTGGCCCTGTGGAGACTGTGCTCCCCGAGTGGCACGCTCTGTCCCCCTGCCCCACTACCTCTTGTTTACGTGGCGTTTGCTTGAAAGCTGGTACTGTTCTGTGCGCAGGCTGGGGTGGGGGCGGTCAGGCCTGGGCCCTGCATGAGAGAGGCCAGTGACTTAAGCAGCGCCCTGAGCAGGAAGGTGCTGTGTGTGTGGACACCCCCTGCAGGTGGAGTGCTGCTGGCCTCCTGCCGCAGGAAGCCTCTGAAGGTCCAAAGAGCTTCTCCCGAGTTTCTGACCGTCATTCCTCAGGCTGTGGAGATTCTACAGGTATCAGCTTTTCACTCCAGTTCTGCCTTCAGGGGCTGACCCTGCAGGGAGCTGGGTGCTGCTCCCCCACCCCCGGCGTGAGTTGGTCATGGCAGAGCATTAAGACAGAGTCCTGGAGAGGGTTGACAAAGGCTGATGTCCTGGACCCACAGGGCCTGGGTGCATGCGCTCAAGAGAGGTGATAGCAGTCAGAATACGGGGGCTGACAGAGAAGCCGAACCCAGCAATTGCTCCTGAAATAAACGCTAGAAGCCTAATAAGGATTGTTGCCTGGGTTTCCAGCTGAGGCCTGGGCAGGGAGAGGCTGGTAGTAAAGAGCCAACGACCTTGGCGTGTCTCTCTTTCAGTTCAAAGTGTAGAAGGGTTCATCCATGAAGAGGGAAACAGCACGCTGTAATGGTACGGAACTTCAGTGCGTGTGGACGCTTCTGGCACATGAGGGTGATGGTCTCTTTTTTTAAAGCGTGGAGAGAGTTCTTAGCATCCTAACCAAAGGGAGCTGGAGAGTCAGTCTCCTTGTCCCTGTGGCTGTGCAGGCAGCAGCCCTCCTTGGGACGGAGTGTTCGGGTGTGACTGACTGACCGACCCCAGCCTGAGGGAGGGGTGCCCAAGCGCGCTCAGCCTGGCCCAGCCGGCTCCGAGGTGGCTGCAGGATGCCGACTGGAGTGCTAACAGTGCCGCACATCTAACTCAGCTGTTTGCAGAGGAGAGCTTAGGAATGCACGCATGCTGGTTTCCTAGTCCCAATTTATTTAGGAAAGAAAGGCATGAACAAATTCAGGAAAGAAAAAAATGTTACAAGATTAACTGCTAAACGTGGTTCTAAATGTTAATCCTCTCCCCAGGCCCAGGAGATCCCTGCCACAGAACAAAGATACCAGGCACTTACAGCCTTTATCCTCACTGGCAAAAGCAAGGAGGCCAGTGTAAAGAAAAGAAAAAAAATGTTTTTTAGTGGGCAGATTATAAAAATACAGGGAAGGAGAAAGCTGTGTGGTGCAGTGGACTGGGACCCAGACAGGAGGGCCCTTGGTACACACCTCCAGCCGGGGCATCCGTGTGCTCAACTTTCCAAGAACGGCTGACCCTGAGCAGCTGTACTTGACTTCCTCTGGGCTCTTGGAGGCCGTGGGTTGTATGCAGCCAAGGTTGGGGACGGAGGCCTGGGATCATGAGGAAGTTACCCAGCCTGAAAATGTAGGCTTTCATCTTCCAAAGGACTTGAGATGACAATAAAGTTTGATTTTCAAAATCATAGACCTGCTGAGAGTCAGCGGGTTGGTCGATTAGGCTGCCAGTGAGTGTGTGTTTGTAAGGATGGAAAGGGGACAGTGGTAGTGGAACTCCCAAGAGAGAATTTAGGTCCAGGGACCACCAGGGCAAAGGCTGGGGAACTGACGCTGCCAGGTTGAGCCTGTCCCGAGACTGATGAAGCAGTGTGGTGTTCACAGGCGTTAGGGTTAATCTCCACCAGAGTCACCCGGAGCAGGCCTACCTGCCTGAGTTATTTGGCCAGTGTCCGTAACCTGATGTCCACCTGACGCTAACCAGGGTCAGCACAGACCCTGGGATGACTGAGGTCTGCTTCTTGGGAGCATGAAATGTTTTAAAAGGGAGCACTACAGAATCACGGGAGGGGGTGATGTGTGGGTGTTTGGGGCGGGGGGAGTGGGAAGAGGGAGGAAGGTGATAGCATGGTCTCTAGAGAAAATGAGCTCCTGAACCTATCCCCGGTATAGAAGCACATGGATCTCTATCAGACAGAACTTTCATGAATTAAAAAAAAAAAAAAACCCTTGTGGCAAGATTCTGCTACAAGTCTGTGAGATGTTACTGTGGAGTTGGAAGAAATACCAGAAAAGTAACTGAAATCCCAGGTTAGGAGATAGAGATCATTTCTTGGGACAGAAGTTTCCTTGGAGATGAGCGCAGGGACTCTCCACATGAGGCGGGTAGGTAGATGTGACCTCCCTAGGTTTGTCAGCAGTTTTGCAGGAGCGAAAACTGCCTAACCTTTGGGAATATGCTGCTGCTGCTGAAGGTTCTTCCTAGGCTCTGTGAGTGGAGAGAAATGACAGATAAGCTACTTTGTGAGCCAGAATATGTGTACTGTATTTCGAGGGAGATAGTCCAAACTCTTATTCTTGAAAGATAAAACTGTTAAAAGAGGTCCCAGAAGCCACTGACAGCTGCAGAGGTTTGCACCCCCGCAGGGCAAAACCAGGACAGGGGAGAACAGAAGTCCAGAGTTGGGCCATCCCTATTTAAGGCAGCACGTGCCGTGTAGTTTCCAGTGTTTTGGTTGAGAAAGATAAGACTCTTAGTAGTTTTGCAGAAGAGGATAAATGATCGTGAGGATGAGAGAGGGTGTCAGGAGACCACAGAGGTTCACACTCACAGTTAGTTAAAACTGAGTGTTTCTGTGTAGAGAAATGACAGGAGTGCCATGACTGGCCAGTGTGAACCCTCACCAAATACTAGCATATGCTGCTTGAGGCCGGAAAGAAAGAACCGAAGAACAAGTGAAAAGAAATGCTGCACGAAGATGCGGGTTTCTGACCAAAAGCAATAAGATGTGGTAGAAAGTGTGGATGGGTCTAAGGAGGGATTTGAAAACAGTCCGGGGCTGCTGTGGGCCGTGGCCTGCCTTGTGCGGATATTCTCCGAGAGGCCAGCCCTGTCCTCAGAGTGGCCCCTGGGAGCCCACCCAGAAGTGTGTGTCTCATGTGAAATGACCTGAATCAGCACGTCTCACTATGGGAAATCACCCTGTTGGAGGTGCGTGCTTTAAAACTGACCAGCAGTGAGCGTGGGAAGGTGTGTGTGTATCTGTTTACGTCCAGAGTTCTCTGACACGTGCCCCCGCCCACTCCCCCTCCCCCAGGCAGCAGCAGAGGACTTGGTGGCACTTGATTAAGCTGTTCTCTAGCCTGGTCCCTGAGCTGCTGCTTTACCCCCGCCGCCACACGGCTCGTCTCCCTGTCTGTGACTGACGTTCCCCAGAGGTGTGTGTTGGGGGGGCGCCTTTCCGTCTTCTCCATGCTGTCTTGCAGTCTGTATGCGCCGACCTGAGAGGAGAATGAATGGCTGTAGCAGCTGCGAGGGGAGCCTGCGGGGGATAGTTGAGCGTCTGTGCCCACGATGGCTTTTGGCCTTGAAACGAGTTCACGAAGGCAGAGGAGCTTTCTCTTCCCCTTCCCATCCCAGTGCCACCAAACTGTCCATCCTCGGGGATAAGTAGACTAGTTGAACTTGGAATAGATCTTTTAGAGGAAACCCCACCCCACCTTCCCAGACCAACTCCTCCCCGTTTCCCCACCTCCATACAGTGTTTGTACAGGAGGGTACGGCGCTGTTCTCAGCAGCACAGACTTTGGCTTATCGAAGAGGCAGCCAGGCATTTTGCACTAGGAAAAATCAGTGGTCACTTTTCAGAAGACTTCTATGGACCATAAATATATTACGGAGGAACAGATTTTGCTAAGACATAATCTAGTTTTGTAACTCAATCATGGATCAACCACACGTGGCTACCTTGCAGTTTAAAGGGGGTCCCATCAGTGAAAAACAGATTTTTTTTTTTGGCTGACTGCTTTTAGCTAAATTTAAGAAAGTCATCTTTTGTCAAAAGGTTTACACCTTCCCATCTCGATCTTAAGAGCATGTCAAACAGTCCACATCAGATGCCAACACGTGAACTGCAAGAGAAAAATGGTACAATCGTAGTGAATGGGAATCTGAATCAAAAGGGTTTGCCGTCCTTCTCAGAATGTTCAAAAATGTCAAGGCAGTTGCTTGTGTTTAACTGTGAACAAATAAAAATTTATTGTTTTGCACTACTCTGCTGTGTTGACATGAAGTGGCTCATGTCGGCCTCTGAGGGGTTTCTAGGCTGAGTGGGAACTGGCTCTGGGTCTGGACTGCTTGGTTATTTACCCCAGGTGCTGGAAGGATGCTGACAGGTGGAATCAGACTTTAGTCCCTGCAAGAAAGACCTTTTGTTCTGGCAGAGCTGCAGATTCTACCTGTGTCTGTCTCAGATTCGTGCCCTCTCCCCAGAGTGTGTGCTGGTGGTATAGGAGGGGTGACTGCAGTCATCTCTAGCATACCGGCCTTGGTATGTGCCTGCCTGCCTAGGGGTTGGCTGGCACACGGGGTTGCATACAGTCCTTACAGTTGAGCCCAAACGACACTGAAGTTGTCAAGCCTTGCTGAATGTGTCATGCGAGTGTGCCAAGGAGAAGGGGCCGCCCGCATCCACGGCCTGCCCTCCCCATCAGGCATTTGGAGGAAGGTGGTCTAAACTGCCTTTAAGAGGTTGTTGGCTGCACCCTGGCCTCACCAGGGAAGGAGCGGAGGTGAAGACCCCTGTGTGTAGTGCGGGTTTCCACGGCTCACCTCTGCCCAGCTGCCCTGGAAATCGGTGTGCTCTGCCCATTAGAATGGAGGAAGCAGCTACTTTGGGACGAGACTTTGAGGTGGCACTTTTAAGTGTTGTCTGGAAAATTTAGATGTTCTTGTCTGAGTAGGCCTCTAACTCTGCAAAGAGTTACTGGGCTGGCCTGCTGTGGGCCTCTGGCCTTGAGCCTCTAGGGAGCAGACCCCACGTGGGGCAGGTGTGTCCCCTGCACACGGGCAGCTTTGCCAGCAGTTCCGCTCGTGGGGCTCCTGCCCAGCATCCTCTGGTGTCTTGGAGTGAGTGTCACTTTCTCTAAGGGGTGAGTGCCAGGAAAGCCGGCCAGGCAGAGAGGTGCCAGAACACGTTTTTATTCTTGACTGTCGCCCCCGAGGAAGCAAGAATACAGAAGCTAAGTCGCCCCCTGTGAAGGGAAAAACCAACAGTGAGACAGCACCTCTGGCAGGCTCAGCACCAACGCCACAGTCCCAGCGTCTGGGCTGCAGTTAGGTCGTGAGGACCAGGCGACCGTCCTGCAGGAGCCACACTGGCAGTTCTTCTGGCTTCTCCCCGTCTCTCTCGAAAGGAGAGGCTGGGCGGCTTGTTCCCCTTTGGTCCAGAGGCCTGACCCCATCGAGCATCCTCAGGCCGGAGCAGCTGTCCCGCGGCCAGAAGGGAGCCGCGCGGTCTCCTCCGGCTGTGTAACTGGGCCTGGGTGGGAGGGTCAGCGCCCCAGCCCTTCTGGGGGCCCACCCTCCTCCCCGAACCCACCAGCGGCAATGTAAATGGGGGTGCTCCTCCTGGGCACAGGGCCTGACACTCAGAGGCGAAGGAAAGTTAGAGGTTAAAGCGCTAGAGGGAAAGAGTTTGTAGGTTGTCGGTGGGGCGGCCCCCAGGGATTAGTAAATGGCGAGGATGGTGAGCACCAGTACAGATGGATCAGCTGGTGGAAACCAGGCTTAGTTACAGGGTGCCCCGCAGGATGGGATGGGAGGGAGCGCGATGGGGTGGGGCAGGGCTGGGGTCGGGCGGGCCCCCCCCAGCTCCGAGTTACAGCTTCCCACCAGGTGGTCTCCAGGGCGGTTTTGAACTTCCTTGGTCTTTCCCCCCAGGTTTGGGGACGTTCTGTATCAGTTGCCCACAATTTTGTTTCCGAAGCTGGGGCTTGGTGCCTGAGGCCTGGGGAACGTGCGCGGTGGCCCGCGTGGCTGCCTGGGGCTCACTCACTTGCTGCAGCGCTTTGCGGGGCAGCTTTTCCGAGTGGGCGACCCACTCTTTCATCAGGTCTAGGATGATGGGGATGAGACTGACCACACCTCCATAGTGGTTCCGGGCCTCGTCACAGCTGAGGTGGTTCACCACGTCGTGGGGGTATCTGCAGGGCAGCGGGAAGGGCTAGGTGAGTCCTGCTCCGGGCACTGGTGTGCCGGGCAGGGTTTTTTCCTGAGGCTGCCCCCACTGCACAACCCTTGGGGAGGTTTTAGAGCTGTGCATCCGCCAGGCCAAGCTCTCCATGCCAGGCATGGTGGTAGCTCAGCAGGTTTGGGGCCTCAGAGCCCCCAGGGGTCCCGGTGTGAAGGGTGGGAGCAGAGATCCCTTGGCCTGTGGTTGGCAGAGAGCTGGACAGGGGCTGAGGAAACCTGCTGTCATCGCCCCAGGCACGCCGCGTACCCTTTGACTCTGCTCACCCTTACACCTAAACAGCTTGCTCCGGAATCTGGTGCTCCATGCTGTGGATTGATCCCCCAGGGCTCAGAATGAGGGAACCCAGTAGCTAACGCCCGTGGGATCAGGCTCCTGATGTCCCTCTTTGTGGGCTCACAACTGCTCCGTGAGCCCTGCTTCTGGCCCAGTGCTGCCTCCAGCCAGAGGTCTCGGCCTCAGAGCCCCTCATTTTCAGTAAATGATTTGTCAGGTCAGAGTCACTCGGGTGAACCAAGGGGCCTAGGATTTTCCAGCTGGGGACCTCTGGACAGTAGCCCCAGGACTCACTTCATCCAGGTCTGGTCCTCTCCCATCCCCGCCTCAGCCCCTCCCACATGTACGTGTGGAGACCCCTGACGGGACCAGGAGGGTCTTACTTGGCTTGCAGGCTGCTCAGGTCATTGCTTTGGCTCACGAGGGTCTTGCATTTCTCGAGGAGGTTGTTGGTGACGGGGGTGCCAGCGTGCAGGGCCTCGAAGTGCTGGCAGAGCTTGCTGAGCTCCGAGCAGATGTCCAGGAACATGAGCAGGATGCGCCGGTCTGTGGAGTTGCTGCAGTGGTGCTCCATGTAGCTCTGCACCTGCACGGGCCCGCCGGGCGTGAGTGCCCAGGGCCCCCGAGCACCCGCCCTGGTCCTCCCGCCCTCCTGGGTCTACAGGCCTATAGACTGCGAATGTCGTGAAGTGTCCTGGGCCCCATGCAGAAGGCTCCGCGGGCCCCGTCTCGCTCAGCCCTCGCTCGAATGCCACCTTCCAGGTCCCCTTTTTCAGTCCTCATTTTACAGATGAATATAAGGCTCAGAGAGGTGAAATACCTGCTCAGGTACCACTGCAGTGGTGAAGCTGAGTCACCCTAGCTCCAGGGCTCTGAGCCCAGACCTCTCACCAGACCCAGGCAGCTGAGCCAACACCTGAAGTACAGGGGGCTGGTCCCTGACTCTTGATGCTGAGGTCCCACCCACTTTGAGAATTGCTGGGCTGGGCCACTCAGTCCACGGAGCAAACTAGAGTCTGTTGCAGTCTTATTGTCCTACGTTTCCAGGGGCAGAGAAAGGAGGGACAAGTCAGTAAGTAGAGCTGGGAAAACAGTGGCCCGTATGAGGAAAGAAATGTAGCCTCCGCCTCATGCCACAGACAAAGTCAACTCCAGGAGAATGGAGAACTTGATTACTAAAAACAGGGACTTCCCTGGTGGTCCAGTGGCTAAGACCCTGCTCCCAGTGCAGAAGGCCCGGGTTCCATCCCTGGTCAGGGACCTAGACCCACATGCTGCAACTAAGTTCACATGCTGCAACTAAGACCCACGTAAATAAATGGAGCCAAGTAAAAATCAATATAAAAAATACTACAACTAAAGCTTCTATGTGAATGTGTTTTAGTGGGAGGGAAGTTTTTCATCACCAACTCGATGGACATGAGTTTGAGCAGGCTCTGGGAGTTGGTGATGGACAGGGAGGCCTGGCGTGCTGCAGTCCATGGGGTCGCAAAGAGTCGGACACGACTGAGTGAACTGAACTGAACTGAAGTTTTTCTTAAGCCACAAAAGAGGCTAAGGACAGTGATGCAGCTGATCTAATTTCAACTCATTTCCCTGGAGACCCTAGGGGCCTTTCCAGCTCAGGACATCCCACATCTGGACATCCAGTCAGTCTGGGTCTGAGATCCACGTGGGCACAGGAGGAGGGGACTCCGGTCTGGGCAGGATTAACTGACGCATTCCATGTGGTCCTACCCTCAGTGATCTGCTGGAAGGGGGTGTTTCCCACCTCCTCCAGCTCCCAGAAAATCGTAAGTCTAAACCTAGGTTTTCCTGCCGCTCCCAGCTGCCTTCTTGTCACCAGGGGATGTCTTTCCCCAATGATCTCAAGTGGTCCTTCCCAAGGACAACAGCTTTGTGTAGGGGAAGAGGCTTTTGACACCCACAGTCTCTGCCTACACACCACGCACACCTGCCCCAGTATCCAGGGTAGGGACGAGCCTGCACTGTGGCGTAACTACAACAGAGCGGTGTTACTGGGCTACCTGGGGACACTACATGCAGGGTGCAGGGCAGGCGGTCACCTTCCGATACCCTGGGCCAGGAAGGGCAGGGGCAGGGTTGAGAGTCAACACAGGTGGGGCCGTTATTCACCAAAAGCATTCTTGAACCTAAAGGCAAGAAGGAGCACGCTGGGGTCACAAAGCCCTGATGGCGATTCTGAGCAGAGGCGGGGCATCTCAGGTGCTCCTTCCTGATACTAAACACCTGTCCATGCCCGTGGAAGGCTGAGCCTTTGAGGGACGGGCTGACAAGGATGCAGCCAGTTTACTTTCAAACAGTTCAGAGGGAGGAGGGCGTGCATCAGTTCAGTTCAGTTGCTCAGTCGTGTCCGACTCTGCGACCCCATGAATCGCAGCATGCCAGGCCTCCCTGTCCATCACTAACTCCCGGAGTTCACTCAGACTCATGTCCATCGAGTCCGTGATGCCATCCAGCCATCTCATCCTCTGTCATCCCCTTCTCCTGCCTCCAGTCCCTCCCAGCATCAGTCTTTTCCAATGAGTCAACTCTTCGCATGAGGTGGCCAAAGACCTGGAGTTTCAGCTTTAGCATCATTCCTTCCAAAGAAATCCCAGGGCTGATCTCCTTTAGAATGGACTGGCTGGATCTCCTTGCAGTCCAAGGGACTCTCAAGAGTCTTCTCCAACACCACAGTTCAAAAGCGTCAATTCTTCAGCACTCAGCCTTATTCACAATCCAACTCTCACATCCATATATGACCACTGGAAAAACCATAGCCTTGACTAGACGGACCTTAGTCGGCAAAGTAGTGTCTCTGCTTTTGAATATGCTCTCTAGGTTGGTCATAACTTTTCTTCCAAGGAGTAAGTGTCTTTTAATTTCATGGCTGCAGTCACCATCTGCAATGATTTTGGAGGCCCCCAAAACAAAGTCAGCCACTGTTTCCCCATCTATTTGCCATGAAGTGATGGGACCAAATGCCATGATCTTCGTTTTCTGAATGTTGAGCTTTAAGCCAACTTTTTCACTCTCCTCTTTCACTTTCATCAAGAGGCTTTTTAGTTCCTCTTCACTTTCTGCCATAAGGGTGATGGCATCTGCATATCTGAGGTTATTGATATTTCTCCCAGCAATCTTGATTCCAGCTTGTGCTGCTTCTAGCCCAGCGTTTCTCATGATGCACTCTGCACAGAAGTTAAATAAGCAGGGTGACAATATACAGCCTTGACGTACTCCTTTTCCTATCTGAAACCAGTCTGTTGCTCCATGTCCAGTTCTAACTGTTGCTTCCTGACCTGCATACAGATTTCTCAAGAGGCAGGTCAGGTGGTCTGGTATTCCCATCTCTTTCAGAATTGTCCGCAGTTTATTGTGATCCACACAGTCAAAGGCTTTGGCATAGTCAATGAAGCAGAAATAGATGTTTTTCTGGAACTCTCTTGCCTTTTCCATGATCCAGCGGATGTTGGCAATTTGATCTCTGGTTCCTCTACCTTTTCTAAAACCAGCTTGAACATCTGGAAGGTCACGGTTCATGTATTGCTGAAGCCTGGCTTGGAGAATTTTGAGCATTACTTTACTAGCATGTGAGATGAGTGCAATTGTGCGGTAGTTTGAGCATTCTTTGGCATTGCCTTTTTTGGGGATTGGAATGAAAACTGACCTTTTCCAGTCCTGTGGCCACTGCTGAGTCTTCCAAATTTGCTGGCATATTGAGTGCAGCACTTTCACAGCATCATCTTTCAGAATTTGAAATAGCTCCACTGGTATTCTATCACCTCCACTAGCTTTGTTCGTTGTGATGCTTTCTAAGGCCCACTTGACTTCACATTCCAGGATGTCTGGCTCTAGATGAGTGATCACACCATCATGATTATCTGGGTCATGAAGATCTTTTTGTACGATTCTTCTGTGTATTCTTGCCACCTCTTCTTAATATCTTCTGCTTCTGTTAGGTCCGTACCATTTCTGTCCTTTATCAAGCCCATCTTTGCATGAAATGTTCCCTTGGTATCTCTAATTTTCTTGAAGAGATCTCTAGTCTTTCCCATTCTGTTCTTTCTCTCTATTTCTTTGCATTGATTGCTGAGGAAGGCTTTCTTATCTCTTCTTGCTATTCTTTGGAACTCTGCATTCAGATGCTTATATCTTTCCTTTTCTCCTTTGCTTTTTGCCTCTCTTCTTTTCACAGCTATTTGTAAGGCCTCCCCAGACATCCATTTTGCTTTTTTGCATTTCTTTTCCATGGGGATGGTCTTGATCCCTGTCTCCTGTACAATGTCACGAACCTCATTCCATAGTTCATCAGGCACTCCATCTATCAGATCTAGGCCCTTCAATCTATTCCTCATTTCCACTGTAGAATCATAAGGGATTTGATTTAGGTCATACCTGAATGGTCTAGCGGTTTTCCCTACTTTCTTCAATTTGAGTCTGAATTTGGCAATAAGGAGTTCATGATCTGAGCCACAGTCAGCTCCCGGTCTTGTTTTGGTTGACTGTATAGAGCTTCTCCATCTTTGGCTGCAAAGAATATAATCAGTCTGATTTCATTGTTGACCATCTGGTGATGTCCATATGCAGAGTCTTCTCTTGTGTTGTTGGAAGAGGGTGTTTGCTATGACCAGTGCATTTTCTTGGCAAAACTCTATTAGTCTTTGCCCTGCTTCATTCCACATTCCAAGGCCAAATTTGCCTGTTACTCCAGGTGTTTCTTGACTTCCTACTTTTGCATTCCAGTCCCCTATCCTGAAAAGGACATCTTTTTTGGGTGTTAGTTCTAAAATGTCTTGTAGGTCTTCATAGAACCATTCAACTTCAGCTTCTTCAGCGTTACTGGTTGGGGCATAGACTTGGATTACTGTGATATTGAATGGTTTGCCTTGGAGACGAACAGAGATCAGTGTGTCGTTTTTGAGATTGCATCTAAGTACTGCATTTCGGACTCTCAGTGCTTGGATGCAATCTCAAAAACGACACAATGATCTCTGTTCGTTTCCAAGGCAAACCATTCATTATATCTACTACTGCAGGGTGTGCATAAACGTGGCTAAATAGTAAACAAACTGGCGTATCTGGGTGAAGGTTATATGGGTATTTTTCTGCAGGTTTTTAAAATTTCGAGTTAAACTGGAAGAAATTTTCACAAAAATTAAAAAGTGGTTTTTTTTTTTTTTTTTGAGGATACTGCCAGGCCAGGGTTGTTCTCTGTGGCCCCGTGTGCTTCTCCTAAGCAGTTCTGAGCCTGGTCCCCACTCCCTAGCAGGTGGCATCTCTTCAGTGGGAGAGAGACCCATCTAGAGCTGTGCTTCTCAGGCACCTGGCTCCCTGGAAGGCTGCTTCAGTCTTGAGGCCTCCACGTTTGGCAGGGCAAACTTGGGCGGCAGCTCACACAAAGAGGAGACTCCAGTTAAATGAAATCACTTGCAAATGTGACTTGGCAGTGTGTGCTTGGCGGGTCACAGTTTCTCAACCCCAGGGGGATCCAGTGGCTGGGACCATGTACATCTATCTGTTCACCACATATCCCTGTTTTGAGCCCCAGGGCCTGGGATGAAGGGCGCTGCCAGATGCTGGGGGTGTGGGCTTGCAGATGAGCTCATGAAGTCTGCCAGCAGCCCTGGGGGGTACGTGCGGCTCTTTGTACATTTTTAGTTGAAACCAGCCGGAGGTCACAGAGGTGGCATGTGGCAAAGCCAGGACTTAAACCCTGGCCCGGCGGCGTCTCCAGCCTCCGCTTTCAGCCACTTTCTCACGTAGTTGTTGAGGGAATGAGTGCCTGGCTTGTTCCACAGTTAGGATCTGAGACCTGACCTGCACCCACAACGCTGGCCCTCTCTGGGCCTTGGTTTCCCCAACTTTTCCAGCAAGGGGTCAAGGCCTGGCCCCGCCTGCCCGCGAGTGCCTACCTGTCCGATGCTGGAGATGGGCCGGATCTTGTCGTGGGCATTCTCCCTGCAGTGTTCCAGGGCCCCAATGAAGGTGAATTGCTGCTGCTGGAAGATCTTGTACTTCTGCTCCACGCTCCGCAGGGACTCCTTCACCTCATTCATCATTCTACGTGCTCACCGGGGCACGGAGGAAGCTGTGCAGAGGAAGAGGAGAGTCCTGAGGTCCCAGGGCGCTGAGCAGCTTCCCACAGCCCTGGGAGCGGACACAGTCTTCATCCCCATGTTGCAGAGAGGGAGGCGAGGCCCTGGGAGGCTGTGCACCTGCCCAAGAACCTGGCCAGCTGTCAGCGACACAACCAGGCTTGACTCAAACCCGGCCCAAGCCCCATTACCCTCCAGGGACACGGTCTTTGCTGCAAACAAGACTTCCTTGCCTTTACTGTAGACAAGAGTTTACACAGGGCCTCAGTTTCTCCAGATTGTGGGTGTCTAACACACACACCCCCACACCCACACCCACACACACACACCACACACACCCACACACACCCACACCCACACACCCCCCCACACACACACACACCGGGACACAGTCCAACCCTTAGTTTCTCCAGATTGTGGGTGTCTATCACACACACACACACACACACCGGGATACAGCCCAACCCTTAGTTTCTCCAGATTGTGGGTGTTTATCTCACACACACACACTCTGGGACACAGTCCAGGCGTCAGTTTCTCCAGAAGACTGTGGGTGTCTACCACACACACACATACTCACACTCACACACACTCACTCACTCTGGGACTCACTCTGGGACACAGTATGGCCTCAGTTTCTCCAGATTGTGGGTATCTATCACACACATACACATGGCCTCCCGTGGGTCACAGCGTGTAAAATCTATTTCATCAGCTGGGACCCAACTGCTTTAAAACATTTGCCTCTCTGCAGTTGGTAGGAAAGTCTAGGGATTGTTTTCCAGCTAAGCAGGAGGAGGTCGGCACTGGGACCCTCTCGACTTGTCTGAGGAGGTGCAGTTACCGGCTCTGGGCTTGGAGCAGGAGCCCTGAGCTCAGGTTTGCCAGTCCCCAGGGCAGGCCTGGCACTTTGAGCACATGCCCAGTGCCCGGGGTCGCAGGTTTATGGAATGTTAGGGCTGGAAGGCACCTCAGAAGGTCAACTCCCCTTAACTTCCAGGGGAAGCTGAGGCCCCAGGTCTCACAGCACGCTTGTGCCTGAGACACCCTAGGTCCTGGGTTTCCTGAGGTCTCACCACCAGCATCCTCAAAGGTGCCACAGCTGCTCTCCCTGCACCGTGAGGCCCCGGCACACGTGGAGCCCAGGCTCGGCTGCACAGAGACAAGGCCCCAGCGAGACGCTGCAAGTGGAAGAGGCCAGAACGTGGGTGGCGGGGTGCCAAGGAAGGGAAGGATGCATTCCAAGCGAGCTACCAGGTCCCAGGTAGGGAGGAGGCTTGCTTTCTGCTGGGCTCCCCTCAGCATCCTGAGCACAGCAGGATGGCAATGAGGAAGTCTGTGGTGAGGAGATGGCATCGGGGATGCGAGGACAGCAGACCATCAGGTGGCCTCCACAACACGGCAGGAGGGGTGAATCCCCGAGCTGGGGAGGGCAGGGGACAGGAGGCCGGGGAGCTGCTGCTGTCCTGGGCTGGGAGCTAAACGCAGCCCTGTTGCCACTGTAAAGGGGCCGCGCCAGGAAGGGGCCCGACCGTTGTGCCCCTCCAGCCAGGGTAGCAGCCCTGCAGACATCATGGGACCCTCTTGGCAGCACCGTCCTGGGCCAGCCCTGGGAGCTAGAGCCCGTGTTTGCCAGCAGGACAGCGCAGTGCCACTGGGGTCAGGCCTGACCCAGGGCCATGCTGGGTGGGGCCTCCTTCCACTCAACTTTCTCCCGGTTCTGGTTCTGCTGAAGCTAACCCTAACCCAAGCCAGGCAGGGAGTGGGGTTGGGGGTTGCCGCGGGGGCCATGGTTGGACACCTGTCATAGCCAGCCAAGGCCCACCCCCCCACCAGCCCTACCTGCAGGCGGGAATGACGGTCAAGCTGGCTGCAGTGGTTTTCTGTTGCCTCCCCATGGAGGCAGGCCTACCAGGACCTGGCCTAGGGCGAGGAGGGTGAGGCACATACCTGGGTGCAAAAGGTAAGGGGGTGCCAGGAACTCAGCAATCAAGATAGGTAAAAGCAAGCATGACGTGTGCCCCTCACACAAAAAGCCGCAGGGGCTGCTGACGGCTCGGCCTCCTCGGGGAGGAAGTTCTGAAAAGAAGGCAGGCTTTGGAGAGGAGGGTGGGCAGGCACGCAAGCAGAGGTTGTGGGGTCCTGGGCAGAGAGTGAAGGCTGTGGGCAGGGCGAGGCTGAGGCCCCACGTGAGGGCAGAGCTGTGAGGGCATCCATGGAAGCTTCTAGCACAGGAGGTGCGGAGCACCTAAGGCGGTCATTCATTCATGTTGGAGCGCCTGCCAGGGGTCAGACACCTGCAGGGTGCTGGACTGGGCACACAGCGTTCAGCCAAACAGACAAGACTCCTAACCTGGAGGGACGTCAGGAGTGGGAGGCAGACAGTGAGTGAATGGATTAAGGAGCAAAGAAAGTGAGGGGGACGGGTGGGGGTGGCCAGAAGGGCTACGTGGCCTGCAGGAGGGGCACGTGCAGGAGGCAGGCAGGTGCAGGGGAGGCCGAACTGGAGCCGAGCTTCAGCCTTCACCGAGATCCCAGGTGGCTCGCCCCAGTCCTCCTAGTAACAGCCGGCTACTCAGTGAGGCTCTAGGTAAACCCTGGACATGCCTCATCTCAGATGCTCGCCACAGCCCCTTGAATGAGGTACTACAGTTATTCCCACAGGACAGACAACAGAGCTGAGGTCTGGCAGCTGGTGAGCAAACCCAGATGTCCCACTCACTTCTGCCCGATTTCACTGAGCCTGAGATCTTTACTTGGTTACCTCCCCTCTTGCCCTCACCTCAGTGAGGGTCCACTGAGAGAAACACACCGGATACCAGATTGACTGAGGCTGGAGGTGGGTGGGTGGGTGGGTGAGGTGTGGATATCAAGGGCCTACACTACCCAGACCCAATGCCTCGCTTCCACTTGTGTGAGACTGTTCCGTTTCCCCATCACAAAGCAACGAGGACTAGAATTCAGTGTACCCCGCTCTCTGCTGCCCTCCTGGGCTTGCCAAGTTCTTCAGGGATACAGCCCTACCTCGGCTGGTGGCCCCAAGAGCCCCTGAGAGCAAAACCGACTTGGTTCTTGATCCTATTGACTTGTGACATGCGCACCAGGAATGTCGTGCAGGGAGCTGTAACAAGCTATCCAAGGTGACTGTCCCTTGAACAAGAGTCACCGCAGTCAAATTAGTCTAGATGAAAGGCAGGGGATGCAGGCGCTTCTCGATCTGGGGGAGGAGGAAGGAAAAAGTGATTACCCACTAGATTTTCAGCTTTAATTGATTTGTATTTTTCCAGGCTGTTAAAGAAGATTAAACCATGGTATGAAAATTGCCTAGGGCTTAAAATAAATGAGGAGAAAGGCAAGTCACTTCAGAAATGTCCAGGAAGCAAGCTAAACCTCCCCACTGCAAATTGCAGGCCTGGTGGTTGTGTTCTTTGTTCAGAGGGAGGCTGCTTCCTTCTCTTCCCCAGCTGTCTCTGCAGTTGGATTTGACTTGACAAGCTTACCAAGGTGTGCATGCTTTGAGGAGGCAGTTCTGAGGGGAGAGCCCTTTTCCCTTGGAGGCTGTGTCTCTGGGCTGGTGGCTGCTGGAAAGGTTTTGGCTAGGAGTCAGGAAACTGAGTTCCAGGCTGGCTCTTTGTTGTTGTTGTTGTTCATTTGCTCAGTTATGTCTGACTCTGTGACCCCACGGACTGCAGCATATCAGGCTTCCATGTCCTTCACTATCTCCTGGAGTTTGCTCAAACTCACGTCCACTGAATTGATAACACCATCCAACCATCAATCCTCTGTCACCCCTTCTCTGCCTTCAATCTTCCCCAGCATTAGGGTCTTTTCCAGTGAGTTGGCTCTTCGCATCAGGTGGCCAAAATATTGGAGCTTCAGCATCAGTCCTTCCAGTGAATATGCATTAGAAGGCTGGCTCTACCTTGGATTTATGAGTGACCTTGGCCTAGAATTTTCCCCTTTCAGGGCCTCAGTTCAGTCGCTCAGTCGTGTCCGACTCTTTGGAACCTCATGGACCACAGCATACCAGGCTTCCCTCTTCATCACCAACTCCCAGAGTTTACCCAAACTCATGTCCATCGAGTTGGCAATGCCATCCAACCATGTTATCCTCTGTCATCCCCTTCTCCTCCTGCCCTCAATCTTTCCCAGCATCAGGGTCTTTTCAAATGAGTCAGCTCTTCGCATCAGGTGGCCAAAGTATTGGAGTTTCAACTTCAACATCAGTCCTTCCAATGAACACCCAGGACTGATCTCCTTTAGAATTGACTGGTTGGATCTTGCAGTCCAAGGGACTTTCAAGAGTCTTTTCCAACACCACAGTTCAAAAGCATCCATTCTTCGGCACTCAGCTTTCTTTATAGTCCAACTCACATCCATACATGACTACTGGAAAAACCATAGCCTTGACTAGATAGATCTTTGTTGGCAAAGGAACGTCTCTGTTTTTTAATATGCTGTCTAAGTTAATCATAACTTTCCTTCTAAGGAGTAAGCATCTTTTAATATCATGGCTGCAGTCGCCATCTGCAGTGATTTTGGAGCCCAGAAAAAATGAAGTCAGCCACTGTTTCCCCATTTATTTGCCATGAAGTGATGGGACCGGATGCCATGATCTTAGTTTTCTGAATGTTGAGCTAAAGCTCAACTTCTTCTCTCTCCTCTTTCACTTTCATCAAGAGGCTCTTGATGCCATGATCTTAGTTTTTGGAATGTTGAGCTAAAGCCAACTTCTCTCTCCTCTTTCACTTTCATCAAAAGGCTCTTTAGTTCTTCACTTTCTGTCATAAGGGTGGTGTCATCTGCATATCCGAGATTATTGATATTTCTCCCTGCAATCTTGATTCCAGCTTATGCTTCATCCAGCCCAGTGCTTCTCATGATGTACTCGGCATAGAAGTTACATAAACAGGGTGACAATATACAGCCTTGACATACTCCTTTTCCTATTTGGAACCAGTCTGTTGTTCCATGTCCAGTTCTAACTGTTGCTTCCTGACCTGCATGCAGATTTCTCAAGAGCCTCAGTTTATTCATTTGTAAAATGAGGGAGTTTGAATTAGAAGCTCCTCAAGGGCTCTTATGATTCATTCTAATGCTCCGTGATTGACAACTGATGAGGAAAGAGACCCAGAGAGGGGAAATGGCTCAGCCAACAACTTTGCACCATTCTGAGCCTCCAATTTCTCATCTGTAAAATGGAACAAAGGTACCTGTTTCTCAGGGTTGGTGCAAAGATTCAGTGAGATAATATCTCTAAGAGTAGCAGCTATGCATTGCGCATTCACTACACATCAGTTACTAATACTTCTGATACATTAGCTCATGGAATCTTCCATAATCCCCACTCCATAGGGGAGGGGAAGTGAGGCCCAGGGCAGGCTGGCACCGTTAGTTGAGAGTGGAGTCAGGATTTGAACTCTGCGCAGTCTGCATTGACTATGCTATACTCCCTCTCCATAATGTTCACAGACCCCATAGTTTTGTCGAGAGTAAAGCTCAAAAACGGGCAGCTCCTCCTGAGAAGAGCAACTGGACAAGAGCTACAGCTTCCATTTCAGTGCCGTGGCCGCTACCAGGCGTTCCATCCCCCGCCCCCCATCCCCCACCCGGGATGAACCTCCTTCCCCCCATCGCGTCTCACACCATCGGTCTCGGGTCAGCGGCAGCAGCCCCCTTCCATTCTCCAGCACCACCCCCCTCGCCCCCCAGTTTCCAAATCAGGGCTTGGGTGGCCCTCCCCAGGCCTGCTTTAACCTTGGTTGTCCTAGAGCGGCCTTCACTCAATGGAGCGCCCTGAAGCCGGAGAGTCTCCGCAGGTGTCTGGGGCCCGGGAGGGGCGGGGAGGCCCTTCCCGGGGCTTGTGAGGAGGGGTGGGTGGGGTGGGAGAGCAGGGGTGAGAAGGGGCGGGGCCGCGGGCCTGATTGTTACCGCCGCTGCCACAGCAATCGGGTCACGTGGCAGTCCCGCCCACGCCGCCGGAGCTGCCCGCTGGGCCGGGGGTCGAGGCACACACCAGTCCGTCCTTTTTCAAACACCCTGCCCCACATCGCCGGGAGTTGGTGATGGACAGGGAAGCCCTGTCGTGCTGCAGCCCATGGGGGTCGCAAAGAGTCGGACACGACCGAGCGCCTGAACTGAACGGCCTCACATCTACCCCCGCGTCTTTCTTTTAAAGGCAGGGAAACTGAGGCCCAGTGAGCGGAGCTGGGGTGGCTCAAGCAGCACCGAACGCCTGGGCCGGGGCGCCTTGGCGGAAACAGAAGTAGGATCCGCCTCCCGCCTCTCCCGGGCCGACGTGTCCTCGGGGTACTGTAGGGTGTCTCAGCACAGGAGGGGGCCCTCTGAGCCAGGAGGCCGCAGCAGGAGGAGACCTGGGGTTCCCCGCTGAGGCGCGCAGATTCGGGGGGCGAGGCCAGAGCTGGAAAGCACTTGCTTCATGCGGCTGAGGAGACCCGGCGCCAGCCTTGCCCCAGGGACGGGGGCGGGGGCGGGGGCGGGAGCGAAGCGTGCTGGTGATGCAGCGGCGTGGCGCCCCTGGCAACGGCGGTCCCCAGGGAGCGTCACGTGCTGATGACGCAGAGGCCCTAGCGACGGCTGTCCCCAGGGAGTGGCGCCTGCTGATGACGCGGGGCCCTAGCGACAGCGGTCCCCAGGGAGCGGCCGCGCTGCGAAGCAGCATGGACGCGACCACCGCCCCTCACCGCATTCCCCCGCAAATGCCCCAGTATGGGGAGGCGAACCACGTCTTCGAGTTGATGCAGGTGATCCGGGCAGCCCTGACCCATCGCGACACCAGGCGGTGGCCGGGGACCATCTTGGCGGCGGTCCGGCTGCGCGCTGGCGACCCTACATCTGGGAGGGGTCACGTCTGTTAGCCACGAGGCCGCCCGACTTGGGGTGTCCGACACGACTGTGTCATCGTACCCCCAAGGAAGCTCTCGACCGAAAGATGCTCCTTGACCCTACTCGGCTGGCCCTGGAGGGAGGAAAAGGGGGTAGGCCATCCCGGCCGTGACTGGACCCTTGCTCCGACCCAGTCAGGTCGATGACCTGGAAGAGGTTCCTTCCTTTTTCTCAGTTCCCCTGTTTGTGAAACGCCAGGTTGCAAGAGGTGGTTTCCAAGGGACTTATCGGGTGCTGACCATTCCCAGGCTGGCTGCGGTGTTGTGTCTGAGCTGGGGAGTGTCTGAGTTGAAGGTGGCCTCTCCATCCTCTGAGAAAGACCGCCTCCTGGGACAGCGGCCGTGTGGTGTGGATAGCAGCTTTTCCCACCCGGCCCTTTCTCCTCAGAACCAAGAGTTCAGGGAAGCTTCTAAGCCCTCACCCTGAGTTCCCGACCTGACTGACCCACTGCCTGTGTGAACTGAGGCAAAGCCACGCCCTAGCCTGTTCTCCAGGTTTCTCTTCTGCATCTTAGGGTGGTGGTTTAGTCGCTAAGTTGTATCCGATTCTTGCGACCACATGGACTGTAGCCCGCCAGGGTCCTCTCTCCATGGGATTTTCCAGGCAAGAATACTGAAGTGGATTGCCATTTCCTTCTCCAGGGGATCTTCCCCAGCCAGGCATCCTGGAGAAGTGAAAGCTTTCAGGAACTGGACTGGAGGATCTCTCAGCCACTCAGAGGTTCGGAGGGCCAGAGGGAAGCTGGAGCATTTGTCTGCTCCTCCGGGTAGACCCCTCCCCATCCCCAGAGGCACCTCCTCAGTGAATGCCTGTGGCTATTTGAGCGTCTGACAGCTCAGAGCAGAGCTCAGAGTAAGAAAGCCGCGTCTCTATCTTTCCTGCGGACATAGGCTTCCTTTGGAAAGTGTTCACTGATAGAGGGCGCACGAGAGATTTCTAAAGCCGAGTGGCCGATCTGAGTAGAGGAGATGGCTAGCTGAGTCCTAAGTCCTCAGTGGTGTGGCGGGCAGGACACGGACAAGTCCTGGGGGCACCCTAGTCTGCTCTTAGGGAATCTGGTGTCTCTCATAGCAATTGTTGGAAGGGGTAGCCTGAGGAAGCTTTTAGTCCATTATTTCCAGTCCTTAGTCATTTCTGTGCTCCCTACATGGTTTTTCATCATTTTCATTTTTTAGCATTTTTATTTTAAAATGATTTTGGACCCACCGGAAGTTACGCAAGTAGCGCAGAATTCTAGTGTATCCTTCCGCCAGCTTCCCCAGGTAATAACATCTAACGTAAGGGTAGTTCATTGTCAAAACCAGGAAACTGACATGGGCACAATACTATTAACTAGACTACAGACCTTATTTGAATTTCATCCATTTTTACGAGCACTGTGTTTTTTTTTTTTTTTTTTTTGTATGAGTCTACGAAATCTGGGGCTTCTCAGGTGGAAATGGCAACCCACTCCAGTATTCTTGCCTGGAAAATCCCATGGACGGAGGAGCCTGGTAGGTCACAGTCCATGGGGTCGCAGAGTCAGACACGACTGAGTGACTTCACTCACTCACTCACTCAGGTGGCTCAGTGGTAGAGAATCCACCAGGAGCCACAGGAGATGCAGGTTCAATCCGTGGGTGGGGAAGATCCTCTGGAGAAGGAAATAGCAACCCTCTCCAGTATCCTTGCCTGGAAAATTCCATGGACAGAGGAGCCTGGCGGGCTACAGTCCATGGAGTTGCAAAGACTCCGCTGCAGCTGAGTCAGTGAGCATGAGCACGCGCACACGCCACACACTGAAATTTTACCACAGGTATAGATCATGTAACCAACAATATTTCCATCTTAATGTCATCATTTCTTTAAACCAGCCCACTCAAAAAAATTAACTTATTTTACCTCATCCTAAGGTTTGATGTACTGATTTTTCTAATACACATTAGATATGCAGCTGTGTAAAAGTGGATTTTAGAATATTCATCTGTGAGCTATCTAGAATCATCTCACACGGTCTCACCAGCACCACAGCACCATGGATCGTGTCCAGCTGTGTCTTAATAGGTGTGGAAGCTGAGGCCCGGAGAGGGGAAGGGACTGTGGGATGCGGAGCGGGGCTGGGCCTTCTCGCCGTTCAGTGCTGTTCCTGCTGCTCCGTTCTCCGTCTGCCCGAAAAAGGCTGCAGCCCCTGCCTGCCTGTCCCTAAGGCAGAAGGCTGCTCCTTCGTGCACTGGCACTGCTCTCAGCTACCTGGTTCATTTCTGTGCCTTTTGTTCTAGAACCATGGAAGCTGCTTTACTTTAGAATTAAATGGCCAGACAGTCTCTTTAGATACCTGGCTAGTACATACCCTGTCTCACACTGGACAGACGCAGGTAGCAGCAGTGGCCACGTCACCCAGCACACGCTCTGTGTGGGGCCCCTTCTGTGGTTGTGCTGGGCACTGAGATGTGGGTGAGGCAATAAAGGGGATGCGTGCTGGCTAGAGGAGCGTGCTGCAGGATTGACCTAGTGAGCATCATGGGGAAAAGTGTTTGATGCTGAGGGAGCAGCATCTGCAAGGGCTCTGAGGGGTGGATGGGTGCCCCGCAGGAGAAGGGTGGAGAGAAGGCTGGTCTGGGGGGGCCACAAAGGAGCTGAGGGCAAGGGCCCCAGGACTACTTGCTCTGAGTCAAGGGCGCTTCCCTCCAGCTCTGCCTCCTTCCAGGTGCCCCCACCCCCAGCAAAACCCATGTGGCCCGTCCCTCACACCTCTGCTCCCAGGGACCGAGGCAGACACCCACTAGGGTGGGAGGCAGGGAAGAGATCATGCCCCATAACTGGTATCCATAGCGATGCCAGGTTGCTTGGCCACAGGAGCCAGGGGCCTTGGGTGCCCATGCAGGCGTCAACCCCCTGAGTGTCTGCCCTGTGCCCACAGAACATGCTGGAGCAGCTCCTGATCCACCAGCCCGAGGACCCCATCCCGTTCATGATTGATCACTTGCAACGAGACAACGATTATGGTGAGCACCAGAGTGGGCCTCCCCCTTCCCCTGTTCCCAGCTGTCCCTTCCCTCTGCCTCCTGGGAACCACTCTGCCCTTCCTGTGCCTACAAGGGAGGTCAGAGCAGGGATGGGGACAGGTTTTGACCACTTGGGAGGTGGTTAATTGAAAAAAATGCCGTCATTTCTTCTGGAGCACAACTCATACAAATGCTCTTGCCAAGTGATTAAAATGGAAACCTCCAAATGGCCCACGGAATCAATTATTAATGCTTTGGCACGCCCCAGCTGATGTCGCCTGTTGGGTTTAAGCTCTGTGATCACTCCACTTGTCAGGTGTAAGTGTGGCTTCTGGTCTACCCAGACAGGCCGCGCTCGGCTCTTCCTGATGGTCTTGTTACGGGTTCCTGTTAATGAGTTCCAGAGCTCCCCCAAACCTTGCCCGAGTGAATGCAGGCCAGCCAGACCCAAGGCAGGCACTCGGGACAGGGAGGAGGGAGAGGAGGCGCTCTGTCCTGCGGTCAGTTTGCCGAGTGGAGGCGCATGAGCCGAGGAGTGCGGCTGTCCCTCATGAGCTGTCAGGGAGGTCGGTGTCCCGGAGCTTTGATGTTTCTTTCACTGGAGCATTAGCCGCTTTGAAGGCGCTCCCGGTGCAGCAGTGAACCGAGTGGTGCAGCTGAGAGGGACAGAGGCCTGAGATGCCCGGGGCGGGGGCAGAGGCCTCACATGAGAAAGGAAGCGAGGTCGTTTTTAAAAAATGGTGAGAGAGAGGAGACTCGGAGCCCACGGGTTCCCAGGCATGCCTGGCCTCTTCTGGGGGCCCGCCCTCAGGTCCTGGGCGGGCCCAGCCTGTGGGAATGAGGTGCTGTTTCAGAGGCCCGAGCCCGGCAGCGTGATGTGGCCTGGAGCACCCCACACTCCTTTCCCGAGCCTCCAGGGAGGCAGAATCGCACGTCTACACTGGGTGTGAGCTGCCAAGGTGCCCCAGGTGGAGACCGAGCCGGGGTGGCGGGGCTGGGGGTTGATCTGCTCTGCCCTACGGGGACTCTTCTAAGGGGCCTCGGTCGTCTGGTTGGTGTGGGAGGGAGGGCAGCTCCGCTGCTCTGTGGGGGTGAGAAGCCCCCTTGCTTCCTGGTGGTCATGCTGCAGACCCCCACTCGCTGCCCCCGCCTCACCAAGTGGCCTCTGTTGTCTGGAGGAAGGTGTTCCTGCAGCCTTACCCCCCCATCACGCCCCCATGTCGTTTGGAGCTGGAGTTGCTAAGCTCTGTTACCAAGGGATGCAGGGGGCACTTCTGCCCATGTTCCCCTCTCATGCCGTCCCCCACCCAATCAATAAAGCAAAGCACAGTCAAAAGAAAGTAAAAGTTAAAGGCCAAATAAAGCCTCAGTTTCCTCTGTAAAACGGGCATGTCTGGTCGCTGAGATGGAGGCGGCCAAGCCCCAGCCTGGTCCCTAGTGGTGTCAGTGGAAGGGACACCGAGGCCTGGAGGTTCCCACTGGACTTCAGGTGATGCCGGGCAAGTATCTGCTTGCGTGAAGCCCGGTGAGAGTTTTCCGGACTAAAACCGTACTTGAGAAAAGAACGCTTTGCACTCTGCGTTGGAGGGTGTATGTAATGGTCTGGTTGCGGCGGTACTTCCTACTTCCGGCTTGAAGAGTTCTGTTCAGGCACGTGTGTGCCGCGCTGTGTGTGCCCCTGCCGCCAAGCTCACAGCTTCACCAGTCTCCCCGCCAGAACTTCAAGAGCCTGACATCCAAGGTACCACTCGTCTTTACGCTTCCGTCTTGCTCCTCTCTGTGCCGTTACGACTTTCAGCGTCGAACTGACTTCTTCACCAGAATGAAATCCAGACATCACCTTCCTGTTTTAGCCACGATGCAGTTGTCGTCAGCTGGGTGCTCATCTCGGGCGCCGGCCGTCCCGTGCCCTGGGCCACCCCTCCCCACCTCCTCAGCATCCCTTCCATTTATCCGCAGGCTGCCCTCGGCAGAGCCCTTCCTCCTTTCTCCATGTGACACTGCTCTGTCCCTCTCCAGTGGCGTGGAGAATTCAGACCCTCTTCATTCAGCTAGAGCTGGGGGTGGGGGCTTCTGACTGTCCTCCCCCATGCCTGGAGCCTTAGGCTTTGGGCCCAGACACTGTCTCAGGGAGTCGAGTCATTGGATCCCAGGAACCGCAGGTTGGAGGAGTCAACTTGTTCCCACAGCCCTCCAACCCCACTCCCCCACCTTGGGCTGGCAGCTCAGAGGGACGCGGGCACATCTTTGCCCTTTGGCTCAAGTTCCACTGCTTAAGTGAAGAGAGAGCATCTCTGGTGTCCCTCCCACGCCCAGGCCTCCACCTCCAGGTGAAGCAAAGATGCGGGAGAAGGAGGGGAGGACGAGGAAGATGGGAGAGGACCACGCTTCTGGGATTTCTCTAGAAGAAGGAAAGCCGGAAAGAGTTGCACCCACCCTCGTGGTTCTAAAAGAGGGCGGGGGCCTGGAGAGGCCCCCTGGTGTCCAGTGAGCATCCTGTGGCCCTGAGTTAGTGGGTCAGTTGGTCTTGCCTTCTCCCAGCCGTACAGTGGTCCGTGTCACCTGCAGCCAGGCACTCAGCCCCCTGCCTCCTCGGCCTGCGTGTTGGGTGGGTGGGGGTTCCCTGTGATGCGTGGCGACATGGCCAGTGGCCAGTGTAGAGGGACAGAAGCCTCTGGGCTCCTGGCGCTGAGTGTGCACGTGAGGGGATGGGGGAGCCGTTGACACAGGGCTGGCAGCCCCTTCGCTGCGAGAAAAGCAGATTTAGTACAAAGTGAGCATTTACAGTAGCCCTGGGCAATATTAAAGCAGGCAATGGTGTATATAATGGTGTGTTTCGTTTTTTATCAAACGTTTGTCCAAGAAAGCTGTGTATTAGAGCTCCAATACCTAAGGGTTTTCTTGTGAATTTTAAATCATGCTCCTAGTTAAACCTCAAAAGGCTCTGTGGATGGAAAGGTTTTTTGATTTCCTTTGAAGTGGGTTGAAGAAGTTGATTACTCTTGGCAGTCAAGCAGCCTTTTATGACACTGTTTATAAATAATTACTCATGAGCAGGGCTGGAGTTTCAAGGTGTTAGATTTTAAGAAACTGAAATTAATCACATAAATGTGTGCAAGAAATTAGGTGGAGAGAAAGGCAGTGTGAATGTTCCCCTTTTAAAGTATTTTCAGAGATGTGTACAATTTGGGTGCCACTTACAGGAGCCCGGAAGGCGGGCTGGGGTTGAGGGGGGCCTTCCCCAGCAACTGTGGAGCCTCGTAACTTTGTCAAAACGAGCGTATGACTTGGGAGTCCGTTTGTTCCTGAAACGCTGTTGTGAAGGTGCAGTCCCCCTTTCTCCTTGGTCCCTCGGACCCTGAGCCTTGTTGGGTCCTGCCCAAGTTCTCGGGTGCTATGGCGGAGGCTGGGGGTTAGAGCCCTGGAGGGGCAGCAGGGTGGCGGGCACAAAGGCCAGACCCACAGCCCACCGCTCCCTTCCTCTGGCTCTGGCAAGTGGGCGTTCTCCCCGTGGTCTGAGCAAGCTCTTTGCTCTAACACGCCAGGCCCACCACCCTTGACCCCCCATCCTTGCTGCCCTAACGCTGTGCCTCCCCTCAGCCTCCCCTGGTACCCCAGTTCCAATCTGCCCTGATCAGGTGTTCCCAAAGCCACCTCATTTCCAGACTCACCCACCTTCCGCTGCTTCTCTCCTCTGGTTGGGGCACCCGGGAAGGCCTTGGCCGGGTTCCAAGGCCAGAGAGAGGCTGGGCCATACAGCTCCCTCCTGGCTCCCAGCCCCGCAGCTGAACATCCCTTGCCTGCCCTGGGCCTGCGTCCTGAGCTTCACTGCCCCATGGCCAGGAGGTGCTCTCCCTGGCGGCCTGTAGAGCCCACAGTGGCTGTGGCCGGGTGGTGGCAGGGCAGCCCCTGTGGGCCCTGTGTGTGAATGGCATTCTGGGCTCAGGCTACTGGGCCAGGTGTCCAGGGCAGCAGGGCTGTCCCCCTGTACCCCTCGGTGACCGCCCTTGGGGCCTGGCTCCTGTGGGTGGCCCTGGGCCTGGCTCCTGCCTGGGCAGGATTCTCTGAGCCATGCTGGGCTGTGAATAAACCCGCCTCTACGCGACTCAGCCCCGTCCACGTCCCGCGGCTTGTACCCAAGAGTGCCGACTGGCAGAAGGTGCCTTTGCAAAGAGGTGGGAATGGTGGTGACAAAGGTGACCAGACACTCAGCGGCCACAGGAGGACAGCCAAGGACAGGCCATCAGAGGCCCTGCGGTGTGCTTGGTTACTCGCGGTTCTAGCTGCTGGGGCAGAAGGTGAGACGTGGTCCCTGCAGCCGAGACACCCTCTCCACTGCTCAGCAGGTGGACGGGACTTAGCATGACAGCAGCACCCTTCAGTCAGGAGAATCCCGGGGGAGGAACCCAGTGGGGCTGGGGGCTGAATGGAGGGAGGTGAGGACACCCCTGTCGGGGAGGTGACAGGTGACAGGTAGGAAGATGGGAAGAGCGTCATCAGAACGAGAAGTCCAAGATGAAGGGACAGGCTTGCCCAGGGCTTCTGAGTGACCTGGATCCCCAGTGAAGGTAGCTCTTAGGGTGCCCAGGGCACATCCCAGCTCCTGCAGAGGTTAGGCCCCTCAACAGGGGTCCACGGGTACTTAAGGAGGCACAAGGCCCCCCATGGCCAGAAGAACCCTGGCAGCTGTGGAGGGCGGGAGGCCCACCAGCCGAGTGTGGCTTGGAGGGGAGGGGGTGTGCAGGGGTTTGCTGGGCTGGAGCACGGCTGTGTGTCCTACAGCAGGCACCCTCCTGTCCTTCATCCCTGATCACATCGCCCGCCCAGGATCCAGGCTCGCAAAGAGCAGGTTACCTACATTTCACACTGTGGGGCCAATGGACCAGGTTTAGAAATGAGGGCCGCGACAGTGTTTGTTCTAAAGCCATCAGCTGGGTACACGCGGGAATCCAGCAGCAGCGGTGTGTGCAGCCTCATTCGTGGTCCTCTGAGAGACTGCTCCCTTGCAGAGACTGGGCAGAGGCCCTGCTCCCTCCTAGGTCTGCGCCGAAGCAATCACCTCGCCCACCTGGTGTGGCTTCCATGCTCTTCCCAGCAGACTCACCCCTGTACAAGTTTGGAGGAGGTGCTCAATGAGTGTTTGTGGAGTGAATCGGTGAATTACCTTGAACTTGCCCTCAACATTTCCCCTGAAAATGAGAAAGGGCTGTGGAGTTGGGGCAAAAGTCTCTTCAAACCCAAGCAGCCTGGCTGGGTACTGGTGTGCTGATCATGAGTTCACGGGCCACACGGACCCTCCAGTTCCTTCTCCGTGTCCACTCTCAAACTATGAGGTCTCTGCATGGATGTGGCTCCTTCTCAGAGGCCTGGCAGGAACGGGCCCCATGGGTTGTTGTGCACCCCTGTTCACCTGTCCCTGGGGGTGGGACGGGGCCAGGCCGACAGGCGGAGCCAGAGGCCGGCTTCCGCCCTCCTTCCTCCCAGGTGCTGATGCTTCTTGCTCCCCACAGTTGGGGGATGGGTGACATCATCAGTGTGGCACCCGGGGGGAACCAGCTTGGAGTCCACACACCACATCTTGTTGCCCTTGTTTTGACCCAAGTGCACACCTTCCAGCCCTCTTCTTTAGATGCTGGGTTTTTTTCCTTCTTTTCCAATGGCCAGTACCTGCTCCCTAGTCCATGAGTGTCTTCAGGGCTTCTGCAGGGGCCAGGAACCTTCCAGAGCCAGGAGTGCCACAGTGAAGCCCGTGGTATCCATTTGCATAGAAATATCCATATTTGAAAACAAAGCCTTTCCTATCTGGGGTTTTATAAATCTGGCTGATACATTCCAGGCTTTTCCCTATTATTTCCTTCTGTAACATGATGGGGAATACAACTTGCTAAATAAAAAGGCATAAATATTAAAAAAAAAAAAACACCTTTGAAAGTCGATTTACATAAAATACAGCTTTATTTGAGAGCGTGTCCCTGAGACAAAGTCCCTGTTTAAAATGCTTTATGGTGTTTGAAATCCCAATTGTTCTGGATATTTATTAGTTCGGCAAACAAGTTACCGTGTCCACGTCCCCTTGGAGACAGAAGAATAAACCATCTCAGTGATCACTTATCTCTCTAAACACAGGATACGTTCTATGGTGGGAGCGTCTCAGAACTGCTGGGTTACAAACGACCACATCACTCCCAGAAAATGAAATCTGGGGAGGATAGAAATAAATATACCCAGAGCTCTGCAGACACGAGAGGGTTTTTGTTTTTGTTTTTTGTCATACTGAACAGTGACATTCAAATCTCTTCATTCCACAGTGCCGAAGATTGTAATATTAGGCCCACCTGCCTCGGGGAAAACAACCATAGTAAGTGTATCATATTAACTGTGGTAATATGGTAATATCTCATTTATCCTGCAAAGCTGGACTGAGGCTGCACCTCGGTGACTTTTCAACATAACTGAGACTTTTTTCATCTCTTCTCTCTTCTGCTTCCTAACTTATTTTCTCATTACAAGAGGCAGCATGTGTTTGTAGTAGAAAACCTAGAAAATACAAAAGACAGAAACCAATTTCCCCAATCACACAGTGATGAGCATTCACTGAACACGTGAGATATGCCTGCCAGGGTATTCTCATGGCTACGTGTCCACCATCCTGGCACACCCTTCGTTCCACCCTTAGGATTCGTTTCCAGAAGGAGAAGGGCTGGGTCAAACAGCACAGACTTCTGGTATAGAACCTTTGGGGTCACCAGTAAAATTTTAATCGTGCAGTGTGTCAACCAATCAGAAAAGCAGAGAAACGGCGCCAGAGAGACTCATGTACCCAATTCCCGGATTTTACAGGGACTTGTCATTTTGCCACATTTGCATGGTTTTCTCCCCATTTCAAAGACAGTCGAGCTTTCAAGACACAGCCGATGCCTCATCCCACTTCGCTTCTCCCTTTCTGTCTCTCCCTCGTGGGAGACAGCCTCTGTCCTGAAGCTGAAACTTCGTTCCCTGTACAGTTTTAATCTTTCACCTCCTTTCTTAAGTGCCAAAAAACACCTTCAAATTATAATCATCTGAAATGGAACTCTTTCTTGTTCTTTAAAAAAGCCTGGTTAATGAACATCAGGTAACCATAAGTTAATGATAAATAACAAAGTCCTGCTCTACAGGACAAGGAACTATATTCAATGTCTTGAAATAACCTGAAATGGAAAAGGGGCTTCCCTGGTGGCTCAGACAGTAAAGAATCTGCTTGCAATCCTGGAGACCCAGGTTTGCCGACTTAATGGATGTGAGTTTGAGCAAACTCCGGAGAGAGTGCAGGACAGGGAAGCCTGGCATGCTGCAGTCTGTGAGAGGCACAGAGAGCCAGACACGACTTAGCAACTGAGCGACAATAACGGCCAAGACTCTTACGCATATCTGAGTCAATTCGCTATACACCAGAAATGAACACAACATTGTAAGTCAACTGTATACTTCAATGAAAAAAACAAAACATCGGTAGACTCTGGAAGACTATGTCATCACTGTCAGCACTCCTCCTGGGCCCACAGGCTGTTTCTCTGACCGGCTGGCACCTTGTTCTATTCTGAAAAGGAATCAAGATGGCTGTTCTTACATAAAGCCACATGCAGCTACCCTGCTTTTGGAGTGAGATTCGCCAGCTCTTCAGTTAATCTGTCATCTGTCTTGTCTGTCCATCCATTCATCCATCTGTCTATCTCTCTATAGTTTCTCTACTTGGTTCCTCAGGACCAGGCTGTCAGCGTTCACTCTCTCTGAATCTTCCCTCCCAGTCTCCATTTCCCTGCCAGAGACCACGGACTCCCAGGCCTGAGACCTGGCAGCCACTGGCACTAGCTGGCGTTTCAGCCCCAATTCTTTTGGCAGATTCACAGGCCCCGCCCCTGTCCACTGTGTGGAACACACAGAATCTAATTTTCCAGGAAGATGATAATAGTAAAATCCCAGCAGGCTGCTTCCTGATCTCGTCACTGACACCTCCCAGCAGGAGAAGCAGCGAGATTAAGGTTCATACCTGCCCCGGGGGACCCCCAGGGCCTTCTGAACCATCCTGATGCTGAAACAGTCATCAGTATAATCTTGGCGTTAAGAACATTTGGTTGTATGGTTATTCTTTACAATGTATTCTTCCCTGGAGGAGTATACAGAGTGGTCATTGGTGAACTGAACATTGATTTGGCCCGGACATGCGTCTCCCAACCTTTAAGAGAACATGAACTTGGAGTGTGTGTCGTGACCCCTATTTAGGGCCTGTCCCCCTGTTTCCTGGTTTAAACTTTCAAGTTAAGAACTCATGGTCCAGAGAGCTTGAAAACGCAGGCCTAGGGCAGTCGAGCATAGGTTTTCCAGGTCCACTTAGAGTCAATGGCTGGTTGAAGAAGTGGCAGGCAAGCAGAATCCTTTGGCTGGGAGGGATTCTGTGGCTTTGTCTCCCCTGGTGGCCTCCTTCCAGCCAGAAATGATGACGCTTTCCTGTGGGCAGCCCTTCCTGGCAGAACATGGAAGGACCCAGGCATCGGAATGGCGTCCTCCTCAGTCATTCCTTCCACAAAAACGTTCTTTCCCCCTTTCTTCAGGCTATGTGGCTTGCCAAACACCTGAGCACCAATCTTCTCAGCGTGGAGGGCTTGATAGCAAAGGAGTATTCCCCTCTGGCGGCAGACGCCAGGATGCACTATCAGAAGTTCAAGGTAGGATGAGGGGTTCTGGGAAACAGGATGGGGTGAGAGCTCCCCGCAAGGTGCCTCCATCAGCTGCTGCACTCCTTCCGTTTCCTGGTGGGTTGGGGTGACGTGAGACCCAGGCAGGATGGGACCGAAGGAAGGGAGAGGTCTTCAGTAGGGCACAGATCCTGGGGGCTGCCGGGGGAGAGGCTTGTGGTGCGCCAGCCTCAGCGGCAGTGAGCGTGGAGGGTGGCTGCCCGCCCTGCTCTGCTGGGGGTCAGCCGGACCACGTGGGTATGGGCGGGGCCGGCGGGGCATCCGCAGGCGCTGTGCCTGCTGGCCTGCACCGGGACCTGGTAGGCCTGCGCCGGCGGGGAGCGTAAAGGGCAGTGGTCCGGCTCTCCTGTGCTGTAGCTCAGGGCCACTTCCTTCCACTCCTCTGGGAGGGCGCCCCGTGGCATCCCCGGAGGCTGGGGGTCTGTTTCTACCATCCCACCACCACTGTCTTTGAAAGACATTTTTAAAAGGGACACTTAGGGCTTAAGCATGTTGGTTCTCTTAAATACAGAAATTTCCAAATATCTTTTCAAAAACTCCCCTTTGGAGCATAAGAGGATGTCTTAGTCCATGCCGGCCGCTGTCACAGACTGGGTGGCCCAGAAGCAGTCTCCCCCACACTCCTAGAGGCTGGCGAGTCCGAGGTTACGGCGTCCGCAGACTCATTGTCGGGAGACAGCCGTCTTCTCACCGTGGCCTCCCATGGCCAGAGGACAGGGAAGCTCTGGGGCCTCTTGGTCTTATTTACGAGGCTGCATCTGCAGGACCTAATTGTTTTCCAAAGGCCCCACCTCCCAACACCATCGCCTTGAAGGTCCTATAGGACTTTGGGGAATGCAGGCATTCAGCCCAGTACAGCAGGGGTGCTCACCCGTTCAGGCGTTCCTCACCCGCACCCAGGCTTTCTCTTGTTTGTGTGGGGAGCAGGCTGAGAACAGTCGCGATCCCACTGTTTGCTGAGCATTGCCCAGGGCTCTGCCCGCCTGTTGGGGTGACCAGCCGGGGTCTCCCGCCAGTCTCCACAGAGGCCGTGGCTGAGGGCTGGTTGCCTCCCGTCTTCACCTTCACTCACAGGCAGGCTCTTGACCAGATAGTGACCACGTGTGGTCACTGTTTCTCCAAGAACGTGGAAGGAAGCTTCCAGGCCTCATGGGCAGCCTGTGAGTGATGGCCGGTGGGATGACTCTTATGGCCAGCCCGTGGTTGTAAGTAGCAGAGATCCGCCGGGGCTGCCCAGGGCAGGAAGGGGAAGCTGAAGGCGGATGCACTGACTCCTGGGCTCCAGATGGAGAAAGCACCCATACATCTCCCCGTCTCTGAGGCCGGAACCTGGGCAGCACCCTGGCCTGCTCTGCCCTGTGTGGTCGCTTGTCCCTTGTGTCCATTCTCTCTGTGTCCCTCCCTTCGTCTTCTGTGTCCCTCCGTCTCTGTCGTCCTTGCCTGCTCATGACCGCCTACCTCGTCCCAGCTCAGACCATCCCCAGAGGCAGCGCCAAGGCCAGGTTTCCAGAAAAGGGAGCTGCGTGGGCCTGCTGGTCAGGTGGCCGCGGGGCCCTGCCAGCTCTGGTGAGGGGTGTGCACAGTGGGTATGTCGAGGCCCTGGAGCTCGGCCATGGGCGGGAAGGCCTGCTGGGGTGAGGACATTCATGGGGATGACGTGTCACTTAGGCAAACCCCCAGCCTCAAATTTGCTGATTTGCTGAATGTAACAATTTGATGGAAGAGAAAGAAAACCTCACTCAGCAAGACTAGCCTCTCTACCATCCCAGCTGGTGAACCAGCTCTAAAACCGCTTAATCCAGAGCACTTGCTGACCCCATGTTCCTGGCCAGGACTCTTGGGGAAGCAAGCGATGCCCCCTGACTGGCCCCCATGTCTTGCCGGAGTCCGAGTGTGTGGTTGGAGTATGGGGGATGGCAGCCCCAGGAGTGAGAATCCGGTTTTAGAAAGAAAGCGGTTATCTCATTTCCTGCAGAAGCTAAACTTTCCAGGGTAGGGGAGGGAGGCTGATTTCTAGGATAAAGATGCTTTTATTAGGTTTATAAGATTCAACAGCGAGGAGGGAGTTTAAGAAAATTCCTCCTGGGTTTCATTACTCTAATTATCAGACCACATCGAAGTGCTTTCAAGGGTGTCTTGTTGGGGTTCTTTGGTTCGGAAGCTCGGGTGGGGGGAAGATGAAAGGCCAGGGCGTCAGGACTGATGAAGGAGGGGAAGGTTCTGAGGAGGCGAGGGGGCGCGTGGCCTTGCCGTGGAGCCGCCTGCCCGCGAGGCCGCTCATTAAGCTTCGTCTTTAAAGCGCTGCTGATCCAGAGCCTTTAAAGCTCTCTTTTGCAAGCAGCAATAATACCTTCAAATACGTAATTTTCTCCTGTTAATCTCTGCTCTGCCTCCTATATGGAATTCTCTCATACAGTCGGTGTTAACCAAGACATCTCCATCTTGTAATTTCCAAGCGGTGGCTGAAACACTTCCCAGTCGCCTCCTGTGTGCCAAGCACCCTCCCGCCAAACCACGGGAGACCCAAAGATGAGTGCCTTCTCCTCGCCCCCGGGAGCCGATAGCCACTGGGGCGGGGGGGGGTACCGAGGGTACCCAGCCCAGGCCGCAGGACAAGGAAGCCCTCATGCAGTCGCTGGTCTCTGGACTCAGTCATTTCCTGAGGGTTCTCTGAGCACCTGCTAAGCCCCGAAAGTGGCTCTGAGTATACAGGCAGCAAGGTTTAGGGACTCTGGAGCCAACCCAAGTCGTGCTGAAAGCAACGATGTGGAAGAACCCAGCATCTGGCAGAAGACCCGCACAGGCAGGGGTAGCTGAGGAGGCTGGGGGTTCCAGGCCGCCGGGGTGGGAAACAGCTCTGTGGCTGGGTGGTTTGTAGCGTTGTTACAAGAGGTTGTAAAGGTGCCCAGAAGCAGTGGGAAGCATGTAAGAACATCCACGGACCCATTATCCGGCTTCAGGCAGTGTCATCAGCTCATAGCAGTCCTGACCCATGGAGATGCCCCAGCCCCCTGCTTCCTGGTCATTTGAAAGCAAACCCGCCCGGCACTTCATTTCATCTGAGGCTGTGCTAGTCTATATCTGCTGAGAGGCTGAATATATTATACAATGGCTGGACCAGACCTCAGACGAGATCTCTGGCCCGCTGCCACAGCAACTGGCCCAGGAAACCAACCTGCTGTCTTCAGTAACCGGCCTCAGAAGCCAGTGGGCTGAGAGTTATTAGACTGGGAGGAAGTCAGCCTGCGCCTCTGGTTCAGTCCAGGAAGCCCAGCAACAACCCCGGTCACAGTCAGTCCCAAATGGCCAGGACTTGCTTCAAAGTGAACTGCCAGCTTCCCTAATCCTTGTCCCCACTTCCGGCTTGTGACCAGGGAAGGCCAAGTCCACTCCCCTAACCACGTGCACAGGATGCCCAGCTCAGGGCGCCGATAAAGCCATCCCAGTCCTCTGCCTGCCAGACGCTGGCGCTGCGGCCGACCCCCCTGTTGGCGCAGACTGCCACTAGGCAGACTGGGCTTTCCTCTTTCGAGAGGTCTTTGTTGCCACACCCCGAAAGATAAAGGCACAGCCCTACACTGTCATGCTTAGAAAACTTACCCATATTTCTCCAGTGCCCCGTCAGGGTTAAACTCCCCCGAGGAGGCGGGTGTCTCGCGGTTCTTGCCACTGGCCCACCCCTGCCCCAGGGCACTCCTGGGAACACCTCCCCGGGCAGGTGTCTCATCTCCTCTCCACGAGGACCAAAGCCACCTTGGTGCTCTGCGGTGCCTCGTTATTAAGTTAATTGAATTCACCTGCTTTGTCAAGTCTGTTCCTCACCTGCTCCCTCTGGGTCCGTCTCTAAGCCTGCCACCTGAGTCAGCGTCACAAACACCACAAAAAGGGGTGGGTAGGGAGCCTGCGTGAGGCCAACTGTAGCCCAGGGTGTGAGGCTGAAGGCAACGCCTGCCCAGGTGCCAACCCCACACCTGTATGGCCTGAGCTTGAGCCCCGCCTTGGGCTTATGTCCGGGACTCCTGAGAGCAAACCTGGTCCTGGCCCCTGGTCCTGGCCCCTCTGGGAGTTTGGGAAACGAGGGAGAAAAGAGTCAAGTCCTACTGGGCTCTCGTCACACAGATGTGATCGGAAGGTGAAGAGCTTCCACGGGGAAGGGAGATTTCTTGGTAGCTGAAGTTGAATGTGATCGCTCTTGATTATTTTAGATTTTTACTGGGAAAAAAGAAAAGCTTTATTAATTGAAATCCCTGCAGGAAGCATGCATATTTGCAAATGTAAAACTGCCCCAACCAGAGGTCCTCAACCCGAGCAGCGGGTTACTCACCCGGCAGCATGGGACTGCCTTAGTCTGGATCTCTGGATGTGGGGCCGGGCATCTGGAGTCAGTCCCCCTCCCTGGGGAATCCTCGTCTGGTCAGCTGGGAGCCCACCCCTCACACCACCCATCTTTCCTCATGGCAGGCGTTCTTTGTACAGCTCTGCTGCTGCTGCTGCCAAGTCGCTTCAGTCGTGTCCGACTCTGTGCGACCCCATAGACAGCAGCCCACCAGGCTCCCCTGTCCCTGGGATTCTCCAGGCAAGAACACTGGAGTGGGTTGCCATTTCCTTCTCCAATGCATGAAAGTGAAAAGTGAAAGTGAAGTCGCTCAGTTGTGTCCGACCCTCAGCAACCCCATGGACTGCAGCCCTCCAGGCTCCTCCGACAGCAGTACTAGAGTGGGGAGCCATTGCCTTCTCTGTTGTACGTGCAGTGATCGCTAAATCGAGGTTTCTTTTGGAACCTTGCATAAGGAGCAGACCAGCCTGTGTTTGTTGTGTGACTAAATGACCCACACTCTGAAGGCTGGCCCAGGCAGAATGTGCCAAAGCTGGGTTCTTCCTAACTTCAGTTCTGTTTAGCTCCTCCCTTCAGTCCCATTTACAAATCAAGAGCCTGATGGAGCCTGATGCACCCAAGTGCCCAGGTGTCATCACTGTTTAATAACATCCAGATCATGGGACTTGTGCTCTCTGCCTGCCAATACCCACACAGAGTGTGGTCCCCTGCAAAGTTTCCCAGGATCTCCCCTCAGTCCTGCCTCCCAGTCCTCTGGGGTGGTCTGGTCTCCGTCCCCCACCCCACCCCGCCATCCCACCTGCCTCCTGGCTGTTTCCCTGTGCGCTCGGCCCTTCCCTGTCTGCCCTTCTAGGTGGTGGTGCGGAACGGTCCTCTGGGAAGATTTGGGGTGGTGGAGGAAGTTACAGCCCAGGACGGGGGCAGAGGAGCCCGAGGACCAGTCTCCGTGGCTCCTTTCAAGTTCGCTGGCCGTTCCCACCCTGGGGTCTGCCTTCCGGCCCCCTCCCTCTGTGGGGCTGTCGGCTGCCCCTTGCCGGGGTCTGTGAGATCCCTTCAAAACCTGGGCCCCTGCTCCCCACCCCACCCCCACCATCTCCTGTCACTGTTTTGGAAGCTAGAACTAGGAGAGTCTCTGCCACGGAAACCTGTTCTGACAGCCCTGAGAAGCGGCAGAAACTTTGAAAAGAAGAGTTGTCTTTAAAGGATTCTCTGATTAAGTCTTAAGTGAGTTCCAGTCCAAGTATGCCTTTCCTCCCCCAGCAGCAGCCCCTTCAGAGGCGAGGGGACGCCGTCAGGCCAACCAGGAGCCTCAACTCTTCCCCTCCCCGCTCTGCTCCAGACTGAAGTTCGTACCGTCGATCAGGACACCTGCAATTCCTGAGCAAGCGTCCACCCAAGGGTGACACGGGGACGTCAGGGGCCCCGAGGGCGGGGCCTGGTGATGAGACCATGCAGGCTTCTGTCATCCCAGGGAAGGAAGCTTGGGCTTGAAAAGTTCAGTGAGGTGCCCGGGGACAGACAGGGCTTGAATGGCCACACCGGAGGCTGCCCCGTTGGGACAGGGGAGGCACCTGCAAGGTTCCCAGCCAGCAGTTCTGTCCTGGGCCTGGGTGCTGGGAGAAGAAAGGTCCAAACTGGAGCCACACAGCTGATTCTGCCTGTTATGGCAAAGGGCCTGGCCAGCGGGCTGTCGCATTGCCCCTGCATGGGAAGACAAGGGCCGGGGGCCTGCACCTGTGCTGACCTTCTCGGTGACCAGCAGAGGCTGCACTGGGCTCCATCCAGTTTGTCCCTGATTCTCCCCCAAAGCCACACTTTGGGGGCAGGGGTGGGAGAGCGTGGCAGAGCTCGGGAAGGAGGGAGCCTGATTGCCGCAAAGACAGTTTGGCAGGGCTCCGAGCAGCGGCCCCCGGGAGGCCCCCGCCACTGACATGACACATCAAAGCTGGTACCGAGACAGCACCGAGGCAGGGAGCGGTGGGGGGCACCCGAGAGGGGCCGCGCTCAAAGTCGCCAGCCTGTCCCCCGCCGCGCAGACCATGGGGGGCATCACGCTCCACCCGGACCTGTCGCCTTTCAACCCGTGTTCTTTGATGGGCTTGCACCCCCCCATCCCCCGTGTCCCAGAACCTGTTTGAATGCTGCCTCCTGAATGGGTGATGGCAGGGAAGGGGAGGAATCATGGGGTGGAAATCACTGTTTCTGTTCGGCAGGGACACCCAGGGACAGGAAAGGATAGGAACCACGTGGAGGGGAGGGGCAGTGCTCCTCCCCATTCCCCTCGCCAGTCTTGGGGGGCTCTAGTTGGGGCAACATGGGCACCAGCAGGATAGATCCCTCTCCAGCAACTTCTTCCATGTACCGTGGGGCTCTCGGATGCTGGAGTTTGTTTAAGCCAGTGGTTCTCCAGATGTGGTCCCTGGACCAGTATCCTCAGCATCACCTGAAAACCTGCTCAAAATGCAGATTCCCAGCCCCACCCCAGACCTGTGGAGTCAGAACCCTGGGGCGGGGCCAGTGATCTGTGTGTTAACAAGCTCTTCCAAGATGTGCGTTCAAGTTGAGAACTACTGGCTTAAGCAGGACAGAGGGCAGATGTAAGGACACAGAGGTGCCTTAGGAGATACTGAAACGGGCTGGATGCTGGCTGGCCCCTGGCCTGCTCTTCTGAGTGCGCCTCTCGTTCTTTGCTCGCTCTCCTGCTCCTGCTTTTGCTCCCCACTTTGTAGAAGAGGCCCATGACTTTCAAGGTGTGTGCTTCCTCTTCGAATCTGACATCCTGGAAAAGCCATTCTGGGGCTGAGAAACCTGGTGTCTCTCTCCTCTTGTGCTGGGTTTCTTTCCTTATACGCCCCTTGTGCCTGCAAAGTGGCTGCTGCCGCTCCAGCTCTTCCATCCTCTCAGCTTTGGATCCAGTGGACAGCAGAGTTCCCGCCCCTGATGATTTCACTCATGTCCTGGGTTTATTAAGGGTGCCCCTGGCTAACGATTGCCACAGCACCGAGCCCTTGCTGGGGGCCACACACACGCCAGCAGCCACGTGTCCCACCTCACTAATCCTCACGGCAACACTGAAGGACCTTGTCTGCATCTCATTTACAGACTCAGAAAGCAAGACTCAAAGCTTTGAAGGCACTGGCCAGGGTCCTTAGTGGGTGGTCAAGTCCCAGATGGAGAGCATCTGAGTCCCCAGCCAGTCCAGTGGGCCCCCAGGGTTCTCCCTGGGAACGTCCTTCTCCTGAATCCAGAGAGAACCTCCTGGATCACTACTCACGACCTTCCTCCCCCTCCCCCTCTGGCCTCTGACCCTCCCCTGTGGGCCAGTTCCCGGGGCATCCTTCACCACCACCTCCATCTGCCCAAGCCCAGCCTGCTCTTGTTGGGGACCCATTCAAACAGCTCAAGGAGATGGCAGGTCAGGTCACTTCTGGAGAATCCAGGATACCTCAAGCCCCGGAAAGGACTGTCCCCTCACCTCCAAGGTCCTCTCTGCACATCCAGTACCCCATTCGCTGTGTCAGAATCACTCTTGTGTGCAAACTGACTGAACTGTTCCCTCGCACAGATAAACATGGCAAACATCAGTAGTTAGCGGGGCCGGGCACCGTCTGTTTTCCTGACCCTTGCTCCTAGGCTCTAATGAGAGTGAGGTGTGGACGTGTTCTCCACATGTACAAACACTTATTAATGTCCACATCTAAGTCAGCAGCTCCGTGCATCCCCCTGACCTGTCCCAGCAGCTCTGTGATGTCCCAGCTCTGTCCCTTCAGGCATCCCTGCAGCACTCCAGGCAGAGTCGATAGCATTCCTGAAGCAGGATCTGGTCACTCTGAATGCTGGGTCTAGAATGAGAGATCCAGACTTTTCTCCAGCATCACTAAAATGTTGCCAGGGTTCCCATTCACCCTAAGGATCCTTGGGGAAATCAGGGCAAGGTGCTTGTCCCCACTGTCCCTCCCGGGTCCCCAGCTTGGCCCAGAGAGTGTAAGATAGGTCTCCTCTGCCCCTCGCCCCATAGCCGGGTGCCTCTGTGTGCGCCCAGCGCAAACCTGCTCGGCCCTGGACACAAGGACCCTCCCCTGCACCTGGCAGAAGTCCAGCCCCTTCTGGAGACCAGTCAGCCCTGAGGTAGCTTGGGAGGTGGGCTGGGGCTGGCCAGGTTGGGGAGTTTGGGGAGAACCACCAGCTGTTAGTGACCGGGGATCATGGCGACACCTGGGAGTGAGTTTTCCAGGGGCATTGGCTCTGGGGCATGTGAGGCTTTGTTAGAAAGAACAGACCTTGTGAAAAATGGGACGTCAGTTCTGGTCCAAGAGAGAGGCTGCTGAGAAGAGAGGAAATGGAAGGAAGGCCGCTCTGAGCGTCACCCTGCACTGGTCCAATCTCCCCGAGCCTGGCCTGATCGGGTTCAGGTCCCACCTCTGCCCTTACCTGGCTGTGTAGCCCTGGGGAGATGGCCTAACCTCTCTGAGGCCCAATTTCCCAACCGTAAAAGGAGGATGACAATAGTACCGACTGCACGGAGCTGCAAACGTGGACTGTCGCAGCCTGGCACCCAACACACACTCGGCAGAAGCCGCCGCAGGCTCACTACTTACTGAGTGGATTAAGGAGCATGACGTGCCGTTAGGTCACAGGTCAGCAGGGCTTCCTCCGCCCCTGACGCTGTGCTGGTGCAGGCGGGAAGGGGTGCGGGTCAGCACCTCACAGCCAGGTCTCCGGGGGAGAAAGCCCTCCTTTCTAGCATTGGCCCATCTCCATGGGACAAACACCATGGAACACCAGGGCCCGCTTCACGGGACGTGGGGATGGGAAGACATGGGCAGGACTGGCTCCCTCCTGCACGTCAGTGTCTGGCAGCCAAAGAGAGGAAGACTCAGTCCCCTTCATCCAGGAACTGAAGCTCTTTGGGGAGACAGATGTGTGCACAGGCCCCTGGAAGGCCACATGTTTAGCGCAGTAACAGAGTTTGCCATGGAGGATCATGGCAGCCCCCAGCCCAGCCAGGGGAAGAGTCAGGGAGGGCTGCCTGCAGGCAGCGGCACTTGGGGAGCCTGGAGTCACCCAGGTGGGGGTGGGGGAGAGCATCTGGGGCGGGGCGGGGCACTGGAGAAGCAAGCGAGTGGAGTTGGATGCACATGCATGGGGTAGGGGTGCTCTCAAGGAGTCTGGACCACCCTGGGGCCACAGGTTGGCCCTGGACTTCATGGAGGCCACAGGGCCCTGGTCAGGGATCTGGAGAAGCTTCATGGCCACAGGACCGGGTCCTTGGGCCTTAGCAGAGCCCACTGGCCTGCCAGCTCTGTGTCCCCTTGAGCCCCACACGGCGGGGCAGGCCCTCATCCTGTGTCATCTTTCCTTTAGATGGTACCCAACATGCTGCTCATCAGACTGATGCAGGAGCGCCTGAAGGAAGAGGACTGCATCAGGAGGGTGAGAAGCCGTGTGTGGAGCCGGGTGGCGGGGGCTGGGGGCTCCGGGGACGGGGCTCTGTCACCAGATGAGGGAGGGTCGGAGGTAGGGGCTGCGTGTTCATGTCCCAGAGCAGAGATGACCTGCAGAGAAGGGTGCAGCTCTGAAGTCTGGCAAAGGTCAGACTGTGCACGTGGGCTTCACCTGGGATGGAGGAAAAGCAACAAGGAGGTGCCTGGGGAGCCGTCAGGCCCCTATAGGGATAAGCTGGATCGCCACACAGGGCCGAAGCTGTGCAGGGCTGGGGGGCCTGGACCTGCCAGGGCAGAGGCAGAGCTGGGGCCTAGCTCTCAGTCCGTTCCCTGCTCGCTCACTAGTCCTCTTCTGCCAGACCCCATGACGTCAGAGGGCCGGGGTTCCGGTGAGGCCCTCCGTGGAGGTTGGCCCCCTGGGGCAGGTGGGCGGGGGCTGAGGGATTGTGACCTTGTGATTCATAAAAAGAAATACATGTTTCATCTTCATCCAATTTATCAATTGTTGGAATTTGTTTTTAGTATTCCATTTTAATTTTTTGCTTGTGGGTTTTTTTTTGTTGGTTTTTACTATCTCTCTCTCTCTTTTTTAAAGTGAATGACCTACTGATTACAATATACCGACTTAGATTCCCAGGCTGTTACGAGTCGGTTTTACCATTTCAGGTGGAACATACAATATAGACCTCTTCCGTCTCTTGGTGTAGCTGTCGTGTGTATTGCATCTATATGCACCAAGACCCCATCAGGCAGATGTTATCATTTTTGCTCTCAGTCATCAAACATGTTTTAAAAACTCAAGAGAGTTGTTTGTTGTATTTATTCAGGTATTTACCATTTCTCTTGTTCTCCATTCCTAACGTTGCAAGTGTCCCTTTCTGTCTGAAAAGCTTCTTTGAGCAATTCTTCTAGAGTAGGCTTTTCTTTCATCTGAGAACATCTTTATTCATTTTTTTTAAATTAACTTTTTTATTTTTTAACTGAGCCCGTAGCATGTGGAATTTTAGTTCCTGGCCCCCTGCAGTGGAAGCATGGAGTCTTAACCACTGGACCACCAGCAAGGTCCTGAGAATGTCTTTATTTTGACTTCGTTCCTGAAGGATGTTTTTTTCTGGATTCAGAATCCTAGATCAACAATTTTTTCTTTCAGCACTTTATAAATGTTCCATTTTAGCACTGTGGTTTCTGGTGAAAATCGATAGTCATTAGAACTCTTATAAATAACGCGTTTTTTTCTCTCTTGCTGCTTTCAAGATTGTTTCCTTTAACTTTCAGAAGTTTAACTATGATACATCTGGGTGTGGGTTTTGGAGGACTATTCTTTGCAGGGTTTGCTGAATTCCTTGAATTTGTGAGTTTACGTTTTTCTTCAAGCTTGGGAAGTTTCTAGCCATGTCTTCCCCACATAATTTTCCACACCGTTCTCTTTCTCTTGGCTCCTTCCGAGACCCCAGTGGCATGAAGGTCAGGTCAGATTGTCAGTGTTCGCTCATGTTCCCTCACTAAAGCTCTATATTTTTTTCCCTCTCTGTTGATAAGATTTCATCATTTGTATTGAACTAGCTTCGGGCTCATTAAATCTCTTCTCTCTCATCTGAATTCTACTGTTGAGCTCATCCACTGAGTTTTAAATTCTGATTATTGTATTTTTCAGTTCTGAAAGCTCCAGTTGGTTCTTCTCTCTTCCTTCTGTTTCTTGGCTGAGACTTGCAATGTGTCCATTCATTTACTTGGAGGTCTGTTGTTTCGGTTGTTTAAATAACAGCTGCTTTTGTGTCTTGTCTGATAATTCTAACACCAGAATCATGTTGGTAGTGGTGTCTGATATCTTTTCCCACGTGAGATGAAATTGTCCTGGTTCTCCCTGTGCTTAGTAATTTTAAAAATTCTTTGTTTATTTGTTTGTGGCTGGGCTGGGTCCTTGCTGCTTCGTGAGCTTTTCTCTACTTGCAGCAAGTGGAGGCCGCCCTCCAGCTGCAGTGCACGGCCTTCTCACGGTGCTGACTTCTCCTGCCGTGGCGAACAGACTCCAGAGCACGGGCTTCACGGTTTCAGCTCCCAGACCCAGCTGCCCCGCGGCATGTGGGATCCTCCTGGACCAGGGGTCGAACCTGTGTCTCCTGTATTAGCAGGCGGATTCTTTACCACTGAGCTACTAGGGAAGCCCTGTCCTTAGTAATTTTGTATCCTGAATGTTCAAAATATTGCTCTCAGGCTCTGAGTCCTGCTTGAATTCCATGGCAAACGTTGATATTTTTGTCTTAGCAAATGACTGGCCCAGTTGGGCTCCGGTCACGAGTTCTAGCCACCTTCTCTGGGTTGTGGTTTCCACCTCAGCTCTCAAGCCTTTGCGGTGTTGTGCGGGTCTCTCCTGCTCTGTACGTGTGGATGCCACTTGGAGGGGCCTGGGCACTGGTCTGTGCTGTGGCTGATTTCTCAGGGAGGCTGGAAGGCTGGGGTCGGACCTGTGTGTGCGCAGCTCGGAAGTGACCAGGAGTCCACAAAGTACCTTCTCATCGCTTTCCTGCGCCCCCCCCTCTGCCGTCTTCCTGGTGACCTCTGGTTCCCTGGTTTTCCTTTATTTGGCCTCTCGGTCAGAAAGCTGGGCCTTGATCTACCTGGCTCTGTCACAGTCTTCCTGTGACTACACTTGCGACCAGAGCCAAGTGCTAGGAGGACAGCGAGAGGAGGCTCATGGGGCTTTGCTGCGTTCTCTGGGCCTGGAGAGGAGGGGGCGCCTGCGCCTACGGAGTGTGAGGCCCCTGCAGCCCCCTTGTCACTGTGACTGTAGCAGGAAGGCCTCAAGGCAGGAGTGCAAAGAAGCAGGAAAGAAGAGAGCACAGGGAGGTTCCCCCATCCTCTCTGCATCTCAGGAGTCCCCTTTCGCATTGCTCAAGCCAGAAAGAGGGGCTCCCGGCCCGTCTCTGTCCCTCCCTACAGCTCAACTCAGGTTTCAGGCCACCTGGAGAGACCAGGCCGGGGATACTGGTTTTGTGGGATCTTGCAATCTGGTCTTCTTCCCCAGTTCTCCTGAGTCCTCAAGGAGCGCCCCCTTGCATTCCATCCTATAGCTGCTGTCAGTGGAGGTGACAGGGTAGGGACGGTTTTCTCCTTCTTGCCCAGAACCAGAACCCGTATGCTTTTTAAAATATGTGCGTGTATTTTTAAAAGACGTGTGCGTGTGCTTGTGTACACACACGCACACATGTGCACACGCTTGCTTAAATGGTGGCGAGGCCCCCATCTGGTAAGATACCTGGGCTCCTCCCCGGGGCACTGGTGAAGGAGTGGCAGTTTTCACAGCCTTGCTCCCCATGGTCCTCGGCCTTGTGGGTCTAAATCACCAGAGAGCCGCAAGTTAACTGCAGTTTGAGTTTCAAAGTCTGGTCTGAACAGGCAGGTTGCCTCTGACTTCAGACTGTTCCCTGTGAGTGGGTGGTCATCCACCACCCAGGAATAGGCAGGTGCCCAGAGCTCCAAGCCCAGTCTACATCAGGGGGGAGACACAGGCCAGATAGTAAATATTTTAGCCTTTGTATGTAGTCTCTGTTGCAATTACTCAACTCTGATGTCATGTGAAAGCAGCCATATATGATACCCAAATGAAAGGGCATGGTTTGTTCCAATAAAACTTTCTTTATAAAAACAGGCAGCAGGCTGTAGTTAGCCAATCTGTGTCCTAACTGCTACTTTCACATGATGATAAAAACACTTCTGCTCTGTCTCTTCAGTTCTAAGTAAAAAGCAAACTTCCACCTTCCAGCAATATTAGGAGAAAGGCCACTTAACCATAGACTCTCATGGCAACCAAGATCCCTCGTTGTGACCCAGCACCCAAGCCCCTGGCTTCCTTCCGCCCACTCTAGTTGAGCGCCCACCGCAGAGACTGCATTGTCCTTCCCGCTGGGACCCTACCCCCTTCCCCAGCCCATCTTCCTCCTCAAGCCCCCGTGAGCTCGGTGGTCCCCTGGGTCCCGGGCTCACCATCTGCCATTGGAGACAGAGTCTCACGTGGCCAAAGCAAGGTTGACTGAGAAGGCTGGTGATGGGGCCACAAACAGGCCCAGGGGAGTTTTAGAAAAGGCAGAGGAATCAGAGATCAAATTGCCAACATGTGCTGGATCATCGAAAAAGCAAGAGAGTTCCAGAAAAACATCTATTTCTGCTTTATTGACTATGCCAAAGCCTCTGATTGGGTGGATCACAATAAACTGTGGAAAATTCTGAAAGAGATGGGAATATCAGACCTCCTGACCTGCCTCTTGAGAAATGTGTATGCAGGTCAGGAAGCAACAGTTAGAACTGGACATGGAACAACAGACTGGTTCCAAATAGGAAAAGGAGTATGTCAAGGCTGTATCTTGTCACCCTGCTTATTTAACTTCTATGCAGAGTGCATCATGAGAAACGCTGGACTAGAAGAAGCACAAGCTGGAATCAAGATTGCTGGGAGAAATATCAATAACCTCAGATATGCAGATGACACCACCCTTATGGCAGAAAGTGAAGAAGAACTAAAGAGCCTCTTGATGAAAGTGAAAGAAGAGAGTAAAAAAGTTGGCTTAAAGCTCAACATTCAGAAAACGAAGATCATGGCATTTGGTCCCATCACTTCATGGCAAATAGATGGGGAAACAGTGGCTGACTTTATTTTGGGGGCCTCCAAAATCACTGCAGATGGTGATTGCAGCCATGCAATTAAAAGATGCTTACTCCTTGGAAGGAAAGTTATGACGAACCTAGACAGCATATTCAAAAGCAGAGACATTACTTTGCCAACAAAAGTCTGTCTGGTCAAGGCTATGTTTTTTCCAGTGGTCATGTATGGTTGTGAGAGTTCGACTGTGAAGAAAGCTGAGTGCTAAAGAATTGATGCTTTTGAACTGTGGTGTTGGAGAAGACTCTTGAGAGTCCCTTGAACTGCAAGGAGATCCAACCAGTCCATCCTAAAGGAGATCAGTCCTGGGTGTTCATTGAAGGGACTGATGTTGAAGCTGAAACTCCAATACTTTGGCCACCTGATGCGAAGATCTGACTCATTTGAAAAGACCCTGATGCTGGGAAAGACTGAAGGCGGGAGGAGAAGGGGACGACAGAGGATGAGATGGTTGGATGGCATCACCAACTCAATGGACATGGGTTTGGGTGGACTCCGGGAGTTGGTGATGGACAGGGAGGCTGGTGTGCTGCGGTTCATGGGGTTGCAAAGAGTCAGACACAACTGAGCGACCAAACTGACGGACTGACTGACTGTGCTGTCCGATACATCTTGTGTAGCTTATTTTATAGTGATTGTTTGTGCCTCCTCATCCCCTACCCTGTCTTGTCCCTCCTCTCCCCTCCTCTCTTCCCAGTGGTTTGTTCTCAGTTTCTTCGTCGTTACATTCACTAGTTTGTTATGTTTTTTTAGACTCCACATATAAGTGATATCACGGAGAAGGCGATGGCACCCCACTTCGGTGCTCTTGCCTGGAGAATCCCAGGGATAGGGGAGCCTGGTGGGCTGCTGCCTGTGGGGTCTCACAGAGTCGGACATGACTGAAGCGACTTAGCAGCAGCAGCAGCAGCATGAGTGATCTGAGACAGAACTTGTCTTTCTCTGTCTGATTTATTTCCGTTAGCATAATGCCCTCCAAGTCGTTTATGTTGCTGCAGATTTTTCTTTTTCAAGGCTGAGTGATATTCCATTGTATACACGCACAATATCTTCTTTATCCATTCGTCTGCTGATGGACACTTAGGTTGTTTACCTGTCTTTGCAGTTGTAAGTAATGCTGCTGTCAACATTGGGGTGTATGCATCTTTTCAAATTAGTGTTTTGGGTTTTTTTTTAATGTATATCCAGGAGTGGAAATACTGGGTCACATGGTACTTCTATTTTTAGTTTTTTGAGAAACCTCCATATTGTTTTCCATAGTGGTTGCACCAGTTTGCATTCATGAGGGCTATATTTAAAAGCCTAGCTGGGGGACTTTCCTGGTGGCCCAGTGGTTAAGTCTCCATGCTTCCAATGTATGAAGGCATTCCAGGGTGCTTGAGTTCGATGCCTGGTCAGGGAACTAGGATCCTATATACCACGCAGTGTGACCAAGACAGATAAAATGAAAGCACATCTGGACACAGCGTGGCCGATCAGCAAATTCCATGTGCCAAGAGCTCCTGGCAGCAGAATATCTGCCTGACTGGCTGTGGTCGTGAACGCGTGGGCTGGGAGCACGCCGTCAGTTCCCGTCCCAGCTCCTGGGACCTGCTCGGGAGCCACAGTCACAGCCCTGCCGAACTGAAGCCCCGGTGGACGTGGCTCCCTGGGTGGAGGCCAGAGCTTCCTGCAGGCACTTGTCTGTTCATCCATTCATTCCCGTGTGCGCCAAATGCCAAGACTGTGAGCAACAGAGTGAAACGCCTGCTCTCAAGGAGCGCAGATTCTAGCTGTGGGGAGACAGATGACAAACCAGATGAGATGTGCAGTCGGATGTCAGCTAGAGATGGGTGCCTGGGAGGACAAGCTTCCACAAAGAGGGGCCGGCAGATACCCAGCATAGAGGTGTGTCTAGGAGAAGGGAGAGAGGCCCCTGGGGGACCCTCCCCAGCCCAGACACCTGAGCTGTGCAGAAGGCCAAGGGCGGGAGGGGGAGGCGTGCTGGGAGGAAGGGAAGAGAGGGAGCAGCCAGTGTCATGCTGTTGACAACCTTGAACCAACTGATGTGAAAGCCGGGCATCTGGACGCCGAGTGACCCCCAGAGACGCCAGCCTTCCCAGTCTCAAAACATTCAAAACTGTCTTAATTTGTGAAAGTTATTTATCTAAGTGACTGTTTCCAGGGTGTAAGCGTTCAGCCTAGACTTCAGAGGCATGGAATTGGGAGGATGGATGGTTGGGTGAGTCTCACTGGTGAGTCAAACCCCCTGGAACCCATGACACAAAGATCCAGCCACAATCCAGACACGGGAGCCAGACAATCATATGATTGTCTACGGAAAAGTTTTTTGATCTCTGTAAGTTACTGAGTCATTGTTTCTGGGGAAAACACGATGGCACTCTGTGATTGTAGCTGGGCATCCCATTTGTCCTTGGTGATCTAGAATAGTCTCTAAACACACACTTAACTCCTATAAGCCTTTCTTGAGCTTACTCAAGCCTGGCTGCACAGCTACAGTGTGGACAAAGCGTGAGACCAGGCATCTCAAGTCCTCACCAGCAGCTACATCGTTATCGAAGTGGTCAGAACACTTATGACTATTATTAATTAATCACATCATAAGTGGTACTACTCCTATTTATGTTGGACTATACGACTCTATTGTGTATCATGTTGAACACTGGGTTGAATTAAAACTATTTGTCATATTATCGTTGTTGTTCACCCCCTAAGTCTTGTCCCACTCTTTGCAACCCCATGGACTGCAGCACGCCAGGCTTCCCTGTTCCTTCAGTGTCTCCCGGAGTTTGCTCAGGTTCATGTCCATTGAGTTGGTGATGCATCCAACCATCTCATCCTCTGTCATCCACTTCTCCTCTTGCCCTCAACCTTTCCCAGCATCAGGGTCTTTTCCAGGGAGTCAGCTCTTCGCATCAGGTGGCCAAAGTATTGGAGCTTCAGCCTCAGCCTCAGTCCTTCCAATGAATATTCAGGATCACAGCATCGTCATGGCAAAGGGGCTTGTGTAACTCAGTGACTCTCTCAGCCACGCCGTGCCGGGCTACCCAGGACAGACAGATCATAGTGAAGAGTTCTGACAAAAAGTGGCCCACTGGAGGAGGGAATGGCAAATCAGTTCAGTTGTTGCAGCGAGAACCCCACGGACAGTATGAAAAGGCAAAAAGATATAATAGTGGAAGATAATTAGCATTATCATTGGTGTTTTGGTGATGGTGGCAGTTGTTGTCTGGACTCCAAACAAAGGCTTGGGAGGCCAGTCTGGCGCCTCGTCCCCTGCACTTCCCCGTGAGGACACAATGCAGACAGGCTGTGATTACTACACTGTTGATGGTGACCACTGATGGGGGGTCTAGGACTGCGGGCCGTGTTCATGATCTTGTTTAATCTGTGCAGCAGCCCAGTAGAGGCGGGCTGTCATCGTCCATGTTTTAGGGATGCAGCGTCTAAGGCTTTCAGGGTCTTGCCCAGCGTCCCCACAGTCAGCCCCCGAACCAAGATGTTTTTGGCCCCTCTGTTCTTATCTGATCATTACTCGGCTGTCTCTCTCCAGTGAGTACCTCACCTTCCTCTGCTTCTGTGTCTCCACTGGGCTCATATTTGCTCTCTAGAGCTCCTTCTAGCCTGACATTCTGATTCCCATCATGTCCAGGCCATTGTTACCTGCCAAGTAAAGAAATATCTCCTTTAATTTGTTTTAAAATTTCTTCTGAGCTTCCAGGGGCATCCAGTACCTTTTTCATCTCTTCCCAGTGGAGACAGAATTTCAAGAGGAAGAGGAAAGGCGCCTAATTATGTGCTCTGTTCTTTGAGAAACAAAACAAACCCTCATCCAAAATAAACAGGCTTTCTTGCTTATATGCATATTCATTTGTATGGTAATTACTATTATTTAGCTACGCAGGGACTGGATGGGTAATTCAGAGCACAGAGAGGAGGCAGGGAGCAGTGTTCAGGGAAAAAGATGCAATCACAACCCACCAGGGTTCTCTGTTAATGTTGCCTTTTTCCCTTTCTTTTCTTTTCCTTTTTTTTTTTTTTTTTGGTCTAATGCAACGCTCTTTGAAGTGACCACCAAAGATATTAAAGAAAGAGAAATTAGCGCTTTGTATTGGAATTATCGAAAGCAGGTGGGCGCTACATGTCGGGGACCCATTGCCTTTTCTTTAGGGGCAGCTGAGTTCTTGGAGTCCAAGAGTGCCTGGTGCTTGAGACCGTGTCTGTAGGGCCAGGGAAGCCAAGAAGTGAGGCAGGGGGCTCACGAAGTCTGGCAGAAGTTCAACACCAGAGAGATTCCAAACCTCACCTTCACCTCTGTAGTCACCTCCACTGTTTTTTTTTTCTTTTTCTTTTGAATGTGTTTATGTCTTTGATTGTGCCCACTCTCAGTTGCAGCATGTGGAAACTAGTTCCCTGACCAGGGATGCAGCCCAGGCCCCCTGCATTGGGAGCCCAGAGTCTTAGCCGCTGGACACCAGGGAAGTCCCCCTGCACTGTTCTTTGGATTTTACTAAGAAACCCTTTCCCTCTCTGGCCCCTAATCCATCTCCCACAGCTACCAGGGTTTCTTCCTAATCCTTTCTTCATATTGTTTCTGGAGGGGTTGCTTTTCAAAAATGAACGAATTTATTTCTTCACTGCAGAATGTTCAGTTCAGTTCAGTTTAGTTGCTCAGTCGTGTCTGACTTTGCAACCCCATGAACCACAGCAAGCCAGGCCTCCCTGTCCATCACCAACTCCCAGAGTCCACCCAAACCCATGTCCATCGAGTCAGTGATGCCATCTAACCATCTCATCCTCTGTCATCCCCTTCTCCTCCTGCCCTCAATCTTTCCCAGCATCAGGGTCTTTTCAAATGAGTCAGATCTTCGCATCAGGTGGCCAAAGTATTGGAGTTTCAGCTTCAACATCAGTCCTTCCAATGAACACCCAGGACTGATCTCCTTTAGGATGGACTGGTTGGATCTCCTTGCAATCCAAGGAACTCTCAAGAGTCTTCTCCAACATCACAGTACAAAAGCATCAATTCTTTGGCACTCAGCTTTCTATATAGTCCTATTCTCACATCCATACATGACCACTGGAAAAACCATAGCCTTGACCAGACAGACTTTTGTTGGCAAAGTAATGTCTCTGCTTTTGAATATGCTGTCTAGGTTGGTCATAACTTTCCTTCCAAGGAGTAAGCATCTTTTAATTGCATGGCTGCAATCACCATCTGCAGTGATTTTGGAAGCACCCCAAAATAAAGTCAGCCACTGTTTCCCCATCTATTTGCCATGAAGTGATGGGACGAAATGCCATGATCTTCGTTTTCTGAATGTTGAGCTTTAAGCCAACTTTTTTACTCTCCTCTTTCACTTTCATCAAGAGGCTCTTCAGTTCTTCTTCACTTTCTGCCATAAGGGTGGTGTCATCTGCATATCTGAGGTTATTGATATTTCTCCCAGCAATCTTGATTCCAGCTTGTGCTTCTTCCAGTCCAGCGTTTCTCATGATGCACTCTGCATAGAAGTTAAATAAGCAGGGTGACAAGATACAGCCTTGACATACTCCTTTTCCTATTTGGAACCAGTCTGTTGCTCCATGTCCAGCTCTAACTGTTGTTTCCTGACCTGCATACAGGTTTCTCAAAAGGTAGATCAGGTGGTCTGGTAAGCTCATCTCTTTCAGAATTTTCCACCGTTTATTGTGATCCACACAGTCAGAGGCTTTGGCATAGTCAATAAAGCAGAAATAGATGTTTTTCTGGAACTCTCTTGCTTTTTCGATGATCCAGCGGATGTTGGCAATTTGATCTCTGGTTCTTCTGCCTTTTCTAAAACCAGCTTGAACATCTGGAAGTTCATGGTTCATGTATTGCTGAAGCCTGGCTTGGAGAATTTTGAGCATTACTTTACTAGCGTGTGAGATGAGTGCAATTATGCGGTAATTTGAGCGTTCTTTGGCATTGCTTTTCTTTGGGATTGGAATGAAAACTGACCTTTTCCATTCCTGTGGTCACTGCTGAGTTTTCCAAATTTGCTGACATATTGAGTGCAGCACTTTCACAGCATCATCTTTCAGGATTTGAAACAGCTCAACTGGAATTCCATCACCTCCACTAGCTTTGTTCATAGTGATGCTTCCGAAGGCCCACTTGACTTCACATTCCAGGATGTCTGGCTCTAGGTGAGTGATCACACCATCATGGGTATCTGGGTCGTGAAGATCTTTTTTGTACAGTTCTTCTGTCTATTCTTGCCACCTCTTCTTAATATCTTCTGCTTCTGTTAGGTCCCTACCATTTCTGTCCTTTATTGAGCCCATCTTTGCATGAAATGTTCCCTTGGTTGCTCTAATTTTCTTGAAGAGATTTTTAGTCTTTCCCATTCTATTGTTTTCCTCTATTTCTTTGCATTGATTGCTGAAGAAGGCTTTCTTATCTCTCCTTGCTATTCTTTGGAACTCTGCATTCAAATGGGTATATCTTTCCTTTTCTCCTTTGCTTTTTGCTTCCCTTCTTTTCACAGCTATTTGTAAGGCAGAATGCTCACATGTTTCAAAATTCAAAATGTTCCCAGTCTTCCTCAAACCCCTGTCCCCCAGCTACCTGGCTCCCCTCCTGGAGAGGTGTTGATATTCTGTGGACAGCATGTTCTTCTGAAGATTATTTTATACTTAGAGAAGTACAAAGTGAACTTAAGAGAAGTGTAAAAGTATAAATGCCAGAGAAGCATTTGTCTTTATTTTTTTTTTTGAGTTATGGTACCAGTTTGTTTTTTCATTTTTTAATTGGAGTATAGTTGATTTACAATGTTGTGTTAGTTTCAGATGTACAGCAAAGTGATTCAGTTATACATACATGTATATTAATTCTTTTTTAGATTCTTTTCTCCTGTGGGTTATCACAGAGTACTGAGGAGAGTTCCCTGTGCTACACAGCAGGTCCTTGTTGGTTATCTGTCTTGTATGTAGCTGCGTGTTTATGTTCCTCCCAACCTCCTGATTTATCCTTCCCCCCACGTTTCCTCTTTGGTAACCATAAGTTTGTTTTTGATATCTGTAAGTCTGTTTCTGTTTTGTGAGTAAGTTCATTTGTATGATTTTTAAAAATTAGATTCCATCTATGAGTGATATCATACAGTATTTGTCTTTCTCTTTCTGAGTTACTTCAAATAATCTCTAGGTCCACCCATGTTGCTGCAAGGGGCATTATTTCATTCTTTTTTATGGCTGAATACTATTCCATTGTATATATATGCACACACACCGCATCTTTATCCGTTCCTCTGTTGATGGACAGTTAGGCTGCTTCCTTGTCTCGGCCATTGTGAATAGGGATGCAATGAACATTGGGGTGTATGTATCTTTTTGGATTATGGTTTTCTCCGAATATATGCCCAGAGTGGGATTGCTGGACTGTGTATATATGTGTTAATTACTCAGTCGTGTCTGACTCTTGCAACTCCATGCACTATAGCCCATCGCACTCCTCTGTCCATGAAATTCTCCTGGCAAGAATACTGGAGTGGGTAGCCATTCCCTTCTCTAGAGGCTCTTCCTGACCCAGGGATCGAACCCAAGTCTCCTATATTGGCAGGCGGGTTCTTTACCACAGAGCAACCGGGGAAGCCCCTGGTGTGATTGCATTGCGTCATCTAAGACTTCACCTTAGCAGATAAGAGAGAAAGAGTCTCCTTGCTGGCCACTGTGTTGGAAAAGCCTGTGGGGGCCTCCTGGAGGACTCAAAGGCAGTCTCCAGCCTCCTGGCAGCAAGGAACTAGAGCCCTCAGTTGCAAAGCAGCATGGAAGGAAATTCTTCCACATCCTGAGCTTGGACACAGTTGGATCTGGAAGCAAGTCTTCCCCAGTTTGGCCTCCAGATGCAAGCGCAGCCTGCTGACACCTCGATGGCCAAGACACCAGCAGAGAACACAGCTCAGCAGTGCTTAGCCTCCCCATCCGTGGGAACCGTGGGGTGAACCAGTGGTTTTAATCCCTAAGGTTGTGGTCATTTGTTACAGAGTAACAGAAAACGAACACACCCACGTTCTCGTCATTGAGATAGCCTACCACTCCTGCCTCATAGCTGGCCAGCTGCTTCTTAATTCTTATTGTCAGGGCAGAGTCCCTTCTTCAGGCAGACTGTTGCATGAGCCCACAGCACTCTTCTCTTCTCTGTGAGTTCTGTGAAGGCAAGGTCCCGTCCGTGCCAGTCACCACAGAATCCCACAGCAACTCCTGTGGTACCCGGGTGCAGACTCAGGAAATATCTATGAAATGAATGAACAAAGGAATGCCGTTCACGTAATTCCATGAAATCTGTTCCCAACTTGCTGTGAAGGTGTTTAAAATCCATCGACCCTGCTCCGTGGAATGTGAATGTTCTAGTCTTGCTGGTAGGAATAGACGATTCCGTCTGAAGATTATTTTCCATTATCAGTGCTTTCAAGGCTCACGTTTGGCCGTGGTCTCCTCTGGCTCGACCAGGCTCGGGGTTCCAGTGTTTGGAACCTGCCTTTGCTTGGGGCTTGACATCCTGTGCTGAGGCTCCCTGTGTCTTCCTCCTCTCTAATCACCTGTGACAAGGACAGACCACCCAGACACTTGATTTTGAAATAGTAAATAACAGCATTTCATAGAAGTCGCTGTGCCTGGTAGATGAATTTCAATCTGTCTCACCAACTTTCTTAAAAATAAATTTCTTGAAAATATTCGTGCCTAAAACCTTTTCTGAAAGGGGAAACTGAGGCCCGGATGGGGGAAGGGGCTTAGCCTAGATGAGGGGACCCGTGGCCAGGACAGGTGTGGACCACCCCTTCTCCTGGCTGCCAGGCCGGGCTCTAGCCCAGGACTCAGTGACCTTGTGCCGGCTCTTTGACAAAGGCATGTTCACGTCCCCAGGTCCAGACCGAGTTGGAATGTGACCATCTAGCCATATCTGGCCCAGGAGGGAAAGAGGAAATGTTTGCATGGAGGGTCAGCCGCCTTCCCCAGCTGTGGGGTGGGAATGGCTGTGATCGATTGTAAAGGCTCATCAAACAGTGGGCATTTCATCACCCCGAAAAGGCAGAGGCCTCCGCAGACGGCTCATGTCCACCTCTGCTGGCCCTTGCATACCTGGGCTGGGGGCGGCAGCAGGACCCGGCCCCGGTGTGGCTGGGTGTGGGGCCCCTGGGGCTGCAGGCAGGCCGAGGGCTCTGGGGGGTGCAGCCCAGTGTACAGCCCCGAGCCCGGCCCGAGGCCCACGAGGCAGGGTTACCTGCTTTCCTGGTGAGGTGAACAGATGAGAGCAGCAGGAAGCTGCCTCCTCTGCGGTCACCCTGGGCGCTAGGGCAGGGCCTCTGCTCTCCAGGTCCGATGGGCTCCAACCCATCAGTGAGCCCGCAGCGTGATTCCAGAATTGTTGTTCTGGTGAGTTCTGCAGCGTCCCACACCTACATGGATGAGAGCTAGCAGTTAGTTGTAGTGCCTGGGGGTGAAACAGCGACATGCTGAGTTCTAACCATCATCTCCTCATCCCCAGCCCTGGGTCAGGAAGTCTTCCCAATGCCCCCACCAAAAGCAGAGGCCCAAAAAACAGAACCTGTCCCCCCAGGACTGTGGTTAGTTCAATGGAATGTAGCCAGGCCCTGACTTCAGTGAGTTCAGAAAATGCCACCTTGCCCCAGGACTCGCCGGCCTCTGGGAGGGTGGCGAAGATCAGGAAGAAGGCAGACGAAGGCCAGAGCCAAGCCCTGCACGGGTGCTGGAGCCACAGCGGGTCCATCAGGAGGAAGGTACATTCGCGGTTCACCAGCCTTTCCCTGCACACGCCAGGGGAGTCACTGCCACACTTGTGCGATCTGGACGACCGTCCTGTGAGGTCTCTACACCCAAGACTCCTGGGCACGACTGTGCGGCAGGGAGCATCCTCGGTCCCTTGGGGGACAACAGAATGAAGGAACTGGTGCCCGCTTTCGCGGGCGGCGCTAGCGGTGCAGGCAGGCCTTTAGCACTGGTTCCGCCTGCTGTGCAGAGCAGGAAGCTGCAGTGCCCGCACCCGCCGCTGATGTAAAGGAAGGACACGTGTGCTGCCTGGAGGAGGAGCCGCTCACTCTTCCAGACAGACAACCTGCAAGTTCAGCGTCTGCTCCATGTCATCTCCCTCCTTAAACTGGAGTGACGTCGCCGAAGGCAAACCTCTGACCACAGCCCCTGCTTCCTAAGTCAGGGAGAAAATCCCCAAGGCAGACTGGAAGAGGGGTTGCTCCCCACCCCCAGTGACCAGTGCTGGGTGGAGGCCTTTCCTTTACAGAAAACGGCAAGCGAGCCTTTGCGTTCATAGGTTAACTTCTTTTTGGAAGTGAAAGTCGCTCAGCTGTGACCGACTCTTTGTGACCCCATGGACTGTGGAATTCTCCAGGCCAGAATACTGGAGTGGGTAGCCTTTCCTTTCTCCAGGGGATCTTCCCAACCTAGGGATCGAACCCAGGTCTCCCACATTGCAGGCGGATTCTTTACCAGCTGAGCCACAAGGGAAGCCCAGGTATACTGGAGAGGGTAGCCTATGCTTTCTCCAGAGGATCTTCCCGACCCAGTAATCAAACCGGAGTCTCCTGCACTGCAGGCGGATTCTTCTTTTTAATCTCATTCAATATACTGGAGGCATTCAGTTATTTCATGAGAAAGGAGGTGATGCTGGAGTGTACTCTTTTTAAAGGTTGTTTTTTTTTTAATTTGATGTGGACCATTTTAAGTCTTTACTGAATTTGTTATAGTATTGCTTCTGTTTTATGTTTTGACTTTCTGGCCGAGAGGCATGTGGGATCTTAGCTTTCCCGCTCCGGCGATGGGACTCATGCTGCCGGCGTTGGAAGGCGAAGTCTTAACCACCGGACCCCCAGGGAAGTCCCGCATACTTTTGACATGGAACCAAAAGTTTAAAATTTACATGGCAGGTTTCTAGAGTCTTGTTTGCTTTTTCCTCTTTGCTCTCAGATTTACGCTTCCCTGCCCGTAACAGGAGTCCGTATTTTATGGCTGAACTGCTGTCGGAGCGGAGGAGCCCGACCCTGGTCTGCAGAACCACCCGCTGTTTGTTTTATTTCTCCTGGCGGTGTCATTGGGCTGGCATTAATTACCGGGCTCCTGTCCTCCGACAGAGGGAATGCAGAATTTTCCTGCCTCTGTTCTGATGCTCGCAGGTTGGTAGATGTCACCCGCGGCCTCTGAGGAATGCGGGTTTATTGATCCACAGCTTTGCTGAGGCCTGGGGCTGTGTGTTCCTCTTGTCGAGAAGCAGCCAGGATGCCAGGGCCTCCGAGGGCGGGTCTGAACTCTGCTCGGAAAACTTCTGGCGTGCATCGCCGTGCAGCAGTGTTCTGGGGGCCAGGGTGGGTGCAGGCAGAGCCCAGTGAGGATCCCCTCGTGGGTCCCTTGCTTGTGGGTATTTCTGGACCCTTTGTGGTGTGATGTCAGGCTTGTTGGTGGCACATGTGGTCCACCTGTCTGCACGCTGAGCAGCAGCGTCCAGGTGCTATGTGGGCAGCAGGTCCCGCGACGCTCTCAGGACCCCTCTCGCTGCCGTCGGGGAGGAAGAGGAGATGACTGCAACGCAGGACAGAGCCCGACATTCTAGCCCCAGAGGCACTGGAGAGGCCCAGTGGTACTGGAGATAGGGCTGGACTTGGGACCACCAGCCACATCGCCCTTGGCTGGATGATGGACCCAGAGGCTGCAGCAGGAGGCCTGCCCACCCCGAGAGCTGGAAACGGCCTCCAGGAGGGCGGCACCGAAGGGCACCCTAAGTCCCCCAGTGCCAGGCTCTTGGTGTGACTTAGTTTTCCGGTCAGGGGTCAACCTGGAAAAGCATGGCATGTGCCCGAGGCTGGGAACGGCACCAGCTGCGGTCGTCCGTCCAATAGCTGCTGTCAGCCAGACCTCGGGCTGGCAGTTCCCGCCCGTCATGGCACCTCACCCTGAACCCCAGGGTGATGATGCTGATGATGTCAGCATTATCCCCGCTTTGCAGATCAATTGTTACGGCTGGTAAGTGCAGGTCCAGGGTCCCAGCTGGCTCAATATTGTCATTCAGTGCATGTTTTAAGGATTGCAGAAACTAAAATAATTGATTTTTAGCTATAATCTGTAACATATTGACTACCTCCAGTTTGAATTATACATACTACTGGCAACCACTCCAGTGTTCTTGCCTGAGAAGTCCCACAGACAGAGGACCCTGGCAGGCTACAGCCCAGTGAGTCTCAGAGTCCAACATGACTGAGCCGCTGAGCCAGCACAGGACACACTTATGATGTTAATTATAAATAGGCGTATTGATTAGAATACCAGAGCACAATTGCATGTGTTTTCCAGTGTGCTTTTGACTTGTTGAGGCTGTGTGGAATTCACTAGGCTCTCAACTGATGAAGCCTCATTCTCCAAAGTAGGCCCTGTCGCATTCTCCTTCCGACACGTGGTCAGGTTGGGTTTTTCCTGGCATGGCACCCTAGGGTCTAGTCTCTGGCAGCAGACCACGGGCCTGAGTTGAGATGAGCTTAGAAAGGTGTGGAAAGTGGTCTGGGCTTCCTTGTGGGTTGAGAGTGAATGTCCCAGGGGACTGAGCCCGAGGAAGAAGGTGGTTCCAACCTGGACGGAGGGAGTGAGAGGCAGCAGGGCCCCGTGCCCATGGGGCCCAGGCGACTCCTCAGACCTCGCCTCTCTCTCTTCTTTCCAAATCCACTGATCCAGGCGTGGCTCGGAGCCAAGCAGCCAGCCCCTCGACTCCCACTGCTCCCTTGGAGCTGGCTCTCTCTCCCCCTTGTCCTGGGGCCTGAAAAGCTTGGCGAGTGCCAGAGGCTGAAAGGGCCTGAGCTGCTGAAAGAAGTGACGCAGACATGCCAGGGATAGTGGCACAGAGGAAAGTGACTCGTGGTGGCTGCCCCCACTGAGGTAGGGGGTGAGGGGACAGCTGCTCCTGGTAGAGGTGGGCCCTGAGCGTCCACCAGAGTCCTGCCTGCCTCTCGGGGCCCAAAACGGCAGCCTTGTAATCAGCCGCGTGAAGACGCGGCCTCTCTTGGTTTTGTGGAAACGCCCATGCTCCTGCAGCGCAGGTTGTTCTTAGCAGGAAGAAAGGCCCTAGTGTCCCAGGGGCCTGTTCTGGGTCAGGTGCTGGTCAGCCCGCTTCTCGTCAATAATCTGACGCAGTCATTGCAGGGACTTTCTCTTAGAGGGTCTGACTGCCCCTATTTTGCAGTCGAGGATACTGAGACTCAGGTCTTGGGTAATTCATGATCACAAGGCTACAGGCTTAGGGCCCAGATGTGGCCACGACTCTGTGCAAGGCCAGTGCTTTCGCTGCCCCAAGGATGGGTGTGGAGGTCCCAGAACAAGGGGGAGGGAGCTGCAGCTCGAGGAGGAAGTAGAAATCAAGGGGCTGGCTGCTTGGCTCCGAGCCATGCCTGGATCAGTGGATTTGGAATGGAGAGAGAGAGAGAGATGAGGTCCCAGGAGCCCCCTGGGGTCAGTGGAGTCCGGGCTTGCAACTTCTGAGAACGAGGCCAGGACTCTAGGCAGACACGCACACCCAGCTTAGACCCAGCACTCGACCTTCAGGGTGCCCTTTGGAATGCCCTGGGAGAGGAGTCATTTCAGGTGTTGATCAGACCTGGTAATTGTGACCCCCCCACGAGCTCTGCCCCCACTGCCTGGTGGGGGTTTCCCCCTTCTTTTCATGATTTTGGGGAGCTGGCAGAATTTCATAGGAGAATCAGTCTGCAGGGTTGCAAGTAAATTATGATGTTTTCATGTGCAAAGACGCTCAGAGGCAGGACAGTCCCTCTTCCTGGTTGATGCCTTTTTCCCTGCGTAATTATGAACAGCGGGCTGTTTACTCTCAAAATGTCTTTGTTAGGCCATAATTGTCTTTGCTAGAAGTTACCTCTTCCAATCCTCTTATTTTATAGGTGATGTTCAGTGCCTTGCACAATCCACAACCAATTAGAAAAGAGCCCTAAGTGACCGGAGTTGGGTCAGCCAGATTTGGGGGGTAGGTAGTTAAATGAACCAGTGACCGATCACCCCCAGGGCTGCCTAGCGGACAAGCCCTCCAACCGAGGGCTTCTGAACTTTTTGGTATGAAAACACAGCGTTCCGCACGCAGTGTGAATAAATATGCTGGTGGATGATGGATGGACAGGTGAAGGAAGTGGCCCTCAGGCTTGTTTCCCACATGCTGGCTCCTGACTGTGATTTCAGGGGTGCAAGCCCCTGGGAGGCCCCCAGTCAGGCTCTGGCAAACGAAAGACCACCTGGAGCGGGTCTGCACTAGGCCACAATTCACTAGACTCCCTCGCTTTCAGCGAAACGTGTTTTCCCCAAGTCTTCGTTAATTAGAAAGCTTTTCTTAGTTCATATCCGGAATGCCAGTTAGTGCTCTTTCCAAGAGATTGCCTTTCCATTTACTTTACGTTATTTATTTTGGCTCTGCTGGGTCTTTGTTGTGGCAGACAGGCTTTCTCTAGCTGCGGTGTGTGCGGGCTTAGTTGCCCAGCGGCATGTGGTATCCTTGCTCCTGGCCCAGGGATCAAACGTGAATCCCCCACATTGCAAGGTGGATTCTTAACCACAGGACCACCAGGGAAATCCCTGAGACTGTCTTTTTAAATGAATTCTTTAATTTCTACAGTCCTAAGTGGGATGCCTTCTTGAAAGGGGATAGAGGGAAAGGACAGCGTTCGCCTTGGTCAGAATCATGAGGACAGCAAGGAAACCAGTCAGCAGACTGGGCTGTGCCTTCACCGCCAGGCGCCACGCTCGCTCTCTCCTGGTCTGTCTGTCTGTCTGCGCCCCCACGTAGCCACCCCGGCCGCTGTGGGGTGGATGGCTGTTGGTGTGCCCGTTTGGCAGAGAAGGAGAGCGAGGCCAGAGGTGTTGAAGGTCATGGCTGGCCGTGGCAGAGGCTGAGTCCCAAGGCTCGGCTCTTCAGCGCCGCGGTGAACTGCCATCCTGATGGGCTAATCTTGTTTCTGAAGAGACAGGCTCTAAAGGGTTTGGAAGGTTCGGACCCATTAACCGGAGGTATCCACTTTCTGTGCTTTCAACCACTGCCCACTGTGTCTGAACCTGGAAACTAAATGTGATGCGGCGGAGCAAGTTTCTCTGCAGTGGGTCATCTCAGCATCTTCCCAGGTGAGGAGCTGGGGTGGAACTGGTCCATTTTTATGTGAATTTGATTGTAAAACATTTTTTAGCTATTTGGGAACAACAACAACAAAAAAAAAAACCCAAACCTCTGGAGAAGACTCTTGAGAGTCCCTTGGACAGCAGGAAGATCAAACCAGTCAATCCTAAAGGAAATCAACCCTGAATATTCTTTGGAAGGACTGATGCTGAAGCTGAAGCTCCAATCCTTTGGCCACCTGATGCGAAGAACTGACTCATTGGAAAAGACCCTGATGCTGGGGAAGATTGAGGGCAGGAGGAGAAGGGGACGACAGAGGATGAGATGGTTGGATGGCATTGCTGACTCAATGGACATGTATCTGAGCAAGCTCCAGGAGACTGTGGAGGACAGAGGCGCCTAGGGAGCAGCAGTCCACGGGGTTGCAGAGTCAGAAATGGCTTAGTGACTAAACAACAGCAACAAAGACCTCTCACACACTGACACCTGTGTTTCGCCAAATTTCAGCACCCTGGAGACCAGTGGCTTTTAACCAGCGGGACCCAGGAGTATGGATTTCCCCAGATTTGTGTTTGTGTAGAAAACCATCAGGCATGTGTCACTGATTTGCCAAGATGGGTGGAACCCGGTTCTGTCCGTTACTTGACTTGGAAACACCACTCCCGCACACCTTAGCCTGTCTGAACACAGGCGCTGGAGACGGCCGGGCAGAGGCTCGTGGGGCGGCCGAGCCAGCAAGCAGGCGAGTTCCAGAGCAGCCCGGCCCGCTGCAGGGTCTGCCAGTCAGGGGTGCCGGCAGGCATTGCCTATTGTTTGAGATTAAACTTCAGAGTCAAACTTGCTGCTAGTCATCTCTTAGACAAGTTGATATGGACGGCGTCCTAAGATGCCATGGCAGGCTAAGACTGGCATGTTTCTGTCTGAACCAGAGGAACCAATACTGGCTCAACGTGATGTCAGTTTTTTTGTAACCATCAGAATACTCTCATCTTCCTCACCAGTTGTCTTGAAACACATCAGTTTCACAAACTGGATCTTTTAATACGCATTTCTTTTCTGGCTGATCAAAATCTCCTTTCTGCCCCCTTCTAGATAGTGGGGAAACTGTATAACATTTCACCAGAAAAATTGAGGGAGGTGGCAGGCCTACGAGACATCTTGTGACTTGTCCCCGATTCAGACTTGGAGCTGAGTGACCTGATTGATCAGACACAAACCTTCAGCCTCAGATTGCCTCCCTGGGACCTTGAGGAATCAGCCTCTGGCTCCAGGGAACCCTTGGGAGAGCCTCCAGAGCCTGCAGTCAGAGCTGGGAGCCAGAATCAGGGCGTCCTCCAGAGAACCCAGGGGAGCGCCCCCACTCTGGTCTTTGGAGGAGTGGGGAGGAGACAAGAGCACCACATCAAACAGGCTGAGGGCTCAGAGGGCAAGAGTCCTGTGGTGTGAAGTTGCTAATTGCACTTTAATAATAGTCAGGAGGGCAGGAGAGGCCAGTGTTCACACAGAGTGGCCCGCGCTCTGCGGGGGCCCCTGCCACATTCCCTGGGCTGGCGGGCTGCTTTGCTTTCCCTTTTTTTTTTCCATCTGTGACATCTGCTCGGTGCTTGTCCCTCCTCTGATACCGAACCCCACGCAGCTGTGCAGACCTCCAGCTCTGCCGGTGCAGAAGTGCCCTGAGCATACGGCCTTTTTGATGTGTGATAAAACAGAAGTGAGCCACGGGGGTATGGCGAGCGAAGGCCTTGGAATATCAATTAGCCTGCTCGGAACAAAGCTGCGGCTCCGGAGCAGCAGAATAGACATTTCACTGAAGTGTCAGGAAGATGGATAACGTATTCTAATTAGGGACTGACTGCTACCTCGGCATCCAGCCGCTCCTGGAAGTCAGACCCACGACCCTCACAACGCAGATTGCCAGCATCCCATCGCAGCGGCGCGCAGAGGCTGCTGACTGATGGATGACTTCCTGCTTTGCCAGAATTTGTGGCCAGTAGCTTGCTCTCAACCAGAATTGCTGTTTCCCCTCGAAAGTGTGCTCCGTTTACCACCGGGCAGTTGCGAATAACCTCTACAAAGGGAGGAGCTCTGGGGGACTTCCCTGGTGGTACAGTGGCTAAGACTCTGCGCTCCACCCCCCCACCCAAGTTTGATCCCTGGTCAGGGAACTAGATCCCACACAACACAACTGAGGGTTCACATGCCACAAGTAAAATCGCCATGTGCTGCAACGGAAGGCCCCACGTGCTATAGCAAAGATGGAGGACCCTTCGTGCAGCAGCCAAGACCTGGCACAGCCACATGAATAAGCAGCTTTAAAAAGTGGGAAGCGGGGAAGAGCGCTGGGAAAGGTCTTTTCCAGGCACGAAACCTGGGGCTTCCATCTCAAGGACGCTCCACAAGCCGCACTCCCTGATGTAGAGGCCTGGGGCCTTCCTTCCCAGGCGAGCTGAGGCTGGGACTAGCGGGGTGTGGGTGCCGCCCTAAGAGGTCAACAGATGATGTGATAGAGTGACTGGGCGACTCCTTAAGACTGGCTTGTCAGAGAAGGCCTTTCTGAGGAAGCAGCATGCCGGCTGAGACATAAGGATGATGGGGAAGGGGAAGGAGGTGTGTCCCCCAGGGACCTCGTTTCTTTGCACCTTGGGTGATTGGACCATCTCCCTGAGTCTGGAAGCGTAGACTCGGAGAGCCAAGGTGGCCTGGGATTCGCTTTGAGCCCCCCGCCCCCCGCCTTCTCCCTCCTTAAATGTCACGTCCGCACCAGGATGACGCACGAGCAAGGCCAGCTAATGAGGAAGATGTTCCTCACTTAGCTGCACTTTCCCCGTGTAATTGGAAGGCCCGCTTTCTCCAGTCGGCGAGAGCTGTTTCCCTGAATAGTTCTAAAAGCTTTGGACCACATACTGATATCAGCTGCAAATTTATGGGTGAGATTATAATGATTGCTCGGTAATGCAATATTAAAAGCGGAGGTCTTTCTCAGTGCTGAGTGAAGGCGGAGTTCCACCCTCCTTTCAGCTTCAAAACCGGGATTTGAAACAGAATTAGCCGCCCCGGTCCTAGAAGAAGTGGTCAGTGGGCTCCAGCTCCCGCTCTTCCAGATATGGAAAAAATGAAGGGGTCTCAATGTAGTCAAAGTTCAGAACATTTGGGTTTGGCTTCCAGAACCGTAAGTTTGGGGGGCAGGTTTCAGACCCCACACCTCTTGGTTCCTGTAGGGTGCGTACATATGTAGGTGTTTGCTTTTTTTAAGAGCTGCAGCCAACACTTGGCTGGCTATAACAAGGACTTGAGGGAGCAAAAGGCTGTTAAAAATCTTGGTTTCCATTTTTTTTTTTTTCACTTTTGCTTCATTAGTTTTAGAATCCAGGGCCTCCGTGGCTGCGTGTTCTCCTGCATAATTTAAGAAATTAATGAAAGCATGCCTGATTTTTCCAACACTCTTTACTCTGTAAATTTGTTTAGCTTTTTTTTTTTTAACTGTCAGTTGAGGCTATTGGAGCCTAAATATTTCAATATTGAAGAAATGTGACCCTTTCCCCCTATTTTAAAGAAAGACATGACTTGCCCTTGCATAGAACTTGGTGTTATGAGTTACAAGTGACCTTGAGTCTGAGTTTATCCCATCAGTCCACCTCTGACCTTAAAGCAACCAAGTTCTTATAATTGCTGAGAGGGCGGGGCCTATGGCAGGGGGGAGCCCCCTTCTGGGAGCCAGCGTCAGAAACCTGGGCATCCACTTGGGGTTGCCTGATGCCTCTCACCCCAGAATGGAGATCTAAGGGGGACCCAGTGTTTTGAGGCAGGAGCCCGCTATGTCCCCTGGTGAATGAGTTAAGCTATGCTTTTCTACTGTACCTTCCCGAAAGGAAGGGAGACCTGAGATAATCTGTGGCTTTATTTCACCCTTCCAAATCTTGCTTTATCTGACCATCACATTGAGGGCATTAAATAGTATATATGTGAGGGCTTCCCAGGTGGCTCAGTGGTAAAGAAGATCCCCTGGAGAACGAAATGGCAACCCAGTCCAGTGTTCTTGCCTGGGAAATCCCATGGACAGAGAAGCCTGGTGGGCTACAGTCCATGGGGTTACAGGACCTGGACATGACTGAGCAGCTGAGACACGTGTATAACTCTAGGCTCAAGGGATTTGAAAAGACTCTAGAAATTGGTTAATGTGAATATTATTGGGGGATATAAAAAAAAGAGGAAAACAACGTAAACAAATGGGAAGATATATTTTTTTGTCATGTGACTTGCAGAATCTTAATTCCTTGACCAGGAATTGAACCTGGACCCCTGTCAGGTAGAGAGCTGTGTCATACCCACTGTACTACCAGGGAATTCCCAGGGAGATGTTTTGACTTGATACCGTGAAAATGCCCATCCTGCATAAATTAGTCTCTATGTTTAATGTCATTCCCAACCTTGTAGAATCTATATCTTTGGAACTTAGCAAAACAGTCTGCTGTCTACCTGGAGGAACAAATTAAAAAAAGAAAGAGAAAATGAAGGAGGAGCATCTCCTACTAGGTAGAACAATAAATTATAAAACAACAGTGATTTAAACAGTGTGAGTCTGACACAAGAGTCTACAGCAAGAAAGATGCCAGAACCAACATCACACCAACATGTAGACGGTGTTAATTTTTTTTTTTTTTAATATTTAGAGGGAAGAGGGGCTTCCCTTGCAGTTCAGTTGGTAAAGAATCCACTGGCAATGCAGGAGACCCGGGTTCAATCCCTGGGTCGGGAAGATCCCCTGGAGAAGGAAATGGCAACCACTCTAGTATTCTTGCCTGGAAAATCCCATGGACAGAGGAGCCTGGCCAGCTATCCATGGGGTCACAAGAGTCAGACACGACTTAGCTACTAAACCAACAGAGGAAGAGGACAGGCTGTTTCATAGATGGCCCTGGGAGAGTCGGAAATCCACATAAAAATGGATTAGGTCAGGCCCACATCATTTTTGAAAAAAAGAAAAATGCGGCTCTATTAAATATACTATTTCAGGCTAAAGAATTAAACTGTTAAGAAAACACAGTTTAAATGCAGGTGAATATTTACCAGCTTTTACAGTGACAAGGCCCTTTTTATACATCCACTCAACACCAGAATCTGAAGAAAACAGCACTGATTGATTTGGGCATAAACTTATGTGTTAAAAAGCACATACACAAAATTAAAAGGCCAAAGCCAAACTGTGGAAAATGTTGGTCACTTTGTTTGGTAGCTGCTGCTGCTGCTAAGTCACTTTAGTTGTGTCCGACTCTGTGTGACCCCATAGATGGCAGCCAACTAGGCTCCTCTGTCCCTGGGATTCTCCAGGCAAGAATACTGGAGTGGGTTGCCATTTCCTTCTCCAATGCATGAAAGTGAAAAGTGAAAGGGAAGTCGCTCAGCCATGTTTGGTAGCAGTTGCCAAAATAAGTTAATATTCTTCATATGTAAAGAGCTCTTGTGAACAAATAAGAGGATAAAACCCCAAGGGCAGAGTGAATAGATGGCATGAATGGACATTTTGGAAAAGTGCAATTTCAAATAACCAGTGCACACATGGAAAAAATAGTGGACCTCATTAGTGCTCAAAGAGATGCAAATTAAAACAGCAACACTACGCTGTCTTGCTGGACAGATTTTCCCTGAGATAGAGCCTTACAGTGACCGAGATGCAGGGCAACTATGCAGGTGATCCGCCATTGGGTTCAGAAACTGACGGGCAAGTTTGTAGCTTGGTGTGGCAAAATGTATCAAAAATGATAAAAGAAGGTATCAACTTTGAGAAATTTATCAGGGTCTTTTTGGGTGGGGGGTGCATACCAAAATGCATGTGGGATCTTAGTTCGCCCACCAGGGATTGAGCCTGCACCCGCTGCAGTGGAAGCTGGAGTCTTAACTACTGGGCCACTAGAAAGTCCCTAATAAATGGCTTTGTTTCCTTTTTTTTTTTTTTTTTTAAAGTAGTGGAATGAAACTAAATGAGCAGCAGTATGTGATTCATTAGCATTTGGCAGGTCAATTCATGCAATGCTTGGCAGCTGCAAAAACTCCCCGGAGAGGAGAATTCTGTGATGTGGGAAAGTGTGCACGAAGTGTTCTCACTGTATGAAAGGAACAGATTACAGAATGGTATGTACACGTAATTTTACCCCCTCTGCTGCCTTCCCCACCCCCAACCAGGAAAAAAGAGATATCCGTATGTGAAGCCTGGAAGGATGCACCAAAGCGTTAACAGTGGCTAGTTGTGGGGTGGTGGTGTCAATCAGCGGCAAGCATTATTGTTTCCACCCTGTAGTATTTTCCACATCGTGTGCAGCAGTCGTGTGTTGAGCCTCACAGTTGGACTGAAAGGGTTCATGAAAATAAATCTTCTAAACCGATTCCGCAGCTGATCCAAGAAGGTGCCTGAAGAAGTTCAGCCCTAAAACAAGTTCGCTAGGAAGAGAAACCTGGACTCAGGCCTCCTGGTGTTCTGTTCATCCAGGACTCGTGGGCTTTTGTTTTGCCCCTGATGGTTCCTTGCCTCTCACATCTGAGAAGCTGTCTTTGGGAAATAATCCAAAATGTGGACAGAGCCACCCACCAAGATGTTCCTTACAGTGTTATTTATAACAGTGCGAATGGTCAGTGGGTGAAATGTCCAGTCACGGGGCCTGGCTCAGTAAGTGAGACAGCTCACCGGTGGGACGTTTTATGGCCAGTGAAGAGGTGGGTAAATGTGAAAAAAAAAGCAGTGTGGTTATAACGTGGGATGGAAACAAAAAATCAGGACAGAAAATCTCTCTGTTGTGACTTTCATTACAAACGTCAGGTTCAGAAGGGAATGTGATATTATGAGAGGGATTGTTATAAGTAAGGTTGGTGTGGCTATCAGAAACACTTATTTTCTCTTAGAAGTTCCAGTTTTTCAGAAACGTATGATACAATATTCTTTAAAAAATTTTTTTTATTCTTTATTTATTTGGATGTGCTGAGTGTTTGTGGCGGCCTGTGGGTCTTTAGTTGTCGGCATGTAGAGTCTTAGTTCCCTGACCAGGGATTGATCCTGGGTCCCCTGCATTGGGAGCACAGGGTCTTAGCCACTGGACCAACCAGGGAAGCCTCAATATTCTTTTTATAATAACTGCCCCCCCAGTCTGAAAAGTAAACATAGGTGAGCCTCTTTCCACATGCTCTTTCTAGGGCTGGATTCTGGACGGCATCCCCGAGACGCGGGAGCAGGCTCTGACGATCCAGACCCTTGGCATCTCCCCGAGACACGTCAGTGAGTAGTCCCACCCATCAGCGCTGCAGACCCCAAGAGTGAGTGCCCACCCTGTGCTGTGTCAGCGGCTCCCCAGTGCCCACCCTCAGCCCAGGTGCCAGCATCCAGCAGTGGGTTGACGGGCCTGTGACCCGGCAGGAACCAGGAGGACCGCTCAGCTGAGTTCTCCAAGAGCTAAATGCACTCGGGGCTTGTGCTGAGGAACCTAGGGTCTTGCTCTGACCCTGGAGATTCCTTGTTTCAGGAAGCCCCCGATCTCAACCATGGGAACCTCTGAGAAGCCACTGGAGACTGGAAACCACTGAGAAGCTCCGTATAGGAAATAATCCCAAATGTGGCGAAAGCCTTCTGTACAGGGATGTCGCAGTTATTGGTGGCCCTGACGGCGGTTGGCAGGCAGCGTTCACACGTGGGCTACCTCTGTCCTGAGATTCCATGTCTGTGTTCTGGCCTCTCTCTTAAGGGATTGATGGGGTGGAAGTGGTGGGTGTATTAGTGTCCCGCTGCCCACCGTGTCTGGTTTGGCTTCTTTCCTCTCTGCCCAGTCGTGCTGAGCGCTCCAGACACCGTCCTGATTGAGAGAAACTTGGGGAAGAGGATCGACCCTCAGACTGGAGGTATGGCGGTCTCCTCCTGCGTCCGCCCGCCCCCCACCCCGTGGGATCTCAGAGGTCTCAGATCCTAATCACAGCCCCCACCCCTCACTGAGCACCCCTCTCAGCTTGGGCAGCAGACAGACTGAGGTCCCTGCCCGCTTCTAGCCGTGGGACGTGGGCGGGGCTGCCCAGTGTCCCAGGGTCGGTGTTCTCACCTGGACTTGAGGCTGAGGGCACCAAGCGCCACCTCGTGACCCGCTCCCCGTGAGAAGGCAGAGAGCCTGCAGGTGGGTGCCTGGCACAGAGTGAGCACTCAGAAGGCCAGCGCCGCCCTTCCCCTCGCCCCAGCATCCTCATCGGTTTATTACTAGTGGCAACGGGGAAGCAGGCTGAAGCCACCGCTGGGGTGGGCTGACCCGGGGGGCGGACAGGCGTCCCTGGGACCTGCAGGCTCTGCTTCCAGGACGGGCGGGTGACTCTAACCGTGTCCCTCTCTCCGGCAGAGATCTATCACACCACCTTCGACTGGCCCCCCGAGTTGGAAATCCAGAACCGACTAATGGTGCCTGCAGGCATCTCCGAGGGGGAGACGGCGCGGAAGCTACTCGAGTATCACAGGAACATCGTCAGGATCCTCCCCTCGTACCCCAAGATCCTGAAGGTCATCAGCGCCGACCAGCCCTGTGTGGACGTCTTCTACCAGGGTAAACCCAGATGGCCCCTCCGCTCGTCTTGTCCCTGCGTCACTTCATCCGGCAGCGTCCGGGGTGTGCCTAGGAGTTGAGGAGTCAAGTCGTGGGTGACCCAGGATCCCTGCCCAGAAATAAGCATGGGGACGCCAAGAGCGTCCCCCTCAGAGACCCTGGGCTAATACTCTACACCCTGAATGGTCATCAGACTTGACAGTGGAGCGAGGAGAGGTGGGGGACGGGGTGGGAGGGCAAGGAGCGCGCAGTCTTGCCCTGGGACTTCCCTGGTGGTCTAGTGGCTGGGACTTTGCCTTCCAGTGCACGGGGCCTGAGTTTGATCCCTGGGCACGGAACTAGATCCCGCATGGTGGAACTATGACCTGGCCAAATTAAATTAATAAATATTTAATAAATACATAAATACATTTTTTTAAAAGGTTCACATAAAAAGTCTTTAAAAGAAAAAATAAGAAATCTTGCTCTGAGGATCAAGGAGGAGAGAGAGAAAATGTAAAACAATTAAATAAACAAACATACAAACCCAACCCACCACCACCACCACAAGAAAACAAACACCACCAACAAATACACATCAGGGGCCCTGAGCCCACCGAGGACAGCGGAAGCAGCCCCCCACGGGCGCAGCCCTGCCTCGGGGGCAGCACCAGATGGTCGCCGCAGTTTCCCGGAAAGTGGCTGAAACAGGCCTGTTTGGGGACCAGGGGTCTGGCCATTGAGACCTCAGGGCCAGGTGACATGTGAACAAGCCTCAGCCCCACCACACATCAGCTGTGCCATCTGTGGCAACTCTCATAATCTCTCTGGGCCTCAGTTTTGTCATCGCAAAAATGGGAACAAAGATGGATCATTCCTCACAGGCTTAGGTGAGGCTGCGCTGTGTGAGATCCTGCGCAGCAGGCGTCGCAGCCGTGAGCCCAGGAGCTGGTGCAGAGGGACAGCTAAGTGTCAGGCACTGCTGTCATCGTGATTCAACATCCGGTCCCAAAAGACAAGGAAATTAGAATAATTCTCCCCCAAAGCAGCCCTTGAGAGTCCCTTGGACAGCAAGGAGATCTAACCAGTCCATCCTAAAGGAAATCAGTCCTGAATGTTCATTGGAAGGACTGATGCTGAAGCTGAAACTCCAATCCTTTGGCCACCTGATGCAAAGAACTGGCTAATTGGAAAAGACCCTGATGCTGGGAAAGATTGAAGGCGGGAGGAGAAGGGGACGACAGAGGATGAGATGGTTGGATGGCATCACCGACTCAATGGACATGAGTTTGAGCAAGCTCCAGGAGTTGGTGATGGACAGGGAGGCCTGGAGTGCTGTACCCCGTGGGGTCGCAGAGTCAGACACGACTGAGCAACTGAACTGAACTGAACTGAAGGCAGCTGCGTAATCATTTTTTATTTTTAGGTTAGTTTTTCCTTTTATTTATTTTATTTCTTTCAGCTGCACCGTGTGGCTTAGGGGGATCCTAGTATCCTGACCAGGGATTGAACCCCAGACCTCAGCAGTGAAAACGCAGGGTCTTAACCACTGGACAGTCCGGGAATTACCCTGGTTTTTTTAAAAAAGGCTTGCTGAGCTCCACACCCAGTCAGCCCCTTCTGTGTGATGCTGGGTGCCTGAGAAGATTAAAATAGCGGGTTTTAAGACACCTGACAGCTTACAATGCCCTTTTTTGGTATATCCTCTTAAATCTCTTCCAGAGACGTTTAGTTTTGGAGGGGAGGTGGTTCTGAGCTCCCTACTAGTACCGCCAGCCCCTACCTGCCAGCAGGTGTCTTTGCTTTACCAGGAGAGCAGATAGCGGCACAGCCTCGATCTCTGAAGGGGAGTCAGTGGACGAGGGGGGATGTCTGCAGGGTGATGCTACTTTGAAAAATGCCAGGCTTACAGACGCCTTGTAAATTTCCAGTGATTTTGCATCTCGGAAGGGTCTTTAGTAGCAAACACTGCACTCCGAAGATAAACAACCACAACATTTATCTCATGCCATGCTTCTGAATTTACACATTAATTACTTCCAAATTACTTAATTAAATTTAAAAGTTCATATGATCGTTCATAAAGAATTCATGCCTGGAATTGTAAATAAAAATGTGAGCGTCTGAATATTAATTATTATTAATTAATAATGCAGAGAGATAAATTGAAAATTGGGATGCAGAATTCTCTCTGTGTTTTTTTTTTTTAATCTCTCTGCAGTGCATCCAGCAACCACATATTTTTAAAAAGAATAATTAGATGTTGAGACTGTCTGGGGGATCATTACTTCTAATTAACTTAGTTATTTACTGTAAATTAAGCATCATTTGTAAGCAGGCTGCTTTGGCTGTAGTATTTGTGCTCTTCAGATGGGCTGGCTCCTGGAAGGTCTGAGGATATAGACAGCCTTGCTGGAATCTCTGTCTCCTGGGTTGGTCTCGCTGGTGGAAAGTGTTACCCCTGGCAGTGGGGTTGGGAGAGTGGCCCCAGCACTGCCAACTCTGCACAATGCAGACAAGAAAAGCACCTCCCTTGGGGGATGGTGCATGGACCAGATCAGACAAGGCCCGCAGAGAGTTTAGCTTGGCAGATTATCATCCTAACCATGAAGATCTAGTAATCTACCTGTGCCTTTAGTTCCAAGACAGAGAAGAATTGTAGTATTGCTAATGAACCTTCCAATAAAAAAAAAATCCCACAAAGATCTGAGACTTCAAAATTTGCCCAGTGAACTCACCCCAGTAGGTTCCAATTTTGTGCGCTTCCCGGCCTGGGCATGTTGGGAGGCATTTGCGGTTGTCACCACCAGGGGGCGTGCTACCAGAACCTGGTGGGTAGGGGCCAGGGAGCCCCCTGGATGTCAGGAGCCCGAGCTTGGCAGACCCTGCCCACCTGTCCCAGGTGTCAGGGTGGTGCCCTGGGACCCCTTCCTGTCTTCTGATGGTTCCATCCTGGGTGAAGGGCTGACTCAACACGCTGCCTGCAGGAACCCTGGCACCTGCTGGGGATGGTCCATGTCCCTGGCAGGAGGCAGGGCTGAGGAGGGAGACCCTTTGTGATGCAAGGGGGACTGGGGTGGAGGTACCACCCTCGACCTCAGCAGGTGGGCTGTCCCGCCCCCCCCACCCCCCGCCAGGTGCCGAGTGGCTGCCCTTTAACAGCCTGCCCAGCTCGCTCTGGTGCCCCCTCCACGCTCGAGTGGGAGGACCCGGTTTGATGTTCAGCAGCTTTTGGCATCCAGTGCCCCCCATGGTGCAGGCACCTCGCCCCCGTCCCCCTGAGTCTTTGTTCCTCAAATGCCAGGGCACCCCGGGCCAGGCCTCCGTCTGCCCACGCCTGTTTGATCGCGGCCTCTTTGGAGACTCGCAACAAAGTTGGTGTCACTGGAGTGAGGCTGCAATTTATCCTCCACCAATTCCAGAGGCCTTCAGAAGTCCCCCGTGAGCCCGGCCCCCGCACGGCCTGACGCATTTATCAAAGCTTGCGTCTGACTCTGGGAGGCCGGCCTGTTCCCGAGCCTCAGGCTGAAGCTCAGCCTTCATTCAGTTGAGCAACACCTCAGCACGATTTTTTTTTTTTTTTTTTGGCCATCCATGCTGCATGGCATGCAGGATCTTCTTTCCCTGACCAGGGATCGAACCCACACCCCACCCCCAGTGGAAGCATGGACTTTTAATTACTGGACCCCCAGAGACATCCCCCAGACCAATGTTTAGTGTGTTTTCTATGTCCCAGGACCAGCCCTCAACAGTACCCCCAGCAGCGCTAGGGACTGAGAGGGTGGCGCTGACCCCGTGCTGTGTTAGGTATCCCAGGACGGTGTGCTCTCCGAGGGCGGCCTCTGCGCCTTTCATTGTCCCCTCCCACCTTGGTGCCCAGGCCTGAAGGGTAACTCCTTCCCTGCAGCTTCACCTGTGGTCACCTGGCAGATGCCCAGAGAGTTTCCCCGGGGCTGAAAACAGAGAAATAATTACTGCTGCTAAAAGAGCCCATGCAGAGGCGTTGGGAGCTGGCCCCCTTTCTCTAGGAGCCTGGTTTATCATCCTGCCCTCCTGTCATTCCAGCTCTGACCTACGTCCAAACCAGCCATCGATCCAATGCCCCGTTCACCCCAAGGGTGCTGCTTTGTGGGCCCGTGGGCAGCGGGAAAAGCCTGCAGGCCGCCCTCCTGGCCCAGAAATACGGCCTCATCAACGGTGAGTGCCCTGGTGCTGCGCCGCTTCTAGAACCTTCCACGGCGTCCTGCTCTCCCAGGCCCTCTCGTGTCACGGGAGCAATGAGGGGATCGGCATCACTTCTCTTTCTTGCTCTCTGCTCTGGACAGTTTCCAGTTAATCCATCTTTGCAGGGATAAGGTTTTTTGTCTCCTAAAGAACACGGCCATGAAAACATTAACCAATAGTAATATGTCTGCAGCCCCAAGCACTGGACCGTTTTCTGGTCCTCGTCTTTTATGTCCTTTGGCTCAGTGTTTTTTCTGTGCTCTGCCCCAGAGGCGCTCCTCCCGCCTCCCGCCATTCCCCTCAAAGTCGGAGTTCTTGCATAATGTGGACCTGCTGTTTATTTATTTTCTCCAGTCTCATTTGGTTCCCCCAACCCAGGTCAGCGTGCTTACAGGCAGACAATTTCTGAACCAGAGGAAGGCTTCTCGCTCAGCACAGTTTCAATAAATATTTTACCAGGAGGAGAGAAAATATTGAAATCAGTTCTCCAGGTCTTTCCTGGAGTGGTCCCAGGTGGTCTTGGATGCCATCCAGGTTTCAGGAGGATAAAGGGCTAGAAAGGATGCTTGTAGGAGACATACTGCAAGGGAAGGGATGGGAGGCACTGACCGCCTCCCACTTCAGACGCTGCGGAAGCTGCAGTACCCGCTGCTTTATTTACTCAGGCAAAGTGAGACCTGCACCCTCAAATACGCAGATCTGCACGCTTATGGCCCCCAGTGATGCATGCACACCATATAGATATACACGTATACTGACACACAGATATATACATGCCACCCTAGAAAGCTCAGGTTTTGAATAAAGAATGCTTTTCAGTTAGGTCGCCAACTTAAAATCCCAAAGCCACTGAGATTCCCAGCCAGGAATCAATGACAAAAGTTGAAGGTAGAGAACTGAATGCTTATTCTGATAAGTATGGGAAAGTAGTAATGTGTGAGTGTTTTAGTAAAATGACTAACTAGCAGTATTACATTTTGGTTAGCATGGAAAAATAGTCTGGATACTTTACGATAAAAGATGTGCTTTTCTTGTATCCAAGTTTTGTGTTTTTTTTTTTTTTTAAGTATAATTGTTCAAATAATGCCTTCTCCTTCTGTGTTTACCTCTTAAGAATACGATAAGACTAGAATTCCAGCTGCTGTTTGGGATGACTTCTTTGTAAAGAATGAGCCCCACTCTACGTGTGGCCACACCCACAGGTTTATTTACGCACCTGCGCTTCCTGGTAGGTGAAGACATGTGAAGAAACAGTCAGAAGAGCCTTAATGGCAGCGGGAGGGTCCGAAAAACACTAAGGCGACAGCTTAATATCGTGCAAACCAATTCAGATAATTGTCACTGGGCCAAAGCTTGTTTACGCAGACAGGCTCGTTCAAGAAAAGTGTTGTTTCATTTAAATTGTTTTCGTGAAGAAGTCAGATTCGCCTCGAGTTTCCCAAACAGAAAATAGAAAAACTCACGCTGGTTTTTGCTTGGTAGCAGAAGAATCATTTGGGGCTCATTTCAATAACTGAGCATTTGGAGACTGATTCAAAGTTCACATTTCTCAAAGGCGTTTTTGAGAAACCCAGGATGTTGTGAGATTTCAGTAAAACTAGTTACAGGGGACCTGTGGTTGGCAGAGGCAAGTGCTGAGCTGTCAGGTGGGGTCTCTCTGCCGAGACCTGTCTACACCCAAAGCTCCAGGAACTGCCGGCTCTGCCCCAACAGGCCCCCCACCGCCATCCCCTTGGGTTTTCGCATTTATGATCCCCTCACTTGTGGGAAAACATCTCAGAACAAACAAGCCACATTCACTCCCACAAGGTTTATTGAAAGACTCCTGTCTGTAGCTGGCGAGAATATAAACAGGCACAACCTTTTGTAAGATAAAGGCCACTGCTGATTAACATATGACCCGTGCTCATCCTTTGGCCCTGTGATTTCACGCCTAGGACTTTATTCTGCTGCGACACGCCCCCAGATACTCAACAAGAGATGTGAAGGATGCGTGGTGAAACACAAAGGTGACCCCAGACTGTTCGTAAGAGGGCTAGTTAGGTAAGCTGTGGGCAGCTTTAAACCTGTGAAGTGACTCCATGTCCCTGAAGTGCTCTTACCTGGGAGCAGAGTGGAAAGCAGTCACTCGACAGCGCTGAGGGGATGGTCTCACCTTTGTTCAGGAAAGTGTGTTAGTCTGTGCTCAGAGAGCGTCTGAAGAAACATCCAGGTCGCAAACTGGTTATCTCTGTAGAGTGATGTGTTACACAATCCTGATTTTTTTTCCCTGCACTGAGCATGGATTTTCTAACCAGAAACAACCATGAAGTATTTTTTTTTTTTGGCCACGGTGAGCAACATATGGGATCTTAAGTTCCTTGATCAGAGATTGAACCTGTGCCCCCCGCATGGGGAACTCAGAGTCTTAACCTCAGAGTCTTAACCACTGAACCACCAGGGAAGTCCCAAGACTTTTATTAAAATGCTTTTAATTTTTACTCATTGCAAGCCTGTGATATGCACTACATTTTATTTGGTACACAGATAGGGAAAGTGCAGGAGAAAGAAGAGGCACTTAAGGATGGAGGTGGGCTCTGCTGAGCTGGGGGAGAAGGGGGAATGAGGCGAGGCGGCAGGGCTTACCCCAGCACAGCCCCAGGTCACACGTGTCTGAAGCCTCAGTGCTTCCGCTCTCTAGCTAGAGGATACTGTTGCAGTATTGTCTTAGAACATTGTAGAGTGAGGTGGCTACAGGCAGGGGTTTTAAACCATTCTTTCCTAGTAGAAATGGGCCTTCCCTGGTGGCTCAGATGGGAAAAAGAATGCGTGCAAAGCAATACGGGAAACCCGGGTTTGATCCTAGGTTGGAAAGAGCCCCTTCTCCAGGGGAGGTGGCAACCCACTCCCGTATTTGCCTGAAGGATTCCACAGACAGAGAAGCCTGTGGGTTGCAGAGAGTCGGACAAAATGATTGAGCAACTTAGCACTTTCACTTTTCCCAATATAAGCACTTAATGTTACACAATTATCTCTAAACACTTCTCTGATTGCATCTCACAAAATTGTAATATGCTGTGTTTTATCATTCAGTTCAAAGTATTTTCTAATCTGCATGTTTTTTGACCCATGCATTATTTAAAAGTATACTGTTCACTGTCCAAATATTTGGGAATTTCCCAGATTGTTTTTTGTCTCTTTAATTCTCTTGAGGTCAAAGAACATACCCTATATGATTTCAGCCCTTTGAAATTTATTGAGACTTTTTTTACGGCCCAGCACACGTCTATATTGGTGAAATACATGTGCACTTGAATATATACACTGGTTTGGTTGAATATCGTGCTCTTAGAGTGCCAGTGAGGCTGAGGTGTCTGGTGGTGTGACCATTTCTTCCGTGTCCTTGGTGACTTCTCTCTGCGTATCATTTCAGTGGCTGAGAGAGGTGCGTTCAAAGCTCCAGCTCCGCCTGCAGGTTTCTCTCTCTCTCTGCCGGTCTCTGCGCCCTGAAAGCTGAAGCTGTGTGTGCACTGGGGGGCGTGTGCACTGGGGGGCGTGGGCTCTTTTGGGTGCAGTCTCCCCTTAGCGCTAGGCAGCGCTCCTCTGCCTCTCCAGTAATACTCATTTTCTCCAAGCCCACTTTGTCTGATAAGTATAACCTCTATTCTTTCTTTTTTTGAACTATCCGTGTCTTTTATTCTAAATATGTGTCTTGTAGACAACACATAACTGCTTTAAAAAAAAAAAAATTCAGCCTGATATTTTCTGCCTTTTAATGGAAGTGTTTAGTCCATTTCCCTTTAAGGTGATTTTTTATATGGTTGGTTTCAAGTCCACCATTCAGATTTTTTGTCTTCTATTTGTGTGGTGGTTTTTTTAAAAATTTTTTTGGCTATGCTAAGTCTTCACTGCTGCCTGTGAGCTTCTCTAGCTGTGGCTTGAGGGCTCCAGAGCCTGGGCTCAGGACGTGTGCACGGGTTTAGTCGCCCTGCAGCACGTGCGGTCCTCCCGGACCAGGCATCGAACCCACGTCCTCTGTGTTGGCAGGCGGACCCTTAGCCACCAGACCACCAGGGAGGTCCTTGTTCTTTGTTCTCCCCTTCCTGCCTGCTTTTGGATTGGTCAAAAACGTTTGCTAGTAAGCCACGTTATTTCCCCCACTGCCTTTGTGGCTGTATCTCCTTGCTCCGTCTTATTTGTGGCTGCTCCAGGGCTGACACAGTACCCGTCACAGTCTGTCTTGGATTAAGACTGTGCCTCTTCCTGGGGAGCAGGAGAGCCTGACAGCAGGCTTTCCCTTTGCCTTGCTCTGGTTCTTCATGGTGCTGTAGTCACACATTTCACTCCTACGTATGTCATCAACCCTACAGTATATTGTAATTATTTTTGCTTTAAAGAGTCATTTTTTTTTAACTCAAGAGATAGGAGGAAAGGGCTTTTATATATACTCAAAATCAACACTTTTCACTCCTTTGTTTAGATCCAAGTCTCCATCTGATACATCATTTTCTTTCAGCCTAAATAACTTCCTTTAACATACCTTGTAGTGCAAGTCTGCTGGTGAAGTTCAGCTTTCATCTGTCTGAAAATGTCTTTATCTCACCTTCATTCTTGAAGGATGTTTTTGCTGCATATAGAAATCTATGTTGACAGGTTTTCCCCCCTCTTAGCACTTTAAAGATATCATTTCATTGTTGCATTGACGCATTTTGTTGCATTGCTTCTGATGAGAACTCAGAGATTATTTTTTATCTTTGTTCTCCTATATATATAAAGCATCTCACCCACTCCTAGTTGCTTCTAATATTTTCTGTTTGATTTTCAACAATTTAACTGCAATGTATCAAGGTGCGGTTTATTCTGTTCTTTTTGCTTGGATATCAGAGAGTCTTGGATCTATGGGTTGATACTTTTCATCAAATTTTGAAAAATTTCTCCCATTATTTTCTCAAATATTCCCTTTCTCTCCCCATCCCTCCCTCCCTCTCTCTCCTCTTTTTGGAACTCTAGTTACATGTATGTTAAACTGTTTGCTCTTGCCTTCCAGCTCTCTGAAATCTTGTTCTTTTTTTTTCCCCCCAGTCCCCTCCCCACCTTCTCTTTGCATCAGTGTGAATGCTTTCTAGTGCCTCTTTTCATGTCTTCAAATTCACTGATTGCAGCTTATTCAGTGATGTTTTCCATTTAAGACTATTGTATTTTCCAGTTCTGGAAATTCCATCTGGTTCTTTTTTATAGTTTCCATTTCTCTGCTGAGATTCCACATCTTTTCATTCATTTTAATTATCTTTTCAAGTTTAAACATATTCATAATAGCCATTTTATAGTTCTTATGTGCTAATACTGACATCCATGTGATCTCTTAACCTATGATACTGTGACCTGTTGTCTCCCCTTGTAGGGGTCACATTTTCCTGATAGTTTTTGTTTGTTTGTTGTTTTTGATCTCAAGCACCTTTTTATTATACGCTGGACATTGTGGTTCTCACATTCTTCAGAGTCTGGATTGTGTGGTCCTGCTTTGAGAATATCACATGAAAAAGAGCTGAGTTCTAACAGGCAGTTAGTTAGTTTCCTGGAGGATCAGCTTGACCTCATTGAGGCTTAGTTTTAGTCTTTGTTAAGGTGGGACTGGGCTTCCCAGGTGGCACTGGTGGTAAAGAACCCTTCTGCTAATGCAGGAGATGTAAGAGGCAAGAGTTCAATCCCTGGGTGGGGAAGATCCCCAGGAGGCGAGCATGGCAACCCACTCCACTATTCTTGCCTGGAGAATCCCATGGACAGAGGAGCCTGGCGGGCTACAGCATATAGGGTTGCAAGGAGTCGGACACGACTGAAGCGACTTAGCACGCGCCCACCAGGTGGGATTAGGTGTGCTCCCTCTGGGGCCTGTGTATCCTCGCACCTGAAGCACGGCCTTCCTGGAGTCTCAACGTGGGTCTGCGGTGCTGAGCGAGGTCTCTGACCCTGGCCTCATCTTGCCCTGTTAGACCCCCAGTCAGTTCCTAGCTACCCTGTGGCCTTTCTCCCCCAGGCCCTGTGGAGCCTGCCCGATACACGGGTGGTCTGGCATTGATCAGTGACTCCAGGGAACCCTCCTGCAGGTTCCCAAGCTTGCCTCCGCCGCCCCGCCCATTGTTCTGTCCTATAAAGTCCAGCTGCCTCGAGGCCCCAAGCTCCAATGCTGTGTGCCCCTGCTGTGTCTGGGTTCCACTTCTCCCTGGCCGTGGAATGGGCAGTACCCGTAGGTCGAAATCCAGGGAGAGTGAGTCCCACTCGGTGTGTGTCCTTTCTCAAGGATCACAGCCCCGCGTGTCTGCTGACCAAGTGCCTGAAAAGAGTTGCCTCGTATGTTTTGTTTAGTTTTATGGCTTTTTATGACAGAAGGGAAACAGGATACCTGCTCCTCCCTCCTGGTCAGAACTGGAGGCTCAGCCTAGTTTCGGTGTCACACAGACCTGGGTTTGAATCCCAGCTCTGCCACTCACTGGCTGGTGACCTAGGACAGCACACAGCGCCTCTCCTTACCTAAAAAGCTGCAGTTACCCTGAGGGCTGGACAATACCAAGCATGACTGGCACAGTGCTTGGCGTAGGGAAAGGTCTCGGTTGCCTTTATGCCTCCTCATTAGCACGCGAAGCCGCAGCCACTCTGCACATGGTCGCTGCTGCTGCACAGAATTTAGCATGTCATTCAGAGGAATCGTCTTTGGTGGGCGTCATCCTCAACATTCACCTTATCCACTTTAGGATTTCGATTTCTTCTTGGCTAAGGAGGCCAAGTCCTTAGCTTTAAAGTTAAGAAAAGTAAGACTGTGCTATTAACAACTCATGAAAATGTGGCTGGACCCTTCCGGCGCTGGCTGCCAAGGTTTTCGTAGCCAAGGAGAGGGCAACTGTGTTTATTCCTCCCATGCTTGGTAACTGGCATGCCCTGTGTGTTGGCCCCAGCTGGGGTCTAGAGTCACAGCAGTTGCTCATGACAGAAAGACACCTGTGCGTCCCTTTGTTGTACAGCCTGATGGTGTCTGTGGACTCGTCATCACAGGGGGCCGTGGACACTCTAGGGTCCCCACCCACCGCTGAGTGATAACAGCGTGAAAGTGGACATCACGCTGGTCTACATGGTTCTCTGCCGGAGTGTGTCCACCCCCAACAGCGCTCGGAGCCGCGGGCTGTACTCCCCGGTGTCGTCGAGGCCCTGCGGGTCCTTCTCTGGTGGTGACAGTCCTTGTTATGTCTTCTCCACACCGTCCATTTTTAATATGTCCTTCGCCAAATGCATTCTTTTTCATTCCACAGCATCCTTCCTCGGCTTCTTTTTTATTTCCAATTCCTTTTTGATACTTCCTTTCACTTGGACACACGCCCACACTCAGAAAACCCTTTTATATTTTTTTCAGTGACCTTTTTTTTTTCCCCCAGCAGGCAGCACTGGGTCTTTGTTTTGTTTTTTCCTTCTCATTCTTCCTTCTATTTAAAATTTAACGGGCTTCTTTCTGCTCCTCTCTCCTCTAGTCTGCTGTGGGCAACTGCTCAAAGAAGCCGTGGCGGACAAGTCCAAATACGGCGATTTGATCCAGCCATTTTTCGAGAAGGACATAGCAGGTAGGCCTTGCTGGCCGTGACTCCCAGGACCTTCCAGGCTCTGGAGAGAGACTGCTCTGTGTGAGGCTTATGGGGCACCTGGGGGCTCCAACTGGGAAAGACCACCAGGAAATGGAAACCAGACTTTCTGGGAGGCAAAGGCTCTGGTTTTGTTCCCCAGCTGGTCATCCTGGCTTCCAAGTGATGAGGGGCTGGGGGGCAAAGTCTGTGAACGTAATGCATTTTACTGAGGGTGTGAAGTGGCCCTCTTTCTCAAGAATGCTCGCTGTCACTTAAAGCTGGGAGCCAGGAGAGGCCCAGAGCTGCCCACCTCTTTACCACCTCTTGTCCCAAAACACCAGGGGCCAAGATTCTGATCTGGTCAGCAGTCAGAAGTCAGGAGGCTCAGACAGCCTTGCAGACCTGAGGACTGACCTGCCGTGGATCCTCAGGGGAGTCTGGACCAGGTCATCTTTGCAGACCCCCTCTGCGACCTAAGCTCCGAAAGTGTGTCCTCGATCCAAGCCTGTTCTCTGCCGTTTCCCTGAGTCCACAGATGAGCCCCAGAGAAGGGACGAGGTGCTCAGGCCACAGGCATGCCGGCTCACGTCTGGGCTCCTCCCCGGGGCGGTGTGTTTCCTCGCCCACATCTCCCATCCTTGTGTAAAGGGCTGTATGTAGCGTCTCTGTGCGGTGAGCACAAGCACGTCATCACGTCTGCTATGAACAGGCATCACGTCTGCTATGAACAGGCACTTATTATGAAGAAGGCCGACCCAGAAGGAGGAGAGGGCCGTGGAGACAGTCAGTGCGCGCGTTGGCTGGGACACCCTCACTGCCCAGTGCTCCTTCCTCCTCCTGCTGCTTCCGAACAGGCTGCTCGCTCCTGATCCCCGCTCTGAGGGCCCGCCTGGGGAAGACGACCTGGCCTGGCTCTCCCCAGGCCCTCCTTAAGGTGTCGTGGACCCTGCCGTGAAGTTCCAGTGAGGCGGGCAGAAAGGGATCCCCCGGGCGCGGCAATCAGAGGAGGGAGACACGATGGTCCCGGCCGGCGAGTCTGTTCGCATCACTGGCTGGTCAACAGGGTCAGCCAGTGCAAGCTCCGGTGCTTCCCCGTCTGGTTCAGATCCTGGGGTGCCCGCCCCGCCCCGCAGCAGCCACGAGGCCCAGGCGTCTCCGTGGAGAGGTGGAGACAGAAGCCCTGGGTGTTGGGTTCACATGAGCGTGGGCTGGGATGTGCACATAGGCATGGGCCGTGGGGGCAGCCAGCAGGGACGGAGGCCCAACGCCTGCTTAAGCTCACTCGCCCTTCAGCGAGCCCAGCTTCCCCGTTGTTGAGACGGGGGATGGGGGTGATCGGCCCTCTGGAAAACATCTGTTGCGCTAATGAGAGAATAAGATAACAAGTTAATAGGTTTATGTCATTTTAAATGTTGCTGCATGGTATCCCATCGCACGGACTGGGTGGGTAATTTGTATAATTCTCCCTGACAAAGCATTTTGTGGTTCAGAAAGAAAGACAGTGGGACAGTGACCAGCCAGATGAGGCAATGTTGACGGGGGGTAAACCTCAGGCAAAGGGAGGCAGAAATTCCTTGCCTCTTCTTAGAGACGTTCTGTACCTTTGAGTTTTTTTATTAAAATAAAAAGTTGTGAAAAGTAAATATTTAGGTGGTTTTCAGATTTGCACGCCTTTCAGTGAGCCTGTAAGGCACCCTCCTGTGACAGGGCAGGTTTGCAGATGCTTCTGATTAGGTCAGAGGGAATGTATGCCCGGGAGGCCTGTGACGCCGCACTAGGGCGCCCTCCCGCCCCTGGGCACCGGACGCTCGAGTCCTCTGTGGCTTTGCACCTCGGGATATTGCCTAGTTATTCGTTTTCTATCATGGCTGAAACAAAGTCAGCAGTTTGGAACAACACACATTTCTTCTCTCCCGGTCCTGGAGGTCAGGAGTCTTAAGTCACGTGCCGCAGGCCTGCATTCCTTCCTGAGGAATTCTCTGGGGACAGTCTGTTTCCTGGCCTTTCCCAGCTTCCGGAGGCCCCTTCCTCTATCTTCACAGTCAGCAGCGCAGCCTCTTCAACCCTCTCTCTCTCTCTCTCTGCATGCTAAACACAGAGGCCCCCAGGGGGCCTTTCCACTGGTCAAGAGGCAGAGTTGTTCTGGTTTTTATTTTTCCTTTTTTTTTTTTTTCTGGTGGATACGAAGGAGACTGAGCGCACACTTCCGATTCCCATACAGGGAGCCAGACCTTGGCAGCTTCAGTCTTCAGTGCTTTGTGCTACCGTTTCCCTCCGCAGCCTTCTCTTTCCTTAGACAAGGTAGCTCTACACTCCTCCACTTGCTGCAGAATTAAAGACGCAACCACCACCACCATCATATCTCCCTCACAGAAGCAATAAGTCCTGTCATTTCACTAATCCCCATCTCGCAGGGATAACAAAGAATGCATTTACATTCATCACCACTGACGGGGGCTCATTAGCGGGCTGCGGAGACGCTGCCCGGGAAACCAGAGCGCCCGGCTGCTGGAGGACGCTCGCGGCAACCACCCAGGCCGGCCGCCCGCGTCGCCGCCCGCCCAGCAGAAACAGGAAATGGAAACTTCAGTGACTCTCCACGGAAGTTGGGCTTGAAGGGCAAGTCGGCCTGAACCTGGAAGCGCCATGTTGCCACCTCGCGTGCCGCGTGGCCGGCGTCGCGCCTCCGGCGCAGAGTTGGGTGGGGATCGACCACATCAGCCCTGAGTCCTGAACCCAGAGGAGACAGACGGGAGGAGAGAGACAGGGTTCTGAGGGTGCAGCTGGACTTCCCGACACGCCCCGACCAAGTCCAGACCGGGGGAGGCAGAGGTGTGACGGGACGGGGCCGGCCCAGGCCCTCCCCAGGAAGAGCCGAGTGGGGCCGCGGGGGGAAGCGAATCCGTCCACACGAGGGCGAGGGCCCGCCAGCCAGAGGGTGGGAGCTGGAGGGGCAGGGCCCCCCGGGGACTGACTCTCGTCTCCCGGGGGTGAGGCGGGCCGGGGGCATGCCTTCTCCCCACACTGCCCTGGGTCAGAAGGGTCCCCGAGTCCGCACGCGCGGTGCGGTGCAGCCCTGAACACTTTCGGCCACGGACGGAGCCTCTGGGAGAAGGACACTTGGCTGCCCCTCTGTCCTGTGGGGCCGCCCGGACCACTCAGGTTTCCTTCCTCAGAACCTGGTGGTGTTTCAGATAGCTCAGCGAGGGGAGGGGAGGGGGCAGCTGCAGTCCTGGGAACCCCCGCCGGGGTTTCCCCAGATGAAACCCAGAAGGTTCCAGAAACCCTGCAAGGATTTCCAGAAATCCTGCAGGGGCAGAGAGTATGGTAAGGACCCACAGGCCTGGTCCTTGGGGCAGAGCCCCCACGCCTCTGGGCTGGTAGATGTCACTGTCAACATCCTGCCCTGCAGCCAGCCTAGTGTAGACCACTCCCATCACTCCCTCTGAAGGCGGGCAGTGCCCTTCCAGGGGCTGGACCTCCTCCGCTGGGGACTCTGCCCTGTGCTCCCGGCAGCTGGCCATACCTGCTGCCCGTCTCTGGGACTCCTGCCCTTGCTCCACCGGCCTGGGAGCTGCGAGTCCATCCCAGGAGCATGGTTATCACGGGGCATCTTCACAGCCGTCGCCGCCAGCAGCCCAGAGAGTAGACCCAGATGTCAGCGTCCCCCCACGGAGCCACTTCCTCTTACTGCCCCCTCGGGGCCTCCCGATGTGATGTCCCAGCCGCGACCTCCGAAGACTCAGTTATGTTCTTTTATGTCCTCACGGGTGCTGCCAACACCTCCTCCTCCCAAATCAGCCGCAAAATTAATAACCGTGCTGCTGTCCCGTCTTCCCACGTTTACCGGGCACAGGACTCCAGGGCCCTATCTTCGCTCATCCCAGTCTCTCGATCCTGGGCTCTTGGCGGCTGCACTGTGGACGGAAGGTTGGGGAGACGCTTGTTCCATGCTCCAGAGTCTGAGATACATAGGTCTGACCTCCTAAGCTCTGACTCAAGCTGTGCTGAACAGAGCAAGTTGGCTCTCCAGGGCCCCACACGGCACTCCTCACGCAGCCATGTCCCCGGTGAGCACAGAGAGGGCGCTGCTCATGACATGGGGCCAGGCCGCCCAGCACGCAGGCTTGCCTGCCTGGGAGCTCCTGTTACTTGTACATGGTTGCAGAGCAACTGAAAACCCTTCTGGGCTTTTGGAAAAATAACTTCTCAGCTGCTAAAAAACCGTTTAACCTTCAGTGGTCAGTGCCGGCAGACTCCATGGCCATTTTATACTAGGGGCATGTGTGCAGGCATTGTTTTTTTCTGCCCAGGATTAGCCAAAGGAGCAGCTAGAACTCAATTCTCTGCTTAAACCATCAGTGACTCACAGTGGTCACCATCTCCAAATGACGTGCCCTGAGCCTTCTCTGTGCTTCATTCCTACCAGAAGGCCTTCTGGATGTGAGCTTCCCAAGGAAGGCAGCCATCTGACCTTGCTTATTGAAATTCTCATTTCTCAAGTTTCACTTAGCATAAAAACTAACTCCCTCATTGGTCTCAGCTCACCCTAGCGCTTTTTGGCTAAGGTCAAGTGTAGTGTGGGGCCTTCCCAGGTGGCACAGTGGTAAAGAATCTGCCTGCTAATGCAGAGGTACAAGCGGCGCAGGTTTGATCCCTAAGTTCAGGAGATCCCCTGGAGGAGGAAATGGCAACCCACTCCAGTATTCTTGCCTGGGAAATCCCATGGACAGTGGAGCCTGGCGGGCTGCAGTCTGTGGGGTTGCAAAGAGATACAGCTGAGCACACATAGCTTTTAGTCCTTCTCCTGGGAATTCCAGCCATAAATTATGGTCCTGTGGCTGCTGGTGGTAGATGCTAATATAACCTCATCCCAGACGACTGGGTCTAATCAGTGGTACGCCACCATCTCTGGTTCAGAAGGGTGGCCTTCTCCCCCAGCTCTGGTCATTGTTCTCATTCTCGGACGTTGCTTGTGTTTTCTCTGGAAATTGGTGACCCAGGCAAGATATTAAAACAGCTGAAGGTGTATTTCATCCTCACTGGTTTAGTCTTTGCTCTCAGTGTGTGAGATGCTTGCCTAGAGCTGTCCCCATCGCGCTCCGTTCATGCAGGGATGTCAGGCGGGGGGCCGCCAGTGGCAGTGTGTCCCCGGGGTGGGGTTTTCAGGTCAGACCCCAGCTTTTCCCACCTCCTGGGTCTGCAGGGTCGGAAGGGAGAACTGAGCACCTGCCAGACTGGCTAGCTGACCAAGGTGCAGGGGGCGCGGCTCTCCTCACTCACTTCCACTCTGTAACCAGCCCTGCCCTGCCAGTATCCCCACAACAGCTGGAGGGGGTTCAATTGAATGAAGGCCTGGATTCCTTGGCACACATACCGGACATACACTGACTTTTTCAGGTGAGAAAACAGCTCTTTAATTGGTATAATAACTTTCCCCTAAATGCGCAAGTGTTGGCATGTAGAAAAGATAATGCGGAAGACAGATCATTACCCCGTGTTACCCATGCCTGCTCCCATAAACCCCGTTATCGCCCAAGTATTTCTGTCTGGAGAAAGTCCCTCAAGGCCTAATAGAACCTGAGGAGAGGCTGGAGGTTTGAGGGAGACTCCAGACTCTTAATTTGCACCCTTTCTGGTAATGAGACCTCACCATGGCCAACGCAGCCATCAGAACACGAACAAGCCGAACCAGCCCCAAACTGGCGTGATTACGAGCATTTTCGAGAGGCTTCCGTGAGTACATGTCCCAGGAGGCCTGGATCAGAACTCAGCCGGAGGGCTGCCTTTTTTTTTTTTGAGGGGGAATTAATATTCTCCTCACTAAATGCACACTAAAGATTCGACAATACACCAGCTCTTCTCTTTTGTTAAAACCTTGCAAAGAGTGGCTGAGTTGAAAGACAAAGTAAATCTTCCCATCTGAGGAGGTAAGCGGCTTGCTATTTCTTGTTTTTTTTTTTTTTTTAATAGTGCAGCCTCGGCAAGCTGCTAGCTGTCTTACCACAGAGGGGAGACCCCGAGGGACCCCGGCCGGTTTCCAGCAAGCCTTTGCATGTGGTGTGTTTGTACCAGCTGAAGACAGCGCATGACTCTCTAAATAATTTACCAGTTGATTAATGGACTCACAGGGGTATAATTAGAAGAGAGAGAGACTGTGGGTACAGTAACCGGTACAGTGCTTGGGGGAGCAGGAGCCTTTATTTTTATAAAGAAACTTTCTAGGGTGCTGGGCGTTTGAAGCTAACTTGGGAAGAGCTCAGTGCCTCTTCTCTTTTGAAGTGGAAATAGGACAGTTTGAATCCGTCGAGTTTAATTTTTCACAAGCTTTAGGGGCCCTGCAGTGCAACTCCCTTTTTATTATTGAAAAAACTCTACATTTTTCTTTCATTTTTCTCCGCACACACACACATGCACACACAGACACACAAGCAGCCCAAGCAGTAAGTAATAAACACATTAATTTACTCTTTTACTGAACGTGTATTTTATTCGCTGCACCTCCCCTGGATGTGTCCCGACGGCCCCTCAGCACCCCCACCAGACCCCCCCCACGTTGGGCTGCCTGTAGGTTGATTAATGGACACCCCAGTAATTTATGCATTTTTAAAGGAACCCTCACCTCCGTCTTGACAATGCTTTTGAAGTAGCTCCTTTTTTCAAGTCAAACTTTTGACTTTTCCGCTGGGACCGCTACAAAGATTTTCTTCTGGAAACTAGGTAGGCGCCTTCCTGCCGAGACGGCCCAGCAGAGCAGCGGGTCTCAAAGTGGGGGTGTGTTGTGAGGGGCAGAGGCGTGTAATGAGGACAGCTGTAGAAAGGGGGTCAGCACGCTGTTTATCAACAGGGTTGTGCCCCTAGAGGGTCCAGCTCCTGAGTTTTTAAGAACTAGGCTTTGGCTGTGAGAGTGGCATCGTCTGCGTTATTAAGATGATGCCCTGCTGGGGCATTGGCAAAGGTCTGTGGCCAAGAGGTTGCAAAGCTTTCTGTTCGGTGGCCAGAGCGGCGGGGAAACTGAGGCAGCGAGGGGCTCTCAGTTCACCCGTGCGTCCAGTCCGTGAAGTAGCCTCTCCCCCTGGAAGATGGGGGCCTGGCCACCATGGCAGTGTCAGCAGAGGGGCCGTGCAGATGGTTTTCCTGGGCTGAGTGTCCGTCAGGGACTTGCCGTGTGTCAGGCATGGAGATCACAAAACCGGAGGGGAGCCCAGAGGGGCAGGGTGTCCTTCTCATTCCGACCAGGGCTTCTGGACGCGTCTCCTCTCCACGGGCAGCCCTGGTGGCTTCCAGCCCACTCAGCTGTGAAATCGCCTGTGACAGGCCAGGCCCCAAGGCCCCCGCCTTCTCCTCCAGCCAGGAGTCTCCCGCTCACACCCCTCCAGGCAGGTGTAGCTTGAAGCCCCTTGCCCTCCAAGTACCCCAGGCAGGGATCTGAGACTGGCTCTCCTCTCGGGCTGCGAGCAGGGCCCGAGGGGTGTCGGGGAGGCTTCCCTCAGTGACCTTCTGCAGCCCCTACACTTCGGACAGTTGCCACATCCCTGAAACAGACTTCCCATGGGGGACTTGGCACAGCTGTGATTACCGAGGAGGGGGGCCACAGGGCCCTCACCCTGCAGCTCTGCCCTGCTGTACCCTGCCCTGAGCTGAGCAGGAAGGGGGCTCAGGGTAGAGAGAGGTAGGTGGGTGCGATGGGGCAAAGGGACACAGAGGCGAGAGGGGAGGGACGCGTGTTGAGTACACACCCACTCCAGTATTCTTGCCTGGGTTCCCATGGACAGAAGAGCTGGGTGGGCTACAGTCCATGGGGCCCCAAAGAGTCAGGCACGACTTAGCTACCGAGCATGCATGCACGCAGACCGCGCCCTTCCCCTGCTCTTCCCCGGGGCAGCCAGACCTCGATTTCTCCCATCCGTGGCCCTGAGCACCGGAGCCCTTCTCCACCTGGGCATGGTCAGGTTACAGGGAGGTAAGACGGCCCTCCTCTGGGACCCCTCCCAGCACCTCCCGCTGTGTGTTTCCACTTGGGCTCCGTCTGCTCCCCAGTCCCCATTGCCAGCGTGGCTCCTGGTAGGAGCTCAGCAAATGTCCGTGAACGAACCCATGAATGAGTGAACAGATGAGGGCACGGCTGGTGTCCCGGGACGGCACGGCTAGCAGAGCCCGGCAGGCCCGCCCTGTGGCCGCGGGGGCCCAGACACTTTGCCCCACTGCCTGCATTTCTACGTGGGTGAGACTCCATTCGTCTTAAGGAACAAAGGGAAAACAGGTGCCGGCGGGCGGCCCGAGGGGTTTCCAGAGAGGTGGCCCGAAGTGTTCACTCCTGGAGAGTGGAGGGTGAAGCTGCAGGCTTGGGGTGTGCACTCACCACTCTAAACTCTAGTGCAGTTCAGGTTCTGCCACGGGGTGACCTTGGGCAAGTCACGCAGCCTCTCAGGACTACAGCGTCCTCATTGACAGCGTGAGCTTTCCACAGTACCGTAGTCATGGTATGTTAGGTGTCCACGTGAAAATGTGTCTGTGAAATATTTAACACCACGCATGGCACCCAACTGGGGCTCGCCTGGTGGCTCAGATGGTAAAGAAAGCACCTGTGAGGCAGGAAACCTGGGTTCGATCCCTGGGTTGGGAAGATCCCCTGGAGGAGGGAAAGGCTACCCGCTCCAGTATTCTTGCCTGGAGAATCCCATGGACAGAGGAGTCTGGCGGGCTGCAAAGGGTCACGAAGAGTTGGATACAGGGGTGCGACTGTGACTTTCACACTTTATGGTATCCAACAGACCACTTATCAGATACTATTATTATCATTAATAGTTATAGTAGTTGTCATTCTCATAACGATAGTAGAAATCATGGTGGTAGTAGCAAGGCCATGTATGTTTACATGTAACTTACATGTACATATGTGTATTTAACACATGTATGTTACACAAGGTCATATACACAAACATACATGTATGTTTCATAGGTGGACTTCTTTGATACCTTATTCTCTTCCTGTGATTGATGCCAGCTTGGGGCACCTGGTCCCCGTGGTCACCAGGAACTGGCCGAAGCCTGGTCCACTCCAGCTCTGGGGCCCCGCTATCTATTGCAGCCGCCCTACAACATGATGGCATAGAAGGATGGCTGCTTCGTTCTGCTCCTGATGTCCTGGGTCAGGATTTCAGGCAGGGCAGGGCAGGAGGGCTTGGCACCACTGTCTGACTTGGGCCTTAGTTGGCACGACTCTTGACGACTGGAAGCAACTGGGCTGGATCATCCATCTGGGCCCTACGTGTGGTTCTTGGTCCTGGTGTGGACCTGGCTCCTTGCTTCTTCTCCCCGCTGCATCTGCTGGGGCAGGACCCTTCATCCCCACGCCTGGTGCCTGCAGTGAGGTGCTCAGGTCTCCCCCTCGGTGCAGCGTCGCCATGTGGCAGCTTTGGCTTCCTCGTGTTGGTCAGCCTCCTTGTGTGATCCTAGCTTCCCCCACAGCAAGCATCCCAAGGAGGCTGAGAGCAGCCGTCGTGGATGGGGTGGAGGGTGGAGGATGGGGTAAGAGAAAAGGCTTCTTCTGACCCAGCCTCCGAAGTCCCAGAATGAGCTTCCAGCTGATTCTGTCCATTAACCGAGCCAAGATGGGCCCAGATTCAAGGGGTGGGGGGCTCAAGCCCAGTTCTCAGCTATAGGAAAGTGTTAGTTTCTCGGTTGTGTCTGACTCCTTGCAACCCCATGGACTATAGCCCACCAGGCTCCTCTGTCCATGAGATTCTCCAGGCAAGAATCCTGGAGTGAGTAGCTGTTTCCCTTCTCCGGAGGATCTTCCTGACCCAGGGATCGAACCCAGGTCTCCTGCTCTGCAGGCAGATTCTTTACCGTCTGAGCCACCAGGGGAGCCTGGGGGTAGGAAGGCCACCTCTAATCTGCCGCCATAGGGAAGGCTTGTGTTCTGGTTCCGTTCGGGAGTGGCTGCATCTGGTGACTGAGGCTGAACACAGACGGCCTCATGGGTCCTCAGAGCCGGGGGTGGCCTGGCTGCAGACCTGCCACCTAGCAGCTTGCCGGGAGCTCAGAGAACTGAGTCTAGTTCTCTTTTTAAGATGAAGAAGCCTCAGCTGAGAGGTAAAGTGACCTGTCTGGGGCACACCGCAAACGAAATGCAGAGAGGAGGGCAGAATTCACTCTGCTTCTTCCCCTGTAAAGGGGGGCGGAGAGCAGAGATGGGGCAGGTGGCCCCACAGCCCAGTGGCCTGGGTTTAATTCTGGGCTCCCCGACCCATTTGTGTGTGGCCTGGGGCACGTTTGTTCCTCTCTCTGTGCCTCCAGTTCCTCATCTGTAAAATGGGTTTGTTATGAAGATTGCAAGAATCAATACTTGTATTAGGAAAAAACCCAAGCTCACAGCAGAGCCAAGTCAGCACTATAGCGCATGTACTTGTCAAATCAATGCGTCAATGCGTCTTTTCCACCCAGAACACCGGGCTCATGGTTGTTTCCTGGTTTCCCAGGACTTGCTGACTTTCTCCTCACAGATCATGTGAGCACCGGCCTTCCCGCTGCCCCTGAGATGTGGGGGATATAACTGGTTCTGAGCCCTGACTGCATTAAAATGGAAGGAAAATCGTGTTCCGGAAACTCTTTGATCCGTAGCATGCAGTTAGTTTAACACTGCACTCTTCAACAGTCCAGTCCACATCTGGATTGCTGGCCTGTCTCATCTTCCACTGAAAGGTATAAAAGTGGGTGTTAAGATAGGAATGGCTAATGACCCGATTGTCAGACACAGTGTGTCTCAGTGAGCATTTTTATTAAAAGTCTTCTTAATTTGCTAAGTGAAGCCCCATTCATTCAGAGGATGGCCATTCTTTAATTATTTATTTGGGCTGCCCTGGGTTTTGGGTGCTGCGTGCAGGTTTCCTCCTGTTGCGGTGAGCGTTGGCTACTCGTGTTACAGAGCGCAGGTTCCAGGGCACACGGGTTTTAGCAGCTGTGGCCCACGGAAGAATGCCTGCTTTTAAATGGTCATTTTTTTCTTTTTCTCATCTAGAACCTCATTAGCGAGATAAGCTCAGGGCCCCCAGTTGGAGTTGCCCCTCTGCTGCAGGGGGTTCAGCGGTGCCGGCACCTCACGTCTTATCTTTGCTTTGGCCCCAGTAGACGTGTCGGAGAGGGGAGTGATAGAAAGTGATCGAAACGAGCAGCTGCTCACCAAGGGCTGAGCAGCCTCCCAACTGTTAAGGGCCCAGCCCTAACGTACATTTCTGGACTTGAAAAAAAAAAAAAAAAAAAAGCCAGTGTTAAAAAAAATTGTTGGCAACCATAGGAAGAAAACTTCCAGCTGGAATTCATTTGCTACCTCTGGGAGGAAATAAAGCTTGTAAATTATTTTTTAGGCCTTTTTATTTTGTGTTGCAGTATAGCCAGTTAACAAGGTTGTGCCAGTTGCAGGTGGGCAGCGAAGGGACTCAGCCGTACGTATTCGTGCATCCGTCCTCCCCCAAACTCCCCTCCCGTCCAGGCTGCTGTATGACATTGAGCCGAGTTCCCTGTGCTATGCGGCAGGCCCTTCTGGTTGTCCATTTTGACTATGGCAGTGTGCACACGTCCATCCCAAACTCCCTGACTATCCCTTGCCCCAGTTTTCCCCCTGACAACCGTAAGTTCATTCTCTCCAAGTCTGTGAGTCTTGTTCTGTTTTTTAAGTTGATTTGTATCGTTTCTTTGTGGATTCCACGCTTAAAGGATGTCATATGCTATTTCTCCTTCTCTGTCAGACTTACTTCACTCATTATGATAACCTCTAAGTCCGTCCATTGCTGCAAATGGCATTATCCCATGCTTTTTAATGGCTGAGTAATATTCCATTGTGTATGTGCACCACGTCTTTATCCATTCCTCTGTCGACGGACATTTAGGCTGCCTGCTTCCATGTCTTGGCTATTGTGAATAGTGCTGCAATGAACATTGAGGTGCATATATCCTTTTGGATCATGTTTTTCTGTGGATGTATGCCCAGGAATGGGATTGCAGGCTCATATGGCAGCTCTGTTTTTAGTTTCTAAAGGAACCTCCATACTGGTCTCCATAGTGGGTGCACCAATTTGCATTCCCACCAGCAAGGCAGGAGGGTTCCCTTCTCTCTACACTCTCTCCAGCATTTATAGTTTGTGGGCAAACTTGTAAATTATTATTTTTTTAAAATCGTTATCTCCTGGCACCATTGTCTGACAAGTAGATTTAAATATTGTTGTTGAGTACTCGAGATGTTAGGAAATAGATTTTTGGAACCTAAAGAAGTCTTAGGAGACATCTGTTCCATCTTGTGCCTGGGAAACACTGCTGGCCAAAAAAGGCGCTTGTCAGGGCAAGTGACTTGAGTTTACGGAGGAAATAAGTTCTCCAAGGGGGCTTGCTCCCCACCCCCAAAGAATGGTGGAGTGCAGCCAAGTGGAATAGCCAGCCCACTTTCTCCTCTTCCCTTCCTGTACTGGTTTTAGAAATGGTGCGTTTATCCTTTTAAGAGCTCACTCGGGGCGCAGGATCCACAGCTGACCAGCAGGTGGCAGTAAATAATAAACAAAGAGCATCACTGAAGGCCCCATGGCTCCAGGCCTGGCTGGCGCCGCACACAGTCCTGATTTCCGGCTGAGGCCGCGGGGAGGCCTTGCAGGCCTCGGCTGCCAGGAATCCGCGCCATGCCGAGGGTGGCGGGCTCCCAGAAAAGGTGGCGTTTAGCTTTCACTGAACTATAATGCTTAGTAAGTCGGGGCCAGGAAGAGCCCAATCCACAGCCTGAGCCAAGCCCCCAGCAATCTGGGAGAGAGACGGACTTGTGGGGGAGCGGGCGCCCTGCTTCCTTCAAGCATCAGTATGCATGAGATGGAACTAGAAAACGAAAACAAAAGCAGTGCCTCTTTCTCCGCCGCCCGCCGCGCAGCGCAGCTGGGGTTCCTTTCCAAGACGCTCCCCTTGGCCGGGTCAGGAGGGGGCGGGGCCCGGGAGCTGTGCTGGGATGTGGCGAGGAGAAGAAAGTGCTGAGTCCCCCATGAACCCTGACAGATGCCAAGTGTCCCCTTTACTTTTCAGATGGGGCCTTGAAGAAGGAAGACGCTACAGGCTCTGTGTGTGGTGGGGGCAGGTGTGTGTTTGTGCTCTATTGTGTGCGGAAGGGTGCGGGGTGTAGTGAGTGTTGTGCGTGTGGGTGTAGCCTGTGTAGGGTATAGGTAGGTGTGTGTCCTGCAGGGATGCGTGCAGGTGTTACAGGTGAGCGCCTGGGCATGTGTAGGGTGTCAGGTGTGTATGTGAGGTCCCCAGCCTTTTCTGGTCTGCCCTGGGGTGGCAGGAGGGTTAAATGGTGAATCCTGGGCATGCCAGTCAACCTTGGGAATCCTTTACCCTGAAGCACCGGCTGTGGGAGCTGTTTCCTTTCCTCCACTGTCCATCTCAGCCTTTTGGGGCCAGCACCAGCAGCCTGGTGCCCTGGGGTCCCTGCCTCCCCAAGCCGAACCCTGGTCAGGGATGCTCACGGGGATGCGGAGGCTTGGACCACAGGCGGCAGCGAGGTGTGAAGTGCAGCAGGAAAGGTCCGGGAAAGGGTTTCCAGCGAGTCCTCTCTGCCCTTGCCTCTGGCTTCCACTGGACTTCCAGGTGCTGGCCTGGGAGCTCTCTTGGGACCCTCCCTAATGGACACCACTGGCTCTCCGAGCTGGACTGTACTGAGGATGCAGACTTGCCTCCCAGGAAGAATAGTCCCTTCCAGTCACCTCACGGTGGTCTGACTCACAGAGCCCTTCCTTCTGCGTGAGCCAGGGGACCAATAGGCAGGAGGGAGCTTGAACATGCCTCCCCTTCAAGACCAGGATGGGCCAGGTGTCCTGGATGGGGTCGGTGGGGGGCCTGGTGGGTCCCCCTGGGGCCTGAAAGCCTTTCACTTGTGACCGTGGCTCCCTGTCCAGCCTTGTGCCGAGCACACCCGGCCGGCAGGGAACAACGGATTGAGATTTTAATAACCTCGAGGTCAATGTGAGGACGGCTCTCTCTCATGGAAGATTTTCAGAAAAAGAAAAAAATAACACCTGAAAGCATGTGATGTGGCCTTTATGAAATAATGGGATATTCATATCTCGCACTTTGCTAAATTTAGGGTTGACAGGACGTTTCGGAGACGTAGCCCTTGGCAGTAGCTTATACGCAGGGTAAGATGTTAGCTGTCAAGCCCAGAAATCAAGCCTGAGGCACCTGACTCAATGGAGAGAGACTCGAGGCCGTGCTGGAAATCTTTCTCCGAGAGGAGGATGAAGGGCAGTGGACAGCATTATCAAGGAGAATTTCAGCTTCCGGAAGAACTCCGCGGGCGAGCTCTGTTCTGCGTTTTTGCTGAACTGGCCAGTCAGGCCATGCAGGGCTGAAAAAGTGAGCTGACGCCCTGCAGTGGTGGGGGCAGGGGGGCGGGGGGGGTGCGGAAGGCAGCAGCCAGGCAAAGGCACAGGGCAGAGAGCCTGACGGGAGACACAGGGGTGGGCCTGGCAGTTGCACCGAAGGTGGGTCTTCCTGCCTCACCCTTCACCCCGGGGCTGAGCCGCTGTCACCGGGAGGGCCTCTCAGGCAAGGACACATCTGGGGCGGTGGGCAGGGGGGATCTGTCGTTGGTTTTAGTGGCCAGCAGTGTTTCCCAGCCTCCAATGGGGGAGCACAGCCCATCCCTGGGAGAAGGCCCCTGGTGATGCCCAGAGCTGTCCGTGCTTCGAGGGGACCAGCAAACCTCTGTGGCCTTGCAGCATCTGTCTCCCAGGTCCCAAGAGCCTCAGTTACTGATGTTCAACCTTGCCCGAGACACATGGAGGGCAGCGGCCTGGTGTGCGCTCTAACTAGCTTCCCCAGGATCGCCTAGGGAGGGCAGATCTGGACGGGTACCATGATGCCAGGCTCCTGGGCCCAGAGTAACAACAGGCGAAGGCTGTCTCCAGCCCTTGGGTCCCCCCAAAGTGAGAGCTGCTTCTGGGGCGTGAGGACAGCCTTCCAGGGAGATTCATCCTTTGACCCGCTGCGACAGTGTCTCACAGTGATCGTTTCAGCCTCTTTTAGGCCTTTAAATCGTTTCCTTTAGACAAAACACCCACTTTGTTAATGGAAGCCATTAAACATGTTTGGGAAACAGAGAGAGTAGAATAAGGAGCCCGAGGGGACCCACCGCCAGTTCAGGGAACCTGCGTGTTCTGGATCAATGGTGCAATCCTCTCCCCACGTAGGATTATTTTGAAACTAATTCCTAATGCCAAGATGTATTCCTTTGACTACCTGTTTAGTTCACAAGTATGTTGTGGAGTGGGTGAAAGGGAACCTTGGGGGAACCCCCTGCCATGGGACCTGACTCGGTGCTTGGGAGAACAGGCCTGGTTTCAGGAGATGGAGCTGTGTGGTCATTCATTAGTTCATTCAAAGAGTGTTCACTAAGCACCCGCCGAGGGCCTGGCATGTGTACCAGGTGTGGGGGTAGCAATAAGCCTGACTTGGCGAGGGCCCCTGCTTTCTCCAGTGAGGGGTGAGGGTGTAGGCGTTAAACAAATACTCCACCGATGATTATCGATCCACAGTCGTGGAAAGCCCCTCTCAGGAGAAGTGCTCATTTGAGAACCTGCAGAGAGGGGCTCGTTTTGGTATTGGCTAGAAGCTGGGGTCTGCGTGAGTGGCCGCCTTCTTCCCCAGCCTTGGGGGCGACGAGACCTTTCCCGCCTCCGAAGCCCTCGCTGTCACACCTCCCAGGTCCTTCGGCTCTTCGGCTGGGATGTGTTGACTTGTGTTATCGTCTCTCTCAACTCCAGGACCCTGAGCCCCCGGGGGACCGGCCATCGCTCGTGGGGCATCAGTGTGGCCTCTCCTCTCTCCCCTGTGTGTGTGTTGTGTGTGTACACGTTGTGTGTGTATATGTATGTCAGTATATGCTTCAGTGGTTTCCGTGGTAGCTCAGTTGGTAAAGAATCTGCCTGCAGTCCAGGAGACCCAGGTTCAATCCCTGGGTCTGGAAGATCCCCTGGAGAAGGAAATGGCAAACCACTCCAGTATTCTTGCCATGGACAGAGGAGCCTGGCAGGCTACAGTCCATGGGGTTGCAAGAGTCGGACTTAGCGACTAAACCACCAGATCATACTATCTATATCGTTTACTTGCTTCCCCCCCTCCTCATTTGATATTCTGTCAGAGGCCTCTTTCCAAGTCAACACAGATGATTTTTTAAAGGTTTCCTAGTAGCATGCTGCCAGAGAAGGTGATGGCACCCCACTCCAGTACTCTTGCCTGGAAAATCCCATGGACGGAGGAGCCTGGTAGGCTGCAGTCCATGGGGTCGAGAAGAGTCTGACTGAGCAACTTCACTTTCACTTTTCACTTTCACGCATTGGAGAAGGAAATGGCAACCCACTCCAGTGTTCTTGCCTGGAGAATCCCAGGGATGGGGGAGCCTGGTGGGCTGCCGTCTACGGGGTCACACAGAGTCGGAAACGACTGAAGCGACTTAGCAGCAGCAGCAGCAGCAGTAGCATGCTGCATAGATGTCTTGTCCTTTATGTAAGCTGTCCTCTGCTGATGGACGTTTGAAATCGTCTCCATCATCCCTGTTATAAAGGGCACTGAGATGGACATCTCCATGGGCACGTCTTCTGTCCTCTCTGCAGTTGTATCTTAGATGTAAATTCTTTGGAACATGATTGCGGGACCACGAGGCATGTACATCTTAACTTTTGATGCCAGTTGGGAGATTCCCTCTAGAAATCTTTGCCAACTTAACAAGGAAAAAAAAAAAACAAACCCCAAAACAACCCCAAACCAAGAAGTCTCTTTGTGTTTCTGTCTGGTCAGACTTCTTGGCCTTGAGTCGGATTTCTCCCCAGCTGAGCAACTGGCTTGCATAGGTCACTTAACTCACAGCCTTTTGGGGCCTTGGTTTCTCAGCTTTGAGATGAGGGTGGTCAATGGGAAGACCTTCCTGGCCTCTCCCTCTCTGAGCCTCCGAGCAGCCTCTGTTGCCCTCAGAAGCTCAGTGCTCAGCTGTCCACCCCCAACTGCAGCTTGGTCTCCAACAGCACTGATTAGTGAAGAAAATTACTTGCCCAATGCACTCCTCACCCGCATCAACAGAGGCCTTCACTGGGCTCAGGGCATCCGTGGTCAGCAAACTAATTACCCCAGTGGCCCCCCTGCAAGGACAAGCCTGTTTCAGGCCCACAGCCTTCTCCTGAAGCCAGATTCATGCTCAGATGGTCAGGTTTATAATTTGAGCATCCCTGTGCTTACCAGTGGCTTCATCATGGCCATCTGATGGGACTCTGGGTAAACTTTCAGAAGGAATTAAATTTATACCCACACCTCCCTTCAGAAGACCTCAATGGGTCTGGCAGGCCCCATGAGTTGTCTCCAAGCCCCGTAACAGCTGGTGAGGCAGGTGTCATAGAGGAGGACTCTGATGGTCAGGGAGGTCCCACAGCTGGACCCCAGGGCTCTCCGCTCAAATTTGCTCCAAGAAAGGAGCCCAGGGGAGACAAGAACTGAGTTTTCTGGGTTTTATTCTAAGGAACTCTTGTAAAGGCAGCAACACTTACTAATCTTCCTGCCTACCTTAGAGCTCAGCCCACTCACCTTCCCCGCCTGTAGGTGAAGATCCTGCCCCTTTAGTTTCAGGGCTGATGGGGGCAGGTCTGGAGAGGGATGGCAGAGAGCTTATTGTACCTCAGCCGGCCTCTCTGATGGGGCATCGATGGAAGCATCCCTCAGCCCCTCCAGGTGCCCAAGGACTTGAGGGCGCTGTGCGTGTGGGGTCAGCAAAAGATGATTTACTTTCCTTTTATTTATTTATTTGGTCATGCCGTGCAATTTGCAGGAACTTAGTTCCCTGACCAGGGATTGAGTCTGGACCACCGCAATGAAGGCGCCGAGTCCTAACCACTGGACACCAAGGAATTCCTTTTTTTATTTGGTGTACTTTTAGAAATTTAAAAAGCTGGAGCTGCTCGCAGCTGGTTTGCACTCGGGGTCCTCAGCCTGAGCTCTTTGCAGACTTTGCTGTTGCTGTCGTTCATGTGCTAAGTCGTGTCTGACTCTTTTCGATCCCGTGGACTGCAGCACACCAGGGTTCCCTGTCCCTCACTGTCTCCCAGAGTTTGCTCACACTCATGTCCATTGAGTTGGATGGTTGCCATCTGACCATCTCATCCCCTGTCACCCCCTTCTCCTCCTGCCCTCAGTCTTTCCCAGCATCAGAGCCTTTTCCAGTGAGTCAGCTCTTCGAATCAGGTGGCCAAAGTATTGGAGCTCAGCTTCAATGTCAGTCCTTCTGGTGAATATTCAGGGTTGATTTCCTTTAGGATTGACTGGTTTGATCACCTTGCTGTCCAAGGGACACTCAAGAGTTGTCTCCAGCACCACAGTTTGGCAGCATCAATTCTTGGGCGCTCAGCAGACTTCACAGGAGGTAAAGTGCTATCTCCTAGCCACATCCTTGGAGTCTGGACCCCAGCTGGGGACTCCACTGGCTGATCCCACAGAATGGGCCGTCCTTGTGCAAACGCGGTGAAACGCACATTCCTGGGCGTTCTAGCTCAGGATCCTGAGATCAGCCCCTGTGTGTTCTTTCAGTAAATGTGCACTGAGGGCCTGTGCCCAGTCCTTCCCCAGATGGCCAGGGAGCAGGCGGATCCACTTGCTTCCAGAAGGCCTGGCAGGACCTCCCCACCCCACTTCCCAGAGTCCCTCCGCTCCAGCCATGCTGGCCCTTTTTCCATGCCTTGAACGTGCCAAGGTTGTTCCAGCCTCAGGGCCTTGCCATAAGCTCCACCCTGAATATCCTCCCCAGATCCCCGTGAGGCTGACCTCAGCGTCCAGATCTCGGCCAGCTGTGGCCTCAGAGACCATCCTGGATCCAGCCAAGCCAGCATCACCCCATGGCTCGGTTTGTTTCTTCCTGGTATTTATGACTTTCTGAGATGGGTATGTATTTATCTGTGCCCCGTCTGTCTCGCTGGCTGGAGGGCCCTTGGCTGCTTGTTTGCTGTGGTTGGCAGCCTCAGGCCCCGAGCCCGGGCACAGCTCGGGTGCTATACAACGCTCCACCGGACAGACCCTGGGAAAGGCTTTCTTCTGGATGGGTTTCAATTTCCGTGAGAATCTCCGTACACAGGGGTAGGCCTGGACTGGAAGGCTGTATAGCAGATCCGTGACCCTCCTTGTCTTTGACCTGCATTTATTTCTCCTGACAGATAACATGAGGTTTCTGGATCAGAGAAAAGCTCTGTTCCTTATTCACACTGTGGTCTTAGCGGTGGTTCCCCGCACCCTGACTCCTCACGGGGGTCTCTGGTGGGAGCCAGTGTGCGCTGCCTGTGTAGGGAGTGCAGCGCGGAGCTGGGGGAGGGGACCCCCGAAGCCGTGACAGCTGCCCCTCTGCCCTCCCCGCCCCTGCCCTGAATACGAACAGCTCCTGGGGAGTGAGGGGGCAATTGGTAGGTTTCCTGCCCCTGGGTTAAGAACAGAGGACTCGGGACAGGGGTCCCTAAATCTCTCCATCTTTAACTGCCCAGACTTGCTTGAAATCAGCCACCCTGTATCGCAGGAGCGAGCTTAGAACACCTTGACCCCGGGGGAAGCACGTGAGGGTTCATGGATCATTGTTTCCTGACGAGCCGCCAGCTCTGAGCGCCTCGCTACGCGCCTGGGACAACGTGTCGTGTTGATCCCCAGGGGACGGAGCCCGGCTCCCTCTTGGCAGACGAGGAAACCTGGACTGGGAGACCCTGTGGGGCCAGTGGAGGTCGGCTGGCATCCAAGCACAGGGCAGAGACCAGACCCCAGATTTGTGGGTACCCCCAGCCCAGCTCCCACTCTTCTGAGCTCCCCAGAGTCTGGTCAAGTTGGTTTTAACATCTTTGTTGCAGTGAAGCTTTGCAAACGGAGGGCTCTGGTCTATTTCTTCCACCGCATCCTGCGTGCCAGGCACTGTGTCAATTATGGAAAAGCGAGGTGGGCGTGGTCCTTTGTCCTGTGAGAGGCAACCCTAGGCAAAGCTTTCGCTGGAGCGTTAAGAACAGGGCGGCAAGAAGTGAAGTGGAAGTGAAGAAACACAGCTGCTAACCCAGCTATGGACAGTCCTGGGAGCGGGCCCTCCTCGGGGGCCTGGCCCCAGGCAAGGCGTGGGGGATGGAGACTTGGCTGGAGGGACCGGCACATTTGAGCGGAAGTGGAGAGCTGGGGGGAGATTCACCCGGGGGAGGCAGGCTGTGGAGCCTGCAGGGCCCCGTCGACCACAGCGAGGAGCGCTGGGGAGCCACGGCGGGGAAGGGATGGGATCAACTGCATCAGCTCCTCACTGACCTGTCTCAGCCAGGTCGTCTCATTAGAGCAAAATCCCTTCCCTGCTCTTTCCTTCAGACTGGGGAAGGAAGGCTGAAGGATGTGAAAACAAAATCAGGGGGACCCTGATTAGAGGGGGGTTAGATGGAGGTTCTGGTTCTTGGGCAGCAGGGTGGTCACTCGGCGTGTCCCGGCCACGGAGGAGAGCAGCTGGTAGTGATTTTTTCTGGATCTCTCTCTCACCCGGCTGTCAGCCTAGAGGGCCTTTGGAAAGGTTCCAGTCATGTGTATTAGGGCCACTGGGCTGACCCCCGGATGGCCGGTCGGAGGGCAACCGAGCATCTCCAGAGAAGCCACCAACCGCTCTGTCACTGCCGCTCGGAAAACCTGCTCGTCATCAGGCCCACATTTATAGCAAACAATGGTAATATTTACCAAGTATCTCTGGAAAAATGAGTGCAAAGCGCAGGAAACGCAGTGCAAATTGCTAGAACGCAGTACATTAGCGACACAGGCCATTTAATGAGTCTGGGAAGAAAGGTATAAATTTCAGGAAAATGTCAATTGCAGTAATGTAAACAAGAGGCTTCTTAACATCTCCTTCTCGGCAAGACTTGATTTCAGTCACCGGTTATAACTAACGCTGTGCTTCTTGTGAGAGATTTTATTCTAAACAGCAAGGAGGGGAGAACCAGGGGGAAGGGGAGAAGAAAGGGGTGGGTTGCACGTGCATCGTAAATTAGCAGAGAGCCTCGGGGGCACCACCGCTGCTCCATTGGAGGAAAACGAGACCTCCCACCGGGGCTTCCGTGAAAAGTCTTTTGCAGCAAAAGCTGGATCCTGGGGTGCAGGGTGGGGAGAAGGGTGCCGGCACATCACTGGAGAGCTGGGAGCTGTCCTGGCTGCCAATGGGCGTCTATCCTGTCAAAGTCAGGGAAAGCTCAACGTCAAGGTCACCCAGTGCATCCCTTCCCTGCATAGACATGTTCCCCTCATTGGTGGGACTGCAGAGCACCCCGAGAAACAGGCACCCAACATCCTTGGCCACCTAAACCCGCCTCTTCAGCAGTTCAAACCCAGGTCAGATGAAGTTAGGAAGCTGGTGGGCAAGAACCTCGGACGCGCCCTCGCCTTCCTGCTGGGTCCGAAGAGTGACGAGCTGTGTTCCTTTCTCCGCAGTCCCCGACAACATCATCATGAAGGTGCTGAAACAGCGCCTGGACCAGCAGGACTGCGTTGAGAGAGGGTGGGTGCTGCACGGCTTCCCGCGAGACCTGGACCAGGCGCACACGATGGACAGCCTGGGCTACAAGCCCAACAGGTGAGCAGCCAGCGACCCGCGGGCTTCCGGGAAGGCCTCTGCCGCCTCTCCAGGTCCCTGTGACGACAGGCAGTGTGCCGGGAGCCTGCCCGCAGTCCCGAGGGGGCATGCATCCTGGCCACCCGCATCCCGCCACCCGTCCTGTTTACCCTGTGAACCGGGAGTCTGGCTCGGGTTCACATCCCAGCTCTGCCGCTCACCTCACTGGACCTGAATGTCCATCTGTGAGTGAGGACACGTATCGACCAGTCTCGCCTGCCTTGTGGGATTGTGGTGCAGAGCAATCCATGGGTTCCTCCGACTGTTTTCACAATTTTCCTTTTTCATTTGGGATCTTTGATGCATCTGATATTTATTTAAAATTTTTAAAAGTAATCATTTTCTTTATTTTTGGCTGGTATTGCTGCTGCACGCAGGCGTTCTCGGGCTGCAGCAAGCAGGGACTTGCCGCTTGGTGGGGAGCACAGGTGCTAGAGCGCTCGGGCTCGGTGGTTGCGTCTTGGGCTCGTTGTCCCGAGGCAGGTGGAATCTTCCGGGACCAGGGAAGGAACCTCTGTGTTGGCAGGCAGATCCCTAGTCCCTGGACCACTGGGGAAGTCCCTGATGTTTGTTTTGATGGAGGTTTGCTGTACCAGCCTCCTTTTCCCCCAACCGTTAGCCACTTCTTTCAAAACGATGTCAAATATTGTTTTTTATTCTGTCCTTCCTCCACTAACTTGAATTTGAGAGCACCCCGCAACTGCAGATGTTGTGGAAATAAACAAAGACCACCCACATGAAGAAAACAAAGGCTGTCAGAGTTTGCTGTTTATACCAAGAGAGTCGGCCACCCGGTGGCTTGCAGTACGTATTTATATGTGGTCTGACCACTGTCTGCTTGTAGATGCCGTCTCTCAATATACTTGGCTGTACTTCTAAACTTTTTGTTGTTCTTTTGTTTTTGAAGTCTATTTCTGCAGCAAAAAGGCATGGCAGCCCACTCCAGTATTCTTGCCTGGAGAATCTCATGGAGAGAAGACCCTGGTGGGCTACAGTCCAGAGGGTCACAGAGTCAGTCCAGAATCAGACATGAGTGAAGCAACTTAGCATGGCATAGTACCACACCATTTAACTACTTCAGCTTTATTGTATATTTCAAAATAGCCAATGCAGGACAAGGCCCTCCCATTACTCTTTTTTAAAAGACTATTTTCTTTATTTCTTTGGCTGTGCTGAGTCTTAGCTGCAGCACGTGGCATCTTTAGCGTGTGGGATGCAGTCCTCTGACCAGGGATCAAACCCAGGCCCCCTGCCTAGGGAGTCCTAACCACCGGACCACGAGGGAAGTCCCTGGCTCTTCTTCAGTGTGTGTCTCACGTGTTCAGTATTCCAGATGAGCACTGCTGTTGACATTTTAACTGGAATCCCATTAGGGTTATGGCTTGGTCTGTGTAGTCTGTGGCCCTGTTCTCTCCTTGCCCCTTTGTGAGACAGTCAACACTTTACTGGGGCCCCTGCTTTTCATTTTAAGTGTATTTCTAGCTATTGTATTACTTGTTGTTCTTCTTGTTGATATTGTGATAATAGGATATTTGCATCCTTTTTATTTTCTAACTGGATTTCTCAGGATTCTGAGAACGGTACTGATTTTTCTTACTTATTTTTATGTCCCAGCTAGTTTCCTGGAACCCTCTGACACTGCTTCTGGTAGGTCTTCAGTTGATTCTCTTGGGCTTTTCAGGGGGGGTGATCATGTCATCACAAATATTTATCTTTTTGTCCTTTTCCTTTCCAGTATTTTTCATTTTACTCTTTTGCCTAACTGCATTGAATAGTCCAGAGCTGGCTCATGATAGACAAGTGTGTTTTTGTTTTTTGTTTTTTTTTTTGCCTTCTTACCAGAAGGATTGTCCTGTATTCTACCACAAAGGTATTACTGTCATTCGAGGTATATAGAGCTTTTATAAAGTTAAAGAGGTGTAGTTCTGGGACTTCCCTTGTTGTCCAGCGGTTGAGAATCCTCACTTCGATTGCAGCAGGCATGAGTTTGATCCCTGGTCAGGGAACTAAGATCCCACATGTCTCACATGGTACAGCAAAAATAAATGCAGACTAAATAAATTCTTTAAAGTATAGTGTTTAGAGTTTAAAATGTCTGAAGTTATTTCATTCAAAGGTTTTTTTTTGGCATCTTCTAAGACAGATGTTTTTCCCTTCTCTTTTTGACGTATGAATATAATATATTATTTTAGCAGATTTTCTGACAGTGAGTCAACCTTTCATCCCTAGAATGACTATCACTTGGTCATGGTGTGTTATTCCTTCAATGCATGCCTTGTGCAGACACAGTTTTGATTCTCCATGCCCTACGGAGCCCCCTCCCCACCATGTCTTGCCTGTGACTGTTAGGTTACATGGCGGAAGGAACTTTGCCGGTGTAATTAAGGTAGCTGAACAGTTGGCGTTAAAGTAGGTGGGTCATCCAGGTGACCTTGATTATGCTACAGTCGGACCTGTACCAGACTTCTGACCTACAGAACTGTGGGATGATGGATTTGAACGTTTTAAAGAAACTGCATCTGTGGTAATTAGTTATAGCAGCAGTGGGAAACCGATATACTATTGCATGGTATTGGCTCCACTTTTATTTAGATTTCTTGTATTAATGAGCTTAGGTAATATGGGTCTGAATATTTTCCATGTGTTTTTCCCTTTGTCAGGCTTTTATGGGATCAATGATGTGGTCATTTCATAGGTTTTCATTCTCTGCCTATGGCTGGAATGGTTTTTTAAAACTTTAGCAGTAACTGTTCCTTGGAGCAGGCTTCTGATTTTGTCTTTCCTGCAGCTTCTGCCTTCTGTGTTTTGGTGCCGTGTTATTTAGCTCGTAAAGGTTTATGTCAGCCGTGCGTCCATCGCGCAGCACCATGTTGATGAAAGTGACTGTCTGGGACAGGACCATTGCCTGTCTCCTCCAGCACGGATGCTCTGTTTTCTCCTAGGTAGCAACACATCGGCGTTCACTGGAACACACTGGTGTCTGAAATAAAAGAGCCCGTTTCCCAGCCTCCTGTCCAGCTGTGTGGAACATCCAGACCCATATTACGTCTGCTGATACATATATTAGCACGGCTCCATTTCAGTACCTGTGCCTGAGGCTTTTAGGATTTGCTGATGGGGACTGGGTTTGTTCTCAGCTTTTCCTGCTGCTGACTTGAGATTTGCCTTTTTGAGGTCTCTGCAGTTTCTTGCCACTGATCCAGCTCTTCCAAGCCTCAAAAAAAAAAAAAAAAAAAACCTTAAAAAATTTAATTACTTTGGCCATGCTTTGTAGCATGCAGGATCTTAGCTCCGCAACCAAGGACTGGACCCGGGCCCCCTGCAGTGGAAGAGCAGAACCTTAACCGCTGAACCGCCAGGGAATTCCCCCCAGAATGTGTTAAGCTGCCTTCCCTCCCTCAATTCTCCCCGTCTTTGCTGGCCAGGGTCTCAGAATCCCTTTCCTGTCCGCTTTCTGTGGGGTTTGGGAGGAAACAGTGTGGTGCCTGGTTCAGCATGCCACGTTTGTCCGCAGCTCAGCCCGTTCGCTTCATCGCATTTGGACGTCTCTTAGCATCAGTTACTTTGCTTCCTTTATTTTAGGTTGTTGTGTGGGACAGAACGAAATTGAGTTTAATATGTTTCATTCAACCTGCTTGTCTTTTTCCTTGAATGGCTGAATTTATCCCACGATATTTTTGCTTTTTATCATTTTATTTCATGCTTCATCGTGGTTTCCTCTGTTTTCCATCTTTTTTCATGGTGTGTGTTTTCCTTATGTTTTATTATTGCTTTTGTTGCTTTCTCTCCTCTCCGCCCCTCCCCCCAGTTGGTTTAGAAGATAATCTATTTCTAGCTCTGCTGGTCTCGTCAAGATGGCCTGATTAAACTTGTATTTCTCAATTTGTCGATTCTGAAATGAAACAGAATATTCCGACTCTGTCATATGAAAGATGAAGGAGAAAATGCTCCCATACGTGCCGCCTCCTTATTTCCCTCCCCACCTCATTTTTTGTTGTGCGGCCACAGGGGGCCTCAGAGGCCGTGGGGGCCACGGGGCCTGCAGTGACGGTTGGGAGGAACAGACACCTATGATCTCAGGCTGTTTGTACACAGATTATGACTTTTAAGAGCACTAAGCTTTCATTTCTAGAAATAGAACAATTGTGTTCTGTTTTCAGCTGTACTTGCTGCATTTGAGAGGTTTTCATTCTCTCTTCAACTGGATTCAGATTTCAGTACCAGCTATTCATATTGGTCAGCCTCTCCATTTATCCATTTTGATTCATTGTTCATTTGAATGGATTGTCTTTGAGCCACTTTCCAAAAGGGTTCGTACATGCTTAACTTCCTAAATTCTTGCACATTTGAGACTGTCTTTCTGTTAACTTTACTTGTAAACATCTAAAAAAGTAGAGAATTCTCCCATCACATTTCTTACCCTCAGCATCCTGCATCGTTTCTATACTGCGCTCTGACACCTGTGGGGTTTGCCGGGACATCTGAGGTCCATGAGTTTTTTTACATTTAAGGTAATATACTTCTTATGTCTGGATGCTCTCTCTCTCTCTCAATTCATTTATATTCACCAGGCCGTGTGTCAGTTCTGGTTCTCTTTATTACTTTTCTCTGGAATATTATGAATCCTTTCCATTTCCATTATTTCAAGAGAATTTCCTTCTAGTACATATATTAATATTTTTTTGGTTCATTCACTTGGTGTGCTAAGTTGCTTCAGTCGTGTCTGAGTCTTTGCAACCCCATAGACTGTAGCCCACCAGGCGTCTCTGTCCATGGGATTCTCCAGGCAAGAGTACTGGGGTGGGTTGCTATACCCTCCTCCAGGGGATCTTTCCAACCCAGAGATCAAACCCGCACCTCCTGGGGCTCCTGCTTTGCAGGCAGATTCTTTACCGCAGAGCCACCGGGGAAGCAAGATCGATTAAACGTATGTTGGGCATTCATCATCTGTCTTCCATAGTTAAGATTTCTTTCTAGTAACCTTTATCTTTTCCTTTTCCTTTCTGTATTATTTTTAAAATCTGTCCTTCACAATAAGTTTATTTAAATAAACATCAGTATTATTTCTTATTTCTTCTTTTTTCACTTCTAGAATTCTTTTACATTTCCCTATTTTCCCCCCTTACCTTTTTATTTCACTTGTTTTGGCTGAACCACACAGTCTGCAGATCTTGGTTCCTGGATCAGGGATTGAACCTGGGCCCCGGCAGTGAAAGTGCCCAGTCTAGACCACTGGACCACCAGGGGATTCTCTTTTTCCCTTAATGCTGTCAGTTTTCTTTCTTGTCCTTTTAAACTTTTGTGTGTTTTTTTTTTTTATTGAAGGATAATTGGTTTACAGAATTTTGCTGTTTTCTGTCAAATCTTTCCATGAATCAGCCATAGGTATACATATACCCCCTCCCTTTTGACCCTCCCTCCCATCTCCCGCCCCACCCCACCCCTCTAGGTTGACACGGGGCCCCTCTTTGAGTTTTCTGAGCCGTACAGCAAATTCCTGTTGGCTATCTATTTTCCATATGGTAATGTAAGTTTCCGTGTTACTCTCTCCATACATCTCACCCTCTCTTCCCCTCTCCCCATGTCCATAAATCTATCCTCTATGTCTGTTTCTCCATTGCTGCCTCGTAAATGAGCTCTTTAGTACCATGTTTCTAGATTCCATATATATGCGTTAGAATACCTCCTTTTAAATTTTATCTCATCCTCTTTTCTCTGGTTCCTCCTATCATAGAGTCTATTCTCTCTAAGTTATTTTGAGCATTGATAAGGCTTCTTTTTTTTAACATTTTATGTGTTTATTGATATTTTTGGTGGCACTGGCTCTTTACTGCTTTCCTGAGGGCTTTTTCTGCTCGTGGCGAGCAGGGGCTGCGCGTTGTCGCAGTGCGTGGACTTCCCACGGTGGTGGCTCCGCATAGGCTCTAGACACGCAGGCTCAGCAGCTGCAGCTGCCGGGCTCCAGAGCTGAGGCTCAACAGTTGTGGCACACGGGCTTAACTGCTCCTCATCGTGTGGAATCTTCCCGGACCAGGGCAGAGTCTTTACCGCTAAGCCACCAGAGAGGTCCTTGATAAGGCTTTATCTAAAGTGTGCTACTGTTTCCTGGAGTAATTTTTCTTCCAAAGGCTATTCATTCTCTATTTCTCTCTTTAAACTTTTCGGACCCTTATTTGGCAATGTCTATACCTGAGTCCCAAGGTGGGTATATTTTGCAAATCACTTGTCTCTGTATAGATCTGCTGTTTGTCTAAGAAGAACATGAGTTGGTTCTAGAAAATAGACAGAAAATTAGTTTTCTGTGACTGTTGTCATAAGCTACCACAAACAAGATGGTTGGATGGCATCCCTGACTCAAAGGACATGAGTCTGAGCAAGCTCCGGGAGGTGGTGAAGGGCAGGGAAGGCTGGTGCGCTGCAGCCCGTGGGGTCGCAAAGAGTCGGACACGACTGAGGGTCTGAACAATCACCACCGCCACCAACTTAGTGGCTTGAACAATACACATGTATTGTCTTACCATTCTGTAAGGCTGACATCAGGATGTGAGACAGGCTGCATTCCTTTCTAAAGGCCCTAGGAAGAGTCCATTTCCTCCCCTGTTCAGCCTCTCGAAATTGCCTCCCATCCTGGGATCATCTCCCCCTTCCTGTTTGTTCAAACACTGCCGCACCTGGCTTCTTCTGTACTCGTATCTCCCTCTGACCAGAGCTGGGAACGGTTCTGACTCTGTCATTGGAGTGGGTCTATGCAGATCATCTAACCTCTCGAGGTCCTTAGTGTGCCCTCAGTGCGGAGCCCGTGCTCCACGTAAAGCAGCACGTTCACAGGCTCTGGGGATTAGGGGTGGACCTCTTCGTGAGGGGCTTTCTTCCGCCCCCCCCGTTGGAGCCTCTCCTCAGCCCTGTCTTGATCACGTCCCCAGCGCTGGGTCTGGAGAGCTCCCTCCTGGAAGACTGAGGGGTCTGGCTGGTTCTTGAGCAGCCGGGACCCAGCGGGCAGCCTGGGCACCCCGTCCCTTCCCCGTTCTGCCCGGTAGTCTCCAGGGACCACGGGGCTACAAGGCCAAGTCTCCACCCTCTGTTTTCTGGAGATGGAGCAGACTTTGGTGTTGGTAGTTAGTTTCTGGGTAGGCTCACCATCGACCTGAAGATGAAAGGCTCAGGAAAAATGCAGACAGTCACTTAGAAGAAGGCTGGGGGCGGGTCATTGACAAGACGCAGGGAGAGAGCCTAGTGCTCATTTTTCTGAACCCCGAGGGGGAAAAACAACTGTTTTATTTACCAGCCCTTGTGCCAGGCCAGGGCTGCATGACCCACAGGGGACGGGCCTGGTATTTATTAAAAGCACACGGGGAGGGTGATTCAAGAACCTCTTTGATTTAGGGCAAGCTTGCAAAGAAATACTTCTCCGTTCACCACAAAATAAAAATCAGTTTCTCTTTATGTAGTAAATAATGCCAGTTTAATTTATTTGACCCTAAGGCAGAGGACAAGCGGGGGCGGGGGGGAAGATGTTTGTTTACAGCCTAGATTTAATCATCTGCCCCTGTTTAATCATCCTTCTGTTCTCCTCTCCCTTCACTCAGGGTGTATTTTCCCCCCTCCTTTCTTATCTCTGTCTAATCCACTGCCTCTGCCTTAGCTTTCAATGCAGCATTTTTGTGATTAATTTAGAAAGTAATTTTAGCCATAAACCTTCAAGCCCAGGAAGAGGCTAAGGAAGAGAGAAATATTCTAACACGAACCCACCCAGCACTGGGATGAATATCGAGGCTGTAATTCTGGTTCTGTTGTGATGCCAATTATAAAGCACTCTAGCTGTGGTGTTGCTGTTTTCGACACCGAGAGGAAATCTTGACAGAATTATAGCCTGGAAATCAATCTGGGAATACGATACAGAAATCTATAACTCAGATATGAAAACAGTCTACAAAGGCTCTTTTTTTTTTTTAGGAGGATTCGATGAAATTAGATTAAAATAAATTTACATATATATCAATTTTATTATTAAAATATATTCATAGTAGTAAATAGAGTTATTGGGGAAGGGCAAGCTACTCTGTGCATTGGACACAGAAATAGACCTCTTCGGCTTATCAGGAAGCAAAGTTATTGTCTCCTTGTCAAATATAAATCTCTCCATAGAGCTAATAAATGGATAGTGTTCAAATGCAATGTTTTGTTTGACTCCTGCTTCATAAACCCACGGCACATAATACTAAATTATATTCCGCCGAGCAGTATCAATCTCTTGGTTTCAACATCTCATCGTGAGGGAAACAAACCAAGTCACTGATGTGTCGAAAAGAAGGAGAAAAAGTTATTTGAGAACAAATAAAATGGGCTATAAAGTTTGTTAAAACATAATAATAATAGTAAAAAAAAAAAAAAAAAAAACAGAGAAAGAAAAAGAAAGAAACAAAGAAGTGTCCAAGACTACATCTAGAAATCGGCCTTGCCTGACTGTAAAATAATTCATTTCATGCTGCAACTTTGTAGCACTGTATTTCCTTTCAAAATTAATGTTTGCTATGGAAAGGGAGTATAGGCTTCTGATTGATGTTGGAAAGTTTGCCATGTATCAGACAGATGGGTTCTTGTTTTTTTTTTGCATCCCCCATCCCTCTGATGTTGTGAGGAAAGGAGGGGGTGGGTCATGCCTGGAGCCTCCTGGTCCTCCCAGGCAGGACAGCTGCGGGGCCAGCCGGCAAGGTCTAGGTCAGGTCCATCTGCAAGGGCCTGGGTCAGAGCTGTTGCTGCAGTTCTCAGAAATTCCCGGAAAGAGGGTGAAGGGGGGGGACACTCGCTGAGTCATTGCCCATTGAATTCGGCAGGATGGTGGCGTTGATTTCACTAGTGCTGTTTGCTCTAATATTTCACCCTGGGCTCCACTGGACTGAATCTGGGGTCGAGGGAGAAATCGCCCAAGGACAGTATCTTGATGAGCTGCTTGTGTCCCAGGTTGCTTTGTACAAACTGGCAACTGCTCTGTAGGTTCCTTTGCAAGCGTGTGGGTTTTCATTTTTTATTTATTACTATTTCTTAAACTAGATAGTTGTGCGTCCCACATCTAGAGGAGCCCAGAGGGGTTTGGTTGTCCCTGGGGAGGCAGTGACAAGTCTGTTCGCATTGCATGTGGCTCCCAGTCAGTGCTGGGTGTCTTGTTGGCTTTTGCTAAAAACACAGCCCTTTCCCCCAGGGAACTAGAGAGCAGAACTACCCAGGGGACCCGGACCCGTGGACACAAATCCCCCCCGACCCAGAGGGGCTGGGCCGAACCCCCCAACCCACCCAAGTGCCACCTGCCCCGTACACTTCTCGGACAAGTGGGCCTCAAAGCTTTCAGATTTCATGGGGCCTTGAAACAAGCCTCCACTTGGTGTGGGAGGCAGCCCGGAACATTCTGACCAGGCCGCTGCCGGTGCTGACAGGGAGAATGGCTTGCTCTCTCTGTCCCCACCCCCATCTGCATCCACTTCCTGCCTCTGCCCTGCAGTGGCCCTGCCTTGTTCCTAGGGCAGTCCCCAGAACACGTCTTCCCTTCCAGGTCCCGCCCCCTCATCTTTAACCCTCATCATTGCCCTGACAACAGGAATGATGCTAGTGATACCTGGGGTCTGCTGAGTGCCCATCATGTGGCCGCCTTACATCTCCTTTAGTCCATTCAATAGCCCCATAAAGTTGGTCGATTCAGTAAATGGCACCGGGGCTCAGAGAGGCTGCGTCCTTTGCCCCAGGCCGCCTGAAAGAGGCCAGTCTCGACCCCAGCTCTTTGCTCCAAATGGCTGCATTGTGCCCGTTCTGCAAGGTGACGAGTGTCTATCCCTGTTCACTGGCTAGCTGCCTCGAAAAAACTACATTTAACCTCAGTTGTCCTGTCAAATGGAGCAATAGCCTCTACTCTTTCAACAGGACAGCACCACTGCTATATGTGTATGTGTGCGTCATTTATAATTGGCAAGTGCCATGGACACAGCGGGCTCCGAAATACCCAGCCCATAGCTCCTCTTGGGAGGACAGACTTTCATTCAAAGAGTGCGTGCGTACATGCTCAGTTGCTCAATTGTGTCTGACTCTTTGCAACCCCGTAGACTGTAGCCTGCCAGGCTCCTCTGTTCATAAAATTGTCCAGGCAAGAATACTGCAGTGGGTTGCCGTTTCCTCCTCTAGAGGATCTTCCTGACCTGGGGATCGAACCTGCATCTCTTGTGCCGGCAGGCGATTTCTTTACTGCCGAGCCACCTGGGAAGCCCCCATTCAAAGTGTAGGATATAGCTTTCTTTCCTGTTCTCATATAATAAATTACACACTCACATGCCCCAAATATGCGTGCCACTGATTTGCCTACATGTTAAAAATCATGAAAAACATTTATTATGTTAGTTACTCATGTGATTTTTGTTTTGTTTTTAAATATTGCTTTATGTATTTCGCAGTGCCGAGTCTTAGCTGTGGCATGCGTGATTGTTGTTGTGGCATGCGAGATCTTTTAGTTTCGGTATGTGGGATCTTTAGTCCCCTTACTAGGTATCGAACCCCAGTCCCGTGCAGCAGGAGCACAAGGTCTTAGCCCCTGGACCACCAGGGAAGCCCCCACCCATATGATTTTGGATTCCAGTTTCATAGAAAGAGGCTACAGTGGCAAATACTGTTATACTTGAGGGATGAGCCTCAGGGAGTAATTGCTGTATCTATTCATTGTAGGTTGGCACAGATAACTCATTCCGATTCAAAATGTTAATATTTTTACTCTAAAGTCTCAACCTGCTTGCTTCTCTTACCGATGGGAAGCATTTTGCAGCCTCCTGTTGGTTGGAATTGAGGAAGGTAGCTCCTTACTCACCTGGCAGCACGTGAGATGAGAGGGTGACTCTGAAAGAGAGAAAGACGAACCCCCTTTTTGTCCAGGAGGGTCCTGTGGAGCCAGGCAAACTGGGAAGTCGTCATCAGGGCATTTAACCACGCTGACAAATCCCCCTGCTGAATGCTGGTCTGATCGCTCGGGTTCCACTGTTAAACAATGGTATAATGTGGTATATTATGAAACGAAAAACTGAACCGGTGTATCGTGAATATGCCAGAGCTCTCTGTCTGATTTAAAAGGCTGATTATTTTTCAGTTGCCTGTGACCCCGTGTTTTGCAGGACCACACAACGAGACCCTCTGAGAACGGCTTTGCCGTTTCCGACGTGTTCCAAAGTGAGGACGCTCTCGTCTCTTAAGAGAACAGCGGTTGGCCCAGAGAAAAATTAAACTATGAGATGGAGAGGATTTCTCGCCTCTCTCTCCTCCTCTTATTATCATTTGGTCCTTCCAGGAAGCTCTCATATTTCTGCCACTGATCCTTATGTGGATTAAGGATAATAAACAGCCCATTAATAGAGGCCTGAACTAGGAAATGGAGTTGGAATCAGCCGCACAATTCAGTGGCTGACTGAGGTTAATAACTCCATTACTCCAGCTCTGTGCCGAGCTGCCCGACGAGCGGGATGTTAGCCTTATCTTACTCCTCATTAATTGAGCTAATAGAACCCGCCTGACCCTGCCTTGCAGCTGCCATCTGAGAGTTTGCCAGACATGGGCTGGAATACATATCATCCACCGAGCGCTCCGCTGGTGCCTTTTGTTTTTTGGAAGAACGTTCTCTCTTAAATTTCGGTGCGCTGAAAGGCCCCTCCTGACAGCAGAGTCTCCGTTTGCACGTCCACAGCTGGGGCAACGGTGACCCTGTCGCCTGGTCCTGCGACACTGAGTGTGCAGGGCCACACCACGAGACCCTCGGAGAATGGCTTTGCCATTTCTGTCGTGTTCCAGCTGCTCTGACCCTGTTGCCCGAGCAGTGGTGTCCACTGGCCCCTCTATGCAGATGTCCACTCAGGTTAGAGGGCTTCAGAGTCAGAGTGAACTGCTTTGGAGGAAGTAGCGGTTGTCTCAACAGCGTGTCTGGGTTCCAGGGTGAAAGAGCATGTGAGTCACGGCGGTGGGAGTGGGGTCAGCTCCGGGCCTCGTCTCTTCCGGGTCTGCTCTTTTCTTTGAACGTTCGGCCGCTGTCTCTTTTGCATCCACCCTTCTCTGCCCGCAAAGTATCCCAATAGTTGGATGTGTTTCTGACAGTCTCGCTGTACAGCCCACTGGTAAGCCATCTGTGGATGCTACGTAACCTTGCTAGGCCTCGGCTTCTGTCAAATGAGATGATAACCCAGCCCTTCTGACCTTGCCCTTTGCAAGACTCATGTACACGTCTGCTGGGAAAACAAGCGCAGGCGGGACGCGTGAGTTAGAAGATGCTCCATCCAACCAAGATGGCATTGTCAACAGACCAAAAGTCGAAAGCTGAGTTTCCTGCAGCAGGTTATTCACCTCTCTGGGTCCCGGTTTCCTCAATGAGGACCAGGGGCCCAGGCATGGAGGACGTGAGGTGGGGTGGGAGGCGGTGTTACGGAAGCTCTCTGCCCAGAGCCTTGTACTCGGACGAGGCGCTCCTGGTGTGGGAACCCCTCTAATTCCTTGTACGCTGGGAGCTCCGGGCTTGTGCGTGGAGATCAGAGCTTCTGAAAAGTGAGCTTAGACCAGCTCTTCACCGAGGAGCTGTGGCCCTGGGCTGGCCCCTCAGCTGCTCTGCGCACACAGCCTCCCTCTGGATGGAGGAAGGTACTTTCCTTGTTACCTGGTGATTTGTTGGCCAGAAGATGACCCTGCAGACACACAGGGACGAAACCACACTTCCTGGTGGAGAAGCCACAGAGCCAGACAGCTGGGAAGATCTGAATGCTATAACAGCCTTGCGGATCAGGAGCAGGGGCTTGGAAAGCATGGATCACCTGTCCCCTGTTGTTCTGTAAGATTTAAAGTTTTTTTTTTTTGGCTGCGCTGCATAGCTCATGGGATCTCAGTTCCCTGACTAGGAATCGAACTCAGGCTCTGGCAGTGAAAGCACCCAGTCCTAACCATTGGCCCGCTAAGGATTTCCCTGAAGAGTCTTTTGATGGTAGGACGCACGATGGCGCTCAGAGAGGTGGGAGGCAGAGCTCTGTGACTTACGGCTCCAGAGGAGAGATGGGTGCCTCGCGGGGCCGTGTGCGGGGCTGCACCCTGGGGACAGGGTGACTACAGCTGAGCTGTGGAACGCAGCTTCCGTGTGGTAGGAGGGCAGTTAGTTCGGGTTTGCAGTTCTCTTGGTGGATGGGCTCATTTAAACAGTTTCAGGGGCTCTGGGGCCTGGGGGCTGTCCCCGGATGGAGTGTGGGAGTCCCGGAAGTGGAGCGATCAGAGTGGGGCTTGGCAAACTGCCCAGGAAGGAGAACTCAGGGTTATGAGCCCTGACTTCAGAATCGGGTGAGACAGCACTTGTGGAAGGCTGTATCACACCCGCCCGTCCTCGTTCTGGATTCTTCCCCCTTCACGGTTGAAGCGTACATTTGGAGACAGCTTTAAAGAGGTGAAAACCCAACCCGAGCGCCATCCGTCCTGGCCACCCCTTCATCCCTCCAGCATCTCTGAAAGCTCTGCCATCGTGTGCTTGGGCAAACCGTTCAAGTAAACTGCCTCGTCCACGCTCTGCTATCCACTCCCCCCGGAGACGCAGGCCATCTTCCTGGGCCACCAGCTTGGATTCCACCGCCCTTGTTATAGCCACTTGGTGCACAGCAACAGCGCATCCAAACCATCCTGGCTCCAGTGCGCTTCGCTGTGGCAGAAAGAAATACTAGCTGGGATGGGAATTTGGCAGCCGGCTGGGAGGTCAGAGGGCAGGCAGGAGGTGGTTCTGAGAGGTGGCGGCTGGCTCACCCACTGGGCCTGGAGCTAGGAAGGAAGGGGTACCCTAGGCCTCAAGCTCAAGATTGCAGCCAATGGTGGTGATGGGGCCCCCAGCCCCCAACCGCAGTCCCTGGAACTGGAGCATTTTAATCCTTCCATCAGTAAGAATCGCAAGAGGGGAAATTTTCCCATTATTTTCCCGCCTAGGGACTGCTGACATTTCACCACTTATTTCCAGTGTTTGTGTAAGAAAAAGTCTGGTGGGGATAGTTCTGAACAAACGTGGAAGGTCAGCACCACTTTTTTTCCAAGGGTTAAAACTTAGTTTACCGCAGTGTGTGACCGAGATCTGTCGTCTGTGTTGGGGCGCACAGAGCGATTACTTCTGAAGCAGCGACGTCAGAAAGGTGCATCACCTTTGAACTCTTCACTGGCAGCCTCCAGGGTCTTTCAGGGTATACAGATACGGTGAGTTCCTGGAAGGAGAGAGCGCGCGCCCAGGCCGCCAGAGGCTTCGCTCTGCTGTCCCCAGTGGGCCGCGGGGACGGAAGGCACTTGGCACGGTGTGCTCGTGGGGCGGCCAGCCAGCCGGGAGCCACGAGCGCGGCCTCTGCCGGGTGATGGAGGGCCTGGGGGTTTAGTCTTTACGAAGGGATGGCGCACACGCATAACGAGGGATCTCCATGGTGTTTTCTTTCTTTTTTAGAAGATTAACTGTTCTTGGAGTGTAGTTGGTTTACAGTGTTGTGTTAGGTTCTATCATCCAGCAAAGTGAATCAGCCAGACGTGTACGAATATCTCCCTCCCGTTCAGGTCATACGTGGCATTTTCTTGGTTAGCAACTTTGTTAAATGCTGACAGTAAACATCTCACTGTAGCGTATTTTTTAAATCAATTCATTTTTTTATTAAGGTTAATTGCTTTACAGAATTTTGTTGTTTTCTGGCAAACCTCAACATGAATCAGTCATGGGTACACATCTGCCCCCTCCCTTTTGAACCTCCCTCCCATCCCCGTCCCCATCCCATCTCTCTAGGTTGATACACAGCCCCTGTTTGCCTTTCATGGGCCACACAGCAAATCCCCGTTGGCTATGGATTTTACGTATGGTCGAGTAAGTTTCCGTGTTACACTGTAGTGTATTTTTAAGATTGTTTGTTGATTTTATTTTTGGCTATGCTGGGTCTTCGTTGCCATGCGGGCTTTTCTCTAGTGGTGGGGTGCGGCCTTCTCGTTGCCGTGGCTTCCCTCGTCGCGAACCTCGGGCTTTAAGGCCCATGGGCTCAGCAGCGGCAGCTCCCGAGGTAGAGCCCAGGCTCAACAGGAGTGGTGCACAGGTTTACTCTCTCCTCAGCATGCGGGATCTTCCCAGACCCGGGATCGAACCCGTGTCTCCTGCATCTGCAGGTGGCCTCTACCACCGAATCTCCAGGGAAGCCCTTGCTGTAGGAACACAGTGTGTTTATCAACCACTTAAGATGTTTTCCTGAGGACTTTCTGAGAGCCCCCGGTCCTGCCCATCCCACTCCCCTGCTGTCTCTAAGGGGTCTACAAAGGGCCCCAGGGTCAGCTTGCCACCCTCTACTTTGAGCCCAGCATTCCATGTAAATGTGACATTTGGGGAGAAAGTGACAGCTTTTCTCAATTTGCTATCTTAATGTCTGATAACCTTCACAGTCAGAAAATCTCCCCTCGTGCCCAGCTCTCCCCTTCCCCCCAGCAAGTCTGGCTGGCCTTCACTGGCAAAGCACGTCTCAATTTTTCTTTCCCCTGTGGATTAGGGGTCCAGCGGGCTTTTTATCTGGTGGGTTTTAACTGTTGGGCCTAAGCTGGTGGAGGGCGAGACATCGGGGGAGATAAACACACCTCCGCTGCTGTCAGGGATCTGAAGCAATCTTCCAGTCTCGGTGGAGAGTGACAGGCGACCTTTAGCGGCACGGAGCCTGAGGTAGTTGGCATTTGAGTCCAGCTCTGATGAAGACGCCCCCATTTTTGGCAGGTGCGACGCTCAACCGTTAACTTAAATTCATTTCCCAGAGAAAGGCAGGAGGGCGGATGGTGAGATGACTTGGAGAAATCATATTTGCTTTCTTTACTCATAGGAGACTTTGGGAGACATCGCCGTGTGCTTCAATTTTCCGTCTTCCTTAGAGGCATACATCAAGGGCTGAACTGGTGAACCCTGCGTGCGCTTTAAAAACTTGAGCCTCCGCCAGACTCATGTGGCAGAGGTCTAAAAGCGTGCAGCTCTCCTCCCTAAATATCACAGAGATTGTTTCATAATAATAATGAAACTTTTAAGAAAGTCTCCCACAAATTGAAATTCAGCTCTGCTTTTTCTGAGATTATAAAGCGTGGCCTCCTTGCTGGCATTGGAGTGTCTGCGATCCTAGATCCCGCCACCCCCCGGGGGCGGTTTGTGGGTTGGAACCCCCATGTGGCTCTTGGGCAGAGTTCTTCCTTTCTCTCCAGGCCTCTCTCTCATGAAGTGTAGGTTCTAGATCCTGGGGGAGGACTGCGTGCACCTGGAAGGCCTGCCAGGCTTGGAACTCCCGCCCACAGAAAGGAGGTGGGGTGGGGACCCAGAGAGGGCATCTTTCCTCTTTCTGCCCACCCCCTCTTCTTGCCCCTACACCTGAGCCATCTGCCTACTTCCTGCTTCCTAAACACCCAGTGTTTGCTCTGGATGTGTCTTCTTTCAGAGCACCTTGGGGTTTTGTCCAAATCTTATCATTTCTGCAAGGCTTAGCTCAAACTCCACTTCCTCCAGGAAGCCTTCCCTGACGCTTCTTCTTGCTCTGCACCTTCATGGCACTTTACGCATCATCCTAGTGACAGGACAGCAGTTAAGCAAGAGGCTCTGGAATCCTGGCTTGGCCCCGTACAGGCTGTGTGAGACTGAGACGGTTTTTACTATCTCTGAGCTCCAGTTTCCTCCTGCGAAAGATGGGGCTGACTTTATTCACACAAGCACCAAATATTTACAGAGCCTCGATTATAGGCAGGTGCTGCGCGACCTCTGGGGACACAAGAGGAAACAAAACCTGAAACAGTTGCTGTCGCATGGGGTGAGGAGAAGGCTGTGTACGACCCACTGACGTGCTGTGTTGGCACATTGCTTGGAAGGTGGTCGGGGCTGGCCTTTCTGATCGGAGCACGTTGGAGCAGAGGCTTCAGCAAATCCTGGGAGGATCTGGGGAAGAGCAGTCCAGGCCGGGGGAACAGCAGGCGCGAAGGCCCTAGGGCCGACTGTGGTTGGCAAATCCAGGGGCATCACGGAGGCTGCTGTTGCCAGTGGAGCAGCGACAGACTGGGAGGCAGTGGGTCGGAGGGAGATGGGCTCCTGCAGCGCTTGGACCTTTCCCGAGTCAGGTGGGAGCCACTGGAAGGGGACGCTGAGCCGTCGAGTGATGGGACCTGACTTCTGTTTTAAAAGGGCTAATCAGGCTCCTGGGTGGAGAATGGGACCATAGGCAAGAGGGCCAGGGCAGAAGCAGGGAGGCCAGGTGGGTGCAGCTGGCGTCATCCAGGTGAGGGAGTCTGGTGGCCATGCAGCTGACGAGACGCACTTGGGCTCTGGCTGCAGTGTTTGCTAGTTTATCTTTGCGGTTGCGCTGGTCTCAGTTGCCGTTCGAGGGCTTTCTCTAGCCGGGGGGGGGGGGGGGGGGGGGGGGGGGGGGGGGGGGGGGGGGGGGGGGGGGGGGGGGTGCGCGGCCGTCTTGTCGTTGCGGTGAGCAGGCTTCCCACCGCGGCGGCTTCCCTTGCTGCTGAGCGCAGGCTCTGTGGTCCACAGGCCCCGTAGCTGCGGTCCTCAGGCTTAGTCGCCCCCTGGCACGTGGGATCTTCCCAGACCAGGGATTGAACCAGTGTCCCTTGCATTTCAAAGTGAATTTCTTAACCCCTGGACCACCAGGGAAGCCCTCTGACACTGCATTCTGAAGATAAAACAGACAACAGTCAATACGCCATCAGACTGGATGTCAGGCCTTGAGAAAGACAGCCGTCAAGGATGACTCCGCGTTTTGCTGGCCATCTCCGGGCCAGGGATGTGGGAGGAGCAGGTCTGGGGGAGGGGACCCCTGGTTCCGTTTGGGACATGGCAAGAGGAGCTGCCTCTCGGGCATCTGCATGGCTTCCCAGGGCTGCTGAAGCAAATAGCATTGACCTCGTGGCTTAAACAGTGGAAATTCATTTCCCCGTGGCTCTGAGGCTGGAGGTCCAAGGTCATGGTGTTGGCTTCTGCCGGGGCCTCTCTCCTTGGCTTGCAGATGGCCCGCCTTGTGCCTCCTATTCGTGTGGTCTCTCCTCCGTGTACATGTGTGTCTTTGTGTGACCAGATTTCCTCCTCTTTAGGACTCCCTTCAGCCTGGATTAGGGCTCACCCTCAACAGCCTCATTTAGCTTCGTCACCTCTTTAAAGGCCTTGTTTCCAAATATAGTTGCATTCTGAGGTGCTGGGGCTCAAGGCTCCAACACAGGAATTTGGGAGGGAACATTCAGCCTGCAGCAGCCCCCAGGGCACTTTTTAAAAATATTTGTTTATTTATTTGGCTGCTCCAGGTCTTAGTTGTAGCATGCAGGCTCTTTAGTTGTGGGATGTGGGGTCTAGTTCTCTGACCAGGGATCAAGCCCTTGCCCGCCGCGTTGGAAGCTAGCGAGCCTCAGCCGCTGGAGCACCAGGGAAGGCCCCTCTCGGGCACTCGGCTGCGGCAGCCTGAGCAAGCCAGGGCAGGCTCGTAGGACGCATCTCTGTGTCACCTTCACATCTGCCCAGGTTACTGCCAGGGCCGTGCTCAAGGAGCCCAGGGCCTTCTCCCTGCAACCCCTCCTGCTCCCTGGCCAGGTTCTCCATCACTTCCTCCCCACCCACCACCCCTCCAGGGTCTCAGCTCTCCTTTTCATCTCAAGATCCAAATTCACAGCAGTCGCACCGAGGAGGCCCCTGGAGACCATCTAGCGCCCACCCACCCCAGATTGCACAGAGGGAGGGACTGAGGCCGAGAGACTCACTGCGTGACCGAGCGGGGACCTGGCTGGCCTCCTGGCCCAGGCTGGCGGCCGTCTTGGTTGGCTTTCAGGTGCCACGTGTATTCTTCCCCACCCCCACCGCCAGCTCATTGCAGTCTTCCCCGGGCCCTCCTTTCCTTCCCAACCTGTGCCCCCACCACCCCCAACCCCACCCCCCGCCCAGCCCCTGGGCAGATTGGGATGCTGGGTTGGGACGGCCTGGAATACGGCTGCGCCGTACCTGATGGAGGTTCCATCGCATTGGCTTTAACCAGAGGCCCCTCTTCGCGCAGTGCTCTGGGATCATCCCCCCTTCTCCTCTCAACGATAATTAGCCTTGTAAGACTAATGGACGAAATCGTGTCTAATTACCCTGTTGAAGGCCCAATTATGCGATTAACATTCGTGGGCTAGAAGCTAATGATGAGAAGAGCCTCTCATTTGCATAGCATTAAGTTAATTGAGCTGCAAGCCGAGGGGTGGATGGGGTGGTGATGGCAGGGTTGGCTTTCTGGAAGGATACTAATGACCAGAGAGGATGACTCACCTGACAGCTTTATTAATTAACAGCAATCTGATTACCTAGCAGGAGTGGCAAGTGGCAGCGGGCAGAAAGGCTCCACTTTGTGAAAAATGAGAGGCAGGAGCCCCCGTCTGCTGAGTTTTCTTCCCATCACTTGGCTGCGATAGAGACAAGCTCTCTGTCAGTTTGCAGAACCATTTTCGAAACACCTCCCTTTAAAATCATGCTCAAGCCCTTCGGTTATGCACTTCCTTGCACATTGACTTCACTCATTCCATCATTTGTTCGTTCCACTCACATTTACTGAGGGCCTCCTGCACACAAGGCTAGGGGCCCTGCCCTTGGGAGTGTCCCAGGAGAGGGTTCCTTTGAGCTGCAGGCCCCCAGCTTCCCCTGCCAGAGGTTTGGGATTCAGCACTAAATCAACCTTGCAGCTAGCGAATGTCAGCAGAGAATTTCAGACTTTGAAGAATTCTTAAGGATCAGCAGTTCAAATCTCTAAAAATGGGGGCTCGGGGAGGCTGGAGCTCAAGGTCACTAGGCAGGGAGTGGCAGGGGTGGGTGGCGGCTGGTGCTCCTGGCTCTGCCCAACAGCCCACCCACAGGACAGTCCCACTTTCTAGCACCTTCATCAGCCCCCATGCACTATGTTTTGAGTATTTAGTGTTGTCTCCTGGGAAACTTGCTGAAGCCCCTCCCTCTCCGCTCACCTCCTTGTCCTTTTCTCTTCTGTGAGGGCAGAGGCGGTACCCTGCTCCCGCTTTGATAAACAGATGATCGAACCAAGCAGGGAACCACTCAAGTGGTGTGCCTGGCACTGGAACCCAGACTGCTTTCCAGTGAATTTGTTTTTTAACAAAAAGTAAGATCACATGTAGGTCCTTTTGTAACTTGATTTGGTACTTAGTAAAATATTGAGAACATCATTCTTATTTAAAGTTATAACTCATTAAATGTTTGCATAGTATTACACTGCAAACTATTACATAGTAATAGTTTATGACCGGGATTACATGGTCCAGGTGTGTTATAATGCCTTTAAATACTCTCTGTTGGCAGACATTTAAGTTATTTACAGTTTTTTTTTTTTTTTCCTTTACAAACAAATGCAGCTGCAATGGTGTATATACACATACCTATATCTTTCTTTTTGGCTGCACCGGATTTTATTTGTGAAACTCAGGGTCTTTACTTTTGGCACACAGACTTTTGGTTGAGGCATGGGGGATCTAACTTCAGCCCCCTGCATTTCGAGTGCAGAGTCTTAACCACTGGACCACTAGGAAAGTACCCCCTACACACACACACACACACACACACACACACACATCCTTATGCATTTATTTTGGCCGGTGGAAAAGTAAGTCGTGAAAGAACACATACAGCATGATACCCAAACAGGCAAAACCAAGTAATGTGATACAGCACAACCAAATGGGTTTATCCCAGGTCACAATCCAGTATTCTTGGGCTTCCCTGGTGGCTCAGACAGTAAAGAATCCATTGCAGTTTAGGAGACCCTGGTTCTATTCCTGGGTTGGGAAGATCCCCTAGAGGAGGGAATGGCAACCCTCTCCAGCATTCTTGCCTGGAGAATCCCCATGGACAGAGGCGCCTGGCAGGCTACACCATGGGGTGACAAAGTTGGACACGACTGAGTGACTAAGCACAGCACAGGGTCACAAGGATGGTTCAACATACACAATCAACATGATACACCATATCAACAGCAGGACAGAAACTACGTGATCTTCTCAGTAGATGCAGAAAGAGCATTTGATAAAATCCGGCATCCATTCATAATAAAAGCTCTTACCAAAGTGTACAGGGAACACACTGCGCTGTGCTCAGTCGCTCAGTTGTGTCTGACTCTCTGAAACCCCATGGACTGGAGCCCGCCAGGCTTCTCTGTCCATGGGGATTCTCTAGGCAAGAGTACTGGAGTGGGTTGCCATGCCCTCCTTCTGGGGATCTCCCCAACCCAGGGATCGAACCCAGGTCTCCCACGTTGCAGACAAATTCTTTACTGTCTGAGCCACCAGGGAAACCCAAGAATACTGGACTGGGTAGCTCATCCCTTTTCCAGAGGATCTTCCCAACCCAGGAATCAAACCCGGGTCTCTTGCATTGCAGGCAGATTCTTTACCAGCTGAGCTACCAGGGAAGTCCAGAGGGAACATATCTCAACATAATAAAAGCTATTTATGACAAACCCGCAACTAATATAATACTCAACATGAAAAAGCAAAAGCATTCCCACTGAAATCTGAAACAAGACAAGGATGCCCACACTCCACTTCTACTCAACATAGTACTAAAAGTCCTAGCCATAGCAATCAGACAAGAAAAATAAATAAAAATATATCCAGCTTGGAAGGGAAGAGGTAAAGCTGTCATTATGTGCAGACGACATGATACTAAATATAAGCGCGTGCAGTTTAAGCGCTCACACGCATTAAAGAAAATCTGATCGCGGTTTACCTGGGGTGGGGGCCAGTGTGTGTAGACAGAGGGATGGGATTGGTTAGGAGCATCCAGTGTGTGTCAGTACTGAGGGGGGGGATGCATTTCTTAGAGGAATGTCTCCACCAGAACAGAAGTTCTTTCTAGTAAAAGCTTCTTTGTCTTATTCACCAGTTTACCTCAAGCCCCTAAAATAATGACACCCGGCACATAGTAAGTGCTCCATACGTAGCTGTGGCCTGAATGATTATATGTTTCATAAACTTATTTTTATGTATCAAAATATGTGATGATTTTTAAAATGGGAGAAATACTGTTCTCTTCTCATTCTTCCCTAGGAGTAGCTACTCTTTATAGTTCCTAGGTTATTCTCCCAGAAAATACCTCTGCATCAATAAGGAGACGTAAATATATGCATTCATTTTATATAGATGAAGACACACTTTTAATATAGATTAAACTCACACTGTTTAATTTCTCCTTTTTCTTGACAGTGTATCTAGAGATATTTCTGTTTAGTGCCTTAGCTCTGCCTCATTCTTTTCAATAGCCATGTAGTATTCTAGCCTGAAACTAGACTGTAATTAATTTGACCAGATTCCTATTGAGGAACAGGCTTCCCTGATGGCTCATTGGGTGAAGAATCCCCCTACAATGCAGGAGATACAAGAAACACGGGTCTGATCCCTGGGTTGGAAAGATCCCCTGGAGGAGGAAATGGCAACCCACTCCAGGATTCTTGCCTGAAAAATCCCATGCACAGAGGAGCCTAGCAGGCTATGGTCCAAAGGGTTGCAAAGAGCTGGACACGAGTGAGCCACTGAGCAACTACTGAAGAGCCTTTAGACTGTGTTCCTTCTTTCACTTTGCAAACACAGCTACACTTGATGTCCTGTGGTATGGCTCTGTGTATTCATGGAACTATCTCGGTAGATTAAAATCCCGGAAGTGGAATTGCTGGGTTGTAGTTTTATTTTCGATGGGTGCCCAAGAGCTCTGAACTCTACTGGTGGAGATAAAGTGCTGTGTGAGCAAAGGTGGTGCCCCCATGGAAAGGGCTAGAACATCCAAGGAACAAAGGCTTCGTGTAGGTTTGGGGATGCCATGCTGCAGGACTCCAGCTCCCAGGAGCCGTGTGAGTCCCTGGAGCCACCCAGGTGTGTGACGCAGTTTGGCTGAATCAGCACACACATGCTCACGTGATGGAAATGTTTAACATCGGAAAACTTGAGTTTTAGGAGACATTTTTCCCCCCGTCACTATCAATGCTGGATTTGAAAGATGCCTAAATGTTTTCTTTCAAGAATGGTTGTATTCCCCACAGCAGTGCATTTTTCATTTACTTAGAGGAGTTAAGTAATGACAGTTGTTCCCATTTTTTGTGCTTGAGCCTCCAGCCACAGTAAAACAAGACAAGATTGCGAACATAAAGGCCAGTCATGACAGACAGCAGTTCTCACGAGACCTGTGCTGCACCTCTGACGGGAGCAAAGCGTGTGTGCTGACTTGCAGTTGGGGTGGGGCTCAGACATCCAGCCTTCAGGAAGACAAGACCCTGCAAGTTCTGCTCTCTGCTTAGGCTGCCTGTCCCGGTGTCTGGTGGCGGAACTGTGCCAAGATCGTCCTTGCTTTGTGAGAACAGTCGTGCACCTCAGACGAGCATGGGTGGAGAGCTCCACCTGGAATCAGACCAGCCCAGGCCCCTTGGGGACTGACCGCTGGCTGGCATTTTCTAGAAGCAGTAGGTTTAGTGTTAATCATGAGCTTTGGAGTCAAAACCTTGAGGTTTTTTTCCGTTTTTATTGAAGAATAGTTGAATTACCATGTTGTGCTAATTTCTGCTATACAGCGAAGTGACTCAGTTATACATACATATATATATATATATATATATACACTCTTTTATATTTTTTTCCATTGTGGTTTATTGAGTATAAATTGAACATGTTGATATTGAATATAGTTCCCTGTGTTGTACAGTAGGCCCTCATTATTTACCCATTCTGTAAGTCAGTGTTTGCAGCTGCTAACCCCACACTCCCAGGCCTTCCCTTCCCGCCTCCGTGGCAATCACAGGTCTGTTCTCTACACCCGTGAGTCTGCTTCTGTCTCACACGTGGGCCCATTCGTGCCCTAGTTCCGAGTCCCTATGTCAGTGATGTCGTATGGTGCTCACCTTCCTCTTTGTGACTTGCTTCCCGAGTATGACAATCTCCTGTTGTGTCCGCGTTGCTGCAGGTGGCATTGTTTCCGTTTTTAGGGCTAAACAGTATTCCACTGTGTGCGTTACCTGTTGATGGACATTCAAGTTGTTTCCATTTCTTGGCTGTTGTGAATATGCTGCTATGAACACTGGGGTGCATGGATCTTTTTGAATTATAGTTTTGTCTGGATATATGCCCAGGAGTGGGACTGCTGAATCATAAGGGAATTCTATTTTTAGTTTTTCGAGGAACCGCCGTACTGTTTTTCGTAGTGGCTGCACCAATTTACATTCCCAGCAACAGTGTAGGAGGGCTCCCTTTTCTTCACACCCCGTCCAGCATTTGTTAGGACTTTTTAACAGTGGCCATTCTGACCAGCGTGTGGCGGTACCTCATTGTAGTTTTGATTTGCGTTTCTCTAGTAATTAGTGACGTTGAGCATCTTCTCATTTTTCATTTCTCTATCTTCTTTGGAGAAATGTCTATTTAGATCCTCTGCCCCTTTTTGGATTTGTTTTTTGTTGTTGTTGAATTGTATGAACCGTTCATATATTTTGGAAATTAAGCCCTCATCAGTCTCATGATTTGCAAATATTTTCTGCCGTTCCATGGATTAAAAGACCCGAGTTTGAATTGGTGTTAGTCGACAAATGTTTAGTGAGCACGTTCTGTGTGCTAGAACAGTGAACAGGTCCCTCTAGGTGGGAGCAGAATTTTCAAGGCGGAGTAAATAGTCCATGTGGTGTAAAGTTGCTGTTAGATTTGATGAGGTGGCCTCTAACTGTGAATAATAAACTGTAGCAGTTGGCACTTTTGTGCCAGCCTGGTGAACTGCTATTCCCTCCATGTTTTGAAGACAGGACTGAGTTAACCACCAGGCCCCAGGCAGGTGGGTGCCACTGATCAGATGAAGGAACAGCCTTTCATTCTCTCTCATCTCTTTCTTCTCTCTGTCTTTTTCACTTGGTGTGAGATGCCAGCCCTCCTTGCCCAGAGATGAGTGGGCTGGGGCATCCAGGTTGGAGGAATAAGGGCAGGAGAATGTCCCTTGGAGCTTCCAGAATCTTCACACACGCCCATGAGCCGTGGAAGCTTCTCTGATGCTGCTGGCAGAGGCATCAAACCCCTGGGTGCTTCTGGATTGAAACTGTTAGGTAAAAGACGACCAGGACACCAAAAAGAGTGTCTAACAGGCTTCAATGGGGAAGCGCTCCCGGGCGGGGTTCCCGGACCCAAACGAGGCAGGTCGAGGAAGTCCGTGCCTGGACTGTGCTGGGGAGTGGTTTATATGCGTTCGGTTAGCAGACGGGGGTTCGGATAGGTTGTTAGGTCGAGGTGTCGCGCGGGCTGATAGGTCCTTCTGTGTGGCTGGAGTGGGGCGGCTTTAGCTGGCGAAGTGTGCTGTCACTGGTCCCCGGGATCTGGGAGGATCCTTGGGGGAGAGAGGAGGGGCGGCCCATCATGGCCCCGGGTCCGGCCTTACAGAAATGTCAGTCACTTTGGCTGCCCCTGGACAGATGGGTTCAGTTGTCATCTGCCAAGCGCCCATAACAACCACTGCCGTCGTAACAAAGACAAATGTAGCACCAAACTGGAACACGATGGATTTGAAATTACATCTTTAATTCACAGTTGGTATAGAGTGCTTGTAAAATCTTGATCGTGATAGAGAGGCTAATAAACGTTTGAGAACATAAATATTTGGGGAGGAAATGGCTTTGTGAAACATTTAGTTGTGGCGTAGTTAGGAGAACAGAGGAAATCCGCCAGGCAGAACTCTCTGGACACCAATCTGGTGAGTTGTATATGTGGGGTGGGTGATGATCTTGAGTGAGCTGTTTTATGTGTGTGCAGACGTTAATTTGACGAGCACTCCCGCTCACCAACCCTTGAGCTGTTTGCCCTTCAAGTACCTGAATCAAGGGGCAGAGGTACCAGTGGGTGCTAGCCAGGTGTGTGCCCGGGCAGAGGAAGCTGATGGTGGAGTGTGCAACCCCTGACCTGCTCTGGCCCCCAAGGTAGGGCAGAGCAACCCCACGACAGTTAGGCCCACACTGCCCAGGTTCAAAATCCTGCTTTGCCATTCCCTGGCCACAGACCTCGGGCAGGTCTGTCACCCACCTGCTCTATAAAGTGAAAGTATTTAGACACTCAGTCATGTCCGACTCTTTGTAACCCCACGGACTGTAGCCCACCAGGCTCCTCTGTCCCCGGGATTCTCTAGGCAAGAATCCTGGAGTGGGTTGCCATGCTCTCCTCCAGGGGATCTTCCCAACCCAGGGATTGAACCCGAGTCTCCGGCATGGCAGGCAGGTTCTTTACCATCTGAGGGACCAGGGAAGCCCTCTGTAAGTGGGCATGGTATAATGGCCCCTGTCCCCCCTGGGTCTAGTGAGAAATCAGTTAGGTGAGTGTGTCCAGCGTGCCGGAAGCACATTTTCAACTCCGAAGACTGAGATAACCCAGTGCCCTCTGACTTGGCCAGAAAGATGTCGGGAGTCAGGCCAGCAAGGGCCGTGCGGTTCTGGCAAGAGGGTGGGAGAGAGTAGTTCCGTTTATTTACTTTTTTTTCAGACGGTATAAATTTTCTTTTTTCTGTTTAAAATTATGCAAGTATGATAACACGTTTACAGGAGACTTGGAAAACACAGAACAGGCTCACATGTAGTTCCACTGTCTGTTCCAGTGATGGCTGCTTACGACACCGCTGCCCAGGCCGCTGCCCAGGCCGCTGCTTCTAGAGCTGGTGGGCAGGGATCTTAGCAAATAGGAGGTTCATCCATTGACTCTGCAAATCCTGGGTAGGCCCAGGATGAGCGTTGTATGTACTCAGTGCAGGCTCGGGGCGCATGTCCTGCCCTATGAGGTCCCTGCCTCCCACAGGTCTGCCTTTCAGCAGGGGATTGAAGGGTGCTGGGCCAACAGTGGTCTCCCCTGGGGGCTCTTGGGGGGCAGGGGGCATTCGACCCTGGGAAGGCAGCCTGGACAGGAAAACAAATGAGGGGCTGCTGAGGACATGTGAGGTCCCCTACCCAGAAAATAACGAAACCCTATGGAACGTTTCAGACAAGCAAGTTATAATCCAAATATCCCGACCCGATGGTGAGGGCTCCCTCCTGTCTGCTGGAAGTAAGGGAGGATGCTGATAAAAATGTCAGCAGAGCGTGGTTAATCAGGTCAGCGGTAATGTTTTGGCCGCGAGGCCTTTTCCTGTAAGTGGTTGGAGAGCAGTGAAATAAGATGGGGAGAGTCACCGGTTCTGTGAGGCAGGCACAGCTGGGGGAAGGGGCAGGGAAGCTGCCTGACCGAGGTGGAGCAGCCACAGAGAGCAGCTGGGAGCACCACCTGGCCAGATGGAGACTCGCGATTAACGGGGGAGGGGCTCCTGACACTCCCACGTCCACTCGGGTGGGCCTGGGGGCTTGGGCCATTCCCTCTTCTAGGAAGATGTGATCATCCAGAGTCTTCGGCGATACGATGACAGTGTTTCAAGCTGGAGTCACCTTGGGGCCCCCTCCCCCCCACCCCACCTTGCCGCTGCTTCTCTCCCATCTCCCAGTTTGTATCTGCCGTCCTTACTCAAAGATTGTTCGTCGTTCAGTCGTTCAGTTGTGTCTGACTCTTTGCGACCCCATGGACTGTAGCATGCCAGGCTTCCCTGTCCTCCATAGCTCCTGGAGTTTGCTCAGATTCACATCTGTTGAGTTGATGATGCCATCCAACCATCTCATCCTCTGTTGTCCCCTTCTCCCATGCCTTCAATCTTTCCCAGCATCAAGGTCTTTTCCAATGAGTCAGCAATTTGCATCAGGTGGCCAAAGTATTGGAGTTTCAGCTTCAGCATGAGTCCTTCCAGTGAATATTCAGGGTTGCTTTCCAAAGATGATGACATGCAAATAATCACTTCCATCCTGAACCAAAAGGCATCCTTGAGCCTGCCTGGGGCCGAGGCACTTCAGAAGCATCAGACAGAGCAACCAGCCCGGCACTCCCCTTCTGCCCTCGTGTCTCCCGGCAGAGGTTGTGCAGAGATTCTGGGCGTCCCAGGCGCCCTTGAGCCGCGCTGCGCAGGTTCTCAGGATCTGCCAGCAGCCGGTGCCTCCGAGAGAAGCCCGGTAGAGTGGCCAAGGGCTAGCCCCTTCTCCTCCAGGCCCCCTTCCACATCTAAAGGTAGAGGCGATAGTAATCCTTAATCCGGAGTTGGTAGGACGCCTTTGTGCCTGCCACCTGCTGACCCACCGTCACCGGACTGCCACTCCAGCAGGCTGCAGGGACAGGCCCCGAGAACATTTGTTTCCTGTGGTCCAGAACGCAGGGGTGCCCCCACACATAGGTGCCCATTGCCCCCCAGCAGGTGAGGGGACATGCCATCCAAGGCCACCTCAAAGAGGACAACAGTCGGTCCCTCCACCAGGAAGCTAGTATGTCCTGGAGCTGATGCAGGCCCTCTGTACCAAGGATGCCCTCACCTGTGGGAGAGCCCAGGATGGCTTCAGATCATCTAAGCAGCGTGAGACTCTGTGGGTGCCCTAACCAGGCCACTGCCCCAAGGCCTCCCCAGGCAGACATTCCGGGGGCCCCGCTCTCGGGGTCAGGCAGAGGTCAGGCTCACCTGCCAGCAGGCATCTCGGCAATGGAGGGAAGTGAAGAGCCCAGGACTGGCTGGCGCGAGGGTGTGGCCGCTCGTGGGAAGGGGGACTCTGGCACGGGACTTTGCCTCTCCGAACGTCTGACTCCTCATCACTGAAAGAGGCAAAGGCTGGTGCGGTATCGGTTCCTTTCTCACAAGAGTACCGTGTGATTCCCTGCTGCAGGACACTCAGCTCAGAGCACAGTTGAGCAGCTGCTATTCCTAGCGATAGGGAAGCACCGCGCATCCATTTGTCCATCCCATCGGTGTTTGTTACAGGCTGCTCTCCGCCAGGCCTGATCCCAGATCCTGGGGCCAGAGCAGTGAACTAAACATTCCCCTGGGAGGAGGCAGACACCACACAAACAAAAGAAGGGTTAATTTCTACTGGAACTGAGTACCCTGGGGGAAGTTAAGATGTCACTTGGGGAGTGATGGTGGGCGGGGGGTGGGGTTGCGGATGCTGGGGGGCAGTGTTCAGTTCATTTAAGCTAAGGCTTGAATGAAAAGAAGGAGCCAGTTGTGGGGAGAGAGGGAATAGAGCCATCCAGACGGGAGTGGGGTGGGGAGGTTGGAGGGGGGTGGGTAGGGGGGTGGGGTGGGATGGGTAGGGGGGTGGGAGGTGTGGGGGCCAGGCAGCAGGAAGCCAGGCAGGATCTCCTGGGGGTGGGGATGGGAGTGGGAGAAGGCGGGGAGGCTGTGAAAGCCCAGGCCGAGCCTGAAAGCCAATCCAGCCCCTTCCTAGGCCAGGCGAGGCCAGGGCAGGCCCTGGGAGCCAGTCAGGGACCCTGAGTGTGGGGGCCTGGGGCTCTTGTCTGTATATTTCAAACATGTTATTATATAGGGAATCCATTTGTTGTAGCACAGCTAGGAAACTGTAGCTAAGTCAAGTAATTTCCAACACCCAGAGACATCACCATCACCTTTAACATTTTGATACAGTATGTATATTCTGACATCTGGGACAGGCTACAAACACAGGGCTTTAACGAAACACATTGTATCAAACTCTTTTTTCCTGGATCTAATGTGGTGAATCCCCATTCACAAACACTCTCCCAGCCCCTGTGTTGATGGCTTTTGAGAGCAGCCGTGCCCCATCGCAGACACAGGATATAGCAGGGAGATGCCCTTGAGATTACTCTAAAGCCTGTAGGCTTCTGGACTCGAATAATAGATTTAATTCACAGGCAACTATTGAAACCCAGAAGTTTTAAGTTGCAGACCTGTGTCTGCAGCCAAGGACGTGGAAAAGCTTTATCTAGAGACTTGGGTTTCACCTCATAGGTAGCTTCACTTAAAAAGTTTAACCCAGGAGTGTCACCAGATAAACAGTTTAACCCTGGGTTTCTTCTCGGAAGGCAATTTAGGGGTGTCCTCTCTGGGCACCACCAAGCCTCGGGGCTGGGTTTGGAGCGAGTCAACACCAAGTGCCAAGGTGTCCTTTATCCCCAAACCCAGGTTTTCTCCCAGTTGCCATCGATGAGGTCCAGGGTTCAGGTCCTACCCTGTTTCCATTCGTCACCGTCTCGGGATGCACCCGGAAGTCGGGTGCAGATTCCGGGAGGGGGGCCCCTCCTGGAGGCTGCTCCCAGCAGAGGGGCAGTCTGAGTTGTGACTGGATCCTCCAGGTGGGGTCGATTTGACTTCCTAGAATCTGTGTCTTTCTAGCCCACAAGTAAGAGCTCCCTGTCGTATTTAGACATTTGAGAAGAAAGAGAAAGTGGCTCTCCTGGAATGGAAGCTCAGAGTGGGAATCTCCCAGAGCTGGAACATTCTGGAAAGTCCTTTGAATTGTGCCGGGAATGCCGTGGAGGTGCGTCTCCCTTTGGGTCTCTGCGGCCTCTGCTCTAGGAAGTGAAGCTGCCAGAGGCAGAGTGGCTGCCCCCGGGGAACTGGAGTGGGCTGAGCCGCGGGGCGGAGCGGTGGAGGGGCGGGGCAGTGGAGGGGCGGGGCCTGTGAGCCAGGAACAGCCCGAGAGCTCAGCGTGAGGACATGTTCCTTCCGTCTCCCCTGAATGTGATGAAGATGCCCCAGAAGGCGATGGAGTGGGGGCCTTGTCTGTGCCGTGAGGGTGATGCTGGCACCTCCGTCCCAGGCGCGCTGTGAGGTGTCTGCACATCCTCAGCATGATGCCAGGCACGGGGCACCAGAGGAGCCAGGGCTGTTTATAGGGTGCTCTGCACAAGAGCCTCCGGAGAGGCAGTGTGGTCAAACAGTTACAGCTCAACCTGGGCTGTCCGACTAACCTGAACCCCAAAAGGCTGCTCTCACTAAGGATGTGACCTTGGGAAGTTTTGCTCCCCTCTGAGCCCCAATTCCCACACCCATCAAACCGGGTATCATAGTCGTGCCTCCTTTGTACATGGTGGTGGTGGTGGTTTAGTCACTAAGTCGTGTCTGACTGTTTTGCAACCCCGTGGACTGTAGCCCCCCAGGCTCCTCTGTCCGTGGGATATTTCCCAGGCAAGAATACTGGAGTGGCTAGCCATGTCCTTCTCCAGGGGATCTTCCCAACCCAGGGATCAAACCTGCGTCTCTTGTGTCTCCTGCACTGGCAGGTGGATTCTTTACCTGCGGAGCCACTGGGCAAGCCCTTTGTACAGGGAGCGATTCCCTAACATAACTTCACATCTGTGGCATGCCTATCCCATAACAAACTTTGTAAATATTAGTAAACAGCCATTTCATTGGGAAATTATTCGCTTAAGACTAGGACATGCTTCATCTGCCTTGCCCAAACCGTGCTTATCAAATGCCTCATGCATTTCACCTCTTTGTTGGTTGCCAGCGAGTCTTTTCATATTACATCTTTAATCTTTTCATAGGAGGATGAACCCCAAGTGCCAAGAAGAGAAAGTCTTTATTTGTATGTGTATAAACGTCCCTTGGGAGCTTTGCGAGGGCGGGATGGTGCTGCCTCATCCACTGCTAGGTCCATGGGGCCTGGGACAGTCCGTGACCAGCACACAGGAGGCACTGGGTCAGTATTTGTTGAATGGATGAACGTAAGTTGACTTTCCTAAAACAGAGGCATTGGTTTGCACTGAGCTATTTATACTTTCTCACCTGGCCCCTCTTACACCTGGGCATGTGGGAGGCTAGGTGAGCAGTGTGGTCCAGGTACAGGTTTATCTTAAGGTTTGGGGCTCTCAGTGGCCACCATCTGGGGTTTCCTGTCTCCGGTCTGCCTGCCCTTGTGAAATGAAGGGCTGACTCCATCCAGGATGATGTCAGGGTTTCGGGCTGGTGCCTAGACCCATTAAACTATAATTCTGTACAGGGTATGATCTGCACAACAAAGTCTGATGCACTTATTTGTGTTGGCACCAGTATGCTGGTCCTTTAGCTCAGAATCAGTGATTTTCCTTTTTAAAAATTAGCTTTTTCTTGTGATTGTATTGAGAAGGAAATGGCAAACCCACTCCAATATTCTTGCCTGGAGAACCTCATGGACAGAGGAGCCTGGTCTGGTGGGCTACAGTCCATGGGGTCACAAAGAATTGGACATGACTGAGCAACTGAGTGTGCATGCATACGTGTGATTGTATAATGAGTGTTTTTCCTAATTGTAAAATAATACATTCTCACTGTAAAAGAAAATCAGATATCTATAAATAAAACTTTTTTGAAATCTCTCCTCCCAAAATCTGAAGTACATCCTTTCAGATTTACTTCTTTTGTTAAAAGTAAATACATGTTATTATATATCTTTTTGTTTTGCTTAAGAGTCTTGGCCTCCTTGCCAATGCCTATACCTGAGATCCACCGTATTTCTTTTAAAAGCTGCAGAACATGGGGATGCCACAGTTTGTTAAGCCCTCCTCTATTTGTGGACATTTAGTTGTGTCCTGTTCTGGGCTCTTATTGGTAATCCAGCAACAGGACATCTCGCCCGTGTGACTGTACACTTGTGCAGATGTTTGCTTGGAAGACATTCCTGAACCAGGATGGTTGGTTCCCTTGGGCCTCAGTTTCCCCATTTGTGCACTGAGAATTGCGAGATGATGGGAGGTCTTGTTTGTAAATACGTAGGACAGTTGGTTGCCCATGGTAAGCACTTGGTAAGTGATACTTTGGTTTTGAAACCAGAATGCTTTCGATCCACCTGGATTACCCATTGCTCTTTAAGTGTAGGTTGCAAGGAGACAGTTTAGGCTTAGTTAACTTACTTTCTGTTAGCCTGTCTTTGGTCTTCTTCCGTCCTTGAAGCGGCAGCCGTCTGGGTGCCCGTCTCACCAGCAGTCCCTGGTTCTGCAACCTTTCAGCTTAGATCTAGTCAAAGAGATGCCCTGCGTCGGTGACAGGAGAGGCTGCTGACTCCCTGGGCCTTCTGGTAGACCAGCAGTCACTTCATTTCACAACAGAGCACCCATGTGCAGTTGTAGGGGTGGAGGCCAACCCTGACCATGGTGCGCATTGTAGGGGAAAAAAGTGGTGAGTTTGGACTCTCTACCTGCACAGGTTGGAATCTCTAATATCACATGATAATATCGCCTAAAATACTGTGGGCTCTTATTACACGTTAGACCCAACCCTCAGCTCACGGATATGTCTCTTCCTCCCTGCCCACCTCCCGTCTCCATGGTGGTCTGGTGAGGCTGAGGCTTGTCCAGGATCACCGAGCTCTTGAGTGCGGAGAGAGTGTGAGCACTGAACTGGGAATGAATGCTGCTTCTGGCCACCGGCCAGTCTCTCCTCCCAGCTCTGGGTGCCTAAGTGGGAGCAAAACCCCTCCGTGGGCATCGCTTTCTTAGGTGTGCCCTGGGAGATTGAAGAGATGAACCCCAGGGCTTTTTTATTGTTTTATGTTGGGAGCTTCATTTGTGCAGGTGTGTTTAGCTCACGTGAATTCCAGACTGAGAAGCAGGGGGACAGAGCAGAGCCATTTCCGAGGCCTGCCAGGGGGCCAGGTTACTGAAACCAGCAGACCATGGAGGCAGGCCTCCGAAGACCCGGAATGTGATGGGGGATGCTCGCCCCAGGCTGTGAAGAGTGAACATGACTTGCTGGCACGAAGGTGGCATCTCTCAGAACCAGGCATACTGTCGGCCCACATTTCCTCCCTCTCCCTTCAGCCCCAGAACAGTGGATTCGAGTTCTCACTTCCTGAGCATCCGGGGTAATCTTGTATTCTCTGTGAGCTGATGGCAGAGCTTCGAGTTCGCTTACGGAAAGTAATTTAACTCAGCCTAAACTGTCTGCTTGCAAGCTATGCTTAAAGAGCCAAGGGGTAGTTCAGTTTGCCCCTAAGTGCGAATAATGACGCCCGGAGCAGCCACCTGTGCGGATGCACAAGGTTGGGCCTGGAGGAAACCCTGAGCTCTGGAGGCGTCCCTGGGGAGCTGCCCTGGGGGCCGTCGGGGCCCTCTCTGGGTGATCCGCGGGGCCTCGGCACTCTGGACGCAGTCGTGCTGGGAGCAGTACAGGGGCGGCAGACGTCCTCTTCCCCGCGCCCCAGAAAAGCGGGTCAGCGCCCCAGCGCAGCCGCGCCGTGGAGCCAGCAGCAGAACCATCAGGACGCAAAAGGCGCCCGCACACCGAGTCCTTTTAATCACCTAATGGCGGGGCACACCCGACGCCCCCAGCTCGGGTTTCTGGCCTCGGCCGCAGCCCAGGCCGCTGTAACTACAGCCAAGTTTGGCCCGGCCTCTCCACATTACAGCCGCGACACGGCCGCGCTCAATTGAAGTATTTGAGAACAATGAAATATGCATGGCTATCAGTGACAGCCCCATAAAGCGCGGCAATTAGCCGCGTAATCCGAGAGAGGGAGCCGGCCCTCGGCAGCCCGTGGTTCCCCATTAGTTAAATGCATTTTGTACGTCCTCATCCCATCAAATCAACTAACACTTCCTTTAATTGGTTCATGAATTATACAGCCGCCCCGCATTATAATTTAATCGCCTGTAAACATTCATAGGGCCCCACTGTAAAGTGGATCGCGCTCATTAATTCGTTAATTTCAGCAGATGGAAGGGGAGATCGGATGAACGGTGGCAGAACAGAGTGCCTTGGGCAACGGAAGAAGGAAAAAAAGGTGGGGGGCCGTTTAGGTTTTTTAAGGGCTGTCAGAAACTCAATCTGTGAGCTGTCAGCAGCCCGGACCCGTCCCCCCACCCCCTCCACCGCACTGGCTGTGGGAAGTGACTGGCGGATTCATCCGGAGGCTTGTCAACCGTCTTTAAACATCAAGCCAGCGGGTAAACCGAGCCCAATGTAAATTAATTCTTGTCTTACGGGCCCCCCTTTCTCTGTCCCCATGAATATTTCATGGCGGGCAGCATAAATATTAATTCTAATAGCTCTGCACAGTGGTTATTATTTCTGTTTTATGACAAATATTCATAAAATATTCAGGACCCTTTTTTAGAACATTTACACACTTGATTGTGAATTTTCCCAGTTTCTTGGGGACACTGTAAACATATTGGGGTTCTCTTGATGGGCTTTCCCCCCCTTAATTAATACTGCTGGTTATTAATATTTAATCCGATTTTAGTTTTGCGGAGAAGTAAAAGCTATTAGATTGGAGGGCGGAAGGGATTTCCCCCCCTTCCATCGGTGAAATGGGAGAGTCTGTTTCTCTGTGACACCTGGGTGTTCTGACAAAGGATGACCTCCCTTGCCTTTTTATCTGGAAAAAAAAATCTATCTTTTCTGCGTGTGTCTGGTCTCCCCTTACTTTTTAACTGAGAGCTCTGGCGGCAACCCAACTTGCTGTAATGAAATTCTTCGCTGCAATATTTATGCAAGGATTTAACATAATTTTGGAGTAATTAAAGTGTGGGTTTAACAAACACGGTGGCGGATTCCTCAGGCAAGACAGCTGTGACGGGGGATGAGGATCTTTTGGAATCCTCGTTATTTATCTTTAACCCTGCCGATGCCTGCAGCTGTGCATGGCATCCCCAGGGAGACAGACAGAGGAGGGGGCTCCCAGCCCAAGGCAGCTGGTGCCCGTCAGGTGGTGGAGGACACAAGTGAGGTGGTGGCTTTGGCCCAAGGCAGTCTGAGGTGGGGTCCAGTGAATGTTGAGGCTTGGGGGCGCACAAAGACAGTGTGGACCTCACCCTATTTGCACCCCTCCCAAATCTCTTCAGGGCTCCTTTTCCATTTTCTGCTTCTCACCAGAGGCGTCAGGAATGTTCTAACAACGGCAAGGAACAAGTGATATTATTGTACATGTAGGAAGGTCATGAAAGAGCGGCCTAGAGTCAGCCAGGCCCGGACCCCAGGCTGGAGGCACCACTTCACCTCTTGGGAGACTGAGTCTTTTCATCCTGGAGATGGGCAGGATCACAGGCCCTCACTTGGATTAAACAGGACAAGACACCCGTGCAGCGTGCTTATTAGTGCAGGTGCCTGGCACGTAGAAAGTCTATAATGGTTTGCAGTGACGATAATGATGGTGATGCTGGAGATTCATGTGCGGCAAAGGGTTAAAATTGAAGCCGAGAAGTAAAATGCTTTTGGCTAGAGAGATTCGTGGAGGAAACTTCCAGCTGTGGAAGGGGTTAAAGCCAAAGGTTTTCTGCAGCACCTTATTAAAAAATATGCGGTGGAAAAGTCAAGAGTGGAGATTCTGATGGTGGCTGGGAGACGCTTATGTGGCTCTTCATGGGGCAGGTCTTCCCGCACCATCTGTCACTGAGAGAAACTGGCTTTGAGAAAGGAAACGTCGAAATTAGCTCACCTCACCCTCCTTCGGCTCCCTGTCTCCGGGGACCTGTGACAAGGAGATGCACTTATTTCCCAGGTGGCCCAGGGGTCCAGATCTTGCACACCCGGCTCTCTGTCCTTGGAGCAAATTCCTGCTCCCAGGAAGTGCCCAGGGGAGGTCTGCCCAGTAGCAGGGTGCCAAGAGGGAGGCATGTGGTGGAGGCCTCCCTGGAAGAGCACCTGCCCCATCTTCTGCCTTGAGTCCCTCGCAGCTGATCCATTAGAGTGGAGGAAGGTGACTCTGACTCCAGCTGGCTGTGCAGCACAGCCCAGAGGGCTAAAACCTAGACATGTGTTCAGAGTTTGGGGTTTGTGCTGAGCGGTGGATGCCGAGGCCCCCTTCCCTCCTTCCGTCCCTCCTGCCTTCCTTCCTTCCCGCCCCTCCCTTCCTTCATCTTTCAGCAGATTCATGATGGGGTGCTGTGCTCAGCTGCAAGAATACTGTGGCTGGCTGCCTGGGTTTGCATCCTGGTTCCACAGCTGTGTTAGGTGAAGGTCTCCAGAGAAATAGGAACAATCAATGTGCATTATATCAGGTGAAAAAGATTCTTTATAAGGAATTGGCTCATGTGATTATGGAGACTGGCCAGTCGCAAGATCTGGGGGTTAAGTCCACAAGCAGGAGCTTCAGGAAGAGCCAGGAGGCAGAAAGGCTGAAGTGGGGTCCAGTGAGACTTTAGGATGGGAGTACAAAAGCATCCCCACCCCACTAGATCTGAAGGCAGGAGAAAGTCAATGTCCTTGTTCAAAGGCAAGCAGACACAAGGAATTTCCTGTGATTCAGGAAGGGGTCAGCCCTTTTGTTCTATTTAGACCTTCAACTGATTGGGCGAGGCCCACCCATGCTAGGGAGAGCAATCTGCTCCATTCATTCCACTAATTTTTCCAAAAAATTATTTTATTGGAATACAGTTGATTTTTAACACTGTATTAAATTCTCCTGTATTCCACTGATTTAAATGATGAGAAACACTCTCACAGACACACCCAGAATAATATTTGACCAAATATCTGCATACCCTGTGGGCCCATTCAAGTGGACACATACAGTTAGCCATCACGGCCGCTTTCTAGCTGGGACACTTCGACAGGTTAACCCTCTCTGTCTCTTGGGTTTTCTTCACCTTCTGTAAAAAATGATGAGAATCCCCTTGTAAGGTCACGATGAGGAGCTTTGACCTAAGGTAGGTCAAGTCTTAGAAGACTGCCTGCCATGTAGGCCCCATGGGTATTCAGTCTTATCATCACAGTAAGCAATTTGTATGAATTTTCACATTTAATCCTTAACTCTGTGAGGTACTTTTATTTTTTAATCCTTGTGTACGGAGACTTGGACGGTAGGATGGCTGGTCCCTCAGTGAGCCGGCAGGTGCCACTGGAGTTTGAACCCAAGTCTTTCTGACCTTGGAACTCATGTCCAAGCCTGACAGCCTGGGGGACAGGCTTGCACACAGGAGGTTGCATCCACTTCAGTGGGACTGATACTTTGAGGCCCTTGGTGACTTTCAGGGCACCTGTCTCAGGTGGAGTTCCCCCCGGAAGCAGAGGCTAAGACAGCCGTAGGGTGGGAAAACTCAGTGAGCAGATAACAGCTGAGCTGGGCAAAGGGGCCGAAGCTGGAGGAGGCAAGCTGACCCAGGCTCCTTGATTCTGTGGGGGCCCCTTGCAGGGGAGGGCTGCATTGGGCAGGCCCTGGTACCCCTCTGTGCTCACTCACTGGCCATGGGCCACCCCCAGAGGACTGTGACCTTGCTCAAAAGCTTGGGTTAAAAATGTCCATCAATTGGTGAATGAATAAACAAAATCTGGTCTAGCCATACCACAGAACACCATTTGGCCATAAAAGGGGATGAAGTTCTGATACATGTTACGATAGGGACAAATCTTGAAAACACAGGCTAAATGAAAGATGCTTGGCACGTAGAGGCACGTGGATAGTCTATGTTATTATGTGTTAAGCACTTGATATGTTTAACCTTTAAAATAACCTTGTAAGTTCCTCTTTTTTTTTTTTTTTCGTTTCCCTAATTGGAGACCCGAAGGGCCGTGCATCATATGATTCCATTTGTAGTGTGTGTCCAGATGGAACACATACACAGAGACAAAACCAGACAAGCAGTCGCCAGGATCTGGGAGCTGGAGGGCGGGGAGGGCCTGTTCATGGGTACAGCGTTTCCTTTGGGCATGATGAAAGTCCCCCAGACTTATATTGTGTCAATGGTTGCACTCTTTGTAAATATAATACACTAAAAATAATTACGTTGTATACTTTTGAGGGGGTGAATTATATCTTAGTTCCTGTGTGCATGCTAAGTCACTTCAGTTGTGTCCGACTCTTCGTGATCCTATGGACGGTGGCCCACCAGGCTCTTCTCTATGGGGACTCTCCAGGCAAGAATACTGGAGTGGGTTGCCATGACCTCCTCTAGGAGATCTTTCCAACCCAGGGATCAAAGCCACGTCTCCTATGTCTCCTGCATTGGCAGGCGGGTTCTTTACCACTAGCGCCACCTGGGAAGCCCCAAATTATATCTCAGTAATCATGTTTTTTAAAAAAAGAACATGGGGCTCAAGTCTTGCAAGGTATTTACAGCTGGAAGAGGTCAGCTGATCTCACTCCTTACAGCTGAGACGCAAATTCTTTCTCAAAGAGGGGTCTGCTGGAGCATCCAGGTGTCAGCCACACCACGGGGCCCTGAATGTTCACCAGCCCCGATGTTCTTCTGGGACTGAACTGGGGTCCACACCGGCGTACTTAGTGGTTGATCAGCTGTTGATCAGCTGATCAGTGGTTGATCAGTATTCCCGCCGTCAGAGGGGACCTCGAGGCAGCCAGGCAGTGGCTGCAGGCACTCCGACACCTGAGCATTCTCACCTACTCTGAGCACAGGCAGAAGGAGGAGTGTGGCTCCTGGCCAGCGGCCAGGGATGACGGGTCTCCAGGAACACACAGGAGCCTCTCACAGAGGAGGAGCCCAGCTGGGCGGTGAGCCAGGCCCCTGAGACGCAGACCCGGAGCTGAAGGACGACCAAGGGAAAGGCAGTGAAGAGTGTGGGTGCCCAGTGGCCCCTGAGAGCCGCTGTGGCTCTGCCCAGCTGAGTGCCCCGTAGCGACGGCTGACTTGCTGAGCATGAGTGGGCATGAGCGATGTTGGGGAGAGGGCAGTGTTGGAGGGAGTTTGGACACTGGGCCTGTGTGGATCTGAGCAAAGCCAGAATTTTCAGAGTCCTCCGGTATCTGCACACATGCAGGCTGAGAGCTGTTGGTGTAGATGGGCGCCCTGACTGGGCATAGGCTGGCTAGTCTTGGAGTAAGGCTCTGGCTTGCTTTCTACATGTCTACTGTCACTTTCAGCCTGAAACTCATTTGCCTTTCTCTTTGGGAAAAGTTTGCAAAACTTTCTGGCTTCCAACGACATGCGGTTCATGACCGTCCAGGAAGTATCTGGGTGGCCACGTGCAGAGGAATTATTCTCTTTCTTCCCAGTGGTGATGGAGGCAGGCATTTTTAGAGGACTCTCGAATGGAGACCGATTATGCAGGAATCTGATCCTGGGGTCACTCTCCTTGCACCAGACTGCTGCAGTTTTGTATGGCGTGTGCTGTACCGCCAGGCGTGCTCACCAATTTCCCAGTTAATGACAGTCGTGGAGACTGTTCTCCCTGCCCCTTGAGAGATTTTAGACATGGGCAGGGTAGATCTGCCGCTATCAATTATGCACAGTTTTAAACAAGAAATGGCCAGCGGAGGCCTCGTTTTTTTTTTTTTTAAGGAGCAGGGAGGGGACACTACAGCTGCTACCAGAGGGCAGGAGGCATGGTGCATGGGGGCTTAAAAGGAGGTTTCGATGTCTGGCCTTTTGTTTCCAAATTGTTCTCTTGTTAGAGTGAAACTTATGCATAGTGAAAACATTAAACTCTGGCCAGGTCCCTCTCCGGTCTCCAGGGCGGCCTTGCATCCAGACTCCGTGCAGCGGCACATTCTCCTCTGCACTGCAGTTGAGGGCGGCTGTGATGGCAATCTGCAGCCTGCATCCGCGGCCGGGAGAACCAGAGACCGATCTCATTGAGCTGATGGCGCCCGTCGGCGTGAGATCGAATCCACCCTTCCACGGCATCACAGCTGGCTCCCTCCCATGCTAATCCGCTCATCCACTGCAGGTTTATTCAGTCCTCACCTCTTTCCTGCACGAAGGGCATAACAGACCTGACAACCCAGAGTCTTGTTTTCAGACAGCTCACCCCCAGGGTACTCAGAGGTGGGGATCCTTCTGCAGCTGGCCCAGTTCTTATTGTTCTAAATCCAGTTTTTAAACACTATTTTTATTTATTTATTTGGCTGCATCAGACCTTCGTTGCAGCACGTGGTATCTTTCACTGTGGCACGTGGGCTTCGATGCCCCGCAGCACGTGGGATCTTAGTTCCCTGACCTGGGTTGGAACCCACAACCCCTGCTTTGCAGGGCAGATTCTTAACCACTGGAGCCCCAGGGAAGTCCCCTTGTCTTGTCTTTTGGTTTCTGATAGTCTGTGCATAATTCGTTTGCCCTCTCTAACCACTCTCTGCCACGTCGTCTTTCTTCATGCTGTTCTCGGCTACGTCCAGCTTTCACTCCCACGAGCGTCCTCCGAGAGTGTACACCTCCCACGCTGCCATCCCCGAATGCAGCCACCTCTAGACATGATGCCGCCTCTCCCTGACCCTGGACCGAGGGAGGCCTTGTCCCGGTGGGTCCATAATGAGGGTTACGCCTGCTTTCAGTTATCCGACGGCTCCGCAGCTCACCGTCATATGAGAACTGTTTCGCCATGGCTTTGACCTTGCCTGCCCTCTCTGATGTGTCAGGGCACAAACATTAAAGGTGAACAGACCATTCTAGTGTCTTAGGGTCACTTTGCCTTTTTTCTTGGCGGCTCTTTTTTCTGTCTGTTCCCTGTTTCAGTGGCAATCATTGCAAAGTTCCCTTTGAGATAAGACCCCTTGATTATTCCAAAGCCGTAGAGCCGCTGTTGCCTGCGCTCCAGCCGCACAGAAGGGCTCTGAGTGGCAGAGCTGAGTCCTGGTTTAAAGTGCAGACAGTGCTCCTGCCTTCCAGACGGCTCAGCGCACCCTCTGGGCTTTGAAGAAACTGGAGAAGGAGGAGGCGTTCAAGCCTGTTTCAAGAAATGGTTTTCCTGGACAGATCTTCCCAATTTGAATATCAAATTTGGAAACAGAGGTTACTAAGGGATCTATTTGTGCCTCCTCCTGTATGTTGTTAGTCGTGTATCTAATTCACATGTTTATGTATTCTCAGTGCAAATTCAATCCCTTATCAGGTATAGGTTTCACAAATATTTTCTCCTGGTCTATGATACCTCTTTCATTTTCTTAATGTTTTTTTTGAAGAGCACAAGCTTTCAATTGTTAGGCTTTTAATAAAATCTAATTTATTAATTTAAAAATCCATGGGTCATGATTTTGGTGTCATATGTAGGAAATGTTTAACCCAAGGTCACAGGATTTCTTCTAGAAGTTTAATAGTTTTAGGTTTATATTTCCATCCATGATTTATTTTGAAATAGTTTTTGTAGATGGCGTGAGGTGTGGCCCAAGATCATTATCATTATTTGCATATGAATGTCTCATTATTCTAGCACCGTTGGGTGAAAAAACACATCTTTCTCCTTTGAATTGTGTCGGTTCCTTTGTTGAAAAGGCCATATCTGTATAAGTCAACTTCCAGACGCTTTGTTCTGTCTTTTTAATCCATCTGTCTAGCCTGTCGCTAACGTTCATGCTGTCTGTACTACTGCAGCTTTACAGTAAGCCTTGAAATCAATTTGTTCTTCTGCTTCAACATTTTTAAAGTGATTCTAATTCTTTTTCAGAAGCACGTACCACATAAAATTGACTTGTGTGGAATCTTCAAAACACCTTCTCGGAATTTCGATTAGGATTGCACCGAATCTGTAGATCTGTCAGGATCAACATCTTACCTGCACTGAGTCTCTGAGTCCATGAACATGGTATAGCTCCCGATACGTATTTAAGTCTTTGGCATCTTTCATCAGTGCTTTGTAATTTTCACCATACAGATCTTATACATATTTTGTTAGCTTTACATCTAAGTATTTCACTTTTATATTATTGCAAATGGTACTTAAAATTTTTGATTTCCAACCGCTTATTGCTAGTATCTTGAAAAATTGGTTTACTTTTTGTCTATTGATTTTGTATCCTGTGTATTCACTAAGCCCACTTATTAACTGTTGTAGCCTTTTTGAAGATTCTTTAGGGCTCTAATTAGATGATCCTGTCATCTGCAAATAACGGTTTTATTTCTTCCTTTTCAATGTGTATGCTTGCTATTTCCTTTTCTTGTCTTATTACACTCTCCAGGACTTCCAGTAAGATGTTGAATAGAATTCATGAAAATGGACATTCTGCCTTGTTCCCAATCTTAAGGGAAAAGCACCCAGTCTTTCACCATAACATATAATGTTAGCTGTAATTTTTTGGTAAATGCCCTTTATTAGATTGAAGGGGAAATTACCTTCTATGTATAATTTGCTTGGAATATTTACCAGGAAGTGACATAAAATTCTGTAAACTGCTTTCCTACATCTATTGAGATGGTTATATGGTTTTCTTCTTTAGTCTCATAATACGGTTATGTGTTAGTTGCTCAGTCATGTCCATCTCTTTGCAACTCCATGAATTGTAGCCCACCAGCCTCCTCTCTCCATGGAATTCTCCAGGCAAGAATACCAGAGTGGGTTGCCATTTTATACTCCAGGGGATCTTTGCAACGTAGGTATCCAAACCAGGTTTACAAGCATTGCTGGCAGATTCTTTACCATCTGAGCCACCAGGGAAGCTTATACTAACTGATTTTTGAATACTGAACCAGATTTGCATCACTAGGCTAATCCTCGTTTAGTCGTAATGTAGTATTCTTTTTTATGTGTTGCTAGATTCAATTTGCTAATATTTTTATTGAGTATTTTTTGCCTCTGTATTCATGAGGGATATTGGTCTACAGTTTTCTTATAGTGTCCTTGTCTGGCTTTTGGTATCAGGGAAATGCTGCCTGATAAAACAAGTGGTATTCTCTTTTCTGAGTTTTTATAGCATTGGCATTTTAGATAGTGTTCAGTTCAGTTCAGTCGCTCAGTCGTGTCCGACTCTTTGCGACCCCATGAATTGCAGCACGCCAGGCCTCCCTGTCCAACACCATCTCCATACAGTGGAAGTGAGAAATAGATTTAAGGGTCTAGATCTGATAGATAGAGTGCCTGATGAACTATGGACTGAGGTTCGTGACATTGTACAGGAGACAGGGATGAAAATTAGATAGTGTAGAGTTAATACTACCACATGGTTCATTTTTAAAAATTTATTTCTTTGCTGCGTTGGCTCTTGTTTGTGGCCTGAAGGCTCTTTCTCTAGGTGTGCCGTGTGGGCTTCAGAGCACGTGCGCTCAGTAGTCGTGGCACACAGCAGGTGGAATCTTAGTTCCCTGATCAGGGATTGAACCCACATCCCTGCATCAGAAGGCAGAGTCCCAACCATCGGACCCCCAGAGAAGTCCTGGTTCATATTTTTCGGTCCTTTCATTCGTTTGTATACATATGTATATTCAGAACCTCATTAAATGTTAAGTTTTTCCCCCCTCCCCCTACCTTCGTCATAATAACTATACACTGCACCATCGTGCTTATTTTTAAAAATATTTGTTGATTTGTATTTATTTGGCTGCACCAGGTCTTAGTTTTGGCATGCAGGATCTTCGATCTTCCTTTGTGGCGTGCAGGAGCCAGTTCCTGGAGCAGGGACTGAGCCTGGGCCCCCGCATTGGGAGCACAGAGTCTTAGCCACTGGCCCCCCAGGAAAGTCCTGTAGCACTTATTTTTTATTGTGGTAAAATACACATAACATGAAGTTTGCCGTTCTAACCATTCAGCGTACATTTGAATGGTGTTAAGTACATTCTTGTGCAACGCATCACCACCATCCATCTCCAGAACTTTTCCACCTTCCCAAATGGAAACTGTCTCCACTGAACAACAACCTGGGATTTCTCCTTCTTCCCAGCCTTGGGCACCCACCATTCTGCCCTCTGTCTTTATGAATTTGACTAGTCTACAAACTTCATTTAAGTGGCATCATACAACATGTATCCTTTTGTGTCTGACTTCTGTCACTTAGTGGAATGTCTTCAAGGTCCATCCACACTGTAGCAGGGGTCAGGATTCCATTTCTTTCCAAGGCTGTCTAATAGTCCGTTGTGGGTGTATGTCTCACTTTGTTTATCCACTCATCTACTGACGGACACTTGGGTTATTTTTGCCTTTTGGCTCTTGTGAATAATGCTGCAGTGAGCTTAGGTGTGCAAATACCTGTTCAGCCTCTGCTTCCCCTTGTTTTGGGTGTATGTCAGCAGTGGAAAGGCTGGTCACACATGGCACCTTTCTACACTCCTACTGGCAAGGCACAAGGCTCCCACTTCCTCCGCATCCTCATCTACCAACCCTTGTTATTTGTTGGTTTTTTGATAATGGCCCTCCTGATGGGTATGAAGTGGAATATCACTGTAGTCATAACAAGAGTGGGTCGAGAGAGCCCGCAGTCACCGGGCATCTGTGTCCTGGGTGACAGCCGATGAGCCCTCCCCTCTTTGGGGCTCCGTTTCCCCGTCGTGTACACTGAGCAGAGTGGTTCAAAGCTATGGTTCTAAGAACTGACTGCACACTAGAGCCACTTGGGGAGCTTTTAAGAATCTCCATCCCCAGACCTTACCTCAAGCCAGTTATAGCAGAATCTCGAGGGCTGGGGCCCAGGTCTCAGTAATCTCAGAATTCCCCTGATAGTTCCAGGGTTTGGCCAAGTGAGACCTGAGGATACAGACAAGCTTCCCACACCTGCCCAAGCATAAGAATCACCTGTGCTGCTGATTTACAAATAGAGGTCTCCCAGTCCCTCCCCCGGAGGTTTTGGCTTGGTACCCTCTGGGAGGGGTACCCTGTATTTATTCTTTTAATAATTGTTATTAAATCACTGGGAAAGACCCTGATACTGGGGAAGACTGAGGTCAGGAGGATAAGGGGGCAACATAGGATAAGATGGTTGGATGGCAACTATCCAGCTCAATGGACATGAGTTTGAGTAAACTCTGGGAGATAGTGAAGGACAGGGAAGCCTGGCGTGCTGCAGTCCATGGGGTCGCAAAGAGTCAGACAACACTGAGCAACTACACAACAGTAGCTGGTTTATAATCTGGGTCAGTTTCAGGGTCAGAATCTGTATTTTAGACAAGCCCTCCTGATGAGCCTTAACATCAGACAAATCTGGGAAACAGGATCAGAGCAGCCCTCTCCAGCCTCAGTGTACGTACAGATCCCTGTGGATCTCGTCAACACTAGTCTCCGGTTCAGTGGGTGGGCCATGGGGCTTGAGTCCCAGCTGCTGCTGCTGGTCTGGGGATCCCACTTGGAGCAGTGAGGGATTGGAGGCGCATGCCTTCCGTCTCCCTCCTGAGGCAGCCCTGAAATTCTGCAAACCCCGAGGCAGGTGGCGCTCCAGCCCCTGGTGAGCCCAGGCATGTAGACCAGGAGTGTCTCTGCCCAGTGCACCCTGCTCTGACTCTTCTCTGCTTTCACATTCTGTCTTTCCTGGCTGTCACCGTAAATGAGCAGCATAACACCCCAAACCCACAGGTGGGGGCCCGCACAGCGCCGTGCACCTCCACAGAGCTACGTGGGCTCCCTGCTCCTCTCCCCACCACCTGGCTCTGACATCGGGGTGCGTGAGCCTGGCTAATCAGAAGCTTCCAGCCTCTGGAAGCCCAGCTCCTCTGCAGAGAGGCTTTTCCCAACGATGTGTTTCAAGTACCAATTTGGTGTCTGCGCGCTTCTGATCTTGCCAGCCTTTCACAAGCCTTTCTCTTGAATGACGACAAATGGTCTACGTATGCTGGGTTAAAAATCTTTCAGTTGGGGCTGTTTGTTTATGAAGCAACATCTATTATCACAGATTTCCAAACTAGCTTCCTTTCTACTGGCGTCGGCGTCCATAGCTACACCGTCAGCCCCCAGCCGCAGTGACAGCCGCGTTTCGGTGTTGCTGTTGGGCCTCGCAAGTTCTGGGGGTGCAGGGGGGCAGCATGTTTGGAGCGTAAAGGATGAAAGCACATCAAAAACACCTGTGCGCCCTGTGTTCCGACGCTCCTGATCTTACGTGTTTTATTTGGTGGCTGTTATCCTGGGAATGGAGATCTTTGTCGACAACATGTGCGGGGAAGATTTCCATGGCTGCTGCCACACCGCCCCCCTCCCGTTCCCCCCTCCCCAGGATGAGCTTGCTTGGTGTGGTGGTGGCTGAAGCTTTCACCAGATACCAGCAAGGGGCTCCTTGGCAACTGGGCAGATGTGAGCCTCAGCAAACAGCATGGGCGAAACAAGGGAAAGAGAAGAAAGGGGGTGGGAGATGCCAGTCTTGAACGGAGAGTATTTGCCTCACATTTGGTTTACTTCTTTTTTTGGGGGGTGGTTCTTCCCTGGTGGCTTAGGCAGTCAGGTGTCTGCCTGCAGTGCAGGAGACCCGGGTTCAGTCCCTGAGTTGGGAAGATCCCCTGGAGAAGGAAATGGCAACCCACTCCAGTATTCTTGCTGGAGAATCCCATGGATGGAGAAGCCTGATGGGCTACAGTCCCTGGGGCTGAAACAAGAGTTGGACACGACTGAGCGACCAAACAGCAACAGGACAATGTGCTGCTCATTCATCCACCCTTTTCTGCACATGTTTCCTGTGAATGCTCCCCAGGCCCCAGGACCCTGGTCAGGGGCTGATCGCTGGTCTGGCCCTAGAGGTGACACCTGGGCTCAAGAGGCTGGTCTGGGGCCCCTGGGGACTGGGGCCCTATTCCACCCACCAAAGCTTGGCCTCTTGGCAGCCCCATCAGTACATCTGGTGAATTCCTGGGGGTGGGGGAGGGCCTTCTTTTGTTCACTAGCTTGGGGGAAGGCAGAGGATCCATCCTGAAGACTCCCACCCAAGAGTGAAGGCGGGAAAGCTCTGAGTACACAGCGGGCACTCCATAAATGCACGTATGAATTACAGCAATGAATAAACAGTAAAGTGAGCAACAGAATATTCCAGAACTTGTTAAAAAACCTGAGATGGTTTAACCCTAGAAGGCAGGGCCTGGATTAGACCTGTGGGCAGGAGCCAGAGCACTTGGTCAGTTGGCCTCCCCCCAGCCCCCCGCCCCCGGTAGGCACGCCTCCCTCCTGTCCCATTTGTCTTGCGACTGACCCCGGGGCCGGGTAGCTCTTCGCGGTGGGGCCTGTCCTACAGGCGGTGAGATGCTGAGCTGTAGCCCTGGCCTCCACCTGCTGGGTGCCAGTTGCACCCCCTCCCCAGCCGTGATAACCGGAAACGTCCCTATACATTGTCCAACATCTCAGGGCAAACTCAGCCCTGACCGAGAACATCTGTCCTCAGGTTTCATATAAAGAAAGGCTTCCAGATGATAAACACCATATGATACCGCTTATATGTAGAATCTAAAAATGTGGAACAGATGAACTTATTTACAAAACAGAAACAGAATCACAGATGTAGGAAGCAATCTTATGGTTACCAGGGGGAGATGAGGGGAGGGATGCCTTGGAGGTTGGGGTGGACACATGTGAAGTGTTAGTCACTCAGTTTTGTCTGACTCTTTGCCACCCCATGGACTGTAGCCTGCCAAGCTCCTCTGTTTGTGGAGTTCTCCAGGCAAGAGTACTGGAATGGGTTGCCATTTCCTTCTCCAGGGGATCTTCTCGACCCAGGGATCAAGCCTATGTCTCTTGCGTCTCCTGCACTGGCTGATGGGTTCTTTACCAGTGAGCCCCCGGGGAGGCCCATCTTCAACATTAGCAGACTCTTTGAGAGCCACGGACTGTAGTCCATGGAATTCTCCAGGCCAGAATACTGGAGTGGGTAGCCTTTCCCTTCTCCAGGGGATCTTCCCAACCCAGGGATCGAACCCGGTTTTCTGCATTGCAGGTGAATTCTTTACCAACTGAGCCACAAGGGAAGCCCAAGCATATAGGAGTGGGTAGTCTATCCCTTCTCCAGTGGATCTTCCTGACCCAGGGATCAAACCCGGGTCTCCTGCATTGGCAGGCAGATTCTTTACCAACTGAGCTATCAGGGAAGCCCAGCAACTATTAGCTCAGATGGTAAAGAATCCGCCGGCAATGCAGGAGACCCGGGTTGATCCCTGGCTTGGAAAGATCCCCTGGAGAAGGAAATGGCAACCTACTCCAGCATTCTTGCCTGCAGAATCCCATGGATAGGAGCCTGGAGGGCTACACTCCATGGGGTCACAAAGAGTTGGACATGACTGAGCAACTCACACACTTTTGCAGGTGAGGAAACTGAGTCTCAGAGAGGTTGTGTTTGTGGCCTGAGGTCACACAGCAGGTCCATGTGGAGGTGAGATTCTAACCCACATCTGTGTAATTCCAGGGAACTCACTGGTCTCCCCCAAGGATGGGGCATTCACTCTCCACAGCTCACCCCCCATGGAGTGTCTCCCCCACCACTGCCCCGGGAGCAATGGCGGCTGGGAGCTGTCCCTGAATCAGGAGGTGGAGAGCTTCTGCAGCGGGGAGACCCCACCTGCATCTTTCCCTGGTGACCGGCCAGAGCCTGGTGCCCCAAGCCCCGAGTCAAGGCCACTGAGGCTCTGCCCACTCTGGGGGGCTGAAGCCCACCCTGGCCTCGAGTCCAGCCTGCAGTTCCCTCCAGCAGACATGGTGCCTCTTCTGCCCGCAGGGTGTTTTTCCTGAATGTGCCATTCGATTCTGTCATCGAGCGGCTGAGCCTGAGAAGAACTGACCCCGTCACAGGAGAAAGGTCTGTGCCAGCCCTGCAGTGGGCAGCGGCCCTCTGAGGGCTCCAGAGGCCACGCCCCACAGGGGACCCCCCCTCTCTCCATCTAGCTGATGGGTGCCAGGGCGGGGCTGCTCCAGGGATCCTGCTGGGGACAACTGACAGAAGACTCTAGAAAGGGGGTTCACCCAGCCAGCTCCTCCACTCTGTCTGCTGACCCTCTTTTCCTGGAAGAGTAGCAAGAAAATGAATGTCCAGGCTGTACAACAGCTGTTAAACTGCTCACCTGCTCTGATGGGGGCTTGGCTCTGACCCCAGCATGTCGCTGCGGTACATCCCTGACGTGGCTGCTGAACAGACGCGTCCCCTTGGGAACAGCGTTGCCTCTGAGCCCTCCCGTGGCTATAGGGGCTAAATCCTGCAAGCTAAGGCCTTGTATCTAACCAAGTGCAATTGCTGTGTTGGTGGTGAAACACAGTCTACAGTCCCCGCGATTGAAGGTTGAAGCCCCCATCTTCCCAGCAACCAGGGCCCTGTTTCTTGGTAACTAGACCACGTTTCTCAGGACAGAGGAGGAGGGGCGGGAAGGAAGCACCAGGATTTTCCCATCACCGTGTGCTGGGGGACGTCCTCTCACTGATCCGTGTCAAGTGAAACAGCCTTCGTGCTGCCGGGGTCTCTCCCCCAGGGACCAGGGCACTTCCTCGTGTCTCCACTCATGCCTGGTGTTATGATGTCCCATCCCCTATTTGACCGTGAGCTCCATGAACACAGAGGCGATGTCTCACCTGCCATTGGGTTGCCAGTAGCAGGGCTGTGCTAGGCGTACATGGCAGGTCCCTAGGATTGTTTGGAAGGAAGAAAGGAAAGGAGAAAGGAAGGAATGAACAAAAGGAATTTGGCCCTTAGTATTTTACTATATTCCATCCTATTACTGACCTGCGGCCTTCTCTCCTGGGAAGGGGCCATGCTGCGGCTCTCAGCCTAGCCAGTGGCTGGTGCAGAGTAAATGTCTGCTGCTGGTGGTCATGGGCTCCAGCCTCTCTCCTGGGAAGGGGTCCCTTCTCGCCTGTCCTCTGAGCTGGACCAGGGCTCACCGGCTTCCCCGCCTCTCGCAGGTACCACCTCATGTACAAGCCACCTCCGACCATGGAAGTCCAGGCCCGTCTCCTGCAGAATCCCAAGGATTCGGAAGAGCAGATCAAGCTCAAAATGGATCTGTTCTACAGGAATTCCGCTGAGCTGGAGCAGTTCTACAGGGACGCCATCACCCTCAACGGGGACCAGGACCCGTACACAGTCTTCGAATACATTGAGAGTGGGATCATTAATCTCCTACCCAAGAAAGTCCCCTGACAGGTTCTGAGCTGGGAGCATCCCTCAGAAAGACGGAGTTAGCCCCTCACCCCCAACCCTCTGGAAGATCAGCCAAGCCAATAAAGTGCTGGGTGCAGTCTCGTGGGTCCTGGAGGTGGCGGCCGGAAGCTGGCCTTGTTTGGGGTCTGGGAATGCAGGCCGGGCGCAGCCTGGGGAGGCAGTCAGGTTGACCGTGGCGGCCCGGGTCAGACCTGGGATGCGGTGTGGCTCCAGCGGCCATGTCCTGTGCATCCTGGGGTTGTCGCTGGATCCTCATTTCTTGCAGCCGAAATGGGTAACAATAGTCCCTGCCTCACAGGGCTGCCTTGGGATGAAACGCAATGATACAGGAAAAGCTCTCACCCACGCTACGCTCTCTGTGAATACAGTTTCACCAAAGCCACTGTCTCCAGAGCAGCCTGCCCAGTAGAACTCTCTGGAATGACCTATGTGCAGCCAACACAGCGGCTGTGAGCTCCAGGGGACTGTCAAGCACAGGGAACGTGGCCATTGCCACCAAGGAGCTGTCTTTTACGATTGTCCTTGAGCTTCTCTAAATTAAGTATGAACGGCCGCATGTGGCGAGGGGCTGCAGGGTCAGTGCAGTTCCAGACACACGTGGCTGCTTCTAAGACTCTGGAAGCCCTTGGAAGGCCTGCCTTCAGATCCCACTGAGATAGCCCCTCTGGGTCCCGCAGGGCCCACAGCACACAGGAGGGACCCTGGGGGGATAGGACAGTGACATCTCAGGGTGGCAGAGCTCCTGATCCTCTTCCACGAGCTTCCCCCGCCCCCGATGATTATTTATTATTTTATCTTGCTAGAAAGGTACTTGGATGATTCCCACTGAAGCTGCAGAGGGTGAGTGACTTGCCCGAGGTCTCTCGGATCCATGGCTACACCTGAACCCAGCGCTCCGGTGCTCTCCGCCTGCAGGCCTCAGGGGGCCTGGCCAGCCAGGGTCCAAGACAAGGACTCGAGCTTCTGGGCTCTGCGTGGTCAGGGACTCCGGGTCTAATGGCTAAAGCCCATTCCAGCCTAGGGCAGCCCAGTGTCCCCCCAGCAAAGATCTGACCCTAGCAATGGCCGTTGTGACCGTAGGCAGCCGGCAGCTGGGGCCCATGGAACCAGACCTCTGGGCCTGCCCTCCGGCCTCTGCCTGGGTCACTGCAGGGTGAACCCCTCAGGCCTTGGCCAGACCTCCCAGCACTAGGCCCCCTCTCTAGAGGCGGCATCCGGCCACAGCGCTTCCCCTGTGCCTAGTGGCCCCGCCCTCAACTCTCTCTCTCTCCATCCTGCCCAGGCACTGGGTGCCACCTCCTGACACTCCATTGGGCCTTCCCCTCCCCCTGCCCCTCCCCTTCCCCACCCCACAGGGAACAGGGCATCTCTCCCTGAAGCCCCCTGACCCTGGGATCCTGCCTGTGGAGCCTCCTCAGGCCCCGGAGTCCCCAGGAAAGGTCTCGGGTCCAGACCATAGGGCCAGGCTGCTGTGCTGAAACTCTGCCCATGTGTACCCAGCACCCCCTACTGCAGGAGACAGAAGACCAGGAAGGTGGCCAGCACCAGCCTAGCCAGGGGCCGCTCCCCTTACTCTGCCTGCCTTGCTGTGTGTCGTCCCAGGCACCAGAGACTGCAGCCTGTTTACTCTCCAATGGAACCCCATCTCGATGCAGATCCGATGCAGCTCAGTTCAGTTCAGTCGCTCAGTCGTGTCCGACTCTTTGCGACCCCATGAATTGCAGCACGCCAGGCCTCCCTGTCCATCACCATCTCCCGGAGTTCACTCAGACTCACATCCATCGAGTCAGTGATGCCATCCAGCCATCTCATCCTCTGTTGTCCCCTTCTCCTCCTGCCCCCAATCCCTCCTAGCATCAAAGTCTTTTCCAATGAGTCAACTCTTCGCATGAGGTGGCCAAAATACTGGAATTTCAGCTTTAGCATCATTCTTTCCAAAGAAATCCCAGGGCTGATCTCCTTCAGAATGGGCTGGTTGGATCTCCTTGCAGTCCAAGCGACTCTCAAGAGTCTTCTCCAACACCACAGTTCAAAAGCATCAGTTCTTCGGCACTCAGCCTTCTTCATAGTCCAACTCTCACATCCATACATGACCACTGGAAAAACCATAGCCTTGCCTAGACGGACCTTAGTCAGCAAAGTAATGTCTCTGCTTTTGAATATGCTCTCTAGGTTGGTCATAACTTTTCTTCCAAGGAGTAAGAGTCTTTTAATTTCATGGCTGCAGCCACCATCTTCAGTGATTTTGGAGCCCAGAAAAATAAAGTCTGACACTGTTTCCACTGTTTCCCCATCTATTTGCCCTGAAGTGATGGGACCAAATGCCATGATCTTTGTTTTCTGAATGTTGAGCTTTAAGCCAACTTTTTCACTCTCCTCTTTCACTTTCATCAAGAGGCTTTTTAGTTCCTCTTCACTTTCTGCCATAAGGGTGGTGTCATCTGCATATCTGAGGTTCTTGATATTTCTCCCAGCAATCTTGATTCCAGCTTGTGTTTCTTCCAGCCCAGCTCCAATCCTTAGCTCAGGACATCACAAACACTTGTTCCGCTCACACAGCGCTTTGTGCTCTGTGCACAGCCTCTTCTCTCTCCGCCTGCCCCGCCCCCCATAGAGCAGCTGTCCCTGCTCTGCGGGGCAGGTGATGTCCCCGCCAAGAGCTTGGACTGTGGACCCCAGCAGCCTGGGTCCCCATGCTGCTGTGTGGCCTGGGGCGAGCTACTTCACCTCTCTGGACCCTTGTAAAATGAGAAGGGTCGCTGCCTCCTAGGCAGTACTAGGCACATACTGTGGGATGGAATGATGAATACATACACCAAGGCTGAAACTAGGGCGTGGCACATAGCATACGCGCCGCAAATGCGGCTCTTCCCACTGGGGTTCTCACAGCTCTCCTTGAGGTCAGGGCTCTTTTTCTTTTTTTATCCCTAGATGAGGAAACGGGCTCAGAGGAGTCCAATAACTTGTGGACGGCTGCATGTGCTAAGTGGCAGCAGGGGTGGGGACCTGGGTCACTCGCTGCTCCCAGGACTCCAGGAGATGACTAGCAGGCCGGTGCTTTGCCCTCAGTCGCCGTCGGGGTTGCTGAAGGCATCCGGGCTCGCGGGGCCCCTGCCTTCTTCCCCCAACCCAGGTGAACGAACGTCGCCCGGCGCTCCTCCTCCCGCCTCCCAAAGGCCCCCGGCGTCCCGGATGCCCCGATGCAGGGCCTCGGTTGGGTTCCGGCGCCGCGGCAGAGCCGGAAGGCGCGGGCTTCATTGAGATGCGCCCGGGGCGCGCGATCCCGGGCGCGCCCCTCGGGTGTGCGCTGCTGGGGTTGGCCCGACAGGCTCCCGCTCCTGTAGCTCGCTCCCTCCGAAGCGACGAGCAAAGGACATTCGTCCTCCGCCCCTCCCCCCAGCCAGCTGGCGAACATTAGCATCCGGTCCCAGCCGCAGTGATGCCGCTCTGGGGGCTTTCCGGCCAGGAGAGGCCCAGTCCTGTGGCTGGAGGGCAAATGTCGTGTTAATTCCCAGATGAGGGGCTGTGCTTGAAGTTAACCTCTGAGGTCTGATTAAGGTCAACTTGCAAGAGAACAGTCGTGCCTTTGTCGACATTAAAGCAGTCCCCTCGGTCACCTCCAGCCTCTTATCCTGTTGGCACTACAAGCTCTCCCGCCCCTCTCTTACACCCGACCCTCTGGCCCCGGTCTGTGTTTGTCCAGCCCCTCCCTTCCCTGCTCGCCTCGGCTCTGGGCAATCCAGACGCTCCAGAGGCTCGTTTGGGGTGTCTGCTCGTCCCCACCCCGCAGGTGTGTCTCCTGTGGGACCCGGACCTGGTTGCCGCTGCTGAGCCCAGGCGTCTGTATACCTGCGCTTCCTCTGAGCCGGCCAATCAGCTTATCTCTCCCAGGAATCTGGGAAGAGAAGCGAGGGCACGGGTCCCTCTCTTCCTGTGGCTTGGGGAAAGGAGAGGATGCTGGGGTCTGTCTGGCCCATGCGCAGCACCGCAGAGCAATGCAAGTTCATCTGGAGGAACCGAGAGAGGCAGACACGTGCCTGCCCCATTCATTCCACTGGTTCTTGTTGAGTGCCTACTGTGTGCCTGGCACTGGGCATAGAGCAGATGGGAAAAAAGACAAAAATCCCTGTCCTAATGAGTCTTCTGTGCACGCATGCTAAGTCGCTTCTTCAGTCATGTCTCTGTGTGACCCCATGGACTGGAATCTGCCAGGCTCTTCTATCCATGGGATTTCCCAGGCAAGAGTACTGGAGTGGGTTGCCAGGCTCATCTCCAGGGGATCTTCCTGGCCCAAGGATCAAACCTGCGTCTTTTATGTCTCCTGCATTTGCAGGCGGGTTTTTTTTTTTTTTTTTACCGCTAGTGGCAACTGGGAAGCCCCGTTGAGGCTTTGTGTGTGCGTGTGCTTGCTAAGTTGATTCTGTCGTGTCCTACACTTTGCGACCCTATGGACTGTAGCCCACCAGGTTCTTCTGTCCATGGGATTCTCCAGATGACAATACTGGAGTGGGTTGAGGCTTACATTTTACCAAAAAAAAAAAATGACAGAAACGAGAGAGAAAAAGACACCACCTAATTTCTGATAGTTCCTAAGATCCATCTCTGCCCCTAGGTCCCCTGAAACAGCCCTGCACCATCCCAGCCAGCTCTTTTTTCCATAGGGGATCAGATAAGATTCCTGGGCACAGTGCATAGAGTGCGTGTCCAGGGCCAGGCAGCAGGTGGCAGGGAATTTAAATGTAGTCAGGACTCACAGAAGACCCCCTAGGGGAGGTGACGGTGGCTTGGGAGCTGACTTCTGAGGCACATGAGAGTTTGAAGGCACAGGAAAAAGTGACTCTGAGTTGATCATGGAAATGCTGCCATTAAAAAATGGAAATGATTATTTTTATTATTAAAATGTCACTTATAAGAAAAAGCCAAACAGTACATCAGAAGCTCATCCCTTAGGAAGGGAAACTCCCATCCTCTCCACAATAAAATCCTTAGGTGTCATTCGCTGGAGATAACTGTATTTCAAAGTCTGAAGCGGATGGATGGATGGATGGATGGACGGATGAATGAATGGACAGGTGGACAGATAAGTGGTATAAATACACCAATGGGACGGTGTTGTATATATTGCCCTATAACCTGCTTTTTTAAAAACTGTGGTAAGAACACTTAACAGATCTACTCTCCTAAATTTTTCAGCGTACAGTACAGTGTTGACTCTAGGCTTATTGTTGTGGGTGACTCTCTAGAATCTTTATTCCTCTTAGGTAACTAAAGCTCTGTACCTGGGGAACAGCAGCACCCCACTCCCCTCCCCCAGCCCCGGGCAGTCCCGGGCCTGCTCCCTGCTTCTGTGAGCCTGACTATCTCAGATCCTGCATGTAAGTGAAATCACGCAGTGCTTGTCCTCTGTGGCGGGTTGATTTCACCGAGCACAATGCCCTGAGTTCACCCACGTCATCACATAAGCCAGGCACCTTTCTTCAGCAAAACGCTTTCCTGATTTTTTTTCCCCCACCAGCCATTCAAGGCCTTCAAATAAGTTACTGAGCCACCAATGTGGCCATTCCTTCCCCAGGGCAAGAGGGCTGAACTTGGTTCTCAGTGGTCACTTTTGCTCAACCGTAGACTGGTTTTTAGTGATGCCCATGTGAAGTCCAGTGTTTCCTGTCAAGCTCTTGTTGCCTTTGCAAATCTTTCTTACCCAGACAGGATGACACTATCGTGTAATTTACATGTAAATAGCCAACAGAGCACTAACTGAGTCATACTTCAGAAACAGTGGGACCCTCCACTGATCTCCAGGTGGAGAGGAAGAACAAGCAGGGACCAGCTCACAGGCCCGGTGCCTTGAACCTGCCGCCTCAGATCCATGGGGAGGCTGAACCACAGGTGTGCCCGAGTTGGGGTCTCCTTTGCAGTGATAACTTTATATGCTCTCTGCAAAGCCACCAGAGCTTGGAGGTCCTGGTGTGTGATGGAGAAGATGCAACAATGTAAACTTTCCAGCTACATCAACTTTATTGAGATCTAATTCCCATATCATAGAAGTTGTTCATTTAAAGCAAGAATTCATTCATTTAAAGTGTATTAAATGCAGATGAGGGTCCCAGTGAGAGCTGCCTGCACAGCACCACCCGCCCCCCCCCCCACCCCCGCCACCCCGGCCAGTTTTTAATGAAACTGTCATCACAAAGTGTTGGCACCAGGATGGAGACACTGGAACTCCCCTCCCTGCAGTGCTGGGGGGCGGGAGCATTGGTTTAACCATTCAGAAGACCGTGAAGCAGATGTCTACCCATGCTACACATGGGTGTCTGCCCCTCGACCTGGCATTCCTCTCCTAGTAGTGCCAAGAGAAATGTGTGAGTCTGTATACAAACTTGTTAACAGCAGCTGTGTCCATATTAACCCTAAACTGGAAACAATACTGGCCATCAGTTGTGGCGTATCACACAGGTAGACGATCTGTATAACAGAACAAACCCCTGGTAAAGGCCCCAGGGCAAGCGACTCTCACCAGCAGACCTGGAAGACTCGATGTCATGATCTGATGTGGATGGAGTTCATGAACAGATACAAACGAATCCCTGCTAACAGAAATCAGAAATAACTAAGACCTCTGAGCGGATCATTGCCGGAGGAGGGGGTTGGTGCCAGGAACCTTTTGGACACCGTCAAGTTTTCATCAGTCTGGTAGAAGTTATGCCTAAATCTTAAGCCATACACTTCGTTATATATGTTAATTAAAAAGCTGAATGCATTTAGGATAGACCTAAATGGCAGCACACACGAACATGTGACTGAGAAGTGTGAACGAGGCATAATTGGACATTTTACAGAAGAAAACATGACCAGCTGACTGGATATATTTAAAAAACCCTACCTTTTTAGTAGCCGGGGACATGCACACTGTACTGGGATAGTGCCACATGCTCCCAGACTGGCAATAATTTAACAGCCTGGCAGCTCCTAGTGTTGAAAGAATGTGGCCCAACGGGAACGCATGCAGACTGCCAGTGGGGCCGGGGAAGCTACCAGCTTTGGAAGTGATCAGGTCACTTGGTAGAGTGAAGCTGCGGTGTGTGCACGCGTGTGTGGAGGAGCGCCATGAGAGGTTGCAGGTGAATTCACAAGTGCATAAGCATCCCCTGAGGTACACGCAGCTTGGAGCTTCTCAGAGCCCACCTCCGGCCGCTCAAAAGATACTTGCCTCCTTAGGTGCTGCCAGGCATGGGCACCACCTTGAAAACATTTCTCCAGTTAGCTGGCACATATCTTGCTACCGGCCTGACGAGGAAGCTGAAATGCAAAGAAGGGCAGAGCTGAGAGAATCAGAGACTCAAGGACTCAGACCTGGGGCTGGATTGAGCCCCCCTGACACCCAGCCTCCCCCGAAATCCTGAGAGACTCTTGGAGGCACCTGTCTTGAACGATCACCCCACTCTTCCTACACTGGTCCGTGTCCCCAGTGAGCAGACCTGGGTGGCAGACGCGACGGTCTCTTGTCAAAGAGTCACAGCTAGAGGACCATCCCCGCTAACGGCGTCAGCATCATTGCCTCCCTCTAACCCCTGACTTCCTTGGCTTGTTTGAAGAAGACAGGGAAAGGAGGAGATGGAAACAGAACCTGAATGTGGAAGCACAGCCAAGGATGGTGTTAGCCATGGCTGTGGGCTGGCTGCGATCCTGGCAACAATGGGGTCCTTCCTGGTGACTGCAGAGATGCCCTTGGAGTCCCGGGCTTCTCCCTTCCACTTAAAAGCTCTTTAGTTCATGTTTGAGGAGCATGGTTTGCAGGGTGAATCAGTGTGCCAGTATCCACAGGTCTGAAGGCATTGTGGGACTTTCAATGTTAAAACCGGGCCAGTCTTGGACAAACTGGCATGAGTTGGTCACCCTACCAGGCTGATCAAATCTGGGACCCACGGGCCAGCTGCCCTCATGGTTGGAGACACTTAGCAAAGCCTGGGGCAGAGCATCAGTGACAATCCTCAGTAGCCGTGGTCACAGCTGCTGAGGAGGAGGAGGAGAGGAAAGGAGGAGAGGAGGGACAAAGTCCAGCAGACCCAGGAAACCCCTTCCTTCTGCAGTGTCCTTCCAGCACCTTCTATTGACAAGCTTAGCATCGTGCTCATTGCCAAGGAGAGACGCTGACGGAGGGAGCCCACTCGAGCCGAGGCGGCACTGAAGGGTGCCTGGAGCTGAGCGTTGAGCATTCAGAAAAGCGGCACACATGCGTCACGGCCCTGCTCCTTTTTCACTGCTGTGTAATATGCCTTTGTGTGGATAGTCTACATTTTTAAAATATATTTACCTATTGATGGGCATTTGTGTTGTTTCCAGGCTCTAGAATATTATGAACAGAACCGTCATCAACATTTCTATCTTTTTTTTTTTTGAGGGTTCTTTTTGTATCCAGAAACCTTGCTAATCTCACTTAATTCCGAAAATTTACCAGTGGGTTCTTTTATACTTTTTTCATGCCCAGTCATATTGACTGAGAATACGGTGCCTATTTTCCCCAATTTTTATACCTGTCTCTTTCTTGCCTTATTGCAATGGCCAGGACCTATAGTACAATATTGAGCAGAAGTGCTAATAACAAGTCTCTTTTTTTTCTCATTCCTGATCTCAGTAGAGTTCTCAATATTTTACCGTCAAGCATAACATTTGTTTTAAGAATTTTTTTAGATATATTTTATTAAATTAGGAAGTTAACTGTTCCTTTTCCAAGACTGATGAGATGGTTATTTTTTAAAAAATCATTATTATTGAATTTCATCAATCTTGTTCCATCTTTTGAGATGATCTCTTTATTTTTCTCTTCATTTTCTGTAGTAAACTGCAATGACTGGTTCTTTCTGGTTCATTTCTAGAGTAAACCACTTTGGTTGTGATGTAGTATAATTTTTGTTGTTGAGTTGCTAAGTCCTGTCTGACTCGTTGTGACCCCATGAACTGCAACATGCCAGGTTGCCCTGTTCTTCACTATCTCCCAGAGTTTGCTCAAACTCATGTCCATGGAGTCAATGATGCCATCTAACCATCTCATCCTCTGTCATCCCCCTTCTCCTCCTGCCTTCAACCTTTCCCAGCATTAGGGTCTTTACCAGTGAGTTGATTCTTTCCATCAGGTGGCCAAAGTACTGGAGCTTCAGCATCAGTCCTTCCAATGAATATCCAAGGTTGATTTCCTTTAGGATTGACCAGTTTGATCTCCTTGCAGTCCCAGGGACTCACAAAAGTCTTCTCTGGGGCAGAGCAGCAATGGCGATCCTCTGCAGTGGTGGTCACAGCTGCTGAGCAGGAGGAAGAGGATGGGGAGGAAGGAAAGGAAGGACAAAATCCACCAGACCCAGGAGGCCTCTTCCTTCCGCAGTGTCCCTTCAGTACCCTCAAGTGACAAGCGTAACACCACAGTTAGAAAGCATCAATTCTTTGGCATTCCGCCTTCTTTATTTTTATTATATATTACATATATTTAATCATATATATAATGAATCCATTTAAATTTTTGCTTGTCTGTAAGACTGGCTTTGTTTTGTTTGGGTTCACACCAAAGCAGATCCTGGGACAAGGAGGGTCTTGGGTACTGGGAGGTGATCCTAGGAAGTACATGTAGGGATAGGCAACAGGAAAGGGAGAGAGGTCAGTAAAGTCTAGGTTGATGGGCAGGATACTGCTGTAGGTTACCAGGCTGCATCCCATTGGGGGATCCTCCAAAAAACCATGGGAACACCCCTTGCGATCATCCCTCCCAGGGACTAACCTTCATTTCTCATTTCCCATTGCTTTAGAGTTACCCTCAGGGGAGTTCACTCCCCAAGACTACTGCTATCTGGCAACCAAGTAAGTCCCTGGGGTGCCAGGAGAAGCCCTCAGACAGGAGAGGAGAAAAACCAATGCTCAAGCTGAGAAGGTGTCAGGAACTGCTGACACTGCTACCACATCTAATTGTGGACTCAGGGGAGTCAAGACAATATGTGAGAGGCATCCAGTTTCTGCTACTATCCACCCCTTTGGCTGCCCACATAACGTCCTTGCTGGAGCTGTTTTAGGGTAGTGGCCTGCACAATCTTCAAAGCAAGCTTTACAGAAGAGAATTAGTATACAGAAGGCCCCAAATAGACAAAGCAATCTTGAGAAAGAAAAACACAGCTGGAGGAATAAGGCTCCTTGACTTCAGACTATACTACAAAGCTATAGTCATCAAAACAGCATGGTACTGACAGAAAAAGAGAAATATAGATCAACGGAACAGAGTAGAAAGCCCAGAGATAAACCCACACAAACATGACCAATGAATCTATGACAGAAATGGCAAGAATATACAATGGAGAAAAGACAATCTCGTCAATAAGTGGTGCTGGGAAAACCGGACAGCTACGTGTAAAAGAATGAAATTAGAACACTCCCTAACACGATACACAAAAATAAACTCAAAATGGATTTAAAAAGAATTACTGGAACCAGCCCTTTCTAATGGCAGAAAGTGAAGAGAAACTAAAGAGCCTCTTGAAGAGGGTGAAAGAGGAGAGTGAAAAAGCTGGCTTAAAATTCAACATTCAAAAAATGTTGGAAGGCATGGAATCTGGTTCCATCACTTCATGGCAAATAGATAGGGAAAGAATGGAAACAGTGACAGGTTTTATTTTCTTGGACTCCAGAATCACTGTGGATGGTGACTGCAGCAATGAAATTAAAAGATGCTTGTTCCTTGGAAGAAAAGTTATGACAAACCTAGACAGCATATTAAAAAGTAGAGACATCACTTTGCCAACAAAGATCTGTAAACTCAAAGTTATGGTTTTTCCAGCAGTCATGAGTAGATGTGAGAGTTGGACCATAAAGAAGGCTGAATGCTGAAGAATTGGTGCTTTCAAACTGTGGTTTTGGAGAACTCCTGAGAGTCCCTTGGACTACAAGGAGATCAAACCAGTCAATCCTAAAGGAAATCAACCCTGAATATTCACTGCAAGGACTGATACTGAAGCTGAAACTCCAATACTTTGGCCACCTGATGTGAAGAGCTGACTCACTGGAAAAGACCCTGATGCAGGGAAAGATTGAAGACAGGCGGAGAAGGGGACGACAGAGGACAAGATGGCTGGATGGTATCACTGACTCAATGGAGAGGAGTTTGAGCAAACTCCAGGAGATAGTGAAGGACAGGGAAGCCTGGTGTGCTGTCCATGGGGTCCCAAAGAGTTGGACATGACTGAACAACTGAACGATAGTCAGTGATGTTGAACATTTTTCTAATGTGCTTTTTGACCATCTGTATGTCAAGGCTGTATATCGTCACCCTGATTATTTAACTTATATGCAGAGTACATCATGAGAAATGCTGGGCTGGAAGAAGCACAAGCTGGAATCAAGATTGCCGGGAGAAATATCAATAACCTCAGATATGCAGATGACACCACCCTTATGGCAGAAAGTGAAGAAGAATTAAAGAGCCTCTTGATGAAAGTGAAAGAGGAGAGTGAAAAAGTTGGCTTAAAGCTCAACATTCAGAAAACAAAGATCATGGCATCTGGTCCCATCACTTCATGGCAAACAGATGGGGAAACAGTATAAACGGTGACAGACTTTATTTTTTGGGGCTCCAAAATCACTGAAGATGGTGACTGCAGCCATGAAATTAAAAGATGCTTACTCCTTGGAAGGAAAGTTATGACCAACCTAGATAGCATATTCAAAAGCAGAGACATTTTTGCCAACAAAGGTCTATCTAGGTAAGGCTATGGTTTTTCCAGTGGTCATGTATGGATGTGAGAGTTGGACTGTGAAGAAAGCCAAGTGCCGAAGAATTGATGCTTTTGAACTGTGGTGTTGGAGAAGACTCTTGAGTCCCTTGGTCTGCAAGGAGATCCAACCAGTCCATTCTAAAGGACATCAGACCTGGGTGTTCATTGGAAGGACTGATGCTAAAGCTGAAACTCCAATACTTTGGCCACCTCATGCGAACAGTTGACTCACTGGAAAAACTCTGATGCTGGGAGGGATTTGGGGCAGGAGGAGAAGGGGACGACAGAGGATGAGATAGTTGGATGGCATGACCGACTCAATGGACATGGGTTTGGGTGGACTCCGGGAGCTGGTGATGGACAGGGAGGCCTGGCATGCTGTGGTTCATTGGGTCGCAAAGAGTCGGAACACGACTGAGTGAGTGAACTGAACTGATGTCTTCTTTGGAAAAATGTCTATTTAAATCTTCTGCCTCGTTTTGGATTGGCTTTTTTTTTTTTTTTTTTTTGATATTGAGCTGTGTGAGTGGTTTATATGTTTTGGAGATTAATTCCTTGTCAGTTACATCATTTGCAGATATTTTCTCCCATTCTGTAGCTTGCCTTTTTGATTTATGATTTCCTTTGCTGTGCAAAAGCTTTTAAGTTTAATTAGGTCCAGTTTGTTTTTATTTCCATTACTCTAGGAGATGGACCCAAAAAAGTATTTCTGCGATTTATGTCATAGTGTTCTGCCTTTGTTTCCCTCTAGGAGTTTTATAGTGTCTGGTCTTACATTTAGGTCTGTAATCCATTTTGAGTTTATTTTTGTGTGTACTTTTAGAGAATGTTCTAATTTCATTCTTCTATACGTAGCTGAACAATTTTTCCAGCACCACTTATTAAAGAAATTCTTTTCTCCATCGTATATTCTTGCCTCCTTTGTCATTTATCATTGGCCGTAAGTGCATGGGTTTGTCTCTGGGCGTCCTATCCTGTGCCATTGATCTGTATTTCTGGTTCTGTCCCAGTGCCATACTATTTTAATGACTGTAGTTTTTTTAGTATAGTCTTGACGTCAAGGAGCCTTATTCCTCCAGCTGTTTTTCTTTCTCAAGATTTCTTTGGCTATTTGGAGTCTTTTGTGTTTCCACACAAATGAAAAAATTTTTTGTTCTACTTTTGTGAAAAATGCCATTGGTAATTTGATAGGGATTGCACTGAATCTGTAGACTGCCTTGGGTAGTATAGTCATTCTGACAATACTGAGTCTTCCAATCCAATGAAATATCAACTACCTTTTGATTAATGTTTGCATGGTATAGTTTTCCATTCTTTAAAAGTTCCTGTATCCTTAAATTTTAGCACTTTTAACACTTAAGAAAATCAATCTGACAATCTTGCTTTGACTGGATGGTTTATTTATATTTGATGTGATTACCACTGCAATTACTGCTCTATTTTAGTGTAAATCCGTTATCTTATTTGCTCTGCATTTTCACAGACTATTCTACGTTTATCTTTCCTCCTTCCTTGCCTTTCGTTGTGGTTGCTCAGTCGCTTAGTAGTGTCCACCTCTTTGTGACCCCAAGGACTGCAGCACGCCAGGCTTCCCTGTCCTTCACCATCTCCTGGAGCTTGCTCAAACTCATGTATATTCAATCGATGATGCCAACCAACCATCTCATCCTCTGTCGTCCCCTTCTTCTGCCTTCCATCTTTACCAGCATCAGGGTCTTTTCAAATGAGTCAGGCCTTCATATCAGGTGGCCAAAATACTGGAGCTTCAGCTTCAGCATCAGTGCTTTCAATGAATATTCAGGGTTGATTTCCTTTAGGATTGACTGGTTTGATCTCCTTGAGTCCAAAGGACTCTCGAGTCTTCTCCAACACCACAGTTCAAAGCATCAGTTCTCCAACAATCACCCTTCTTTATGGTCCAACTCTTCACATCCATTCATGACTACTGGAAAAACCATAGCTTTGTTGGCGAAGTCTCTGTTTTTTAATATGCTGTCTAGGTTTGTCATAGCTTTTCTTCTAAGGAGCAAGCGTCTTAATTTCATGGCTGCAGTCACCATCTGCAGTGATTCTGGAGTCCAAGAAAGTAAAGTCTCTGTTTCCATTGTTTCCCCATCTATTTGCCATGAAGTGATGGGACCGGATGCCATGATCTTCATTTTTTGAATGTTTAAAGTCAGCTTTTTCACTCTCCTCTTTCACCTTCATCAAGGGATTCTTTCGTTCCTCTTCACTGTCTACCATAAGGGTGGTGTCATCTGCTTATCTGAGGTTATTGATATTTCTCCCAGCAATCTCAATTCCAGCTGTGCTTCATCCAGCCTGCACTTCTCATGATGTGCTCTGCATATAAGTTAAAGAAGCAGGGTGACAATATACAGCCTTGACGTACTCCTTTCCCAACTTGGAACCAGTCCCTTATTCCATGTCCAGTTATAACTGTTGCCCATAGTTGTCCCTTGTGTTGTAGGAAGAGGGTGTTTGCTATGACCAGTGTGTTCTCTTGGCAAAACTCTGTTAGCCCTTACCCTGCTTCATTTTGTACTCCATGGCCAAACTTGCCTGTTACTTCAGATTCTCTTGACTTCCTGCTTTTGCATTCCAGTCCCCTATGATGAAAAGGACATCCTTTTTTGCTGTTAGTTTTAGAAGGTCTTGTAGGTCTTCATAGAACCGTTCAACTTCAGCTTCTTTGGCATTAATGGTTGGGGCATAGACTTGGATTACTGTGATACTGAATGGTTTGCCTTGGAAATGAACAGAGATCATTCTGTCATTTTTGAGACTGCACCTAAGTACTGCATTTAGGATTCTTGTTGACTATGACAGCAACTCCATTTCTTCTAAGGGATTCTTTCTAAAATGTTCTGGTTTCCGTCCTCCATGAGCTTAATTTTAGACACTTTGCTTCTCTTCAAGTATTTAGAGAAAAAACTTATCCAGTCTAATATGGATTAGTTATACCTGCTCCTAGGTAGGGCTTGGACTTAGAGAGCCAAACACTCCTGACTTGCAGGTATGTTTTGTTTCAGAACCTCAGGATGTTCTGTTTGCTTCACATGTTCACAGCCTTGTCCTCCCACCTCCCCTTCCTAGTGCTCATCTGACGTCACTCTAGAATTTCCTCTGGTGCTTTCATTTTCCATTCTTGTTTGTCTGAACGTGTCTGACGTTTCTGCTGCGCTCTGAATCCGAGGCTGGAAGTTACTCTCAGCCCCCAAAGGCCCCTTTTCACTGCCTTCTCATCTTCACCATTTCCACGAGAAGTCATCTTTAAATCTTACTACTGTTTTCTTGGTTTTTTTTTAAGGTTAACTTGTTTTCTTTGGAGAAAAAAATTTTTTTTTTCTTAAAGTTTTTTTCTCTTTGATCTTTCAGCAGTTTTATTAGCACACATTGAGGCGTGTTATTCATTTTCTTTCTCCTGTTTGGTGTTTATCTAGCTTTTCTGGTTGTTCTCACCAGGAGGATTTGTCTGAATCACATGCTTATTGTTGATGAAATCCTGGTAATGAGCACTTCACTTAAACACTCACCAGATACTAGTCAACTGACATTAAGTACATGTGGTCTAACAGCGTACTGAAGCTGTCTGATTTCCCCTTACGTTCCTCAACTTGTTCTAGAATAAACTACTGAAGGCATACTGCATTGCTTCTGGGGTCCCTGCTGATGGCCATTTCTCTGAGGCACAATTCTTTCCCTTCTCTTCTCTCAGCACCTTTGCTGGTGCTGGGTAGGGCAGAATGTTTCTAACCCTTGCTACAAACTGGTGAACCCGACAAAATATGCACACGATATACAAATAACTTGATTATTTTATTTATTTTGAATTAAAAAAGTGGCCAAGATAACAATACTAGTGGCTCTGCATACAAAACACAACATAATTGAGGTTATTTCACATTTACAAAACTGCCATTATGTACAGCACTGGATATTCACAGCAACTCTAATAGACTCTAAGTACTAGAATCATAAAGAGCAATTGAGGAGGGGATCCAAAATGGGAAAAAGTTAAAAAAAAAACCAATGATCTTTCATTAACTGGAAAATTGGCCAACCTGCTAACTGGTAAAGAAAGAGAATTGCTATCCTTTCCTTTAGTAATAACTAAAGTAAGATTGCCCCATAGGACTGCATTTGACAAACACCCTACAAAATTTCCACTTCATTTTCTCTATAGTCTTTCCCACTTTAAACTTTGCCCAGAGACTGCTGCCCTTTTATCATATAAAAGCTCAGGACACTAGTATATCTTCAGGGCAAGAAGATAACTAGTGCCAAGGAGACAGCATGGTCTGCTTCAGCTCAGGAGACCCAGCTGAAATCCAAGGAAGAATTTTGCCCTCTTCCCATCATTAGTACTTTGCAGTTCTCAACACAGCGGAGAAAGTAAACTAAGCTTCGTCATAAAGGTGGCAGGAAGATACTCACTCCCTCTCCGTGTCACCAGCACCTACGCTGTGCAAGGCACTTCACACTCGGCACCGCAGGAACTCCCAAGACAAGACGACAGTTCCTGCCCTCGAGGAGCTTACAATCTAATCGTGGACACTATGTACATATGTACAGTGCAGAGAAGCAGTGGATTCCTCTGGATGGGGTATTCCAAGCAAAATGTGCTATTTAGTCTCAAGGCTGTTTTACTTACACACTGAAAGTCTAAAACACACCACCTAATCAGATGGTAAGAATTTTTAAAAGTCCCCTTTCTATAACCCAAGTTTTTGGATGCCTGTTCTTTTTATTTCAAAAAATATTGCATGTAAACAAACACATACTTTGAAGCCAACCACAAAGGTAGCACAGGCACAGGATAAACATAGAAGATATACCGCTATACATAACACACTTATTTTCCTATAGTCTTATTTCTGTATACACAAGATTGATACTCACTTTCCTTTCATACACCGAAGTACAAATCTGTGTCAAAGTCTTTAAAAAGTCATAATTCATTTTGCATTTAATTTTGTATTAGTACCAAAAACAAAACACCTTTGACCTCACCAATCTATTAGCCAAATGTCAAACTGATAAAATACAAAATGCTTCAAAGCCACCACCTCTTACGTCATCCCATGAGACCACTTCATGGGACCTTTTTATGAAACTAACAGGATCTCATGATAGTGACGTAAGCCAAGTTTTTACCTTAGGAAAAAATTACAAGATTCAGAGTTTTGAAATTCAATTCCAGTCAACTCATTAACAGTATTTCCACTAGGGAGCCTGCACCTTCACTTTATCGTGTTAGTATGAAAGTACCATCATTCCCTGCTTTGCGGCCCCTCCCAAGCCTGGAATGAATGGATAAATAGCATGCAGGGGAGCCACTAATACTGTGCTAAATAAGCTCGCTGTCTAGGATCTCAGATCCTATACTAAGTCTCTCCCCTGGAGTATAGTTACAAAAAAAAAGGCAAGACAAGAAAAGCTGAATCACCTAATCAAAGAGGCTGTGGGGGGTGGGTGGATGGATGTTAAATACGCATGTACCAAAAGGACTAAACTTCCTTATAGGACACCTATATATAAAAAGTCACTTCCCTGTTAGAACTTACTGACTCAGAAACCCTCAGTAGGTTTTCAGAAATAGCCATCATAAAACACCACACATGCCGATGGGAGGCTGCACCCTGCTTACCAGACTCAGGCCAGCCAGCCAGTCCTGATGCTGATGTGCGTCTGTGCCATGGAAACTAGTCTTCATCTTCTGAAAAACCCAGCTCTATACCAGGACCGTGATGCTGTGGTGAGTGGTCATTAGAAGCAACTCTGCAAATCTGACTTAATTCAATATGCGCTGTGCTTAGTCGCTCAGTCATGTCCAACTCTTTGCGACCCCATGGACTGCAGCCTGCCAGGCTCCTCTGTCTGTGGGGATTCTCCAGGCAAGAACACTGGAGTGGGCTGCCATGCCCTCCTCCCAACCCGGGGATCGAACCCAAGGCTCCCGCATTGCAGGCAGATTCTTTACTGACTGAATCAGCAGGGAAGCCCTCATTCAATATGGCAGTCCAACTGCACACACTCTAACATCAGTCTGAACAGCAGACACGAAGATCTCAGCTCCAAAAACTTCTTTCAGGGTCAAGAAAGAGCAGTGCAAAGCTCAATGCCTATACGACTTGAGACATGGCCCAAAACTCTGCTTGCAGCTGCCAGGTAATGCTTCCACTAAGAGCTGCGGGGCAAGCGCCTCACTTGAGCTCCGTTAGAGGCATTCTAACAGTCCAACAGTGTTGAGGGGGAGGCTAGATGCTCAAGCCACTGTGTGGTGACCAGCCCTGCCGAGCTCCACCGACACAGGGAGTGGTGGGAGAGTGCACGGCGGTGTTCACGCTCCACAGCCCACGGCAGGCTAGCAGAAAGAAATGCATTATCTATCTGGCTATTTGCTGTCTGTGCTGTCCAATCTCTAAAATGAAAAAAAAAAAAAAAAAAAAAGGGCAAAATCTACCTTTTATTTAAAAATTTGAGGCCTGCTGACCTGGAATATAACCTGAAATTTTGCTTGTCAGGACTTACTGGTATGGGAAGCAGAGCGGGTGTGGCAGGGAGCAGAAATGTAGTCCATTCTGCCTGAAATCCAGTCTGGAGGTGCTGGGCACTCCAACAGGGAGAGTTTGAGGGAAAAATCAGATACAGTTTATTGAGCTCTTAACAGCTAACACTATTATATTACCTTCAGCAAGAAAAACTACTGTTTAATAGTTTCTTATAGGAAGGGAAGCCTTCTAGGAATGTAGTTTTTAGAAATTTTATCACAAACCTAATTTTCTATCAGACAGCTCAGAGGGTGTCCTAAGGCTGAGAGAAGGAAAGGGAGAGAAATAGAGAGGGCCTCTCCTGGAAGGAGGAGCGAGGCAGAAAGGGGCCAGGAGCAGCGGGGATGGACGGACGGATGGGCCTGTGGAAGTCGGACACTGACAGCAACCCCTCCTTTCACTCTGGGAGCTATGGCAACTCGCCTGACATGGTTCAGTGCTGCCCAGGGAGCGGGGACTCCATAAATGCAGCTCCATGTTCTTCCTGACAAGACCCATGAGCCTTGCTTTCTTCTGCATCTTAGCTCACACCATCACAATTACAACAGAATATATTTTAATATTTAATTATTACCCCGTGACATTCTTTTAACCTAATTAACTGGTGACGGCTGCTAACAGGTCTAGTCCCCACGCCCAACATTAACATTATCAAAAACTTCCTAGAGGGAGAAGCAGAAAAATGTCACACTCCACCACGAGCTTCGCCAGTGCTTCTAATAACTTCTGACATTGAAAAATAATTGGTAGTTTTGGCAGATATGATAGCAAGCAGAGATGGCTTGAAGTCTGGGTCGTGGACACAGGAGGATTTCAGAATGAATATCAGGCCTAACAAGCTATCAATTTCCTATCTGGGATAATGGGAACAAACTAACCTTAGGCAGGGAAGACGTGACACAGGTGTGGATATCAGGTTCCCACGGTGCAGTGCTGCCCTGGCTTCAAAGGCCCAGTCGTGGGGGACCTTTGCTTCCGCGCCGTCACCCAGAGCAGCGGCCTCACTGCCACCTATAGAGCCACAGAGCCTACAGAGCAGTGACAGCTGAAATTAACTTGAAATACGCCCCCCAGGCCAGGGACATTTCAGGATGGAAGAGAGCGTACGGTACAAGTAAACCAGGAGAGAGGGCCGGTCTGAAGACTCCCGTTGTCCCGCCCACTCTTCCAGGGCTTCACTACTTGGCACTGTCACCATGTGAGCTGACGTTTGGGACGTTCAGAAGGGTACTGTGTCTGTGACGCTGCCATTAACTCACAGTCGCCTCTCACCCTCACAGGTCAATGGATTAACCTCCATGGAAGAGGGGAGGGGTGAGGAAACAGGGGAGGACTCCTGACTCAGTGGGCAGAAGTTTAGGCTGAGGCAGGTGTCAGCTGGACTTCAAAGTCTTAAGAATGCTGTTGGGCAGAGCCCCTGTACAGAGAAACCACTTTCCAGTAAAATAGTTGCCAAGTTTACCCCTACAGATATACAGAATAACTCAGGCAACCCTTTTTAAGTTCACTCCTAAGAGTCAAAATTTCCCCCCAAATGCACAATAGATTTGAATAAAAACTTAATGTAAGTTTTACATGGCAGCCCCACAAAGTTCCGCAGTAAGAACAGAACAAGCACTAACTCTGATCTGTCGTTGCTGCTCAGTCCCTCAGGCGTGTCTCTTTGGGACCCCACGGATTGCAGCACGCCAGGCCTCCCTGTCCTTCACCATCTCCCAGAGCTGCTCACACTCACGTCCATTGAGTCAGGGTGCCATCCAATCACCTTGTCCTCTGTTGTCCCCGTCTCCTCCTGCCTTCAATCTTTCCCAGCATCAGGGTCTTTTCTAATGAATCAGCTCTTCACATCAAGTGGTCAAAGTATTGGAGCTTCAGCATCAGTCCTTCTAATGAATATTCAGGATTGATTTCCTTAAGATTGACTGCTTTGATCTTGCAGTCCAAGGACCAAAAAAGTAAGTGAAACTAAGCATGCTATGGCAGAGGAGGCAATGGCACCCCATTGCAGTACTCTTGCCTGGAGAACCCCATGGATGGAGGAGCCTGGTAGGCTGAGTCCATGGGGTCGCACAGAGTTGGACACGACTGCAGCGACTTAGCAGCAGTAGCAGCAGGCATGCTATGGGGCTTCCCTCGGGTCGCACAGAGTCGGACACGGCTGAAGCGGCTGAGCACACACGCAAGCAGGCACACTACAACTGCACAAACCGCAGCAAGGCCGCAACAGGACCTCAGCTTTTACTGCCATGTCTGCTGTAAAGGCTACAACTTTCTGGACTGTGTGCTCCATGATCTTCATGAGACTTCCCTGGTGGCTCAGACGGTAAAGCGTCTGCTGGCAATGCAGGAGACCCGGATTCGACCCCTGGGTTGGCAAGATCCCCTGGAGAAGGCAATGGCAACCCACTTCAGTACTCTTGCCTGGAAAATCCTATGGACAGAGGAGCCTGGTAGCTACAGCCCATGGGGTCGCAAAGAGTCGGACACGACTGAGTGACTTTGCTTTCACTTTTTTCTTCATGATCTTAATGCTGCCTAGCTCTCGTTCTCTTGATAATCAATTGAACATGGTGAACCCTGAAGTCTGGACAAACAGTCCACTTGAAATTGCCACCAAAATGAGAAAGACAAGCAGAAGACACCAGCAGAATGAAACAGCAGCAGAAATGCAGAATTAAACACAGGGGACAAAAATTTGAATGGGAAACAAAAGACATTTCCAAGCAGACTGTTTGGAAGCGCCTCAAAAAGGCCCGTCTCCAATATGTATGGACAGAGGGGGAAGATACTAGGAGGCAGACACTACAGGAGGGAGCAGTGCTTGTATTACACGCTCTCCAAAGAATACGAGTTTCTCAGCAAGTCACCTCTGGGAGACAGTGGAGGACAGAGGAGCCTGGTGGGCTGCAGTCTGTGGGGTCGCAGAGAGTCAGACATGACTGAGAGACTGAAAAAAACAACTACTCAGTGAGGGCAAAAGTCTTTCACTAAGGACACAAAAATGAAAGCATGGAGAAGTGATAGTATCAGTTAAATTTCACATTTTGTATTTCCTATTCAACTTCTCAGAAACAGGCACCTTTTCAAGGTGCGGGCATTATAGTCCTGTTAATAATTAGCACCAATCCCTCAGATACTTATTTAAAAATCCCAGAACACTGTAGTTCTAGAATGTCTATTTTTGATTTTAGGTTTTAAGACCAATTAACGTCTAACATCTCTTAACAGCCCACAGAAAAATACCTGTGTTATAAATACCAAGGATCTTTGCAGAGAGAAGGCATTCCCAGGCTCTGGTTGACCCAGCCACATACACCATAGCACCAAGGCTCAAGGGTCCACATTCTGAGCTGTCCAGCTCTCTCTAGAAGTCTCTAGACAGACTTGGGATAGAAATGAGACATCTGAACATGTCAACATGAAAAATAGTAAGGGTTTTAATACTAGGAGAAAATAAAGGAGAGAATATTCTTTTTCCTCTATGTACAAACATCTCACCTGGTCATCACAGTTAAGTCTGAAGAGAGGTGTGACACAGGTTAACAGGAATACTATGACACCCTCATACACATGGAGGAGCTGGGGCAGAACTGACGACACGGGAGAGATCGTTAAAAAACAAGTCACAATTACGAGAGTCACCTGATCTTCCGACACATTAAAACTAACTTTAGTCTTGGCTTTAACCTCTTAAAAATATATAGTTTTAAGAAAATGGTTTCAATACGCACGAAAAAAAACTGGAGGGATGCAGATCTGAAGCTATTTGTTGAGAACAAAATATCAGGCCCACATACTGTTTTAGACAGTTGAGTATCTGCTAGACACCATGTGCCATGTGCCCGGTAACTAAAGCCTCTTGAAGCCATGAGACAGTTCCAGACCTGGGCCAGGATTAAAGCCTAATTCGGCCTAGCGAGGCCCTTACCCACACTCCCTAGAAGAGGTCACTCTGTTGAGAAACAACAGGGCATCCACTGTGTTCAAACTGCTTCAGTCAAGATACTTCGACACTTGAAAAATAAGCGGTAGGAGTGGGGGCTAACGCTCATCTCAAAATGGCTTAAGATCTCCGCACACAGTCCCTTTACAGACATCCTGTAGTCCCTGGAGATGGAGCACACACTTCAGCAGGGAGTTCCCAGGCTTACCGACCGTCACAAGGGCACCTTTCCACTTGTGGAGGCCAGGCCTGCGCCAGCGCGTCCCAGTGCTTCACGCTAGACGACACTCTCTGTCTTCCCACCGTGGACACTCAGAAGACAGGAGAGTCGCAGAAAGGGCAGGGGCTCTGCAGTAACCTCTTGATCCAGTCAGGGTCTGCCAATGGGAGACGAGTGATAGTGAGTGCACACTTCAGAGAAGGCAGTCAAATGGGACACGCCCTGGGCCGACCACAGTGTGCACATGTGGGTATTCTGGCCCCAATGCACAGAGGTCCTCACTGTAACATTCCAGACGAGGCTGGACTAAATCTGTGGTTCCCAAAGTTAAATGTGTGATGAAACAGGAAAATAAAGATAACAAGCAAGTGTTTCTCATACACGGTTAATGTTAAAACTTACTCTGAAAACAGTGTCGACACTCTCCTCCTTTTACAGAACTCTCTGGCCTGTGCAATGCTCTGCCTACTGGTGAGTACTCTCCAGAGCTCAGAGATTCCTGTTCTCCACAGGAGCTGTATGTGGCTCAGTGCAAAGTCAACTGGCAGGTGTGCTTGTTTTTGAGTTTGTTCCCATCTTCCCTGATTTCCTGTCTAAACTGTAAACCAATTCTCAATTGCAACAAGTGTTTAAAAGTCCCCCAAATTCGTTTCAAAATACTGCAGCCAGAGGAGAGGGGGAGGAGGACTAGAGAGGAATCAAAAGATTATGAGCTGACAATTTCTGAAGCACAGGTACATAAAAGTTTCTCATCCTCTGTGTCTCTACTTTTAGGATTACATTTTCCACAATAAAGAATTAAAACAGAACATAACATGCCAACACGTCCACTTCTCAGAATTAGAAAGCTTCAGCCAGTTTACACCAAAAATCAAGAAGGCTGTGTGGTTTTACACAGAACATTCTGTGTAAAACATTTGAGACCACACGTTACCCCCAAAGTGTACACCGCTGTACACGTGCTGTCTAGTAAGCTCATTCGGTTAGTGTGATATTAATGAACCTTAGGTTATAAACTGACATTCATGTGACTATTTAAATCATCAATTCCTGGTTCATGTCTATGATCTTATTCCAACAGTTGATTCAGGAATGTGCACTTTGTCACTAGGGCTATCAGGAAAGAGAATACTGATGAACCAGAACAATAGCCCCACCGTGTCTACTAAAAGGATGCCTCCAGGTGCATGTCCCGTTTCAGCAAGGCTGTCTTTATCTATGTTACCAGCTGCAGAGTTTTCATTCAAATATAATCTACATATGCCATCTAAAACAAAGTCATTGACATTTTTTGAATGAATAATTTGCAGTGACAGAACAGCAAACTGCAGCCCTACTTACTCACATAGTATAATGCTATTTGGATGTTGGTGATTCCAGTGATCGTATGTTAATCGGTGGTGGGTTCATAACAACACTGTACAGAGCAAAGCGAACCTGCTCACTGTTCCCGATAGCCAAAGACCAAGGTGGGGGAGGGGGGTGCCCCCGAGGCATCAGCATGTGAGTGTGCTCAACCCCCCCTGCCAAGGCCAGGGGAGCACCCACCTTCTGGAATTGGATGGCGAGCGATGCTGTCATGGAGCAAACACCTTCTGTATATCAAACTCTGGCAGGACTGGTAGGTTAAAAAGCACCTGAAAGCAGACAGATTGTATCATCAGTGCTACCAACAGTGGAAAGCAGCACAGCGTTGAGGGTTAACTCACCACGGACAATTATTCTCAAATGAGTTAACTAAGTGAAGGGCAAAAATGGTTGACAAATTCACAGCAACCATGTATCCCCCTGCACAGGACAGCTGGCCAGACCCACCACACATTAGTAAAGGGGAAGTGCCTGTGTCAGGCTAAGCCAAGAGATACAAGGCTTCTAATCCAGACAGTCACTGCAGCCTGGGAAAGAATGCAGTCTGTTTATACTCGACGATACTGTGAGTTTTCGTACGTTAAAAGAAAATCAACTATATATCAGAAATTATTGTTAGTGATTTTTAAGATTAGGTATAAGCACAATGTTTAAGACTAATGGCACAGTGGTGAAACCTTGAAAGATATAAAAGACACAGTTAGCGGTACAAAAAAATAAGAGCCATAAACAAATGCTCAGAGATTCAATTCCATCCAATGACCCTTCACTGAGCATCGGCCAGGATCTGGCAAGTAAGGGCAGGTGGGAGCAATGGGAGGTCAGAGAGAGCTGCTGCGTTTTGCAGGGAAGGTTTTCTGAAAGCTAACAGGATTTAGGAAGAGCAATAACGAGTAAATCACACAAAGAAGAAGGGAGGTGGGGGAAGGAGTTCCTGGTCGGTTTACCTTGAGTAAAGACCTGGGTGCATAGGAAGAAAGACTATACCTGAATGAGAGCAAGCACCCATTCTCACTGGAAGTTACTTCAGTCAGCAAAAATGCAAATGATTTTTGTGGAAGAAGCCATTCGAGAGACAACAATGGACAGAGGTTACACACGAAAACTCCGGAGCCAGCAGGCCAGGTTCTCAGCTCTGCCACTAACCACCTGTATGACTGTGGACAAATTACTGACCATCCCCAGGCCCCAGCTTCCTCATCGGTGCCTGACACGTGGCTTGAGGTGTGTGCTGCTGAGCACCGCGCCTGGTGCACTGGCAGCACCAAGAAGTGCTGGCTGCTGTTGTTACAAGACCACTGCTATTCCCAGTCTCCCCTGGAACGTAAGTCTGAACAGTTGAATTAGAAAGAAGTATAGGTGTACAATAAAGACTGGAAAAAAATCCCAGTATCAGTCAACAAGAGAGGAAATAATGGAATATCCATACAATGGGAAACTCTATGGCTGTTAAGAATGGAATCTATCCACTGATATAGAAAATAACCACAACATTTTGGTAAGAGAATCGGGACGTTATTAAGGTAGTTATATGTAACAAAATCCTGTTTCTATCGAAAATAAAAGTAAACAATTCAGCGAGTGCCTATCACATATCAGACACTGTTCCAGAAATAGCCAGGAACAAAACAACAAGATTCCCTGTCTTCATGAAGCTTTCTACTCTAGAGGGAGGAGAAAAATCCTAAGTAAAAAAATATATTAAGTAGTGATAACTGCTAAGGAGGGAAACAGAGCCAGGATGAGGGATGAAGGCTACCAGGAGGGGAGAGGGATGTCATCGGGTGTCATGATGTTAGGCAGCCTGGTTGGGAAGAAGCCCTGCTGGAAGAGCGGTCCGAGCAGAGAGGACGGCCAGCGCAGATGTCCGGGGTGGGAAGGATGTCGCGTGTACGAGGAAAGACATAGAAGATGGGTTGGGAGATGACTGTAATAATCTGGGCAAGAGATGATGTTTCTTGGACCAGGGATGTAGAGGTGGAGGTAGTGGGAAAAGCTGGATTCAACTTTGAAATGCCTTTAAAACTTCCAAACAAAGCAACTGAGCAGGTGCTTAGACACGAAGCCTGGACTGAGGGAAGAGATTCAGACTAAAGTGATGTTTACGTCACCAGTACACAGATAATACGCAGCAGCCCAGGGAGAGAGCTGTGGGCTTCCCAGGCGGCTCAGTAGTTACAAATCCACTTGCCAGTGCAAGAGCTGCAGGCAACTTGGTTCGATCCCTGGGTTGGGAAGAACCCCTGGAGAAGGGAATGGCAACCCACTCCAGTGTTCTTGCTTGGAGAATCCCAAGGACAGAGGAGTATGGTGGGCCATAGCCCACAGAGTCGCAAAGAGTCGGACATGACTTAGCACACACACACTGTAGGGAGGGTGCTAATAGAAGAAAAACAGGTCCAAAGATGGACATCAAGGAGATACTGTGTCCAGGAAGCCAGATGATGAAATGGTGCTCTATGGAGGAGGAAAAGGGAGGGATCAACAGCGTCAAACACAGCCCACAGGGCCTCAGAGTGGCCCTCTCAGAGTGAGACTGAGGAGGGAGAAGGGGAAGACTTCTGCCCTTTGTCAAACCAAACAGTACAGGAGCCCTTTGTTCTCTATTAACTTTAATGGCCTTTGCTTTCATCGTCATGATTTTTTAAAATTCAGCACTAACTTCAAAGTAAAACAGTATTGTGTGTTAGTCACTCAGTCATGTTTGACTCTGTGACCCCATGGACCATAGCCTGCCAGGCTCCGCTGTCCATGGAATTTTCCAGGCAAGGATACTGGAGTGGGTTGCCATTTCCTTTTCCAGAGCATCTTCCCGACCCAGGGATCGAACCTGGGCCTCCTGCATGGCAGGTGGTTGCTTTACCATCAGAGCTACTAGGGAAGTCGAATATAGTATTACCAAAACAAACAGAGAAACCTCTATTACAACAAGAAGTTACAAAAAAAACTACTACTAAAGGGTTTCAGTCAAACAGATGGAAAAAAAACCACAGCAGGTTTTATGGCAGCAGCTTTTCTCCAACCTGATGGCATGGGCACCATACCCTTTGGATAAACACTTGACAGTGGTCTGTGGGGCACAGAGCTGGAAAACGCGCAAAAGCAGCTTACCGGAGCCAAATGTGGCCATTGGAGCAGACGGCCTGCTTGCGATCTGTGAACGGCAAGATCTCCTTACACAAACTACAGTGCTCAGGGAAGGTCTGCTTGTTCATCTTCTTTGAGATGTGTCCAATCAGCACCTAGTAAAACAAAGGGGTCAGTGGCACTTCATGGTGAGCGCAGGGCTTCCCAACACCAAGGAGAAAAGGACAACTCTGTGGCGTCTTCCACCAGAGAGGAGTGCTGCGTCCCCACGTGGGCCTGCCACACTGTGTAGAAAGTAAAGAAGCTGGACCTTCAACTTGTGTCAACTGGTTGAGTAAAATAAAATAAATTCAGTCAGGCACCCCTGCGACAACGGTGAACTTTACTCACTAAAGGAGAAATGTTCTGAAACACAAATCTTATTATTGCCTTTACTTGCTTCTGAAAGGACTTCAGAGTTCTGTCAGAAGATAAAGTATTCAGCTATACTTACCATGTTTGACTTTTAAGGAAGAAAAGCACAATCTGTACAGGCAAAGTATCATGTGAAATACTAACTCTAAAACGAAACAAATGTCTATTCTTTCAGAAAAGCTTACAAAGTAAAAAGATAATCGAGATTAAAAAATAATACCTTCTCCTTCTGATGGTCCAAAGACCCACGACCAATCTAGTGAGCCCGCGATAGGAGACCCGCCAGCCCCACAGCAAAGGTATGGGGGACCCGCTGTGGAGTAGGGAGGTAGACAGGGGAGCTTGCAGCCTTGGCCCTACTTCAGTTTTGCTTCTTTCTCTGCTTTATTAGGATTGCATCACTTCAATGAAAGTCTGAAAAACACTAAAGCTACTTATCTTGTTGGAAAAAACCTTCACAAGCTACGTTTTTGGGAGGCATGGAATATGTCAATCCTTAAGAACCACTTTATCTTATTAGCAGATAATGTCCTTCAAAGTTATAATCCATTTACACTTGAGCTCTCATGTAAGAAGAACTTACTAGTTTGCCATTCACTAAAATTAGCTCACTCATGTTCTGAAGGGTATCTTAATAGCTCAGAAGGGTGTCTTACCTACTGTGCATATAATTTGCAAATTTAAAGTCCACTAACTTTTGGCTTTTTTTAAAGGTCTTTAGAATTCTAATTTATGGTCCCTTACAGCAAGGACAACTACTGTACCAGGTTTGAAAAGATTCATTTTAGGTACACAGAAGGATTTTAAAACAAGACATGTATTGTTTTCAATCTAAACTCAGCTGCTGTAGCTGGGCAGAGGTATAATCTTCCTTTCTTTAAACTGGCTTTGTTGGAACCAAGCTAACTGTGCTAAATGTAGCTTTTCATGCTCATACAGCATGTGCAATAATTATGCTAAACCACTGCAAACCAACCTCCATTTTAGATTTACTAATAAGTTTTTGTTAATATTTTACGCTTATAATATCCTTACTTGGTCCTATGAACCAGCGGTAACTAGAAAACTCCTTCACATCATTGAGATCACAATGAAACTATCTTCAAAAGTTGACTTTCGGAGATGAAAAGTCAGTTACATGAACAGTGGATCTTAACTGCTCCTGAGTGTGAATGAACACACTGCTGCTGTACATCAGTAAACAAAAGGTGCAGCAGCCAGGAGCTATCACGTTACCGCTGCCCAAGGGTGAGCCCTGAGGGAACTCAGGATGGAGGCAGGATGGGCCCCATCCAGCTTTCAGCCGCTGCGGTGCCCCCAGTGGGGCATCCTAAGGAGACTGAGGCTGAGAATCACAGGATATGTGGCCCCAGACAGCTGAGGTACACATCACAGTAATGATTTTAGTGAGCCCAGACCCTGTTATCTTCCCATACAGAGAAAAGCCCTAAATTCCTTAACCTGATATGTCTTGGTTTCCTTATTTGCAAACAAAGACTGACTATGGTCTTTCGTGTAAAAACGCTTATATATCCTAGCTCCACACCCTTGCCCTTCTGGTGCAGTCTCTCCGAGTTATCTTAGATGCTGTGTCCCAGGCTTAAGTCCTCAGTTTTGCCTGACGAATAAAACATTAGTCAACTTTTAAGGTTGTGCTTTTTCTTTTCCAGTCAACATCAGATTGTTGCAAACATCCTTAAATAAGTTTAGGAGTATTTGGATATATACACACAACTTTCCAACATAAAAATGCAACAAGTGACTTGTGAATGGTTTAACATTATGCATGAAGATACCTGAATTTATTACCTTCAATTAACATTTTAGATTTTAGATAAGACTTCAGGCAGTGAGAATAAACATCAAATTTCAGAGTAAAAAGGACCATAGTCTTGTCTTCTTGAATATTTTTAGTATACAGTATGTTCCTTAAAACAATTTTTCAGGATTTTAGAAGATGTTAGCTTAGGATTCCTGATTAAAAAGTCTACACAACACTGAACTGCACAAAATTAAAGGCCTCTTTCCTCTAGGAATTCTCAGAACCTTTAGAAGGACGATGTATACTGGAAACCTCAAACAGAAATATGGCTTGGAATATCCCAAGCTTGGAACCCTACTGTTCTGTCAGAGAACTTTAATTCTGTGAAATACGTTTTAGATAACACTGTAAGGTTGTTTACCACCAAAATAAAGATTATACTCAGTTTTTGCGGGGGGTGGGGGTGGGGTGGGGGGAACACACACACAATGGATAATCGTTTTACTTCCTATGCCCTTGTAGGCTAAATCAGAAAACCTCCTAAGTCCTATCAAATGCAAAGAATCCCCGCCACAGGCCTCCCCCTCCCATCTTTCTGCAGACAGGAAAGGGAGAGAGGGCCTGTCATCCTTCCCCTGCAGTGTCTGCCCAAGTTTGCTCCTGGAGCTTATCCACAGGCTGAAATCGCCCAAATTTTGACCATCAATCAAAGCGCCAGTAAGAGTAAGAACTGACATAACTCTTAGTGGGACATGAATATGTCCTCTGCATTAACCTGTTTCCTATTTATTTTCCTGCACCTCATGCTCATCAATTACCTAAAAATGTCAAAGCAGAGGTTGAGTTTTACGAATTAAGTTTAAGTCATTTCTTTCTCGTGAAGCAAGCAGATTTTTCGGTTTTCAGTTTTTGTCGACAAACACCTACCCGTGCGGTTCTGTCATCATACTCCTCATCAGACATCAGGAAGTTACAGAGTCCCCTGGTGGGGATGCTAGTGTTTTCTGTGATCCAGGTGTGCAGGTACACTTCGCCCAGGACTCGCTTCATGTGCTCCCTCGTCAAGTGCATTTCCACTGCTTCAATTTTTCCCTGGATTTCAAGGAGTTTCTCTTCCATTGGCTCTCGGCCTCCAGTATCCCCAGATTGAGGGAGTGAGTCCTCTGTGGGGTCCTCTGGATCCCCGTCTTTGCCTTGCTTACTAATCTGTTTGGAAGAGGTGCCTTCCTCCTGCTGTTCATCCTCAGCATTGCCCACCCCAGGTGAGTCAACTAGTAAGATTTTTGAGTCCTCGTGGGTGGGTTTGCATAAGGCTTCTGAAGGGGTTTTCTGCATCGACTGGTATAAAATCCTCAGGAGGAAGAGTTTGAAACGCCAGTAATAGGTGGCCCCACTGCTTTCAATCTTTTTTTCCAAAGCTTCATGTAAAAATTGAGGGATATGCTTATCCTTTAAAATCTTCCAGCGTACTAGGTCTATTAAATCTACCTGCTTAAAGAGATTCTGGACAGAAGACTCCAGAAGCTGAGCAGCTGCCTCTTCAAAGGTTTTGAGAGTAACGAACTGAACCTGGTAGTTTTTGTTAACAGGATGGAGGCCGTTGACCATGCCCTCAGTGGTGATGACGGCCAGGTATGCGCCGCAGGGGCTCACGGCTATCCCGTGTGTCCTCACGGAGCCAAACACATCAGAGAGTTTAATCAACTGGTGCTCAAACTTCAACGCCACATCTGTGAAAATGGGGATCAGCTGCCTCACCTTGCCGTCACTGGAGCAAGTATACACCGTCCCATTCTGCTTGTCGGCAGTCATGGAGACGATGGGCAGGGAGTGCAGGCCTGTGACGTGAGAGTTGTGAACATTCAGACCTGCTTTGGAGATCAGGAGAAGACACCAAAACACATAGGATCCTCGTGCGGCTACCACCAAGCTACAGCTGCACTTCTGGTAAGGGTGATACAGCGGCACGCACTTGATGCTGTGGACTGGCAACTGGTCCATTTCTTTCCACAAGACGACAGGCTGCCTTAAGGTGAAATAGCCTTTGACTGCTTTAAGATTGACAGGAAGGATTTTTACAGGCCCGAAAGCACTCCCCACAATAAGGCCGCTCATTTTCCGATTGTTGTGCTCGTATTCCCACCAAAACAAAACGCTAGGAGAGCTGATTCCTGACTCGATGGTGTTGCATGAAGAGATGGACTCCTTCCCTGCGAACGGGAGCTGGAACTGCCACACGGCGATGTTCCCGTTCTCGAAGAGGACCGCCAGGAGCACGCTGCCCACGTCGCGGCACTCGTTGTTGTGCTTGACCTGCTGGGTGGTGCAGATGCCTGACCACTCCATCCGCACCGGCGCCTGCATGCTGTGTCGCCTCTGAAACTCGGCGAAGTCCCTGAGACTGCCCTCCGGGGCCTCATTTCTGGAGAACCTGTAGCTGGTCTCATAGAGACGCTCTCCGTAAATCTCCGTCAGGTCCACCAGCTGGACCCACTGCAGTCTGTTGAGGTTAGCCTGGATGGTCAGGCGATTGTCCATGGTCAGTGCGGCCAGCAGGCACCTGCCGTTAGCGTCACAGCCCACGGGGGACCAGCTAGTGTACTTGAACCCTCTCAGCGGTGGCAGAGCCTTCCCCTCAGGGTTGAACACCCTGTCCAACATGAAAGTCTGACTGACTGTCGGGTCTTCAGAGGTGGCAAACCTCTGTTTGCACTCGGCAACCTCCCTTTTTGAGCCAACCTGAAAATAAGATATAAAAACTATCAGATAAATATTTCATTCGAAGAGGAACAGATTTACATTGCATAGGGTGGATTAACTGATCCACATACATATGTACAGTAATTTGACATCAATTCTATTAATACTGACACGACATGCATTTAAAAGATCAAGTACGTGTCTAAAACTTGAGCATTTACTCAGGAAATGGCAATTCTTAAAATTTTAGTTTGTTTACAGGAAATGGCAGTATTTTTAAGGGTCAGAGAAAGTGTGTGGTTACTCACAGCCTGGTTCCCACCTCCTTCTCAGAATTAACAAACGCAGTAGCAATGACAGAAGTGTACTTGATTCTAAAGAGTCAACTAAGCATTCTGCTAAACTAGTCACCAACAGTAAAGGAGTTCAAAAGTCATGAAAACACATGTATCTATATCTATATATAAATATACATATATCTTTGATACAATTAGATGTTTGGATTTTTAACAATGCCTTTGCAATGTAAGTCTTCCATCTGAAATTTCACTGACAGATTACTCAGAACCAGCTCCAATAGCTCTTTCCACTGTTTCTACAGAATAATGTCCACCCTGCCTTCCCTGGCTCCCCCTTGTGTAGAATTATCTTTCTTCCTATCTGAACCCATCTATCCTAAAAGGTCAAGCTCTATGAGACTTTCTGAGAACATTCTCGCTTTCACTTATCTCTCTCTCCTCCAAGTCTGCAACATACACGAGCAGTTCTATTTATTTAATGTCGAGGTGTACAATGGTAAGCTCTTTAGAAACATTTTTAAAGGAACATTAAAGATAGAGGAGAGAGAAATGACCAAAAGAAGGTGATCCAGAGTCATAAGAAGATAGCCAGGAATACTAGAGCCAAAGAGAGCGGAGGTCAATTAGAAATGATTTCTGTTATGTCGGAAGTAGGAAGAAGGACCTGATCTACTGTCTTGTCTTCTCTTCCATAGACGCTTATCTTCAAACTGGAAAGGGTACATTAAACACGATCAATAAGGGATTCTAGCCTAAATATACATGGATATAACAACAACAACAAACTCACTTTAAATGAGTTTAAGCCCCCAAGCCCAGAAGAATTACACTCCAGAACATAGAAGATGAACTCAGAACTATAACATTCCTCAATAAAGCTCGGACAACCAGAAATGTGTCAGAAAACCATAATGCAATGAATAGTTAACTGCTAGATCACACTAACAAATAAGCTTATAAAGTGGAAGGTAGATAAAGATGCCCGGGAGAAGGAAATGGCAACCCACTCCAGTATTCTTGCTGGGAAAATCCCACTGACAGAGGAGCCTGGCAGGCTAGTCCATGGGGTCACGAAGAGTTGGACGTGACTGTCCACACAGACATAGATACAAACCCAACAAATGAATTAGAAGACTAACTTTTTCTGAAGCGTGTTAAACAGAACATCACTCTACTAAATTGCCCCTTGAAAAAGTTTTGTAACTAAAACTGTTTTGAAAGTGCTGTTTATTACACATTATTCCCCCTTCAAGAGTTACAGCTGGGAGCTACTATGGAGTAGCTCTGTAGCTACCATAGAGCTACAGAGTTACCTAAACTTTTTTTTAACAACAGAACCTTACGGCGTTGGTGGAGGGGCGGGGCAGTGCAGGGGCAGTCATCTTTCTTCATCCTAAGTAACACTTTGGAAATGGGCTCTTAGGCAGTGTATCTTAATTGCAGGGTAGTCTCTTGGATACACCTATGGATATACTGGAGAAATACAGACCAGAAATTCCAATTAAATAGAGGTGTCACTTGCTAGTCTGTTAATAAAACGACGCTAATCAAAGCCCACAGCTTTGTATGGGGTAGATAAAATTTGATTGAAAATCTGCAGATCGCCTGGATTCAAATCCTGGCTCTGTCACATACTGGCTCTGTGACCCTGAGCAAATTGTTTAAACCTTCTGGCTTTAATTTCCTCATCTATAAAGAGTGCAATGACACATTCTTGCAGAGTTAGGAAGGTTAATTAAGTCAATATATGTAAAGCATATATTAACAAATACTCAATAAATATTATCTGATGACAAGTAGTAGTACTCTCTGAGGATTCAGTAAATGTTAATGAGACCTAATAAAAGTAAAATGCAGGTTAGGTAGGTATTAAGTTGTCTGCCAAATGGAGGGTAGATATAAAATTATTCACCAAATCCCATAATACTACAAACCAAGCAATAATCCTCAGACTAGGATAATTTACTACAATAAAAACTACTATAGAACTGAAAATAAAGAGAACGCATAACTCCAAACAGCAGTACAGAATGAAATAAAGGAAGCTCAAGCTTGGTCCTAACTCACAGCAGCAAGAATCCTTGACAGGATGGAGAGCAGCTTGGATGTCAGCTAGTAAGGAAAATCCTTAGGGTTTTGTGCAATAATTTCCATTTTAGGTAATCTAAATTAACCTACTGCACCTCCCCTCAACTCTACACATCACAAAACTGGTTAATGAATCAAAACAAGTACTCAGATGCCCCAGGAGCATGTTAGTTAAGAGTCCAGCTCTCAGAGGCTGACCCCCAGTCAGTCTTTTCACTACATGCTATCCTGTTTCTAGTTGGCCACTATGACAACTAATCAGCACATACTTTGTAAGCACCTAACAAAAACTCACTTGAAGCTCATAGACAGTAAGCTTCTTGAGGGCAGGAATATAATTCCAAAGACAGGAAACAGTTATTTAACTTAATGGAGTAGATGGCGTTGATATTACTAAAGTTCCTAACAGTTGAAACAAACAAAAGTAGTCATGTACATATTATTAGATTTTGGAACTGTCTGCAACTAGATGATTCACTACATCAGCAGTCCAGTGGGAAGAGAAATTGCAAACTTGTTCTTAAGTCACTACTTCACTGGTTCTCAGAATCATGCCATTCGCTTTTATATCAATGCCCAGGACTGCTGCTGTTAAGTTGCTTCAGTCGTGTCCAACTCTGTGCGGCCCCACAGATGGCAGCCCACCAGGCTCCGCTGTCCCTGGGATTCTCCAGGCAAGAACACTGGAGTGGTTGCCATTTCCTTCTCCAATGCACGAAAGTGAAAAAGGAAAGTGAAGTCGCTCAGTCGTGTCCAACTCTTAGCGACCTCATGGACTGCAGCCTACCAGGCTCCTCCATCCATGGGGTTTTCCAGGCAGGCCCAGGGCAGTAACTTGCAAAGAGCAGATAATATGTGAACTATTATTATAACTGTGTATTTTCCTGAAAAAACACATAATCTAAATAACGATCAGAGCAAAAGCTTTAAAGAGGTTTAGCATCTAGCCTTTTAGCAGTTCTACACACTAAAACTGTGATCTAGGTTGTAGGAGCCCATCTTCCTTGTTGGAGCAAACTGGCCAGCACCAAAGAGACTGCAGTCCCCAGGGCCTACCAGTGGGCAGCGCCACCAAAGCACAGACTTCCTACACTCCCACCATCACTCCAGCGTTACCCTACAGAGGCCTCTCTCAGAACTGCAGGGCCATCTCAGCCTTCATTTCCCAGGCAGGGCCTGCGAATTAGACTGCCAACTGACCAGTGCTTTCTGTGAGGTGCACACCAAAGCAGAAGGGGAAGACACCACTGACTAATTTCAGGAAAGCAATTGATTACTAGAGCGATATATAAGGATTTCCTGTTACTCATTTTCCAGTTGTGGAACCAATGACAAGAATCAAATTTTTATCAGAATACAGCGATAAGAGATAACTTTGTATCCATAGCCAAAGCATTAACCAGAGTCCTTCCTTCATACTTGCATGACTGTTTTTTAACCTGAGCATTTACAGTGTGCCAGGAGCTGTGCTAAGTAATCACATGTGTACATATGTATACATATGGGTTGCCATTTCCTTCTCCAATACGTGAAAGTGAAAAGTGAAAGTGAAGTCGCTTAGTCGTGTCCGACTCTTAGCGACCCCATGGACTGTAACCTACCAGGCTCCTCTGTCCATGGGATTTTCCAGGCCAGAGTACTAGAGTGGGGTGCCATTGCCACACTTAAAATTTTCTCTACCTGATGTGCAAATAGTTAGCAACAGTAAGTTCCTTTTCAGCAGAGGAGACACCTTTTAAAACCCCTCTGTTTTGCCTCCCTCCTTGAGTGTTTCTCAGTTTCATAGGATTACCAACATCTATTCACCTGACTGGTTTATCAGTTGAGTTGCTCAGGCGTGTCCGACTCTTTGCGATCCCATGGACAGTTGCACGCCAGGCTTCCCTGTCCATCACCAACTTCCAGGCGATTGGTTTATACTTGAATCAATTTGTTCACACCCTGTCCAAGATCTTTGAAAGCTGTCATACAAACTTATCAATGATCTAATCCAACATCAAGCTGTCACTTTCAAACTTGGATTAATAAAAGTGGTGTGGGTCCTCTGCACCCCATTCAGTTACTGATCTATATTTTAAATGGCTTGGCAGAGTAGTTTTTTTTTTTTTTTAACTTCTCATTCACAGAAACACTTTCTCTCTATATAGATACATATTACAACTTATTACTACCTATTATTACATTGTTGTTTCTGACCTGTCAAAAGAATGAATGCAAGCTTCAAGAGGACAAGGATTTTGTTTTTGTACAATGTTTTACTTCTGGAGCCTAGATTGATGTCTAGCTGATAAACTGTTGCTGTTGTTTCAGTCACTAAGTCCTACAAGTCCTAGCCCACCCTTTGGCCACCGCGTGGACTGCGTAGCGCCCCAGGCTCCCCAGTCCATGAGATTTCCATAGTGGCACTCAAAAGTGTGTTGAAAGAAAGAATGAACGTACACTTGGATAATCACACATATGCATACAGGCCTATAAAGGACATAGTAATAAAGTTTTAATATTTTTAAACCATTAAATGAACAACACGACTTACTACTTTAAAACTTTGAAAATGGTGATGATCCAACAATAAAACTTGAGCAGCTTTAAAGTTCTGAAGGCAAACAGTTAATCTGAAGCCTAAAGCACGAAATCTACACGAAGCATTCAATCTATACGAAGATCTTAAGTTTAAGAGTTGCATTTATTTCCAGAAGCTTTATTTTTCATTCTACATTCCAAAGCCTTTTCCTTACTGAAGAAAAACTGGAGTACTAACGCCCGACATCCAGTATCTATCCATCTGCCCAAGATGAGAAGGACCACACATAAAACAAAGTCACTGAAACAGTTAAAGACAAAGCAAAAAAAAAAAAAAACAACCCCATAATTTTCTGTCTTCCAAAGCCAAGGAGGTGGAAGAGGAGGGCACATCACAGTAAACAAAGCCAGCCAGGAGCCTCGGGGAGCAGGCCCCAGACAATAGGAGCGGGTGGCAGAGGCAGGTCTGGGGTTGGGTCAACAGCTGGGTGGAGCCTAAGAAAGCACCAAGGGAAGAAATCTGCGCCAGCAGCCGGCCAGAAGCCGGGCCGTGGGGAGAACTCGTCTCCGGAGAGGGACGTTCCGAAATGTACCTGTGTCTCGGGAGTGGGTGGGCGATCCGGGAAACTGGGCATACACGGCATACCCCCCCGCCCTTAAGCTACGGCGGCGACCCTAAAGACTCAGGGTGCGAGAAGGCGGGAATCCCCGGCCGAGGCAAGGGCCCGGGGATTCCCCCAGGGACCCGCGGGGACGCGGCCGCGGGAGGGGAAGGAGGGAGGCGGGCAGGAGACCCCCAGAGCCCGGGGCGGCGGGCATGACTTACTTTGAGGAAGCAGCTGTGGAGGGGCGCGGGCACCGACGTGCGGTGGATAACCAGGTCCTGGCCCGGGTTGTGCACGTCGCAGATGAGTTCCAGCACGGCGATGCTGCGGGCGGTGGACACCGACACGCGGTGGTCCTCGGACCACGCCAGCGGCTCCAGGCCGCTCACCGCGTACTGCAGCCTCACCGCGGGCTCGCGCCGAGTCACCAGGAGGCGGAACGCCGTGCTGGGCCCCGGGGCCGCGTCCGCCGCCGGCTCCTTCCCGCCGGTCTCAGAGCCCTCCACCTCCTCGGGCGGCGCGGGCCTCTCGGCCGCGGGCCCCACCCGGGTCAGGGCCGTATTCATCTCTCCTCGGAGGCAGAGGCCGGGCCCCGGGGCGCGCGCCAACCTCCCCCCCCTCCTCCTCCCCCTCCCCGCCCCGCTCCGCCCCGCCCCGCCCCGCGTCGCCGTCCAGTTGCCGCCTCCCGCACCGCGGCCGCCGCCGGGCCCCCAGATTTCCTCAGCGGTGGTTTCCCCCCCTCACGGCCGGAGCACCGCCGAACCACGAAGGACCCCGCCGTTGCTAGGCAACCCAGCCCCTGCCGGGTGGCCAAGGCGCTGCCTGTCAAAAAAATAAATTAAAAAAAAAAAATCTAACCTTGTAGTGGGGCCGGATCGCGGGTGGGCGAGGGGCAGGGAGTCCCCCCCACCTCCACCCCCGGCGCCTGACAACTAAAGTGCTGAGGAGAGTCAAAGGAGGAGGCGTTGGTTCGACGGGACACGCCTCTCCTCTTTCCTGAGAGGAATTTCAAAAGAACGTCAAGAGCAATAACTCTGGGGTTCGGTGTGACTTGGCATCCCCCCCACCCCCGGCACAGGCCGCGCCACGAGGGACGGCCCTGCGGCCCGGGGCGCCGCTGATCCGGCCGCTAGTGGCGCGGGCCCCTTCGTGAGGGGGGCGGGGGACCCCAGAAAGCGCGCGCGGGCGCGCAGGACTCGGCGGGACAGCTACAGCGGGGTCCTCGCGCGCGTCCCACGTGGGGTCTCGCGGCGCCTCGCTCCGGGTTTCGCGAGATCCGGACGCGCCTCTCTGTCGACATGGCAGCCGCCAGCGGAGTGCTTCCTCAGGTCCCCGAGCCCCGGCCCGCCGTCTTCAGAACCTTCTCCAAACCCCGCCCGGCCCACGCGAGGCGGGTGAGTCCTGATCCGGTTTTCTGGATGCGTTCGCTCCCGGGGGGAGGCGGGCGGGGGGGGGGGGAGGGGAGGTGGGGCCTCGGCGCGCAGGGAAGCTGCCGTCCAGGCCTTCTCCGTCGGGACTCGAATTAATTCCGCGGAGTTGAGGTGGGGAAAAGTCAGACATCGGGCAGCTCCCGGAGGAGTCGCTGAGCCGCGCGTGTCTTAAGAGCCGACCACGGCCCGCAAAGACGCGCTCGGAGCGGGAGCGGAGCGGGCCGAGGCGGGCGGAGGCGGGCGGAGCTGGCTGGGGGCCGCTTGTTAGTTGAAGGCGGGGATGAGAGTCTTGTTACCCGAAGTTAGAAACGGACTGTCGGGGCGTTGAGTCCCTTAGCAGCCCCATCTTCTAATCTTCTCTCAGCCACTCTTATGGGTCAGTTTGTTTCGGGAATGAGGACTGGAGGCTAGAAATTTCTTTGAAGAATGTTCGAAACCGAGGTATACATCGACGCGCCATGAAGGGGTGGAGGGGCGGGGAAGAAAAATACAACTCATCAATGTAATATCTTCGTTAGAGAGACAAAGATGCCTGAAATTTAGCCCAAACCAGAGCAGAAAATTGGTTTTTAGGATGGCTGACTTAGTTCCTAGCTAAGAGGAGGACTGTGGGACGGAAAGTCTGTTGAAAAATCGTGTTGCCTTAAATAAACAGGGAGGATACAGTTTGCTGCCAAGGAAAGTGCGCGTATGTGTGTGTTTTCTCGAAAAAGCATCATTTAATGCCATTGAAAAATTATTTGTCAAAGTTCGGTTCAGTTCCTTTCAACTAGTGTAGTGCCGCTGAAGTTCCTTGAATTTACATCAGTTCATAGCAACTGTCTGGGTTATTGTCTAGACTTTTTTCGTGGTAATCAAGTTTAGGGTTTAGAGGCTTGTGAGTAAAAACTTTTCGGCTGGGCCACGTTGTGGCTTCATCTATTCTGAAGGGGGAGGGAAGTACAAAAGAGCCAGTTGGGCACAGGGGCTTTGGAATAGGACAGACCTGGGATTAGATGCCAGCGTTGCAACATGCTGGCTCTGTGACCTTGAAGAAATTACTTCACCTCCCTGATCCTCACTTTTCCTACCTATAATGTGGGAACAGTAATTTCGACTTCGTATAAGGTTATAAATCATATTGACTCCATTTTGGGTGATAGAATTGCTCCATCAGGTCACTAAGGTGCTTATACCAAGTACATGCAAGACATAGAAAATACTTGCTAAAAGTTCATTGAGTGGGTTGAATAAGTAAATGTAAGATATCTGGTTTTATGATTGCTTGAACCACTATATCAAAAGGATATTGTTAAACAGCTGTCTGTCTGTGTTGGCCTTGTCTGCATATTTGTTGTGTTCTGAATGAGAATTCTGTGTATGCTGACCAAATTTGCCTGAACTTGGCATGAGTAGCTAATTTACTGTACTTGGAAAGACCTTGACAGCTTAAATTATGCTCTAACACTACATGGAATGCTTTTCCTTAAAAAAAAAAAAAAAGAAAGAAAGAAAGAAAAAATATATATACAGATTTATTGTAGGAAATTTGGAAAGTAGATTTTTTTTTTTAAAAGGCCCACAATTGCCACACTCAGAGATAACTCTGGGTAACATTGTGATGTATGTCCTTCTAGAAAAGAAGCAGAGCAAACTAGGGATCAAACTGCACATGATGTTTTCTAACCAAACAGGATACAGTTTCTAAATGGTATTGCAGCATTACTCTTAGAAACTAGGCTGTGGAATTAATGCTTGGGCAAAGCCTTGATCCCTCAGTGATGCGGGTTCAGGTCACCCCCCCATCGCCACCTCGGTGTTGTTACCTTAAGATGGGGCAATACCAGTACTGTATGGCCCAGTGACATCACTCATGTAAGTACTTAGCGTACTGGCTGGTGCATAGTAACTACTTAATATGCTTATTAATATCAAAGACTGTTAGGGCTGGATGGGCCCTGGAGGTTGTCTGCCATATCCCCTTATTAGGCAGGTGGGGGAGCGGACGCAAGGACTTGCATATTTTTAAAGAGATCCAGGTATATCTTTTCTCCTCTGTGCTCAGCTGCCACCCCATGAAGCATTTCTGTATCTTTGCCTCCCTCCCCCTCGCCGTGGGCCACGGTAGTCTTCTTGTTTTGTGCCCTTAGAACGCTTTGTCCACATCTGTTCTGTAGTACAAATACAGGTTTGGTTTGCAGTCTTACACTTTTGTCTCGTTCACTTGTCTCTGACTTCTTCATGGGCTTGTCAGATCTTTGTACCTTTAGAACCAAGCTACTTGGCAGTTACTAAGTGGTCAGTTTTTTGTAATGAATATGTTGTGGATGCTGGGGGCAAGGGGACTGACAAGTAGAACAGTGTCCAGAGTACAGAAAAGGATCATTCCGTGACGTGTTGTTCGTTCAGCCACAAGTATTTATTGAGCACTTACTTTGTGCCAAACACGGTCCTGTGCAGGGGATGCAGTGCTATCCAGCACAGGCTTGTCCATTTATAACAATCTAATGGGAAAGACAGACATCACACAGCGAATGACATCCTGCATTTACTGTTGCACTGAGTGCTACAAAGGAGAAGCATGCCAGGAGAGCCAAGGAGTTTGATAGGTGGAGGCAGGAAGTCTGGAAAGGCTCCTCTGAGGATGTAGCAGGTGAGCCTGGATTTGAGGAATGAGTACAAGAGGGTGGGTTGGGGACTTGGGTTTGGAAGTAGCATGTGCAAAGGCCCTGAGGAGAGAAGGAGTTCGGGACAGCCTCAGAATTTAAGGAAGACCAGGATGGCAGAGAGTAAAGCTGAGGCTGGTGAGCTGGACAAAGGCAGATTCTTCATAGCTCAGGTCACACATTCTGGATTTTAGCCTGAGCGCAATGGAAAGCCCGCCTGATACTGTGTTTAACTCGAAACACTTAGAAAGACGTTGATATGGAAATAAAGAATGACTGGGATGATGGGGGGTCTAAAGTTTGTGTCGTGTTTGGAATATTTGGTGCAAAGAAGGAGAAAAAAAAAGGAATTCTGTGGTGAACAGGAGTGTTGTGTACAAGAGTTGGTGCCAAGAACAAACTGCAGACGAAGACTTGGATCTTCCAGGAAACAGATTTTGCCTGAATGTCAGAAAGAACTTCCTGACCCCTGGAATTTGGTTGGGAACAGAATGAGCTGCCTCGTGGGGTGGAGAACAGTAGGAGGAGGTGCAGGCAGGAGCTGCAGGGCTGCCTGGCAGGGCTCCTGCGATGGGAGGTCCACGCATGCGCAGCGGGAGAGGCCTTTAGGCCTTTTTGTGCTTCAGGAGCCTGTGATTCTATAAACCAAGCAAGATCTGCACATTTCATCCCATCTTGCAAATGGGACCTGATTCTTGACTTCATTTCTTTTTCAGTCTGAATATTCAGGATTTTGTAAAAATAAATTTGTGACATTTGTAAAATGAAGGAGATTATCAATACTAAATGTTAATACCAGTGCTAAATATTAATACCAAATATTTGAAGTTATATATATTGAATTAGCTACAGGTCCCCTTAGGGTTGCCAGGAACAGAGAACTGTTGTTAATGCCGGGTTAGTCAGAAGCTGACAGTCACAGTTAAAGCACACAGAAGTCCTGATCTCAAGCCAGGAGGAAGATGGCATGTTCCAAGAGAAACCAGAACTCCAGAATAGTGAGCCCCAGCTACTCAGGGGATGTTTGTATATTCATGTGTAATGTAAATTAGACGAGAAGGTCAAGGAAAATAGAGGAATTGGATATTCTTCTCCTAGGGGAAGTTTGGACGTCATGCATTTAACAACATTCATGTTATGGAAATAAGAAGCAACAGGCAAGAAAATATCTCGTGTTGTTTCCCGTAATCGGTGATCAGATGGGGAATGGAAAGGCGATGAAGTGTTGGAAATAATTGCAATGGAGGTGATGGATGGAGCAGAATTCTCATTTGGAATGGAAGCTGGGAGGAGGAATCGTCTCCAAACCCCCTGAATCTGGGGGAGCAGCATGAGGGCAGAGAATGACAGCCATCCAAACGCTCAGGCTAGGCGGTAATGAAGGTTTCCGCTTCCTGGGCACGTGCAGTAAGCGATGGGCTTTGTTGGTAGAGAGAGGCAGGATTCATCTCTCCCCTTCCCCGTGCTTGCCGTGTAAATGGATTCCCAGGGATTTGGATCACCTTAGCTGCACATTTCACTAGGTGGGTCCTCCCTTCCCTGCAAACAGACTCCAGTTGTTAACATTCAGCCTGAAAAATGTCTCTCTCTTGATGGTCTTGGTGGAAGTAGAGGTTAAGACGATTGGTGAGGTCTGGTAGATGTATCAGCTGAGATTTGTGGGGTTTTTTTTCCCTTTGGGGGGAGAAAGGGCCGAATTAAAGAATCTGATTGCATACCCTAAACTTGCTTGACATATGGGGAGTAATGATCTCTGCAGGGAGAAATGCAATTCTGTGGGCAGTCAGGCTTCACTCTGAGGTCTGTCTTCATGGACTGACGCATCTCTTGTCGCTCTTTCCTTTTGGGAACAACGCAGCAAGCAGCAGCCACCAAAAGAAAATGCCAGGCGTCCAGCGAGGCTCCCCCAGCGAAACGGAGGAGCAAAGCCTCTTTTCTCCCGGCCAAGAAAACTGCCGCGAAAGAAACTCGCAGGACCCTGAAGGGGAAGGCACAGAGGACGTTTTCTCCCAAGAAGCCCTCAGCCGGCGCGAGGGACGGAGACCAGGAGCAGAAGCCGGGCGCCAAGACTTCATCGCTGTTCAAAAACAACCCTGAGATCCCGGAACTCCCCAGGTATGGCCAGGGGCGGACGCCCTGCGGGAACGAAAGAGATTAAGTGTCTTCTGCCCTTTTCTTTGTCTCTTGGAACTGATGGCCTGCATCTTATTCGTTATTTGCAGACCTGTAGTAGAGCAGGTGCAAGAGAAGGTGTTCACTTCAGATGCTTTTCAAGCCCTGGACCTCCACCCACATCTCGTAAGTATCCCTCCTTATTTTCTGGGTGTCTCGATTTTGAGGGTCTGTTTGTTCATTCAGAATGTCTGTGAAGTGACAGTTCTAGGAAGAAAAAAAAAAATCAAAGAAGGGTTATATCTGCTCCAGGTACCCAGCTAAACTGAGATTGATAAGACGCTTTTCCAGGACAGTTCACGTGAGCTTAGGAATCTGTTCACTGTCCTCACCCCTACCCCAGCCCACCCCCCTTTTTTGTTTTTTGCTCACCTAACTCACGTTAGGACTGGGACTCCACTTGCTTGACTTGAAGACCACCTCATACTACTGGATAAATACGCATCAAGACTGTTTTGGGTGGCCAGTGTCACAGCGACCCTAGGAGAGGGGGATGAACTGTTGTCTTGCTATTAAGGGAGTTATAAAGAACTGAAGGAAGAAGGGTCTTTTAGAACATGGACACTTAAGAAACCCAGACAGCCATGAGTGAGTGTTCCAGGCGTGTTTACGAATAAGGTGAGAAAAGTACATCCACTTCTGGGAAGTCCAGCTTTTCTTGGCTCAGATGGTCATGGCTTCACCTGCTGCTGCTTCTGGGCAGGTTACCTTTGCTCGCGTTCTCAGCGCAGAGTGCAGCAGCTTTCCGCGTCTGGGTACTGTGCGCGCTGGGAGATGGGACCTCTGTGTCTCAGGGGCTGCCCCGCGTGTTGTAGGATGTTTGGCAGGTCCTGTGCTCACCCACTGCCAGGACCATCCCTGCCCCCCAGTTGTAACAACCAGCAGTTTCTCCAGATGTTGCCACACGTCCTAGGCAAGCTGGCGGGGAAGCAGTGTGCAGAACCACCCCTAGTTGAGAACCATTGGTTTGGAGGAACTTGATTGGATTGTGATGATCAGTTTTTACCCCAGTATTTTCCCCTTCTTTGCATCCTTATTTGCATTAAATATATTTATACCAAAAAAATTATATAAAGTATTTAATTTATTTTTTGTCATTTCTCTTAGATTTCCACGATAAATACAGTCTTAAAAATGTCTAGTATGACCAGGTAAGAGTTCTGGGTCACTTATTTTCTCAGGATTTAAGTGGGTATAAGCAAATAAAATCTGAATTGTCCCTGGAGGACAGCAAACTCATGTCTTGGCTTAGAGAGCAATGCCAGGTTATTAACCCCTGAGGGCTTGGTAACCACTCGGCTTCCCCATGCAGTACGTGGGACTGGGTCTCCATCCCTGCCACCCTCAACTCTAAACTCTTAAGAGGTCTCTTGTCCAGAGGTGGTCTGTGTGGGATGCCACTGTGGTCTGTGCTGCCTGAAAATAATTTGTCTAAAATACAAAATTTATCTTGTCATTTCTTAGTAGTAAGAAGTAGAGTCAGCTACAAGATAGGAGTAAATACTTGGTTGGGTGTAATGGGATGCTGAAAAAAGATTTTAAATGGTAGTCACAACTCCTGGAAAATGGAAATGGAGTAGTGGGAGGGAGAGGTCTGGAGCAAAAATGACCCCCGCCCCTCACCACCACCCCCCCCCCCCCCCCCCCCCCCGCCTTGAGTATGTGTGCTTATGCACGTTTTAATGTCGCCCGTCACTTGGAACTGTTAGTAAAAGTATCAAAGAAAAAATGAGCCCCTTTGTTACTGATTTGTTCAGTTTTAGCAATCAAATGTGATTTCCATATCCTTTCAGTTTTTTTTTTAATTTTCTTGAAATAGAATTCGTTTATAATGTCTTAATTTCTGCTGTTACAGCAGAGTGATTCAATTATATATATGTATATTCTTTTTCATGTTCTTTTCCGTTGTAGTTTATCACAGGACATTAGTTCCCTATACTATGCAGTAAGACCTTGTCATTTTAGTTGTTTGTTTTTGAATACACACCTGGACACACATCTTACCGTGTCTGTGGCAGTCATATTTGGTTTTCTAGAGAATGGGCAGCAATTCTTGGCTGTCTGCGGGGCTCACAAGTCTCCCTTTCTCTCTTCTGCTTGGGAATCTTTCCATAATGTCTTATTGCTTCGTATTCCCTGGTTCAGAAGATAATGTGATATGCTTTGTAGTGGCTCCAGCTTGTCATCATGCTGGTCACATTTTTCTTTTTAATTAGTGTAGCATACCAGCCAATCTCTGGGCTGCCTCAACTTTTTCAGCCCCAAAAGTTCCAAAAATTTAACTAGGGTTTTGCCCTTCTAACCATCAAGGGTTTCTCAGCCCTTCCCATGACTGTTCAGGTGACCTCGAAGGTGACATAGAGCCTGGAGCAGTTGCATTCTGTGGATCTTGTGTCTCTGCCTGTAAACCTGGGCAGGTAGTAAGTACATCATAGATAAGCATGTGCTCTTTCTTTCGGGCGGCCCAAGCGTTCAGAAGCAGAGCATCCCCGTGTTGCTGGAAGGCAGAGATGCCCTCGTGCGATCCCAGACGGGCTCAGGTCAGTCATCACTTGATTTCTGCCCTTCTTCCACAGTCATGTGGTGAGCTGTCTGTTGATGATGGTGGCTGCTTTGTTTGGTGGGGGGAGGGGAGCCCATGCTTGCTTCTGATCAGAGCCTTGAAAGGAGGGGGATGATAATAGGACCACGATCAGGAATGATCAGAAGGGAGTCAGGTTCCACGGTCATTTCTCAGCGTCCCTCCCAGGGCTCCACCTGGTCTCACCATCTATGGCTAGAGCCGTCCATCTTCACTCCAGTGGCAATGAATTTTTTTTTCTGGTGTTAAAGCACTCTTCCCATGAACACGCACTGATCAGATGCCAGTTGTTGTACTCAATCACGGAACACTGGTTTTGTTCCAAAACAGCCTGGAAGGGCTTTTCTGACCTTTTGTGCCTGTAAGAGCAGGTCAGCTGTCCTTTCCGCCCCCGCTCAGCCACTGTCCAGGTGGGTGGAAGCCCAAGGGTTTTGCCATCCGTGGTTTCTCCTTGGTTTCTGGAGGCCGGCTCTGGGCTTCCAACTGGCTCCTGACTGTGAAAGCACCACCGAGGACACTTCTGCCTTCAGAAGCTCCTATGAGAGGTTGAGGGTGACCCCGGGGAGGGGAGCGTCTCTAGTTCCTAGGAACATTCACTGAGCTGAGCTTCTGTGAGATTTGGGGAGCGTGTCATTGTCTTCTTTGTTTGACGTTAAAGGAGCGAAGCTGCAGGCTTATTAGAAGCACTGCATTCACAGAGCAGAGCTGTGACAGACAGGTGCCTTCCGTTTTCCCCTGAATGTGAGTGCACTTTTCCTATCCCCAGACTTCAGAGCGGTGCCAGTTTCCTTTACTATCTTTGGTTTTCTGACGTCCTCAGGCTCTAGTTTTAATTCCTCTTGTCTTCTTTTAAAAGGTAAAACCCTTGCCTATTGCATCCCTATGGTCCAGTCTCTTCAAGCAATGCAATCCAAAATACAGGTGAGTAGGAAGGCTGTCTTTCTGGGAGTTCCCTGGCGGTCCAATGGTTAGGACTTGGAGTTTCACTGCCAGGGCCCTGGGTTCAGTCCCTAGTTGGAGAACAAATATCCTACAAGCTGCTCGACAAGGCCAAAAAACAAAAGAAAGTGCATTTTTTCTGTTATTGTTCATGGTGCATATGAAACCATCAAACTGAACCAAAGCAGTAAAATCTTTTCACTTAGCTTTGTTGTCCTATCTCTGTTGAGTTCATTTACTATATAAGCATGTTGCATCTAAAGATTGTGCCCAGAGTGGGAGATAGAATAAAAAATAGAACAAATAATAGACAACTGTAACAGTCATTCTAGCAGGTCTACTAGGGAACATTTGTAAGATGCTACCTCTGTGTCAGACATGGTGCTGTATGCTTTGCTCAGGTTATCTTCTTGGCTTGCTAACTGCCCTAATCGCACTGAATTGGAAGGAATTACTGTTACCTCAACTTGACAAAAAGACAAGGAGACTTGAAGTTAAATACCATTCTAAGGCCATGTGGGGAGTGAGCCTGAAGTTGGGCCTCCACCTCCATTCTCTTTGGCTCCAGAGGCCAAGCTCTTCTTACCAGAAAAGGTTAGCATTGTATTAAAAACAGGGATTTGGCATGAATGGTAGAAGGGAAAAGAAGCACCCCATTAGTGAGCGTGACAGTTGGGCCGCCTTATGTTTCGTATTTTCTTGGACCTCTCTTTAGTTGTGAAAGAGGGGCCCACTTAGCACCTGGGCCAGAGGGGCCAGAACTAGGTTCCTTGGCATGGATCCTGAGGAGGCCGCAGGAGTGCCGTGTTCCATGGGCATCAGGATCATCTCAGAACCCAACTTGGAATCTCACGAGTAAACCCTGGTTATTCTGAGTTGAGAGGAAACGGTGAGAATAGAAATAGGAAGTGGAGTAGTTCACAGGCAGATGAGAAGAGCTGGTTGGTCACTTTTTTCCTTGGTTTGGGCACGCAGAATTGGATGTGTGTCGAGCCTTCCTGTTATTGCAGTGACAAAATAAATAGTGATAGTGTTGGGTTCCTGTCCACAGTCTAAAACAAAGACCCTGAGTCCAAACTGACACAAATGAATTGTTGGCTAAACAGACGGGACAAGGGGAAGCCCTTCCTTACAGTAGAATTCCGGTGAATTCGTATAGGACATCATCATATAGCAAGCAGTGATACTGCTTCAGGCAGGAGTCACCAGAGATGCGAGAGTGAGTGGATTAAAGTGTGATGAAAATGGGATATTTACACACTCAAGTTATCTTTCCAGGAAATAGAGGAAACAATGGTAGCCTTATAGTGGGGAGCCTGGCTGTCACCACCTCAGCCACGTGGTCACGGGGGACCTCACCAGTGCTGGGTTGTGTTGACCTCACAGGTCTCCTGCTAGGGGTATGAAGGATAAAATTGTACTTCCCTGGTTTTCTTTCATGTATATATTTTTTTCTTTTTAATTTTCCTTTATTTTTGCTGTTTGTTTGTTTGTTTTTGGTTGTGCTGGGTCTCCATTGTTACACAGGCTGTTCTCTGGTTGCGGCAGGTGGGGCTGCTCTCTAGGTGTAGTGTGAGGCTTCTGTGGTTGCAGCTTCCAGGCTCTGAGCACAGGCTCAGTAGTCGCGGTGTGTGGGCTTAGTTGCTCCATGGCATGTAGGATCTTCCAGGGTCAGGGACTGAGCCTGTGTCTCCTGCATTGGCAGCTGGATTCTTTACCACTGAGCCACAGAGGAAGTCCTTCTCTGGTTTTCTTGCCAAAAATGCACAATTCTAATTTGATCACAAACATCAAATAAAGCCAAGTCAAAAGACATTCTACACAGCAACTGCCAAGTACTCTTCAAAAGTATTAAGGTCACAGAAGACAAAGATACACTAAAGCTCTACCCCAGAGTAAAGGAGATGAAAAAAACATGACAGCTGAGTGCTATGTGCGGCCCTGAATTGGATCTGAGTCTGGAAAAAGGCGTGTTAGAAAATCAGGTAACAAAATTTGAATAAGGTCTTGGATTAACTGATAATATTGATTCAGTGTTAATTTCCAGTGTATCAGGTTGGCCCAAAGGTTTGTTCAGATTTTTCCATAAGATCTTAACATAATGATTTTGAGAATCAATGTCATATAAGGAAGCTGGGAGGAGGGGATAAGAGAGTTCTTTGAACTATTTGTGTAGTTTTGTGTAAGCCCGAAATTATTTCAGAATGAACATGTTCAAATTTATTTAAACTTTTTTTAGATGATTTTAAGTCAATAAAACAAATCCTACACAATCATTCAAGTGACAGAACCTTATGTAGTTATTGGAAGTGATGTTTTCTTCAGTTCCTCTTTGTGAACTTGATAGGCATTCTTGCTGTGTTAACAAAGGGAGGTTACAAAGCAGTGTGTATAATGAGAGTCCAGTTTCATAACTGATGGTGGTGGATATGCACATACATATGTGCGTGCACACTCAGAGATGAGAAAGACACTTTTCAAACTAATACTGGTTTTCTCTGAGGTGGATGAGTGAGAATTCTGTTTCCTGTGGACGACTGGTGTTTCCTTCCACTGGGTACTTCGGAGTGCTGGGATTCATACAAGGGCTTTCACATTGTACCTGGTACAGGTTAGAGAAGAAATATGAATTATTAGGTCAGTGTGGTAAAGTCTCAGCCCTTTAGATACTCCAGGAGAACATCTGTAGACAGTGGAGGGTTTTTTCCTTCTTGGAAAGTTGCAGGGTTTGGGCGTATATCTGAGTTGGCGTGGGTCCCACAGTTCCAGCGCAGCTGACTCATTTCCTGGACCTGCGAACTAAGGACAGCAGAGATGTAATTGTGTTCCTAGAGCGGACAGCGTGGTGGGGCTCTGCTCAGAACCTGGGTCTGAGTGAGACGTTGAGCGCATCATTCCATCCCTGTATGCCCCAGGGGGAATCACGGGGAGCCTGTGTCCTGGGGTTGCCAGGATTAAGGAAGGTGTTGCACCAGGAGAGTGGAGCCCTGCTTCCCTGATCCTGGCAACAGTATGTGCCCGCTCAGTGTCCTCGTCGTCAGCAACGTGGACTTGTATGAAGGGCAGTGTCCTGAATTGCTTATATTCAGAGCATTAACCAGCCGTGTATGTCATTGCTTTTATTTACTCAAGTATTTTTTTAATATCAATAACAGCTCATTCTATTAAAGATGGAAGTATTCTGTAGAAACAGTTTTCCAAGCCCAAATTTATTTCAAGTAACATTCAATATAGGCCCTTGTGGTTCAATGTAAACGGATCCGGCCTCTTAAAAACCCGTCTGGAGGGAGCAGCGAATTCAAGGCACCCAGCAGAGTCGTCAATTACTGTAGTGATGGGACGAGAATGGACCAATTTTCTGTGTTTCCACGCTTTCAGCTCCTTGGGCTCTCTCTTTTTTTTTTTTAACATCCCATCCATCCTTCCTCACTCCCTTCTGCCTTGCGAGGAACTGATTGTTCTTTCTTCTTCTCTGTGTAGTAACACCTTTTGAAATGTCAGAATCTCTAACGCTGCGGTGTTGATACCGTTGTACTAACATGTTTACTGTTCCCCGCCCGGGCTTCAGTGCCGTCTTGCAAAGATGTTGAGTACAGACACTCCTAGTTTGAATTCCAAATCTTTTTCTCCTTATAGGTAAATATTTCCTATGCAAAACATGAAAACCATCCTTGTAATTTGATTTGCCACTAAATCTGTACTTAGCTTCTACACTAATGTGGTTTTTTTTTTTTCCCCAAGATTTTTTTTTTTTATGTGGACCATTTTTTTAAAGTCTTTATTGAATTTGGTGCAGTATTGCTTCTGTTTTCTCTCTTGATTCTTCGGCTGCGAGGCACGTGGGGTCTTAGTTCCCTGACCAGGGATCAAACCCACACCCCCTGCATTGGAAGGTGAAGTCCTAGCCACTGGACCACCAGGGAAGTTCCCTAACAGAGTTTTGGTTCCTCCCGTGTCCCAGCACTTTGGAGATGCAGGGCACCACTGGACTCTTTTCAGATTACTTTGTTTTCTTCTATCATTGTTACTGTTATTTATGGATATAATGTATAGAAAGTGAAAGTGAAGTCGCTCAGTCATGTCCGACTCTTTGCGACCCCGTGGACTATAGCCAGCCAGGCTCCTCTGTCCATGGGATTCTCCAGGCAAGAATACTGGAGTGGGTTGCCATTTCCTTCTCCAGGGGATCTTCCCAACCCAGGGATTGAACCCGGGTCTCCTGCATTGCAGGCAGACGCTTTATCCTCTGAGCCACCAGGGAAGCCCATGGTAAAAAAAAATCTCTTGAAGAGTACCAGAGAGCATGCAGTGAGCAGTGAGTCGTTCTACTGCCCCTTGGCCCAAATGGCACAGCTCTTAGGATAGTGTGGTCGTTAGCAGCAGCTTCTTGTTTATCCTGCCAGGGATATTCTTTGAGTGTAAAGTAAGTCTGAGTATGCATAGTTCCCCCCACTTTGGCTGAAGTTTTTGTTTGTTTGATACAGAAATGGTTGCTTGCTATGCATGATTTTGCCTTGCTTTTTTTCACTTAATATGTTTTGGGGATGGTTTCTTATCATTACTGTGTTGACCTGCTTTTTTTTTTTATGGCCTTTTAGTATTCCACTATATGTTTGTTCCATAAATTATTGAGTCATTCCCTCATTGATGGAATTCATGTTGTATTCAACATTTTGCTACAAAGCAATTAAACAACTTCTTTACACACACTTATGAATCTTTTTGAGAAATTCTTATAAATGGAATTTGTATTTTTATTTGGTAGATAATGCCAAAATTGATCTTAAAAGGAGTTATACCAATTTTCATTCCCACCAACAGTGTACAAGAGTTTCTGTGTCCCTATTCCTTTATCAACACTGTCAGCTGTTTTATTTTTGCTCATTGACGGGAAAAATATTGTGTCATGGTTTTAATTTGAATTTCTCTTGGGAGTAAAGTTGAGCATCTTTTCACATGTTTAAAAGTCATATTTTGAGTTATTATTTCCATAAATTAACTGTTATGCCCTTCTCCATTTTTCTGTTTGAGTTGATGGGTTTTTTATTTTTATTTTTAGTTGAATTACAAACATTTATAAACTAATAAATGGTCCTTTCTCTTATGTATGGCATATTTTTCTCCATGTTATTTGATTCAATTTTGTTTAGGTATTACTTTTTCATTGTGAAATTTTAAATTTTTTGCGTAATAAAATTCTTCATGTTTGATAGTTTCTGAGTTTTATGTCATCTGTAAAAAGGCCAGCTTAACTCCAACTTTATTTTTCTAGCTTAGTTTTAAAAGGGCATTTAAATTGTTCATCTTTTCATTGCTGATATAAATTGCCCCTTACTGTATTTCCTTACTTTTTATATGTATTTGATTTAATTCTGGACTGTATTTGCTATTATAATCTCTTATGTGCTAGCATCAATTTTTAAAAAACTACTACAGATTTAAGTTGTTTTAACACTTGATGTTCAGAAATATCTTGATTATTCCTGCACATTTGTTTTTCCACGTGAACTTTGAAATCAGCTTACCTGGTTATGTATATTATCTTTTATATGCATGTATATGTATATTTGTGACTTTTATATATGCATAAATATGCATGTTCATGACGTTTTTATTAGAATTGTATTACATTTATGGATTGATTTAGGGAGATTAGCTTATTAATAATATTGACTCTTCTTATCCAAGAATCATTTATTTAAATTTTATTTTATGTTCCTCGGAGGTATTTAACATTTTTTTATTGTATTTTTGTGAAGTGTAGTTTTTATGTTGAGTTGTTTTATTTTTTGCTATTCCCAAACATGGTTCCATCTAACTTTCTGCATTGGAAGGTTATTGATTTTTATATATTAATTTTATATTCAGCTAGTTGACGGAATTGTCTTTCTGTAATAGATTTTCAAGTGATTTCTTAAGCTTTTTTTTTCTTTAGGATAAAATATCATCTGCTAATAATGACAACTTTACCTCCTACTTTCCAGATTCATGCATATTTCTTTGTCTGATTGCATGGGTCAGGACTTCTAGATCATTGTTCCATGATAATGGGCTTCCCTGGAGTCTCAGACTACATAGAATCCCAGGGAGACCTGGGTTCGACCCCTGGGTTGAGAAGATCCCCTGGAGGAGAAAATGGCATCCCACTCCGGTATTCTTGCCTGGAGAATCCCATGGACAGAGGAGCCTGGCGGGCTCCAGTCCACGGGGTCGCAGAGAGTCAGACACACTGAGCGACTGAGCCTAGGCACAGTGGACCGTCTTGTCACTTTGTTTAAGAAGACTGCTCCTGATGTTTACAAGTGGCTACCCTTAATATCTCCAGATTCCTATGACCTGTGTTCATTCAACTCATGGCATTTCTTTCCTTCTGTTCAACAGCGTGGTGATGGCCCCTACGCTCTGATACTAGTGCCAACAAGAGAGGTAAGCAGTCCCACTTTCGGGATGTGTGCTGATAACAAGTTCTTTCAGCAATATCATTGAATAAGGTTCAAGTGTTTTGACTATTTTTCTCCCTACTGCACCAATCACCGCACTCTTTTCCTTTGCCAGGGAACCATCCTCTGGTTCCTGACAAGAAGAAAAATTTGAGTAGTCTTAGAAACCAGAAGTTTTTGGTTTTGGAGAAGTGTGTTTCTATTATCTAAAAACTAATGACATTATAGATTTCTTTTAAAAGGAATTAAAATAATTGCATTTTTGTACATTTTTTTTCTTTTACAACTTAATTAAAAATTAAAAGCAGTTGACCCTAAAAATGAACCTTTTTTTTTTTTTTTAACTTGTTTCTGAAAGTTAAGCTTTTTGATATTTTTCTTCTTTCTTGGTGGGAATCTCTTCTATCCAGTTTATTTTATTTGCCTGTGGAGGCAATTGCAGATCAGGATGTGTGTTTCCTGTATCAAATGCCAATCACTTCCTTGCAGAGAACAGATCTCGGTGACGGAGGTTTCAGCCCAGCCTTTTGTATATCCTGCAGTGCCCTGTCTCAGCTCCATCCAGTGAAGGAGCAGGCATGGAGCTATTTAAATTTTTACAGCAGCAACCTCGCCTCTTCCCTGGGATGCTTCATGAATACTAAACACATGGAAACTGTGTATCTTCCTTGGATAAAGGGATTACGTAGAGGCTTTGTTGATGGTTGTTAATGGCTGTAACCTATGTTTATTTTCTCTTTCTCTGATTTCCACTGGGCTTGTTGGTTTCTGTGTTATTTCTGCCCCCCTTAATAAACTTGGGAAATGATCATCTCTGTCTTTAGCAGCTGCTCTGCCCCAACATTAGGAAATAGTCATGTCACCTCTACAGCTGCGACCCCAAGGCTAGCCTGTTGCGTCACCATACCCCTTCACACATACTACGTTCTCTCTTTCCAGAGGGAGCCAGATTCAGGTCACCTCTGCTTCATTTTCTTCCATCTTTATGCACCATAGACGGTACCTGTCTGCACGGTACTCTGGGAATTTGAGCCAGCAGAGGGAGCCCAGGACACTGTGTTTGCGTCTGTCCAAGAAATAGACTCTCCAGACTGACAGGTTTCAGCATCGGCCTGAGAACAAGATGTATTTCCCAAGGAGATCCTGTGCATAGGACTTTTTTCTTATCACTTCACACTGTCTAAATTTTTAAAAATAAATGAAAAGGAAGGGCGGGATCTTGCTCATCATTTCTCACTTTTTCATGTTTACAGCTGGCTCTGCAAAGCTTTGATACTGTCCAGAAACTGCTTAAGGTAAGGCAAGCCACGAGTTCAGCTTTGTCTTTTTTTCCCGACTTTTTGAGGAAAGAGATCCCACAGTCTTTCTTTTATTTTCAAAGAGCTAGGAATCACTCCAGTGTCCCTCCATTCCCTGGTTGTCTCTGCTCTCCCCAGGTACAGTTTGTAGGTTTTTGTTGATCTAAACCTATGAATCACTGATTTCTGGCTTAGCGAGTTTACTGATGTTTCCTGGTACTTCCATTCCTATAATCTATTCATCGTCGTCACTAGCAAGCAACGTACAGAGCTTCACAGGTACAACCTTAAGGTGATCCAGTGAAAGCAACTTAACAGGCCGCAAGCAGGGTTTGTTTCAGAATGAAGAGAGAGAGAGCTTCCAAGTCAAAGCCTGCCAGCCCACCAAATTATAATGCGAATTAATCTCTCCTTTTCTTTCATCATGGGTGGCAATGAGGAAGCATTGTATTTGGGTTTGATCTTAACCAAAAAGGAAAAAATAAAAAATGGCAGTAGACTCACTGAAACGTTTTTTCAGTTCAGGCTCTATGGGGAAAGGCAGAGAAGCTCCTTGAATCATTTAAAAAGCTCATATTCCTCTCTCGCAGCATCGGAAGCTAGTTGAATAGTTGTAATTTAGGTTAGTGCTGGTAACCACGGGCCTGGCAATGCCTCGGAACTCTGTCTGCACAGTATTGCCTCCTGCCCTGAGAAGCTCTCCCTCCCAACTTCCAGAAGGAGCAGGAATTTGCAGTTAGGCTCTGTTCTGTAAACGGGGCTTCACATTGATTATGGTCTGATGTCTTTCTGTAGCCGTTTACCTGGATTGTGCCTGGAGTGTTAATGGGAGGAGAGAAGAGAAAATCAGAAAAGGCCAGGTAGGGAGAGTTTTGTTTGCTGTTAATTCCTCCTTCAATCTGCCCTGTCTTCCTCTTCTCTAAGACTTTGGCCCTTCTCAGTCTGGGGAGAGCCTTGTCCCAGACGGTGGTTCCTAGTCCCAGGATGTACAGACAGCTCGAGTCCCCGTGAGGGATTGTTATAAACAGTGCTATTTGTTTTAAATATTGATGAGCCTACCAGTGGCTCCCTTTTGATGTGATCAGTGACAGCTCCTTACTTTCTTAACTCGCACCCTCAACCCCTCCCACCCCCCAATATCCATGGTCCCCCTTGCTAAGGATACATCACCTTAGACTCCCTTTTGTGACATTGGGAGTTTGGGAATTTGTTGTTTGATTTTACAAAAACAAGATTATAAACCTACATGATGCTTTACATCTTGCTTTTTATACCCAAATACATTTATTTGTAATGCTGTGTTAGAATTGGTCATGGGTGTCAGTAGAAAATTATTGCAAAAAGTATATCCCAAATTGTCTGCATTCTCTTGAAGACGTTTTTATTTTATTGTAGCCTCATGCTTAGTAGTTATGTCCAGCCCTGTGTGTAATGTGTAACCAAGGAGCAGATACTAAACGTGAAATCTTCAAATATTGGCTAGGATGAGATTCCACTCCACCGTAAATAACAGCAACGGTGCCACAAATGATATGGAAGTTTTTTTTCTTTTTCTTTCACATTTAAGAAGCTGGCTGGCATGGTGCATGCACCAGCGTGAGCATCCCTGGCTCATTCTGTGTTTTTTGTGCCATTAAGTGAGGCTTTTGTTTTCAATCTTTCCTCATAGTGTTAGGTAGTTGTTGGAGCTCCAGCCATTATATCTAGCTTCCTGCCATGCCTCCTTCTTCTAAAGGTACTGATAGGATTTGCATCTTTCCTTTTTCCACATATCTTATTGCTAGAACATAGCCATGCATCCACTTAACAACAAGGGCAGCTGGAAAATGTACTCACCTGAAAACTGTACACTTTTATTACCGCGGGCTGATGGGATAAAGGACGTCTGGGGAGTAAGAAGTTAAATTTGTTCTGCCTAGTCTGGGGCAAGGTGGGGTACATTGCCTGGAAGTTACAACAAGGATTCAGTGTAAGAAACCTTCCAGCCATTAGAGCACATTGACATGGGATGACTCATTCATGTAAAGGGATTCCCTGGCACAAGCGATGTGACAATCTGGAATGTTCTAGAAAGCATCAGATAAAGGGCATTGGTTATATAGTAAAGATTCATTTGAGACTTAACGGTTTTACGATTTTAATAGAATTTCAGCACTTGCAGTTATTTTCTGCAAGAAAGGGAAACTACAGGGAAAAGCTAAAACCTAAATGTATCTTTGTATCTCCCTGTTGTCGGGTTTGCCATGACTCAGACTGGAGCACCGTGGCTCTGGCCAGGAAACTCTCTTCCTTAACCCTTTCGCTGTGTCTTCCATTGATGCGGCTCTGTCAGATTTACTTTCTGTTGTGATGTATACTTTTAAACAGGCTCCGAAAAGGAATAAATATCCTTATCTCCACTCCTGGGCGCCTGGTGGATCATATAAAATCCACCAAGAACATCCATTTCCGTCAGATCCGTTGGCTCATTCTGGATGAAGCAGACAGGTGAGCCCTTCTGGGAAGCATGAGAGGTGAAGGGAAAGGGCTGTTGCTGGGTCTTCACTGAAACTTCTGGAGCCCTGTAGCATTCCATGTATTCATGGAGATTAAAACTCCTTCCTTGAAACCACAGAATCTTGGATTTGGGTTTTGAAAAGGACCTCACGGTGATCCTCAACGCTGTGAATGCTGAGTGCCAGGAACGACAGAACGTCTTGCTGTCGGCAACGCTCACGGAAGGTGAGTTGAAAAGAGACTCTTTGTTCTCAGTGAAGAGGAGGGGCTAGACATGAGCTGCCCCTTGGCTGTCTGCCTGGCTTGGTTCTCAGCCTCAAGGTAGGGGCCGGGGAGGCAAGGAGGAAGATGTCCTGAGAGGACTGCTCTCCAAACCGCATGTCCTGCGTGTCCGGCCTCCTCCCCCCGCATCCTGACTCTCCAGTCCCTGGCGTCTGGGCAGAAGGAGAAAGGGCAGGTCCCAGGTCCAGCACCCTCGCGGGAGGGAGAGGCTGCTGGCACTCACGTCAGTGTGGAGGTAGGAGGAGGCTGGTGGTCTCTAAAGGTTGTCATGGCGGGTGCTGCCCGCTCAGGGCAGGGCTCCTGTCCTGAAGGAGGTGACCTCTCTGCCAGCACATTTCTAAGTATCATCATCCTGACTTTCTCCTAAAGACACTATGGTGGTGTTTAGTTGCTCAGTCGTGTCTGACTCTTGCAACCGTCAGGCTTCTCTGTCCTTGGGATTTTCCAGGCAAGAATACTGGAGTGGGTTGCCATTTCCTTCTCCAGGAGATCTTCCCAACCCAGGGACTGAACCCACATCTCCTGCATTGGCAGGCAGTTTCTTTACCACTGAGCCACCAGGGAAGCCCAGCTGGGACTTTTAAGGCTCTTTTTAAATTAAACCTGAAAAGTACATTCCGTGAACTCATTTCTGTTTTTTCATCCTCGTGAGATGGGGCTTCTTAGCTCTCTGTCGTAGATGGGTGCACTGAGGCTCCACCAGGACCCCCTGCACGCAGAGCACTGCAGGGCGCTTCAGCTCCCGTGTTCCTGCTTGACCTGGTTAACCAGCCAGTGCACGTGTATCAGATGCCATCCACCTGCCCTGCCAGCACTTCTCAGAGTGTGTTCCAACTAGCAGTGACCTAAGAGAGAATCCGTGAAAAAGGGATTCTGTGCTCAAAGAGTGGGGGAAATGCCCCATTCCTACCCCGTCTAGGAGGTTCATGGGCGCAGTCACACAAGTGAAGGTCCTGGCAAGGCCTGTAAACACGGGAAGCCCTATGAAAGAATCCCAGGAAACCTTTTTATCAGGATTTCCATAATTTGCTTGACCACCGAAGCCTTTCTGGGGAGTGATGGGCAGACATCTGTTGCAGTGGTCTTCCACAGGTCAGAGTTTAGAGATATTGGTGGTGTCTATGGGTTTTTAGACCCTGGGAAGAAATTGGTGGATCCCTGGGAGACTGACAGTGGGGCAGATGAGTGTTAGCGTTTGGAGGTACCCATCAGGGATTTCTTAGTAAGCCTGGATGTGTGGTGTCGGGGTGTGCGAATGTGGCGGTTGTACAGCACACACCTGTCAGCTGTTCCTTCTCGCTTTCTCTCAAAGGTGTAGCGCGGCTAGCTGACATCAGTTTACACGACCCTGTCAGCATCTCCGTCCTGGATGAGAGCCACGACCTGTCGAGCCCAGAGAGCGAGGCCTCTCTCGAAGCTTCTCCTCCACAGGCGACTGACGAGCTGGACAGCTTCGCCATCCCAGCCGGTCTTGAGCAGCATGTGGTGGTGGTCCCCAGCAAGCTGAGACTCGTCTGCCTGGCGGCCTTCATCCTGCAGAAGTGCAAGGTAGGTCTGAGGGCTGGGCCTGACCTGATCCTGAAAGGACCACGGTGTTGTTTACGTCAGGTATGGAGGGCAGTGAACTGAGATGCACGTGAAGTTACCAGCTCCACCGTGGTGGCGAGTGCAGGCCATAGCAGAGCTCTTCTCAGTCAGTGGTTCTAGAATTGCAGTAAGGACTCAAGGTTCACTGTGTGCAGCTTGAGATCTGCTTCATAGACCAGTCCTAGACTGACACCAGAGACGTCACGTGGTTGAAGCACGCCGGATGTGAGCCAGATTACATGGGTCTGTGTGCGTGTTTTTAGAGACTCATCCTATTTGTGTGTTTACTGGATTCACGTGATAACTTTCTCTGGTACATGGAAAAATAGTACGTGGAAGGGCTTGAGGGTGCAGCTTCTAGACTGCCTGCGATCCCAGGGTCCCCGTGAGGAGGGCTGTGCGTGGCAAGCCCTGAGTGAGTGAGGGAGGCCGAGCTCACATCAGCTTAGCTCTGAAGCGTATTTGTGTTCTCAGATGCAGGAGGCCTGTTTGAGGTGGCAGCTAAGTCATTTTCCTGTCCTGCATTCTTTGTATGAATAGTGTGGCTGACCAGTATTGTTTTAAAAAATAATTCAAAGCCATCTGTCACCTCTGTTTCCAGTTCGGGGCCAGCCTGCCCACGTGTTTTACAGAGAGATTCATTTTAGTGTCACCTGATCTTAAAAATACATGGTGGTGTTTTCCCCCCTTTGTGTCCGTGCAGTTTGAGAGAGACCAGAAGGTGATCGTCTTCTTCTCAAGTTGCGAGCTGGTGGAGTTCCACTACACCCTCTTCCTCCAGACCCTGCTGAGCGACTCAGGGGCCCTGGCCCCAGAGCGTTTGCCAGCCACCTCCATGCCGTTAAAATTCCTGCGGCTGCACAGCGCCCTGGAGCAAGAGGTGAGCCCTGGCCTCCCTGGACTGGGACCCTGCTGGACCAGGGAAGAGCGTGGCTAAAGTGGGCGACCCCCTGGAGGCCACAGCGGGTGACACAGCCGTTCTCCCGGGGGAGGTGGTGAGGAGCCCCTCGTTCCTGTTCGCTTGTGCTCCAGGAGCAGGTCTCTTCCACCTGAGAGAGCGCGCGGGCCGGCTTGGCCGGACTCTGCCCCCGCCAGCTGTTAAGGCAACAGAGCACCACTAAGTAGCTGGCACCAGGGAAGGCTTTTGCCTTTTTAGTGCCCAGTGTGTAATTAGGGCTTGATGTCTTCAAATTAAGAGCATTAATGGAGCTAAATTGTGGCTCCCATATGGTACTGCTGAGCGTGACTGCTGTCACTGTCAACAAGATGCAGAGCTTTCCCTCGGAGCACTCGGGCCGAGAGAGGACGCGGGCGCCAGGGGCTGCGGGGGCTCCGCGCGGCGAGTGGTTCTGAGCAGGAAGGAGGGTGAAACACTCTCTTCATCTTGGGTAGTTAGGTACCGAGCTGCGTTCACTCTCATTCCGCAGCTGGTCACCGAGCCAGCCGTTCGGGGAGTCGAGCAGGATGTAGGACAAGGTGAGCTCGCCGGAACTGTGGCAGGAGCGACAGGCAGGCCTTGAAGAGGGAGCCAGCTTGTCTTAGAGGAGAGGCTACCAGGCAGCTGAGGAAACGGAGAGCCCGAAAGCAGAGGATGGTTTGGCTAGAGCCACCTTAGGAAAGTCAGAGCGTTTTTGGAGCCAGGGAAGGCCGTCAAGTCTAGCCCCTCTTTATGTTATTGCTTTTTTATTTTAATAATTAAGGAAATGGAGGCTCAGGAAAATGAAGTTACTCAAGGTCACTCAAGGACACAGCTTCTTAACATAAGACTATGCCAAATGTCCTGAATAGTCCAGCCTTAATGAGTTTTTTAAACTCTTGAGTTTTACCTCCAGGTTCCCCATTTCAGTTGAGTTTGTTGATTTCATAATGTAATGCCATTTATGGTTTGTTTTTTAACTCAGTTTACTAGTCCTCTAGGTCTCTTTTCTCCAGAGTCATCCCTCAGAGGAGGTGTGAGGATAAAGAAGAAGCTGAATGTGAGCTCAGGAGCATCTAGGGACTTGAGTTAGGGTGTTTCAGACAGTGCATCTCATAGGGTAGCAGGGTGTTTACAGCTGTGTGCACTGGGGCAGGCTGCCATTCACTGGCTGTGTGACCTCAGGGAAGCATCTGGCCTCTCTGTGCTCGGTGTCCAGGCCTCAAAAGTGGAGAGAACAGTTGTACAGACTTCCGGAGTTGTGGCGGTTCACTGAGTTAGTGCAGACCGAGTGCTCAGTACATGTCAGGGGCCATCCTTGCTGTTATTTCTCTTTCAGAAAAAGTAATTTTTTCATCATTAAATAATTTCTAGTATTTTATTCATGTTGTCCTGTTTGTTAGGTGCTTAGCCGTCACACCCTCCCTGTGAGATGGGCAGGAGGTTGAAGGGAGGGTCTCTATTTCATTTTTTAAACACGAGTGAAGTGTCTTGTCCCGAGGACTAAGCTAAAACCAGGCCCATCACATCTTCCTGGCTAGTTGCCCTGCCCACTGTTCCACGTGATCTCAGTGTGGTCTCCTTGAGTGGCCAACTCAGTGCTTTACGAGCATCACAGAGGGGCTGCTGTTGAAGGAGTTGTCTCCTGATGGCCATGCTGAATCCTCAGGAGTCTGGTCATTGTATTCCTTACTCCATGTCTGCATACAGCATGTCCTGCCTTTAAGGTGTTTCATGGGTTCTTAGAACTTTTTTGGTTTTGACTCCACGGAGAAGCCATGAACTCCCAGGGTTCAGAAACCAGTTCAGCCCTTTACTAACAGTGGATGCACATTAAGAGGCAAGTTCCTTAACCTCTTATGCCTCAGTTTCTCCCCCTGGCCTGGAGGCTGGTGACAGTACCTGTGCAGATCAGGTACGTTCAGACACGTAGAGCACAGGCCAGCTCTGGTACCTGGGAGCCCTCAGTAGGAGCCCTCAGAGGGAGCCTCATGATGTTGCCAGCTGTGTGGTTTGCTTTAAGAGGTGGGATGATTTCATTTCCTTCCTTTGACTTGAAATATTTTTCTCCAGTTAAGACATATGGTTCTTAACAATTTTACAATCATTTAAAAAATAAATTTAAAAAAAATTGCTCTATAGGAAAGGTTGGTTGCTGTTCATCCTCCAGACCACCTGTAGAAAAGGTGTTAGAATAAATTCTGAGTTGGGACCCCCAAGGGCAGGCACTTGCCTTCGGCACCCCTATTCTTGGTGTTGGCCGTCTCTGGAGGGTGTGCCCCCTCCCTGCATTATCTTAATGAAACGTGCTGCTCTCCATTATTTGCCTCTGTCTGGAAGAAGCCTAGTGCTGTAGGAACAGGGTCTTGTTGGATGATATGAAGAATCCACTTCTTCCTCTTCCTCGGCAAAACCTTTCTGTGCCTAGAAGTGGTTACAGTAGTAGGAAGTCGGGAGACTTGTGAGAATCTAAGCCCACCACCTAGCTGGCATTGAGCTGAGTTATAAAGACCCTATTTTTTCTTGTTTTTGTAGGAAAGAACAGCAGTGTTTCAAGATTTCACGCATTCCAAAACAGGCATTCTTTTTTGCACGGTATGTATCGCTCTGTGCTCCATGGGAAGGTTGGAAATTGATGGTGGTGGTGGTGGTTGCAATCTTTTGTCTCTGGACAGTTTGCCTTGCAGTCAGCGGCCCTACAGGGAGCAGGGTTCCCGGGGGCCACTGGCCGTGCTGGTCTCCTTGCCCTCCTGGTTTGTCACCCCGCTGCCACGGGTGGCGGGCTGCCACTGCCCAGAAGACTTGGCGATTTGCTCACTAATGGTGGCAGCTGTTGGTCTGAAAATGTGTGAATCTTGGTGATTTCTATCCACCAAGAACTTGTAAATTACAGCTATCGGGAGTAATTAGAGCTGAGAAAGCCTTTTCACAACAAAATCACTCTGCTTGCCTCTGCTCACCTTTTCTTAAAGGAAACTAGACACGCTTGGACAGATTCTGTGCGCTCTTGTTTAAACCTACCATTTGCCCTACAGTTTTCAGAGCCATTTCACTCGGCCTCGGTCTTGACGATTGTGGTTAGTCGGCCTCTCCAGTACCGCTCTGACCTTTTTCCTGCACATCTCTTGTGCTCTTTCAAGCTTGGAAACACACTTTCAATGTCCCCGCTTCTCCAGGGACTCACTTCACCAAAGGTGCTGCTCGCTCCCAAGATTAAAATGCCTTCCCCATGTGTTCCATCTCAGAAGATATAACTTAATCCCCAGTGGTAGTTTACGAAATCCGTATCTATACAGTAATGAAATCTCACCGTGGATTTAGTAACCCCATGAACAAGTGTGAGGTAGAAACAAAGACAGTTGGCTGTTTGAAGGCCTCTTTAGGGCTCACTTAATACAATTACTTTTGAAGGAACCCTTGTTTTCTATTTAGTTTTGAAGGTAATAGAGATGGTTTTCTTTCTAAATTGAGTTTATGAGTGAGTACAACTTTGTTACTTGTGTGTATGTACATACGATCATCTACAAGACAGGCCTGCCTGGTCACCTGCTGACGATTCTCAAGTGCACACGCGTGTGTGTGTGTGTGCGCGCGCGCATGTGTGTGTGCCCAGCAGTGGTTCCGCTGGCCCTGGTGATTCAGATCTTAGAGCAGTGACTGCTGGAACACTTGCCTCCAAAGGAGGTCTGAGTCTGGCCAAGTAGCCCTTGTCTTTATGACTCCCATCAAGTCAGATGCTTGTGTTTATCCTAAACCATCTTTACATGTCCAGAGTAAAGAGAAGATAGGTCCAGACAGTCTATTTGACACAGAAATTTGTTAAGAATCCTATGTCCGTTGACACTTCTGGAGCCTGACCCCTTCCTGTCCCTTCTGTCCCCACTTTCCCCTTATGTCGCATCCTTCAGCCAAACAGGCCCCTCTCTCGGCTCCTTCTGGCCTAAGGGCTCTAGTACATGAATTCCCTCCTCCTGGGACACCCCACCCTGACTGAGACTCACCCGTTCTTAGGTCTCAGCTTCATTGTCATTTTTTCTGGAAACAGAAGCCCCCGTGCTTCCCCATGAGACACTGCCAGGGCAGCCTGTGTTTCTCAGTGATGCTCCTCCCAGCTGGCCTCGGTGTCTTCCCACCGAACCCCAAGCTTGTGAAGATGGGGGCTGTGTGCTGTTTGCAGTCCTGTCCCAGCGCCTGGCACAGAGCAGTGTGCAGTAAGCACCGATATTTGTGGGTTAAATGGGTGGATACTTGGGGATCAGTGTTGAGAACCACTGATACATATCTTCGTCTAAAGACTGAGGCTGACATTAGTATACTTGTTCACTAGGGAATACTACTCAGCCATAACAGAATGGAATCATGCATTTGCAGCAACGTGGGTGGGCCTAGAGATGACCATTCTAAGTGAAATAGGCAGACTGGACTGCGAAGACAGATATCAAATGGTATCACTTATATGTGGGATCTAAAATACTGTACAAATGAACTCATTTATAAAACAGAGACGGACTCACAGAAATAGAAAACAAACTTACGGTTATCAAAAGGGAATGAGGGAGGGATAAAATAGTTTGGGATTAGCAGATACAAACTGTATATGTAAAATAGATGAACAACAGGTTCTTAACTGTATAGCATAGGGAACTATATTCAGTGTCCTGTAATAAACCACAATGGAAAATAATACAAAAAAGAATATGTGTGTGTATATACAGACACACACACACATTAACTGAATTACTTTGCTGTACACCAGAAACTAATACAACATTGTAAGTCAACCGTACCTCAATAAAAAAAAAAATAAAAATTCAGTTTTACCTGTGGGATTCTCGTAAACATTCCTATAAAGGATTGTTTATGACGTCTTTTTTTTAAAGTGCTCATTGGGAATCAGTTTACTTTTTCATGTCCATGGTGTTTTCTGAAGAGTGAGCGTTGGAGATCACCGATGTTGAAACAGAAGGCAGCAGGAGCCCTTGTGTTGGAGTTTGGGTTAGAACTGGAACAAAGTGCTTTCTTTGACCCTTACAATGCTGGAAATGTCCCTGGTGGGAAATTGTCAAGTCTCCCAAGGTAAGCAAATGCGACTGTGTATTTCACAGATGTGGGTGAGCTCCAAGTCTCAAAGAAAACTCCAGGTATTTGAAGTTCAGTTTTTGGTTTTTGTCTTTTTCTAGTAGCTCTATGGAAGCAAAGATCATTTTCTGAAATGCAGCTCTTGGTGGGGTCAAGAGCACTTGATGGCTTTCCTGGTTCAGCCTGGCTGCTGCCTGCAAGCAGGTGATGTCAGCTAGATGATGAGTACTCCTGACTTGGCAACATGCGGCGCCTCCCACCTCTGCCCCCTACCAGGCCCTGGTGCCATGTGAAAAGCACCCTGTTGCCATCATCTGATTTCTCTAAGCCCCTGAGTGTTCATTTGCTGGTCTAGGTCGCGTCTAGTATGCTGAGCCTCTGCCAGTCTCTTCTTTATTCTGCTTGAAGAAATGACTGGAAGAGAGCCGGGTGGGGGCTCGTTTCCCTCCATTTCTAAGCCAGGATGCCAGCCCAGGTCCCTGATGATACGAAGTTCTTCATTTCTGCTCGGCCTTCCTCCTCCTCCTGCCGCATGTGGTCGCTGTGGCCCGAAACTTGGGGCGTCTGAGACTCGCGGGCTGTTATCGGTGGTGCCTGGGTTGGGGAGGCGTTGTCACTGCGTCTCTGGCAGCAGTCTGTTGCTCACCACGCTCTGACTGCTCTCCGGGAGCCTCCTGGGTGCTAATGAGCAGTGGGGCCACAGGACGAGGCAGATGGAGACTCATGTCTTCGCATGAAGGGAACCTATGTTGTTAACTGTTGCGCGGAGACTTTCTGCCTTTGTACCGTCTCTTTTGCCATTTTGATTTTTCCCAAGATTCTTTTAACAAGGCCAGAAGGCTGAATGTCTTGTGTGGGAAATTGGGAATTGTGGTGTAAGCACACAAAAGTTCACATTTCTGCTATTTCCTTTTCTTCTAGAAAGTACCTTCCTGCTCCCCATTCCCCTCCATTGTATTTTTTCTGTGGTGAAGGAAGTTAAGGGTGTGCGTGTCTGTGTGTTTAATTATAAACATCTTAAAAGCAAGGACTATCTTAATTTCATGAAGTCTTTTAGGACCTGATATATGACTATATAACATGAGTTCTCGGTGCACATGTGACCACAGTGGCGTGGAGTCTGGGCAGAGGTGAAAGGATACTTGGGCAGGAGAGACCAATCTGGGAAAGAAGAGTTCTTACATACTTGGAATGTAATTCTGTGTAATTTTCCAGCTTTTTCTAGAAAACTGGATCTAAAGAAACCAAGGTAAGGAGGGAGCAAAGTACTAGCAGGAAGGAGTCATTTGAAAGTTCAGAGCCCACTTTCCTCAATGAAATTAAGAAATCAGAAGAACCAGACAGAGGAGATGGGCTTATCTTCATGCTAATTCCTTTGGCTCATAGTGAAGCACTCACGCAAAGCCAGAGGTTTTGAACATCACTGTTAAATCGAGCGGTTGGGAAAGAGAAACCCCAGTAAGTGGCTTCAGTGTGGCGTCTCCAGTTCCTTCTGGCCTTAGGGCTGGCGGGCGGCCCTCCTTGGTTGTCCCTGGTGGTGCCCAGTGCTGTGGCCCCCTGGCAAGGACGGGCCCTTCCAGCTCCGCCCGCGTCTGCTGGCTGAGCCTCTTGGAATGTGTGTGGTTGCCCGCACAGGCCTTATGTTCCAGAAGAGACCTAAAGCGCCCGTGCTGCTCTCCTTCACCTGCTCGCGTTCTCTTTTTTTGCTTGAATCACACCATTAGGTCTCTGCACTACTTAATTTCCTTTCCTCCTGGGGAATTTCCGCAGTGCCAGGTGGCCAGGAGACAAAGGATGCTTCTACACGTCCCAAGAATGTCCCTTCACTGCCCCTAGGAAATGGAGACTTTCTGGGTTTTCTCTGGCCTATGCCTTTTAGGTGAAATTTATCTTTTCCGCTCGTATTTCATCCCTGTTCATGGTGAGATCATTTGGAGACGGTCGGCTGTTGACTCAGTTACGCTAACTCATGTTGCCAGGTTTCTGGCGGCTCCAGCCAAGCTCTCGCGCCTCTGACAGCTTCTGCGCGCTCTCCTTCCCCCTCTGATTACGCAGCCCAATCTGTCACCCGGACGACGGGGGCCCGGACCCCGCTGATGGCTTTCCACACACGGCAGTAATGACTTCTGGCAGGCCGGGAAGGCGGCAGAGGCGAATTTGCTGCGTCCCTTGCTCAGAGAGCCACAGGCCCCCTCTCCCTGTTAGTAAAAGCACTTTGTGAGGTTCTTGGGTAAATAAATGAGTCATTTTAATCCAACTGACAGGCTGGCACCTGAGCAAGCTGCCTTCCATCTGTACCCCTCGGTCTCGTGGAGGCAGCCAATTGTCAGCCCACGGCCTTCAAGGCCTCGCCCGCGAGTGTCTTTCAGAACTGACTTTAGTAAGTTCTTTCATCTGAATTAGGTTAAAGGAATACAGGCGGGTTGGATCTTAAGTTCTGAGGGCAGGCACGGAACTGAGTCTCGGCCGCGTCTTGTGCAGGTCAGAGTCCTCTGGTCTGGTCCTGCCACAGCGTCCGGGAGGATGGAGCCGTCTGCCCCTCCTCTTCAGTCCTCTGCCCGCGTAGGGTGATGGGCTGTGAGTGGGGAAGAGAACCCAGAAGCTTTGACAGTCCCACCTCATTGCCTGCATGCCCGTTTCTACTTCATCACCAGCCAGAACACTCAGATCAGTGATTCTCAAGATACTTTTCACGTCCACTGTCTCATTGGATCGTCATAGCAACCTGGGGAGATAAATCAATTGCAGCCATTTTATAGGTGGGTAAACTGAGGCTCGGAGAGCAGAGTTGACTTGCCCAGATTGGATGGCTGCCTCAGTTGTCCTGGAGTCCAGTTCTTCCTGTTCCTCCCTCCCACCCTCAGTGTAGCCCCAGCCGAGACTGCCAAGAATTGCTGAAGGAAACAGCAGGGTTGAGTCCAAGCAGTGGCTGGCTGTGAGGTGATCCCTCCCCAACACCAGGAGTCGTGGGAAGCGGGAGACTCTCAGCCTGGTGTCCTGGGCTGGCTCTCCCAGCCTGAGTGGGAAAACCATGAATGGTCTGATGGCGGTGGCTGCCGAGCCCCCCGACTCACTGATTCAGTGTGTTTGTGCTTGGAGTGATTTTCCTGAACATCACATGCTGTGTGAGAGTTCCATCTGTGTTCCTTAGTTGGATTTACTAAACCAATGAGTACTAAATTTTTTACAAAGCCTGTCTTTAAATCTCAGACAGCCGTTGTCGCCATGCCTCTCCCACTGCAGAGCGCCTAAATGAAATAAATCATTTCTTCACGAGAGCTTTGCAGATTTAAGAGCCTGACAGTTTCTCTAAAGACAGTGACTGGTTTGTGTCAAGAACACTCTGAGTTGTGTTCTCAGAGGCATCGGCCCCGGAACATCCGCCTTCAGCTTTCAGGGCACCTGGGAGCTGTCAGGAAACACTTCCTGGGTGGTTGACACACTTCTACTACATGAAATGTCTACGTTACACCCACAAATGCAGCGTCTTGCCACCGTTCAGAGGGGACCTGCAATCCAGGTGGGATTCAATCAGCGAGAAGGCAGCCCACCCTGACCTGCCCACCAGTAGTCGTTCTGGCGTGCTCAGGTGACAGGGGTAGTGTCTTCCTCGGGTCCTGCTCTGACCCTGGAAGATCCGGGAGTGGTGTTTTAATGTGGTTCTTGCAGAACTTTGCATTGAGTTGTTGTTTTTTTTTTAAGAAACTTTATAGGGGTGTCCTTGGTGATCCAGTGGTGAAGACTACCCATCCAGTGCAGGAGGTGCAGGTTCAGTCCCTGTCGGGGAACTAAAATCCCACATGCCATATGGTGTGGCCAAAAAACAGTAAAAGCTGCTTTATATGCAAATAAATCCTTAATGATACTGAAAAGTGAGGGGAGAGGCAGAAAAGCTGTCCTTTACAGAAGGGTGCCAGTTATGAAATGGAAGCGGTCATAGGCTTAGAAAGCCCTCATCTGGTAGCCATCAGGGTATCAACTGATAGAGGCAAGCAGCCTCGACAGATGCGAATCCCACTGGGCAGAAGGTTCTGGGAATCAGTCTCAGAGTTTCCCTCACTCATCACAAGGAGAAAGGGCCCTCCTTGAGGGAGGGCGAGGGTGGTCACCACCTGCTCCGGCGACTGAGCCCAGCTTCCCCACACAGGAGAGACTGTGTCTCCTGAGGTCACGTGCTGGGCAGCACACCCCACCCTGGTGGTGTCCTTCTGCCAGGACGCTCTACCTGAATCTTGCCACAAGGAGTCAGAAAAACTCCAGATTCTGGGATGTGCCTCCAGACAGCTGGACTCCTCAAAAACTGTTAATATATAAAAAAAGTAAATGTTAAGGGCAGGGATACACCATTCTAGGTTAAGGAAGGCTGTTGTTCAGTCGCTAAGTCGTGCACGACTCTTTGTGACCCCATGGACTGCAGCACACCAGGCTTCCCTGTCCTCCACTATCTCCTGGAATTTGCTCACGTTCATGTCCATTGAGCTGGTGATGCTATCTGACTGTCTCATCCTCTGCTCCCCTCTTCTTATGGATCAGCCTTGTCGTGGCGAAGGGGCTTACATAACTCAGTGAAGCTCTGAACCATGCCATGCAGGGCGCCCCAAGACGGACAGGTCGTAGTGGAGAGTTCTTAAACAGTGTGGTCCACTGGAGGAGGAAATGGGAAACCACCCCAGTATTCTTGTTGCGAGAACCCCATGAACAGTACAATTAGGAAGGCTAGATGGCTGTAATAAAAATAGAACACAGTGATCTAGGCTTTAGTCCAGGGTTAGGGAAGGAAAACTGTTAAGGTTGGTGCAAAAGTAATTGCGGTTTTGCATTGTTGAACTTCGTTGTTTGATATTGGGATGCATTCTTAAGTAAATGTGGTAATGTTATACATCATTTTAATGTGCATTTCTCACTTTATGTTTTTTTGCTAATGATACTACTTGCTGTGTATTTTATATTTATTTTAGACTAGGATGATGTTGTTAGACAAAAAGCAAATTCAAGCAGTTTTCTTAATTCAAGTTCAGTTTGGCCGAGGAACTGCTAACTAATGTACAGTGTGGTGGTGGTTCAGGATTCTGCAAAGGAAACGAGAGCCTTGAAGATGAGCATAGTGGCTGGCCATCAGAAGTTGAAAACGACCAATTGAGAGGATCTTCGAAGCTGATCCTCTTACAACTACACAAGAAATTGTGGGACAACTCACTGTCGAACATTCTACAGTCATTAGGCATTTGAAGCAAATTAGAAAGATGAAAATGCTTGATAAGTGGGTCCCTCATGAGCTAACCCCAAATCAAAAAAATTAATCATTCCGAAGTGTCATCTTCTCTTACTGTATGCAACAGCAGTGAACCATTTCTCAATTCGATTCTGACGTATGACGAAAAGTGGATTTTACATGACAACCAGTGACAACCAGCTCAGTGGTTGGACAGAGAGAAAGCTCCAAAGCACTTCCCAAAGCCAAACTTGCACTGAAAAAAGGTCCTGGTCACCGTTTGTTGGTCTGTTACTGGTCTGATCGACAACTTTCTGAATCCCAGTGAAACCATTCCATCTGAGAAATATGCTCAGCGAATCGGTAAGATGTCCAGAAAACTGCCGTACCTGCAGTCAGCATGGGTCAACAAGAAGGGGCCAGTTCTCTGCAATAATGTCTGCCCACACACCGCACAACCAACACTGCAAAAGTTGAACGAATGGGACTACGAAATTTCACCTCGTCTGCCATGTTCACCTGACCTCTTGGCAACCACCTACCACTTCTTTAAGCGTTTCAAAAAGTTTTTGCAGGGAAAACACTTCCACAACCAACAGAAGGCAGAAAATGCTTTCCAAGAGTTTGTTGAATCACGAAGCACGAATTTTTACACTACAGGAATAAACTTATTTCTCATTGGCAAAAATGTGTTGATTGCAGTGGTTCCTATTTTGATTAATAAAGATATGTTTGAGCCTAGTTATAATGACTTAAAATCACAATACTTTTTCACTGACCTATTACAAAAGTCATCTCAGGTACAGTTGGTGAAACTTGAAATGGACTGATTATTAGAAAATAAAGTTATTTTAAGTTTTGTAGGTGTGCCCAGAGTGTTGTGACTGGTAGGAGAATGTCATTTTACTGAGGCGATCTGTGCTGAAGTATGAGGGGCGAGATATCATCATATTTGCAACTTCCTTTCGGGAGGTTCTGAAAAGTGTGACTGTACAGAGAGGGAAAAAACAGATGTGGCAGTTTAGCAGTTGGAGAATCGGGAGGAAGGGTTGACAAGTGTTCATGGTACTATTCTTTCGGTTTTTTGTAGGTTTAAATCTTTCTAAAATAAAAATGGGGGGGGTTAATATACATTCATTGTCAAAAGAAAAATGAAGCAAAGGACACAGGAAACTGCAGAAAGTGAAAGTGAAAGTCGCTCAGTCATGTCCAGCTCTTTGCAACCCATGGTCTATATAGTCCATGGGATTCTCCAGGCCAAAATACTGGAGTGGGTAACTGTTCCCTTCTCCAGGGGATCTTCTCAACTCAGGGATCAAACCTAGGTCTCTTGCATTGCAGGTGGATTCTTTACCAGCTGAGCCACCAGGGAAGCCCAAGTATACTGGAGTGGATAGCCTATAATGCCCCCAAGCCTCTGGACCTGGGGATAACCACAGCTGACAGTTCGGTGAACCTCCTTCCAGGTGTCGGTTCTTGGAATGTCAGTCCGTCTATCCATTTATCCATTTGCCTAATGTCTTCTATGTATTTCTTTGGGTGCATCAGCCCCGTCTTAGTTGCAGCGCATAGAATCTTTGCAGGACACAGACTCTCTGTTTGTGGCCTGCAGGCTAGTTGCCCCATGGGATGTGGGATCTTAGTTCCTGGACCAGGGATTGAACCTGTGTCCCCTGCGTTGTAAGGCAGATTCTTAACCACCGGACCACCAGGGAAGTCTTCCCCCTAAAGTTTTCTATTTTTATTACCCTCCTTTTTTTGCCCTGGACTTTTTAGCTGAAGAAAGACTGTTATTCTTTAGAATAAATACCCTGCATCCCGGATTTGGCTAGTTGTGTCCTTAAGGTGCTGTTTGCCTTGTTCTTCCCTCCCCACAGTAGGTGTGGACATTCGTTTAGATTCCAGTCTTAGGATTTTGTTTGTGTTTTGGCAAGAATATGTCATGGGTGACACTCTGTCCTTCCTGTTGCGTGACAGCAGGTTGTCTTCCTTTTTAATTGCATTGAAACATGGTCTCAGGGTTAGAATTATAAGGGCCTTAAAGGCGTACAGGACCCATCCCGGTCCCCTCCCCCCTGTTCTCTTCTTTTCCCTTTAGCTCACTATTTTTATAAGCTTTGGAGTTTTTCCCTCCAGTATTTCCTTTTGAAATATGAGCCCAGTATATTTGTATTTTCTCCACTCCTTATGCAAAAGCATACTATTTGCACTCAAAATATGGCCTCAATGATCTCCATGTCAGTGCAGAGGCGCCTCCCTCTTTTTGAAGCTGTGTTCTGTAGCTCTGTTCTAACAGTATGGTGGTTATTGCCATGTTTTATTCAGCCTGTCTCCTGCTGGACACTGGGGTGTTCACCAGACCTGCAGTCATAAGCAGTGCGAAATGAAGAGCCTTGTGCATTAGTCATTTACATTTTCACCAGTGTACCTTTGGGATGGATTTCTAGAGGGGAGATCGCTTTGGGTCAGAGAGCAACTGCGTGTGTAATTTTTCTGGCTATCCCCAGATTCCTTGCCATAGTATTTTGCATTCCCACCGTGTACAAGGGACACAGCGTTGTCTTTGATGGCGGAACCGTGCAGTGTAATTTGGTCTTAGAAAAGAGCAGACCTGGGTGGGCGGGCTACCCTCTGCTTGTTAGCTGTGTGTCCCTGGACAAGTTCCTTAACCTCTCTGAATCTTGGTTCCTCTCTGTTTTGAGGCGTTATTTTGACGATGAGTCAAGATAACGCAGGTACAGTGTTCTCATGTACCGCGAGTGCTCAGAGCCTGCTGCCTGGGGCTGCTCTTGGTATGTCTCGCCCTTGGAGGTGGATGCTGGCTGTGTGTTTACTGCCAAAGACAGAAAGATTCCCATTTTCCAGTCTCCCTGCCAGAGTGGCCATACATACCAGCAAGCAGAGTCTTTGCTCTTGAGACGGTGGCCAGCGCAAAGGAAAAGAGCAGTCTCCATTGCTTTTGTACTTTGTGTCCGTCTGGTTAAATCTCTGGCCGGTGTTCTGATTGTAACCACCTATCAGAAGAGGGAGCGTCGTTCGGTCCTTCTCGCTCTCCAAGGCCCATGAGCAACGTCCTTGATCAGTGACTCTGGGGCTCACCCCCATGAGGACGTATCTCGGGGTGACCTTCCAGAATTATGACTCAAAGCACATTATCGTTCAGCATTGCTAATAAGACCAGGCATATACCAGGCAGATTCTTAACCACCGGACCACCAGGGAAGTCTTCCCCCTAAAGTTTTCCATTGCTAATAAGACCAGGCAATACCCATGACTGTGTTCACCATAAAGGGGTGTTTCAGATAAAATGTAAAGCATGCCAGCAGTTCTCTGAATTCTTAACACGACACAACAGCCCATGACTCATTCCAGTTCTCCGGTCTGCATGCAGGTGGTGTTTTGCAGTGAAGTGGGTTGCGGCCGCCTTACCACAGGTTCAGTAGAACTCATCCCTAAATCAGAATTTTACCCACAGGTGGGCAACAGTGCGTTCCTGAAGTTGTATGCACGCCTGTGCACATTCCCAGGGATGAGCCCTCAGTGTTTGAACTAGATTATCAAATGGGCCCAGGACCCCAAAAAGGTTGAGAAACTCTGTCCTAAGCCATGTTCTTTTGTTCTTTTCTGTTTTGAAGGATATTGCGGCTCGGGGCTTGGATCTCCCTCAAGTCACATGGATTGTCCAGGTAACATCTCTCGTTTTTATGGTGCAGGCTTGAGGCCGGAATGTATGATCACGAGCAGATGCATTGGCTCGAAGTAGAGTAATTATTAAGATCCTCTTGGGTGTTGCCCTGGTCCCTAGGCAGCCACCAGCCTGATCCACACCATTCTCCTTTCATCTCTCCTTACCCCAGCCCCCCTGACCACCACAGCTCAGCCTCCAGGCTGCACAGCTGTGGGAAGGAGGGGCGGGCTCCCCAGCCCCCAGACAGAGGCGTGTCACACCCTGAGTTTCAGCACTCTGAAAATAACGGGAACCACTGGGCCCCTGGGAAGACAGTGGCTCAGCTGTCCGGAGAGCTGCCGGCGCACGCTGACCTGCGGGGGCAGTTAAGGCCTGACAGCACCTTAGCGCACACCTCCGGCCTTCGCCGCCTCGCCAGAGGGTGCTGGTGTTAGCCCTGGAGCCTGGTGGTTTCAGTTGTGTTTTTTCTTTTCGTTAGTCTGCAGAGTGGTATTTTTAAGCCCTTCTGTGAGAGGGCTAGGGGACACATGCCCTGTTTACGTGAGTCATAGTTTATTCACATTTTAGTGGAATTGCAGGATTGGCACCGGCTAGAGATCTGCTCTGCTCACCGCACATGACGACTTTGCTACCAGGGGCATTGTGTCTTCTCTCCTGCCGGCCACAGGGCAGATGTGAAATAGGATGATTTTAATGTGTGGGAAACGAGCCACGTAGAATTGATCATTGAGTGCCTCCTTGTAATTGTGGGTGTTGATTAGCTTAATATGCCTGGCCTGCCACTGTGGTCATCTTGGCCCGTGGTCTTTGAGTCGGGTAGCAGCAGAGGACAAAAGGGCAGAATGAGTGCAGGGTCAGTTATCGCTAATGATGACCAGTTACTGCCAGGGAGCACGCCTGTTCTGCTGAGTTCGAGCATTTGCCTGTCTCCCGGGCCAGGAATGCTGTCCGCAGGAGCAGCATGTGTCCCTTAGAAGGGAACCTGCCTCTGAATCCACCTGCAGCCCCGCTTCACAGGGACTGGGGACCCTGTGGCGAGGCGCTGGGACCTGATCCCTCTCCACCCTGTGCGCCATCTTCCATGCCCGCAGCCCCGCTGCTCTGTCTCTCGAGGAAGTAGGCCAAGGTCGTGCGGCCATCCTGCCTGCATTCTCACCTTGCCCAGTCACCTCGGTGAAAAGATGCAAATAGGAAAGCGAGGAGACCTGTGGAGAAGTGAAATTAAAAAGGAGATATTGGGACGGGAAGATGTCTCGTTTATCTGAAACTTGGCCACTGTTCCCGTTGGCATGTCGGAGCCTTGTTATTTCCAATGAAGCCGGGAGTTTCAGGGTTGAGTGACTTCTCCTTGTGATGGTGGTGGGGTAACCATAGCACCAGGATTTAATTCTTGGGATACCTGGAGGCAGGTGAGGGGTATTGCACTTCCAATTAATGGCAATCCCTTGATCTGTGAATGCCTTCCTTTTTGTGCCCCTCTTTTAGTACAATGCTCCGTCTTCACCTGCCGAGTACATCCACCGGGTCGGGAGGACGGCCCGGATTGGCTGCCATGGGAGCAGCCTGCTCGTCTTGGCTCCTTCGGAGGCAGAATATGTCAACTCGTTGGCTTCTCACAAAATCAAGTGAGTCAGAAACCTGAACGGGGTTTCCGCTGATCTCTCCTAATTAACTCTCTGTCGCTTCTTACAGTGGCTGGGCCTTGTAAGCCTACGAAGAGCCATTAACCCTTGTGATCCCTCATTGAGTCCCAGAATAGCCAGTGGCAAAGACTAAAACCCTTCATGCCGCCAGCACATGACAGCTGTGAGTCAGGGAGTGAGCGGTTGCAGTCCGTCTCTCTTTCGGGGAGAGGTCTGCACTCCCTCGCTCTTGCCGTGGAGTGAGTGTGCACCACCCTCCCAGCCAGCTCCACTGCGGTCTCTTACTGTCATCGAGTTTTGTCTCTTGCAGTTCATTAACGTTTTGGACCTTAAGAGGTGATTTATCTGTGAGAAAAATGATGCTTTGGGTTCATCACTTTCCCTCCTCCTGGAAAGTACGCCGAGGGAGGAAACCGTTCCTAGCGGGTGAATTATTGTGCACCCCACGTTTGTGGGCAAGGGCGCCCAGTCAGATGGCAGTGTCTCACATCCCCCAGTGTGAAGCCCCAGTCCCCACTCCCTCCACCTGGGCTGGAGACCCCACAGGGCTCGGCAGCTTGGAACCTGGGCCGGGGGCTTCCATCCAACCCCGATCTCCCCGAGCAAGGACAAAGACGGAGGGCAGCAGCTCAAGCTGGCCAGGCAGTTCTGATGAAAGCAGGAAGTGTTGACCTGGGCCCCAGAGATGAGGTGGTTTTGTCACGTTTTCTGTAAAATCTCCAACACCTGGAGTAATAGGCCCTCAAAATGGGCTTCAAAAGGCATGTGTGAAAAACTCACACTCATCTACGTAGGTTCACGCGTTTCCTCTGCTCAAAGCACAGTGATGCCAAGAGCATGTTTGGAACGCAGGCTGGCAGCCCAGTGCACGCTGGGCACGAGAGTGGCCGGCTGCCGTGACATCACGCGGTGACGTGGTGCACGGCGTAGCTAACTGGAGGGTCGTGTTTCTGGGTGGCTTCCTCACCCGGCCTGTGTTTTACGTAACAAGGCTTTTCCCCTTAAGTGCAGAGCTGGGAATGCCATCGCCTTGCCATCTGCACTGACATGCCCCGGCCGCCCGCTTGGACGGGAGAGCTCTGCGTGGTTGTCCCCGCGGGGAGCACCCCACTCCCCGCCCTGCGCCTCAGCCAGCTGCAGCACTCCCAGCACTGTTGCGGTTGCTGGTGTAGTGGTTCATGGGGTGCAGCTTCCTCAGAAACCACGCTCCCCACCCTTCAGGGTTGGGGAGGGCGGGGCCTGCTCCGATGGGTCAGGGGGGGGTCGTGTCAGGAGGGTCCGAGTGAAAGCTGGAGCTTTCCTCTCAGTTCTCTCATCTCATCTCTTACTCTGTCAGGCCAAAGAGTGTTTTTGTTTGTTTCAGTAAGGCGTGCGTCTTTTCTCTTGTGAGAAAAGACTACTACTTTGGCTACCCCTGGCTACTTTGTGGGTGAGCTCTGGTCACCCTGAGTGTGACCAGGTCTGCTGCTGCGGTACTGCCGAGCGTTGTTACACGTGCTGGTTTCCGTTCAAGGCAGGGCTGTCTGCGAGGGAAGTGTATGCAGACTGTTTCTTTGATTTCATACAATAAAATTAAATCTAACAAGTCATTCCAAAGTGTGCTGTGGGAAAAGGCAGACTTGAAGATTTTTGAAATCCAAAAGGTACACATCTAAACATCCAAAAAAACAGGAAGAAGGAGTGTGTGCCTATCTGGTGTCTGAGGACCTGAGAGCCAGGCGGTGGGATGCTGGGGTGGCTGATGAGTTACAGGGAAGATTCAGGGAGGCAGGCGGCAGCAAGGGCCATCACAGCGAACTGCCACCCACCTCCATGCTCCCAGCGCCGTGGAACCGGCCCGGACAGTGTACTTCAGCAGAGGGAGCGAGAGACCCGGGCCATGCCGCCTCTGAGTGCATACTCAGAACTTTGTCTCTGCATCCTTGTGACTTCTTGGTTTTTGCCAACTGCTTCACTTTTCCCCACTTCTCCTTAAAATGTTTTTCTAATGAAAGTCACTGTAGGTTTATTAAAATGGGAAAGCCTCCTCAAAATGCGTGTCTCTTAGATCAGGCTTAAGAAAGACAGTTCCTTGAATCTGTTCCTACTCTCTCTCCATAGCCAGGTGGGGGTGACTCAGGTCTGTTGATAGAACCATACATAGGCAAAATCGATTTGCTTTGTTCCTAAGGAGGAGGCCCTTTTAAACTGTAAATCTCTGCGGGCCAGCCCCAGCTCCTGCTCGCCTCAGGGAAACAGTGCCCCACCACAGCCCACGAGCGGTGCGGGCTGCACAACAGCACTCCCACGCACCTGAGGAAACTGCCCCTTCCTCTGGCATTATTGTTCTCTGTGTCCCTGGTGGTGAATGACACTGTACCTGCCTTCTTTCTTCTCACTTCAGGATCTGACCCCAAGTTTTTACATTGCTTTCCCTTTTGTTTTCTTCCTCTTCTTTTTTTTTTTTTTAATAGAGGCAAGGCAGCTGGACAAAGGGAAAGACAGGACTGGGCTCTGGTTTTTACTTTGCTCCAGCTTTGCAGGCATAAGTAAGAGGCAAATTCAATACCCATAACATTTTTCTCCCACATGAAAAAATAGATTTTCCAGGAAACTATGAACAGTTTCTCCAGCTCCTGCCCTCTCCGCATGTACCTCGCCTTCTTGGGTTGAGTCTTAACTGCCATGAAAAGATGTCCTGAATCTGGCAGCCAAGAAGGAGCGGTGCGGGCTGGGGACTGAGGGCGTTTCGGGAAAGCAGTGACACAGCGCAGGTACATCGCTGTCAGAGACGTGACGTGTTCATTCATAGCTTTGTCAGAGTCACCTTTGGGGGAGGGAATGGGGATTGTCTTCTCCCTCAGAAGAGATTGCCGTTCACATTCTAATTTGCTGTTACATTTTGAAAAAAAACAAAACATACAAGAAAAGCATTTTTCCTTTTTTTTTTTTTGGCTGCGCTGAGTCATTGTGGCACGCAGGCTTTTCTCTGCGCCTCACAGGGACTTCTTTAGTTGTGGCCCCAGGGCTGAATTGCCCTGTGGCGTGTGGGATCTTCGTTCCTTGACCAGGGATCGAACCCATGCCCCCTGCGTCGGAGGGAGGCAGATTCTTAACCACTGGACCACCAGGGAAGTCCCGAAAGTCATTTACCTTTTTAGAGTCTGTTTTCCTGCCCTAGAACTCCTCTTTCCCTCTCCCTTCCTTCCCTGGGAAGTCTGTTCTCCTTGTCTCTGCCTCAGGACTCTGCTGTGTGCCCTTCCCCAGGGCAAAGGCTGGGGCCTTCCAGAGCCAACGGGGACAGTGTGCTGTCCAGACTCCCCCAAGAGGCTGCTTGGAGATCTCATCCAGAACTCAGGCTTCCCCTGTGAATGGGAGCCACGAGGAGCCAGGGAGGTCACAGGAAGGTCCCCCAGGGTGGATTAGGATGGAGTTCTGCTGCTGTCAGCGGGAGACATTGGTCAGCTGTTTACTTTCACTCAGGTGTTTGTTTACCCCACTGTTAAGGGTCTTCAGCCACCTTACTGTTTTTTTGGCTTGTTGCCTTCTGCTCAAGTCCAGGTAATAATATGTCAATAAGCAGGCCTATGTAGTTTTCCAGATCTATTAAGAAATAATGATGTGATCCCCATAAAGGAGATGGTAAACATAGCCTCTATACATGTATCCGAGAGGATGAGATTGGTGGCAATGTCACCCCTTCTGTCCTTCTAATACCATAGAGTCCTCTTCCTTCTGAATTCCTGAAGGGTTAGGAAAACATTCCCTTTCCCATGACCAAGCATCACTTCTCCTTTATTTCTGATTAGCCGGAAGAGAGGCCAGTTTTATGCATCACTTTTATGATAGAATAATGTTTTTGGAAGAATAGAAAGCTTACCTCTGTATGTCCTTCTTTTTACAGCGTTTCTGAGATGAAGATGGAAGACATTTTGTCTGTTCTGACAAAGGATGATTGTTTTAAAGGGAGACGAGGGGGAGGCCAGGTGAGTTTCATTGTTGACTGTGCTTGCTGCTCACAGATATGACTCATCTCCTGGTGTGGGGAGGCAGCGACTCTGAGAACTGGGCAGTTCCTGCCACTGGCGAGTAAAGTGTGTGTTTTCGGGACCATGAACATTAGACGAGGCCACATCTTGCTGGCATTTCTCTCTCTTTGCTTCTGGATGCATTTGCTGGCCCGTCCAGTTAATGGGCCCCCATCCGTCCTGGGTGTCTGCCAGGTGGCAGCAGGCTCCCCAAAAGGAGGGCTCGTCCCCAGCCAGAAAGAGTCTGGAGGCAGCAGCGCTCCATGCTCAGCCCTGGTGGTCCCCCTCCAGCTTACCCACACGGACACCTGGCCTGACCCGTCCACCCAGGGCTGCGTGGCAAAAAGAAATGTCTCAGAACCTCCTTTCAGACACACTTAATTCATCCATTTTTTACCATGTGCTGTACACAGAGGAAGAGCAAAGCCGAGGCCGTTAGGAAGAAGAATCTTTATTATCTGAGCACTTCCATATAGAGATCCTGAGCAGCGCAGGCATCCCTGGACAGCCTTTCCTGCTTTCCAAGGCCTCCCCCTGCTCAGAAGCACTTCCACCCCCACTCTACTGTGTTCCAGGTGTACTACGTAGACTTGTATGTGTGTATCTGTGTGTGTGTAGTGTTGCTCTGTATAATTTTGTCCTTGAAATTTTAATATTTGGATATTTTTGCATCTCTATTCTGATGCCTGTGGATAGACTGGAAAATCGGAGCCAAATAGGTGAAGTTTAAGAGTCTCTTTTGTGCGTCAGTACGTGTCTTTGTTTGGAGCAGTATTCTCCCTGAGGCAAGGAATCCGTTTGCCTGACCCCGATTTAAGTTCTCCCACTTGAGAGAACCTGCCGAAATGCACTAAGGAAAGGACAGGAGCAGATGCCTGTTGCCTACCATGTGTTCTGGGCCTGGCTCTGTGCTGACGAGCTCTTCCCATGCTTGGTCCCGTCTTAGCCTCTCAGCAGCCCACAAGGCGGGTGTTACTCTCCCACTTCATAGATGAGAAAACTGAGGCTTAGAGAGCTGAAGGAACATCCGTGAGGGTGCACTGATAATCGTGGGTCCTTTTGGTGTGAACGCACGCCACTTGTCCTTCACAGTATACCAGCAAGCCTCCATTAGTGCTAATTAGACCAAGTAAATGAAACTAAAATGCTTTCTAAATTGGGGAACGTTAGCGGTTTTCATGGCTTCCCTGGTGGTTCAGTGGGTAAAGAACCCGCTTGTGAATGCAGGAGACGCAGATTCAATCCCTGGGTTGGGAAGATCCCCTGAGAAGGCAGTGGCAACCCATTCCAATATTCTTGCCTGGAGAATTCCATAGACAGAGGAGCCTGGTGGGCTACTGTCCATGGGGTCCCAAAGAGTTGGACATGACTGAGCAACTAAGCAGCTGTGTTCATAGAGGTAAAATTTGGCCAGTAAATGGTACCACAGCAACAATCCCCATGAACAAGAAAAGCTATTAAGGACTTGGTTGATCAACCTGTTATATTAAGTGATATTTCACTACAGAGGGTCCTGGCTCCACAGGCCTTCAGGCCATCCCATAATAATAGACTGTTGTCATGGGAACTGGCTGGAAACTATAGAGAATCATGGGTCTTGGCACACTTCTCTGTTCTTCTGAAACTACTGCAAATTCTAGTTAGGGGGCAGGGTTTGTTTTCTGTTTTTCCAGATGTTCCCACAGCTATGTAATTACAGCCCCAGGGCAGCTCTGTGGGCTGAGCAGGGGCACCCAGGGAGCTGTGTGAGGATGGGATAGCTCAGTGGTCAGGAGCACAGCCTTTGGGCCTGAGTCCCATCTCACCAGCTGTGTGGCTTTGGGCCAGGACTAGACCTTAGGGTCAATTTCTTCCTGTGTACAACTGAGATAATTTTAGTTTTCTTCTCAGAAGGAGATTGAAGAATTGAGCGAAAAATAACCCAAGAGTTCCAACACCGGGACCGAGTGTATTTATTATTATTATTATTATATCACATCAGTTAATAGTATAAGCATATATGGAATTGAAGCTCAGACTCATTGACACGAAGCCCAGTGCCTTTTTTTTTGCAGTTTCACACTAAGTGGAAAATTGGCACTTGGCTTCCCTGGTGGCTCAGACGGTAAAGAATCTGCCTGCAATGTGGGACACCTGGGTTCTATCCCTGTTTGGGGAAGATCCCCTGGAGAAGGGAATGGCTACCCATTCCAGTATTCTTACCTGGAGAATTCCATGAACAGAGAAACCTGGCAGGCTACAGTCCATGGGGTCACAAAGAGTCAGACACGACTGAGCAACTTTCACTTTGACCGTTCTCCAGAATTAAGAGCAAGCAGCCAAGTTACACAAGGAGATGGTGAAGGGTCCAATAACCTTGTCTTCACCTACACTGTTGCCAGGACCGGCTTTGGTGTCCGTATTTATCCCCGAGCACAGCCCAGTTCTGTCCCGGGTGGTCATGTGTCTCCGAGTATCTCTGGGGAGGCTGTGGATGGGCCCAGGGTGCCTCCTGCAGGATGCTTCCCCAGAGCAAGAGAGCCTTCCTCTGCTCTCTCCGAAACGAGCCACAGCCATTCTGTAAACATCTGCCCTGTGGCTGGTGGCCCTAGTTCCTCTCCTTAAGCCTTTTCTGTGGCTCGAGACCAGCCTGGAAGGCTGGCTGGGGTTTGAGGAGCCCTCCTGAGTTGGTGGGTGAGAGGCGGGGCCCAGAGTCCGACAGGCTCGGATCACGAGTCCTGGCTTCACAGTCAGCCATTCTGCAACCTGGGGCAGATTTTCCCCAGCCTGGGTTTTCCCCGCTGGAGAAGGAAGATGTCTTGAGTACCTGTCCTGCCAGGCCGCTGTGAGGTTTAAATAGAACAAGACATGGAGCACTGTGCATACTCTGGGTCATGTGAGTTCACCTCTGCCCTGAACTGCTGCCTTGATGGACATGATGTTTCGATATTTTTACGGTCTGGTGATCTTTGAAAGAGAAAAAGTGCTAAGTAAGGCCGGGCTTTCACCACACCAAAATAACTAACTGGTTAACTTAGAAAACTCAACTAGTCATGCCAGGTTCTAGATGTCACATCCATCAGCACCACCTGTTTGACCACATTTACCTTTCATTCACAGGACAAAGCAAAGCAAAAACTAAGTTGGCTGCATTACTGATTATCATGTAGATTACTGCCTTCAAGTGTGCGTGAATCCTATGAATGGTAAAGAGAATAAAGTGAATGGTGGACACAACTTTTGATTCTGTTTCGCCTGAAAGATGCAGTGCCCTAATTGGCATCTTTGATGTGGGCGATTCTTGCTGGTGTACCAGCCAGTGCCTGGCACACAAAGGTGGGTGCGGTGGCTGGGCCTTCATGCCGAGCCAGATGCCTCACCATGAAGCCCATCCTCGCCCAGCTTGGTTGAAGGCCATTGTAAATGTCCCTCTGGCACATACATTTTAGGGCTTCCGTGAACAGAAAGCAAGTGAGTGAAGCATCTGTAAAATGTATATTTCATATTTAGGTATATAAAATATATATAGCTGCGTCTGGGCGCGCGAATGTTCACCCACCTACAAAGAGAATAAATTTGATCTTTCAACTTGACTGGGAAGTGCTCAGAGGGTTCTAGGGACTGTGGCAGTAGAACTTAGCTTGGCAGCAAAGTGATTAAAACAAAGTCCTTCCATTTAGTTTAAAAGCACCTCAGAAGTTGTCGATGTCAAGACACATGCTCAGACCAAAAAAAGTCTCCCACCCCAACTGCTCCCACCTAAAACTTTTTGCAACAAAAATAACCCCATCCAGCTGTCTTGGACTCATCTGTTGACTCTTGATAGGCATGAATTTCCATCTCCACAGTATAAACATACACCCAAACATATTCTTCCTAAAAGTTTTTTTTGTCCAATGAGATGCACCTATAAGCTCATCCTAACAGAAAGCTCCCTGGCATCATGAGAGATTAAGATCACTAGCCGTCGCCTGGTTTTTGTGGTCTGTTTCTTCTTGCCAAGACCAGTAGAGTCTCTGCAGACACAGAGTATCGAGTGTGTCTAGACCTTTGAAAATGTTTTTTTTTCCTAAACCACCCACCGTCTGCTAGTTGCAAGCTGCTTCATTAAGCGGGAGTAAATCTGCATCTTTGAGGGTTGGGGGGCCGGTCCTCGGAGATGTGCCCTCTGGGGTCTCACCCCCCTCATTATGGGAGCTTCTTCCCTGTCTGGGGCTGAGCCAGTGCTGCCTGACTCTGCCCCCTCTGTCTTCAGTTTAAATTTAGACTGTCCTCCCCAGAAGACAACGGAAAAATACCTCGTTCATTCTCAAGAGGGGCAATTTTAAAGTATTTCTGGAAGTGGCAAGGGGCGGGGGGGCTAAGACCTGCTTTCTCTTCAGTGTATGATGTTTCTTGCCATTAACTTTTTCTTACATTCTACTAAAACTGACCTCATCATTTCAAATGTGCGAACCTAGTTTTATCGCCTTTTTTCTACATATTTTACTGGTATACACACATATATATGTGTATATGTAATTTTTTTTTTTTTGGTTGGAAAGAAAAGATGCCTCATTTTGAAACCTAAAGGGGGGAATAAGAAAAGCCCTTTGTAATATATTGCCATATTATCACTAAATCCCCTGACAGTTGTGACACAGAAGCAAGTCACCTGTCACTTAAGCTTGAGGTCTCTTTAATTTTCTCCTGGAATTCGCACCAGGCTGTCTTTAATTTGAGGCCTTTATTGGAATTCTGAAACCTCTCTGCCTCCCTGGCTCTCAGATCTATTCTGAGAGCTGTTACAGAATGTATACAATAACCAACAGAGGGATTGGAGAGGGCTGGAGCTCTGTTTATTTAACACTCTGGAGGGATTTTTGTGCTTATTCGGTCCTGGCTGCCCGGCTTTCAATATCGCTTTGACAACCATTCTGCCCTTCTCATTAATTTTAAACAGTTAAAACACAGGAAAAAGAGGAAAAAGTTTTCATTATTAAAGTGCTTTACTTTTTAATAACAGAGGATTCTGTCCGCCAGGGGAAAGGGCATCCTTGCTAATTTCACATTCATATTAAAAAAAAAAAGTGCGAGGAAGGTGACAGTTCGTTGCTGAGGTGGCTTAACGAAAGGAGGACGGCAAAAAAAAAAAAGTTTGCATTTCACATCAGTTAAGAGGGTAAAAAAAAATCCTTGTTAATGACAACAGCAAATGTCCACTTTCGTAACACAGCTCCTGAGTGACTTTTCTCTTGACATTTGAGTGGATAAAACCCTTAGGGGGACCATGTACCGTGAAATCAGCTAGACTGTCATCAGCCAAACAGGTAGCAGGAATGATTTGACTAAACTACAACCATTTTCAGGTTGTTAAGTCTCTATTAACACAGAGACTGCTCCCACGAAGGAGGCTTTTTCTCCTCCCACCCCGCCCTTCATTCTTCCTGCAGCAGCTTTCACCGTGAAAGATGCCAGGGAGCCTGGGAGAGGCGCGGCCAGGAGACCCTGGAGCACGCCCCTGTCCTTTACAGGAGTCAAAAAGGAGCATGAACTGGTTCTCACGCTGGTTTTCTCCTGGTGACCCACGTGGGGCGTGGCGGGTGAGGAGGGCTGGAGCTTCATTAGCACCATCCAAAGGATCAGCACCTCTGGGAAGGTGGGTTAGCCAAGTTTGGGGTCACATTCAGGAGACAGCGTTCCTGTCAAGATACAGGACACATAAGCCACGTGTTTTCAGGGAGATGTAAAGAAAGGAAATCTTTTCTCTGGGGTTGCTAAAGGCTGAAAAGAAATGAAATTTTGGTTTTATTCACATTTTCCACCTGTAGGGTCTTTTGTGCATACAAATATGACTTCTTACAGAGGGACCGTTGGCTGCAGAGATGCGTGGCAGCGGCCTCGCATGGTTGGCGGGAGCAGCCCAGTCCTCCGTGGGTTCCTGGGCACAGGGGTCTGGGCTGCAAGAATGTTTCTGGAACACTGAGAGTCTGGACCTCTCAGGAGTGAGGACACGTGCTCTGTGATTCAGGGACAGACTACCTTGTGGGCAGATGGCTGTGGGTTGCTCTTAGACAGAAATGGCCTGGGCTCCACCGATGAATGCCAGGCAGGGGGCAGGTTGAAAGCCTGAGTGGGAAACACAAGGTTCCTCTGAAACCGCTTCTGTCCCGTCATGTTTTAAAGGCCTGAATTGGACTTGGAAAATTCCAAGGTATCTCCCATAGACTTTCACTTTAAACACGAGTGATGAGAGGCCAGGAAGAAAAGTAAACAAGTAAATAAATAAGAGACCCGACCTACTCCCTCACAAAGCCATCCTCATCTTTGCTTGACTTTAACATCTTTATCGTTCCCTTTTCTTGCCTAGTAATATTGAAAGGATTACCCTTTTTGGCCCCTTGGTGGTTACTGTGTGATTTTACTGTTATTAAATCTATTATAAACCGCTTCATTATTCCTGACTCTGACTGACTGTCCTCTAATCCTTCCATCACCTTCCCAGAAATCCCGCGCCACTGGCCCCCAGGAAATCCAAGAACGAGCCACGGTCTTGCAGACGGTGTTTGAAGATTATGTGCACTCCAGTGAGGAGACAGTCTCCAGGGCCAAGAAAGGTTGGTCAATTTCTTGGGTGGTTTTAGATGGATAACCCAACCAGGCATTGTCCCACGTCCACCCATATGCCCCCAGACAGGTTGGGAGGCCAACCAGGTAGCTCTGCTCACCAGCCAAAGCCTTCAATCTCCCTGATTCTGCAGGGATTGGAAGTTGGCACGGAAGGCTTTAAAGTGATATTAAATGTTAATTTCATCCATCCTTGCGTTTTGCACAAATGAGGCTTTATCTTGGCTTACATCAGGTCTAGAGCTGTGACCCAGCAACTTGGGTCTCCGGGACCCATTTTCCCCTTTCTTTGAAAACTGGATAGATGAGATTTGGCACGTCGGTAGGAGTTGTAGAGATGGAAATCAGAGATGAAGGCAAGGTCTGGAAATGTTAGACCAAAGCAGTTCCTCCTTGAAAATACAAAGAAAAACTAAAAAGAGCAGTGCTGAGGAAGGGCCGCAGACCATGAACCCAGCTCCTGGGAAATTTATGAAAGGGTTAGGTATTAATTCAGTATTCAGCACCTTTGTAGCATAAATTGGCCCCTGGGATCACCAGGCATTAGGTATGGACTCAGTAGTTCACTCTGAGCGCCGAACAGAGCGCAGGGGAGGAGAGCTCAGAACAGCCCAATGTCTTCCATGCTGGAACGTGTGTGTCTTGGCTATTGACTGTCCCATGTCTGCTGATGAGACTCACCCCCGCTATGGGGAGATCCACAGTGACCCCTGATTTGGAGAAGAATGCCAGGCTGGCTTACCAAGAGATAAACGCTACAGCCTGTTGTTTTCTTCTTTTTATGAACTGAAACGTTTTTTTTAAATTCCTTTAATATTTATTGAATTGGGCACCATTCCCGGTGCTTGGCACACACCAGGGATCAGAAGACACAAAAATCGTCACCTTTGTACCCTTCTAGTGGGGAAGCAGACAGTGAAAGTAATAAACATAATGAATGAATCACGCATAAATTAGATAGTCTCGGGACTTCCCTGGTGGTCCAGTGGCTAAGACTCCGAGCTCCCAATGCAGGGGACCTGGGTTCAAGCTCTGGTCAGGGAACTAAATCCCACGGGCTGCAGCTAAGAGTTCTCAACTGAAGATTCTGTGTGCCACAACTAAGACTTGGCAAAGCCAGATAATTAATTAGTTTAATTCAGTAGTCCAGTGAAAGGTGATGAGAGCGATAGAGGGAACAGAGCAGATGAGGGAGATGGAGGACTAAGGGCAGACTGAGCCATGTTGGGATGGTTGCCACGCGAGCGAAACCCTGAAGAAGGGCCACCCTGGGGCTCTGACTGAGGGCATCCAGGCAGGCGCCTTGTGCAGTATGCCCAGAAGGAGGGGAGGGGCAGCAGAGGCAGGGCGTGGAGGCATCCAGGGCACCCAGCTACCCCGAGCGAAAGGGGAGCCATCGGAGGCCTTGGGACAGGGAGGTGGTCTGGCGGTTCTGAGAAGGTCACGTGCGGCTGGGTGAGAATAGACCCGGATAAAGATGAAGGCCAGGAGACCAGCTCCCAGGCAGTTAGAGTAATCAGGAAACCAATGAAGTCTGGTTTCTAATAATATCCCATTCACGTGTCTCCCTGCAGTGAATTCAGCAACTCCTAAGGTTCTTCCTGAGAACCTGCCTTTGGAGATGTACTAGAACATTCTCTCATGGAGAACAGAATGTCTCGGGGAGGGTTTGGGCACATGTTGAAAGTTTGACGAACTCAACTTGCTGTGGGATACCTGACCAAGTGTTGGCCACAGGGTTGATAACAGAGTTTGAGTGAAGAAGAGAAAGCAAAGCCACACCAGTGCTGTATTGCTGGCGTCAGAGGTGCTTTGGATATCCTAGCGAGCCCACAGCTATTTCAGCGTGTCTGGGTCATCAGGCTAAAAGTGACAGTGAATGGTCCTTAGGGAATATGGTTTTGGGTTGTCTCTTCATCATTACCATTGAACTTACTAACACCAAGAGGCTGGCAGGGTTACTTGTCTTCTTTTCAAAGGATGTTGAAATGGGGCCACTCTCAATGTTTATGGGCCAAGAAGGAAATAAATACATTATCTTTTAAGGGAACTGCCTATAGAACATCTTGGTCACCCCACAGCAGGCATTAGTCCTCTGCTCTTCTCTCCTCTTAGGATTGACTTCTGGAGGTTTGAGGAGAGGAGACCTGTAATTGCCATACCCCAGGAGTTGATACTGTCTTTTGCATTTCCCTATCTCCATATGCAATTCTCTACCCCTGACTCTCCTCCCTTTTAGGCATTTCAGAACCCACCTCATGAATAACTAACAAAAGCAGCTGGGTTTTGCCTTCATGGCAGAAAACTAGTTGCAAACTGGGCCAAGTATGCATTTGTTTTCCTTTTGTGCTTTCTGACCCAGCTATTGCTAATATCCAGCATTTCATCATGGTCAATTTCCAGAAGCAGTTAGCCCTTTTCCCCCTCACATCTTGCATCGTGTGAGTAGAGCTTCAAGTAGTAAAAATCGTGGTAATGTAAGTTTGAACTCCAGACTCCTGAACAAAAATTTCAGAAAGCGGAGTCCTTCAGCTGTGCGGCACCGCTTCCACTTCCTCTTGGGGGTCCTCCCCGAAGAGCAGGAGTTATGTGTTAGGGCTGCGCCTGGCTCGGAAGGGATCATCCCTCCCTGTGATTAGAGGGAGGCTGGCTCTTTGGTCACTTAGCCTTTAAGAGAATTGGTGCAAGCCGCCTCTCCCACTCCCTTTGGGTGGTTGTCACTGTTAATGTGCCAGACGTGTGCTCCTCTGGGGCAGGACTGGGGTTGGGAGGAGCAAGGATGGGCAGCACCTTCCAGGCTGGAGTTTCGCTCCTTTCGGCCTCCTTGACCCTGAGCATCATCCCCAAGACGCTGCTTTCCCTGACCAGATGCCCAAGAATAGACTCGGTTTATTGCTCAAAAGGACAAAATGTCCTATGTCCTTGGAAGGTATTTTGAAATAGATTTCCCTAAATCCTGTCATCCTTACGGCTCTGAAATGGGATTCAGTGAGAGCACCAGCTCTGAGTGGCTGGAGCGTCATCCGACTTGCATCCCACAAGTCTCCTGTCATGAAAGGTCTCCTTCCATGACCTCTTCTCTTCTGCCCCATCTCCGCCTCACAGCCCCTCTTCCTTCCACTCATTCCTGGCACTGCCAGCACGAGCCACTTCCTGCCCCCTGGAAGTACAACCTGCCTGTCGAGGGGGAGAACTCTGCTGCCATTTCCTGGCAGACCCCTTTCCCCGTAGCTGTTCGGTCAGTCAGTTCAGTCTCTCAGTCGTGTCCAGCTGTTTGCAACCCCATGGACTGCAGCACACCAGGCCTCCCTGTCTATCACCAACTCCGGGAGTTCACTCAGATTCATGTCCATTGAGTCGGTGATGCCATCCAACTATCTCATCCTGTGTCGTCCCCTTCTCCTCCTGCCTTCAGTCTTTCCAGCATCAGGGTCTTTTCCAATGAGTCAGTACTTCACATCAGGTGGCCAAAGTATTGGAGTTTCAGCTTCAGCATCAGTCCTTCCAATGAATATTCAGGATGGATTTCCTTTAGGATGGACTGGTTGGATCTCCTTGCAGTCTGAGGGACTCTCAAGAGTCTTCTCCAACACCACAGTTCAGAAGCATCAGTTCTTTGGTGCTCAGCTTTCTTTATAGTCCAACTCTCACATCCATACATGGATGGATTAGCTATTAGTGGAGCACCTATATCTCCCAGGACTAGGCTCTGCAGCCTCAGCTCTCAGGATTGGTGTGGAGAAGAGCAGTCGTTCTAATCTGCTCCAGCACAAGGGCAGTGTGAGTGAGGAGGCCTGGGCCAGCATTGGGGTAAATGAGGTTTTAAAGGTGCAGACTCTCCGGCGTGTCCTGGTCCCAGCCTGCTCTTTCTGTCTAGAGTAGATGTTGGGGGTTGGGAAGAGGCAGAGTCTCCTGGGTCGTGGTGGTTGTAGCACTTTCCCCTCTGAGGACTTGAATTCGTGTCAGAACCTTCCCAACTGCAGAGACCATTTGAAGCATTAAAGATCTTCCTTGAAAAACCTCGTCCCCAGTTATTAAAAAGGGGAGTGAACACAGATGACAAGAGGGGTGCAGAGGAGTCGCCTTGGTTATTATTTCTCATCGATTGGGAAAAGGAGTTCACTTTGCTCAGTAAATAGAGCTTTGATGGGTTCCCAGGATCCTTCCAGGAGCTGATCTGCTAAAATGACACTTTTTATTACTGTTCATAAACGCCGATCTCCAGGTGCTGCCTGGATATTACATTTAAGCTGTGGGCAAACTTGCCAGTCCAGTGGCTCAAACGGTGAGGGCGAGGGAGACTGGTGCCTGCTTCCAGCAACTGGGTGGAGAGGGGCGGGGCTACGACTGGGCCAGGAAGGCAGGGACGCTCAGTCCGTGGATGAGGAAGAGCGCCGGTGAGGAAAGGGCAAGATACTTGACTGTCACTGTTGTCCAGAGACATTCCGGGGAAACCAGGGATGGAAGAATGGTTCCTCCAGGGAGCATCCAGTGAAGGTGGATCCAGAGTGCCGCCTGCCTGGGAGCCACCTCTGGCTTCTCTCTGGCCAGTGAGAGGTCCAGAACACCGGCCTCTCTCTAACTTTAAAACAGGACCCAGACGTTCCTGGTTAGACTGTGGTGAATAGCTCTAAACCCATGGCAATCAATGACTGTTTTGAGAGCTCGTTTAGAAACTACATCCTTTTCTTTCTCCTCTTTAAAATTTCTTTTTTCATTTTTTACACAGTCTTTGAATGGGTAAGAAACACTGCATTGGTCAATCCTGCATGCTTTCACGTGAATTTGGTTTTAAAATTTCATGAGTCTGTGGCGAACTGGTGTCAGTGATTCCTGTGGCTGGGGAGCTGGAGGTGTGGCTCCGGGTGGAGGCAGGGTTTATAATAACATTGATAATAATAGCGTGTAGGAATAATGAGCATGACCTACAATCATGATAAAGCCTTGTGGACCTTTCGGATTTTATCACATTTGTTTGTGTCAGCTATTCAAAAAACTAAAATGTGGTAGAAAATGTGTTTGCAGTGTAAAGACCTAATGACTCCATTCTTCATGAGAAACTGGTATGCGCCGATCCTGTCTTAGTTTCTTCACTCATTCTCCTGCTCATTCACTTGCACAGCAAAGACCTACTGTGGGGCTTCCCTAGAAGTCCAGTGGTTAGGGCTCCATGCTTCCAGCACAACGGACATGGGTTCGATTCTAGGTGGGGGCACTGAGATTCCACATGTCATGTGGTGCAGCCAAAAAAAAACATGCTGTCTGCCAGGTACTGTGCTGGCCCCAAGTCTATAATGAGGAAGAAGACAGGACCCTGCCTTCTAGGCTCATTATAAGCTACACTGTAAAATCTGAGATAATATCAGGTTTATTAAAGTGAAGTTATGTTGGGTTTATTCACTGTGTCCAGTGTTAGTCACTCAGTCATACCTGGCTCTTTGTGACCCCATGGACTGCAGCCCACCAGGCTCCTCTGTCCATGAGATTTTCCAGGCAAGGATACTGGAGTAGGTTGCCATTTCCTTCTCCAGAGGTTCTTCCCAACCCAGGGATCGAACCCAGGTCTCCTGCACTGCAGGCAGATTCTTTAGCGACTGAGCTACAGGGGAAGCCCGTAGACTTCCCCTGTGGCCAGTAGACTTATTTATTTTAGGAATTAAACAAATATGTGAGTATAGATTTAGGTTGTTCATATCTGTCACGCCATCCTGGTTGTGTGTCCGTCGTTGCCTGGCAGGGTGAACTGCACAGGACGGGCCTTAGGCTGGGGCAGCAGAGACCTGTCCTGACACCCCCACCCCCACCCCACTGTCTTCCAGCCCTGCAGTCCTTCATCCGGGCCTATGCTACCTACCCCCGGGAGCTGAAGCATATCTTCCACATCCGACTGCTCCACCTCGGGCACATGGCTAAGAGCTTTGGGCTGAGAGATGCCCCTAAAAATCTTTGCGCCTCGGCCATGAAGAAGAAGAAAGCAAACCTGAAAAGGTAAGGCGGACAAGAGGCTGAGGGTCAGGTGGGTGTCAAGGGCCCTGTTCAGATTGGCGGTGGTGTGGTGGGCTGCTGTGTGCTTAGGGTAGACTCTGCCAGCTCAGGTTTTTGCAATTCTCTCAGCATACTGAGTGCTTGGATCAACCGGGAAAATGCCTAATCTGAATGCTTTTAAGGCATCTGCAGGAAGTTGGTGATGTCTCCTTTTGGGTCCTGAGTGGTGGGGATTATTGGACCTACAAGACAAATTCACTGGACCATCTTCACTGCCCACGGGTAGAGTAACTCAGGGCTTGCCAGGGTCAGAGCTCTGGATGTGCTGTGGGCTGCAGTCCACCCTGGAAGACTGTGGGGTGTCCATGAAACTCTGTTGAGGCCTCCAGGGGCCCCCAGCACTGCGTGCTGCTCTCCGTGGTGCTGATGTGCAACCTCCCATGGAGAGGTTGCACTGGCATCATCTCCCACCCATCTCCCCCCTAAAAACACCTTAGCAACTGCCCGGGGCCCTGGTGAGAGGAGAGCCTATGTGAGGAGGGTTGCCCAGCGGTTGGGCGCTGGGCTCTGAGGCCATCTTCACAGTTTCAGGAAGCCCTGAGATGATTCCCCTCAGCAAAATGCAGTTGTGAGAGCTCTTCTTTCTCTCCTCAGAGATGGGGTGTTCTCTCGGTACCAGCTCCAGGCTGTGTGGAAGCTAGAGTATCTTAGATGCCAAGAGCTGTTTTTACGGGGAGTTTGGGTGGATCGTGGTTACTACTTGTGTAATGTGTGGGTGGGAAGGACTCAGAGAAACCCCCAAGTGCTCCGGACAGTTATCTCCCAGTGTCCATCCTTTTTGCACGTTAGTTACAAATGCCAGTACATCCTTGCCTGCTGCCGAGCGCCTGTGGGCAGCACCGCACTGTCACCTGTTCCCATGCCGTGTCTGTCTTGCACATTCACCCAGAAGTGCTGACCACATGATCAGCCTCTCTGGGGCCTGGTTTCTCTGCTGTGAAATGACAGAGGGGCGAGGCCATTGGTCTTGGAGGCGCGGGACTTGGCCTTCAGCTCCAGCTCCAGTTCTGATGTGAGCCTGTGAGCCTCAGACCATATCTTTGCTTAATGTCTCAGAGCCTTGTTTTCCTCAGCCATAAGAGGGAAGAGGAAATCTGTGCTTTTAGCTGCTTCACAAGAACCAGAGGTCTGTGATGCGTGTCACTGTGCCTTTTGAAGCATGAAGGGCCGTCGAGATGAAACCCCGTAGGGCAGAGAGCTGGAGGCCAGGTGAGTTAGGATTTCAGAACACCCAGCGGGAGCTGTCCAGGGGCTTGGCCCTCACGAAGCTCTTCATGATGGATAAAAGGTTACCTGATTTAAGTTTCCATTTTGGAATTTTTAAGATGCTCGGTCTTTTCTCTTATACCGACCCCTGTCATATAGGACCACACTCCAGTGCTTCTGCGAGGCAGGCGTTTCTCCACATGCCCTTCTCTGATGCCTGGAGGAGACGGAGACACGTCCAGCTCTGATTTCTCCCAGGCGGTTCCGAGTTGCAGAGCATTGCCTGCTGCCACACACGGCCTGTCCTGGGCGAGGCTGTGGCCAGAGACCCCTCTGCTGGAGCCAGGTCCTCCCAGAGGGAAAGGGTGCCCCAGCTCCACCCAGATTTGGGGCGCTGTGCACCAGAGTTAGCTTCCTGCCCTTGGGTTTGGGGTAGCTGACGTCTGTCCATGGTAACTGATTTTTAAGAATGTGGCAAAACCCTGAGGCTCACAGTCAGATCTGGAGTGACTGCCTAGTGGTCCGGAAGCCTGACCGTCGTGTCACCATCTCTAAAATGCTGACACTTGCAGAGGTAAGACTCGAGCTGCCAGGTGGAGGCTGGTAAGAGACTCGCGTCGTGTATCCCCTCCCTGCAGATCAGTGTGGCCCCAGCAGCTCACTGTCGGCGGCTGAGGTGCCTCCGCCAGCATCTGCAGCAGCCCCTCTGCCAGGGCGTGCCGGCCCTCGCCCCAGGAGCACAGGGCGGGAGGCGGGGGCTCAGCGCCGGCATTGTCCTCACCTTGCAAAGCCACCAGGGAGCGCGCCAGCCGCCGCCTCCCGCCCCTGCTGACCCGCGCTGGCAGATGGGCACCAGGGCGAGTGTCCCCCTGCGAGCAGGGGATTTAACAGGGCTTTATTTAGGGAAGAATGGGCTGATTAGCCAATAAAGAGCATGTAAGATGGTATGGGGCAGCCTTTGATGTCTGGCTGGCGCGGCAGGGAGCCAGGCGCTGAGTGACAGCAGTGTGTCACAGGATTACTCCGCCCGGGACAATGCCGCGTGCTGTTCCTGCCATGTCACCGCCCTGATACAGCCACTTTCCCGTTGTTACACCCGTCTTTTGAAGGCATTTCTTCCCTCACCCCTTGCACCCTCCCGCCCCACCCCTGACTCACCAAGGCAGACGGGCCCTCAAGGATACAGTAAGGTACTTTTTCTTAGTGGGCGGGGGTGGGGGGTGGCGGGGTGGGGGGAGAGGATTCTTGTTGCTCCTGGAAGAAGAATGGCTGCACAGCTAATCTGCTCATGGACCGTGCCACCATGGCCAGGGGGGCGGCAGAGAGACCTGACAAGTTCTCCACACCTCAGGCAATGCTCGAGCCAGTGCCAGTTGCTGCTCTTTGAGGACGGGAAAGAAAAGTCCATTAAACCCTGCACGAGGGTGGAGAGTTAGGCCACGGCCACAGTAATCGTTCCGAGCTGAGGCGTCTCCTCTGAAATCCATCTGTTGAGAAAGAGAACAGCTTCCCTGGGTTTTGTATGGGTGGATAAAATAATAGTGCTAAATTCTCCAAACTATTCTGCAGTCCATTTTATGGTGTTTACTTCCTCGAAGAATTATGTCAGGCGTAAACCTCTGATAATCTGCAAACCAAATTTATGAGACTATAAGCATAATCCCGACTCACCTGCCATCACCACCCAGGGTTCAGCCAGGTGTTAGCGGGTGAGGCCAGGGCAGGGCAGGCGAGGTGATGACCAGGCATTTCTATGCAGTGACAACGGGACTTCTGTCTCCTCTACATGCCTATATTTCAGAGAAAGGAAAGACCGAGCTACTGTCTGCAAATGAGACCTTGCTCAGCAGGCGTGTCTCTGTCTCCCCCTTCAGTCCTCCACTCTGGAAAGGGACAGTAAGTGCCTTTCCCCTGTGCACAGAACTCTCCTGACACTGACACCCAGACCTGTCAGGCAGCCCCCACCCCGGACACCGGCACACCACACACACAGGGAGTCGGTGCTGCTGGCAAAGCACTGATGGCCCCCTAGCAACAGCCAGCACAGACGCAGCATCTTCTCGTGAAACGTGCTTCTTAGTTTAAAGCCAGGTGTATTCAGCAATTCCTGAAAGGAAACATACCTTCCAAAATCTCCATCTTCCCCGAAGACAGCACTGTCAGCCCTGGGAGGGCAGAGTTGTGTTGTTCACCAGGGTGTTTGTCTGCCTCTCTAGGCAGTCACGTGTGTGAGTAGAACCTGTCCAGCACCAGTGAGCAGACAGTTCCCTCATCTGCTTGACACTCTGTGAACAGTGGTTTAGGGATGTGGAAGCTCTGAGCCTTGAGGAAGGGCTTACTGTTACAGTGGCGATGTGGAAGGGCCTTGAATCACCCTGTCTGATTTGGATTATATGCTATAATTGTAAGTTTATCAAGACCTTTTCCCACTCTAGTTTGTAGCTACCTGAGACCGGCCCCACCCCTGGCTTCTACCATCTGGGTCTTTCTGATGTTGCTGTTAATGCATAGATACATCTTTCAATAAATTTTCTCACACCGGCCGAGCTAAGTGTTACCTGGTGGTACTAATTTGATCAAACAGGTGAACAGTCTAAACGTAGGGCTCTCTGGTCCCTTGGTGCTCACTGGGTGCACTCTCAGGGCCTGGCAGGCTGGGATCCGCAGTGGAAGGGGGCGTGGGCTGGTCCCCTTTGTCCTGCCCTTACCTCCCAGTCACCATCCCCAGCACCACAGAGCATGTCCTTCACCTCTGTTACTCCAAAGTTCTACATTTAGTGTGCTGGCTAAAATGAGGAAACATCCTTGGGGGCGGAATCATACTGCCAGACTTTTCTCATCTGTGAAATGCTTCATCACTAAAATTCAAATCAGATTGCGCAGACCTTTTCTTCAGTGTCTTACAATCTTGTGGCTGCACTCGCCGTCCACAGTGACTCTGGAGCCCAAGAAAATAAAGTCTGTCACTGTTTCCACTTTTACCCATCTATTTGCCAAGAAGTGATGGAACCAGATACCATGATCTTAGTTTTTTGAATGTTGAGTTTTAAGCCAGCTTTTTCACTCTCCTCTTTCAAGAGGCTCTTTAGTTTCTCTTCACTTTCTGCCTTTAGCCTGGTATCATCTGCATATCTGAGGTTGTTGATATTTCTCCTGGCAATCTTAATTCCAGCTTGTGCTTCATCCAGTCCAGCATTTCGCATGATGTCCCCTGCATAGAAGTTAAATAAGCAGGGTGACACTGTACAGCCCTGACGGACTCGTTTCCCAGTTTGGAACCAGCCCATTGTTCCATGTCCAGTTCCTACCGCTGCTTCTTAACCGCCATCCAGGTTCCTCAGGAGATAGGTAAGGTGGTCTGGTATTCCCATCTCTAAGAATTTTCTACAGTCTGTTGTGGTCAACACAGTCAAAGGCTTTAATATAGTCAGTGAAGCAGAAGTAGATGTTTTTCTGGAATTCTCTTGGTTTTTCTATAATTCAGTGGATGTTGGCAATTTGATCTCTGGTTCCTCTGCCTTTTCTAAAGTCAATTTGTACATCTGGAAGTTCTCGGTTCATATACTGTTAAAGCCTAGCTTGAAGGATTTTGAGCATTACCTTGCTAGCATGTGAAATGAGTGCAGTTGTACAGTAGTTTGAGCATCCTTTGGCATTGCCTTTTTTTGAAATTAGAATGAAAACTGACCTTTTCCAGTCCTGGGGCCACTGGTGAGTTTTCCAAATTTGTTGGCATATTGAGTGCAGCACTTTCGCAGCATCATCTTTTAGGAGATGAAATAGCTCAGCTGGAATTCTATCGTTTCCATTAGCTTTGTTCGTAGTAATGCTTCCTAAGGCCCACCTGACTTCACACTCCAGGATGTCCGGCTGTAGGTGAGTGATCACACCATTGTGGTTATCTGGGTCATTAAGATCTTTTTTGTACAGTTCTTCTGTGTATTCTTGCCACCTCTTTTTAATCTCACCTGCTTCTGTTAGGTTCATACCATTTCTGCCCTTTATTGTGCACTTCTTTGCATGAAATGTTCCTTTGGTATCTCCAGTTTTCTTGAAGAAATCTCTAGTCTTTCCCATTCTGTTGTTTTCCTCTATTTCTTTGCATTGTTCACTTAAGAAGGCTTTCTTGTCTCTCCTTGCTATTCTCTGGAACTCTGCATTCAGTGGGGTATGGTATCTTCCCTTTCTCCTTTGCCTTTTTCTTCTCTTCTTTTCTCAGCTATTTGTAAGGCCTTCTCAGACAATCACTTTGCCTTCTTGAATTTCTTTTTCTTTGGGGTGGTTTTGGTCACTGCCTCCTCTGCAGTGTTGCAAACCACCATCCATAATTCTTCAGGCACTCTGTCTTACCACATCTAATCCCTCGAATCTATTTATCATCTCCATTGTATAGTCATACACTTTGCTTATGGTTCAGCTGGTAAAGAATTTGCCCACAGTGCGGGAGACCTGGGTTTGATTCCTGTGTTGGGAAGATCCCTGGAGAAGGGAAAGGCAGAATTCCATGGACTGCATGAGGTCACAAAGAGTTGGACACAACTGAGCTACTTTCACTTACAGTGTATAATCATAAGGAATTTGATTTAGGTCATATCTAAATGGTCTAGTGATTTTCCCTACTCTTTTCAGTTTAAGCCTGAATTTTGCAATAAGGAGCTCATGATCTGAGCCACAGTCACCTGCAGGTCTTGTTTTTGCTGTTTGAATGGAGCTTTGCCATCTTCAGCTGTAAAGAATATAACCAGTCTGATTTCAGTATTAGTATTGACCATGTGGTGATGTCCATGTGTAGAGTCATCTCTTGTGTTGTTAGAAGAGGGTGTGTGTTCTGACCAGTGGGTTCTCATGGCAAAACTCTGTTTGCCTTTGCCCTGCCTCGTCCTGTGCTCCAAGGCCAGACTTCCCCTCTGCTGTATACACGGTAATGTGTGCATTTCAGTGCTACTTTCTTAGTCTGTCCCACCCTCTCCTTTGTGTATCTGTTTTGTGTACAGCAGTGTTATCTGTTTATCCCAAACTCCTAATTTATCCCTCCCCTGCCTTTCCCCTTCGGTAACCGTAATTTTGGTTTCTACTTTCTGGGAGTCTGTTTCTATTTTGGAAGTAAGTTTATTTGTATCATTCTTTAGATTCCACATAAAAGTGGTGTCTTGATATTTTGTCTTTGTCAGACTTATTCATTTAGTATGGTCATCTCTAGATACATCCTTGTTGCTGCAAGTGACGTTACTTCATTCCTCTTTATGGCTGAGTAATGCTCCTTTGTAAATGTCCACATCTTCTCTACCCATTCCTCTGTCAGGGGACACTTAGGCTGCTTCCATGCCTTGGCTATTGTGGCTAGTGCTGCCATGAGCATTAGGGTCCATGCGTCTTTTTGAGTGAGAGTTTCCTCCCATTTTTCATCTTTAAAGGCCTTTGCTCTGTTCTTCTCTGATTCTCACTTGTTTAATAACTGTTAATAACCTGCAAGAGTTACCATGTTGAATCTACTCTGGTATGAGAAGTTCTTGGGGCTCAGATGGTAAAGAATCTACCTTGCCCCCATCAGCCATCTCCTTGCCCTCCTCATTCCTTAAATGCTGATTGTGTCATACAGTGATGAAGGGGCTGGGTTTTGCCCACACGGGCATCTTGGTTGGATCACTTACCGTTTCTGGGGATCAACCAGGTGATGAGTACAAAGCCTCAACACCATGTCTGGGATTGGACTTGGGAGCACTTGTGGATATGCTGACCGGGATAGGAGTGCTGGTTCTTCCCGCTGGCCTACATGACACTTAAGTGTCCGTGGAACAGAGAGCGTGAACGTGCCATTCACTGCCAACCTTTTAGCACCTTGAACTTTGCTTATCAGGAAGCACCTTGAACACACGAGCTGGTGCCTGCAAGACAAACATGAAGACACTGCAGCTGCATCTCCCTGCAAAGCAATATTCTCATCGTTAGGAGCAGCTTGCCTGCCAGTTTTTATGTGGCATTTACAACCTCCCTAATATCACTTAATTAGCTGAAGGCAATCCTGGAATCTTGCCCACTGTGAGATTTCTCTCCATTTCGTGGAGCCAGTTGTCATTCTGTCAGAAGACAGATCAGCCAGACGTGAGTGCAGAGGCTGGAGCGAGCCCCCCTTGGACGCATGGGGTATCTCTCTGCCCCCAATCTCAGGGCAGTGTCTTGCTCTGCTGACCCATCTCCTGGCCCCTCTGGCCTCCTGGTGGTGATGGTCTCTTCCCTTAGCTCCCCAGCACCACCCGCTGTGAATCCCCGCAACTGCACTGCTGGAACAGTCCGCTGTTGAGTCTCCTGCGGCCCCTGTGCTCCCTGCTGACCGGCGCTCCTCTCACCCCATCAGCCCCTTGCTCCTTCCAGTGTTTCGGTGAGGTCTCCGTACTCTTGTGATGAGAACACACCCTCGCTTCCCGCAGCCCAGCTGACACCCCTGCTCCCTCGTGCTCCTGTTGGGCCTTTGCCCAGCGTGCTGCAAGCCTGGGCCTCTCCCCTCTCCTCTTTGCCTTCAGGCCTTCGTCCATCCTGCAGGGAAGCCTTCTCTGGCCCGCCTACCCAGGCGGACACCTCACCATCCCTCGACACACTGCCGTCGCCACAGCCCTCCGCCGTCTGTGGTGTCTGCATGTGTGGGTTGAGCCTGCTCCTCCTCTGCCCCCATGTAGCTCAGGGTGGAAACTCTGTCTGGTTTTTCTCATCGCAGCCCCGGCACTGACCTGGCACATAGTAGGCGCTCGGGAAGTATTTTCGAATAGATGGCTGGAACCTCAGAGCCTGAGAGGAAGACAAAGGGAAAGAGAAGAGAAGAATTGTTGCCGCATGGGAACCAGGCAGATGCCTCTTGTTTCATGAGCCCAGCAAACAGCAAATCCTGCATTTTGAAGCCCCGACCACTCCTCGGCTAGTCTGTCCTTATAGAACAAGCACACAGTCACTTTCGTCATAGCGTGAAGCAGTCCCAAGAAGGACCAAGCTTCTGGCCCTGTTTGCCCGATGTTGCAGTGTAGGAGGCATGGGGACTGACCTGCAGAACGTAGAGACAAGTGGATTTGCAATGGGGGCCTCCACCAGCCTGGACAAGACCAGAGCAGATGCCCCGTGGAGGGTCAGTTCGCTGGACCTTAGCCTGAAGGAAGTGTGGAATCCTGAAGAGTGAGATGGAAGTGGCCCTGAACTTGACTGTGAAACCTGGAACATCTAGACCATGTCAGCCCCTGGGAACCTGGAAGAGTGTGTCTTCAGAACAGGTGATGGGGTATCCCCAAGACAGGAGGGCAGTGAGGAGCTCGCCACGTGAACCTGTGGTTTAAAGATGAGTTAGGATTAAGATTTTATTTTCTTGGGTTCCAGAATCACTGTGGATGGTGACTGCAGCCATGAAATTAAAAGACACTTGTTTCTTTGAAGAAAAGCTATCACAAACATAGCGTATCAAAAAGTAGAGACATTACTTTGCTGACAAAGGTTCGTACAGTCAAAGCTATGATTTTTCCAATCCAGTGGTCATGAATGGGTGTGAGAGTTGGACTGTAAAGAAGGCTGAGTGCCAAAGAATTGATGCTTTCAAATTGTGATGCTAGAGAAGAGTTGAGAGTCCCTTGGATAGCAAGGAGATCAAATTAGCCAATCCTAAAGGAAATCAACCCTGAATATTCATTTGAAGGATTGGTGCTGAAGCTGAAGTTTTAGTGTTTTGGCCACCTGATGCCAAGGCGTGACTCATTGGAAAAGCCCCTGATGCTGGGAAAGATTGAGGGCAGGAAGAGAAGAGGGCGGCAGAGGATGAGGTGATTGGATAGCATCACCAAGTCAGTGAACCTGAATTTGAGCAAACTCTGGGAGACAGTAAAGGACAGGGAAGCCTGGTGTGCTGCAGTCCGTGGGGATGCAGAGTCGGGCATGACGTAGTGACTCAACAACAAGGATTAAAAGAGAATTTCCACATAGAACCTGGGTAAGCTGCACAGGGTGTAGACAAGAGTATATTCTCCCAGCCTCTCTGTCAAGGGCAGCCTTGAAGCCTACACTGGATTGTCTCTCTGGGGCAATTGTACGAAGAAGAAGCCTCCAGACTGGGACACGGGGCAGGACCAGCGCTGTGGTCGGTGACTGGGCCGCTTCTGGGCGGAGAACCCAGGTACACTGTGGTCGCTCAGGGATGATGTGTTTACTGGGTCCTCGGTCATCTTCACAGGCAGCCCGGCAGGCTGAGCCTTGCAGGCAGGGCTCTGCAGAGAACTGGCCCTCCTGCTCTCAGCACGCTGCTGCGGCCGTCGGTCGCCCCCTGCCCTCCGCTGCAACCCAGCTCCATGTGGTGACAACTCTGCACACGCGCCCCTTTGCATCTGGCCCTTGCTTCTACCCCTGTTTATTTCCTACCTGACACCATGCAATTACCAGCTCTCTGCCTCCTCATGGAGCACACGCCGCCTGGTCCCCACCAGGCTAATGAGGCGATTAGAGGGATTTCATGGTGACCCTGCGCTTCCTCCACACCTGGGTCACCTGCAGACAGCGGGAACCATGGGGCACACTTTCAGGTGAGCAGTCCGGACTGACAAGAAAGAGCAGGAACCCAGCCAGCTTCTCTCGGGAGGCTGCTGGGATGGCCACATTCACCGTTGGAGCCTTCCTGGCGCAGGAACCAGGAGATGTGGCCGGCCCAGCACTCATCAGCAGACGCCAGACAAGCCCTCGTGCAGCAGAAGACACAGCCCTCCATCGCCTTGTCCTGGCTTAAGGCTCACCTAGTTCAGACCGACGGAGAAGTCAGGAGGGAGCACGCCGGTCCCACAGTTCTCCACGTGCTGCTCAGACAGCTTCTGTTCCCCTAAAGGCGACCACTCCCCTCCTCTCGCCTCTCCCCACGTTCCTTGGGCTCCTTCCAGTCGCCAGCGTTCCACGTCCTCTCTGCTTTTACGACCCAGAGCCTTTCCGTCTGGTTAGGGCCCACACAAAATGCCTCCAGGTCTCTTTCAGAGGTGACCTGTCTGCGCTGTGGTCCTGAGGTTCTGGCAGCAGTCTGAAGCATGGAGGGATGTCTTACCCACCGAACAGCCCAGAAGGGGGACGTGGTTTGAGAACCAACATCCCAGGGTGTGGTGTGTGGCTCTTTGCCTGTGGGTTTTCTGTTCTTTGCTGGTGACAGCAGCATCTCTCCCAAGGGCACCTGTGTGCCCTTGGCTGTGTCGAGTCCGTGTGCGTGGTCTTGGTGATGTCATGTGGCCCCAAGTCTGGGTGACCCCAGAGCCTGCGTGCCTGGTGCTTTGCTGCCTTGCATGCACCCTCAAGAGCCTTCTGGCTTCTGGAGTCAGTACTGGGCTGAGTAACAGGTAGATGGATTCTGTGAAGAGTGTTTTTTCCACGTGAACAGATAATTCTCTGTGTAACAGAAGTAGACTTGGCACGAGAGGTGTTTTGGTGCCTGTGTGGAAGGATTTGATCTGGAGCCAGCAGAGCAGCGACCCTTCCTGGAGTGAGTTGGAGACGCTTTCTGCTCCTGAGACAGATCTTTGAGAAGAGACAGCTGCGGGCAAGATGTGGGTCCGACTTTTTCTCTCGTTTCCTTCCCAGTCTAAGCAGAGGGTGCAGGGGAAAGGGGCTGGGTTGGATGATGAGCTCGTGTGGAGTGTGGGGAGAGACGACAGACACGCGGCGCCCAGCCAGGCTTGGAGTCGTTGTCCAGTAAATGCTGTTCCCTTCCCCCTGCCCGCTTCTCTCCGAGTCTGTGAACAAACAGTGCAGGCTTCACAGACGCGTCCTAAACGCTCCCACACGCCCGCGCCCTGTGCCGTTGGTCACAGCACTCCTTGGTCTTCCGTAAGGCCTGTGTTTCCAGCTCCTGGTGGAGGTAGGGTGCTCACAGCCTCCAGGGTAGACCCTGCTCACTAGTCGGGGCTCCTGAAATAAGCCCAAAGTGACCATTTTCATCTTCCACCTTTTAGTCTCTGAGATTGAAATGCCAAATGTGCATGATTTACAAACAGAACAATCAGTGTTGTTCTCATTGATCAAAGCCGCCCCGGGTCCACGTGACAGTGCGTCAGGTGTCTGATGACGCCCCTTGTCTGCTCTCTCCTCGCTGCTGATAATAATAGCACTTCCCGAGTGCCTTCATGATCGGTTCTCTGATACTCGCTTTAGTTCGTTGGTTCGTTTCATCCTTTGAGAGTAAGCAGACTGGCACTGGGAGAGCTGGGTGCCTTGAAACTCAGAGAGCAGGTCCCATGGCCGCTGCAGGGCGGCACTGGGTCCTCCCCCACCCGAGGTGGCTCTCCCCTGGCAGCTGGCCCCAGGCTGCACTGCGCCAGTGCCTCCAGCTGCCCCACCCCCAGCCCGGCATCTGGGTGGCTTTTCTCTCCCCCCAGGTTCTTTTCAAAATCTGGCTCATCCAGCTGCCTAAACATGCAGTAGAGACCGGCTAGCCCAGAGAGGAGGGCGGTCACGTCTGTCACCGCAGCCAGTGGTGACAGCAGGGGTCACGGTTGCCCACGTGGCACTCAGCCCCAGCCGGGCTCCCGCAGAGCCACAGGGCTCCTCCTCTGGTCCTCCGTGTCCTCAGGTACTGTCCCTCCCCAGAGCAGGGCGGGGTAGGGACTCACACCCAGGCCTCCTGGCATCACACTGTAGCTTCTCCCATCCTTGGCATCAGGTCCGCCCCGCGGTTCAGGTGGAAACTCCTGGCAGCCTACCCCCTGCCCATGTGCAAGTGTGATGATCCAGACCACCCACCTTCTCTGACCCACCAGCAAGCCCTCCAGTGGCCCCAATCCAGGGTCACCTTTCAGCGAACCCATCTTTCCGGCCTGCTGGGGTGTTGTGGGTGTCCTGGCATCCGTTGTGTTAGCCTCCCTGCTGGCTTCCTGTCTGCAGGTGTGATAAACACACCTCGTAATGTCATGCAAGTCACTGATAATAGTGTCAAGCAGGACAGGCCCAGAGGGACTGGTGCCGGAATCCTGCCCCGAGCTCATCTGTCTCAGGCAGTATTCACGGGATGCGGTCACACCAGCTCCAAAATTTCATCGTTTCCATGTCCAGCCTGTGCTTCTCCATCTTGACAGTTTCACAGAGAATTAGACTTTATAAAGCGTTGTTTTCCCTTCACACAACCCCTACCACACCCCGTAGAGGCCTTTCCTGACATGTAAGGAATCTCAGCTTAGAGGAAGCCGCCGACTCTGGAGGGCCGTCAGGGGAGGGCATGCTGGGCCATCAGAGTCCTCGGCTGCATCCTTCTGGGACCCGTGGAAGGTTTCTGGCACTTGGGTAACCCTGAAGCTCCACGCACTTCTGGGGTTCTCACTCAGGGTGTCACTCTCAGGCCCCGGCTATCTCTGGGCATTGTCTCTGTCCCCCTTCCAGCATGGCGCCTCTCCAGGCGGCAGGGCAGGCCGGCATCTCCCTACTAATCACCTGGGACCTGCCCGGCCTGACACCTGCCCGTGCCCGGCTCCTCGCGGGGGCTGGCGCTCAGGGGTGAGGCTGAGACCCACTTTTCTTCCATCTCTGTGTCCACGAGCCACTCAGGCACTTTGCTGGGATAGCATGTACAGCCCTAACAGGGCTCCCCTGGAATGCAGTGTCTTCTGGGGCCCTGGAGTTTTACAGACGCTCGAGTTGGTTTGATCCTAAGATGCTGCAGAGAAGGCATCCTTAAGACAGGCTGCCCACCATTGCCTGTCTCTGCCAGAACAGAAGCTGGGGTTGAAGAGCCTGATGCACTTCCTTCCCTTCCGTGGCTGTCAGAGGTCTGACAGTGTGTGTTCCTTCAGTGTGCTGACCTTCCTGTCCATACTAGCGGATTCTGTGCCTGAACGACTTGGTTGCACATTGAGGGCTGCCTGTCACCTTCTCCCTGGAGTTATCAGTCACTCTCACTGTCACCAGAGAGCCACCCAAACCCCCTCAGATTCGGGGCCTTTCTTCATCCACAAGGGTCGGGGCCAGGCAGGAGGGTACAGACCTGGAGGCGGCCTCAAGCCATCTTTTCAGTGGCTGTGACTTGACTTGCTTCCGTATTTAGGTTTGCTGACCACCCCTGTGGTTCTTACCTGCCTGTGTGTTAATGTTTGGTGGGCCTGTTGCCCGGCCAGCTTGCCAGCATCACCATCACCATTATCATGTACTCTCTAAATTGGCCAGTAGAGAGTGTTCTGAGAGTCTGAAGGAATGTTCTAGAGGGAGACTTCAAGACCATGGGGAAAGAGTTCTTGTCCAATGACTGTGGTAACTGGATAACTCTTGGGAAGAAAAGGTTGAATTTGCCACATCCTACCGTAAACCAAAACAAAATCTAGATAGAATTAAAGCAGTGGAAAGTGAAGTCACTCATTGTGTCCGACTCTTTGTGACCCCAAGGAGTGTAGCTTACCAAGCTTCTCGGTCCATGGGATTTTCCAGGCAATAGTACTGGAGTAGATTGCCATTTCCTTCTCTAGAGGATCTTCCCGACCCAGGGATTGAACCTGGGTCTCCCGCGTTGTAGACAGACACTTTACCGCCTGAGCCACCAGGGAAGTAACGTAAAATTAAAGCAGTAGCAGGCTCAAAGAAAATTGTTGTTCAGTTACTAAGTTGTGTCCGACCCTTTAAGACCCCCTGGACTGCAGCGTACCAGGCTTCCCTGTCTACCACCAACTCCCGAAGTTTGTTCAAACTCATGTCCATTGAGTCAGCAATGCCATCCAACCATCTCATCCTCCGTCACCCCTTCTTTTGCCTTCAGTCTTTCCTAGTATCAGGATCTTTTCCAGTGAGTCAGCTCTTCGCATCAGGTGGCCAAAGTATTGGAGCTTCAGCCTCAGCATCAGTCCTTCCAATGAATACTCAGGGTTGATTTCCTTTGGGATTGACTAGTTTGATCTCCTTTCAAGAAAGACAGTATACTTGAATATTTTAAAAAGCTGGAATGAGGAAGACTTTTCTAAGCATGATCCTAAAGCTATAAAATGTAAAGTATTGAGAGACTAGACAGTACATAAAAATGCATTGTTATCCTCTGATACAATTTACAGTTCTGTCCTGCAAAAGCATGCCATGTGTGTTAGACTGACTTTTTACCTAGGATGGTTGTCTCTGAATTTATTGGTGCTGTTGGGAGAAGGTCCTGAGAGCTCTCCTTTTCAATGGTCATCCTTGCAGGCGTATGGATTTCCTAATTAGGCTGGATTTCACCTCATTGGCAGTGGAAGTGGCATCTGCCTGTCCTGCTGGGTAATCCAGCCTGGTAACGAGGGGGGGTTATCCAGCCTTCACTACAAGGGAGTTCCCTGTGGTTAGATAAACTGATCTGTTGCTTGGTAACCACGGGATTACTCTGGTGGATGCTCAGGATGCCCACTTGAGAGGGGCTTGGGTGTTTGGAGGGCAAGGAGGGCAAGAAAGTTGGCAAGTTGCTGGGAGAACTGCAGCTTGGCAGGAGAAGGAGCCGAGGCCCCATGCACCCGTCGTTTCATCTTCCCATCTGTACTTCGCCCATTCGGGCGTTGGGCCCCAGAACAAAGGGGAAGCAGGCGGCGAGCCGGCTGAGTGAAAGGAGGGTCCCGTCAGGGTGTCTCCTGACAGCAGGGGGAACCTGTGCAGGGCTGACCCTGAGGCCCTTCCTCCCGCAGGAGAGGTCCCAGCCTGGAAGGCAGGACCCCGTGTTTGCTCTCTGGACAGTCACTCAAGAGCTGGAGTTTGGGTCTCAAGTCGGAAGAATAGTGATTAGAGTAAAATCATAAAATAGCTAGGAAATGTTGAGATCATAACCTCAAGACAAGCACATCCGACTTCCTGCCAGCATCTTCTGCCTCAGTCAGGGTAGACTCGGAGACCCTGAGAAATGTTCCTGATCAACGCACCACTTGCCCAGCAGAGGTCACCCTCCAGAGCCCCAGGCCTGGATCAAGGGTAGGAGCCACCCCCAGGTCACCTTCCCAGCCCAGGCCTGGCTGAGTTTGTCAGCCAAGAAGGACCGATCTCCCATGACCCGGAGGCAGAATGAGGGGGGACCTCGGGGGCGGCGTGTGTATACAGTTATGCGTCACACTGTGTGTGCGTACACACTGGTACATCGCAGCATGTGTGTGTGTACAGTTACGCATCACTCTGTGTGTGTACGTGTGTATACACTGGTATATCGCACGCGTGTGTGTGTATACAGTTGTGTCACTGTGTGTGTGTGTCTGTGTGTATACACTGGTACATTGCACGCGTGTGTGTGTATAGTTATGTGTCACACTGTGTGTGTATACACTGGTACATCGCACATGTGTGTGTACAGTTACGCATCACTCTGTGTGTACACTGGTACATTGCACGCATGTGTGTAGTTTTGCATCACACTGTGTATGTGTGTGTACAGTGGTATATCACATGCATGCGTGTGTACAGTTATGCATTACTGTGTGTGTGTATACACTGTGTATTGCACACGTGTGTGTGTACAGTTATGCGTCACTCTGTGTGTGTGTATACACTGGTATATTGCACGTGTGTGTGTGTACAGTTATGCATCACACTGTGTGTGTATACACTGGTATATTGCACACGTGTGTGCATACAGTTATGCATCACTGTGTATATACATTGGTATATCGCACATGTGTATGTGTACAATTATGCATCACACTGTGTGTGCATGTGTGTGTATACACTGGTACATTGCACACGCGTGTGTGTACAGTTATGTGTCACTCTGTGTGTGTGTGTGTGTATGCACACGCACGCACTGGTGCATCGGCATGGCCTCTGATGCAAGGTCTAGAGCCCAGCGGCCTGAGCGCAGGCGGCTGCTGAGCCCCCGGGCTGGAAGCGGGCCGCATCCTTGCTCTGTGCCTGGGCTGCCAGCAATTAGCGTATTAATCCCTGTAAGATGCCGGTTATTTATGTTGCCTTAACAGTGGCAGGAGCCAGCATCGGAGTGGTAGCGCTTAGGCTGCTGGGAGGATATTTTGACTGAAATTTTGCATATTTTGAAACTCGGGTTGTTACATTTAAAATTATACACGATGTGAATACCTGGCTTCAAACAAGAGGGGGAGAAAAAGCATTCCTTCCTGTCAGAACCTTTCCAGTCTGTCTGTCATGTCACCTGACTAAAAATAAACCGCACGCCCGGGAACTGGCAGCATTCCGTTTGGGACACGCTGGGCGCATTCAGCAGCAGGCCCATTTCCCACTGCGCGCCCCCCGCACATGAGCCCCGAGGGTGGACGGACCTCCGCCAGGGCCCGGCGGTCAGAGCCACTGCCCATCTGAAAGGGTGAGCCCAGCACTGACGTCAAGACCCCAGAGTCGGTCCCAGCTCTCCTGTGGCCTGGCGGGAGTCTCTTGGCCCTCTGGACTTCAGCTGCCCTGGTTTTAACTGTGGTTGTCTGCAGCCCACGTGCCAGCCACCAGCCAGCACTCCATATGTCTTATTCTCTTTCATGTTCACAAAGCCTGTGAACTACATTTCAGGGATCGTCCCCATTTTTCAGATGCGGAAGCCCAAGTTCCCCGTGGACGTCATTCAGCTAGTGAATGACAGAGCAGGGTTCCAGGCCCGGACCCCCCTTCACGCTGCAGCTCTCGCCTCACAGCTGCCCCTGTCCTCCGGCCTCCACCCGCATTGCCCCACCGAAACATCCCTGTGAGGCGCGAAGGCCTCCTCCGTGTCAAATCGTGGTGGCTTGTCATCCTTGATCCTGCTGGGGCCTCCTGTCCCGCCCGATGGTTCCATCCGGGACCGGCTGGTGGGAGGAGCTCAGGCTTGAGTCCATGGCCCGTGTGTGCATCGGGCTTACGGTCTTGGGGCGGTACTTCCCCTCCTTCGGCCTCAGTTTCCTTGTCTGTAACGTGAGATGGTGACCGAGCCTGCCTTGTGGAGTGACAATCCTCCCCCGCGCCCGCTCTGACCTCCTCACCACGCCCTGTCCTGCACTGACACACAGGCGTGTTACTGCAGACGCCTGACCCTTAACCATAGGGTACTGTCCGGCCTCGAGTCTTCTTCCCCGCACAGGTTGCCTTTGCATTTCTCCCCGTTTGTGACAGTGGAAATGTGACTGGCATGGATTGAGACCCCCGCCCCCCACATCGCGTACACCCCGCCCTCTGCAGTGTGAGTGTAAAGGGAGACGGTAGCTTTAACCTAGTTACAGACTTTGTAATCACTTTACCAGCACAGTATTAGTCTCGTAGTTAATTCCTGGGCTTTGAAGGAGTTCTGTTGTATTTATCTTCAGTCCGATGTATCCTCTGATTTTTACAGCAGAGGGTAGCGTCTGCCTTCTTTTGGAGCCCGCGCTGTTGCCACCTCAGGGTTGAAGGCACCATGGGCACAGCAAGATGGACCCTCTGGTGACGACCCTGTTGTTTTGGATAAAATCCTGTCTTAAGCATTATTTTACCATTCAGTTTTCATAATCATTTTTTCTGTGTACGATTGAACTTCTACAAATTTCCCCCTCTGATCTTCCAATCAAATAAATGATGAAGCGGCTGCCTTTTGAAACCAGTTACTAGGATTCACCATCTGCCATTGATTTCCAGGCTTCGGGACTTTCCTTGTGGGTCGAGTCCATCCCTGGTGCAGACGCCACACCGCCGTCTGCCCAGGCGCACCTGGGTGTGGGACTGTCAGGGTCAGAAATGATCTGTTATTACCAGAGGCTCTTCAGTCAGGGAAGAGGTGTCGGTGGCAGGCACCGCAGCCCCCACCAGCCTCCCAGCCAGGGCCGCAGGAGGCAGCCGAGGGCAGGGGCTCCCAGGTGCTGGCGGGCAGAGTGCTGTGAATTTCAGGGCCGGTTTTCCCCCCACCCTTTGGCAAACTGCTGTATCATACACCTCATTCGCCATCAGAGTGTGAGTGTGTTTCATTCTTTTCTTTCCGTGAAAACAACACAGAACAAAGCCTCACTTTTAAAAATGCCATGATATTTTGCCACCGTTATGAAAATCTGTCAGCAGCGTATCTAATCTTGCGGTGCATAGAATATCAAAACAAGCGCTATTGAAGGGATTGTACTTCTGTTAATACAAAAATGTCAGTTCCGCACTCTCGGAACCAGCTGCCATCCGCCTCTTCCCAAATGGAGAAGGGAAAAAGAGAGAATAATAAAGTTTCCTTTCTCCCCCCTCCCCACCACCCCACTGTCGCTGCTCCCCAGGCCTGACCTTCAGAGGAAGAAGACCCAGAGTAAGCAGCGCCTGGCTGAAATCTTGCGTTCCGAATATGCCAGCGGGATGGAGACCGGCGGCGCCAAGGTCAGGAAGCAGAACACGCGCGGGGGGCCGGCCAGCCAGCCCCGTGGTGCCGCCCGCACCCCGGGCCCAGCCTCCGAGGGAACAGATTAAACACACCCCCCCCCCCACCCCAGGCCTCCCGGAGGGACGGGGAGACGTCCCAGAAAGTATGTTAACCTCTGCCTGCACAGGGTGGGCCCTGGAGTGGGCGTCCTGTTCTCATCAGGAGCCCTGTGAGAACTGAGGGTGCCACCACCACCCCCTGCAGACCCCTGCCCCTGCGGGGGCAGGGGTCAACAGAGGGTGGATTAGCTGATTACCCTGCCTTGTGTAAGACCCCTCTCAGATGTATTCCATCACTGCCCGTAGATCACATGAGCACTTAATCACTTAATGTAAATCCTGACGTCCTGCGGCACCCACCCGGAGGGGATCCTGCCTGGTGGTGCCGTTCTGAAGAAGTTTCACTGTTCACTTTAAGCTGCCCTCTACACGTATGTTAGCCTGAATTTTGTAAAACAGGATTTTAAAAACTGGAATTGGTAGAGAAAAGCCTATCAGATTCTTTTCTTGATGTATACAAATGCTTTATTAAAAAGGACCAAATGAGCTTTTGGTGTGGGTCACAAATGCCTCCGGGGTCTCAGTTCCCGCGTATGCAGGCAGCTCAGAGCGCCCGCGTCACACTCACCTGCTGCTCTGTCCTTCTTGTCAAGGGGAAAACGTACTTTCTTGGGACTAATTGATTTACTGTTGCCTTTTTCTAGTTTGCCTTTGAAGTCAAAAGGCACCGCTGTCCTGAGCGTTCTCTTCCATCTTGCGCTCCAGAAAGGCTCGGGGTCTGTACTGTGGCCCGGGCCACAGCTGCCCCTCCCCCATTGTGTTTTCTGGGAGGTCTGAAGGAGAACCCCCCGGGTCGTATTGATTTCCTAATAAATGTAAGATTTGGGCGGGGTAACTCCAGTGGCCCAGGAGAGGGGAGCAGAGCCTCCTGGCTTTCTGTCCTCGGGCAGTACTGTCTCCACCTCTCTTGTTCTCTCCCCCATTCTCTGAAGTTACTAGCACAAGTGTGGAGGCCCCCCTAGCCCCTCCAGAGCCACGTGAGCTCAAGGGCCCGGCGAGGATGGTGAGCGTTACACAGGCAAGTGGTCTGCAGGAGCCATGGGGAGGGGAGGCCTCCTGGCCTCCATCCCTCAAGTGTAAGGTGAACGTGGCTGGACATCCCACCAGAAGGGACGTGTCCTGAAGGTGAGGGTGAGTCTCAGAAGCCCTGGCCCACCAGTGCAGGGAAATGTGACCTCAGAGACTTGGCTGTCGCATCGGAATTAATAGGGGTCTTTGGTGAAATCTGTAACAGTGATAATAAATAAATACACTTGCACACATGCCATACTGACTGGGTAAATCTGCCACCTACTTTTTATTTCCATATGTGAGGGTCCACAAGATTGGGATGAGAAAAGGGGGGATCAAACTTTGTCAACAAAACCCAGCTGTCTGAGAGAGGGTTAATGCCAGTGATCTGGAATGATCAAAGAGAAACTCTGCTTTGCGCCTCCCCCCACACAAAGTACTCATTCCATGAAAGGAGGACTCTGCCCTGGGAGCGGGCAGAAGTGCTAGGGCCCTGCAAAGCATTTAAGTGACTGTAATTTTGAGATCTAAACTTCCTCTTCATGTGCTGAGACTTAAGTGAAGGTTTCTTGCCATGGATGCTGTCCGGGCCTGTTTCTAAGTAGAATCAATACATTACCCCCAGTTAATAAAGAAACATGGATTTAGCAGATTTAGGGTTAATATTATCTAAATTTAAATAACCTTAAAATAATCTCTTTCTCTCTTATTATGGCTCTTGACAGATTATATATTTCAGGCATCAATTAGGGAAAGCTTTAGCCTAATTCCACTATACATATCCTAATTTTGTGTGTATTTCTAATCTTGCTCTTTTTCTGATTTCCCAAACTTACCTCTTTCTCTGTCTCATAAACCTGATCCCCATATTTAGAAGTCAGAATCTGGACATTTCATGGAATGTTGCAGCCTAAAGCTTTTTTCCCTCATGGGCTTGTAGAATGCTCTTTTTTTTAATTCCAGACATCTTCATGTTTGGAACCCTGTGGGCTGCACATCTTCACAGGGGCCCCCATTCTCACGCACTACAGGGCAGAGAGCCCTCGGTGAGTGATTAAGGAAGGCCGCGCTGATGCAACGCAAGCGGCATTTTCCACTTTCAGAGAAGCGGAGCCAACCGACTCACAGCAAAGGACATTCTGACAAAGCCTGGTGGATTCCTTTGATTTTTTTTTTTTCTTCCCCACTGTGGTGAAGGGAGGCAAGATTTAGGGAAGAGAGAAGAGTCAATGAGAGCCCCTAAGGCAGGTATATCCGAACGGCTAGCACCCTAGGTATTTAGCACTTGAGCCCTTCAGTGGAAAGTCAGCGGAAGCCATTAGAATCCAGCCGTCGCTTCCAGGAGACGGAAATTTAAGGCTCCCTCCCCCTCCACTGGAGAAGTTGTCCTCCTTGCAAAGGGCACTCCACTGGTCTTGTTAAATTGCCTGCGTGACCACGACGCCTTATCTCTTAATCTGCTCCACCAGAGGAGAAGTTCAGAGCAAAGCCTTTCAGCATGGAGGCGGCTGAGCACCCCTTAAAATCAGCTCGACTTCTCAAACAGGCTCGGAAGCCTCGCAACAAGACTGCTAGGGGAATCTCAACTTCTTTTCAGCTCTGTTGCCCCTGCTCCCCTGGAGTCTAGGTTTCTAAGCAGGGTGGGGGTGGGTCAGTGGAGGCACTGAGCCGCTGCTTTCTCAGTGCCTCTTCTATTGTCTTGCCTGCTGGGGGGCTCACACATCCCTGCTTTTTTTTTCTATCTTAAGGGAGAGTTCACCCAGCCCCCGGGGTTGGGAACAGAGAAACCGATTTAGCCTTCTAAATGGATGAAAACTGAAGCCCACCTCACTGCAGAGGTTGTAAAGTTATTATTACAGATGGGAAGTGCAGGACAATTTAAAATACTGTAATTATAAACTTGTCGGGGAGCCTTGTTCTTCATTAGTGTAAGATATGAAATCAGCTCGGAGGTACAAGGACGATTACATAGTTGGGACTGTGTCTGTGATTTACACGGCCGCTGTGTAAATGTAAGGGTGGTTGCTCCAGTCTATCTCCTTCCCTTGCACAAAATGAAAAGCACACCAGTGCAAGTTGTCCTTTGATAGATTTTTAATATGATTTTAAAGAGTTTTGTTTGGTCTCATTCTTATTCAATGAGATTAATTTAAAGCACTTATCCCCTGGGTTTAAGTCAATCCATGTAGGATTTGGGCAGGGTGTGTTGCGTGGGGGTGGGGGTGGGGGTTTGTTTGCAGGAGGCTGTGAGAGACTTCTTTCCCACTTCATTAACCCTGAGTTGGGGACAGTCCCCCCTTGCCCCCTCCTCCAGCCAGAGCTGAGGATTTACCAACCCCCATTCACATGCAAAAGAACTCGAAAGCCGAGGGGCTCCTTGACTTAATTAGCTGCTGTGCATTTGGCAAAATTAGAATAATACCCTCCTCACCCTAGGAGAGAAAAGGGGAGGCGAGAGGGTGCTGGCGGGGAGGCGGGAGGAAGCTGTAGCAGAGGCCAGCGGAGGGGAGTCAAGAGTGGAATCCGAACCCCACCCCTCCTCCACCAGGCAGTCCTCTCCTGGAGCAGTCCACCACAAACCCGGAGTGGGGCTGGGCTTGCTGGGCCTCCAAACTTCCCAGCTCCAGGCGCCTCCTGGGAGTCTGAGCTGCAGGTGGTGTGTGGGAGCGGACCACCTGAGCCCAACTCCCCTGTGAGCAGCGGGGCCCCAGGAGGTAACCTTGGCCCTTTGAACGGGAACGTGAAGTCTGGAGTCTGGCTGGAGACTGAAATCCCTGTCCTGAGACCTGAAGTCAGAGGCTGGGGCCCCGGAGCAGACAACGGGGATTCGGCTTCCCTCTGGGTGGTGTCCCCAACATGGTCATGGGGTGAAGGGGCAGTGAGAAAATGGGGGAGTCGGGTTCCCCAGCGAGGGCTCGTCAGGTCCTACCCGGGGCAGGGGCCGGGAGCTGCCTCGCCAGCCGCTGATGCACGCGGCCGAGGCGCAGGGCGGAGAGGCCCACGGGGGGAGCAGCCTCGGAGCCCATCTGTCGGCCCCCGCGCCCGGCCGGCCGGTCACCAGCTGCTGGCGCCCTTGTTGCGGCCAGATGAGCTGGCTCAGCCGGGGCACCGCATCCCGGCCCGCAGCCGAGCCTGCCCGGGCGCTGACCCCACCCCGGCCCCCGGGACCGGCTGAACAGCGCGGAACCAGATGGAGAGGCAGGAGCAGGGGGGGAGCCGCGCGCTCGCCTCACTACAGAGATGGGAAGACTGAGGCCCGGGATGGGGACTCCTGCCCCCAGCCGCAGCTCCCAGGAAGAGAGGGAGATGAGTCACAGTGCTTCCTTACTGAGGGTGAAGAGCCCGAGTCCCAGAAGCGGGAAAGGAACCTTTGGGAGGAATGGGGAAGGGCCGAGCGCGGACCGACCAACGGAGCGTGCGGACAAGCGCCTGGTCATTTGTAAGAAGTTTATTTTCGACGTTAAAAAAGAGAGAGAACCCGAGGGGTCTGACTGTCCCCCAGACGGAGGCTGGACGCGGGGGTTGGGATGTGGGTGGGCAAGTCCCCTGGCTTCGGCCTGCCCCGCCTGGCACTGCGGGCGGTGGGTGGGCACAGGCCACAGGCTCACTGATTCACAGACACAGTCACGGGCTGATGGGTCACGAATAAATAACTTCATATACACTTTGCACACGGTATGTACAGCTCTACTGCCGGCCCTGGCGCGGGGGTGGGGGTGGGGGCGGCGGGGGGCTCCGCACTCCCCTTCCCCTCCGTGTGTCAGGGCTGCGGGGTGAGGGCTTGGTGTACAGCTGGACCGGGAAGGGGGAGAGCGCTGCAAGGAGGTCGCCCCACCTGCTCCCGGGAGGGGGCGCGCCGGTGGCGGGGTTGGGGGGGTGGGGTGAGGGGATAGGACGTATGTACACCGGATGGAAGTGGCTCCCTGATGGAGTGACCGGGAGAGAGGACGGCGCGGGGGGGTTAGGGGGACTCAGTCCGGGGGTCCGGGCCTTAGAAGACTTGGCATTTGGCCCTTTTGAGGACCCTGGGCCCGACGACAGGGAGGGCCGGTCGGGGAGCCGCCCTTGCCCCGGGAAGAGGCGTGAAACCCTGCGCCCTCCCAGAGCGCGGGGGACCCAGCGCGGAGCCCCGGGGCCGGGGGCCGGGTGCTCCCGGGCGGGCGGGCCGGCGGGGGGGCCGGCGTTCACCGAGGCTGCGCGGCCCGCGGGAGGACGCCGGCCAGCGGGGGCAGCGGCGGCGGCGGCTCGCTGGCGCCCTGGAGTCCGTGGATGAGGATGCGAGGGACCAGAGGTCTCTGCAGCGCGGGCGGCGGTGCGCTGGGCCCGCGGTACAGATAGAGCGCGGCGCCGGGATCCAGGTTGGAAACCAGACTCTGCGGGTAGAAATAAGGCGACGGGAACATCCGCTGGAGCGCCGAGTAATTGCCCGCCTCGGCCAGCAGCTCCAACCCGACGGCCGTCTGTCGCTTCCACTTAGTCCTAGGGACCGAAATAAACGCGCAAGGCAGGGATCAGGACTGGGGCGCTCGGAGACCCCTGCCCCTCAGAGTGCCTGCCCCGGAGCGCCTGCAGAGAGGCCAGGAGGGAGCCCACTAATTCGTTCAGATCACTAAATCACGGGTTGCTGGGCATCGTTACCGCGTATTAAAGGCATCTATGCTATTAATCTTCCACGAACCTTCCATGACTGTCATCCCCGCTTACAGATAAGAGAACTGAGGAGTGGGTCAGATCTCAGGACGGCCTAGAAAGAGGAGACCCCGGGTTCTAAGCTAGGCTGTTTTATCCCCAAAGCCCGGGTTAGCTCGCCACACTTCTCGAAGGGTATCCCAGCCTGGGCGCTTGGAGCGGGATGTCGGAGCTCTCCGCCCCGCGCCCCCGTGCATCGGCCCCCTGGGGAGGCCTTGGAACGAAAGATCACCCCGGAAAGGGCCGCAGGGGGTGCCGGGGTCGGTCTGCTCGCGGCGGAATGGGGAGCGGTTGATGCTGCCAGCCGCCCCACCGGCCCGGAGGAGACCAGCCTCGCCGCGGGACCACAGTTGGCCACGGTTCTGCGGAAGCCCGCGGACCAGAGGCCGCGGCGACTGCAGGGGAAGAGCGCACGGCCACATCCGCCGCACCCCGCGCGCAGGTCTGAGGCTTGGGGCCAGCCCCACAGTCTGTCCTGTCCCGAAGCCGGGAGGCCCCCATCCGAGTGCCGGCTGGGGTTGGAGGAAGGCAAGGAAGCGAGGCCACGCTGGTTGCCAGGGCTGCGGCCGGACTCCTGGGTGCACCTGGCCGGTGAGGCAGCCCCACTGAGCCGGACTCAGCCACACCACCGACCGTTTTCCTGCCTGAATTATTCATCATCGTCATAATTGTGTAATTACTGTAACGGGCCTTAATTATTAATGCCCGAAGCAGTAATCGGTATTTATTATTAATGGGGCAGCGTGTTCTGAGCTTGTTTATGGAAAGCAACATTCCAGCCTCCGCTAAGAGTGTGCGGGTGACTGTGGGTGTGTTTGTATTAGTGAGTTGTGTCGATGTGAGTGTGTGACTGGATTGAGCGAATGGCTGTGTGTGTATTTTGTATGCGCTTATGTTTCTCTTTATCCTGCGAATGTCTTGGGAAGGAAGATTAGGAAACACCAGGTTTGAGGCCAGTGCCCAGCACCAATTTTCCGGTCCCCCAGGCCCCAAGGAGCTGGTTCTGGGCCCCTTCCCTCCTTGAGTTTCAGGGACTAGAAAGACTGGGGAGGCCTGAAGAATCCTGGGAAAGCTCAGTGCCACCCCCTCTACCCCAGCGGCTGCCCAGGGCTGGAGGGAGGTGGTAGGACGTGGCCTGGGTGGGCAGGCTTGGCCCTCCCGTGGTCCGCATGTCTATCTGTCCTCCTGATCGAGTCCTCCCTCTATCCCTCACTGTGGGCTTCGGGCAAGGCTTTCTCTCTCTGCCCGAGGCCTCACTTTCCCAGTTTCACAGAATGGGGAAAGCTCAGAGGTCCTCCAGGCAGTCAGACCCGTGTCCCAGGCGGGTCCGTGGAAGGGCGGGGAGGAGAGGGAGGGGGCCTCACCTGCGGTTCTGGTACCAGGTCTTGACCTGCGTGTCGGTGAGGTTGAGCGAGGCTGCGAGCTCCATGCGGTCCTGCACGCTCAGGTACTTCTGCCGCTCGAAGCTGCGCTCCAGCTGTGCCAGCTGGTGGTCGGTGAAGGCCGTGCGCGCCTTGCGAGGCTTTTTCAGGCGCACTGGAGGGCTGTCCCTGGAGCTGGAGATCTCCCGGTCGCCCTCCTCCTTCACTGCGGAGACACAGCCGTGCATCAGGGCCCAGCCTTGCCGCCCGCCCGCCCTTACGGTCTTGTAAATGTGGCTCCCGGTGGTGGTGGCCCCGCTGCACTCGAGCCCGAGCCCGTGGGGCCGCGGCAAAGCTGCTCAGGGCTGAGACCTCCCAGCCCTCAGACCGAGAAGGATCGACACCTCCAAGAAGTAACCCAAAGCCTAGAGAGAACTCGACCCAGCTCCCACACTGCACGGGCACTCCCTGGAGGGATTAGAGGACTGACTGGGTGGATCTGCCAGGGGAGGGGAGCGGTGGGGAGGGGACCCAGGAGTTCCAGCCTGGTGGGCTGCTCCGGTGCATGCTCCGGGGTTTAGGACTGTGCCCCCGATTCGCTGGCTGCATCTGGGCCAGGAAGAGAGGAAGCTGAGGACCAGAGTCTGGGGAGAAGAACCCATGTCGAGGGACAAAAACCTGTTCACCCTGGAGTGGACGGTGGTCCTGAAGGACACCCATGTCTCGCCTGGCCCCTCTTTGGGTGCGAATCTATAGGGATGGTTCCCCTGTTTCTTAAATTAAAACAGTGCACAGCGCAAAATGCAAAATGTCAGGTGCCCGATCTGGGAGCACAAACCGTTTGGAAAAATAAGTGACATGTTTACCCCTCAGATGCACACGTCTCTGAGGTCCGTGTGTCCTTGTCATTTGCCTACGGTAGCTGCCCTGTGTTTCCCCCGATGGTCGAGACACACCAGCAGGGTCCCCGCTCCTGAGTCACAAGGATGGGACTGGACAGTGTGGTTTCTTTTTTCCCCAGCACTTTCCTTTAGAATTGACTGCACCGAAAATGCACACTTGCTGGAGCAAGCTCAATGACCTCCCTCCTTCTTCCCCTAAAGTGATGATATCACCAGAGACCATCTCCCCCAAATGGGCATGGGGCTTCCCTCCCTCTTTTTCTCTGTGTTTCCTTTATGCTGAGTTTCACTGAGCATGGCGTTTGCAGTGACAGGGTTCAGCTGAATGCGAGTTGATTTCTCTCTGTAGGAAACAATAATCCAGTTAATTGAGCCACGAGGGAGCAAGACTTTTCAACCAGAAAGCGGTTCAAGACTGGGAGGGCGCCGGTCACTGGGTACACCCCAGCGGTTGAGCCAGGAGAGCGATAGCCGGTGAGAAACCAGTGAGAAGCCGGTGAGCGGGGGTCCACGCCTTCCCACTGCCTCCTCCAGACCAGCTCGCCGGCCTCTCCCTGCTCGCCTGGACTCAGGCCACGTTTGGGCAAGCCTGCCTCAGGAGATGGGGATCTGTTAGGATGGGGGATCTTTTCTGTCTAGGCCAGGCAGGTAAAGTTGGAACAAGTTTGAGGAAACGATTATCCAAACCTCTAACTTGGTATTGTGGAAACCTTACTTTTTGACCTCATTGTCTGGCCTATTTGTAAAAACCCCCCATTTCTCAGGACTGAGCTCCAAGGTTGGGGGGCGGGGTGGAGGTTGAGTTTAGGGTGTCCAGAAGAACGGGTTGGCTCCTGGGGCTTTTTCTCTAATTCCTCTCTCAGGCGCAGGTTGGAGCCTTCAGATACACACTCGCGGGTGCCCAGCCTCAACCTCCGAAGCAGGCTCAGTCAATCTCAACGCCTGAGAGTTCCAGGCCCCCCCGCCCCAACCCTCCCGGCTGGGAGCACAGTGCCCGTTCGTTTCTCCATGGATATCGGCTCTTGCGAGCCAGGCCGTGTGCTGCAGAACGCCTGACTTCAAAGCCCGGTTCCGCTTCTTTAAATGCTATGCTGAGGAACCTTTGATGCCAAAACTTGGGATAGGACTGACCTTCCCTGCGTGCCCTCCTTGGAGGAGGGACTCTTTGCATGGTAGGTGGATAGGGGAGTCGCTTAGCTGCCAACCCCGTGTGTCTGTCTGTCTCTCGGTAAGGTCTCCTGCTTCTGTCCGCCTTTGAGAAATGCTCCGGAGGCGGTTATTTCTTCTTCTTCACCCGGGACTTTGTTGATGCAAATGTTGGGGGGACCTTCCTCTATCTTCAGCTCCAACCCTATTTAAGTGATATGTGGACAGCGGGCCCTCATCACCACCCCGATCAGATATCATCAGGGACAAGAGAAGAAAATTGATATTCCAATTATCTTAACCCCGAAACCTTGACTCAAAATCCCACCTATGGGCAAAAAAATAAACAAATAAAGAGACACGAGCCAAACTCTTTCACCAGCAACACGCAGTGCAGGAGGGTCTTGCGGCTTACTCTAACTATAAATCTGGGTGTTGTTGAGAATTATAAATAATAAAATATGGTGTTACACATATATATTTACCTTGCCTCCCTTGCTCCCCCTCACTTCCCCACCACACACCTGTTTTTCTCCCAGGCAAGTTTTTCTTGTCTCCCTAAACAGACCTGGGGGGAGGAGCAGGGGTCCCTGGGCCACAGGCATCTGGACCCCCTTCCTCTAGCTCCAGCCCAACCTGCCCATCTAGCACGGCTGACCCAGGGAGACCTCGGAGTCTCCACCGTTTGCTTGGGGCAGTGGAGGAGGGAATAAGATGTGGAGTGGGGCCCCATATGGGTTTTGGTTTGAGGTCAGGGCGTGTCCACAATGAATTCTTGGTTGGGAGGAGAGTGTTAAATGAGCCTTCCTAAATTTTTGTGATGATTTAGTGCAAATATGGGTCAGGAGATGTAGGGCCCCCAAGACAATATAGAAGTTGGCTTTATAGGGAAGCTTTATCTCATGGAAAGCATTCCGGGAATTAGTTATAAGGCTGAAAGAGCTCTGAACAGCCCCTGCCAGCCCTTCATTTTCTACTGGATGGGGACACAGGGCTCTGAAACTCCTTCCCTTCCTGCCTCCTGACTTCTCCCTGAGAAAAAACTTTGTGCCTCTGGCCTCACCAAAGACCTAAAGTCAAGGCAGTGGCCAGGACGAGAAACAAAATTAAGGAATTCTTTCTCTCCTTCCTTCCTTTTTTCCTTTCTTTCTTCTTTCCGTCCTCCTTCCCTCTTCCCTCTTAGTGCTGATCTCAGCACTCTGGTTAAGGAGGATGGAAAGGAAACTAGGGAAAGATTCACGGGGAGAAAAAGCAAGTAAAGGGTCCTGCAACCCCAGTATAGGCTGGGTGCTAGGGGATCTCTGGGTCCCACACACACAGCCCAAAGTTGATTGCTCAGTGCACTTCAAATGAAATCCAGTGAGGACAGTTGGGTGAGCACGGAGACCTCTGAACTCGATCCCAGCCAGCCAGCAGCCTGCCCGACTGCTGTTTCTGCTTTGAACTGAGCATTTCTTTTGCAGGATTCCCTGGACCCGGATCACACCGGGGGCCAACGGGAGAGGAAGCTGAATTCCCCTCCCCATCTGGATATTCAAATTAAAGGGTGGAAAATTGACTGTTCTCAGCGCTCCAGCTGAAATTTCCTGCTAGGTTTTCCCCCATATAAAAAAGCATTCAAGCAGAACCCATTGGGTCTTCCGTTGCTTCTGCAAGGTCTTTTCCCAGAGAGCCACTGGCCTGAGAGGAACTTGCTTCTCCCACCGGAGGGTTGGTTAGTCCCAGCCGAAGTTTGGAAAGTTTGCTTTGTGTGTTTTCGGGAATCTCTCCTGGGTCACATAGAACTCCTCTCCTCGCTCTCTCCGCTGGACTCTTTGTTGCTCAAAAGCATAACCACGGGCCTGACTGACTGAAAGCTTCAGATGAGACCAGCGGCTCTGCCTGGGCCCAGGGGCGCTCAGGGTGAGCATGTGCGTGTCCCTGCGTGTGTGCACCCCAGTTTTAATGCCGTGTTCAGCAATGGAGCCCCCCTCCCCTAGGTTTTCATCTCCCACTTTCTTACCTTTATACTCAGAGTCCGATGAGGCGTTGCTGCCACTTTTGTCCAGCTTGTCTCTAAAGTCCTCCCCAGCCTTGGCCGCAAGACGGCCCCCAGGGTCAGGAGCGGCTGGCTGCCCGCTGCTAGAGTAGGGTGCACAGGCCGCAAGCGGTTTGCAGTCGGCAAGGATGTCCCTGATCAGAAAGGAGGAGGTCACGGTGCGAGACTGGGCTGGGGCCGAGAGCTGCCCAGGCTGCAGGTGGGAGTCCAAACCTGGTCCCGAAGCCCCGCCAGGCCGCTGGGCTCCCGTCTCCAGACAGTCCCTTCCTGGCGAGGCTGGTGAAGAGCAGTCGCTGCTGCTCTCTGAGCGAGGACTCAGCTCCAGGGGAGAGCGGCAGTCCCCGAGCAAGGGGTCCCCCTTGGGAAGGGCGGGGCTGCCCGCTCGGTGGGAGAGAATGGAGTCGATCCCAAAGCCATTGGAGCCTTCCATAGCCAAGCTGCGACCTGTCCTCCCCAAAAGCTCCCCACCCACCCCCAACCCCAGCCGCCGCTGCCCCTGCCCCTAGCTGCGGGCTGGCATGGGGAAGGCGGGCAGGGAGCCTGCGGGCACCTTGGATGGAGTTCAGCCTTGGGGGAGCCCAGGAGCTCTGGGCCAACCTCCTCTGCGCATTAGATCCAAAAGGGCTCAGCGCGTCTTCTGCAGCATCGCACGGAGCAGCCGAGCCGAGGGGGGGTGGTGGGAGTGTCAGGGAGAAACGGGAGGGAGGGTGCGCCAAGTTGGGGAGAGCCAAGGGGGAGATGGACGGCCTGAGCTCCCCTTTGGCACAGAAGAGATGCGAAGACGCTGGAATCTAAATAAAGAAGGGCTTAAAAAAAAAAAATCCAAACTGTACGCTTCTTCCAGGCGAGCGGTGGCCGAGGGCAGCGGGGTCAGCACCGCGGATAGCAGCGGGCCCGAGCCGCGCTACCATCCAGGGGATCGGAGCGCACCTGGCGGCGTCAGCACCGCGGATAGCGGCGGCGGCGGCCCTCGGCTCATGACGCTCCACCTGACCGGGGAGGTCTTCTCTCCACGCTCCCACCGCTCCGGGGGCCCCGTCAGCACCGTGGACAGCGCCTCCCGGCTCCTCGGTTGCAGCTCTCCGCCTGTCCTCCGCGCGCGCCTTCGCCTCCCCCCCTTTCCTTTAAAAAATGAACTTGTGTCACTTTTACTTTGGGGCTGGGTTTTTTTTTTTTCGTTTCTTTTTTTTTTTTCGTTGTGTTTTGTGTGTGTGTGTGTGTGTGTGTGTGTTTTTAAGGGGACTCGCCCACGTGTCCCTGGAGTGATGACGCTGATTGGCTCTGGCCGATTTTGGGGGTGATGTCACGGCTCCGCAAGCCACTGCCCGATTCCTTTCAGTTTGATTAAAAGAGACACTGAATTAATTACAGCACAGACCCAACTGTTTACCGGCGATTTCCACACGGTTTGCTTTCATTAGGCCAGTGATGAGGCTCCTAATGAGGGTGATTAGCCGAGGGGGGTACAGGCGAGCAGGGAGGGGTCCAAAGCCCGGCTGCCGCTGCCATTGGGTTAGGACGTAAGGTTTTTAAGTTTTTCCCCTACACTTTCCCACAGTTATTCAAATTATTCTTCCATCGGGCTGTCAATGATACCTTTTCTACCCCCTCCTTACCTCCCTGCCCTGCCGGTTTTTTTTTTTTTTTCCTTCCTCTAGCAAGAAAAAGGGACTAAACCCAGCAGAAAAAGAATTGTATGTGTGGAGAAGAGATTTTAATTTGTTGCATCGTTTTCGGGCATTTCCTTTGGGGTCTACATGTTTTTCGTGGAGGAAAATCTGTAGCCCCCCTCTCTGATCTCTTTGGATCCGGTGGGCCTGGCAGGGGTGGGGAAAGCTTGGTGTCTGCGCCTGGAAGGAGACAGAACCATGGCTTCACTGTGGGGCGAGACTGGAAAGCTGGGCAGGTCGGGTCTGGGACGTTAGAGGGACCCCAAGAAACCCGTGTGGCCCGAGAGGGGCCACACAAAGGACCCCAACCCAGCCGACAGTCTCTCCTGCGGCGGAGCGTGTCTCGGGGGTCGGGTGTTTTTGTGCCTCTAAAGAGGAACCTGCGCTAGCTTCTGAGTGCGAGTGTAGACGTCTGCTAACGACTTCATATTTCGCGAGCAGCGAAAGCACGCCCGAGGATTTGTTTTCAAAGCAGCGCTGGAAACACGGTCATTTGGCTGTGAATAACTCGCCCCCTCCACCCTCCCCAACTCCGCCACGGTGGTACTCCAGCTCTGCTCCTTTCAGGGTTCGGCCTCCCGCTCGGGGCCCAGGGCTGCGGGCAGATCTGAAGCGCGCCTGGGGCCTGGATCCTCTAGAGGCTACCCCAGGGGTGGGCGACCAGCTCTGCGGTCAAAGGGCGGAGGAAAACCAACCCGCGGGCCTACCAGAGGCGCCCTTCACCCGCCCTGCGCCCGGAGCTCAGGTCTTTCCAAGCGGGCAGGCACCCTCCTGGCCCCTCTACCCTCGGGCCCCAAGAAAATACCGTAGCCCCGCTTCAGACTGAGCATCTAAGATCGCTGCGGAATAGCGAAGCGCCCCAATTGCCCTACACCCGAGACCCGGCCGGGGAAGGCCGGTGCAGCTGGACGGAGCAGAAACTTTCTTCTCCCTCGAGCCAGGCCGGCGGTGGCCCCTTGCCCGGCTCCCCACGCTCTCCCTCTGAGCCTCCTGGCAGATTGGAAGCGGCCTTGCCGCCGGCCGAGCTGGGGGCGAGGACGGGCGGCTCCCCAGGGACGGCGGGCCCGGCTCGGCTGCAAGCTGTCAGGGGAGGCGGGAGGGCAGGCGCCGAGGGGCCAGGAGCCCACAGGCCCCCGCCCTGGCCCGGCAGCCGCTGCAGCGGGCGCCTCTCCCGCCCGGACCGAGCTGGCGATTGCCGGTTTTCGTTTGGTGGATGGAGAGGGGGCCATAAATCACGAGGACCACGGACCGCCCTCGCCATTCCCGGCCAGTCCTCGACTTGGGCCTCGCTCCCTCTCCAGGCACCTCCGGAGGCTCCGCCACCCCCTCTACTGCTCACCCCACCCCCGCTCCCAGCCCGCTGCCTGCACCTCGGGAAGAATCTCATCTTCCCCAGATCCCAGGGTCCCAGCTTGGGTCAGCGGACCCGTCATCCTGGGCCTGTTAGAGATCTTGCATGCCCCGGGCCCGCATCCGTGGCATGCGCTAAGCCGCAAGCAAGTCGGGTCCCGCTCCGCCCGCGGCGGTCCGAGCTGCCCCTGCCTTGGGCGGACTTTTTCTGGCCTTGGAGTCTTATGCTGGGGTTTGGATGCCCGGCCCAGTGAAATCGATGCCTCTGGCAAAATAGACACTGCGTGGGTATGGGGGGTGAGTAGTAAAGGTGGGGGGGGGGCAACCTTTTACCATGGAAATAAAAAAGGCTAACCGCTCCCCCTCCAACCTGCTGCAGCCCTAGCCGGCTTCTCTGCGATTCTTCAAGCCCAAGAATACTTAACAGGTTGTTATACTATCAGTTTTGAATTATCCTAGTATACAGTGATAAAAACATGTTATGCCATTTATCCCACCTGGAATTTGGATCCAGCCCACTGTCACTAACATTGTTTTATTCCTATTTGGGGGTTTCCAGCTCCACTACTGTGCCCCCATCTTTTTCTTTTCTCCATCAAGGGGGTAGTTCTAGCATCTCAGCCTGTCCACAGCCTGAGAGGTATGTGTGTACCCACCTAGACTCTTGTTTAGCTGGGAAGAAGCTCAAGAATTGGAACTTTACTAAGGTTCCTGGGGCTCCTGGGTGGGTGATCCACCCCTTACTTTGTGAAAGGAGCCTGACTGGTCCTGGAGGGGTGGACGGTTCAACAAAACAGGATGTGAACCATGGCAGATTAACATCCGAGAACTTCATTTACAAGGCAGGAAACAGATCTCGCTCCCTCTCTGTCCCTTCTGAGCCCCAGCCCCCTACCCAGCTGTCTTGACCCACCTCCTCCACCCAGGGAAGGGAGAGGCTTGGAAGACCTAGGGGAGAAAAGGCAACGGGGGAGATGCGGTCAGATCCAGGACTAGCACCTCCCAGACCGCTCTTCTGGGCTCCAACATCTCCTCCCCAGCCTCCTGCCTCTGGAATCCTCTAGCTTCAAATGCCAGCCCCCTGGCCATCCAGCCCTTTGAAATTGCTTTCTTTTAAACCTTCTGTCTCTCTGTGGACCCAGAGCCCTGCAAAATCCCAAACCAAGCACCCACAGGGCAACACCAATGGAGAAGGAGCCATTGCTCTTCTCCAGGGCAAGGAGGCAGCTGCACGGACTGGCCCGCAGAAGGCCCGGGCCCTGTCCCTGCTCCCACTCCGGGCAGCTCATGTCTCTTGCCTGGACCTCAGCTTTCGCTTTGGTCTAAAGACATTAACATCGGAGGCTTGTAGCAAGAGGCCAGGATGGGAGAGGCCCATGCCCCCTATGAAGTGGCCTGTCTATGGACTCCAGGCCCTCTGCCCAACCAGGGTCTCTGGGCTTGGGTTTGGCTTTGGGTCAGGATGGGGCCTGGGCCTCTGGCTGAGCAATGTGTCTTAGCAACTTCCTTATCTGTAGCCCCACCTGCCTCCACTCCGTGTCACTCAGTACCCCCGGTCCTGAGCATGGAAAAGGCCTTATTTTGACCAGTTTTGCTCACTGACTTACAGGCAGAGTTACACAAGGAGATGTGCTCGAAGCTTTTCGTAAATGGTCCTCAAGTCTTTTCTTCTTGTGGAGGATTGTGGCTTGAATGCCGTGATTCAAGGTTCTGAGTACGTGGGACCAAGGGCAGTATAACACCAGTGGAGTGAGGTGGCTGGGGGTATGGACTCCAGGACAGGCCAGACCTAAAGTAGAATCCTGGTCCTAGAGCCCAGGGCTGGGGCTAAGGTGAGGCGAGTGAGGTGAATAACACAAGTCTATTGAACCTGTTGCCATTAAAAAATATATATATGGCTGAGTGGCATGTGGGATCTTAGTTCCCTGACCAAGGATCAAACCCAAGTCCCCTGCATTGGAAGTGCAGAGTTTTAACCGCTGGACCACCAAGGAAGTCTGAACCTGTTGCTGTTTTGTCCATCAGAGATTTTTAAATTTTGATTTCAAAATATTGCATTAAAATATTGTCTATCTTGGTTACCGAGTTTGGCGGAAAGTCAAAAGGTTTGTGTCCTAGGCTGCGGTTTGCCTCCCTCACCATAGTCCCAGCCCTGCTCTGTGACCTTGAGCTTTCTCAAGGTCACTTTCTGGGCTGTATGTTTTTCAGTGGAGTTGTCCACTTCATGTGGTTGTGGTGAGGACTCTGCACTTGGCTTGGTTCCTGGAGAATAGTGATTATGCCTTTCACATGACAACTACTAAGAATGATAGCCAGAGCTTTTCCTCTGGCAGGTTAGGCGCCCCGCCCGCCAACCCCGCCCAGGAGTCAGCCCTCTGCCCTGCCCTTTGCCTCAGGCCTTCCTACCAAAACCACTTTTTAACATGTCAGGGGACAAGGGATTTGGGCAATGTGGGACAAGGGATTTAGGCAATATGGGCCGATATGGGCCAAGCTTGGGTGCTAATATCTTTCTGCAAACAGATGGGCCGGACAAGGATTTGGACAGTTTGTGGGTTTCAAGGTCATGCTGCTGTCAATCACTTTTGTTGGTTCAGCTCAAAACCCCATGGAGCTCCTGAGACCGCAAAGAGAACATATTCTTTCTTTTCCTCTGTTCTTCTCTCCCTCCCTCCTTCCTTCCTCTCTCCTCTTACCCTTGCCCGCCCTCCTTCTCTTTCCCTCCCTTCCTCCTTCCTTCCTCCCCGTAAACATGCATTCGCTCCTGCACACCGGAGCGCCATGCTCCTGCTGGCGGTGTCACCAGGGCAAGATGGGATGGACTCTCGTGCCTCAATCTCACAGAGCGCAACGACGCCCATCAACCTAAATTTGTCTCCAAAGATTATTTCCCAATTGTGAATTCACGTTTTTAAATTGCTTGCATTCAGTTCTAGGAACCTGTATAAAAAGCCAACCTAGATTTTTTTTCCCGTTTAATGATGATTTCAAGCATCAAAGTGTTTCCCAAGCAAAAAGAAATGCAGGCGAAAGACGGTTTTGGTTCAGAAGGATGAATGCAAGAGAGGGTTTTTGACTGGAGACACAGACCTGTGTGTCTGTCACCAGGCCCACCTTGGCGCCCGAGCTGCTGGTCTGCTTGCTGTCATGCACATGTGCTTGCTCTGGGCCCTGAGATCTGTGGGTCTAAGTTGGGAAGCTTGGATGAATGAGTCAAAGAGCTAAGCCATCTCCTGCTGGACCCAGGGAACTCCCAGGACTAAATTTGCATTGGTGGCCTTTGAGCACTGCTTTCTCTTCAGGCTTCTAGAAGCTCCCTGCCAGGCAGAGCTCAGACATCAATCACCACTGGCTTGTTGCTACCATCCCTGCTAAACATCTTGCACAGTTGTCAGACTCCAGAACCCCATCTCCTTTCTTCTGGCTGAGAAGATTGTTAGTTACCTGGTTTGATCAGAGTAGGGGGTGGCAGGGAGAGAACCAGTGGGGTTTGGGCTCTAGTTTAAAAATCTGGAAAGAGGCTGAAGTCAGTGGGGATTCAGCATGAAAAGAAAGCTGGACCTACCAGCCAACAAGTCTGTTCTGGTCCTGGCTCAGCCCCGGCTTCTCTGGCGGGAGCAGACATGTCCTCAGCCCCCTCCCAGTTTTGTGAGTCCTGTTTCAAAGTCTTAGTACCCCAGGACCCCGCTTGCTGCCACCTCCTGCCTGGTGCACATGAACACAGGCATTGCCTTCCTCCCACCTCCAAGGGAACTTCTGAGAATTTCAAGCTGACTGGGTGGGGGTCCAGACCAGCCACCTCTCGGAGGCTCAGGAGGACAGTACACATGGGCCTCTTTGTCTGGTTGACTCTCTGGTGGGGTTTGGCCAAGAAACCCAACCTGGAGGCGGAAAGGCGGAATGTTCCCAAATGCCAACCACCAGGGAAATGAGCAAAACCAGGTCACATCCCTGGTGAGGGCCAGTGTGGTGAGTGCTAGCGTGGCATTCTTTGGCATGTGATCAGGAGCTGTCCCCATATCTGCCCCTCTTTAATTGAGAGGTGGCTTTTGGGGGGCAGACTCTGGGACACACAGTGGACCAATCACTGGCTTGGGGCCGACTCACTGAGTGAAGTCGGGCCCCTTTGACATCTCTTTTCCACCTGTGAAGTGGGGAGGATGGTGGAGGAGGGAGGTTAGCAGATGAGCCCTAAGGCCCCTGCAGACTGGAACCTTGGAGGGGGAGGCTCTGCCCTGGGTTGTGAAGGATGATCAAGGACCCCAGTTGTGCCTCGAGGTTCCCCCCAGCTCAGGCTCTGCGTGAGCGAGGACAGGCGTGTGGCCAACGCGACAGGATACCTGAGAAGGCAGAATCGGACTGGAATCAGACCTGGGGCTTTGTGCGGGTGCAAATAATTCATGAGGAGGGAAGGACCAAGCTAGGGGAGGGAAGGAGGCTGGGATGGAAGGGCCAGGCTCCTCCTTGGCCTCCTGCTTAGACCTGCCAGCGGGTGGCGCTGTAGGACAAGGAGCCGAGCAACTCTGCTGCGTGCTTGAGCCTGGCCCTGGACCACCAGCGGCTGGGGGACTCCAGGAGAGGGGGAAGGCCTGCTCCTGGTGCATGGATCACAGCCCCGACCAGCCCCCCAGTCCCGTCCGACCCGCTGCAGAGGCAAGAAGTGATCGGATAGACGAAAGAGATTTCCTGCCGCGTTTTCTGGCCAAGTCCGTGTTTCCCCACCTTGGCCCCGTCCTTGGTAAAGCTGGCCTGGAGGGGCCGCTGACCAGTGGGGCATCTTGCTCATTGCCGTGGCAGATAGAGCCTAATTTGGGATCCTTTAGGCGATTCTGTGTCCTGATGTGTACCCTCCTATCCATTGTGGATTTCAGAGCAAGAGAGAGGGCTCCATTCAAAACATCTTGACCTTCTTGGTGCATCTGGACACAAAGGCTCCTTGGAGCATCCTGCCCTCATCGCTCGACCTCCCTCAGACATCCGGTTGTCCCTCTTCAGTGTGCTTTATTGATAAGAAAATCATCTGCATGCCCCTGTTCCTTGAAAGTGCTGGAGTCTGCTAATCGCAGGAGACACGTGCTTCACTGTCATCGTTCCCGAAGTTCGCTTGAGAAAACTCCTGGGGTGTGTCGGGGTCCTGACTCACAGATGAGGACACTGACACAGGGTGGCACAGAACGCTCTCAGCTCGGGCTGGGGTGCTGTTCCCAGGGCTCAGAAGGCTGCAGGTGGGGATGCTTGTCTGGTGCGTGGGGCGGGAGCGGGACTTTAGACCCTTAGGATGGGGTGGGGGTCCATCAGGGCCCCGCTGAGCCAGGTTCCCGAGGGGGTTGGTTAGTGTGTGCGGCATTTTTACGGAATTAGCTTCTAAGGAGCTGCAGTGCTGGCCTGTGTTGAGGCTGGGGAGGCTGTTCAAGAAACTCCCTCAGATCTGTAGTCACAGACTCACTGTGTCTCTGCCAAGGCTGATGGACGACCCCGCCAGGTACTTGGCCTGGGTGGGTGGCAGGGGGCAGGAACCACAGTGGATGGTCATACCGTGGGGCGTTCCACAGGCCCCTAGCTCTGGGCCCTGGGATCTTAGACCCGTGATCCGGGGCCACTTTCCCTTCTAGAGGAGACAGGCAGTGAATGAGGGCTCATTGCTTTGCTGAGAATAAAACAGGTTGGTGTGGGTTTAGCTGGGGTCTACCCCTGGTGGCTCAGAGGGTAAAGAATCTACCTGAGACGAGGGAGACCGGGGTTCTGTCACTGGGTTGGGAAAGTCCCCTGGAGGAGGGCATGGCAACTAACTCCAGTATTCTTGCCTGGAGAATCCCCATGGACAGAGGAGCCTGGTGGGCTGCACTCCATAGGGTCACGAAGAGTCGGACACACACACACTCCAGGGAAGGCCTTTTGAGTGGGAGGCTTGTTCATATCTTTTTTTTTTTTTGTCCACACCACACGACTTGCAGAATCTTTAGTTCCCTGACCAGGGATTGAACCTGGACCTGAGTCCTAACCGCTTGACTATCAGGGAATTCCCATAGGGGATAGCTTACCCTTTTTTACTTTTTAAACTAATTCCTGATTTTATTTTCTTTTTGGCTGTGTCATGGGTCTCCTGGGGGTCTCCGACCAGGGATTGAACCTGGGCCCTGGCAGTAAAAGCCGGGAACACTAACCATGAGCCCACCAGGGAACTGCCTGAGGGGGTTGAGGGGACTTGGCGTTTGAGCTAAGATCTAAATGACAAGAAGGGGTGGGCAGGTGACAAGCTGTGGAGAAGGGATTGTGGGGAGAAGCAGGAACCTGATACAATTCTCCAGACAGATGATGGGGACCCGGAGATGAATCAAGGTGTTTTTGGAAGTAACACTGACAGGCTTGTTGATGGATCGGGTGCAGGAGTGGAGGAAACGGAGTCGTGACGGTTTTTGTCTTCAGCCTCTGGGTGGTCTCAAGTATGAGATGGGGGAAATGGAGGGCGAATCGAGTTTGGTGGGGAAAACAGAACCCAGAATTCTGTCCCGGCTGTGCTGGTTTGAGATGAATGGCCGACGCTTGAGTGGAGACGCCTGGCCCGGGGCGGGGGGCCTGGGGAGTCGCAGTTGGACAAACGAGCGTGGGATTCCGGGGAGAGATCCAGGTTGAAGGTCAGTGCTGGGACCCCTCAGACTAGTCAGGGGATTTTAAAGCTTGAGAGTTTGCCTGACGTCTTATAGGCGCTGATCAAGATGTTGTGGAGAAAGTCAAGGCCCTGAGAGAGCCTGAGGCTGATTCTCACACTGGTTTACTGGTTTTCAAATAAAGGCACAAGAGGAGGTTGACAAATAGCTCTTTTAATTTAAAGTAGATCGGTATCTAATTTGTGGGGAGAAACCAGAGGACCTGCAGAAAGATGGAGGTGTGAAGGGCCCCAGTCTGGGTGCTTTCAGCCCTGGAGGGCATTGTCTTTCAGGAGGTGGGAGGGGTGACCTTCCCAGGTCAGTGTTGGTGGAGGCGTCTTAGCCCTGAAGAGGTGAGGGCCCGCTCCAAGTAAGGAGCTTGGGCTCTTCCTGTCCTCAGGGGTCCCAGAGAGACAGTACTGCCACGGAGAGACATTAGGCATCCCCCAAAAGAAAACTTAAATCTCATGTTTGGAACATGAAATGAAGGTTTTCAAAGCATGATACTGTCACACTTTGTACAGCAAATACATGGGTTGTTTTTAATACTTGAGGACAGAGCCTTAGTCTGGAGCCTATAAAATCTGCCTTGAAACTTGAGTTTCTCTTATCAGGCTGGGGCTTGAGAAGCGAGGTAGAGTCCTGCTGGAAGAGGGGAGTCTCTAAGTGAGGGGTTGCTTGGGCTAAGGGGAACGAGTGTGGCTAACTCTAAAGGGGGGCTCTTGGTAAAAATAAGTCATCTAAGACCCGAATCCAAGGTCCTGGCTGAGGCAGAACCCACAGAACGATGGGGGAGTGTCTTGTGTGAGTTGGGGCAAGGCAGGCGAGTCCTTCAGAGAATTTTCTACTGCATCAGACAGGCTTTAAGGGTGGGTGTAGTTGCCCATCCTCAGGGTCCCCTGGCGCACGGCACACTCTTCCCGGTGGGCTTTGAAGGCTCTCTGGCGATCGGCCTCAGTGGGGAAGGTCGCGAGATGGGGGCCCACCTGTGAACAGAGGGAGAGCCAGTCAGCGGGCATGAGTGCTCCGGGGCTCCCCCGGGGATGCCCCATCCTTCTGTCTCTGATAATGAAAGTCACTGTCAGAGGGAACCAAGTGGAGGGGAAGTGCTGTCCTGGTGTTCCAGGGTGAAGTGGGGAGGACCCACCGTGGGACAGGGAGGGGTGTCAGAGCAGAGCTGCCCAGTGTCCGCATTTCTCCCTCTGTCTCGCTTGTTGCCAGGACGACATGCACTTGATAAATATCACCTGCTGATGATGGCAGTCACCAGGCAGTGGGACCTCTCAGCCAGCATCATCCTTCAAAGCTGATTCTCCACCATTAAAACACCAAACGAACCGCTCTCTCCAAGGGGGGCCGCCAGGCACAGTTGGGGCCCTGTCCGTCACTGTAAGACCATCTGACCTCCACCCGCATCCCTGCGGCTGACAGTTGGGCCAGAACCAGGGCCAGACCCGAGGTGTGGGGGCCTCTGCCGTTAAATTGTTGTGCAGTCAGTCTTTGGGCCAGTCTTTCCCTCTTGAGAAGTGGTGACCTGTCCCCTAGGTCTGCTGCAGCACCTCCAAATATATGAGAATCCCCCCAAATGGCACTTCTCTTCTAACAGAGGCACGGGGTGGAAAGGGTTCGTTCAGGCTTGGTTGTTTCAAGGTGTGCATGGTTCATTCATTCATTAAGGCCACACGTGTTAACCACTGAGCATAGCTCTGTGCCAGGCACTCGGTCCCACAGTGAACGAGGGGGACTCACTCTTCCTGGGCGGGGAAATGGTGTGGGTGATGGCCACCCAGCTGTTTCATGAGAGTCTGTGGAGTGCTTGGGGGCTGCGAAGAGCACAGAGAGATGGACTTGACCCTCCCCAGAGTCAGGGCCTCTCTGGGGAACAAAGGGGGCTTACAGGAGGAACTGGGGGTTCCATGCTAAGGGGGCTGTCTGTGTGATGGCCTTGGGGCCCCCCACAGCTCAGGGTCATGTGGGGACGTGGTGGTCCAGATGAAGGGTCCGCTGGAGCTGCTGAAGGCTCTGCCGTGACTTCAGGATAAGGTGGGATCCACATGGCCAGCACGGCCACAGGCTCTCGTCAAGAGCCAGGCCAAGGGACCCCTCCCTGCAGGGGTTAGCTAAGACCGCAGAGCTGCAGGCAGCCTTCCAGTGATAAAAGGTGAGAGAAAAGAGAAACGGAGAGAGGATGAAGAATTAAAAGGAAATAGAGGGAAGGTGGGCCTTCCCAGGTGGCTCCAGTGGTAAAGAACCCACTCGCCTATGCAGGAGACGTAAGAGACACCCGTTTTATCCCTGGGTCGGGAAGATCCCCTGGAGGAGGGCAGGGCAACCCACGCCAGTATTCTTGCCGGAGAATCCCATGGACAGAGGAGTCTGGTGGGGTTGCAAAATGCTGGGCACGACTGGAGCAACTTAGCACGCACAGACACAGAGGGGAGGCGGGGAGGGACTTGCAGGGAACGTCTCTGTCCTCCGTGTCCCACACCCTGGTCCCCGGCAGGACTCACCGTGGCCTGGGGACCCACAGCCCTGGGGGGATGTCATGGCTCACCAGAGCTCGACCTCCTTGCAGACCCTGTCAGCCCCCCAGTCCAAGGTCTCGGTCACAGGCTAGGGTGGGACACTTCAGGTCCAGGGAGACAGTGAGTCAGGGTGCATGCAGGGCCCAATGGCATCTGACTCCACTGTGTTCATTTTACAGGTGAGGAAACTGAGGCCCAGAGCAAAGTTGGTCCAGGGCCGGCCCCAAAGGGAATCAGGGACAGAGAAGCTCTGCCTTCGCACCCACCCCCCACCCATGAACCCCTGGGTCCTAGGTTCTGGATTCCTTCTAGAATATTCTGCCATGGCTGCCACTCTGGCTGTGTCCAAATGGCACTGCAAAAACTTATTAGAAACTGCTAAAAAAAAAAAAAAATCAAATGGTGATGTGTAGATTGAGTTAGCTACTCCAGGACGTAAATCTGCATCCCTCGTTCTCTGGGGGATGTGGGCCCTTTGGAGTCTCTGCAGAAAGCCATGACCCGCTCCTCTGGGAAAATATGTGCCCACGAGTCCTCAGGAACAAGTAGTGCAGGAGAGTCATGGACACGCTTCCCCCGTCCCTCTGTGGACACTCGTGGTGGCATTTCCGGGAGCCGTCCCAGCTCCAGCCTCAGGCCTCCCGTTTCTGGGCCATGCATCAGGGTTGTTCCCGGGCAGGGCCCAAGCCCAGGCCCAAAGCTCTGAGTCCCCCTGGGCGGGTCCTTCCCATCGTCACCGAAGGCCACTCAGGCCCAGGCTCAAGGCCTGGGAGTCAACTGATTTCCATCAGCCACAGTCTTTCATACTTTTGGCTGTACAATAGGTCTTTGTTGGTTATCCATCTTAAATATAGCAGTGTCTACATGACACTCCACAGTGCTGTTCTCAGCTCGGTCTCCAGTTTCAGAACACTTATCAAATGGCCTCACGGAAGGTATTGAGAAGAGAGAAGTTCCAATACTTCATGCAGGACAGAAGTAGCCGTAAACAAAAGGCCTTTTCCAGGGTCCATCCTGCATCCCCTCTGGCACGGGACAGGGGCTTGTAAACAGGAGACACAGGGTCTCCCGACACCCGTGCTTCCCAGAAGGCAGCTAGAGACGCTCAGTAAGACCTCCTGGGCAGCCCGGCCGATGGAGTGGCCGAGCTGGCTTCCACGGTCATCTGTGGCGTCCAGAGCGGCAATAGTCCTGAGCCGGGGGCCAGGCGCCAGCCGTTCCTCACTGGGAAGCACAGCTCTAAAGGCCCATGCACCCCTCTGGCTCTCGTACGGGACTGAATGGTGACCTCCCGGCCAAAGGCACATCCACGTTCTAACCCGGGGAACTGTGACTGTGATCACTATTTGTGAAAGGGGGCTTTGTAGATATGATTACAGATCTTGAGATGAGAATTATCCCGAGTATTCAGGTGGGCTTTGAATCCAATGATAGGCATCCTTGTAAGAGACAGAAGTCACAGGGAGAGGGGAAGGCCATGTGAAGACAGAGCCATAGACTGGAGTGATGAGGCCCTCGGGAACGCCAAGAGCCGCCAGTGACTGCTGGGGCGTGATGCTGTTGGTGGGTGGTGAGTGGTATTGATGGTGAGTGGTATTGATGGTGGGTGGTGCTGGTGGTAGGTGGTGAGTGGTATTGATGGTGGGTGGTGCTGATGGTGGGGGGTACTGATGGTGAGTGGTGCTGATGGTGGGTGGTACTGATGGTGGGTGGTGCTGATGGTGGGTGGTGCTGATGGTGGGTGGTGAGTGGTACTGATGGTGGGTGGTGTTGATGGTGGGTGGTGAGTGGTATTAATGGTGGGTGGTGCTGATGGTGGGGGGTACTGATGGTGGGTGGTGCTGATGGTGGGGGGTACTGATGGTAGGTGGTGCTGATGGTGGGGGGTACTGATGGTGGGTGGTGCTGATGGTAGGTGGTGAGTGGTATTGATGATGAGTGCTTCTGATGGTGGGTGGTAAGTGGTATTGATGGTGGGTGTTGCTGATGGTGGGTGCTGAGTGGTACTGATGGTGAGTGGTGTTGATGGTGGGTGGTGAGTGGTATTAATGGTGGGTGGTGCTGATGGCGGGGGGTACTGATGGTGGGTGGTGCTGATGGGTGGTACTCATGGTGAGTGGTGCTGATGGTGGGTGGTGAGTGGTATTGATGGTGAGTGGTATTGATGGTGGGTGGTGCTGGTGGTGGGTGGTGAGTGGTATTAATGGTGGGTGGTGCTGATGGTGGGTGGTACTGATGGTGGGTGGTGCTGATGGTAGGCGGTGAGTGGTACTGATGGTGAGTGGTTCTGATGGTGGGTGGTAAGTGGTATTGATGGTGGGTGGTGCTGATGGTGGGTGCTGAGTGGTACTGATGGTGAATGGTTCTGATGGTGGGTGGTGAGTGGTATTGATGGTGGGTGGTGCTGATGGTGGGTGGTGCTGATGGTGGGTGCTGAGTGGTACTGATGGTGAATGGTTCTGATGGTCGGTGGTGAGTGGTATTGATGGTGGGTGGTACTGACAGCGGGTGATGTGGTTGTGTGCCGTGCTAGTGGCAGGAGGCTTGGAACACTGGTCTCCTGAGTAGATGTCAGGGGGACCCAGGTCCTAGGTGCTGCTCAGCTTAGAGGTAACCAGGTTAACATCAGCACACAAACAAAAGAGAAGCCCAGGGGAAGCTCTCTTTTTCCTTCCTTGGAAACTTTATCAAGGAAGAAATATTCACTCATCCATCCATCTAAAAAGTATTTATTACGCACCTATGTGCCAAGGACGTGCTTTGGTGTTCCTGCTGCCACGTGCCCCTGGTTTTCTACAGGGGCGTCTGGGGCACAAGAGGTTCGCCCCAGTGACTGACAACACACTCTGACACCTGCTGTGTTCTCAGCAGCAGTGGGCTGACATGTGGGAGGCAGGCATTTAGTATGTGGTCCCTGCTGTTGAAGGATTCCCATTCCTGCTGGACTTTCTTCTCGGAGTTAAGTCACTCATGGGAGGGATGACTTCAGTCTTCCATGGGAGGGACCCAGGGGGGCACAGGTGAGAGTCCAGCCCTAGAACCCTGTAAGGTGGGGTTTGCACCTGCCCTGTTCCCCAGTGACCTGCAGTGCCTGGCATGGGGCCTGGCATTCAGGACGTGTTGAAACAAAGTTGAAAAGACCGAACAAATGAGTGGATGAGTGAAGGAAGGAAGTGGGCGAAATTCACCGGGCTTCAGATGGTCAGGGAGGGTTTCTCAGGCCAGGTGGGACTTGATTACGGCCTGGGAGGACTGGGATGAGAGTGTGGGCCGGGGAACACAGCAGGGGAAATGGTGTCAGCAGAGGGGGAAAGTGACAATCAAAGCAGATGCTTAGTGGCTGGGGCTGGGGACTCTCCAGAGAGCTCACTCGAGCAGAAGCTTACTCCCCGGCCCTCATGGAAGAGAAGTGAAAGTCACTCAGTTGTACCCAACACTTTGTGACCCCATGGACTGTAACCCACCAGGCTTCTCTGTCCATGGAATTCTCTAGGCAAGAATGCTGGAGTGGGTTGCCATTCCCCTTTTCAGGGGATCTCCCCGACCCAGGGATCGAACCCAGGTCTCCTGCATTGCAGGTAGATTCTTTACTGCCTGAACCACTAGGGGAATCCATGAGACAGAAGGAGAAGAGAAGGGGCCTGTTCTGTACCCATGAAGCCCCCAGCTCCTGAAGCAGAACACGGAAGTCCACGGAGAGGGGCGTTTCGGCTTTCAGAACACCAAGAGGCAAGTCCCCCTCCACAGAATGTGCCCTGGAGACCAGCGACTAGGACCTTGGGCCCATGGTTGTTTCGGTAACAGACCTGCTGTTTGCCAGGCATGGTGCTCTTATTTAACACAAGCCTCAGAGCATCCACTGTTGTCTCCATCTTACAGATGGGGAGCCAGAAGGTTAGGTCACTCGCCCCAGGTCTCACAGAACCCCAGAGCCGTGGGGTCATCCCGGCCCCAGATCCTCACCGAGAAACTCCACTCTCTTAACAAATGCCCAGGAAATGAGTCAAGGGAAAGGCCCTGCCAGAAACCAGGCGGCTCCCACCCGGCTGCACGCTCTCTCCTCCGAAAATAGCAGCTCCGCCAGAGATGAGGGTCCTAATCACAAGCCAGGCCTCAAGCATGTGTGGTCACGACCCCGCAGACCCCCGGAGTCAAAGGATGAAGAGCCGTGGAGCAAAGAATTCCTTCAGAGATGCTTCTAAATTAAGCCATCTGCAGTCTGTCTCCGCCTGGAGCTAAGAAACTGTAACGGCTTTGGCAGGAGACAGCTCTGCTGAATGGAGCTGAGTCGCTCTCAGGTCAATGCAGGTAAATAAGAGGCGAGTGCCACTGGCCTGCCAGCAGCCCTGGGAGCAGGATGGGCAGGTTGGCGAAGGTGCTGGTCCTGTTTGAATGGGGAGCATCTCAATACTTTGCTCAAATAAGGACCAGGTGCCTGCACTACACGGGACATCCTGGGGACGTGCTGGTGAATAAGGCCAACCCACACGGACCCTGCGAGATGGCACAAGAGGCGGCTGCTAAACGCACTGTACATGTCATCATTTAATGGCAATTAGTAGCGCTGTGGACTGGGGATTCTAAGTCCATCTAGGGGCAGGAAGGTCTTTCTAGAGAGGATGAGGGAACTATCCAGGAGAAGAGGAAGGCAAAGATGTTCTAGACGAGAGGGACCAGCCCAAACCCTGAGCAAACGTGGCCAAATGGGAGAGAATGAAAGCCAGTGAGTGTGGCTGGGGGACACAGAGACGAGGCCGGGGAGGTGAGCAATTATCACTATCAATCCTTAAAAAAGAGATTTGTTAGGGACCGCAATCCCCTGCCTGGATGATACCCTTTGCCTCTCTGCAACCAGATTGGAATAAAAGATTCCCAGAAACCTAGGGTTGGAAGAGACCCCAGAGATCAGTATCTCCAACTCTCCCATTATACAGATGGAAAAGCCAAGGCGCAGAGGTGGGAAGTGATTCTCTCAGGGTCTCCGTGGTCCTGGGCAGAGCTGACACCAGGAGCCACTCCATCACCATTTCCTGAGGTACCCGCCCCTGTCACTGTGGTCCCCATTCTGCCCCAGGGGATCTGGATTCCTGGATCCCATTTCCCAATTCATGTGAAAGCCTCTGTGCTTTTCTCGTCTGCTTTGCATCCGATTGATATCTTTAATTGTGCCTTTGACGTTCATTAATTTTGCTCTTGACTTTGTGGTTTCCTTCTTTGAAGTCTCTCTGTTGTTCTGTTTCCAGCATCTAGAGTTGTCTGCTTAGCTGTAATTGCCTTTTAATCTTTCTTTTTTCCCCTAATATTAACATTTATATAACATAGCATTGGCAACTATGTTTCCCTCTAAATTTTCTTTAATCTCATCTCACAAGTTTTGAGAATATTTATTTTTGTTTGATTCTCTTTTCATCTAATCTCCATCAAATTTCGTTTGGATTTCTTCTTTCGTCCTGAGGTTATTTATAAATAGGGTTTTACATTTCCAGGCAATTTTGTTAGTTACGTCTGTGACTGATTTTCTAATTTCTTTGGTGCCAAAGTGATCTGTGTGAATCAGATAGATTCTCTGGTGTTTGTTGAGTTCTTATGCTTGTGTGAAAAGTCGGATCCACTTTGGACGGAAAGTCACTGTGTGGAATAAACTGGTGCCATTATAGAGAAGATGCCCACGTGACCTGGGTTAGGGGATAAGGTGTGACCGTTGCCCCTTCATCTGCATGCTCATTATTTCTCTTATTGAATAGTTACTGAGTACCCACTGTGTGCCAGGTGCTAGGAGTCAGGGAGAATTCAGATAGCCTCTGCTATCACAGAGCCAGGAAACTAGCAATAAAAATACAGTCACCCAACTGCTTATTTGCTTATAGTCGTGCTATTAAAAGAAGTATAGTGACTTCCCTGGTGGTCCAGTGGCTAAGACTCCATGCTCCCAGTGAAGGGGGCCCAGGTTCTATCCCTGATCGGGGGACTAGATCTCACACGCTGCAACTCAGATGCAGCTAAGAAAGGAACATAATATGATGCCATTTACATGAAAAATTTTAAACCTACAAAATGATCCCCTGTGTTGTTCAAGCCTGTGCATGAATCTAGTTAAATGGAAAGAAATTGGAGGAAAGAATATGCCCAGAAGTCCTGCCTGGCTTCCCCTGTGGGAGGGAGACGGGAGGACAGGGAAGCAGAGAGAGCTGCGGTTTCATCTGTTCCCTTTTTGTTGCTTTAAGATGAAAACACTAGGGATGATTTTCAAACTGCATTTTGGAGAAGCAACTTAGGGCCAGAAGTTTCTCCCTCCACACACCCACAGTTTAGAGACTTATTTATTGGTGATTTGTGTTAGATTCCATTTGAATCCTGAGTCTGGTCTCCAGGGTCGTTACCAGTGGTGTGTGACTTTGGCTTGAGCTCCCAGTGGGAAGGGGCTAATCCTTGGGAATGATCTAGAGATTTTGATCACCACTGTCGAGTTCAAAAACTGAGCAGCTTTCCCACAATCCCCCTCACCCTGACACATCCTCCTAAAAGGGGCAGGGGGGCCCAGACTGCTTTCCCAAACCCCTCTCATGAGCCACACAGTGATTCCCCAACTGGACACTAAAATCTCCAGTGCCCAGTCTGGGGGCCAAGAAGTCCGGGTAGAATCTGAGAAAAAATAGCCGAGTTAACAACAACAGAAAAAAAATCTCCCCAAGAACTAAAAAAAAAAAAAATGACAGCTATAGAGATTTTAGTTTAGTTTTTTTTTTTTTTTTTTTAAGTGACAGCCGCTCAGGTGACTGGGAGAGAGATTTCACTTTAAAAGATTGAGAGGCTGTCTCCTCTAATGAGAGGTACTTGAAAATTATGGATCAGTCCCAGGTCAGTAATTTCTGTCAAGCTCGGGCAGCTGGAGGTCAGAGGCCCCGTAGAACACAAATCCATGTAGGATGTCGCTGGTGGAAGCGGTGGGTCCTGGACTCTGATGGAGCAGGTCTGCAGTGTGAGTAATTAACAAAGGCGGAAGTCTCTCCTGAGACATCTGGTCCCCTAAATTGTTATTCTACTACAGCTCTAATTTCTCTGTGGTCCAAAAATAGATGGAGCAAGGACACAGGGCCTGACCCGCTCTGCTGACACATGCTGTGTTTTCAGAGAACAGCCAAACCTGGGCTTAGAAAACAAACTTCCTGCCTGCCTGCAAGATCTAACGTGGGACCGAGGGAACCGTGTCAGGTGAAGGGGGAGGGGGCAAGGAGTCGGGACAGGGCATCTTCACTGACAATGGAGGAGACTGATTCTCAGGATGGTTAAGACACTGGGTCAAGGAGACCCAGCTACTACGTGGCAAAGCTGGACCCGGGAACCAGGTTTCTGCTCCACAGACTGTGAAGTTCTTGAGACTCACTGGGGCAGAAGGAAAGACAGTCACGCACTTGTCTTGGAGCAGGAGAACCGATTTTGCTATTTCCAGAAGCCGAACAAAATCTCTAGATCATTCCCAAGGATTAGCTAAGGCTAGTCGGCAGCAGTTGAGATCAAAATTGAACAGTGAATCTGTTTGCCAGATGCTGGTAGATAAATCATAGGGCAACCCCAAGGCAGGGTGTTTGAATTTTCTGAAACACTCTGGGTTGGTGCCCGTCTCTGCTCCTTCCGTGTCTAAGTTTAATAGGCTCCAGGTAAGTGAAGCTCCAATACTTATAGCCACCTGATCTGAAGAGGCGACTCACTGGGAAAGACCCTGATGCTGGGAAAGATTGAAGGCAAAAAGAGAAGGGGGCGGCAGAGATGGTTAGATAGCGTCACCAACTCACTGGACATGAATTTGAGCAAATTCCAGGAGAAGATCCCCTGGAGGAGGGCATGGCAACCCACTCCAGTATTCTTTCTTGGAGAATCCCATGGACAGAGGAGCCTGGCGGGCTACAGTCCAGGGTCACAAAGAGTCAGACACGACTGAGTGCCTGAACGACAACAACAACAAAAGTGGAGTCACAGTATCTCACCGGGGAGGCTGAGGACACCCCGGGCACCCCCTCATCTGAGGCCGTTTCTTGGGGCCCCATTATCCCCCTGTTCAGGGCTCCAAAGACAGAATCTGGGCGATGAGCGCTCATCCGACTCCAGTGGGCTGCTTTCCCCCGTTTTTAAAATAGCTTTATTGAGATATAAGGGCTTTCCTGGAGGCTCAGCAGTAAAGAAGCCGCCTGCAACACAGCAGATGCAGACACAGCTTCGATCCCTGGATCGGGAAGATCCCCCTGGAGAAGGAATGGCAACCCACTCCAGTATTCTTGCTTGGGAAATCCCATGGACAGAGGACCCCATGGGCTACAGTCCATGGGGTGGCAAAAAGCTGGACATAACTTAGTGATTGAACAACAATAACAATAATGCATACACTGTAAAATTCACTCCAAGTATATAAATCTGTGCTGTTCACCTGAAACTAACATGACCTTGCAAATCAACTATACTCAAATATAAAGTAAAAATTAATTTAAAAATTTTTAAAGAAAAAAATAATGTTTTCTCCCAAAGAAGTGTATACATCAATGATTTTTAGTATATTCATAGGGCTATGCAACCACCAGCACAATGTAAGTTTAGAATATTCTCATAATTCTGGAAAGAAACCTTGGGCCCCTAGGAATTGCACACCACTTTTCCCTCCCTCCAGCCCCTGCAACAACAAATCTCTTTGTCTCTAGGCGTTTGCCCATTCTGGACATTCCCTGATGACCAAGTCGTACAGTGCATGGTCTTTGGTGATCAGCTTCTCTCATTCAGCTAACATCCTCAAGCTTCCCCTATGCGGTAGCGTGGCAGTTTATTCAAATGGCCCCTCTAAGGCAGCGATGGCAAGTAGGCAGCGCTCCCCATCATGATGTGGCCACATTCGGTCATAACGTATTCTCAGGCTAAATAGAGGCTCCTGAAAAAGTGTGCTGTGATTGATTAGCAAGGTCTGCCACGGGCACGGGAGGGAGAGTGCGCCATGGATTTGCTCTAAGAGATCAAAACAGGGTCTCCCATGGTGACAAGGAGGTAGCACAAAGACTCAGAGCCCCGGGAGAAGACAGCCCTGTGTTCACCTGCCCTGAACTGTCTCTCTCCCTCTCGGGGCGACCTTGGGGCACCCTCAACCGGGATGGCCAGTGGGTAGGGCAGCAGGAGGGGAGAACACGGAGAACGGAAGAGAGGAGACGGAGGGACCAGCAGGAGGCTGGCGAAGGAGCCAGCAGGGACTCCCCAGAGTCTTGTTATTTACAGAGTGGGCCCCCCGCCCCGCCTTGGGCGTAGGTGCAGGAGACCAATAAGGATTAACACACACTCCACAGTCATCCCACAGGGGATATCCCACTGGGGACAGCGATACGTGCCACTTAGAGACATTGCTTCTGCTTTTCAAAACCATTAAACCTTCATTTAGGATGCAGAGCAGAGGCCAGAATCATGCTGGTCGTGGCTTTCCATGGGGCCTGTAAGTAGACTAAGTTTCCAGTGATAAAGCCTTGAGTGTGGTTCTGAACTGTGCTCAGCACCACATCTGCCCCAGCCTGCCCTTTTGTCCGGCACTCACGGGCTGGGCCAGCGCCCGCAGGCTCTGGGAGTCTGCCTGCCTCGGGGTGCCTCTGCAGAAGTTCTGTCCGGGAGGCCTGGAAGCCACCGAACCATCCGGTCATGTTGGCTCTGCTTCCTGCCTTCTCTTTGAAAGTCCCCAGGAGAAGGGTGTCAGGCCGGGAGCTGGTGTGTGGGGGCCAAATGCGACTCGGGCAGAGAAAGCCCCTTTTCCTCATCTCCGCTGGAGCCCCCTACACACACACACACACACACACACACGCACACACATGCACGCACACCCCAGGATGCAAATGATAACCGCAGAGCCATCACTTGTGAAGCTTGACAGAAAATAATGAGAAACACTAAATCTTTTATAAGGTCAACACTCGCCTTAGCCGAGCAGCTGTCAAACAAGAAAAGAATTTAGCGCCGGAGCCACGAAACTTCCATCGGCTCATTAAGTCCAACAGGGCCCGGGCCTGGCGTGGCGGAGGAGACGCGGGGCCTTTCCGTTTTGTGTCAGTAATTTGCGGCGGAGGAGGAAGAAGAAACAGCCCGCGCCAAAGGGGCCTGGGGGGTGGCTGGGGAATCGTTAGGACGCCGGGAGCGGCCCCGGCTCCTAATTGGAAGCATTGGGCATTATCAACGGAGGATTTGCCTCAGTTCCCTGACAGCTCGTGGGCCCAAAATGATCGCCCACTTGTCAGTGTAAAAGACCATTAAAAACAAACCATTTTGATTTAATTGGAGGCGGTGCACCGTGGGGCCAGGTGAGGCTGCTTGGTAGCCCGGCTCCCCCCAAGCTGCCGCCCCTCTCCCTCGGTGATGGGGCTGGGAGTGGGGGTGGGGTGGAAGTGGGGGCTGGAGGCGAGCGTTTTCCAGACTTTTCTTCACCTTTCAAAAACTGTCTGAGAAAGGACTGAATGGGAGACGGAAAGAGCTTCACAGTGGCTGTGAGGGCTGTTTTCAATGGGGTTGTCAGCATGCACCGTGACAAGCAGAGCTGCCAGGAAGTGGGGGGTGGGTCCCCCCTTGCCTTTTCAGAGCTCAGATGATGGGCGTCTGCTTGGCGCTCTTCTTCTGGGAGGTGGCCCAGAGGCGTCTGGCTGGAGTGGGGTCAGCCTGCGGGGGTGGAGGGCTATCCCAGCTGGACAGGTTCACCCACCCACCCCACTTAGACCTGTCAGGATGCGGATGGTCACGGCGGGGCTCTAACCTGCAGTGGACAGCGGAACTTCCCTTACTTTAAGTGACTTTTGTTTTAAACTCAAGCGAAGGAGGGAGTTAGGGGAGGAGGCGATGTGCTGATGGAGAACCTTTGTGAACAGGGCAGGCCCCAGAGACGCGGGTGCTCACCCTATGGAGGCCGCAGCGGTGAGGATGCCTGGTTGAGAACTGCTCATCTTCTCAGAAAGAGGAGGCCGCTGGCTGCAGATACTGACCTAAACTCCCAATGGGTCCCCCCATCAGCTTGGGGGCCTCCAAGTACACGGAGCATCTATCCGCTTGTAGCTTTCTGAGTCAGAGGGTAGACTCCCCGATGCCCGGGACTGTGCTTTCCATGTGGATACTCGGTATTGTGTGCACTGTGGGTACTTGATAAATATTAATTGGCGCCTGCCAGATCTCAGAGAGGGCTATATATTTGTGTATTAATCTCACCCCCCCTACCCCGGCCCCGCAAGCAGGGATCTCATTTGCTGCCTACTGCTTCCCTGCAAAGACAACATGAGCAGACCACACAGTGCTGGAGAGCATCTTCCCGAGGGCGAGGGGGGAGTCGCGCCAGCCCATCTCTTCATAAACTTCTACTGTTCATCGTGATGAAGGATCAAGCTGGGAGGAGACACCAGATCCCTGGCGAGCACTGAATTCCAGAGCTTCCAATTTTGCTGCTGAGTTTAGGCAATGGGGATTCCTTAATTACTTTCTCTGGAAATTTACCTGACAGTGCTTTCCCAGGTAGCGGCAAGGTGGTTATCCAGGCGCATGGTTCCTCGGTTGACAGATTCTTTGATTTTGTGCTTGGTTGCAAATTAAGTCCTTTGCTGAGCTGTCCATGCAGTGCCCGTCAGCACTTTATTGCTTATTCATATTGGTTGTTGAACAACTCCTGTTGCCAGGGAAGCTGGGAACATACTCAGATGTGTGGTGTCCGTGGCTCATTGGGGTGGGGTACAGGCTGGGTGTTGTCTTTCCCCTTTTTTCTTTTTAGAATAATAAGCTGGAAGAGTCTTCCAGTATCTTTTAAGGAGGAACAGACTCTGTGGTTGAGAAGGCTGATCCTGTCAAGTCACAAATAGGAATATTAGAGTTAAGGATCGTCAACTGGACAGCAAGGACATTGATGCCATATTCCAGACACTGTTCCTGGGAAATGTCAAAGGGCAGGGGACCTTACTTGACTGCTAGGGGTGCCCTGTGGACATTCAACAAATCCTGGCTGGATTATTGGATGGACAGAGGGATGGATGGATAGATGGATGGATGGTTGGATGGATGGATGGATGGATGGATGAATGGGCAGATGGATGGATGAATGGATGGTTGGATTGATGGATGGATAGATGGATGATTGGACTGATGGATGGATTGTTGGACTGATGGATGGATGGGTTAGGAGCCTGAGATAAGGCAACAGAGTCCTTAGAAATGCCTCTGAGATTCAAATATCCTTAATGATCCTCTCCATCTCCTTCAGCTAAACCTTTAAGGAGAAGGGGGTTTTTATTTTCTTCAATATTTGTACCCGCAGTTTTGTTCAGAAATATGTAGAAAGGCAGTTCCAGTTGACAAATCCTCTGTGGCGGTGGACAAAAGTAGAGAATGTAAGCTGAGTGGCAGGCATCACGGCATTTAGGTGACCCATGGTCCCTGCAACACAGGGTCTCACCTTCCAACATTCAGAACTCTGCCTGGAGGAACAGGCCAGAACCAGGACATCAGTGACAAAACAGTATATTACTCCAGGTATTTGCAGGGCTGTTACTTAGAAGGGGAAGCAGGTGGCTCCATAGGGTTCCAAAAGGAGAGACACGACCTGGAGGTGGAAGGAGGTAGAAATGGGCAGAACGTCAAGTGAACCTGAAAAAGAAGCTGCTGTGGACTGAATTGGTTCCCTCTAAAATGCATGTGTGAAGCCCTGCCCCACAGGGTGATGGTATTTGGAGGTGGTTAAGTTTAGATGAGGTCATGAGGATGGGACCCCCATGATGAGATTAGTGCCCTTTTAGGAAGAGATGCCAGAGTGCTTGCTTTCCCAGTCTTTGCTGTGTGAGGTCACAGTGAGAAGGTGGCTGTCCATAAGCCAAGAAGAGAGGCTCACCAGATCCCGTCCATGCTGGCACCTTGATTTCCAACTTCCAGCCTCCAGAAATAAATATCCATTGCTTAAACCACCCAGCCTACGGTATTTTTGTAGTAGTGTTCCGAGCAAGTTGAGACAGACCTCCGGGGACTTCCCTGGAGGTCCAGTGGTTAGGATTCATGCTTCTACTTCAGGGGGCACAGGTTTGATCTCTGGTCAGGGAACTAAGATCCTGCATACTGTGCAACATCACCAAAAAATAAAAAATAAAAGACAAACATTCATAAACCTTACGGCTAGTTAACTAACAACAGCCTGCCTCCAAGGGGACGTTCCTTTTGAACCCCTGGCCTGCTTTATGTCAAACACATGAAAGGGCACTGCCTGACTTGGTAAATATGCGCTTTGAACACATCTGTGTAGGAGGAGATGATATTGACCCAGGGAGCTGGGGAGCTACTTACTGAAAATGCAGGCTGGGCAGCTACCCCAGACCCACTGGATTGGGGGCCCTGCGGGGGGGTGGGGGGTGGACCTGGAATCTACATTTTAAACCTCTCAGAGGACTCCAGGCACAGCCAAGTTTGAGAACTGTTCTTCTAGAAGAGCAGATGGCAGAACCCTGTCCGGCCCAGAGATGCTACTGCTCCATGACCTTGCCCCGGCCAGGCCCCTGCCACGTCTTTACGTGCACAGTTGCATTCGATTCTGCTGTGATCCCCGCTTTACAGATGCAGAGGCAGGCTGGGTTCTGGAGCACCAGCGTAGTTTCCAAGCCCCATGGGTTCAGCCCTGTTACTGGGCTCTGTCTCTGCCTTGCACCGTTTGATACAACAAGCTTGAAGCCCCGATCAATGGGCTCTTTCCTCTTTAGCCTTGGGGCCAAGCTGGAATTTAAAAAGTGCTCAGGGGGTTTGTCAAGGTCTAAAGGCGATCAGGGCAGTGGGAAGTTTTGTTTATTGCGAGGGCTTCAATCAGCCAGAGCAGGGCCAGCCATGACCCTCTGGACACCTATAAACACCTGAGTTCCTGACTACCCTTCACTTTCGTTCCCAGGTCCTGCGTTTGGCCCTCACTGGTCCCTGACCTCAGTTGCAGGTCCTTAGTATTTATCAGCCCTTCCAGGGCCTGAGGCCTGGAGGTAGCAGGCCAGAGGGCTCAGCCACCACCCGCCACCTTTTAACAGCGGCCACTGAAGCCTCCAAGCTTCGATTTCCTCATCTCTGAGACGCATGACTTATCCCTGTCACGTAGGGTTGCTGCGAGCATCGACACGACATAAGACCGTCCTTCAGAGCACGCGGGGGAGCCCCTCGGCAGCTCTTGGAATGTGCGAGCTGTTGCTGAGGGCTTTCTGCTGTCCTCTGGGAGCCCCATCTTCTTGGATGTCCTTTCGGCCATGCCTCCAGCCAGTGGACTTTGGTCAAACTACCCACATTGTCTGCATCGTGGAGGCATCATCTCCCAGGATCCCTTTGAGCAGAGGAAGGGAAGGGGCAGAGAAAACATCGCCGTTGTGTCACTTCCTCCCCGACGCGTTGTGTACTCTGATGTCCATGAACTTGGCACCTCCCAGGGTAACCAGGGAGGCTGTGTTTTTTGCTTGCGGCTCGTGGATACGAGGACACCAGCCTCTGCATCCATCCTGCCTGCACTGTTGACAAACTTCAGTTTGAATGAACCCCGAATTATCTGAGTAGGTGATTTGATGTTGTTTATCTGCGACACCCTCCTGCTGGCCATATGCCAGGCGTCTAGGACCCCCGTTACGCCCGCAGCCTTGGTGCCAAGTGACAGAAGCTGACAAGTGGGGATGTGCAGAATTGAGGGATCCATGGGAGATGGGGAAGGAGTCCTTCCAGAGGGGGCAGATGTTAACCTGAACGTGTTCTCAAACCCAGGGAGATTCTCTTTAGATCGCGGAGGATGGATTCTCTTACGGATGAGCTGGAAGAAGAAACCGGGGACCTGGAAAGTCTTATCAACTCCCAAAACTCAACATGAGATTCTAGCCATCTCCAGAGATTAGACGTATATACCTGATGTCAAAACAGGCTGGTCTTAATCTATTTTCCAGCTGATTTTCAACACGAAATGGCAACCATCTTACGGAGAAACCTGAATGAACTTTTCGGCCAACCCAATATTTTGGCCACCCTGTGGGGAGGGCGGAAGTGCCTCCTGGATTAAATTGCAAATTCCTGGGTGCTGGAAAGATTACAGGGGCAGCTGGGCTCGGGGGAGGGGGGGTCCCCAGGTTTCAGGACTGTTTCTGGTGTGCTGGCCAGGTCCCGCCTCCCCTACGACGCCTGCCACCTCCCTCCATGACCCGGGTGTGCCCAGACTTCGAGATTTCTCCAGCAGCGCCAGAAATGTTGCCTCTGTCTCCTCTAGCCTGCCCCCGCCTCACCGGCCTCCCCTTTCCCACTTCTCCGCATGCTCAGAGCTTCGGCTCACCGCGATTTGAGCAGCACTGTCACCTCGTGACCAGGTGCCTAAAAATTCTGCCTCTCTGAGGTGCCAGATTATGCAAAACCAATTAAGCCCCTGCCTTTATTCCTTCGGCGAGTCAGCCTTCCCGCATACTGATCTGATTTATGATGGGGCAGGAGGTGGAATCTGAATTTAGGGAAGACATGTCAAGAGCATCAGGGCCTCTGAATCATTCTTCCCCTTGCCCCATCTCCCCGTGTGTGACATATTCCATCCCTGCTCTCAGTGCCCTACACGGCACCCTGAGATGATTCTTATTCCAACGCGACAGCGAGGCAGCGTTCTTAAAATACATCCCTGGTGCAGGGGCCTCGGGGAGGGCCAGTCCACCTGGAGTCTGCCCTTCCTGGGTCAGCGAGGAGTGACTTCGGGGCTGGAGACCGTGCGGGCCCTCTGGAAAGAGGGCGGCTGCGGGGTGGACGGGCTGAGAGGCCGCCCTGGGGCTTTAACAGAGAGTTAACCTTCCAGCCTGCTATGATTTGTAAGAGAGCTTAAAGGTGGGAAAGAAAATCCTTTTCTTAGATTCAGCAGCTTCCACTAATCAGCTGCATCTCTGGATGTCACTGCTTGGCTGACTGCTGAATTTTTTTCTTTTTTTTTCCCTTCCTCGCTGTCTCCTGTTCTATTAGGGAGTCAGGGGCCCAGGAGACCCGAGGCAGGGTTAGTCTTCCACAAAGAGAGGAGTCTGATCCCAGCGTTCAGAGCACACGAGCTTGTAAATCAAACTGTTAGCTTAATAGCTTGGGCCATTATTCTAAAGCAGTGGGGCTGAAACCGAAAGCCAAATGAAAATATAGTCAATTTGTTCATACTTTAGTGATTGAATGACTATGTAATGTCGGCGGGGTATCGGGGCTGTAGCGGGCTTGGTGGGGGAGAGGCGGAGGGTTCAGGTTGGAGCAGAGACCCCGAGATGCTTGGGCAAATCCCCCTCTAGAGTGGATCTTGGCAATTATAACTCAGACGGGCATAGAGGTCCAGATTCCACAAGTCAGCCACCTTCTTGGCTGGGGGAGAGTGCCGGCCTCTGACCTTCAGGCCTGATGGAAACCACTTAGGGGAGACCAGGCTTTGCCGGCAACTCTGGGAGCGCTCCGAGAGCCGTGGAGAGGAACAGAGCTGAGAGGGGCTTGAGCAGAGGGACAGGCACCCCGGGAAGGACGTAGAGTCCCCGCCCTTTGCAAACACTTAAAAAATTATTTTGTTATTCCCATTGCTATTTTATTTATTTTCATTTTTTTGGCCTTGACATGTGGCGGGATCTTAGTTCCTTGACCAGAGATCAAACCCGTGCCCCCTGCATTGGAAGCGAGGAGTCTTAACCACTAGCCCACCAGGGAAGTCCCTAAAAAACATTAAAAAAAAACCTAACTGGCTTTGTAAAAGTTACATGTACTCACTGTAAAAACGGAAACTGCAGGAAAGAGAGTCTGAGAAAATCAAACAGCCTCCAGCTCACCCCAGGAATTACTGCTGCTGCCACTTGGGGCCCCCCTCCCGGACATCTGTTCTGGAGCACCGACCCCACGTGACGGATGGATGCCTCCATTCAGACAGGGTCACATAAGACAGGTTCTTTCCCCCAATAATATGTAGGCCAAGCAGTACTAAACCAGGGAAGTATGATTAAAATGCCAGTAAGTAGAGGGTAAAGTCAATATTTTCAATGGTGGACTTCCCCGGTGGTCCAGTGATAAGAATCCACCTGCCAAGGCAGGGGACACAGGGTTCGATCCTTGACCCGGGAGGACCCCACACGTCACAGGGCAGCCGAGCCCAGGCACTGCAGCTACGGAGCCCACAAGTGCTTTAGAGCCCGCGCTTGGAAACGAAAAAAGACAGCAGGGCGAGAAGCCCATTCCCTGCAACCAGAGTCGCCCCCCACCCTGGTCGCCACACACAACGGCGAAGACCCAGCACAGCCAAACATAAATAAAATGCATTAAAATGTTTTCAGTGGCTGTGTAACATCGTGATGCTGTACATTGTCTCTGTAATATCTGTGTAATGTGTCCCAACATATACTTAAGCCAGTACTTGGCCTGCGACGTCTCCAGCCTTTCGCCATCGCTGTCAAGACCACCATAAATATAGGGGGCACCCCACTCCTTTGTCTTTGGTGCTGTATCATTAGTCTTTTTGTAAAAGGGGATAAAACCGTCTGTTTTTCTTGATTTAATACCAGGAGACCAGAGAATATATGGTTCATATTGGGTCGCTTTTGAGAGCAGAGGGGGCACTTGTTAATAATTCTGCCTCCCAACTGGCCCCAGGGAGGGCTGTCCTGAGGAGCCAGACCCCCTCCCTGCCCAGGGACACCCAGGGAGGCTTCCACAAAAGGCCGGAGAACAGGCTGGGCCAACTGGAGTGTGCACGGTGTTGGAGGTTTTGTTATGGGGGGTCATCCCCACCCCCAGACTTGGGGCTTTGCCAACTCAGGTTGACATCTCCCCAGCATTTCAGGCTGAGAGAACTGGATGCCCAGGGCTGGAACTTCTCCGAATTTCCCCATCTAGCCGTCCACCTGCACAGTTTCCTCTCTCCACCAGCCGTCTGTCCACCTTACTCTTCGCCTGTCGCCAGCAGCCCGATGGAGGCATGCTGTCAGCGCTGAGAACAGGGTCTGACACAAAGGCGCTCGGGGATGAGGTTTGTAAATGAATGGATGAGTGGACGACTGAGTGGGTGAGTGGGCGATCACCAGGACCATCCTCGCGGCAGCTGCCATTTTTGGCGGCTTGATACGGGTCGGTGCTCTGCTAAACACTGGGCACGTGTTCCCATCAGACACTCCCAGCAGCTCTGCCGACAGGCACAGGCCCATTTTACAGAAGAGGAAGCGGGACCTTGGACAGGTCAAGCCACACGCCAGGTCAGGAGTGGTGGGGTCACCACCCGGCGCAGGTCTAGCCGACCCTGGAGTCACGCACGCACAAACATACCACACCTCCCCCGTCTCCTGCTCTGCTGGCCCCCAGTGCACCTCGTGGAGGGCAGAGACAGCCCGGCCAGCAGGAACAGAAGGTGCAGGCCCCAAGCCCAGCGGTGCCCCCACTCAGGGACGAGGCAATGAATTCTTGTCCCTTCCCGAGAATGAGGGCCTGTCCCAGTTCACCCCAGCTTGGGGTCTGCACGCTCCACGAGCCCCATGCTTCCCGCCATGTGGCTGCTTGGTCCTGGAAGCTGGGCTTGGAAGAGACCCTTAAGAACCAGTGCCCCACCACCCCATTTTCAGGTGGGGAAACTGAGGCCCAGGGAGGGCCAGCCACTGGCCCAGGCCCAGGGGCTGGCTGGCGGCTCGTCGTGAGCATCCTGGCAGAGAGGCCACTCGCCAGCTGTCGGCCGACCCTCCCTCTGGGCACTGGCTGTCGCGTGGCGACTGCTGGCTGCACAGCCCGGGAGGTAGCCCTGGAACTCGTGTGTCTGGAATGGGAGTCCCACCAAGGGGTGCTTCTGCTCTGCTCCCTCCCGCGGTCCCTCTGGGCTCAGACGGGAGGGGCCCGGAGTGGCACTGGTGGGGACGGTTGGGTGGAAAGCCAGCTCGCTCCGTACTGACCCGGCCCGGGAGCGCCCGCGCCCTGCCTGCTGCTTTTCCGTGTGAAAGGTGTTTAATTATTTCTGACAGAGTTCAGCGTCGACATCTGTTCGCGAGCGGGGAGAGTCCATTTAGGTTATCCATCACCGTGACAGATTCCACTTTTTTGGAAGCGCCTTTTCCTTTCATAATGGGGCCGGGTGGGGAAGGGGGGCAGGCGGATCAGCACAGACACGAGGCACAAAGACCTTCCTGGGGCCCCGACAACAACCAGCACCCCCTCCCCGCCCCAAGGGAGGAGCGGCTCTAGCCACGACTGGCCCTTGTGGGTCCAGACCCTGCCGGTGGCTGCTGGGCTGGCGGGCACTGGGACATTTAAGTTGGGAAGGGGGTCTCACAGGGCCTGTGAAAGGCTGTTCGATTCTGTCCTCCTGGCCGGCACTGGCCATCCAATCGTCGGATCCTTCACTCATTCTTCCCACAAACACTTACTGGTCACCTGCTGGGTGGCTCAGTGGTAAAGAACCCACCTGCCAGTGCAGGAGATGGAGGAGACCCAGGTTCAGTTTCTGGGCGGGGAAGATCCCCTGGAGGAGGAAATGGCAACCCAGTCCAGTGCTCTTGCCTGGGAAATCCATGGACAGAGGAGCTTGGTGGACTATAGTCCATGAGGTCACAAAAGAGTCAGATACAACTGAGGAACTGACATTGAAAGTGTTAGTCACTGCTGGGTGTCAGGCCCCATGCTGGGCTCCTGGGACCCAGCGGGGACGCAACGGACGTGTCCTTGTGGGCTCACACTTTACTGGGGAAGATGGACATTGAACAACGAGTGGCCCAGTTAACAAATGAATTGCAGTGCAGCTAAGCGCCTCAAGGGGGCAGAAAAGAGCCCAGTGGTATCAAAGAGGGGACCTGCTGGGGTGGGACTGGAAAGGATAGTGTCCTCAGGAGGCTTCACTGCCCAGCCACCCAGAGAAGAGGCCCTGGACCAGGCAGGAACCCCTTTCTCTCAGGGCAAGTTCCTTCCCCTCTCTGAGCCTCAGTCTCCTCATCTGTAGAATGGGACATTTGTGTCTATGAGATAATGCATGTCTGGCACTTGGGACACAGTAGGAGCTCAGGAAGTACTTTTCACCGGTGGTATTTCCCAGCAAGGAGGGGGCTGAGTGTCTCGGCAGTGGCGGCAGCACCCTGGGGCTCTTGGCGCCTCTGCAGGGCTGTCCTGGCTGGTGTCCAAGGACCAGCCCTGCTGAGATTCCTGTGGCTGAACTTCCAGAGCCCATGAGCCTCCCCGGGGAAGATGAGAAAACACCCTGTAAGCCCAGGCGCTTGTGTTTTATTCTACTTCTTGTCATTTCAATGGCACAGTGGGTGGTGCCTTTGAACTCGGGCCTGGCCTGGGTTCCAGGTCCAGCCACTTGAAAATGAACACCATCTCTGCCAGTCCTCCGCAGAAATCAGGTAAGGATGCTATGTGAAATAATAAGTGTAAATGACTCAGCATGAACACAGGGCTGGCATCACAGGTGGGTAGCCCTGTTCCTAACGGGTTTTTACAACAACAGTCTTAAGATCAGAAGAGACCTGTGCTCAGTTGAGTCAAATCCCCTCTCTTAGACTCATTGGAAAAGACCCTGATGCTGGGAAAGATTGAAGGTAGGAGAAGGGGGCAACAGAGGATGAGATGGCTGGATGGAATCATCGACTGAATGGACATGAGTTTGATCAAACTCCAGGAGCTGGTGATCGTCAGGGAAGCCTGGCGCGTTGCAGTCCATAGGAGAGTAGAGAATCGGATAAAACTGAGCGACTGAACAAGGAGAAGAAATAGAACTCATTTATTTCTGGATTTCTGCTCCTGCTCTGGGCCAGGCTGTGGGGGTACCTGCGGGTGAGACAGGCGTTCTGACACAGGGGACTCTGTGTTACTTGGGTGGGGTGTGTTGGACAGGGAGAGGGGCCCTTTCCTTGCTCCAGCAGGGTCAGGGGAGACCACCTGAGCCCTTTGTCCATTGCTTTGGGACCTATGTGTATGCTTAGGTACTCAGTCGTGTCTGACTCTTTGCGGCCCCCTGGACTGTAGCTCGCCAGGCTCACCGGTCTGTGGAATTCTCTAGACGAGAATACCGCAGTGGGTAACCATTCCCTTCTCCAGGGATCTTCCTGACCCAGAGATCGAATCCAGGTCTCCTGCATTTGCTGGCGGCTTCTGTACCATCTGAGCCACCAGGGAAACCCCTGGGAACTATAGGTAGATTTAAAAGCAGAGACGAGGGGCTGAGAGGGGCTGAGAGGGCCTGGGGGTTGGCATTGTAGAGCAGAGTGCCAGCAGTTTATCTCGTGCCCAGGGGCCTATGGGTCCCATCCCTCCCTGGGCAGGGTCCCCAGGATGTCTGTCCCCCCGCCCCACCACGGACATCGAACGTCAGGAAAATCAAAAAAAGAAGAGTGAGAGGAAAGGCGACAGAAAGAGGGGCCAGAAAGGAGGCTACGGGCCAAACGCCTGAGTGTGGAGATGGGGCAGGAGGGATGAGGGCGAAAGGAAGGAGCCTGGGGGAGGCGAGGGGTGCTGCCCGGGCTGGGCAGGGAGCGGCAATGGCCCCGCAGCACACCCCGCTCCCCTGCGCTGGGCGTGGCCCTGCCCGTGTGCGGCGACGGCCCAGACTGACGGGCGGCGGGGCGAATGGCCGCTGACATATGCTGATGGCGGCCACTTGGGCAGGACATGGGCGCCGCATCGAGGGCGGCAGGCAGGCCTCGCTGGCAGCCTGTTCGGTTGCATTAGGCTCAGGAAGGCACGGCCCCCTTCATTGTCTAAATTGCAGTCTAACTCAAACAAGCGGCCGGGCCTGGCCAGGAACGCGGCTTTGCGTGGCTGTCTCCCTGGGGCCAGGCGCGTCCCTGGTGGCGCTCAGGAAGGGCTCCAACATGCTAGCTCTTCGTAGCATTGCTGTTGTTGTTGCGCCAGTCGAGGGGCAGAAGCCCTCAGAAGCCCCTGCCTAGAGGACAGGTAAAGAACAGGAAGCAGGGCACCCGCAGGTGCGGGCAGGGGCGATGGGGGCGGGACTGACCTTCTGGAAGTGAGGCATGTGCCAGAGGGCGTCCAGCCCCACGGGCGGCTTGTACTTCCTCAGCTGACTGCTCCGGGTCTCATAGAGCTTCCCAAGGATCACCTGCAGGGCAGAGAAAGGCTGAGGCCCGGTGGTGACTGGCTCCTGCAGAGGCCGGAGCCACAACGACGGGGCTGGAGGGCCTGGGGCCAAGATTCCTGCTGGGGCAGCCCCGTGGGGCCCTTTCCCCCTGGTTCCGGCCCTTCTCCCAATCTGATTTCAGGGGACCAGGTAGACTCGGGGAGGGGACCATGGGGTGCTGAGAGCGTGCTGTTTTGGTTTCTGGTTCGACCCTAGAACTCTCTGGGTTCTGGAAGGCAGCTGCCTCAAGGGCAACGACGTGTCCTCCTTAGCTAAGATAGCCCTGGTGGTTACCAGGGATGCCACCAGTTCTGAACAAATGAATGATTTGACGGGGCTGTTGCCATTTCTGGGAAGCAGGTCCTCAGCATGGTCTGCTCGTGGAAGAGAAAGGAGGACTCCTTTGAGAGGAGGAATTAGAGGGCTCAGTGGAGAGCCCTCGAGGTCTCTGTGGGTGGGATTTCAGAGCTGCAGAGGCAGTCCAGCTCCTCCTTAGCTGCACGCCCCGTACCCACAAACAGATGCTGCGAGCCTATGGTTAGGGACCCATAGCTCATGGGGTCTGCTGTGGACTGAACTGTGTCCCCTCCAAATCCATAGGGTGAAGCCCTAGCCCCCAGTGGGGACTGTATTTGGAGCTGGGCCTTTAAGGAGGTGATTAAGGCTCAGTGACATCAGAGGATGGGGCTGTAATCCAATAGGACAGATGTCCTTATATGAAGCGGAAGAGACACCAGGGGTGTCCATACAGGAAAGGCCCTGTGAGGACGGGGTGAGAAGGCGGCCGTCTTCAGGCCGAGGAGAGAGGCCTCCAGGGCAACCGAGGCTGCCACCTCCACCTTGGACTTCCAGCCTCCAGGATTTCTGTGGTTTAAGCCACCCAGTCATACGTTGTCACAGTCACTCCAGCAGACTCACCCAAAGTCCCGCCCCCCAGTTGCAGGATCAGAGGGGGACTCTGATTCAGTGTGTGCCCCTGGGGAACTCCATGCACAGTCAGACCTTAGTTCACAGCTGTGACCTTGTCAGAACTCAAAACCTCCTAGGGGAGTTAGCAGACAAATAGGGGGCTCTTGTTTATACCTAGAGCTAGAGAGTTGGAATTCTACACCTGGAGTGGGTGAGCTGGACGATGCGCTGGTACCCAAGTGACCCAAAGAGCATGGGCCACTGCAGAAAGGGGCATGAGAGGGCGACACGGGTCAGATGGTGCAGCCAACAAATAAAAGCTGACCTGAATTTAGCCAAAGACACCACCACCCTATTGAACCCCTTTTATTTTACTTTTTTTTTAAAGATAGCATCTCTTTATTTTATTGGTTTATTTTTTGGCCGAGCCATGCGACACGTGGGATCTTAGTTCCCTAACTAGGGATCAAACCAGGGTCCCCTGCATTGGGGACATGGAGCCCTAACCACTGGGCTGGCAGGGAGCCCCTTTTATTGACTTATTTTGTTACCCAATTATATTAATTTTATTTAATGTGTCTGTGGATAACTTCCAAGCCCCTTGGATCAACTTTCCCCTCTGCTTCCTAGAACAGCAGCTTTGAAACTTCATCTCAAACCGAAGCTGAGAGGCTGCCTCACCAGGGCTTAGTGAGCTGGGCTTCAGAATTAGGAGGATGAAAGTGAGTCTTAGCGCCTTTCTCAACCTCAGTTTCCACTGCAGAAAATGGGGTACAGATGCCTAGCAAACAGGTTCTTACAGGATTTGCTGAGTTAGCTTTGAGCAGAGTGTCTGGTCCTAGACGATTGCTCACTAAATGGAAGCCAGTTTCCAAGAATTTCGTTTGGGGTCATCACCGTCCAAAACCCAGGACATCCTGAGCTGCTAAGAGACCAGTTTCTCCTAAGATGGGAGCAATCTGACCTTGTAAATCAACCATCTCATCAACCCTAACAGACTGTGTGTCAGCCCCTCCGTGTTTTGAGGGTCTGAGTATTCGTAGCTCTTTGATAGAAAGCATCACAGTCACAGAGAATCTTGGAACAGAAGAACTCTGTGGTTGGTTTGACAAGTGCTTTTTGAGTGCTTACTATGTCCTGTGAAAGTGTTAGTCACTCAGTCGTGTCTGACTCTGCAACCCTGTGGACTATAGCCTGCCAGGCTCCTCTGTCCATGAAATTCTCCAGGCAAGAATATTGGAGTGGGTGGCTGTTTCCTTCTCCAGGGGACCTCCCGACCCAGCGATCAAACTCGGGTCTCCTGAATTGCAGGTGGATTCTTTACCCTCTGAGCCACCAGGAAAGCCCCCTTCTACGTCTTGGGAAGCCCTGACTATGTGCTGGGCCCTCATTCAACCCGACCCCCTTTTTTGCCCATCAAGGTCATTGAGACCCCAGTTTGGATGGCATCACTGACTCAATGGACATGAGTTTGAGCAAACTCTGGGAGACAGTGAAGGACAAGGAAACCTGGTGTACTACGGTCTACAGGGTTGCAAAAAGTCAGACACGACTGAGAGGCTGAACAACCATCACAGCGGCGAGCCACTCAAAGCCACAGCCCCCTGAGCTGCACCAGTCCCTGACCAGTGCTCGGGGTAGAGCTGCTGATAGTGGGTGACTACAGGCCAATGCTTTGGCCACCCAATGTGAAGAGCTGACTCCTGGAAAAGACCCTGATGCTGGGAAAGATTGAAGGAGGGAGGAGAAGGGGACGACAGAGGATGAGATGGTTGGATGGCATCACCAACGTGAGGGACATGAGTTTGAGCAAGCTCCAGGAGTTGGTGATGGACAGGGAAGCCTGGCATGCTGCAGTCTATGGGGTCCCAGACTGAGTGATATGACTGAGTGACTGAACTGAACTGAACTGAACAGGGTTCTCTGTTGAAACAGGAGGGGCACTGGCTATGAGACTGTCTCTAGATTCAGGAGACGTGTCCTCGGAGGCTCCGGATTCCATGGACCTGTGGCCCTCTGAGTTGTTGTGAAATAGCTGCTAATTAAGAACATGACTCTGGCCTGGAGCGCTCAGTATGAAGTAGCAGCATGTAACGGTAATGCTCCCTTGGAAAAAACTGGTCGTTACCATAGTGAGCTCTCTCTTGAGCTATTAATGAATAAACTAGTCACGGACTGCTTTTAAATTATTACTACAGAGACTTCCCTGGTGGCACACTGGGTAAAAATCCACCTGCCAGTGCAAGGGATATGGGTTCGATCCCTGGTCCGGGAAGATTCTACATGCCAAGGAGCAACTAAGCCCGCATGCCACAACTACTGAGGCTGTGTGGGGCAACTGCTGAAGCCCGCGTGCCTAGAGTCTGTGCTCAGCAACAAGAGAAGCCCCCACAATGAGAAGCCCGTGCACCACAACCAAGAGGAACCCCCGCTCACGGCGACTGCAGAACGCCCACGTGCAGCGATGGAGACTCGTGCAGCCAAAACTAGAATTAATTATTTAATTAAAAATATGTTATTGCAGTGCTCTGCTCTAAGTGGTTCCGACTCCCCACCGCTGAGAACAGCCCAGAGGGGCCTTAGGTAGAAATCAGTCTTCCTCTCTAGGGGCTTAAGCCAAAGTTGAACCTGGTCATCACCAAGACCCTTTCAGCACAGCAATGAGCAACTTGATCACCCAGTCAACACCCCGCCTCGCCCACCAGCAACAAGTATGCACGGGGCGGGGGGGGGCGGTGATGGGCAGCCTCAGGCCTTGCCCCTCCGCAAGCCTCCCCTGCCCTCCCCTCCCCTCCTGCAGTGAGCATGGTGTTTACCTTTTGCTTTTTCTCCAGTTTAATGGCTTTCTGGGTGGCCTTCTGCTCCTGCACCCACAGCTGCTGGTACCGATGCTGCAGCAGATCAAAGAAGGGGGTGGAAGGCCTGTGGGGAAGAAGGCAGACGGGTTTGAGGTGGTCCGGGAAGGGCCAGAGACCCCCCCCGTCTCCCCAGAGGCTGCCTGCAAGACTGTCAGGCCTGCGGGGAAGAGTGCCCTCCCCAAGGCTGTGAGAGCCTCTTTCTGGCTTTCTGCAGCCATGGAAGAAATGAGTGCCTTCTGTAAATCATTCAACAAATGCTTACTGCCCACCAATCAAGTGCTGGGCCTTATATGGTGACAGACTCTATCCTTGACCAGATTTAAGACAGACTCCTCAGACCCCTCCTTTCCATCAGGCCTTGTCCTTGGGACCTCTTTGGCTGGATGAAGTCAGCCTTAGCAGAGAACCTTGCTAAGTCAGTCCCCTCACCCCTCATGTCTCATCACCTTGGCTTGCCTTTACCAAGAGTCCTGTTAAGGCAGTTTAGTGAGAATCCCCTACCTACCCTTGAAGTCTCCCCTTCGTAACTTGCCTTCCACTCTGCTCCTTGGGTAGAAGTTCCCATTCGTGTTGTATTAAGAACTGAGTCCAGCTCTATCCTGAGGTCACTTTCCCCTTTGAAATAGTACTGAATAAAATCTGTCTTTATTGCCTTCAGCCTCTGCTCTGATTCTCGTTGACAGGGGTCTCCAGCCAAGGTGCACATACCCTGCGTTCAGCATTTTGCATACCCCACTCCTCACAACACTGTGAAGTGGGTATTATTAATACTATCACTCATCCTGCAGCTGAGGGGGTCAGGTCCCAGAAGAGTGGGAGCAGGGCCGTGTGTGAGGCTCTCTCAAGGCAACCTAATGGGTGATGAGGGAAAGAACTTTCCAGAAGAACCAAAGCTAATAAGACGCAGGAGGAAGGACAGAATTGAGGGGAAGAGCATCATTACCTTGTGACTCCTAATGAAATAATGGATTTAGGTAACCAGCGATGATGAGGTAGAAGGCTGACGGGAACTTTACAATGGATGGCTCAGGCTGCAGCAGCTGAACCACAGGATCAATTTGTTCTTATTGTGATAAATGTGCAAAACATAAAGTTTACCCAAGCGATCAATCTTACCATCACTGAAAGTGACAGACATGGGACCAGGAATGATTTTTATTTATTTGGCTGCACTGGGTCTTAGTTGCAGCATGTAGCGTCTTCACGGCAGCATGTAGGGGTCTTCACTGCAGCATGTGGGGTCTTCACTGCAGCATGTGGGGTCTTCTGAGGCAGCGTGTGGATTCTCTAGTTGTGGCGTGCGGGTTCAGTGGTTGCGGCAGGCGGGCTTTGTTGCTCTGCAGCACGTGGGATCTTAATTCCCTGACCGGGGATCGAACCCTCGCCCCCTGCATTGGAAGTGCAGAGTTTTAACCACTGAGCCTCCAGGGAAACCCCCTGGCTTCGTGTTTTATACGGCCTTCACGGTGGTATTTAAAGTCTTGGAAATTGTTGTCGGCCCTTAAAAATTGGGAGATTTTACATTAAAAAACAAAAAAAAAAACAGCTTTCCCAGATTGTCCTGAAGATGTATATGTTCTGATCACATAGGTCTGCCTTCCTATGTGGCAACAGTTGGCTGGAGCTGAGTATCAGGTGTCATTTAGCCCAAGTCCTCTCTCTTCCCTACTGCACTGCACTGCCTGCTGGGCCCCTCCAAGCGTTGGATTTTGTGGCCCCGGAAACAGACACAGAGCTGGACTGGACCCTAAACACCCACCCCCATCTCTCCCACCCTCCAGGTGGACTTCTCTGGGACCAGGCTGACCTGGGACTCCTTTCAAGTGGCGCTTCCTCGGCTTTGAAATGCCACTCGAGCTCAGAGTTCTCTTTCCAGAGTAGCCTGCAGCGCATCTACAAACAGTGGCTCTTTGTTTTCTGGTTCCTTTACCCCTGCGGTGACTTTTATTACTTAATTATTACACACCCCATGCTTCTGAGCAGCCTAATTTATAGCCGTGCTTTCTAATGACACAAGATGCGTAATCTCGCAAGATCTACCCCAAGAGGCCTTTCACAACAGAAAAGCTATCTTTCCAGCAGCCTCCTCTGCCCACAGCACCGCAAACCCACCCTCACGGCCCTCCCACAGCCTCGCTGACCGTCTTTGTGTCCTGTTTCGGCCAGCGGTTCTTATTGCTGGAAAGAGGCAGGGGCGGGGCGTCGGAGCAGAAGAGCTGACAAAGCTTGTAAGTTACAACAGCCCAGTCCTGACTGCCTGGTGGAGGTCCAGCAGGTTTTGCCCATTTTTGTTCTGGCTCATTCAATCGGATCCCAAGGGGGAGAGGCTTGTTGGACATGGCGAAAACCCAGGATGTAAATGGTATCACGTCATCTCTTGCTTAAAATGCCCTCGGCAGCCTCCCATTTCTTAGACTCAATCTAGATTCCTTGCCAGAATCTGGCAAAGCCTTCCCTCCCCAAATTCCTCTCAGACCCTCAGCAACTCCTTTGCCTACAGGTCTCAGCTTTTGGGTCACCTCCTCAGAGGGCTTGCCCCTGACCAGTCCATCTTCCAACGGCCCTTGCCTGGTGCCCTCCCCGGCAGAAGCCCCCTTGTTAATTTGTCACTGGTCTATAACTGCTCTCGGCCATCGAATACCAATGCCAGCAGGAATGGTTTGCTCTCAATAATTATGCATTGTTGAAAAGGAGGGGGTGAGAAGAAGGGAATTAGTCAAAGAAAGAAAGATTAGGTGAACGTTTTAGGAAATAAACTTTTCATAAGTCAGGGTAGTGTAAATCAAGCTATATGTGAGTTGTAATAAAACTGAGAGTAAATTGATAGAAATTATAATCCAGGGAAGGAAGGATAGTCTTTCTAACAAATGGCAGGGGAACAACTGGACACCATGGACAAAACCAAAGAGAAACCTCTTGGCCCAAGTCTCATACTTTATACAAGAATTAACTCAAAATGGAGCATAGAGTTAAATGTGAAACTGTGAAACTTTTTGAAGAAAACATAGGAGATGCTCTTTGGGACCTAGGGCTAGGCTAGGTGATGTGTTCTCAGGCTTGACACCGAAAGCATGATCCAGCAAAGAAAAAAAAAAAAAAGGTAAATTGAACTTCCTCTAAATAAAGAACTTTTGCTCGTGGAAAGAGCCTCTTGAGAATATGACAAGGTAAACCATTACTAGGAGAAAATATTTGCAAACCATGTACCTGACAAAGGACTCCTATTTCGACCATATATAAAACTCGCAAAACTCAACAATAAAACAAAATGAAAACAAAAAATGACTGTATTAGAAAAAGGACAAAACATGAAGAGACAGAGGGTATATGGATGGCTAATAAGTACAGGGAAAAAATAGTAACATCCTTCGCCACTGGAGAAATGTAAATTGAGAGCCGGATGACATGTCCCTTCACACCTATTGGTGCAGCTAAAATAAGAAATACGTAGTGACAGTGGGCCTTCCCTGGTGGCTCAGATGCTAAAGAATCTGCCTGCAAATGCAGGAGACCTGGGTTTGATCCCTGGATCAGGAAGATTCCCTGGAGAAAGGAATGGCTACCCACTCCAGTATTCTCACCTGGGAAATCCCGTGACAGAGCAGCCTGGTGGGCTACAGTCCATGGGGTTGCAAAGACATAACTGAGCGACTAACCACAGTGATAATGCTCAGTGCTGGCAAGGACGCAGAGAAACTAAACCTCGTACACATTGTTGGAGAGAGCGTAACATGGCATCGTTGCTCTGGAAAATGGTTTGCTAGTTTCTTGAAAAACTAAACCTACACTTACCATCGGAGCCCAGCAATTGTGCTCCTGGGCATTTATTCCTGAAAAATGGACACTTAGGTCTACACAGACACCTACACACCCATGTTCATTGCTGGAATACCTGTAATATCCCCAAACTGGGAACAACCAAAACACCCTTCAGTGGGTGAATAAACTATGGTCCATCCATACTATGGAATATCATTCTATAGTAAAAAACGAAAGGACGATTGGTACAGCAACAGCTTGGATGATGTCAAGGCCGTTATGCTCATGGAAAAAGGCCAGTTTCACAAGGTCACATACTGTCTGATTTCATGTACATACCTTTCCTGGAATGTCCCAGGGATCAGGGAATGGCGGGGAGAAGGGTCATTACACAGGTGTGTGAAGGGGTGTCTTTGAGGTGATAAAACAGTCTGCATCTTGATTTGTAACACAAATTTACACATGTGATAAAATGCATGGACGCCAAATACGCAGACACAAACTGCTTGTAAAACTGGTGAAATCTGAATGAAATCTGCGTATTGTATCAACGTCAGTTTTTTAGGGTTTTTTTTAAATGTTTTTTCAAATTTACTTAATTTGGCCGTGTCGGGTCTTAGACCCTTCATCGCGTCGCGCAGGAGCTCTTCTGGAGCATGGATTTTCCGGTTGTGGCGCACAGGCTCAGGGCTGCGTGGGCTCAGTAATTGTGGCGAGTGGGCTTAGTTGCCTTGCGGCATGTGGGTTCTTGGTTCCCAGACCAGGAATCAAACCTGTGTCCTCAGCATCAAAAGGCGGATTCTTCACCACTGGGCCATCAGGGAAGTCCCACGTTTTCAGTTTTGATATTGCGCTATAGTTACATAGGATTTTATCACAGGGATAACAGAGTGAAGAGTAAACAGCGTCTCTCTGTACTATTTTTACAGCTTCCCGTGGCTTTATAATTATTTCCAAGTAAAATATTTTCTCAAAATGCAATCGAGCATGCATGAACCAGCTTTCCAACTTTATAGAAAAAAATGTTACAATATTACTGTCATACAAAGAGGTGATCAAAGAGCTTGGAGCCAAAAAATGTGGGGGGAAAATGAATATAGGGTGTGGCAGGAAATCAATTTTTTAAAAATGTGTTATTTTTCTGGATTTTGTGGCTTATGATATTTGTCAGCTTATTTAAAATTTTAATTTGTTCTGATTCTTTTTCTCATTCTGATTAAGTATTCAGTTTTATGCCTAAATTTGTATTCAGGATGTTGAACTTTTTTTCTTAAAGAGAACCCCCAAATATGAATACGTTCCTGGTCCCAGGAAACATGGAGCTGCCCTTGTGTGAAGGTAAGATGTTTCTTTTAATTATAAGAGAGTATTAGGTATAACTTCATGCTAATAATGTAAAACCAAAACAAAACAGGTGATTTATCCAGGAAAATATAAAAGATCAAAGTTGACTGAAGTGCATATATAAAACTTTAATAGAGCCACGGGTACCAGACCAAGGTATGTTCACGTGTGTGACCTCCTAGCCTTGTTGAGAACAGTATTCCAGGGCTTTCCAGCAGTTTTTACAAAAAAGCTTCCCACATCATGCTATGATCCCAAATCGAGAGAAGGAACATGTCTTGGTCAGTATCACCTAGAAGAGCAAATGAAATTCTGCTTGAGGGTGTGATGAATTTAGGAGTCTGGGGCTGACATATATACAGCTAGGTATAAAAGAGATAACCTACTGTATAGCACAGGGGACCCACTTAGCTCTGTGGTGACCGAAGTGGAAAGGAAACCCAAGCAAGAGGGGATATATGTGTGTGCGTGCTATGTCACTTCAGCCATGTCTGACTCTTTGCAACCCGATGGACTGTAGCACACCAGCTCCTCTGTCCATGGGATTCTCCAGGCAAGGACACTGGACACTGGAGTGGGTTGCCAAGCCATCCTCCAGGGGATCTTCCCGACTCGGGGATCAAACCTGCGTCTCCTGCAGCTCCTGTGTCGCCAGTGGATTCTTTACCACTGAACCACCAGGAAAGCCAGGATATATGTATACGTGCAGCTGATTCATTTTGCTCTCAGCTAGGAACTGACACAACATTGTAAAGCAGCTACACTCCAACTTAAAAAAAAAAAAGGGGAAGGGCCTAAAGACATGAAATAAAGTTATGCTTGAAAACTAGCAAAAAAAAGAAGGAGTACTAAGTGAAATATTACTCGATCAAATTGGGCAATGTACTAATACCAGAAGGCCCTCCTGTAATGCCCTCCACCCATGCTGGAGGCGAGGAGTGGGGAGCCAAGGAGGGGTCCCAGAGGGCAGCTCGCCCCTGCCCCTTCCCGCTGAGCTCCGAGGCGGGGAGGAAAGAGACTCCTTCCAGTGCAGCCGGAAGTTGCAATGCGAGGATTACACTAGCTGGACGCATTAACCAGGGCACTGACCTGGCCTTTTGTAATTGCAAGTGAGCAGAAGAGCCTCAGATGGCTGAGACTTCACTCAGGAAAGGCTGGGAAAGCAGCTGACCCTCAGAGCAGCTGTGAATAAGGCGAGGACGCTCATGTTCCAAAGTCCCTTGCCCCTCCCACTTGTGCACATTTATCAGGAAATATTATCAAGCTGCTAGAAGGAATGAAGCGGCCATACGTATGACTCAGGAAGATCTCCAAGACGTAGGTCAAGTATCAAGAAAGAAGCTGGGGAGAAAGAGCCATACTTGCGTAAGTGCGTTGACGCAGGTGTGAAGGGTGGTGAAGGACTGTGCTGGGGGAGGGGGGCAGACGTGGTGGGCGGGGCAAGGGGCTCCTCTCCTCCAGTCTACTTACTGGTTTTATGTCACTCTTGAAAAGTGAAAGTAAAGTCGCTCAGTCGTGTCTGGCTCTTTGCAACCCCATGGACTGTAGCCCACCAGGCTCCTCCGTCCATCGGATTTTCCAGGCAAGAGTCCTGGAGTGGGTTGCCATTTCCTTCTCCAGGGGATCTTCCTGACCCAGGGATCAAACCCAGGTCTCCTGCATTGTAGGTAGACGCTTTACCATCTGAGCCACCATGTGCCTCTTATGCAACAACGAAAGCAAAACAAGAAACCCACATCTGAGAGGTCATGGGACTCGGCCGGGGCCAAGGTCATGGACAGGGTGATGGATCTAGGTCAGAACTGAATGCAAGTTCCTCCTCCCCCTCCCCCGCCATGCACAGCTCTGCCAACATCACACCGGAACTAGCCAGGCTGTTTGCTTTTTGCCTCTTTCATCATAATCAGATGGGGGTGGTCGGGCCTTCTGGGCACCGCTGTTTGAAGCGAAGTTTCAGCGTTTCCCTGTGTACTCGGCCCTTGAAGGATGCACCTTTTTTCTTAGCATTTAAAAGAATGAATCGATTTATTTTTGGTTGCTCTGGGTCTTTGTTGCTGCACGTGGGCTCTCTCTAGCTGCGGTGAGCGGGGGCTACTCTTCGTTGGGGCACAAGAGCTTCTCATTGCTTTGGCTTCTCTTGTTGAGAAGCACAGGCTTTAGCAGTTGCATCACCTGGGCTCTGTCGCTGGGGTGCACAGGCTTAGTTGCTCCGTGGCATGTGGACTCTTCCCAGACCAGGGATCAAACCTGTGTCTCCTACATTTGCAGGCAGACTCCTATCCACTGTACCACCGGGGAGGTCCAGCACGGATGCACCTTTAGGAGCCATTTTTCTTATTTTTTTCCACAACTATTTTTTTTTCCTTTTGCTGCTACATTAAAACATGTTCAGGGTTGTCTTTTTTGTTTTAAAATAAACGTAGTTCTTTACAGTAAAGAAGACGTTTTTTCCACCTCAGAATGAATGATTTTTGCCACAGGCCGAGAGCCCCTGTGGTCACAATTACAGCCAGCCAAACTGCAGCTCTCTTTTGAGGAGCTGGAAGGGGTTCACTCAGAAGATCTCAATTATTTATCCTCACTAAATGAGACAGGAAAGGTGGGAGTGGGGAGGCTGAAGCCCAGAGAGGTCAAATGGCTGGCCCAGGGTCACACAGCACACTCAGCAGCCTAGCCTGGACCCACACCCACACCCACACCCACACCCCTCAGGCTACACTGTCTTCAGCCAAGAGAATGCAAACCCACTTCCAAACAGGCTCACGGGGCTGCCGGCTAGCTGACTGCAGATAGAGGCCAAATCCAGGGACCTGGCTACACTCCGGCCCAGACCCGCTTTTCCAACCACATGAGTCTGATGCTGTCCCCATCAGCACCTGACCTGGCTTCTCTTTGCCCTTTAGGGTACTGGGGACAGTCTCCCAAGGTCCTGGCCTCGGGCTGCCGTCTCTGTACCCATGTCCCCCCCAGGAGCCTCCCCACCTTCCTCCGGTCACTCCATCCCATCCTTTAGGTGTTGGTCTCAACGAGATGTCCCATCCCTACCCCCAGGTCCCTCCCTGAGACCTCCCTTAGCATTGCCAACTTTGCCTTCCTAGCTGCTCTTTGCACTTAGGAAAGTTTTGTTTTTTACAAAAATGTTTTCAGTGATCAACGGATGGATTCAGTGTCTGCCTTCCTGATTAAGCTCTGAGCCCCATGTGGCAGGGACTGTGGCTGGATTGTTCACTGTGCATCAGGCTGGGACAGTCTGCACTTTGTAAAAATGCTGAATGGCCCCAGAAGCCTTTAAAGATCGTCTTCCTGAGACACTGACCTCCTCAACGCCCAGGAGGGAGGTCTGTGGCAGAAATGAGTTTTTCCTTAGGGAGTCCAGTGGCGAGACAGGAGTGGCCTGAGTCCTACAGAAGGGGTGCAGGCACTGAGGCCTCACCATGGACGTCTTTACTCCTCTCCCCCTCTGTCTCGGGGGCTCAGGTATTGAAGCTGGCATGCCAGAGTGAATCCTGGCTCTGGAAAGGGGCAGCAGTGGCAGTTCCTCCACGCCCCCCAAGAACAGAGGGTGCAGTCAGGAGGGGTGATACGGGGGAAGAGGTCCCGTCCCAGGGATGAATTAGGGGACCCATGAAGCAGAAGATGAGACTGAACATGGGTCCTCTGAGAGCCCAGTCAACCAGGGAAACCTGGGACCCTCAGATCCGTTCATTATGAATCTTGAGAAGCACGTTCGAAAGTGATTCGGTCTTCCATGTGGTGACTTCAAAAAACAGTCACAACCGAAAAGCTGAGCGTTATGTTTTATTTGGTGGGAACTCTTAGGACTTCAAGTCCGGGAGACAGCATCTCAAGTAACCCTGAGAGAACTACTCCTAAGAGGCGAGGGGAGGAAGCAGGTCATACAGGTTTTAAGCAAAGGGCAGGTAGGCTGAACATCAGATGGTTATTGTTAACTAAAGGAAATAGATATCTCAAGTCAAGGGATTGAGTGCTTTTCTATGTGTGAGAAGATGCAAAACTCCGGGCTTGCTGAAGTCATACCTTTCATATGCATCTCAGCTCTCTGGGGCCAGAATCCTGCGTTCTTCACATCCTGAGCTTCCTTGAGGCTCACCGTAGGGAGTGGCTGCGGTCTGATGGCTGGCAGACGGCAGGTACGCTTCCCCTTTCTGAGTGCCCTTGGGGCTCAGGGGCTCGTATTGGAGCTGCAATCGCTGATGACTGTGGCATCCTTGTTTACTGATACGGCAGGAAATACTTCATTTCTCACATGTGATGCTGGAAGGGTTCCCCCAGTGTACTGGAGGCTTGGGGATGGAGGTTGGGGGCACTTAGAGACAATCTGGAGCCCAGAGAGAGAGAAGCAGCAGGCTGGGCATGAATAAGCATCTGTGGAGAGGCCAGAAGGAATCAGAGCAGGTCCACACCAGCGCTGGGGAGCTTGGTCAGGGCAGGGGTCCTCCTGGAGGCGGGGGAAGGGACTGGCCACAAAGGGGCATGTGGGGGGGCCGGTTCTGGGATGATGGGAACATGCTATGGCTTCATCGGGTGCCCAGTTACATAAACTTGTCAAGATTCATCAGATTAAACATAGACCACATGATTATCTGTAAATTGTACCTCAGTAAAGTTGGTGCAAAGAACTGACTCATTGGGAAAGACCCTGAGGCTGGGAAAGATTGAAGGCAGGAGGAGAAGGGGACGACAGAGGATGAAATGGTTGGATGGCATCACTGACTCAATAGACATGAGTTTGAGCAAAATCTGGGAGAGAGTGAAGGACAGGGAAGCCTGGTATGCCGCAGTCCATGGGGTTGAAAGGAGTTGGACACAACTGAGTGACTGAAAAGTTGTTGGAATCTTCCCTGGTGGTTCAGATGGTAAAGAATCTGCCTGCAGTGCAGGAGACCCCGGTTCAGTCCCTGGGTTGAGGAGATCCCCTGGAGAAGGGAATGGTAACCCACTGCTTTATCCTTGCCTGGTGAATTCCATGGATAGAATTCCATGTAGCCTGACAGGCTATAGTCCACAGGGTCACAAAGAGTCGGACAAGACTGAGTAACTAACACTTTCACTTTCAAAATGGTTTTAAAAGCAAAAACTGAGAAGGCTGAGGAAGTAGGCGTCATCACAGAAAGTCTTTGCCATAGTACTAGGGAGCTATGGATGGTTTCTGAGCAAGGGGAGAGAGCATGGTGACAGTCACACTTTGGAGCAGTTGCCAGGGGTGGCAGAGTGAATTAGTGGAAAGGAAGGGAGTAGGATTTGAGGATCCAGGGCCATTTCAGGGGGAGGAAAGATAGAGAAGGAGGGCTACACACCTTGCAAATGAGACCTCAACTCTGCTCACTTACTCACGTGTCCATCCATCCACCTGGCACACCCAGGAGCATTAACCAGTCCCTCGTGATGGGCCAGGCTCTGTGAGATGTGGGGACGTGTTCTCTGCACCCTGGGGTTTCGGGGCCTGCTGCAGAAGTGCTGAGATCCACCACTGCTCACACTTCTGTCTGCTTCCTGGATCCTTAAGACAATCTCTAGAAACAGATACTAACACCCTCTTTTCACAGAGGACAAATTTGAGGCCCAGAGAAGTTCATTGTCTTGCCTAAGACCACGCAGCCCCTGGCTGATATGTTGGCACTTGCCTGGGAGGTCCGTGAGCATATCCACCCTGTGGCTCCTTCCCCCTGCTGCAGAGCAGAGAGCTAATTGCCAGTGCACACGCGGCAGTAGGCGCTCAGAGGAGAGAACGGTTAGTTGAGCAAGGGTGTGGAACACCGAGGGCTTCCCAGGTGGCGCTAGTGGTAAAGAACCTGCCTGCCAATGCAGGAGACATAAGAGATGCAAGTTCGCTCCCTGGGTTGGGAAGGTCCCCTGGAGAAGGAAATGGCCACCCACTCCAGTATTCCTGCCTGGAGAATCCCATGGACGGAGGGAGCCTGGCGGGGTACAATCTTTAGGGTCTCAAAGAGTCAGACACAACGAAAGCAACGTAGCATGCATGAAAAAAGTCTCCTCTGAGCTTTTCGGCGGGTCTAAGGGGATGAGCAGGAGGTGACTGGGTGGAGAAATGAGTAAGGAGACTCCAGAAAGAGGGCTCGGTGTGAACGAAGACAAGGCATCGGGCCTGGCTGGCACCACACCTCACAGCCCTAGAGCGGCCTGATGGGCACTGGAGAGTAACAGGCATTCAAAACTGCCTCCCGGTTTTTAATGAGCACTTCCTACACCAAGCCCGCTGGCTGCACTTCCAACTGCAGTCCCCCTGCCTCTTCCATAACCTTGAAAGGGAGGGTTGAACGCCTGCCTTCAGGTGTGGAAAATGACATGCAGAGAAATCAAGCAAATGGCCCGAGGTTTGCTCACAGACATGGGGCGGCTGGGGGCCGGAGCCAGCGCCCCATCCGGATTCCCCAGCTCTGAAGACCCCGGGGTCGTGACAGTTAGGCTCTGAGTGATCCGTGCCAGCGAGGGCGCCACGAAGGGCTTCGACAAATTATTTGCTGATAACCTGGCAGGACCCTCTTGGAAAAGATCCTCGCCACCCTGGCGTTCCCGCTGACAACAAAACCGTGTCAAAACCCAGTCTGGTCGAGCGGAAAATGGGGACTAAAATGAAATGAAATCAGCAGCTACTCGGGGTAGGGAGAAACCTCAAATTAGTTGCATCTGGCCCATCTTCTGCTACTACTTTGCGATTGATAACCCCCAGACCAGGGGTTGATCTCCCATGGAGGCACCTGGGGACAAGCAAGGGGAATGGAAATTACCATTTGCAAACATTAGACTGACACTTTGTGCATGTGGGGGCAGAGAGGGCTGACAGCTCTGATTTGCCGCCTGTGGCTCCTCTCTGCTGAGGAGGGCTCTAGTGGATTAGAGGGGGCCCCTTTCATGGCAAACCCATCTTCATCTTCGCTGCTCATTAAAACTTTGTGGAGCTGGAGAAGTTGGCGAAAGGGAGGAAGCTGTAGGAAGCTTCTGAGGGACACGAGGTACACATTTGTTGAAAGGTGTTTGAGAAGGGAGCCTTGGGTCTGACAAACCGGATTTTAGTGCGGCTCTCCGTTCACAGTGGGCTAAAATAATTGGTCATCAGTGACTACTAATTCGGTTTAGTAGCCAGAGGCAATTTTTTTCTTCCTAGAAAATCAATGACAGCACGGAGGTCTGTTCAACGTGATTCCGCTCAAGACGGGTCCTTATTTGGCGCTTGATGCTTCTTCCAGTGGAGACAGCTATTTTGTTAAAATAAAATTAAAATCCATCTCTAATGTGCCAGCGGTCTGCTGCTCCCAGGGGTGGGCAAGGAGAGGCCCTGGCCCTGGTCACGACACAGCCGCGGGGACTTGGGAGTGGATGGTGGCTTCTGGAATGGGCCACACTTTCCCGGCTGGGTGTGAGGTTCAGAACACGCCGTGGTCCATTGGAGGGTCTGGTTTTGGAGGAGGGGAGAGGCTGAGGGGCTGGGCATCTCTTGGCAGCTCTAAATCAAAACCCAGCCTGCTAGGGACAGCCACCTGCGGCACCATCTGAGGAGGCTCAAATTCTGTCCCACCTCCACATTGGATGTGTTCTAGGATGGCACCAGGCAGTGAGGGGCCTCCCTTCTCAGCCTAACCTGAGGCTTCCTGAATTGGCCCATCTGTGTGGGCAGGTGGCCTCAGGGACCAGGACTGGGCACTTGGCTGGTGCCTAAAGGGTACCACTGTTTCTTATAATAAGGGATTCTGGTTAACATGGCTTCAGTTCAGTTCAGTCGCTCAGTCGTGTCCAACTCTTTGTGACCCCAAGAATCGCAGCACGCCAGGCCTCCCTGTCCATCACCAACTCCCGCAGGCTACCAAAGCCCAGCTAAAGCCTTTTTCTTTCTTTCTTTCTTTTTTTTTTTTGCAATTGAAAAATTTTTTTAAGGTCATTGGAGATTCACATGCAATTGTTAAGAAATAATACAGAGAGGGAGAGGGGGAAGATATGCAGAGAAGCCTCAGTACCCCATACCCTGCTTCCCCCAGTGGTGACATCTGATAAAACTAGAGTCAAAACCAGGATGCTGACAGTGGATAATTCACCCATCTTCCCCTCATGGACCACACGTTTGTGGTGAAGGGGCTGGCGTAACTCAATGCAGCTATGAGCCACGCTGGGCAGGATGGGTCATAGTGAAGAGTTCTGATGAAACGTGGTGCACTGGAGGAGGGAACGCACCCCACTCCAGTATTCTTGCCTCAAGGACACCATGGACAGTATGAAAGGCAAAGTAACTCACACTCACTGGTGTATTTGCTTGTATATAATTTCATCCCATGAGTCTATGGACTCACCACCACAGTCAAAATACAAAATGGCTCCATCACCTCAAGGGTGCTTACTGTTATGCTTTTATAACATCACCCAAGTTCCTCCTACGCTGCACCCACAGGCCTAGGATGTGTTCTTTTCATCCTTACGAGAACACTACCAGCGGACTTTCCTGGTTGTCCAGTGGCTAAGAATCCATATTCCCAATGCAGGGGCCCAGGTTTGATCCCTGCTCAGGGGACTAGATCCCATGTGCCACAAAGATCCCGCATCCTGCAACTAAAGCCCAATGCAGACAAACGAATGAATGAATGAATAAAAAGAACCCTAGCAGATAGGAACTACTATTATGTCATCTTATCGATAAAGAAACTGATCGATACAGAACTATCGATACTGCTATTGAACTATCAATAAAGCTTTCAATGAGGGCTTCCCTGGTGGCTCAGTGGTAAAGAATCCACCTGCCAATGCAGGAGACACAGGTTCAGTCTCTGGTCTGGGATGATCTCACATGCCGCAGAGCAACTAAGCCCGTGCCACAACCACTGAACATGTGTGCTCTAGAGCCCGGGAACAGCAACTACTGAATCCCGTGTGCCCTGCAGCCCGGGTTCCACAGCAAAAGAAGTCCCTGCAGTGAGATGCCTGTGCACCACAGTAAGAGAGTAACCCCCACTTGCCACAAAAAAGAAAAGCCCGCTCAGCAACCAAGACTCCGCACAGCCAAAAATAAATATATAAATAATTCATTTAAAAAAAGCTTAGTGAGATGAAAAACTTACTTGGGATCAATATCAGGCAATACTGCACTATGTGATTGCAAACAGACAGCCCATGATGTGATCACTCACCTAGATCTAGCCAGACATCTTGGGGTGTGATGTCAAGTGGGCCTTAGGAAGCATCACTATGGATAAAGCTAGTGGAGGTGATGGAATTCCAGTTGAGCTATTTCAAATCTTAAAAGATGATGCTGTTAAAATGCTGCACTCAATATGCCAGCAAATTTGAAAAACTCAGCAGTGGCCACAGGACTGGAAAAGGTCAGTTTTCATTCTAATTCCAAAGAAGGACAATGCCAAAGAATGCTCAAACTACCACACAATTGCAACTCACTTCACATGTTAGCAAAGTAATGCTCAAAATTCTCCAAGCCAGACTTCAACACTGTGTGAACTGAGAACTTCCAGATGTTCAAGCTGGATTTAGAAAAGGCAGAGGAACCAGAGATCAAATTGCCAACATCCGTTGGATCATAGAAAAAGCAAGAGAATTCCAGGAAAACATCTCCTTATGCTTCATTGACTACGCCAAAGCCTGCGATGGTATGGATCTCAACAAACTGTGGAAAATTCTTAAAAATTCTTCTCCAACACCACAGTTCAAAAGCATCAATTCTTCAGTGCTCAGCTTTCTTCACAGTCCAACTCTCACATACATACATGACCACTGGAAAAACCATAGCCTTGACTAGATGGACCTTAGTTGGCAAAGTAATGTCTCTGCTTTTGAATATACTATCTAGGTTGGTCATAACTTTCCTTCCAAGGAGTAAGCGTCTTTTAATTTCATGGCTGCAGTCACCATCTGCAGTGATTTTGGAGCCCCCCAAAATAGTCTGACACTGTTTCCCCATCTATTTGCCATGAAGTGATGGGACCAGATGCCATGATCTTCATTTTCTGAATGTTGAACTTTAAGCCAACTTTTTCACTCTTCTCTTTCACCTTCATCAAGAGGCTTTTTAGTTCCTCTTCACTTTCTGCCATAAGGGTGGGGTCATCTGCATATCTGAGGTTATTGATATTTCTCCCAGCAATCTTGATTCCAGCTTGTGCTTCTTCCAGCCCAGTGTTTCTCATGATGTACTCTGCATATAAGTTAAATAAGCAGGGTGACAATATATAGCTTTGACATACTCCTTTTTCTATTTGGAACCAGTGTGTTGTTCCATGTTCAGTTCTAACTGTTGCTTCCTGACCTTCATATAGGTTTCTCAAGAGGCAGGTCAGGTGGTCTGGTATTCCCATCTCTCTAAGAATTTTCCACAGTTTATTGTGATCCACACAGTCAAAGGCTTTGGCATAGTCAATAAAGCAGAAATAGATGTTTTTCTGGAACTCTTGCTTTTTCCATGATCCAGCGGATGTTGGTAATTTGATCTCTGGCTCCTCTGCCTTTTCTAAACCAGCTTGAACATCTGAAAGTTCATGGTTCATGTATTGCTGAAGCCTGGCTTGGAGAATTTTGAGCATTACTTTGCTAGCGTCTGAGATGAGTGCAATTGTGTGGTAGTTTGAGCATTCTTTGGCATTGCCTTTCTTTGGGATTGGAATGAAAACTGACCTTTTCCAGTCCTGTGGCCACTGCTGAGTTTTCCAAATTTGCTGGCATATTGAGTGCAGCACTTTCACAGCATCATCTTTTAGGATTTGAAATAGCTCCACTGGAATTCCATCACCTCCATTAGCTTTGTTTGTAGTGATGCTTCCTAAGGCCCACTTGACTTCACATTCCAGGATGTCTGGCTCTAGGTGAGTGATCACACCATCGTGATTATCTGGGTCGTGAAGATCTTTTTTGTACAGTTCTTCTGTGTATTCTTGCCACCTCTTCTTAATATCTTCTGCTTCTGTTAGGTCCATACCATTTCTGTCCTTTATCGAGCCCATCTTTGCATGAAATGTTCCCTTGGTATCTCTAATTTTCTTGAGGAGATCTCTAGTCTTTCCCATTCTGTTGTTTTCCTCTATTTCTTTGCATTGATCGCTGAAGAAGGCTTTCTTATCTCTTCTTGCTATTCTTTGGAACTCTGCATTCAGATGCTTATATCTTTCCTTTTCTCCTCTGCTTTTCGCTTCTCTTCTTTTCAGAGCTATTTGTAAGGCCTCCCCAGACAGCCATTTTGCTTTTTTGCATTTCTTTTCCATGGGAATGGTCTTGATCCCTGTCTCCTGTACAATGTCATGAATCTCAGTGCATAGTTCATCAGGCACTCTATCTATCAGATCTAGTCCCTTAAATCTATTTCTCACTTCCACTGTATAATCATAAGGGATTTGATTTAGGTCATACATGAATGGTCTAGTGGTTTTCCCTATTTTCTTCAATTTAAGTCTGAATTTGGCAATAAGGAGCTCATGATCTGAGCCACAGTTAGCTCCCGGTCTTGTTTTTGCTGACTGTATATAATCAAAGAATATAATCAATCTGATTTTGGTGTTGACCATCTGGTGATGTCCATGTGTAGAGTCTTCTCTTGTGTTGTTGGAAGAGGGTGTTTGCTATGGCCAGTGCATTTTCTTGGCAAAATTCTATTAGCCTTTGCCCTGCTTCATTCCGCATTCCAAGGCCAAATTTGCCTGTTATTCCAGGTGTTTCTTGACTTCCTACTTTTGCATTGCAGTCCCTTATAATGAAAAGGACATATTTTTTGGGGTGTTAGTTCTAAAAGGTCTTGTAGGTCTTCACAGAACCGTTCAACTTCAGCTTCTTCAGAGTTACTGGTTGGGACACAGATTTGGATTACTGTGATATTGAATGGTTTGCCTTGGAAATGAATAGAGATCATTCTGTCGTTTTTGAGATTGCATCCAAGTACTGCATTTCGGACTCTTTTGTTGACCATGATGGCTACTCCATTTCTTCTAAAGATTCCTGCCAGCAGTAGTAGATATAGTGGTCATCTGAGTTAAATTCACCCATTCCAGTCCATTTTAGTTCGCTGATTCCTAGAATGTCGACGTTCACTCTTGCCATCTCCTGTTTGACCACTTTCAATTTGCCTTGATTCATGAACCTAACATTCCAGGTTCCTATGCAATATTGCTCTTTACAGCATCAGACCTTGCTTCTATCACCAGTCACATCCACAGCTGGGTATTGTTTTTGCTTTGGCTCCATCACTGGTCTCATCACCTCATGGCAAATAGATGGGGAAACAATGGAAACAGTGACAGACTTAATTTTCCTCGGCTCCAAAATCACTACAGATGGTGACTGCAACCATGAAATTAAAATATGCTTACTCCTTGGAAGAAAACCCTTGACAACCTAGACAGCATATTAAAAAGCAGAGACATTACTTTGCTGACAAACGTCCGTCTAGTCAAGCTATGGTTTTTCCAGTAGTCATGTGTGGATGTGAGAGTTGGAAGGCTGAGCACTGAAGAACTGATGCTCTTGAATTGTGGTGTTGGAGAAGACTTTTGAGAGTCCCTTGGACTGCAAGGAGACCAAACCAGTCAGTCCTGAAGGAAATCAACTCGGAATATTCATTGGAAGGACTGATGCTGAAGCAGAAACTCCAATCCTTTGGCCACCTGATACAAAGAGCCAGCTCATTGGAAATGACCCTGATGCTGGGAAAGATTGAAGGCGGGAGGAGAAGGGGCCAACAGAGGATGAGATGGTTGGATGGCCTCACTGACTCAATGGACATGAGTTTGAGCAAAGTCTGAGAGATGGTGAAGGACAGGGGGCCCTGGTGTGTTGCAGTCCATGGGGTCACAGAGTCGGACGCGACTGAGCCACTGAATGACAACAGGCGCGTCTGGCCTGCAGACATGCTTAGTTTGGTGTCCACGTTTAAAAATTCTTGTTACCAATATATGCATTTTTAAGCCAGGAGGAAAAGCTCACATTAAAATCCCAGTGTCTGGCTTTCCTTAAGGAGGCATCAGATCATCCGATGACACTGGACTCACGTTCTCAACTGTCAGTAACTGGCTGGAGTTTGATGCAGTCCCCACCGCTCCCTATTGCCTTAACACAGGGCCGGCTTCGCCTTCGGGCCTGCCAGGCCTCTGCAGGCATGTGATGCTGTAGCCCCTGCTCCACGTCTCTTAAATAACAAAATTGCTTGATATTTTCTCTATCTTCCAAGAGCCCAAAGAACTTACTGATGAACTCGCACCATTGTTTTGACACAGCAGGAGGTAGAATTGGTCTCACTTAACATAGGGGGAAATGGAGGCCCACGGAGATGGTAAATAATGAGCTCAAAGTCAATGAAGGAGCAGGAGAGCTGTGTTGAGTCTAGTGTTCAGGCTTCGAGGCCAGCTGCTCATCCTCCTTCTGCCTTCATCTCTGCTCCCGCCATAAAGAGGGTGCTGGGAGGGGCAGGCTGGGAGAAGAGAGAAAACCTCCTAGAGGAGGAAGGGGATGATGAGGCCTCTAGAGGAAAACAAGGGCCGACTTGCTCATTGGCCCGAGAGCATGGTGCCTGGGCCTCAGGACACTCCTAGAGACTCATCAAAAATGTTCTGCCACTGCTGCTGCTAAGTCACTTCAGTCGCGTCCAACTCTGTGCGACCCCATAGATGGCAGCCCACCAGGCTCCCCTGTCCCTGGGATTCTCCAGGCAAGAACACTGGAGTGGTTGCCATTTCCTTCTCCAATGCATCAAAGCGAAAAGTGAAAGTGAAGTCGCTCAGTCATGTCCAACTCTTCGAGACCCCATGGACTGCAGCCAACCAGGCTCCTCCATACATGGGATTTTCCAGGCAAGAGTACTGGAGTGGGGTGCCATCGCCTTCTCCGAAAAATGTTCTAATTCCTTTTAAAATCAGAAGGGGAAAATAAAAGTAACACAGCCTGGGTTATATTCATCTTTATACCAACACAGCCATAAAAAACTTTAAATTATTATTATTTTTTTAATGGAGGAAGGGACTCATGAAGGCGAGAGTGCCCAAAGCCCGTAGAAGTCCTGCCCTAGAGCCAGACGCTGCATTTAATACTGTCTCTCCTCCCCTCTGTCTTCCCAGGTGGCTCAGTGGTAAAGAATCTGCCTGCCAATGCAGGAGGCGTGGGCTGGATTCCCGGGTCGGGAACAGCCCTTGGAGAAGAAAATGACAACCCACTCCAGTGTTCTTGCCTGGGAAATCCATGGACAGAGGAGCCCAGCAGGCTACAGTCCATGGGGTCGCAAAGAGTCGGACACGACTAAGCGGCTAAATAACTCCCCTCTCATCCTGCTGAGGCCAAAGATTCTCTGTCTTGTGGATAAATAGGAATCATCCAGAGAGCTTATTGACAGAAGGGCAATGCCTGGGTCCCACCATCAAACAGTCTGACTCGCCCAGCCTGGGCTGGGACCCAGGCCTCTACATTGTTCCTGGGGTGAACGCCCTGCCCCCTGTGGGATGCTGACCATGTGGTCCTTGGCACTCTTTGGGGGGTCTACCACTCTAAGCCTCTTCCTTGCAGAGGCCCCTCCAGCCTAGCAGCCACCAGCACCTTGCCTGGGGTGGGCTGGCCATCCGCTCTGGTCCCAAGGGATGCCTGCAGCCTCTTTGTCCCCTCTCAACCCTACCGCCTTTTTCTTAATTGTCCCCGCTTGGCCTGCGGGCCTGTCTTTTCCAACTAGCCTGGAGGAAGGGGCGGTAATTGAGGTACAGCCTCTCTCCCTGGCAGGACTCTTAGAGTTAATTAGAGGAGAGGACCTCTGGGCTGGCAGTTATTTTTTAATTGTTTGTGGGTCCAACATAAAAGCTAATGACAGAGGAGGGAGGCTTAGTTAGCAGCACACTCCTGACTTCTAAATTTGTCTAAGAGGTCATTTGCAATTTGTTAACATTTTTCACAAGGGTGAATTCAATTAGCAGTCCCTGCACCGGTGCTCAGCAGAGAGTGACAGGATTGGCAGAGAAGCTGGGCCAGGCTTCCAGGAAGCTTCTCCCAGCCTTGAGCGCCTGAGCTGGAAACTCGGGAGCTCTCCCCACACCCCGCCCCCCAACACCGCACACCCCACTCCTGACCCAGCCAGCTGTGACTTGAGCCCCTCTGGAGAGAAAAGGCTCAACACAGCCAAATGGAGGAAATCACCTCTAGACCAGGGGTCCCCAAACTCCAGAATCTGATGCCTGATGATCTGCGGTGGAGTCGATGGAATCAAGGTAATGTACTTGAATCATCCCGAAAACATCCCCCTGACCCCACAATCAGTCCATGGAAAAACTGTCCTCCACAAAAGTGATCCCTGGTGCCAGAGAAGGTTGGGGACTGCCACTGTAGACTCCTAGGGAATCTGTGTGCAGGGGGATCTTGGCATCTGGGGAAAGAGGTGAGCACCAGATAGGGGATCCCCGCTAGGGAGTATGAGGCTGGTAGTGAGAGCACGGGCAGAAAGATCAGGCCTGATAGGGACAAAATAGATAATTAAATAGTTAATCCCACTAGGGAATTGCAAATAGAAAAATGTAGGAGACCCCTATAAGTTAATGATCCTCGAGAAAGCAGGGTTGCTTAACCACAAAGTCAAGCAGGCTTGCTTAGCAGCAAAACCATGCAACAGACGCACCGGCCCTGCTCCCAAACAATGAAGGAGTGGAGGTGTGAGACCTACGTCCCGCCCAGGGAGCTCAGTGAGTCAGTAACCCCTCAAACGTGTTCTTTGGCTCCTAAGACATGTTCTTTGCAGCATGCCCCCCAAACAATAAAACAATAGAAAAAAAGGCCTACAACCTGCCCAATGGTGTCATCAGGATAATGCCCCCCCACCAAAAAAAAAAAAAAAAAAAAAAAAACACAGGCTCTGCGCGCATAGAAAACAATTCTTTATGGGGACGTGACTTTTCAAAATGAAAGACCCTCACTGTATGTACCGAGACCTGAAAATATTTTTTCCGAAGTGCTAAGACAGTCCTGGCCTGACCATCCAGGGAGGGGCGAGGAACTGGTGACGGAAATGTACGTCTACTCAAGAAAGGCTTCTCCCCCTCCCCACTTCTCCTTTGATTAGAAAACTGTGGCCCACTTAGTTAAGTTCTCAGGGCACGGGCATTTCTCGCCCACTCTCGTGGAAGCCTCACAGGCATGCTGTTCTAATGAATCACTTCTTATCTACCGCTTTGCTTTCGCTGAGTTCTCTGCACTGAGACGTAAGGGCCTAGGGTACCGGAGGTCTTTGGAGCCCCTGAAATGACGCCAATCGGTTTCAGATCCACTGGGGTGTCTGTGTAAGCTGAGGGCGTCCCGCTTTGGTGTGGAAACTCTGCTTGTGGACCATGACCCCAAAGAATTCCACATTTCCTCATCATCATGGGAGAAGTGAGAAGCAAGCTGGGTGTCAGGTGGTGGGAAAGGGATGAGTCCACCGTAGGTGATTTGGACAGCGGACCTGGGGACTTAACGCAAACATGCAGAGTGAAAAAGCAAGTCGCCATGCAACGAGATTTGAATGGTTTGCATGCCTATGTGCTGAGTCACTTCAGTCATGTCCGGCTCTCTTTTCGAGCCTATGGACTGCAACCCGCCAGGCTCTTCTGTCCCTGGGATTCTCCAGGCAAGGATACTGGAGTGGGTTGCCATTTCCTTCCGCAGAGGATCTTCCCGACCCAGGAATGGAACCCACGTCTCTTACGTCTCCTGCATTGGCAGGCGGGTTCTTCACTACTAGCGCTACCTTGACACCACACTAAATAATATGCATTATTTATGAACATTTAAGGGTAAAGCAAATATGTGAACACCTGGGGGGAAAGCCTGTTCCAGCCTCAGGATGGTCCTCAGGGGACAGAGGGGAGAGTGTGGGATTAGGAGAGTTGAGGAGGGGCTTCCACTTGTATTTGCTTTATTTCTTTAATAATGATAGTAATAGCAAAGGTTCAGGGACTTCTCTGTTGGACCAGTGGTTTAGAATCTGCTTTTCAATTAAAGGGACTCGGGTTCAATCCCTGGTTGAGGAACTAAGATCCCACACGCCTCGGGGCGACTAAGCCCGGTGCAACGAAAATGCGGAGCTGGTGTGCTCTGAAGTCTGAGAGCCACAACCAGAGAAGTCTGCACGCAGGACGGAGAACCCGCGCTGCAGCGGAGAGCCAGTGCAGCCGAGAATGAGGACGATGAAGATCGGAAGCAAAAATGGCCAAGTGGGGCATGTGGTAACTTGGAGCCTGGCAGTGAGTTATGTAGCTTCTGAATTTCTTTATTTCTTTTTTTGGAGAATTTCCTCAAAAACAAAAAAAGAAAAAGTTGGCAGAAATAGATGTCTGATTGTTAGGAAAGCATTTACACCCATCACATGTTGGCTGATTCCAACTCTTGACTGATTACAAAGCACTTTTATATTTTTCATTGAAACATAACCTGTAGCAAGATGCCAGGGGAAGCCATTATAAAATAATAATGTTGAAGGTGGTTTTCTCAAAGTAAAAGCATTAGTCACTCAGTCATATCCAACTCTTTGTGACCCCCAGGGACTGTAGCCCGCAAAACTCCTCTGTCCATGGGATTCTCCAGGTAACAATACTGGAGCGGGCTACCATTCCCTTTTTCTACATGGAGCGCTCCAGACCAGGAGATTGAACTTGCATCTCCTGCATTGCAGGCGGATTCTTTAACCATCTGAGCCACCAGTTTTTCCTCAAAAGCCAGTATCTAAAATGAAAACCTTTCTGACTTTGTTTTAAGATGCTTTGGTGATTATAGTGGGTTGAGTGGTGGGTGGCCCCCCAAAAAGATATGTCCTAATTCTAAGCCCCAGTACCCAGGAATGTGACCTTATTTGGAAAAGGAGTCTTTGAAGAGGTCATTCATTGAGGACCTTGAGATCAGACCACCCTGCTTTCCTTGGGTGAGGCCTGTATTGCATGACAAGTGTTTCTATTTGAGACAAAGGAGAAGACACAGACACACAGAAGGAGGCCATGTGAGCAGAGATTGGTGAGAAGCAGCCAGAAGCCAAGGACACTGGGGCCACCAGAAGCTGGAAGAGACAAAGGGTTTGCCCTAGAGCCTTCGGAGGGGGCACAGCCCTGTGACACCCCGACTTTGGACCTCTGGGCTCCACATTAAAAAAGAATACATTTCACATATTTCAAGCCAGTGAGTTTGTGGTCATTGTTACAGAAACCCAGAAATAACAGCTGAAGCTCAGGTCCCGGCAAGTTGTGCCCAAGAAAGGGTTGGTTGTCTCCTGAGCTCTCCAGCCTTAGAATACTGGCTGTTCTCTAAGTCAGGGGTGGATCACCGTCATGCCATCAAGCTGTCTATTCTTTTTTAAATATTGGCATTTGGGGATATCCCTGGTGGTCCAGTGGCTAAGACTCTGTGCTCCCAATGCAGGGGGCCCGGGTTCAATCCCTCGTCAGGTAACTAGATGCCACACGGCTCAACTAAGGATCCTGTATGCCACAGCTAAGACTCCTGTGTAGTCAGATAAATATTTTTTTAAAGAAATATTGGCATTTTGCCTTATTTATTTATTTGGCTGCATCAGGTCCAGTTGCAGGTATGCGGGATCTTCAGTTGCAGCATGTGGGATCTAGTTCCCTGACCAGGGATAGAACCCAGGTGCTCTGCTTTGGGAGCTGGAAATCTTAGCCACTGGACTACCAGGGAGGTGCCTGTCTATTCTCTCTTATGCAGTCAGTCAGCCAGCATTTATCAAGAACCTGCCACATCCCAGGCGCTGGAGGTAGCGGTGAGCAAAATCAGGTATGGCCCAAAGCACCCTGGGCCCTCGGTCTTCCTCTGCTCCCCTCCCCTCTGCCCGCCCAGAAGCAGAATGCGCTGGCTGCATGGCCATTTTTCGCAATCGTTGCCTGCTTTATTGTGTGTCTTCCCTCCTTCTTCTCTGTGTCCCAAATACCCAGTGTGACGCCCTGCACGGGTGGGCACTAAACGAACCTGCAGTGCAGGGTGGAGGTAACAACGTGGCCTTTGAGATCAAACCCCACTGTGACCACTTTCTGGCCACGCAATCCTGGACAAATGTGTCTGGGCCTCGGGGATAAGAGAGTCTTATCTGTAATAAGGGGATAAGAGAGTCTTATCTGTAATATGGGGATAAGAGAGTCACTATTTGGGAATTCCCTGGCGGTCCAGTGGTTAGGACTCAGCGCTCTCACTTGTCAAGGTCTGGGGTCGATCCCTGGTTAGGGATCTAAGATCCTTCAAGCTTTGCAGTGTGGCCAGGAAAAAAAAAAAAGTCATTACTTACAGGGCTGCTCTGAGGGTCACATAAGAGGAGGCACCTGGCCTCATAGGAGCTGCAGAACCAGAAGCTGGCATTACTATTCATCAGAATTGGTGCAGGGCACCAAGAGTTTCGGCATGGATGTCTGGCCACCTCCACGTGGCCTGCAAAGGGGCCTGAGCTGAGCCCTGAACTGGTCCTTAGCATTCAGTGAATTCTTGGGCTTCCAGTTCCAGCAAGGAGCAAGGACAGGAATGATGTGTCAGGCTTGAGGCCTGGTTTGCTGTGGCCCCAGGCGGTGCTGGCTGGCTCCCCCATAGTACCAGCTTCTCCACACCTGTGTCGAGGTAACACTGCGCCATGAGAGGGACAGAGCAGCTGCCCCCCAGCCACCCCTCTAATTATGTCAAGGCTGGAGGCGTGCAGAGATCCTCCGCCAGGCCGGGCACTGAGCCCACTTCCCACGCTTTGCCCACCGACCTGGGAGGGTGAGGCCCGGCTCTGAAAAAATCAAAGCAGGAGCTGAAGCCTGTGAGGTGCGACTGGGGAGGCCCCGAGGGGGAGCGGCCCAGCTTCGTTAGCGCTGACCCCGGCACTGAGCCGCTCCTGATGGATGAGGCTTGGGCGGGACAGGCCCCTGGGGGACGGCGGTCCTATCCATTATGGGCCCATCAGCGCCTCCTGGAGCCCTCTCTGCTCCGAATGCCGGGAGCCTCGGGCCGGGAATAAATCTTTGTCTGGGCCGCAGGAGAGAGGCGAGGGGAAAAAAGGCAAAGCATGAAAAATGTCTCCTTCGGGCCCTGACAACAAAGCCGCCTTGGAGGAAGGAGCGAGTGAGCGGGAGTCTGGGGAGATGGGAGGCGATGGAGCAAGAGGAGTCGGGCAGGGGGTCCCCCGAGAGGCTGGGCTTCCAGGAGAGGAGGAGGGACAGAGTGCGATCCTCAGATCACAAGGTCCCGGGCTATCGCTGCCCGCCTGGGCCCCTCTTTAGCAGAACTCGCTCCAGGTCAGGCCCACGTTCTGAGCAGGAGGCACCCCTGTTGGGTCCAGTGTAGGGTGTCCCTGGCCCGAGGCGGGCTGTGATGAGCCAGCCAACACCTCCACCTTCTGAGAATCTTTTCCGGCCACTGAGTGTGAAGGTCCTGGAATGAACACTCACCACCTGCGGAGGGACACAACCTCCCCCTCCACGCCTTAGTTCTTCGTGGGTAAATTTGTGCCGGGTTTCAGTGAGGATGAACTGAGTTATTCTGTGGAAAGCCAGCCCCCAGCGAGTGGTCCTCGGCCTCGGCTGGTGTTCAGAGACGCCATCCTGCTCTAAGGACTCCCCTCCATGCCTGGAGGGCTGTCTCTGCCTCCTGAAGAATTCAGCCCGCTGCAGACAGGGACTGCAGCTCGGAAGGAAACGTGGTGCAAATCCTGCTGCAGCCACTGACCAGCTATGTGGCCTTGGACAAGTGAGTCTCTGGGCCTCAGTTTCCACATCTGTAAAATGGGGACAACGGTCCAAACTTGACAGAATTGTGAGGATTTAATGAGACGATGCATGTAAAGCACTCAACATTATATCCATCGGCTGCTTAGCGAGGGCTCTGCAAATGTTAGCTACTGGGACTGCTCCCCGGACACACATACATATGCTGGTCCTCGTTTTATTTTCTAAAACCCCTCAGAGCAAAGCCCCCCCCACTGCCGTCATAGCAGGGCCTCAGGATATTGAGGACCGTCTAAATCTTTTCTCAGGCAGCTGTGGAAGACCATTTCCTGCCATATTCTCTGACACAGTGATCTCCTTGCCCTTGTCCCAGGCTGATGTCTCCTGTCTGGACACTCCACTGGTTATAGGCCTTCCCCTGAATCTGTGATGGCTCACATTTTAAAATGATGCTACAAGAGTGACCTGAGTGGCAGAAGAGAATAGGAAGGTCACCTCCTTCATTCTGGACCTGCTACCTCTATTAATGCGGCCAAGAAACACATTTGGTCTTTGAGGATGCGTCATTGCAATGTGGATTCATAACATCCACCATAGAGAGCAGAGTCTGCTAAATCAGGGGTTTTCAAACTCTGGGATTTAATGCTTGATGATCTGATAAAATAATAATAGAAATAAAGTACACAATAAATGTAATTTGTCTGAATCATCCTGAAACCATCCCCTACACCCCAGACCCTGGAAAAATGATCTTGCACAAAACCCGTCCCTGGTGCCAAAATTTTGGGGACCACTGTTAGCTAAATGATACGGGAATCTCTGGTTTTACCATCTCATCTCTGCATCTCAGATCAACTTCCTCCTCACTGTGAATAATGTCTCAAAACCTTAAAAGGCCCTGGACCGCATTTCTCCAGCAAATATTTACTGAGAGCCTACTATGTTCCAGGTTCCGACGATAGAGTGGCGGACAAAACTGACAAGGTCCGTGCCCTCCAGGACCTGAGCACCTGATGAAGAAGTAGAAGACTATTTAACCACAATTGCAGTCAGCATTGGGGAGCAGATTGGTGGGGGGCTGGTTGCCCGGTAGGATGACCCGTTCAGCCCAGCTCCCCGGCACCGGGGTCCTTGTGAGGTCCACATGCTCCCCCTTGTGGTCAGCCTGGTTTCACTCTGCTGAGTTTTGGCCAGCGATAACACCCAGAACTGGTCTTCCCTTTCAAAACCTGTCTCAGATCCCTAGGACAGATGCTTGGGAAGAGGCTTATTATTATTTTATAGGAGTTTGGGTGGGTGGCTTGGATTTCGGCCTTTGGCTCTGGGAGAAGCAAAATAACCCAGAGTGATTGATGGGCCCCTTGTAAATTTGTAAAATAAATCAGCTTGGCAGAGAGATTCAAAAAACCTGTCAGGCAGCGAACATTTTTTTAACAGCCTGTGAAACTTCCTCCATCCTTCACATTTGTCAGTGTCAGGCTGATGATGCATCTGATAGCTGGGCGCGCAGCCGCCGCGGACGGGAGGGTGGGCTGGCAACGTTCCCCATCTTTCTCGTGTTTCTTGTTTTCCCGTGGTCTGAACACTTTCAGCACCTGGACTGGAGGGAGTCTAGGCTAGACTAATTGGTGGATGAGGTAAGAGTTCTACCCAAGTTGCTACTGGCTTCATAGTCAGACTTCAATGTGGCCATGTGCTCGTACACTCATTCAGCCAGTATTTACTGAGGGCTTTTCAGTAAAGGCACTGGGGTCGGCACCAGGGATGCTGGGGCGGGAGGGGGCAAAACAGACCTGGAGCATCCCGTGTAGGGCAGTTCTGGGTGCCCCATCACAGAGCTCGTTTACTGGGACGTGGGCGAAGGCGAAGGCGAAGGGGAAGGGAAGTGAGATTCTCAAAGGGACATTCACTGGGCTCTTACGATGCTTCCCAGGTGGCACAGTGGTCAAGAATCCTCCTGCCAACGCAGGAGACCCAGGAGACTCAGGTTCAATCCTTGGGTCGGGAAGATCCCCCAGAGTAGGAAATGGCAACCCACTCCAGTATTCTTGCCTGGAAAATCATATGGAGAGAGGAGCTTGAAGGGCTACAGTCCATAGGCTCACAAAATAGTCAGACGTGACCAAGTGACTGAGTGCGCACACACACACACAGATTATGTTTAAAGCTTTAAGGAAAATCCAGACAAGATGGTCTTCCTCATATATCCTCTGTCTCAGCACACCTCTCGTGCAGGAAAAGCATCTCTACCCATGTCAGCTCCGTCCTTATGTTTGCTGGGGAGGCAGCTCACTGCCACGGTCAGCATCACAGGTGGTGGGGCCAGACCAACCTCCATCCCACCACAGAGCAGCGGGGGCAAATGACTTCTCCTCTCTGGCCCTCTGTCTCTTCTTCTGGGTGATGGGGATATAAGAGTTGTACTCACTGAGCTGTTCAGTTATTCAAGGAGAGAAGGCCTCTGCGGCGCTCAGCAATGCCGGGCATGGAGTGGTAACAATAATACTAGTTGCCGTTGTTAGTTCAAAGCAGGGTCTGCCCATCTTCCACCTGCTCATGTCAGATACTGGCGTGCAGGGGGCTGTTTGCTCATTGACTGAATGATGGATCCCCCACTAGCGTCCATGAAGGCAGAGCCCTGGGCACCCAGAATCTGCCCAGAGCGCCAGCTGTTGCCCAGCTCTCCCCTTCCCCCACAGCCATCCTTGTCTTATCATAATTGAAAATGTTGGACCAATTAGGAGCAGTAACAATTAAGATGTGCCGAGGGCATGTGAACATTTGCAAACACTTATTAAGATGCATCAATAATTAAGCCCTTCTTTAATGGTTACATTTCTGGCCTCCAGATGTATCTGTTTATCTTTTAATGGACCTGGGGTCACAGCGTGCTTTGAGATCTGTGTTATGACCTTACATGTAATGAGAATTTAAAATTCTTCCCTCGTTTGGATTCTGAGTTTGACAGTGAAACAGCAGAGCAAGGATCCCCAGGCTTCTTTCCAGCTGCCTGATCCTAGAGGTTCGCTCTTCAAAGCCCGCCAGTTAGCCAGGGTGCAAATCCAGACTCTGCCATTGTGCAGCCTCGGGGAGTGCCCAAATCCCCCCTTTCCGGCTTCCCAGGTGGCTCAGTGGTAAAGAATCGGCCTGCCCATGCTGGAGACACGAGAGACTGGGGTTCGATCCCTGCATCAGGAAGATCCCCTGGAGGAGGAAATGGCAACCCACCCCAGTATTCTTGCCTGGAGAAGCCCATGGACAGAGGAGCCTGGCAGGCTGCAGCGCATGGGGTCGCAAAGAGTCGGACATGACTGAGCGCATATGCGCAAAGTGAAGAGAATGCTTCCTGCCTCGTAGGATTCATCAGCAGTTATCTGTGCAGGTAGCTGCCACGTTTAAGTTCAGTTCACAGCAGCTTCTGTTCATGGTGGCTCCTATTATCATCAGAGGATAAAAAAAGAGGAAGCAGGTAGCTGAATAGTCAAGATGACCTGTCTACACCAACAGCTGCAAACTCAATGCCTCCTGGGACCAGATGGGTCACGAAAATAAAAGAAGCCAGGCTGGATGCAGGCTAGGATAGACAGAAGGGCACCCGTGGATTCTGCCCAGCAGGCGCTGCTGCTCAGTCCCTGCCTCCGGGGAGTGTAGGCAGGAGTGCAGACCCAGGATGCCTGGGCTTCTGGCTTTTCCTTGGTGGCTCAGTGGTAAAGAATCTGCCTGCAACGCAGAAGACCTGGGTTCAGTCTCTGGGTGGGGAAGATCCCCCGGAGAAGCAAATGGACACCCACTCCAGTATTCTTGCTTGGAAAATTCCATGGACAGAGGAGCCTGGTGGGCTATATAGTCCATGGGGTTGCAAAGAGTTGGACACAACTTAGCTACTAAACTGCCTGTTTTCATATGAGATCTCCTGATTTTCTTTTTATAAGTCATTCAAACTTTTCTGGCTGAGCTCTGCAGCATGTGGGATCTTCCAGCAGGGATCATACCTGTGCCCCCTGCATTGGCAGCATGGAGTCTTAACCACTGGATCGCCAGGAAAGTCCTGAAATTTTGATTTTTTAAATCACTGCCTGGGCCAAACGAACACCTCTGCAGGTTGATTTGGCCTCCACCCCTACTCTTGATCACATGTCTTAATGGGCATCCTTTGCCAGATAATTGCTTAGATGTCCACTTCCTTCTAGCCGGAGGCTCAAGGATTGAAATGTACCTTTCTGATTTAGGGACAGTCTGTAACAAATTGGTGTGGACTGGAAACCAAATCAGCTAACTGGAAAGGGAGTAATTGAATAGTCCCAGATTCAGGTTTTGACTCCGTCTGGCGTTGAGAGGTCGAATGAGCGGGTGGGTGGAGGTGCACAAGGCCACTCAGGTCCAGTTATTTTGTCCATCGTGAAATGTATAAAAGGCCAGAGGATTTGATACTGGGGGAGGCAGGGGGCAGAACTGTGATCAGAGTGTTCTCTCACTTGGCGGTTAAATCTACAAACACAGCATCCCTAGCTTAGAGTAGGCCTCTCGTGTGTTCAGTCTGAAGTAGAACTTTATTTTTTTAACATATTTGTACTTGTGAGTAATTAGTAGTCATTTCTTTCTTTGCTTCTTTCCTTATTGGATCAAATCACCCCGACCACTCCTCGGGTAGTTGAGTGTAATCGGATTTGGTTTCTAACAGGCTTTTAAAGTAAAGAAATAAATACAATCAAGGCTTGTAACAGGTGATCATTAGAGAATGGGCCTCGGTCCCATAACTTTAAAGTACTAGCCCCATTACGAGAGGGGGCGATGATTTTGTAACTGTTCTTGCACGGATGTTGGAAGGTTGAGGGGCTTCGTGGGCAGGTCGGGCGCTGCAGTAAAAGCTTTTCCAGCAGCCATTTAACCTCCATTTATGAAGAAATAAAGCGAAATTGATGCCGATTTGGGCCTGCTTTGGGGGGTATTTTTGTTCCATAAAAGCCCGTTTGCTTGCAATTTGCTGAGCTGCCCTGTCACATCAGAAAGGGCCGCTGTTGATAAAGATAAAGCTTTATGGCCACGATATTTGCTGCTAACAGCAACCTAATGCAGCATTTTCATTTTTGTGCAATTAATGTTAACGTCTGCTACGAAAATTGTCATTAAATACCATTTTAAAATCCATTCAATTTGCATATGCAAAGCCCATTTACCATCACAGAAGATATAGCCGGCACTTCATCACGTCCTTTCCCTGGAATTGTAGCCACTCAGTTTTATAGCGATTTAAGATTTTTATATTGAAAGCTCGATGGTAATGGATGTTCTTTCTGAGCCCAGATGACTTAAGCTTTTCCATTGTACGTAGAGCCACACAGCACCAGGACCAGATGCTATGGGAGGTCGCGCTGTACCCGAAGAAAGAGCCCTGGATGGGGAGTGCTGGCCGGCCGAGATCTGACTTGGGTCTGGTCACACCCTGCTGTGTGACCTTGTGAAAATTTCTTCACCTGTCTGAACTTCTGTTTTCCTGTTTCAAAGAAGGGCTTCGAACCAAATGATTGCTAAGGTGCTGTGTTCTAATATCTCATTTTTTTAAAATAAAATTTTCAGCTGCACCCCCACAGCATGCAAGATCTTAGTTCCCTGACCAGGGATCAAAACCATGCACCCTGCGATGGAAGCACAACGTCTCACCCCCTGAGCCACCAGGGAAGCGCCTTGTATTTCTAAATGAAAGCACGCCGGTTAGGAGTCCAGGCCAAGCCTTTCCGTGAAAAAGTTTTGTGAACTTAGGGAGGTCAGTTCATCTCTCCGTGGCTCGGCTGGGTGAGTAACCCTGCCTGCCTCCTGCACAGTGTCTGATTCACAATGTTGTGCTGGCTTCTCCTGTATGGCAAAGCAGTTCAGTTGCACATATATAACATACATATATTCTTTTCCATAATCTTTCCCGTTACGGTTTATTGCAGGATATCGACTATAGTTCCCTGGGCTATGCAATAAGACATTGATGTTTATCTGTTTTATGTGTAACTGTAATCCCAAACTCCTAATTTACGCCTCCTCTATCCCCTCTCCCCTTTGGTAACCATAGGTTTGCTTTCTAGGTCTGGGAGTCTGTTTCTGTCTTATAAATAAGTCCATTTGTATCCTATTTTAGACTCCACATATAAGTGATATCATATATTTGTCTTTCTCTGCCTGACTTATTCACTTAGTATGATAATCCATAGGTCTATCCATGTTGCTGCAAATTGCATTATTTCATTCTTTTTTTATTGCTGAGTAATATTCCCTCGTGTGTATGTATATACCTGGGTTGGGAAGATCCCTTGGAGAAGGGAATGGCAACCCACTCCACTATTCTTGCCTGGAGAACTCCATGGACATAGGAGCCTGGCAGGCTACAGTCCATGGGGTCGCAGAGAGTCAGAGAGGACTGAGCAACTCACACTAACATATACATACGCCACGTCTTCTCAATCCATTCATCTGTCCATGGACCACTTCCAGATTGCTTCCAGATCTTGGCTAAACAGCGCTGCTACGAAACACTAGGCTACACAGGGTTTTAACGATGATGGGATGGAATTGACATAGAGGCAGAACGTGCCCTGAGAATCCCAGAATGCTGGTTACTGCTGTAACATCCTATTTACAGATGAAGGAACAGAAGAGGGCTGGGAATGAAGGTGTGACTAAATGCCCGGGTGACTCCTGGCTGGGGCTCCCCCTGGACACCATGCTGTCTTCAAGACACTGGTGACCAAAATGGGCCAGGCTAGTGACCACACAACAGGGACTCTGCACTGCACCTTGCCTTGCCTTCAGAGACTGACTTGGGTGCTTTTTCAAAACGGGAAGAAGGATGATGTACAGATAATTAGTGAATCTGGCCCACGAGTGACTCTCCAGTGTGTCTCTAGCACCACATTCCAGGCCTTGAGGGCTGATGAACAGAAATGCATTTCCATTGAGAGAGAGTGGTGCATACTCTTTGAGGCCAGAGAGATGGGAAAGCTTACCCAAGAGAGGATGCTGCATTGAGCTTTGATGAACAAGTAGGTTTTACCAGGTAGGATGGTGAGAAAAGGCAGAGGGAAAAGCATACAAAAGTATGGTGGTGAACACTGTGGGAAACACGTCAGCTAAAAAAAATAAATGTAGAATTTCTATGTGGTCCAGCAATTCCACTTGTGGGTATATATGCAAAAGAATTGAAAGCAGGGACTCGAGCAGATACTTGCACACCCATGTTCATAGCAGCACTATTCACAATAGCCAAAAGGTGGAAGCAACCCAAATGACTATTCTGAAAGGATAAACAAAATATGATGTAGTTTGGACTGTTATTTAGCCTTAAGAAGGAAAGGAATTCTGATCCGTACTATAGCACAGATGACTCTCAAGTACATCATGCTAGGTGAGACACGCCAGACACGAAAGGACAAACACATATTACGGGTTAGGAAACTCTGCTGTGCTGGACAATTGCTGATTTTGCCTGCCGTTCTGTTCTGTTCTCATCCTTCTGGGTCAGAACCCCTCTTTCCACATCTTTTCCACCATCAGCCCATATAGATTGCGGAGACTGATTCCAAGCAAGCTCCCTCCAGCGAGGGGCCAGGGGTCAGGGCTGACCAATCAGAGCATCAGAATCCCCTGGCCTCAGTAAATGGTGCAGAGGCAAGACACGGTGACCCAGGCCTGGGCAATCAGTGTATTTTTCAGTTTCTACTCGCCCCTGCGGTTGGGTCAGGAACAAGCACGGTACTGAAGTCGGACCAAAGAATCTTAACCTCAAGGCTTTTATAGTTCCTTTCCACTGAGGTCACTAAAAGCATAGGACCTAAGGATGCGACTGTCCTTGGCCACTTTGCCAAGTGAGGAAGAAGCTTATCAGAGACTGGAGCCAAAACTGGGAAGCACAGCCAAGTCATGGAGAGACAAACAAGACATTGCCTGATTGCCTAGATCCAGCTATGCCTGAAGCTCTTCCCTTTCACTCATGTGAGCCAATAAATTCCCCATTAAAAAAAAATCCACATTGTTTGAGTTGAGACTTGATTACACCGAACCGCATTCTTTTATAGAATGTCACACATTCCAGAGTTGGGATGGGGGTCACATGTCTGCCTCTGAGCCAATCACCGTGAAGGTGGTTTGTAAAATATGCTGATTTCCATCGGCTTGGATCACTCACCCCTCCCTGGAGTCCAGAGTCCCACTCCCGCATTGTTCCTGACCATGAGCGCCCTATCACCGCCCCAGTGAGGGGATGGAGCCTTGGGTACCTGCCATCTTACCGTGCCCGGATCCCAAACGTCATATTTGGCGGGAGGGAGGGCGGCTCCTTCTTGAGGCGCCTGTCATCCTGGTCACTGATGCGGATGTCGTTGAGCTGACGGTAGTGCAAATTCTCCCGGGCAGTGACCAGGCCAGCCTTCACGGCCCCTCTGTTCATGGCGATATAATTCCGGGTCAGCTCGTGGGGGCAAGTCGGCTGCTGTTTAAACACGTTCCAGTGTCCAATGGCTGAGGGCGGGGAGAGGCAGAGCGGGGGTCACCAAAGTCAGTCAGGGAAGGAAAGCAATCGTGGTGTCTCACTGGGAGGAAACTGGGGCACAAATGTCTTTCATTAACCCAGAACTGGCGGAGGGACAGCCCTGCTCGGCTCCCCGGAAAGGGAGGGGCCAGGATCCCCAGATGCTAGATGGTGCCTGAGCATCCCTCTCGGAGCTGGGCTTGCCTGTCCTTGACCCCCTCCGGGGCTTCCCTGGCGGCTCAGGGGTAAAGAATCTTCCTGCCAGTGCAGGAGATGCAGGCTCCACCCCTGTGTCTTCTTTTATCAGGAAGATCCCCTGGAGAAGAAATGGTGGCCCACTCCAGTACTCTTGCCTGGGAAATCCCACGGACAGAGGAGCCTGGCAGGCTGCAGTCCGTGGGGTTACAAAGGGTCAGACATGACTTAGCGACTAAGCAACAGTAGCCGCAGGCCTCCTTTGAGCGATCAGAGGGCTGGTCCTGACCCTGTCCATGCTTGCAACTCAGAAGGTACAGAGGACAGACAGTCTCCTGCCTGGGGACAAGGCTCCACACGGTCAGGGACCCTTGCTATTTCTCTGACACATTAGACCTGGACCCTGTGTGGTCCTGTCCTTTTCAGCTAAGCTGGTTTGGAATCATGCTGCAGGGCAGACCCCCGACTCTTTTCCTGGAGTGTGGCCAGCTGCCATGTGGCCTGGTTAGAGGGCTCAAGTTCCTCTGGCGACCAAGGACGCTTGCTCACCTTCGGGGACCCCTCCATCCAGCCCCCGGATGTAGAGTCCATAATTGAAATTAATTCCGGGCAGACTGCAGCTTCTTTCCCGGGGCTTCCCGAGCTCAGCCTGTTGGGGAAGGACAGAGGGCACAGGTCAGGAGTGGGATCTCAGACCCAGGGTGTTACACTGAAATCAGTAGCCCCAGGACCTGTGGACGATCTCAGCGTGACTGGGATGTGGACTGCCGACGCCCCTGAGACAAGTGCTAAGCGCTGTTGGGCATTGAGACACACCTTGGGGAAGTCTGCCTCTGGGCTCCTGCTCAGGGGCAGGTGAGGAGAGCAGAGTCAGGAGGACCCTGGTGGTAGCGGGCGGTTGGGACCCAGGCCCCAAAGGAGGAGGTGCATTGATGAGGCGGGAGAGGGCGGCACAGTCCCACGCTGAGCAGCCGCACTTGGGTTCAGCCCAGATCCGCCCGCCTTAGTGCTGCACGTGATGTTTCATGGAGACGGATGGAAAGGCCTGGTTCACGGAGACTCCACTGGGGCCACAGCCCGAGGGAGGGGCATCTTCCTCCCCAACCCTCCACTCCTAGGTGGACCCTCCAATCCTTGTCCCTGGAGCTGCCTGAGGCTGGGGCTGTGGTAACAAGGCCCACTGTCACCCTCCTGGTGGCGGGACAGCCATTCTCACTCTGCGTCTCGGGTCAACTCCTCCTTGACCCCACAGAAGGGGTTTGTGGGGATGAAATTGCTCTGTGATCAGCCACATTGATTTCCCCATTGTACAGGTAGGGAAGCTGAGAACCAGAGCGGCAGGACCATGATCCTCAGCTCCTGAAGGACAGGGCCAGGTGTGACGTGCAGGTGCATTTGGCCTCGGGGTGAAGCTCTTTTCTTTTAAATGAATTATTTATTTCTTTTTGACTGTGCTGGGTCTTCACTGGTGCGTGGGCTTTTCTCTAGTTGCAGAGACCAGGCTTCTCATTGTTGGGACTGTTGTTGCGGAGCACGGGCTCTAGGGCACACGGGCTCGGGAGTTGCGATCCACGGGCTTAGGTGTTCCGAAGCATGTGGGATGTTCCCAGACCAGGGATTGAACCTGCGTCTCCTGCACTGGCAGGCACATTCTTCGCCACGGAATCACCAGGTAATCCTGGGGGAAAGATCCCTCTTAAGCACGATGCTTGTGTTGCCCCTCTGTAGACGAGCAGCTAGCTCCCTGGGCCCAGGGGTCCTTACAGTGCTTAGAATGTTGCTGCTCTTCGTCAGCGGGCACCTGCTGAGGTCTGGGTTCTCCATCCACTTCTCTTCCTTAGGCCTCATGGCTGCCCTGTGAGGCAGCCCATTGCTGTCCCCATTTCTCAGACAGGGAAGCTGAGGCACAGAGAGGTCAGGCAGGTGGCACGAAGCCACATGGGAAGAAGCGGCAGAGCTGGGGTTTGAACCCAGGCTGTGTTCTCCAGCCCACGTTCAGGTCCGCCTGCTAAAGAGATACCAACCAGGGGTGCCTGGCTCCTGGTGCCATCAGGCCTGGGGGCCGGGGACTTTATGAGCTGGGTGGGTGCAGCTGCTCCTCCCACCCCGCGGGCCCCAGGCTCCCAGTTGCAGGGTGTTAAACCCCCAGGACATCACTGCTCCAGCCTCACCAGACTGTCCGGAGGCTCCACCCTCACCCTTTCTCCTGTCCCCTGTCAGTCTCTGTCCCCAAAGCTCGGGCTCCCAGAGACCTGGGTGCACAAAAGTGGATGGTCCAGGACCACCCGTAACTGCTCATCACCGCCTTTGGAATAAACCCCTCCCTTAGGCCGGCAGTCTGGGCCCTGTACTTTCCAACCCCGCCCACCTCTGCAAGTTTGCCCCCAGTTCCCCAACGTGACCCTCAGACTTGGGCACAGCAGACCACTCCCCACCCTGAAGGGTCTGCAGGCATCCCAGTCGCATTCGCTCCTGCCTGCCTTCCCTTTTCTGGTTCTTATTCTTCAAACTTACTGGACCCTCCGGCTCACAGTGTCTTCTCCCTCCTCTGGCTCCAGTAACTCTCCTATATGTTGTGTTCATTTGGATAAGCTTCGAACTTAAGTGACCTCAGTTTCTAGGAAAGCACATGCAGGCCAGCCTGCCTGGATTATAAATCCCTACGCATCTGGAACCATGGCTTCTATCAGTTTCTTTTTCCTGGTAGCACATAACGAGTGCTCACTAAACGCCTGAGATTAAAAACTGCCTCCTCTGGGAAGCCCTCCTGGGTTGCCCTCAGTGCAGACAAACTTCCTTGTCTATGGCCCCATAGGGCCCTGAGCTCACATTTAGGGTGGTCCAGTGGTTAAAGACTCTGCGCTTCCAATGCAGAGGGCATGGGTTCAATTCCTCGTCAGGGAACTAAGGTCCACCATGCAGCATGGTCAAAAAAAAAACAACAACCATAAAACAAAAACAAGAAAGAGAATTACACACTAGAAACAGTAGGACTGCTTCAGCGGGGACGGGCTATGACAGTATGGGACTTGGTGGGCAAGTCAGTCACAGAGGACCACATATTGTATGATTTTATTTCATGAAATGTCCCGAATAGGCCAATCCATAGAAACAGAAAGTGCGTTAGTGGCTGCCTACGGCTGAGATGTGGAAGGGAATAGAATGATTTAGGGGTGACGGTTAAAGGGTATGAGACTTCTTTCGGGGGTAATGAAAATATTTTGAAACTGATTGTGGCGCTGGTTGCCCAATCCTGTGTATATGCTGAAAGCCATTGGATCGTATACTTTAAACGGGTGAATTGTATAGTATGTGAATTATAGCTCAATAAAGCCATTAAAGATTACAAAGTAGTGTAATTGGGGTATTAATTGTGTGGTGATCAGTTTAATGTCTCTCTCCCTTGGCAGACTGTCCGCTCAGTCTTTCTTTCTTCTTTCCTTCTCTCTCTCTATCCCTCCCTCCCTTCTTTCCTTTTCTTTCAAGGTTGATTGTTTTAAAAATAGACTTTATTTTTAGAGCAGTCTTGGGCTTACAGAAAAAGTGAGCAGAGATTCTCAACACACCCCACAGAGACTATTTATTTTCACCCCTGATTTTCAAAGAGATCAGCAGAGAATAGATACCAGTGAAGAGGGGTTGATCGAGTGAATGCATGAATGAGCTGCCTCTTTGGAGACACTATCAGTTCTTTGCTACCCACCGCCTCGCCATTTTTCTCCTTCTCCCTTCCCATCTCGGATCCCAGGCCTTGACCTTCCTCGAGAACTAGGAGCTCTGAGTTTCAGGCGGGGGCCTCAGCTGGGTGGTTTGTTTTGATTTCCTTCTACATGAGTCACTCCAGCCATAGACAAAGCCCTGGCTCCTCATTTGCTTATGAAAATGATCTGCCCTCTCCAGTGCCTGCAAGGGAAGTTAATTAAAACGTGACTTCTCCAGGAGAGGCCCCGCCTCCCTCCCCGCAGGTGCGGGTGGGCCGACTTCCAGCTGGCAGACTCCATGGCTGCCACTGGGCAGGGGGCGGTGGAGAAGGAGGCGGGGGGGGGGGGGGGAAGCGAGTGGCACCATTTCCGCGCTTTTTAGTGACGGTTGCCCAGGAATCAACAAGCGGCCAAAAACACTGAAGCTTTGGGCTGCAAAAATCATCCCAATGGGAAAGTCACTCGTTCGTTCCCTGCACAAATATTTATTTTGCAGTTCCTCTGCACCAGGCTCTGTGCCAGGAGTTGCAAGGTAAACAAACTGCCCCCTGCCCTTATGAAATTCATTATCTCGCTAAAAGGACAAACTGAACAAGTAATGACAACCAAGGGCATCAGAGGGTTTGATAGCGGAGCATAGACTGCCTCTAGCTCTGAAAATGTGTGAGTCTATAGAGCGAGAGAAGGTGTTTGCAATACATACATCTGACAAAGAGCTGTTAGCCATCATATATAAAGAGCTGCTACAGATGAATAAGAAAAAGGCTGCTGAGGCTGCTAAGTCACTTCGTGTCCGACTCTGTGAGACCCCATAGAAGGCAGCCCACGAAGCTCCACCATCCCTGGGATTCTCCAGGCAAGAACAGTGGAGTGGGTTGCCATTTCCTTCTCCAATGCATGAAAGTGAAAAGTGAAAGTGAAGTCACTCAGTCATGTCTGACCCTCAGTGACCCCATGGACTGCAGTCTTCCAGGCTCCTCCGTCCATGGGATATTCCAGGCAAGAGTACTGGAGTGGGGTGCCATTGCCTTCTCCAAGAAAAAGGCAGGCAATCCTATAGAAAGACAAGAAAAGACTTGAATAGGCCCTTTATTAAGAGGATGTCAAGGTGGCTAGGACCCCTAAGTCAAGGTGCTCAACCTCTGAGGATTGCAAAATAGAAGCTCAGTGCTATTGGTAAAGATGTGAAGTAACAAGAACACTCAGGTAGTCGGTAGGAGTGTAAACTGGTACAAGCACCACAGAGAGCTGTTCAGCACTACCCATTAAAGCTAAGCATATACCTACCAATAACCCAACAATCCCCTCCTGGACACCCAACGGGGATGTGTGCCCATGTCCACCCAAACAGATGTCTGAGAATGCTCACAGCAGCTTGATTTGTCATAGCCAACCACCAAAATGGCCATCCCAGCTGGATAAAAAAGTGGTGATGGATTCATTCCATAGAATACTCCATAGCTGTGGTTCTTAACTGGGGGCAGTTTTGCCCTCCCAGAGGACATTTGCCCGTGTCTGGAGACATTTGTGGTTGTCACAGCCAAGGAGTCAGTCCTGCCCTCTGTCCAGTGGGTGAAGGCCAGAGATGCTGGCCAACATCCCAAGATGCAGAAGACAGCCCCCACCCCCAACAACAGAGAGTCATCTGGCCCCCACGCCAGTGGGCTGAGGAACTGCCCACAGCAACAGGGATGAAAGATCAGCTCCACACAACCACACGTGGTTCTCACTCAAAGTGTGGGGCGAAAGGAGCCGGACACACAAGTTACACACTGCTTCACGTGGATGAGGTTCAAACACAGCACCACTAATGTCTGGTTTTAGAAGCCAGGAGGGTGGGTACCTCTGGGGCAGGGACACTGGCTGTAGGCAGCACATGGAGGCTTGGCGGTGTTGGTCCTGCTGCCCACCTGGCGTGGGTGCCCTACGAGGTCCTGTCTGCTTCCCTCTTGCAAAGCCCGTTCGTCTGTGATAGTAGCCACATGTGGCAAGAGCAGTGGGTTCCTGATATTACCTTCATGCTTGAAATCCTACCCTTGGCAACTTAGCCCTTTAGATTCATGCTGTGTGTCTCAGAGCCCTTGCACTCACATAGAAACACCCTAGCTGTTGTGCAGTGGCTCAGTCACGTCCGACTCTTTGTGATCCCATGGACTGCAGCACGCCAGGCATCCCTGTCCTTCACCATCTTCCGGAGTTTGCTCAAACTCATGTCCATCGAGTCGGTGATGCCATCCAACCATCTCATTGTTTGCCGCGCCCTTCTCCTCCTGGCCTCAATCTTTCCCGGCATCAGGGTCTTTTCCCCTAGGGAAATACCGCAGAGGAGCAGCGTATTCACCCATTACCAGCTCAGCTGCCCAATGAGACGGGCTAACTGGGCCCACCCTGGTGCTACCACCGCCAACCACGCAACATCATAGTCGCGGTGACCGCAGGCCAGGCTCCATGGGGGCACTTACCCCTTGTACCACTAACAGCTAAGGCAGCCCTGCAAACTATACAGCTTTTCGGGTGGGAAAGGGAGGGCTGGACAGCTGGACTTGTTTGCCCAAAGCTTCACCACTAATGAGAGGCCACAGCTGGATCTGAACCCACATCGGACTCCACGTCTTTGCTGCCCCCTGGCATTTAGCGTCAATTGCCCGGGATCCTCCATTGTCTTTTCCTGTGCACAAAGTCAGCTCCGCAGACTGGATTTTGCTCATGTTTGCATGAAGCCCTCTACACACACAGAGGACATGAGTAGCCTTCTGTCTAGGAGAGCCCTGGGCACAGGCACCATTTGCTGTATAGTCAGGGGGTGATGGGAAAAGCCATCATTTCAGTGACCTGGACACAGGACACCTAAGTCATGCCTGGGTCAGAGCTGGACAGGAAAGAAGATCCAGCTCTTGGGTAGGCATTTTTGGGGAGATCCGACCTAAAAACGATTCCATTGGGGCAGCCAGGGAGAACAGGAGTGCTGCTGGTCCTTTGAGAGGCTCCCCAGAAGCAGTAAAAGGACCAGCCAGAGGTGGGTTGGCCTGGCACCAACTCTGGGCCTCCCTCCCCAGTTTGTCCAGAGGGGCTTTCTAGAAGCCTACAGAGAAAAGCTGCCTGGTAGAAGGGTCTGCGGTTCCCTGGGCAACTCAGAGGACTGGTTAAGGACTGACAAACTGGTGCCCAGAGGAGCTCCTGACTCTGAACTTCCAGACGCAGGCAAAAAGGTTGTGAAACCGCTGAGACGTGGTCACAAGTCAGCTCTGATTGGACACTTGGGTAAACCAGGCGCTCTTCGCATTCAGCCCAGAATAGGGCGAGAGCGCTCAGCTGGGACGTTCAAAGGTCCTGGGGCAAAGGCACAGATGTTGGGCCATGTGAAGGCGGAGAGCACCTGCCCACACAGGGATCCCAGAGACCACCTTGTTCTCTTTCTAACAGAAGTAAAGGAAACAACAAATAAGAGCGAATATTTACTGAGCACCAGCTACATGCAAGGCTCAAGTTATACCCTGTGACCTTGCTTATCAAGCCCTGTTAGTGAGCACTTCCTGTGTCCTGAGAGCTTGTTGTACTTATCCCTGAACTCTCCCAACCCCACTGGGAGGTTGTTCTCCCATTTGATGGGTGGGAAAACTGAAACTTAAAGAGGTTCCTATTTGCCCAAAGGCACCCAGGTGGAAGTGTGTGCTAAGTCGCTTCAGTCGTGTCTGACTCTGTGAGACCCCATGGACTGTGGCCTGCCAGGCTCCTCTGTCCATGGGATTCTCCAGGCAGAAATACTGGAGTGGGTTGCCGTACCCCCTTCCTGACCCAGGGATCAAACCTGTGTCTCTTGCGTCCACCTGCATTGGCAGGTGGGTTCTTTACCACTAGCGCCACCTGGGAAGCCCAGTAAAGGGGAGAGCTGCAGTTGACCTCAGCCCTCTGATATCATACTTCTGCGCTCACCCTCAGCAGCCCCTCACAACCACTCTGTAAGGGAGGTCACATTGTCCCCATTGGACAGATGGGGAAATCGAGGCTCAGAAAGGGATGGAATGGCAGACTCCTTTCACTTCCCACCACCCTCCCCGCACCGCCCGGCGACGCTAAGCCCTCCTTGTATTCTCATTCTTATGGCTGACTTCGAAGACATCTTAAGCGCGACACTCAAGGTCTTTTCAGAGGCACAACTTCACTTTGCACAGCACGGAACTGTGAAATACGGGCAGCTGCTCGGATCCGAGCTACTAGCAGCAACCCCTTGTCCTTGTGGTGGTTAGACTCAAGAGGTGAATGTGGGAGACGAATCCCCGCCCTGAGTCTGGCTGCCCTGCCCTTCTCAGCCATTTCAAACTGCGCCTTTCTCTGAGTTTGCTCTGTCACAGAGTGGTTTGGCTGGAATACAGCTCTGGGTGACAGCTGTCCCCATCAGCAGACAGCTTCATTAAACCTCATTAAGATGTCACTGCTCGCTGCCTTGTTTCTCGTCTCCCAGCTCTAATTAAAACCATCTCGCTCCCCGTCCCAGGGGGTCTTGGGATTCTCTGGTCTCCTTCTTGCATGGCCGCTCCCCTCTGCTCCCCAACATCGAGGCCCGAGCCCTGGAAATGCACGCTGAGATCCAGGCCGGGCAGGCAGCCCCTGGCCGGGAAGCCCCCTCGGAGCGGCCTGTTGCCAGCCTCGGGACTGCTGGGGCTTTCTGGAGGCAAGTGCAGGTGGCAAGCACTGCCGGCAGGCTGCTTCTGGAGTCACCGGAGGCCCAGGAAGGAAGTACCAGGGGATAACTTCAAAAAAAGTGACTGGCCTTATAACTCGAGTGTGACGATTCTCCACCCCGTACGCTCTTAAAAAATCCTTAACTTGCCCCCATTTCTCACCTCTTACCAAGAGGTAAAAATGGGTGAAACTAACTGGCTCTGCTTCTTGGACGGTCTAAACTGGATCTCGCCCTGCACAAACGAGCTGGGGGTCATTTCCAAGACGGGTTTTCTGCCTGGGAGCTCAATGCCTGAGTTCCAGACCAGTCTTAGGTGCTCATCTGTGAGGACCGAGCCCCCTAGGCGAGTCACTCCCACCTCCTGGCAGCCACAGAACCCTGTGACTCATTAACCCTCTAGTCCAGAGTCTCAACTCAATGAACGCTGTTCGACAGTTGAGAAGCCTCCGCTCGCTTTCCCGCATCCTATTAAAGCGTAGTTCTGTGAAATCCCACGGTTATTGCCTGGTAGTTATTAAATAAATATCTGTATACGGCTCTGCCCACACCCGCGCATGCACACACATCCCGTCCTGCTCACGGAGGGGGAGTTCATTATTGTAAAACAACTTAAGATCCTCGAATGAAAAGCACAATATAAATGCAAATTGTGATCACGATTAGCATAGAGGATATTTATTTATTTCCATAATGAGAACTTCAGATAAACAATCATGTGAAATAAGGTGCATTATGCATCAAAGGACCCCGGCGTCGTCTCAGAAGCCGGGTTCTTTGAACCGTGTGTGTATTGTGTGAGCAGCAGTCGAACATGGCATAACGCTACTAAAAAGCCACACACCAGAAGACCGCATCCATATATGATCAAAGGCATCTTAAAAAAACGTTAAGTGAAAAAAAAATCAGTGGGATTCAAAAATTTGCATATACTATTGTTACAAACCCACAGAAAAGAATTCATTGAAAAAAAATAACTGGAAGTAAACATTAGAAGGTGTGTGTGAGAGTGTGTCCTTAGAAACGGGGCCTTTGGGTGGGAGGCTAAGGGTGGGGGCTGGGTACTGAGACTTTATTTCTATCATTAAAAAGGCAGAGTTAAAGCCAGTTTCTCTTTTCTGTGTTCCCTCCCGCCAAGCATCAGAGTTAGAGTTCTTCTCCTGGGTCATCACCACTCTGCTGCACATGTGTAGTGGGGGCTGAACTGGCTTTCCCAGGTCAGGGGAGGAACGGAGGGGAGAGGGGAGCCCCAGGCCCACAGGAAGATGTGGAAAGCCAACGTATTAAGGTCACAGAGCTGAGACCTTGCTCTGCCAGTTCCTGTGTGACCTTGGGCAAGTCACTTGACTTCTCTGGTCCCCATCACTCACCTGTAAAACCTCCCTGACTGAGGACTGGATCCCAATAAGCCAGTGGCCTCCATTACTGCTGTCACTGTTGGTGTTACTGGGTCAGCTCACCAGCTCAGGTCAAGGTGGGGTGGCCCGGGCAGTGCAGACACCTCTTCAGGCCCCACTGAACCTGCCTGGCCACCCCATGGGCCCCTGCCTGGTTCCCATGCCCCGGAGCCACCTGTGTTTTGCTGCCTGGGGGTGTTCCTCCGTCCTCCACCCCCCGGGGCAGCCCCGGCTCCCTTGGTGCTGCCAGAACCATCGCTGCCGCTGATGTATGGCCCTTGGTGTGCGAGGCAGCCACGGGGATAGGGCCCCGGCGTGTCCTCCCCTCCCCCCTCGACAGCTTGAAACCAGGTCCTTCATTTGCATTTACATGATCTCGCTGTGCAGCTTATGAGATCGAGAGATTTATTTGCTACTTAGCTTGATGTTTGATTACACTCGGAGAAGGCAGTGAGCAGCAAAGTGCACCGATGCCTTGCTCTGAGCCCGCGGCCTCGGGGGGCCAGTAACTCAATAGCGGGTTTAGGTGGATGAGGGGGAAACGCTGTGCGTTTTAAAAAAGGCAAACATGAGAGGTTGGAAGGAACAAACACCATGATTTGGATTTTTTTTCTTTTAAAGCAATGAAAATTGACTAGGTATCCTCTGAGATTATGAGCAGACCTGAGCCACATTCAGGAGGCAGCTCACTGTCCTGGGAGAACTTCCTCCTGGGCAGCATCAGAAGCTCCCACAAGAGATACTGCCTCTGCTATCGGGAGGTGGCGGGGACGGACTCCCGCTTACAAGGACGGCTCTCGAACCAGAATGTCTGGGTCAACAGGGGCTCTGTCAGTTACACCTGTGTGGTCTTGACACAGTCTCTCAACCTGCCTGCACCCCAAGTTCCCTATCTGCAGAGTGGGGGAAACAACGCCCCATTTTAGGTCTGCGGCTGAGACAAGCAGACGAGACGCTCTCGCCACCATGGTGGATAAGGAGCGGGTACCTGATGAATGAAGCTGTTATGGGCACGACTGGCCATTCTCTGAAGACACAGGGGTAAAGCTAAATGCCCCGGTGGAGAGAAATCACCGGGCGTAGGGCTTTGCTAAGTGTTACTCTCCTGTTCTGTGATTTATCCGCCGTGTAGGGTTTAATCCCAGACTCCCAGCAGTCCACTCTCGGAGCGCACAGCTGGGGCGAGCTCCAGGAAGGCAGACTTGTTTTCCTAATGGTCTGAGCTGGGCGTAATTAGGAGCAGCGATCTGCTGCTACCAGCATATTGCTCATCACATCCCAGCTCCAGACAGAAATCATTCTTCACCTTACTGGGACTTTACAGTTTGGTGCTAAAAACAAGTTTGGGGGCTCCCCTGGTGGTCCAGTGGTTAAGACTCTGCTCCCACTGCAGGAGGCACCGGTTGGATCCCTGGTTGGGAAACTAAGATGCCTTATGCTGCTGCTGCTGATGCTAAGTCACTGCAGTTGTGTCCGACTCTGTGTGACCCCATAGATGGCAGCCCACCAGGCTCCTCTGTCCCTGGGATTCTCCAGGCAAGAACACTGGAGTGGGTTGCCATTTCCTTCTCCAACGCATGAAAGTGAAAAGTGAAAGTGAAGTCACTCAGTCGTGTCCAACTCTTTGTGACCCCATGGACTGCAGCCCACCAGGCTCCTCCGTCCATGGGATTTTCCATGCAACAGTACTGGAGTGGGGTGCCATTGCCTTATGTTGCAGGGCTTAGCAAAAAAATACCCCAAAAACAAAAACCCACAGAACAACAAGAACAAAACAAAAAAAATCCCCACAAGTTTGAGGCCAAATGCACAGGTTGGAATTCTGGATTCTCAGCTCTGTGTGGCCTTGAACAAGTTGTTGAACTTCTGAGCCCCCATTTCCTTACTGATACAATAGTTACAATGGGAATACTCAGCTCGGGAGGGTTATTGGAACCTTTCATAAAGCGGTGGGAGTTAGTAGAGGGCCAAGAAAGTTCTCAGTAAGAAGCAGTCATACAGACTCCTCTGGTGGTTCAGTGGTTAAGAATTGGCTTAGCAATGCAGGGGAAACAGGTTTGATCCCTGGTCCAGGAAGACCTCACATGCTGCAGGGCAACAAGCCTGCATGCCACAGCCACTGAGTCCTCTCTCTAGAGCCCGTGGTCCACAACCAGAGAAGCCCCTGCATGGAGAAGCCTGCATCCCACAACGAACAGCGGCCCCCATTTGCTGCAACTAGAGAAAGCCTGGGTGTGGCAACGAAGACCCAGCACAGCCGAAATAAGTAATTTTTTTTTAAAAAGAAGAAGCAGTCATACTAGCTGGTGGACATCATTAGCCTACCCACTGGGTGGAATTATCAGTGACTTTGTCTCTATTTGAACAGAAAACTAGCTACGAAATTGATAAACCCCTTGACGGTGCCTCAAAAAATTAAACGTAGAATTGCCATGTGTTCCAGCAATTCTGCTCCTAGATATAAGCCCAAAGGATCTGACAACAGGTGTTCAGACTAATACATGTACACACGTGTCTATAGTAGCATTATCCTCAAGAGCTGAAAGACGGAAGCCACCCAAGCATGCAGCACCAGGTAATGGGAAAAGTGTGGTCTATCCATACATATATGGTAGACTGGTCCTCACATATGCATGAACCTTGAAAACACAGGTTGAGGGAGAGAAGTCAGACAACAAAGGCCACATAACGTGTGGTTTCATTTACAGGAAACATCCAGAATAGGTAAGTCCACAGAGACAGAAAGCAGGTAAGTGATTGCTGGGGATGGGGGAGCAGAGAACGGCAGTGATCGCTTCATGGCTGTGGGATCTCCTTCTGGGGTGATGAACACATCCTGGAATGAAACAGCAGGTGTGAGTGCGCAGCATCGTAAAGGTGTTAGATGCCACTGAATCATACACCAAAGAAATCGGCAATAGCTAATTTTATAAAATTTTGTCTCAATAAAAAGAAAAATTAATATGTCCAAGCTGGGCTGGATGAAGCACAAGCCGGAATCAGGATTGCTGGGAGAAATATCAATAACCTCAGATATGCAGATGACACCACCCTTATGGCAGAAAATGAAGAAGAGCTAAAGAGCCTCTTGATGAAAGTGAAAGAGGGGAGTGAAAAAGTTGGCTTAAAGCTCAACATTCAGAAACTAAGATCATGGCACCTGGTCCCATCACTTCATGGCAAATAGATGGGGGAAACAGTAGAAACAGTGTCAGACTTTATTTTGGGGGGGTCCAAAATCACTGCAGATGGTGACCACAGCCATGAAATTAAAAGACGCTTACTCCTTGGAAGGAAAGTTATGACCACCCTCAACAGCATATTAAAAAGCAGAGACATTACTTGGTCAACAAATGTCCGTCTAGTCAAGGCTATGGTTTTTCCAGTGGTCATGTATGGATGTGAGAGTTGGACTATAAAGAAAGCTGAGTACTGAAGAATTGATGCTTTTGAACTGTGGTGTTAGAGAAGACTCTTGAGAGTCCCTTGGACTGCAAGGAGATCCAACCAGTCCATCCTAAAGGAGATCAGTCCTAAGTGTTCATTGGACGGACTAATGTTGAAGCTGAAACTCCAATACTTTGGCCACCTGATGCAAAGAGCTGACTCATTGGAAAAGACCCTGATACTGGGAAGGATTGAGGGCAGGAAGAGAAGAGGACGACAGAGGATGGGATGGTTAGATGGCATCCCTGACTCAATGGACATGAGTGTGAGTAAACTCTGGGAGTTGGTGATGGACAGGGAGGCCTGGCGTGCTGCAGTCCATGGGGTCACAAAGAGTCCGACAGGACTGAGCGGCTGCACTGAACTATGTCCACAGGAAGGTTATGCCATGCCCCTTATCCGGACAGTTTAGGACGTTCCTCTCTCTCTCTTCAGGATGGGAAAGGAAAGAAGTGCAAATGAAGCGGCCACTGTCTCACTGTGGGATCATTGACCACGTGGTTGAAAACCTCGCGCAGCTTCAAGGAGGTGAGACTGGGTGGAAATGGATGCCGGGACTGGGGGACCGTATCCCACCCCGATTGCGTGTCTCTGATGGGAGACAGGGAGCTGGGGCAGATCCGTCTGTTAGGTGCATCTTAGAGCTCCAAGAATACTTCTGTTTGAAGGCCAACCCGAGGACCAGTGAAACTGGTTGGGCTCTGTTTCGCGAGGTATGCCTTCACTTTGGGCCCTTTTGGAAGGCCACAGTCAGCAGCAGGAGCAGTGGGAGGGAGAAGGAACGCTGGACTGCGGGTTGGGAGACCTGGACGCTCATGCCTAGCTCCTCTCCCCTCCTTCTGAGGCCCCATCTCGCCTGTTCCTGGGACCCCGGAGGATGTCAGACAGGAGGTCAGACAACCTCAGGTGGATGTACACCCGGAATACAAAGCCTGTGTCCTGAGCCAGCCAGGCAGCCGCTGGGAGACATGTTCTATTTATGGGAGGCTCCATGTCAGTCTTCTTTGGAAGAAAGGGTTCTTCCATTTTAAGAGAAACATGAAATCGCTCAACTAAGGCCATACAGAGGTCCTCTCCTGGTGCGGACGGGTGGGATCAGGATCCAGGCTCTAATCCTTCTGCACCCCTTTGAGAGTCACCTCCTCAACCATCCCCACCTCAGCAAATAATGACAGGATTTAGACAAGACGACTGAGGAAAGGTGCCCAGGGGTACCCAGCACACAGCAGGGGTGCCCACCAGCCGGGAAGGGCTCCCCCCTTTGCCCTTTGCTGCACACATGCCCCTGGCTTAGTAAAGGAAGAAACCCCTCTGGGTCGGCTTTGATATGGCACCAAGGAGGGAAGGAGCCAGTTTCCAGATGGTGGAGAAGAAATAGAAAAAGAGTCCGCCTCTACCTTCTCACACCTGAAGGCGTAAGAAATAAATGGCATCTTCGTTTGGTCATTGGGTCAGTTCAGCTGCTAAGGGTCAAAGCCAATGGTCTGTGGAGAAATCAGATTTAAGAAAGAGGCTCCCTACCAAATGGAAAAAAAAAAAAAAAGGAAAGAAAGAAAGAAAAAGCAAAAGCAGAGAATGATCTATGTACTTTTCAAAACTTGAAACAGAAATCAAAGGAAAATGGAACTGTTTTAAGTTTTGACAGCTGCAGGGATCATTCTGTTTGGTTACTCTATTTATGTTTTCATTTTCTTTATAGATTCATTGAAAATCGCATCATGTAATAGGGAAGAAAAATGTTCCGTGTTTTCTCCCCCCACCCCCATAAACCCTTGTTCTTTCCCAAGAACAGATGAAAACGCCAGCTCCAGTGACTTTTGTTTTGATGTATATTTCATAATATCTCATTGATTGTAAGTTTTATTTCCATGTCAATAAAAAAAACCAGTATTGTAATAAGTGAGAAGGAGTTTAACACAAAATGGCAGCTGACCTGTTAGCACAGCAGATCGCAAGAGTGGAGGAAGGGGTTCTGAAACGAAGCCGCTTAATAAGGATGGCTGTTGATTCCAGCACAAAGCTGGGCGGCTGGAGAACAAGGTCCCACCTTGGCCCCGTCTTTGCAGCCTTGGGGCTGTTTTCTGGTGGGTTCTGGGTTTCCAGTTTATAGGAGAGGTCAGGCTGGCCTTAAGCAATGCTCTTTTATATAGCAGAGGTGGCGGAGGCCGCTTACAGGGCATAGGGCACCATGCTTGGCACTTGGGAGTTTTCAGAGATGGGTGATGACCTAGTTGTAGAGGGAGGAAAAAGACATGGCCACGGAGAAGCATTAACCACAAGCTTTGTTGGTGGGGCTTGGACAGGAGTGAGAGAGGGCAGAGGAATTATGAAGACTGTCCGGGGGCTTATGGCCGAGGGGCCACAGTCCAGAAAGGGAAGGGCAGGGGGAACTCCGGGGTAGAGGGGGCTGGGAGAGGGGCTCAGGCGTCCACGTGAAGTCACTGTGAGCAGGGCAGGGAGTCTCTGGGTCTGAGATCTCAAAGGTCAGCTGAGGCTTGGGGGTCTTATGATCAGGAGGCAGTATCTTATCAATGATCAGACATTGGTGTAGTATTAAGGGAATTGAAAAATGGGCAAGTCGCCAGTGGCTAAAAATCTGCCTGTTTGGGCTAGATTGGGGCTTCCCTGGTGGCTCAGGCGGTAAAGAATCTGCCTGCAATGCAGGAGACCAGGGTATGACCCCTGGGGCGGGAAGATTCCCTGGAGAAGGGAATGGCAACCTACTCCAGTATTCTTGCCTGGGAAATCCCATGGACAGAGGAGCCTGGTGGGCTACAGTTCATGGGGTCGCACAAAGTCGGACATGACTGAGCGCCTAACACTTTCACTTTGGGGCTACAGCCTTGCCCCACTGTGAGCCCACAGGAAGGTAGGAGTTTCTGGATCCAGTGGGAGCAGCGGAACTGGCAGTTTGCTGCCTTGCAACCGTGGCAGGTGTGCAGCAGCCAAGAAGGACAGGCTAACGGGGAGGGCCAACCTAGGAAGGCAGCCTGGAGGAGGTTTCCTCCTCATTCCTGGGCCTCCAGTGTTCCTGTCTGTAAAATGAGGAAGCAGAGCTAGCTGATCTCCGGGCCACTCCAGCTCTGGCATTCTCTTTTTGGAGCAAGTTCCGAATCCACATCACCTAGACCCATGTCATCTGATTCTTTTGTTCAGGAAGGCAGAGCGCACACTGGGCATGCTTTGGGGTCACGTCAGCCTGATCTGGGTGCCATGGTCCAATCTCCCATTTGGCAACTCCTCTCTGAACACCACCCAATTCATAGGCTTTTTGTGAGCAGAGACTGTTCAATGTCCCTCCCATAACAAGCCTCACTAAAACTCGGCAGTAGGCTTGAGTGGCAATTGTTAGTAGAGAGAGTGGATGCTATTCTTGACACCTCCGTTAGCAGCATCTAAGCCTGGGGACCTGCCCACCTGCACTCACCCAGAACAACCAGAGCAAAGTCAACTGGGCTGCCCTGGGATGGACCTCCACCCCTTCCTCTCAGACCCAACCTGCCTGCCACTCTGAGGCCCCTCCCCAGGTTTGTAGGAAATCCTCTGAACCCTGAGCCGCACCATATACAATGGATAGAAAGGATTTGGAGAATGGGATGATGAAAACCGTGGATCAGCCAAACCAAGCCCCATCCTCCAACGCCCTCCCCCTCATGTCTACATTCACAACTGAAAATTGGAACTGCCAAGGCTCTGCGGTTGGGAGGGGCTGGGGAACAGACCATGGGAGAGAAGATCTGAGCTGAGCAATATTAAGTGCTCAGGATGAGAGACTGTGTGATAAATGATTTAATGGGTGGCTTCAAAGATGGAATAGGGCTGCATAACTCAGGTGAGGATTTCAAATATATGGCATAATTGCTACATGTGAAGTCTGTTTGTACTTAAGCTTTTAGTCCTGGAAATTACCAAGCTCTGTGCTGCTCCTACGACTAATCATTAAAGAATTAAGAGTGAGAATACCCATTATTGTAAAAGACTCGAGTGAAGATGGTCTTGATCCAACTTATAAAATAGACAGATTTGGTGCAACTGAATAATTTTCCTCTTCTCTGCACAAAATCAGGAATGCTAGTCATACGCAGTGGCTGGGGTGAATGCTTACAAACTGGTATAGACCAGCCGATAATTACCAAAATGAGGAAGAAAAAAAAAGAACAGCATTTTGTAATGAATGACAAGCTGCTGAGCGGAAATCTAATTTGGTCTAATTAAGCAGCCTTTTGTGAGGATTTGTCTTTAGATGAAAAGAGGGAGCCAAGGAGATCTAAATGCAAATGAACTCCATCATTTTGGTTTTAAAGGGCTAGGCTGAGATGAGTGCCTTCACGCCCAGCCCTCTTCTTCATTAGGTTCCTAGTCCTCTCCTTGTCACCCCGAGCCTGCACCAGGCCCCACCTGCCTCGGAGGAGCCTCACATTTCCTGTCCCTCGCCTCTCATATCTTTTCAAATAGGGTGCCTCTTGTTGACAGAGCTGTCAGGGAGCTTTTGCTTATTCAGGAGCAAATTTTATTTTGCCCAAAGTAATAAAAGCCAATGGGGTTTTGCTTATTAGAGGAATCTGCTGCTATTCTCTGAGGGTGCATCTTCTGAAGTCTGGAGGGTTGAATGCACACCCAACGCCATTGGCACTGACAGAGAGACTGGCGGAAAACCAACCCTGCAGCTCAACCTGCAAGGTAGACCAGATATCTGCCTGTGTGTCCCTGGCTGCTGTCTGTTTGAAGCTGGGGTGCCCACCTCTCTAGTCAATCACAGGATCAATCATCTGACCAGGTGGGTTCTCTTTGGCCCACAGAGGATTACAACACACATCTATCTTGCCCTACACAGAGATGCTAGCACAAGCCCCTCAGCCTCATGCAGATACTTCAGGGATAAGCAGAGGGCAAATGCTTGCTTGCTGTTCCTGCATTCACAAGATAGTTCTCAGGTTCAACAGTTCACTAGAAGGACCCCCAGAGCTCAGAAGAGCCGCTCTACTCATGGCTGTGGTTTCTTTCAGCAGAAGGAGCTAGACTAGAATCAGTAAAGGGAAGAGGTGCATGAGACAGGGTCCATAAGAGACCACTTGTCCCCTCCTGGTATTAGGAGATGGAGCCTTTGGAAGGTGATGAGGTCTTAAGGGTGGAGCCCCCATAAATGGGATTAGTGCCCTTATAAGAAGAGATCAGAGAGCCAAATATCTGTAAACCAAGAAACATACCCTGCCGACTCCCAGCACTATGAGAAGTGTTTGTTGTGTAAGCCTCCAGGCCTTGTTCTAGTAGCCCCAGCTGACAAGCACAAGCAGCCGCTGTGGGCTGAGCCATTGCTATGTGCCTGCTGTCTTGGCCAAGGGCCAGCACTTGATGCCTGCCGATTCCTTGACCCTTCCTGACCTGACCTTCCATTTACACTGTGCTTAGCCTCTCCTCCTCGCCTCCCCTGCTCTCTGCTTTTCCAAAGCACTTATCACCAACTCTGTGGGTTTTTAAAAAAATTCCTTTAGCCATACTGTGGCAGGCGGGATCTTAGCTCCCCGGCTAGGGATGGAACCCCTGCCCCCGGAAGGGGAAGCACCGAGTCCTAACCACGGCTTGCCAGGGAAATCGCACCAACGCTGTTTTACTGATAAAGTCTGGCCATCGCCTTCCTTCCCTCCCTAACATGGGAGCTTCATGAGGCAGGGGTTATTTCTCGTGCTACTGTTGTTCCCTGCTCTGTCTTCATGCCTAGAATAATTCTTCACACATAGTAGACATTCGAGAAATCTTTGTTGAACAGGGACTGAATGAATGAATTCTCATCATAATATATGAAACAGGTCTCCTCTTGTCCCAGTGTTACAGATTAGCGCTCAGCAAAGTTACACTGAAGGACAGGGAAGCCTGGCATGCTGCAGTCCACGGGGTCGAAAAGAGTTGGACACAACTTAGTGACTAAACAACAACTGAACAAGGCTACGTGCATGTCCAGGGTCACTCAGCTAATCGCCAGAGGCAGAGCTGGGAGACCGGGGTACCTGACTCTGGGACGCCCTGGCTGGCGCCTCTATGATCTGCTGCAGACTTTTCATAGTCCTGGAACTCAGAGAAAGCCATCAGCTTGATAGGAGGCACTGAGGTAAATGCAAAAGGCTGTTTGTGGTTCCGGCTGCCCCAGGCCTGAGAAAGTCAACGTCACAGCACAGACAGATCAAGAAGTCCTCTCTCTTTTCCTGAACCATCTCTTCTGTATTAGTTTCCTGTGGCTGCTGCAATAAATAGCCACAAACGTGGTGGCTTAAAAACAGCAAAAATTTGCTTTTGCTGAGTCCTGAAAGCCAGGAGTCCCAAATCAAGGTGTCAGCAGGGTTGGTTCCTTCAGAGGCCGTCAGGGAGGAAGTGTTTCATGCCTCTCTCACAGCTTCTGTGGGATGTTGGCCATACTTGCATCCCGTGGCTCACAGGTGTATTACTCTGATCTCTGTGACTGTTTTCACATGGCCTCTGACCCCTCTGTCTGTGTCTCAAATCACTCTCTTCTTTTTCTTCTAAGGACACCAGTTATTGGTCTAGAGTTTCACCCTAAATCCAGTATGGTGTCATCTTGAGATCCTTAACCTGACTGCACCTGCAAAGACCTATTTCCAAATAAGGTCACATTCACAGGCACCAGGAGTTAGGACTTGGACATGTCTTTCGAGGACATATCCTGTTAACAGCATGACATAGCGGTACCATCCAACCATCCATGCTGGCTAGCAAGGGGGGGCACTATCATTGCCCAGAATGGAGCTAACAGCATGTCATGGGGTTCCCCTCGGTGCTCAGTGCTGCATCAAATGAGCTAGACTTAACACAAATCAAGACTATAGTGACGCACCGCCTCACACTAGTCAGAATGGCCATCATTTAAAAGTCTACAAATAACAAATATTGGAGAGGGTGTGGAGGAAAGGAACCCTACTCTGTTGGGAATGTAAGTTGGTGCAGCCACTATGGAGAACAGTATGGAAGTTCCTCAGAAAATTAAAAAATAGAATTACCCTATGATCCCACACCGGAGAAAGCAATGACAACCCACTCCAGTACTCTTGCCTGGAAAATCCCGTGGATGGAGGAGCCTGGTAGGCTGCAGTCCATGGGGTCACTAAGAGTTGGACACGACTGAGCGACTTCACTTTCGCTTTTCACTTTCATGCATTGGAGAAGGAAATGGCAACCCACTTCAGTGTTCTTGCCTTGTGAATCCCAGGGATGGGGGAGCCTGGTGGGCTGCTGTCCATCCATGAGGTCGCACAGAGTCGGACATGACTGAAGCGACTTAGCAGCAGCAGCAGGATCCCGCACTCCTACTCCTGGGCATATCTCCAGACAAAACTACAATTTGAAAAGATACACGCATCTCAACGTTCATAGCAGCGCTAGTCGTAATAGCCAATGCATGGGAGCAATCTGAATGCTCGTCAACAACTGATGGACGAAGAAGATGTGGCGTATATATACCATGGAGTATGTGTGTGTGTGCACACGTGTGCTTAGTTGCTTCAGTCATGTCTGACTCTGGGACCCCATGGACTGTAGCCCGCCAGGCCCCTCTGTCCATGGGATTCTCCAGGCAAGAGTACTGGAGTGGGTTGCCATGCCTTCCTCCAGGAGATCTTCCCTGCCCAGGGATTGAACCCACGTCTCTTAAGTCTCCTGCATAGGCAGGCACATTCTTTGCCACTAGCACCACCTGGGAAGCCCCATTCAATGGAATACTACTCAGCTATTAAAAAGAACGGAATAATGCCATTTGCAGCAACAAGGATGCAGCTAGAGGTGATCGTACTTAGAGAAGTAAGTCAGAAAGCCAAATACCATACGATATCACTTCCAGGTGGAATCTACAACACGACAGAAATGACCCTATCTACAAAACAGAAACAGACTCTCAGACACAGAGACCAGGCTCACGGTGGCCACAGGGGAGTGGTTGGGAGACAAACGGAGTTTGGGGTGAGCCGATGGAAGCTTTCATATATGGCCTGGATAAACAACAAGCTCCTACCATATAGCACAGGGAACCATATTCCGTATCCTATGATAAATCATAATGGAAAAGAATATTGAAAATCATGTATACCTATATAACTGAATCACTTCGCTGTACTGCAGAAATTAACACAACATTGTACATCAACCATACTTCAGTTAAAAAAAAAAAGATGAGCAAGACCCCCATTTCTTGGGACTGACCTCATGTGTGAATCCCTGACTATAGCTCATGAGAAAATGAGAGATCAGAGCTTGACCGGCTAGTGGTAAATAAGCTAAGTTCTGGGGCCTGGAAACCAAAAGAAGCTACCCCAGGGGAGACATTCTGGGGAAGATTTCTCAGATCATGTGGTTTGTGATGTAGCAAGGGAGGGGAGAGGCTGCTTGGAGAAGGCAATGGCAACCCACTCCAGTACTCTTGCCTGGCAAATCCCATGGATGGAGAAGCCTGGTGGGCTGCAGTCCATGGGGTTGCTGGGAGTCGGACACGACTGAGCAACTTCACTTTCACTTTTCACTTTCATGCATTGGAGAAGGAAATGGCAACCCACTCCAGTGTTCTTGCCTGGAGAATCCCAGGGACTGGGGAGCCTGGTGGGCTGCCTTCTATGGGGTCGCACAGAGTCGGACACGACTGAAGCGACTTAGCTTAGCAAGGGAGGGGTGAGTGGATTCTTCTAGCTGTGACACATGACGGGCATTCCTGGTGACCAGGCAGAAGATAAGACACCTGCACAATCTCTGGGCACAAAGGAGGCTGGCCGGAGTGTCATGAGGGAAGGGAAACGGGCTGTGGGGACTCCCAGGAGGGAGCGGGGCTCATCTGCCCACCAGGCAGACCTCCAGGGAGAGGCGGCGCTGGAGAAGGACTTGGAATGTCGAAGAGAGAGATGCGGGGCAGCGTGCGCCGAGACGGCAAAGGGCACGAACAGGAAACCAGGGCGCGTAGAAGCGCTACCCCAGGACGTTTGTCTTTCTCTGCCTGACTTACTGCACTCAGGAATCGCTTACATGGGGCATCTTTAAAAATGGTACAGATGAACTTCTTTACGAAAAAGAAATAGAGTCACAGATGCAGAAAACAAACTTATGGAGAAAGTGAAAGCCGTTCAGTCGTGTCCGACTCATTGTGACTCCATGGACTACACGGTCCATGGAATTCTCCAGGCCAGAATACTGGAGTGGGTGGCCTTTCCCTTCTCCAGGGCACCTTCCCAACCCAGGGATCGAACCCAGGTCTCCCACATTGCAAGTGGATTCTTTACCATCTGAGTTACAAGGGAAATCAAAAACTTCTGGTGACTGGAGGGAAATGGGAGTGTGGAGAGGGATAAATTGGGTTATTGGGGTAGACATCTATACACTACTATATATAAAGTAGACAACTAATAAGGACCTACTGGATAGCATAGGAAACTCTCCTCTAAACTCTACTCTAAAACTCAGGAATGACCTATATGGGAAAAAAATCTTAAAAAGAGTGGATACACGTATATGTATAACTGATTTACTTTGCTGTACACATGAAACTAACATAACATTGTAAATCAACTATACATCAATAAAAATTAGAGGGGAAAAAACGAGAGAGAGAAGGGCAGCAGAAAATGGTCCAGCCGCCCTGGGGAAATATGGGTAGTGGGGCCAGAGCTGCCAGGCTGTCTTCTTTATGGAGTCATGGATGGCTGGGAGTCAAGGGTGAGGGGGATGACCGGTCCTGTGGTTTAGGAAAGTGGTGCCACTGGTGGGTAGGGCAGACAGCAGGAGATGAGGGCTCCCCAGGAGTCTGGCTCTGCACTCCAGCGGGGCTTGGGGGAGGAGACAAGACCAGAACCCAGAGGGCAGCTATCAGGACCTTCCGGACTCAGTGTCAAGGGGAGACTTTCGAGTTCTTCCCTCCCAAGTGTCTCCAAAGCTGAGTCAATGCAGAGAAAGCTGCCGGCTGCATTGCATACGGCTTCTGTATGCTTCCTGCCCCCAAACTAGCCTTTCTCCTCGCCCACCTTCCCTTAATTTCTCCAGCCACTGCAAGTACTGAGGAGGTTCAAAGTGGACTATCTGCTCAGCCCCCAAGTGGTCCTCCTCCCCACCCCTCAGCTGGGAGACTGAAGCCAGCCTGGGGCCCATGATGTTCCCTCTGTAGACGAGCCTTAGAACAAAATTTAAATCTACACCCTGGCCTAGATTTTTCAATTCCCCACAACACATGCTTCCAGCCAGGCTGGGCTATCCCCAAAACTTTGGAAGTCTGACTGTCCTTTTCAGAATATCAGAAAAGTCTGATTTTTTTTTTTTTTTTTGGTGCTTTGAGGTTTGCAAGATCTTAGTGCCCCAACCAGGGATTGAACCTGAGCCCCCAGCAGCGGAAGTGCCAAGTCCTAACCACTGGGCCACCAGGGAAGTCCCAGAAAACTGATTCTTAAAGGCCAGGGACAAGCTACAAAGCAGAGTTCCAATATTTTCTTGAAAGCTGAAAATGCAACTCTTTCCCCTGCTGAAGACCACAGGCTCAATGAATGCTGCCAGCTGGTAGCAAAAGTCTTCTTGTACCGAATCACTCCCTTTCCAACAATAAAATAGTTAACATTTTCTGTCTAAAATGATGTGCTTTCTTGATGTAAAACCAGCTCAGAAGGATGGAGCATCTTTACCATTCTACACCCCAGAATTCCCCTTAGAAATCAAATATAATCCTCTTTAAGAAGCTTTAAATAATTTTGAGCTTTCTTATTGACTTATTAAAATGCAGCTTAAAACACGTCTTCAATGCAATCCTTTTACAAGGGTCAGGGATAGAAAATTTGAAGAAATATGATTAGCAGATCAGTTGGAAAGACTTAAGTACTCAGCTGCAAGTTTGAGTATTTCAGAGAAAACTTTGGAACCCCTCACCAAGCTGCCCTGGGACAGGATCGCTCTCCGCCTGCCTCCCTCCTTTCTGCCCGCAGGTCCAGGCTTCACTAACTTGGTGATGCCCTACGGGTTCTCTGCAGAGAAAAATCTGCTGCCACCACCCGACTCATGTTTCCCCTGCAATGCATCCCCAGGAGCTTCGTCTGTGAGCTTTCCTCTGTCCTAATGACCAAACTTTCTCAGAAACCCCTTTGTTAAGAGCTTCAAAGGGCTTAGATTCCAAGGGTGGTCTTTGATCCCTGGCATCCTCACACGATAGGAGCCAGCGGTGTCCTGACTCACTGTGAACCATCCCGCGTCACTGAACTCATCCCGCGTCACTGGAGTCCTGCTCTGTCCTGGGATGGATGGAGTCAGAGGCGCAGTTCAGGAATTTCCACGTTTAAGTGAGTGAATGGGTGAATAATGAACAAGTGAATCAATGAATCCACAAGGCTTTCCTAAGTGTATAGCTGCCCAATAGAAAGGCATACAGGGACTTGCCTGGTGGCACAGTGGATAGGAATCCACCAGCCAATGCAGGTGACATGGGTTTGATCCCTCATCCGGGAAAATTACACACGCCGTGGAGCAACTAAGTCCATGAAGCACAACCACTGAGCCTGCCGCCTACAGCCCAAGCTCCGAAACAAGAGGCACCGCAAGGAGGAGCCTGAGCAGCACAGCCGGGAAGAGCCCCTGCCCGCCGCGACTAGAGAAAGCCGGTGCCCAGCAACGCAGACCCAGGGTAGCCAAAAAAGAATAAATAAGTCAATGTTTTTAAAAAAGGAAAGCCACACAGAACAGGGACTAGGAAAAGCACCGTCTTTCAGGGGAAGGCTTCCATCGGACCACATGTACCCCCTGCTTAAATCAAAGACATCGATCTTAAAAAATGCACATTGAATCTTGCCTTGAATCAAGCAAGGCTTCTGTAAGTGCAAATCCTTGCAAGAGACAAATCCCAATTACGTGACAGAGTTTGTGACACCTGCAGGGCACCTGCATTACACATCCAGGGCAGGCGATAGAGACCAGGGTTTGTCAGAAGAGGAGCTGACATCACCGATAGGATATCTGGCTCCAGAGATCTGAGAGGGTCAGCGCCAGCTCCTGCCACAACTAGGACCCGTGTACCAGCACCAGGGAAGGCTTCTAGGATGCATCCACGGATTGTTTGATTTCATACATCTAGTTTGGCCTAGAGCAGCCCTCTCTGGAGATCAAAGCAGTCCATCCTAAAGGAAATCAGTCCTGAATATTCATTGGAATGACTGATGCTGAAGCCTCAATACTTTGGCCATCTGAGCTGAAGAGCCCACTCACTGGAAAATATCCTGACCTTGGGAAAGATGAGGGCAGGAGGAGAAGGGGGCAACAGAGGACGAGATGGTTGGATAGCATCATCAACTCAATGGTCATGAGTTTGAACAAACTCTGGGAGATAGTGAAGGACAGGGAAGCCTGATGTGCTGCAGTTCATGGGGTTGCAAAGAATTAGACACAGCTTAGCAACTGAACAACAAGACCTCTCTGGATACAAGAAGTTATCCCGATGGGTGTGCGGTTTGGTGGGTCAATGAGCAGGTGTGGGAGCCATGATTACCTGCCTGGGCTGAAACCCAAGCTCTGGTACCAGCTGATCAACCTTGAGCAAGTGACTTCACCCTCTGAGGGGTCTGACTCAGTCTCCCCAGCGGTAAAATGGAGATGCCAAATAGTAACTGCCTCCAGGGATTATTATGAGAATCAGAGATGATGCCCATCCAGCATGAATCCTGAAAAGTGACTGGTTTTGTGGGTTCAAACCAGAAAAACCCTGGCCCTTTGATACTGTTTACCCCAATACTGCCTAGTACCTGTGATCCCCAAACAGTAAAGGGGGCCGTTACTGTTATGCTTGTGTTCACACTGGCCAGCACCATGAACACAGTAATCAAATCTAAGGATGTCCAGGGCAGGTCACATTGGGACACACACTGCCGCTTGGTGGTTTCATTTTACAATAAAGAGTCTTGTAAATAATTTCCTAAGTAACCAGTCCATCTCATCACAGAAACCTCCCTGAGTGAGTGAGTGTAATCACTCAACATAAATTTGCAGACAGGTGAGTGCCAGGCATTGTGCTCGGTGCTGGGGTTACTAAATGAGAGACAAAATTCTTGCCCCTCCCACCGCCCCCCTCACCCAAAAGACTTGTAATTTCCTGAAGGATAGAAAGAAAGGAGCAGGTCATAGGAGCCATGATAGGGGTCTGCTCAGGTGCTGGGCTCTCCTGCTAGATTTAGCAAATAAAAAAAACAGGCGTGCACGTGTGCTTAGTCACGTCCAGCTCTTTGTGATCCCGTGGACTATAGCCCGCCAGGCTCCTCTGTCCATGGGATTTTTCAGGGGAGAATACTGGAGCGGGTTGCATGTCCTCCTCCAGGGGCTCTTCCTGACTCGGGGGTCGAACCTGTCTCTGTTGCATCTCCTCCACTGGTAGGCAGATTCCTTACCCCTGTGCCATCTGGGAAGCCTCAAAAATGCAGGACACCTAGTTAAATTCGTTTCAGATAAACAATGAATAACTTTTTTGATATAAGCGTGTCCCAGATATTTCATGCAGCATACTTATCATTGCACAGGGCATTCTTATTATTCATTGGATATCTGAAATTCAAATTTAACTGGACATCCTATATTCTAGCTGGTGGCCCAAGCCACATAAAAATCCCATTTCACCCTCAGAGGAGGGCCAAAGGCTGTTGTCATCCTCATCAGAAATCATTTTGACTTGAGTGATGACCCCCGGCATATTATCAAGTAACGGGTCCACATACGTCATAGTCCATTTGGGCTGAGATGACAGAATGCCATCACTTGGGCAGCTTAAACAACACGTATCTATTTCTCCCAGTTTTGAAGGCTGGGAAGCCCAAGATCAAAGCCTGGCAGATTGCATGTCTGTTGAGAACCCGTTTCTGGCTTCAGACAGCTAACTTTTCATTGTGTCCTCATATGACAGAAGAGGAGAGGGAGCCACCTGGGGTCCCCATCACAAGGGCACTAATTCCATTCGTGAGGTCTCGTCCTTCATGAGCTAATCACCTCCCAAAGGCTGCCACTGCCTAACACCATCACCTGCGGGATTAGGTTTCAACATGTGAATTTGGGGAGAGGGGTTTTAACATACGAATATGGGTGCATTCAGTCCACTGCAATGCGTCCTTCAGGTGAAAATCACACTACCCTTGAAACAGCACGGTGGCACCGTTGGTAAAGAATCTGCCTGCCAATGCAGGAGACACTAGAGATGAGGGTTCGACCCCTGGGTTGGGAAGATCCCCTGGAGGAGGAAATAGCAATCCACTCCAGAATTCTTGCCTGGAAAATTCCATGAACAGAGGGGAATTGCAGTCTACAGTCCATGGAGTCACAAAGAGTCAGACATGACTGAGCTCACACACACACGCTTAAAACAGAATGCCCCTGCACAGAAAGCCTGTTACAGCTGTGTTAGCTAAACCCCAGGGCTGGCCAGGTTTCCCGTCACCAGCCTTCCTGATTATGTTTATAGCACAATGTAAAAATATCCCTAAGTGGAAGAAGCATGAGATGCCAACAGGTGATGTTAGAAGTCTGTGCAGGACCTGAAGGCATGGCCCTTGACTTCTGTTGTTCAGCCGCTGAATTGTGTCCACCTCTTTGCAAGCCTGTGGATTGCAGCACACCAGCTTCCCTGTCCTTCACCATCTCTCAGACTTTGCTCAAATTCATGTCCATTGAGTCAGTGATGCCATCCAACCATCTTATCCTCTGTCATCCCCTTCTCCTCCCGCCTTCAATCTTTCCCAGCATCAGGATCTTTTCCAATGAGTGGGCTCTTCACATCAGGTGGCCAAAGTATTAGAGCTTCAGGATCAGTCTTTCCAGTGAGTATTCAGGGTTGATTTCTTTTAGGATGGACTGGTTTGATCTCCTTGCTGTCCAAGGGACTCTCAAGAGTCTTCTCCAGCACCACAATTTGAGAGCATCAGTTCTTTGGCACTCAGCCTTCTTTATGGTCCAACTCTCACATGGCTACTGGAAAAACCATAGGTTTGACTATACAGACCTTTGTTGGCAAAGTGATGTCTCTGCTTTTTAATATGCTGTCTAGGTTGGTCATAGCTTTTATGGACTTGGGGCCCATAATAAAGATAGAAAGAAGGGGTTGGGCCTCACTTCAGGGGCCAGAAAGCCCCTCGGGCAGACCAGATGCTCCTGACAGTGGCGATTTCTGCCCTGGGGCCCTGTTACCTGCCTGGCCTCAGACTTCCAGGGAGCTGGGTTTGTAGCCACATCCTCCAGATTACTTTGTGAGACCGTCCCAATTTCTGCCTCTTGTCCAGTGTTATTTCCTGGCAGACTTTGGGTGACAGTCGCCGAGGCCAAATCCTTCAAGGCCCATGGCTTTCCTAACCAAGAGAGCGTTCTGACTGCTTCCCAGACACTCCGAGTTGTGTACACAAGGCTGACTCCTTTATCAGGTCCTGGGGTGCCATGACCAGGGTTCTTGGGACTTTGATGTCTCTTCCAAGCAGAAGGAAAAAGTAAACATATCTGTTCGTAAGATATAATTTTTAATCTAAAATACATGGGCTCATGAAGACAAAAGTACCCAGCGCCCGTGACCTTTAGACCATGTACAACCCACTTTGTATGTCTGTGGCCACTCACAGAATACTCAAAGCACTGGCCTCGCTTGGAAAAGGACCCAAATTTCTTTCTCAAGCAGGAATAAGTGAGGGGACTTCCCTGGGGGTCCTGTGGTTAAGAAACTGCCTTGCAATGTGGCGCACGTGCATTCAATCCCTGATCAGGGAACTAAGATCCCACATGCCTCACGGCCACTAAACCTGTGCGCGGCAGCTAGAGAAAGTCCACAGGCCCCAGCAAAGACCCAGCACAGTGAAAAGAAAGAAAAAGGAATAAGCAGCCAGATTTCAGGGCGCTGCTGCCCAAGAGGCAACACACTTCCAGCAGGAAGAAGACAGAGATGGAAGGGGACTGGGCTCCACCCCCGCCCGCGACAGTGACTGCCACCCATGTGCCGAGGGAGGGTCGGCAGTCAGGCTCTGCAGTCGTTTTGACCCGGGCTCTCATCCCACCTCCATTGCTGACCAGCTCGGGGCCTGGAGTAGGGGGCGTTCTTACTGAACCTCAGCTCCCTCATCTGTAAAATGGGGAGATCAAGAGACCATACCTCTCAGGGCTGCTGTTAACAACTGGGGAGAGACTGTCTGCAAGGCCTCAGAATCAGGCTGGGCACTTAGAAAATGCTCCGCAAATGATACCTGTTACCACCGTAATATTACTACTGCACACTGAGACGTCTTTGAAAAAAATCTCTTTAAAAACAAGGGAGGACATCCCTGGTGGTCCAGTGGTGAAGACCCCGAGCTTCCACTGCAGGGGTGCGAGTGCAATCCCTGGTCAAGGAAAGTAAGCTTCCACATGCTACAAGACGTGGTCAAAAAGTTTAAAAAAATAAAGACGGAGCAACTGGTAGAATCTGAATAAGGCTGGTGGATGGAACCAGTGTCAGTTTCCCGGCTGTGGTATTTCGCTAGTTATTTAAGATGTCACCATTGAGGGAAGCTGGGTGAAGGGTGCTAGGGGCCTCTATGTATTGTTTTTGCAAACTTCCTTGGAGTCTATAATTATTTCAAAATTAAAAGTTAAAAAAAAAAAGATGGAGCCAAGGAGATCCCCCTCATGAAAGAGAACGTCAATGCCAATAAAGGGCGAATGGACTTTGCAAATAACTCATTTTCTGGGAAACACTGATGCGCCCATGTGTCCCCTCACGTCCTCCCCCCACCCCCCGCCCCATTCAGCTGCCGTGGTATTTTCCTTCATTATGCCAGCGCCTCAGAACTAAACCTCTCTAATTTTCTACACCGCAGCTATTTATTTAAATGCTAACTCGCATTATGAAGTGATAATCCACACGCGCAGGAGATAATTTATGAAGCATTTAAATTAAGAGGAGCAGCTAATTGAGAGCATGTGTCTTATAAGCCTTGCTAACACCAGAAAACTACAAATTAGGGGGGATGCAAGATATTTCTATCTTGCTTTTATCTTCTCTTGGAAGGCGCTTGGAGGAAAAAGGCTTCCGTGACTGCACTTGCTGGCCCCACAGCCCCTCTGGTGGGGGGCGTCCCTGCCCTGGCACTCTCGGGCTGTGCAGAGACCACCTTCTCCCCAGGCAGGGTCTGCGTTTTCCCCACCACTCTTTTGCTAACAAGGGAGCTTTCTTTTTTTTTCCCTTTGAAGCTTCTCCGCTGGATTACAAAGATGCAAAGTGGCAAAGACTGGTATTTACTAGGCATTTACGCCTGATTGGAGAAAGCGAGGAAATCTGGGGAAGGGGAAAATCCAAAGAAAATAGGATGTGTTTTATAATTATTTCAGTTCTTTCATTTTAAAAGGGACTGCCTGGGTTTGTGCACAGTGGCTGAGAGTTCAACTGGGGCAGAGGGGCACTGTGTGTGCAGGCGTGTTCCTTCACTTTCCCCACATGAGCATCTACTATGTGAAAGGGTCTCCCTTGGTGGTTCAGTGGTAAAGAATCCATCTGCCAGTGCAAGAGACACAGGTTTGATCCTGGGTTGGAAATCCCCTGGAGTAGGAAATGGCAACCCACTCCAGTATTCTTACCTGGAAAAACCCCATGGACAGAGGAGCCTGGCGAGTTACAGTCCGCTGGGTCGCAAAGAATCGGACTCAGTGACTAAACAATTACTATGTGAAAGACACTAGGGGAAGAGCCACGAGTGAAACAGACATCCTAGTCCCTGGTCACGTGATGTTTACATTCTAACCAGAAAGGCAGGATGAAGTGATTAATTACCCTGTGCAGGTGTTGAGGGGAAGGGCTGCTGTGCCCTGGTCCAGGGTGGTCAGGGAAGGCTTCCTGGGAGAAAGACATTTGAGTTGGGACCTGAAGGGTGAGGAATAGCCGGGTGAGAATGAACTTAGCAAGGGCAGGAACTGGTGGGGAAGGGGACATAAGACTCTCAGTGTCCCCTGTCCCAGGGAGGCATGACCTGAAATATGTAGAGATCTTACTAAGTGAAGTAAGTCAGACAGAGAAAGACAAATACCATATGATATCACTTATATGTGAGATCTTAAAAATGATACAAATGAACTTATTTACAAAATATACAGTTAGGGAATTTGGGGTGGACGTGTACACACTGCTATATTTAAAAAGGATAATTTACAAGGACCTACTGTATAGCATAGGGTGTCCAGTGTTATGTGGCAGCCCAGATGGTAGGGGAGTTTGGAGGAGAATGGATACATGTGTATGTATGTCAGAGTCCCTTCGCTGTTCACCTGGAGCTATCACAACATCGTTCATCGACTATACTCCAATACAAAATAAAAAGTCTTTTAAAATAGATACAGATTCACACACACAGAAAACAAACTTATGGTTACCAAAAGGCAAGAGGGTGGAGAGGGATAAACTGTGAATTTGGGCTTAAGGGTGAACACCACTATATATTAAATAGATAAGTAAGGTCCTATTGTATAGCCCAGGGAATTATATTCAATATCTGTAATAACGTATAATGGAAAAGAATCTGAAGAAGAATCTATGTAAATAAAAAATATGTATAAAATATATATGTAAAGATAAATATCTGAATCACTTTGAAACCACTATGGATCAACTACACTTCAGTTTAAAAATACTAATGTCTGGGTCCCAGCCCTAAATATTCTGCAATCAAAGAATCTTTGTAACCTAAGTTACAATCCCCTTACTTGTGGGTTTTGCAAATTCAAATAGTATTCATATCAGATATTCACAGATCAAGGCAAATATGAATGTTCTTTTTTTTAATGTAAAAGCTGATTCTACAGATTTTTTTATTGAAGTATAATTGATTTACAACGTTGTGTTAATTACTGCTGTACAGCAAAGTGATTCAGTTATACACATAATCTTTTAAAAAATACAATTCTTTTTTCATTATGGTTTATTTCAGGATATTGAATATCGTTCCTTGTGCTATACAATAGGGCTTGAATAATAGCTTGCCTCTGCTAATCCCAAACTCCTATTCCATCCCTCCTCAGCCCTCACCCCTTGGCAAGCACCTCCGCTCTCTATGTCTGTGATTCTATTTGCTTCATAGACAGGTTTACTTGTCAGACAGGAAGGTTCTGAGGTTTCTGCGGACAATTCTTCCTGCCAAGTTCATCTGGTGCCTCTTTTTGAGTCAATTTTTTTTTCTTTCATTTTATGTTGCCTCATGCCTTCACCCAGTTCACCCTGTTTGTTTCTAAAAACTAACTGCTTCCATAAAGTGCCAGGATCAGTGGTTAGAGAAGCTGTCTATTCTGTTTGAGGGCCCAGCAGCAGGATTTGACAAAATTGGGGGGCTTTTTAGAAAGTCCATTATGGGTAGTCTATAAAGTAGTTCTTGCTGATTGTAGAAATCCAATGGTCAGATGTGTATAAAGCCAATGTAAACAGTCTTCTTGCCCACATCCCACCCACTCAAGACTCCAGGTTAACAGCTGGGCGTGTCCTTCTAGGACTTTCTCACTGAAACATATGCACATATGTTAACATTAATACAAAGAGAGGGATTTTGCCCTACATCAGTGGGATTTGCAAGGTGCCTCTCTCCCTCCAGCACAGCTTATTGGTATAACTTTTGCTTCATGTCTGACTCTTTTTGACTCCATGGACTGTAGCTCCCCAGACTCCTTTGTCCATGGGATTTTCCAGGCAAGAATACTGGAGTGGGGTGCCACTTCCTCCTCCAGGGGAGCGGAACTGAAACCTCAGTTCCTCCTCTTCCTGCGCTGTTAACCTGGGTAAGCCACTGAACCTTTCCAAGCCTCAGTTTCCTCATCTGCAAAATGGGGGACATCAAGAGAGCTCATGGGAAAACATCCACAGAGACTGAGCTCGGGGCCCAGCCCCAGGGCACACATTCAGTTAATGGCAGCTGTCCATATCCTATCTGTTGACCAGAAAAGTAACAAATTTTCTTTCAACATGAAACTATAAAATGTGTGTGAAGGTTGTAGGTACCATTTCCTGACATAGATACCATTTCCTGATAGCTCAGCTGGAAAAGAATCCGCCTGCAATGCAGGAGACCCTGGTTTGATTCCTGGGTCAGGAAGATCCACTGGACAAGGGATAGGCTACCCACTCCAGTCTTCTTGGGCTTCCCTTGTGGCTCAGCTGGTAAAGAATCCGCCTACAACGCGGGAGACCTGGGTTCTATCCCTGGGTTGGGAAGATCCCCTGGAGAAGGTTAACAGCTACCCACTCCAGCATTCTGGCCTGCAGAATTCCATGGACTGTTTAGTCCACGGGGTCTCAAACAGTCGGACACAACTGAGTGGCTTTCACCTTCACTTTTCCTTACAAACACCTGACAGTTTCCTTGTTAATAGATAAAACCGTGTTCCGTATGGAGATGTTACCTGTGAGGTTTTATTTGGATTTAGGTAAATCCACCTCTTTCCATGATTCCCATCTCAGCCCCTCTGCCCAATGCCACCCCCTACTGCTGCCAAAATTAGGAAGTCCCACAGTTAGGGATTCCTAGTTCAGGGTCTCTTGGAGTAGAATTTACTCTGTGCATCTAAGATGCTTGTGCATCCAAGGCTAAGTTTATGCCCTTTGAGGCCAAGCCAGGTAAGGTTTTGCCTCTTCCCATAGGCAGGTCACAGGGACACATCTGTCCTCAGGCTGACTTCAAGTTTCCCTCCAGGGATCACATTTCACATTTCTGTCTGCAGCCAGTCACAGCGACCCCTCCCTCCTTCTTTGTGTCGTTAGACTGGTGGCCCCTTTGCTCCCGTGTCACTGGGGCTCTTCCATTGAGGCCAGGCCCACTCTTCTCCTGGGAGTAATCTCCAGCATGTGGGGGATGCCTGGGAAAGCCGCCTTCTTCGGGTTACCCAGGTGGGCGGCTCAGGTGGACACAGCCTCCAACCTTATCCAGCGACCCGTTCCAGTTTCCCACCATGCAGATGGGCCTGGGTCTTTGTGCAGCACTGGAAACACCTAGCACCTAGTGCGTGCTCAGAAACTCACAATGTGCTCCACATTTTTAAAGACCTGTTCTTTTTTTTTCACTGGAGTATAAAACCTGAAGTTCCAATACTTTGACCACCTCATGCGAAGAGCTGACTCATTGGAAAAGACTCTGATGATGGGAAAGATTGAGGGCAAAAGGAGAAGGGGATGACAGAGGATGAGATGATTGGATGGCATCACTGACTCAATGGACATGAGTCTGAGCAAACTCTGGGAGATAGTGAAGGACAGGGAAGCCTGGCGTGCTGCAGTCCATGGGGTCACAAAGAGTTGGACACGACTTAGCAACTAAACAATAATTGCTTTACAATGTTGGGTTAGTTTCTGCTGTGCAACAAAGTGAATCACCTGTGTGTATACATATTTCCCTCCCAGTCGAGCCTCCCTCCTGCCTCCCCCCGCCTCCATCCCACCCCTCAACAGAGCTGAGCTCCTTGTGCCGTCCAGCAGCTTCCCACCAGCTATCGAATTTCACGTGTGGCAGCGTATGCATCTCAGTGCCACTCTCCCGATTCACCCCACCCTCCTTGGGCACTGTTCTGTGTCTTCCTGTCCAGCAGAGAGGGCTGGCTAGCAGGTTGAGGGAGCGGATGGTGAAGTCGGGGAATACGAAAGAAGCATATAAGCAGTCTGTGCATGGAAAAGGCAGCTGCCCTGGAGAGGGATGGAAGGTGGTACTCAGATGATGCGTGCCCAAGAGCCAGCGGCCAGTCCTCGGGCAAGGCAATCTGCAGCGGCTGTGCCCTCTCTAAATGTGAAGACCTTGTGGCCCAGAAACTGCTTGGTTAAGTTTTAACCTACAGAAGACTTCCCTGGTGGTCCAGTGGTTAAGACTCTGCCTGCTAATCGAGGGGATGTGGGTTCGATCCCTAGTTGGGGAAGATCCCACAGCCACAGAGCAGCTAAGCCCGTGTGCCGCAACCACTGAGCCTGCACTCGAGAGCCTGCGAGTCGCAGCTACTGGAACCTGCGTGCTCTGGGGCCCACAGTCCACAACAAGAGAAGCCACTGCAACGTGAAGCCCGTATTCCACAGCTAGAGAAAGCCCGTGAGCAGCACTGAGGACCCAGCGAAGCCAAAAATAAATACGTATATATTTTTAGTTTAACCTACAGAAATACTTGCGCTTAGTGACAAACATGGTCTTGCAGTGTGATTTGATAATATTGAAAACCTCAACAGGATGGTGGGGGATCTAGGGCTGATGTGGGCTGCAGATCTGATGGTCCATCCATGGAATGAGTTGCTAAGCTTTGAAAAAGGAGGAAGTGGTACACCCACTGCTATGGAAAGATGTCCCACTTCTGATGGAGATGAAAAGAAAACCCACTGGTGGGAAAGCCAAACAAACCAACAGGATCGCTTGCATGCACTTGAACATTTTCTGGAGTAACTCAGAAGACATGCCCCGCAGAGATCACTCCCAGGGAACGGGGCTGGGTTTCTTCTCCTTGTCCCAGGGGAACCCACTCCTTTCCTGTTGCGCCAAGACTGAGGTTTGTATCCAACTGCTGCTGCTGCTAAGTCGCTTCAGTCATGTCCAACTCTGTGCAACCCCATAGATGGCAGCCCACCAGTCTCCCCCATCCCTGGGATTCTCCAGGCAAGAACACTGGAGTGGGTTGCCATTTCCTTCTCCAGTGCATGAAAGTGAAAAGTGAAAGTGAAGTCGCTTAGTCATGTCCGACTCTTTTCGACCGCATGGACTGCAGCCTACCAGGCTCCTCTGTCCATGCGATTTGCCAGGCAAGAGTACTGGAGGGGGGTGCCATTGCCTTCTCCTACCAAGGCCACACACTAAAGCAATTGGCTCCCTCCGGAACCTGAGACTCTGGCTGTGTGACAGTGACTAATCGCTACCTCTCTGAGCCTCTTTCTTCAATAAATAGATGTCAGGTGCCTACCATGGGCCAGGGACCACAGAGTCCTCTCTGGGTTTCCCTGACCCGTCCTCCTTAACATTTGCAGAGAAAACCAGGAGGACCCTTGGGGCTTTTAAAAAATGCTTCTTGCTTTCTCAAGGACGTCGGCTCCAGAGCAGATGGGGGAAATCTCAGGCGCTGTGACTGGGCTGAAGCGGTGCCACCAGGTCCACGCAGGAAGCCTGCCTCTTTAACAAAGCATGGCGGACACCACCGGTAATTGCCTTGTTACGGCCATCGGTGTCATCGTTCACCAGCAGGTCCGGGGAAGGGCCCCGGGGAGCAGTTCTACCTTTGCGAAACCAGTAGCCCCCACGACAACCTCCTGCAGTCTTCCCTTTGCTGTCCCCGCAGAATAAATCCTCCGGTGCTCTTTGCTGAATGATCATGAAGACATGATTAAAGCTCCAGATTTATAGCTTCCCTGGGCTTGAGAAATCAAGCTGCTCCCGCTGCTAGGGCTGCCCCCCTCAGCTGCTGGGGACCGGTGAGCGGCAAAATGGAAGTGGTCCCCGAGCCAGAGGCAAGGCCGCCGAGGCAGATGCAATTAACATGTTAGCCGAATAGTAGCAGCGGCACAAATGGGAGGGGCCATGGGGTCTCTAACTCCGAAAGCACGCCCTGAACCAAACCCCACATCTTCTGGATTTTGTCTGACCCGGAAGCACCTGGCTCTTCACTCAGCCTTGGCTCACTTGTGCTATCTATAAGCATCCTCCTCACATAGTCACTTTTTAAGCGTCACCCTTGAAAAGTGTGTGTGGCCTGTTCCTCTTGGAAGAACATGTCTGATCGGGAGTGAAGATTTCTACAGCTATCGGAGCACACGTGTCAGGGTATCACTGCTATCAGAGGCCATCACTCAGTGCTATCATGTGCCAGGCATGAGGCTGAGCATTTTATGTTGAAGAACCTTCATTTTTTTTCCTATTAAAAAAAGAAATTTTACTGGAGTATAGTTGATTTACAATGTTGTGTTAGTTTCTGCTAACACAGTGAATCAGTTATCCATAGACATATATCCGCTCTTCTTGGACTCTCCCACATAGGCCATTACAGAGTATTGAGCAGAGTTTCCTGCGCTTTACAGTAGCTCCTTATTCAGTCGCTCAGTCACGTCCAACTCTTTTCAACCCCGTGGACTGCAGCACGCCAGCCTTCCCTGTCCATCACCAACTCCCAGAGCTTACTTAAACTCATGTCCATCAAGTTGGTGATGCCATCCAACCACCTCATCCTCCGTCGTCCCCTTCTCCTCTTGCCTTCAATCTTTCCCATCATCAGGGTCTTTTCCAATGAGTCAGCTCTTCACATCAGGTGGCTGAAGTATTGGAGTTTCAGCTTCAGCATCAGTCCTTCCAATGAGTATTTAGGACTGATTTCCTTTAGGATGGACTGGTTGGATCTCCTTGCAGTCCAAGGGACTCTCAAGAGTCTTCTCCAACACCACAGCTCAAAAGCATCAATTCTGCAGTGCTCAGCTTTCTTTATAGTCCAACTCTCACATCCATACGTGACCACTGGAAAAACCATAGCTTTGACTATACAGACCTTTTTTGGCAAAGTAATGTCTCTGCTTTTGAATATGCTGTCTAGGTTGGTCATAGCTTTTCTTCCAAGGAGCAAGCATCTTTTAATTTCATGCCTGCAGTCACCATCTGCAGTGATTTTGGAGTCCAAAAAAAAAAATAAATAAATAAAAATGAAATAAGGTCCTTTTTACTATCTACTTCATATATTTGAATTGTGGTACTGGAGAAAACTCTTGAGAGTCCCTTGGACTACAAGGAGATCAAACCAATCAATCATAAAGGAAATCAATCCTGGATATTCATTGGAAGGACTGAGGCTGAAGCTGAAGTTCCAACAGCTTGGCCACTGAATGCAAAGAGCCCACTCACTGGAAAAGACCCTGATGAAGGGAAATATTTAAGGCAAAAGGAGAAAGGGTAGACTGAGGATGAGATGGTTAGATAGCATCACCAACTTAATGAACATGAGCTTGAGCAAACTCTGGGAGAGAGCGAAGGACAGGGAAACCTGGTGTGCTGAGGTCCATGAGGTCACGAAGAGTCGGACATGACTTCAAATGAACAACAGTGTGTGTATGTCTATCTCATATATTTTTAAATTAAAAAGAATTTTTTTAACTGAAAGTCACATAATATGAAATTGACTGCTTTAAAGTGTAAAATCTGTGTCATTTAGTACATTCACCATGTTCTACAACCGTTGCCTCTGTGGAGCACTGAAACCTTTTCATCATCCAAAGAAGATCAGCACCATTAAGCATTCGCTACCCCCATCTCCTCAGCCCTAGGCACCTGCGAATCTACTTTTAGCCTCTATGGATTGATCTCTTCCAGAGATTTCATATAAATGGAATCAAACAATATGTGCCCTTTTGTGTCTGGTTTCTTTCACTTAGCATCATGTTTCTGAGGTTCATCCACCTCAGGAGTCAGGATTTCCTCATGTGCATGGTTGTATAATATTCCATTGTCTGGAGAGACGACATTTTATTCATCCCTTCATCCATCGATGGATGGTCATATGATTTTGACGTGGGTGCTGTCATCATTTCCATTCTACAGAGGAGGAAATGGGGGTGTTTGAAAGGTCAAGCTGCTTACCCGAGGCTCCCAAACTCACGAAGTGAAGGAGCCCAGGTGTGGCCAGGCAGTTGGACCACTGAGCTGGCCAAGAACCAGGAGAGGAATCAGGCCAAGAGCAGTGGCAGGGGGAGCAAACACAGGAAACAGGACATGGTGAGGTTTCTGCAGCAGAAAAGCTCTTCGGGTAACCTTGAAGAGGGTGGTCAGGAGCGTCCCTGGCAGGCTCAGTGGTCAGGAATCCGCCTGCCAATGCAGGAGCCGTGGGTTCTATCCCCGATCTGGGAGGATCCCACACGCCTGGGATCAACTAAGTCAATGTGCCACAACTATTGAGCCTGCACTCTAGACCCTGGAAGCCCACGCGCCTCAGCTAGTGAAGCCCGTGCTGAGAGTCCTTGCTTTGCAACACGAGAAGCCACTGCAATGAGAAGACCCCCGCACCACGACTAGAGGAAAACACATGCAGCAACAGAGATCCGGCACAGCCAAAAATAAATCCATAAATAAATTTTTAAAAACTTGATAAATAAAGGAGTTGGTCAGTAACTGTATGGTTTATGAAGTCTTACAGGGTATTTGGCGCAATGTACTGAATGATAATTTAAGACCAGGATGATCAAGAGTAGTTTCTTAATGTCTCCAGCGCACACACACACACACACACACACACATAACCATCCATCCATCCATCCAGGCTGGACTGGATGCAGGGGGATAAATTACACAATTCCAGGGTGTAAGCTACGCTGCTACTGAGAACACAAGTCACAGCTTACCTGATTATCTTTCCATTTTTACCCCCAAGGCAAGTTTTCTTCCAGGATCTGGTCTGGTTATCAAATCTGTGAGTGTCTTCACCCCTGGTCGTGCTTGGGGGAAAGAGTGTGACTTCAAAAGGGCTCAATCATTTCATGACTTTGTTCCCAATACTTTTATCTCCTTGTACACATCTCCATTCTTTTCCAGCAATAGCCTACTTGGAAAAGCAGCTGCTAGGTATCGTGAAAGACATAACCCAAAGAAGGCTTCCTCTCTGAATTTTCTGCAGTGTCTGTCTACATCTGCGCTGCCAAAGACAACAGCCACTAGTCACAAATGCTATTTAGGTTTATTTATTTTTTAAAAAAACTTTTTATTTTATATTGGAGTACCCTGGGGAAGGAAAGGGCAACCCACTCCAATGTTCTTGCCTGGGAGATCCTATGGACAGAGAAGCCTGGCGGGCTATAGTCCATGGGGTCACAAAGAGTCAGACACGACTCCTCGACTAAACAGCGATGACAGCCGATTAGCTATGACAGTTTCAGGTGAACAGCAAAGGGACTCAGCCATACATACGCAATATCAATTCTCCCCTGCAAACTCCTCTCCCATCCAGGCTGCCACATAACGCTGAGCAGAGTTCCCTGCGCTATACAGGAAGTCCTTGTTGGTTATCCATTTTAACTATTTAGGTTTTTGGAAACAATTGCAAATGTAGTCTTTGGTTGCAAGAGCCAGATCTCCAGTGCTCAGTGTGCCCCTGAGATGGTGGTGACGCTGTCAGATAGAGCAGAAACAGGGGGCTTCCGTCACCGACGAAATCTCCATGAAGAGGGTTGAGCTGGCCTGTACAGTGCCAGATCACTGGGCAATGGTCTCCATGTCATTCTGACCTGTGTAGACCTGACCTTCAAAAGGAAATACACGTTTTCTTTATCGGGGTCACGATTATTGATAGGATACTACTTTGCTTCCGAGGAAAGGGGAAGTGGATAGATTACACAGGGCTGGGAAGATTCAGCCCAGGTGCCCCACGTGGAGGAAAGGAGGTGGGCAAGTTGGGATCCGATGAGCTGTCCGTGCCCCCCTGCCAGATACAAGCAGGTGGGCAGGCCTGCTGATAAGGAAGACATCAAATCCCCGGAAAAGTGGCAGCAGCTATAAACACCACTTGGCGCAACGCAGGCCCGCTGAGGGCCTGGCCGGCATGAACACGTCTGGCTCCAGGACTATGGGATCCTTCTCGATGTTCTGATTTAAGGCCTGGCAGGGTTTTCACTGCGGCGTCCCCCGATCTCACACGCGCAGCGAGGCCCCGCTCTGAGTCGGAAGGAGGCCCGCAGCTCAAGCCCAGTGCTTCTCTGCTGCTCTGAGCCGCCGAGAAAATGGGGCCATAAAACACGACGAGGAAGGCAAGGGCCTCAGGAAGGAAGGGACTGGGGCTGTTAGGCTCCTAACTGTGCCGGGGAGAGCTGGGCCTGGGGACCCCGGAGGCCAGGCTCGTGACGTTGGATGCACAGACGAGTTTAAGGAAGGGAACAGGATGTTCTTGGAGCTGGGGTTACCCGAGGTGGACTCCAAAGACAAACATGCCCACTTCTTTATGCTCCTTCCCTGCGTGCGCGTTTCCCTTCCCTTCCTCACTCTGCTTCCCTGGGAGCAGGCGGCAGCCGTTTGTTTTCGCCTGCCAGTGGAGGCTTGAAATATTACAAAGGTGGCGTGTGGAACGCTCCCCGCGGCCCTGGCCCGATGGCACGCGCGCAGACATAAAAAGCAAATACCATCAGTAACCCGTCGCCAGAAACCCAGCAACAAGCCGAGAGTTTTTCTCCCTGCCGGGGCTGTTAGCGGCGATGTATTTCTCCCTGCACTAAGCACCATCTTTCCCAAGGCTGCATTACAATGATTTATAAACCCCATTTCTGGGGAAAACGAATAGATCAAAGCGAGGAGAAAGAAAGGGAGACATGAGCAGCTGGAGGAAGATATTGAAGCATGAAACAAAAACACAAATGAAAAACTAGGCGGTGACACAACTGAGCAATTCCTCGCTGCACTCGTATCAGAGAAAAATAATAGTGAAATCTTGATTTTAATCCTTTCTTTCCCTTTGATGAGATGCGGCCTCCTGTCAGTTACTGGGGTTCTGAGCCACTGGAGGGCTTGTGCGGGAAGAGGCTGCCCGGCATCGCAGTGGGCAGAGGGCTCTGCCAGGGGATGCTCTGATCTCAGCTACACCCTCGCCTCCCTCACCTTCAGGGGGAGACCATCCTAGGGGCTCGGTTGGCTCCTGAGTAAACAGAGGGCTGCCCTTTGTGGCAGGTCATGGCATGTGGTCAGGGCATGACCTCTTTAAGATCTCCAGCAGCCTCTTCCAGTCCGCTGTTGCCTAGACCGAACAGTTTCTTTGACCTGCTGTCGTCCCATGATGACCAGAGGGAGCAGACAGACCTGAGGTCTGGCGCGGCAGCAGGGCCACTGCGATGGACGCCCGTCTGGAAATCTCAGCTAGGCTTTACTTTTGAGCTCCCGGCCATCCATGTGCAGGAGAGACGTGGAGTCAGCTGAGGAGGGCATGGCCAGGCACGGGCATACGGGCTGGGCAAAGCACAGGAGACAGCAGGGTGGGGGTGAGGCCAGGCTGGCTGGAGGAGGTGCCCTTGGAAATGTGTCTTGAAGGAAGGACAGCCGCTACTGTGGACAGGTTCTGTCCCCAGTCATCCGCCCGAGGCAGCCTTCCTGGCCCCTGTCCAGCTGTTTGCCACAAGAAACACACGTTTTTACTTAATCCTTTATGGTCTGTTTCTCCTCCATTAGAATTATCATGAGCGAGGCACGTGGTCTCTCTCATCCACCGTCATCTCCCTAGAGCCTAGGCTGGTGCCTGACACGTAGTAGATGCTTCATAAAAAGGCAGTGAATGGGACGTTCCTGGTGAACATAATTCAGGGGGCTCGGGTTTGATCCCTGGTTGGGGAAGTAAGATCCCGCATGCCCTGCAGTGCAGCCGAAAAAAAGAGAGGGAGACAGGGTATGACGGAATGAATGCATGGAGTGTGCAAACGGACGGACGAGTGGTTAGGTGTGTGAATGAATGAATGAGTGTGCGTATGAATGAATGAATGATTGAGTGCATGAATGAATGAATGAATATGAATGCGCGAATGAGTGAGTGTGCGAGTTAATGAGTATGGAAAAACGCATGAGTGGATGAATGCATCGGCACTCACTTTCTCATTCAGTCCCCACAGCAATGCTCCCGGGTATGTATGATTACCCCCACTTTTACAGACGGGAAAACCAAGAGCAGTTATGTAATTTGTTCAAGGGCACACAGCTAGCAGGTGGCTAGGGCAGGATGAGAGCTGGGGTCTGTGGACCCAAAGCTCACACACGGGCCACCACATTCCGTGGCCTCCCCAAATCCTCAAGTTAGAACTTCATGCCTTACACTGACAAGGTCGTCTTGTTGGGAACTGAGTGGGGGAAGATTATGGAGGATTTGTCCTTATTTGTAAGGTGAGAAGCCCTCGCAAAGTACTAACGGGCTCTGCTGCAGTGACAGAGGACATTGCCAGGAGCCAGATTCCATCCATCCCTAAGGAGGCCTAAGCAAGGTCCAGAGTAGGTCTGCAAGTAGAATAAGAAGGCTGCCCCCTCCTGTATGAGATATGGCAGCAGTTCTTCCTGCAGGCTAATTTATCCACTTCTCTTTCAAAGGCCAACGCGATGAAATGAAGTCTACACAGGACCGTAACCAGAGGATACTGTGCGTGGCGTGTCATGACGTTTGGGGTCCTCGCGGCCCTTGGGTGCTCTAAGTGACCAAGCACCTCTGATTGAAGGGGGCTTTGAAAGGGGGACCTTGGTGTGTGACTCGGGTGGGGAGAACTGCCTTCAGCCAGGGGTTGGTTGAGGTCAACAGGTTGTCCTTGGGTCCTGGAGTATGTGGCCAGTCCACCCTGCAGCCTGGACCGTCCGTGACTCGCCTGCCTTGTCAGCTCAACGGTGAGGGTAGCACTGGCCCTGGCTACACCTGTGGGCATGTCCACTCGCCTAAAAAGCCAATGTCAGGATCCCCTGACGGCCCAGTGGTTCAGAATCCACCTGCCAAGGCAGGGGACACAGGCTCAATCCCTGGTCCGGGAAGATCCCACGTGCTGTGGGGCAACTAAGCTCAAAGAGCCACGGCTACTGAGCCCAGGCGCCTACAGCCTGTTACCGCAGGGAGACGCCCTCACACCGCAGCTGGCGTAGCCCCTGCGCGCCGCAACTAAAGAAAGCCCCCACTCAGCAACAGACCCAGCACAACCAAACACCAGTAAGAAACTAAGCAAATAAATAAATACCTTATGTATAAAAAAACCCAGTATGCCCGTCGCAAAATTAAGAGCACTTATTTGCTTTTCCAATGGAGTCTTCCGTTCTATCAACAGAAAAGGATTCACCACCCCATTCCTCTCTAAAGGGTGTTGTATCACATTATCCCACCCAATCGGTAAAAAGGAAAAAAGGTAATCTGGGGGCAGCTTCTCCAGAACATAGCTGCCAGGAGGGTATGTGGAGACACTGATTCTACCATCTGTTCCCTTCCACTGCAGGCAGCAAAAACCCCAGGAATATGTGAATACTTCTGATGGAAAAATAAGCTTAGTTCCACTTTGCTCATGTTGGTTAGAAAAACCAAAGTTTCACCCTCAAAGTTGAAAGCAAGCAAACTGTCTCACACTGGTTGTTTAATATTTTAGAGAGCACTCGAGCTCCTGGCATGACAAGTTACTGTGTTTTCTGCCTGATCTGATTTTTAAATAGACGAGTTACAAACCTCCTGAAAATTGGAGTTTATAATTGAAATATTGATAAACTCTTTCCCGTAAAGAAGCTACTAGATACTGCAGTAATAACTAGGAAACAGGCAAAAAATAATAAGAATGCTTTTCTCTGCTTAGCCAAGAAATACAGTGGCAGAGTTTATTGCTTACAAAACACAGCTGCCTTTCCTCAAATTGGATAGGAAAAAAATGAACCCTGATAAATTATGATGCCCCTAAATTCCAAAGATTGTACATCAATAATTGGAGGAGGCCACCATCATCTTTCTGGGCAGCCTACTTATTAGGACCATAATTTATTATTATTATGCTTTGGTGGAAATACACAGGCTGATAAAATTCAAATCCATTAAAACAAATGTCCTCCTTTCTCTGAATCAGTAAGAGACACTGCTTCCAAAGGAAGTATTGTAAATTAGAAAAGCAAATGATTCCTATATACTCAGAAGTGAGACACTGAAAGATAATTGAAGGGGGAAACACTCACTCTTATCCAGACTTTCTGAATCTTAGCCTAGAATTCAGGAATTGCCACCACAGTGGGCAGCAAGATGCAGGATTGGGTACCACTATCTGATGCTTCTGGCCCCAGCCTCCAGACTGAAGTCCTTTTTATGAAATGTTTCTGTTTTTTTTTTTTTAATGAATTTTTTCAGGTGCGATTTTAACTAACATGAGACACATCTCAATGTTTCATTTGGAATGATTTTTGGAAATCACTGAGTTTCTCCCTTCCTCTTACTGAGGAGAAGCTGGAACTCACCGAGGGCATGCAGGAGAGAGTCCCAGCCAAGCATCAGGCCAGGCCCAGGCGTATCTAGCCTCCCTGCCACGATGCTTGACCAAAGAAAAGTTGAGTAGTTTGTGGTAACTGAGCACCCTGTGTTAACTGAGCGCCCAGCATGAATCCAACCTGGCATCACTAAGGGCTTTCGCAGGCATGCTCACCATGTCCGACTCTCTGTGACTCCATGGACTGTAGTTCACCAGGCTCCTCTATCCATGGAATTTTCCAGGCAAGAATACTGGAGCAGGTTGCCATTTCATCCTCCGGGGGATCTGCCCAAGGCAGGACTGAACCAGCATCTCCTGCATTGGCAGGTGGATTCTTTACCCCTAATTTACCTGGGAAGCCAATTGCTTTATAGGCATCATCTTATGAGAAATGGAATTGCCTCTTGGAGTAAAAGAATTTGCGAGAAAGGGCCAAGAGGGCATCTGGTCTACTCTGCCACTCAGACCCAATAACTGTTCCTTGTGAAGTCCATGGCACTTTAATCATCTGGCGTTTAGTTCCCATGACAAGGCACCCCTTCTGTATCAGGCAGCCCAATCCATCGAGCCTTAGTCGCCCGGCTGAGACCATACCTGGTAAGAATCCAATGCTGGTAGCATTTAAATTCTTCTTCCCTCTGGAGTGAATCAGAAAAGCTGTCTCCATTTCTATGGAACAATTCTCCAAAGACTTGAAAATCATCGAATTTAACCTTGGCCCCTTCTTCTCTTTTGACTGGTCCTCCCATGGCTTCTGATGGCTCACCACCTTTTCCCTTTTTCTTCATGCCCAGTGTACTCCAGGTGGCCAGAACTGAGGAAGAAAGTGCTGGACAGGTATTGCCTATGCGTAACGTCAGTGCGCAGGCCAATACCACTTGGCCGCTTTAAGACTGTTCTGGGGAACAAGCTTGAATTTTCACTTAGGCCCCAAAGAAGCAGCGTCAAAGCTCTCATCAAGACAGAAGCAGCAGGGGCTTGCCTGGTGGTTCGGTGGTAAAGAATCCACCTGCCAGTGCAGGAGTCATCCCTGGCCCGGGAGGATCCCACATGCAACTAACAGCAAGTAAGCGCACAAGCCACAGCTACCGAGCCGGTCACCGCAGCGACTGAAGCCCACACATGCTAGAGCCTGTGCTCCGCAGCCAGGGAAGCCGCTGCAGTGAGGCGTGCACGCAGCTCAGCGAGTAGCCCCCGCTCGCTGCACCTCGGGGAGTGCCCAGCACAGCAACAAAGGCCCAGCACGGCCAAATACGTTACTTATAATTACTAACAATTATTAATGTATATTCTTACTTATCCAGAAAACTATACATCACTGAATACCACAGGACTTCTTGCCCTTCCTGTGAGCATTAAAACCGCTAGCACCAAAAGACCATAGTTTGTGTCAGACCCATGGCCCACATCCACAAGTCTAAGCCAAATTCACCATCTTTCTGCAGACCTGCTCCCACTCTGGAATTTCCTATTTCGCTTAGATGTACCATCATTGACTCGGGTGTCCAAACCAAAATTTGATATCCACCTTCAGCTTCTTTCCCTTGCCCTCCACCCTCAATCAGGGAACTCCTAAGTAACTCCCCAAGCCATTCCCACGGCTACTGACAGCCTAAGACCTGCCGCCTCTCCCCTGCACAGCTACAGTGGCCTCCCCTGGGTCTCCTGGCCTCCGGTCTATGGACTTTCTGCAGCCAGGTGGTCTTGCAAAAAAATCAGTTCCTCTCATTTCACTTCTTTATCTCGAACTTTTTAAAGTGTAAGGCCAGAACTAAGATCTCCAGGCAGGCCGCGTGGTGTAACGGTTTGAGCGCAGGCCTGGACAGCCACCGTTACTAGCTGTGTGGATGGCTATTCGGGGGGTTGTTGTGCTCGGCTCTGCTTTGGCCGCATGGGGTCTTCATTGTAGCACGTGTGCCTCTCTGGTTGTGGCACGCATGGTGCACGGGCTTAGTGGGAGTTCATGGGATCTTAGTTACCCCACTAGGGATCAAACCCTGGCCCCCTGCATTGGGAGCATGGAGTCTTATCCACTAAACTATCAGGTAAGTCCTTGGATGCAAGATATGAATGAATCACGCCTCCATTTCCTCGTTTGTAGAAGGGGACTCATCTCACAGAAGCTTAGGACTTGCTGGGAGCTGGTGCTGTCAGTGCTTTCATTATTCACAGTCTAGGCCCACATCCAGCGTATACCCGCATTTTACAGTCATCTCTCCCAAATTCCACGCTCCCAGGCCCCCCCTGTTTCCCTAGCAGCTCTCCCACACAGCATCCTTCTTGTCTCCCTGATTCTCCAGGTGCTGTTTCCTTTACCTGGAATATCCTCCCCCCCCCAACTCATTTGCCTACCAAACTCTTAAGCATCCTCCAAAACTCAGGCATCAAATTTAAAAATATTGACGATAGCAAGCGTGAGTGAGAATATGGAGTACCCAGAACTCTCATCCGCTGCTGGTGAGGATGCAGAATGGCGTGGCTCCTTTGGGAAACCACGTGAAGTGTCAATCGCTCAGTCATGTCTGACTCTCTGGGACCCCGTGGGCTGTAGCCCCCGAGGCTCCTCTGTCCACAGAATCCTCCAGGCAAGAATACTGGACTGGGTTGCCATTTCCTTCTCCAAGACACTCACAAGTGTACTTATGTAACCCAGCTCCCACTCCTATGTATTTACCCAAGAGAAATAAAAACATATGCCTATGCAAAAACATGTGTGTGGCTATTCATCACAGAATTAGTCACAGCAGTGCCAAACTGGCCGCAACCCAAACATGCATCACCCGGAGGAGGAATAAACAAACTGTGGTACATCCATACGATGGAAAACCACTTGGCAGTAAAAGAGAAGAAGCACAGGTGCATGCTACAAAGGGATGAATCACAAATGCACTTTGCTAACGTCAAGCACCAAAGACTGAACCGTGTGGTCCCTTTCATACAAAATTCTAGGGAAAACAGAACTCTATTGGCAGAAAGCAATCTGCGATCGCCTGGGGCCAGGAAGAGGAAAGGAGACGCAGTGTGAAGGGGCACAGGGGAGCTTTTAAGGGAAGGAAAACGGTCCCACATCTTAACCGTGAGGGAGGTCATGTGACTGCACACAGCTACCAGAATCCACCAAACTCGATGCTTAAAATGCGTGAATTTTACTGACGACAATAATACCTAAGTGACAAAGAGAGAAAACTATTAAAACGAACCCCCAGACTGTCCCCCTAATAAAAAGGCCCCCCTTCTCTGACTACCCCCTCCAGCTGTCCTGTCCTGGTTCACGTCCCATTTGTTGGACTTTTCCCATGACCTTGGCATTAGTCAGACAGGTCTGTCTCCCGATCTGCCAAGAGGTGAGGGCCTGGGATCCTTCATTCACCTCTGTCCCCCACTGTGCCTTGTCACCAGGAGACAAGTTTCAAGAACTCTGCCAAGTGCTTACTGTCTTGCTGCTACTAAGTCACTTCAGTCGAGTCCGACTCTGTGCGACCCCATAGACGCTAGCCCACCAGACTCCGCCATCCCTGGGATTCTCCAGGCAAGAACACTGGAGTGGGTTGCCATTTCCTTCTCCAATGCATGAAAGTGAAAATTGAAAGTGAAGTCGCTCAATCGTATCCGACCTTCAGCGACCCCATGGACTGCAGCCCACCAGGCTCCTCCGTCCATGGGATTTTCCAGGCAAGAGTACAGGAGTGCGGTGCCATTGCCTTCTCCAGTTTACTGTCTTACACGTCCCCAATTGAGCCTGACAGCCACCCCAGGTGGCAGGTAGGACTGTCTCAGCTTTACAAAAAGATAGAGGTGGGACTTCCCTGGGGGTCCAGTGGCTAAGACTCTGCGCTCCCAATGCAGGGACCTAGGTTCAATCCCTAGTTGGGGAACAATATCCATATGCTGCGATTAAGACACAGCACAGCCAAATAAATAATTTTTTAAAAAAGAAGGAGGCTTAGAGACGTTGAAAAGTTGATTAAATACCTGCCCAACGTCAGGCAGCTAGAAGAGGTGGGGCTGAACTTCAAAACCAGGTCTGTCTGTCTGTCTGAGTCAAAGCTCTGCCTTAAACGCAACATTGCGCTGCCTGATGCAAGGCATGCGAGAGAGAAAGTTGTCAAGGAGGATGCGTTATACTGAGTCCAGTTGAATGCAGGGCCTTCCGCTCTTCCCCTACTCAGTCTTTCCAGGGTCACGCTGAGTTTTTTGTTGCACGTATAGTGTTTGTGTGTGTTCTTGATCCACTAAAATCTGAGCTTTTTCTCTTTCCTCATTTCTGAATTAAACCAAAAACCTAAATGAGCCCTCTGCCCAGGAGACCAGTATTACCTCGCAAACAGCTAGCACCTCCAAGTTGTCGTCTAATTAAGCCGCCCTCCCAAACCAAGCACATAACAGTGTCCCCACGTTAACAATGGCAGCCTCCCCTGGCGGCCCCTCACTGCCTTATACAGTGTCTGGCTGTAAAACCAATAACCCCACGGCCGTGGAAACTGCGCTCCTAAAGTTGGTCTTTCCCTTCAGCAGAGATCCTTTGAACGCTGGGCATTTTTACGAAGAAACATTCCAGGGCCAGGCACTGAATGGAAGGGGCAGGTGGATTCTTTCATCAGCCCCATTTTCTGGTATGTTCTCACTTTCAGCATTCTAGAAATCTGCTCTTTTGACATATACGTTGCACAAGGTGTTTGAAGTCCTCGTGTTCGCTGCTGTCAGCAGCTTAGTGTGAGTTTAAGGGGAGGGGGAGCTTGGAGCACACGCAGGGAGGGCTCGCTGGGTGCAGCGGGCATGCCATCCTGGGCAGACCAGAGCCACGTCTGCACCCTGCTTTGTGTGGGGTGGGGGGAGAGGTCACTCTCGCCAGGGAGCGGGAGAGGTTATCTCCTTGTGGTGGGGGGATGGTGGTGGGGGTGGAATAAGTCCTCTGCGGCTTCGCAGGTGAGCTGCTCCCAATAATTTACTAGGCTAGAAACTGGAATGAGAATGTGCGTGGCTCAGTCATTCAGCCATGTCCGACTTGTTTGCAACCCCATGGACTGTAGCCCACCAGGCTCCTTTGTCCATGGAGTTCTCCAGGCAAAAATACTGGTGTGGGTTGCCATTTCCTCCTCCAGGGGATCTTTCTTATCTGGGGATCAAACCAGCGTTTCCTGTGTCTCCTGCTTTTGCCAGAAAATTCTTTACCACTGAGCTACCTGGGAAGCCCTGGAATGAGATAATATGGCTTTTTTCCCCTAGGGAGGGGTCCCCTGAAATAGAAAAGGATCAATTAATCTGACCTAGTTTGCTCTCTGCATCCCTGCAATAGAGGCAAGGCACTAACTGATAGAGGCGGACCATCTTCAGCTGTGTTCCACAACAGATTTCACTCGTTAGTTGATTTTTTAAAATATTTATTTAGCCGTGTCGGGTCTTAGTTGTGGCATGCGGGGTCTTAGTTGCAGTCTGTGGGATCTAGTTCGCCATTCAGGGATGGGACCCGGGTCCCCTGCACTGGGAGTCCAGAGTCTTAGCCACTGGACCACCAGGGAAGCCCCCCTTCGTTGATTTTAAGGGGGAAAAACACAAATTGCAGAGTCAGCAACACAGTGTCGATTCTGGCTCGAGTTTGTGTACTGGCGCCCCTATTTTACCGACTCTGAGACTTTGGGGGCTGGTCATCTGCACTGCTGGAGCCTCTGTAAAGTGGGAGGACTAATTCCTATGTCACGAGGCTGCTGAAAGGTCAGCCTGAACGAGGTGATGCCCATACATCTTTCAGCACACTCCCCGACACAGAGCAGAGCCCTCAGTCAACTGCAGGATAAACCTTTTGGTGCAATTCCACGTCTAGTTGCAAGAGAAAAGAGCCAAACAGCTGCTCATATGGCCACTGTGTAGGTCAAGTTTACGAGTTCTCACAGTGCCCGGGGACAAACCTAGGTCTTGAGGAAAGGCTCCGCTATGACGATCATTCACAGCAATTAAGTCAGAAAGGTCCTTCGTGGTTAGCATCTCCATGTAAGGGCTGACAATATTTGCCTCTCACTTCTTGTTCAGTGGGGACAGTTTCAATTTGGGAGGAAGAAAAAGTTCTGCAGATGGATGGTGACTGTTGGACAACAACGGGAATGTATTTCACGTACTTAAAAATGGGTAAGATGGGGACTTCCCTCGTGGTCCCGTGGCTAAGACTTTATGTTCCCAAATGCAGGGGTTCGATCCGTGGGTTGGGAAGATCCCCTGGAGAAGGGAAAGGCTACCCACTCCAGTATTCTGGCCTGGAGAATTCCATGGACTCTATAGTCCATGTGGTCAAAAAGAGTCGGACACGACTGAGCGACTTTCACTTTCACAGTTTCAATCGGACTAGGGGACTAGATCCACACGTCACAACTGAGAGCTCTGTGTGCCGAAGCGAAGGTCCACCGCAGCCAAACGAATAAACGCACACATGTTTTTAAATGGGTAAGATGGTAAACGCTAAGTGTGTTTCATCGCAATTTGCTAAGGACCAAAAAAGCAATGACTTGCAAAAGTCAGTTTCTCACCAGCAGCAACAAGTGATTTGCAACACACGTGCCAGTGGGTTCAAACTGTGAAGCTTTTCAGGGGTCCACAGCCAGGACCACCGGCAGGGTGGCCTTCCCGGGGGTGAGATGGGGCGCGACCCCTGAGGACAGCGGGTTGGGTCTGGGGCGTGGCCGTGCCGCGTGCGCACTGCCGCCTCATTTCCCTCTCTTTCGGCTTTCCTGGCACAAATCCAGCCCATAATTAGGAAGATCCTCCAAGGAGAGCGAATACTTCCTGCCCAAATGACAAGCTGTGGATTAGGCTGATATCTTTCCAGATGTGGCATTTGTGTCTCTGGCAATGCTGCAGGTGGCTCTGTGCTTACAGGCCGGAAAGCTCCATCTGAGCGCCTTATCCCCACAAATACCTTCTTCCTCTCCTCACACTGATGCCCAGGGCTTTCATTTTCAAGCTGATTTCCCTCAGAGCCACAGGCTCCCCTCAACTCTGTCATAAATAGACAACAGGAGGGGGCAGGGTGTCTTCAGAACCCAAAGAGGGGCCCGGTGGGGCCCTTCCCCCAGGTGGGCTTCCCAGCTCTCCTCCCAGGGTCTTCCAGGCATTTTACAGAGAAACCCTGAGGCCTGCTATCGTCTATCCAGGGCCCAGCGCAGAGCTGACCCTCGATTAATGGCTGTTGATTCAATGTTGAGTGGATATAATGGGGAGGGGCCCAGAACTGCCACTGACTTCATGCAGTGTTGTGGGTGCAAAATTCATCCTTTGCACACCCAAATGGGTGGTGTTCAAGTGCCAGTATCTACCATTCGAGCACGTCCAGGGGCCCCATGAATGTAACCTGGAGTCTTGTTCTCCAGGTAATACTCTGATTTGACCCTTATAGACTCGTCTAAGTGACAATAACTGACATTTTGATAACATAATAATCCAAAATGAGCACCGCTGCCTCACAAAGCTCCCCAAGGTGATCTGTTTCATGTAAGAAAGACACAGGCCTATTTTACTTTACTTTGTTTATTGTTATTATTTTTCTCGCTGCACAGCCTGCAAGGTCTTAGTTTGCCAACCAGGGGTTGAACCCGTGCCTCTTGCCATGGAAGTGTGGCATCTGAACCACTGGACCGCCCGGGGAATTCCCAACAGGGGCCTATTTTAAACTGAAAGAGTTTTTTTTAATGAACATGAATGTCCATCAACAAATGAGTGGAGGACCTCCCCGGTGGCCCCGTGGTTAAGAGTCCACCTGCCAAGGCGGGGAACATGAGTTTGATCCCTGATCGGGGAAGATTCCATATGCTGAGGGCAGTTAAAGCCTGTGCTCTGCAACCACCAAGTCCTCACGCCCACAGCCTGTGCTCCGCACCAACAGCAACACTGCAGTGAGAAGCCTGAGCCCTGCCACTGGAGAAAGCCCGCATGCAGTGGCCGAGGCCCAGGGCAACCGGAAGTAAGTAAATAATTTTTAAAACAATACTAATTTTTAAAAAAACAAATGAATAAGTGGATAAGTAAACTGTAGTTCATTCCTACAATGGAGTAGTACTCAGCTATTAAAAAGGAATGGAGTACCAATATATGGCATGACCAACCTAGACAGCATATTAAAAAGCAGAGACGTGACCTTGCCAACAAAGGTCCCTATAGTCAAAGCTGTGGTTTTTCCAGTAGTCATGTATGGATGTGACAGTGGACCATAAAGAAAGCTGAGCACCGAAGAATTGACGCTTTTGAACTGTGGTGTTGGAGAAGACTCTTTAAGAGTCCCTTGGACTGCAAGGAGATCCAGCCATCCTTGGATCTATCCTAAAGGAAATCAACCCTGAATATTCATTGGAAGGACTGATGCTGAAGCTGAAACTCCAGTACTTTGGCCAACTGATGTGGAGAGCCGACTCATTAGAAAAGACCCTGATGCTGGGAAAGACTGAAGGCGGGAGGAGAAAGGGATGATAGAAAATGAGATGGTTGGATGGTATCACCAACTCGATGGACCTGAGTCTGAGCAAGCTCCAGGTGATGGTGATGGACAGGGAAGCCTGGTGTGCTGCAGTCCGTGGGGTCACAAAGAGTCGGACATGACTGAGCGACTGAACAACATTATGTAGATGAACCTGGAAAACACTATGCCAAGCAAAAGAAGCCAGAATAGGCAAGTCCACAGACAGCAAGCAGATGAGAGGTTATCAGGAGATGAGGGGAGAAGGGAGTGGAGATTGACTGCCTGGTGGGTACAAGAAGGTGGTGGTTGAAAAACATGACAAATACACTAAATGTGACTGAATTATATCCTTCAGATGGTTAATTATATGTATTTCACATCAATGAAAAAACATTCAAGTACAAAATAGTCTAAGATAAGGTTTAATATGCAAAATGAAATGAGGCAGTGCAAACTATAACACAGATTTTTTTTTTCCTCATTTGAATAAATTTTCTGCTAAAGATGTTTCCTTGCTTTTGGTATGGATCGTTTTTTAAGTTTTTATTCAATTTGTTACAAATTGCTTCTGTTTTATGTTTTGGGGAGTTTTTTTGGCCACCGGGAGTGTGGGATCTTAACTCCTCCACCAGGGATCAAACCCACACTCCCTGCATTGGAAGGTGAAGCCTTAACCAGAGGACCAGCAGCAAAGTCCCTGGATAAATTCTGCCAGTTGCAATCCTGACAAGATGGAAATACTGTGCTGTCCGGGTAAGGATGCTTTCACGATCCATTCTACTTGTAATTTCTCATTCCACGTCTGGCTTCACATCTAGCTGGCTAGCAAGCTGCCTCAGAAAGATCGGGGGTTCTTTTCCACCTTATTCCCTGTATTCCTAGCACCTAAGTTGGCTCCTGGCACATAGCAAATGGCAAATAATTGTGTGCTGAGCAAATGAATGATCCTAGCAACAGAATTTCACTCAGCCTGGGTGAGCAGTAGAGGGGACTCTGGGTCATCTCTTCTCAACCTGGGATGCACACACCCCTCACCTGGGACCTCGTTAGAGATGCAGATTCTGATTCATCGGCCTGGGACAGGAGCTGACATTCTGTTTCCAAGTGCCCAGGGATAAGGACGCTGTTGGTCCACCAGTCACATCTGGAGGAGTGGGAGTCCAGGCATGCCAGACCCCAAGCCTTGTCACTGAAGAAACAGTGCAGGTTTCCAGGTCAGACACCTGGGCGGTTTGCCTCCCCAGACCTCACTGCTCACTAGTCCTCCCGGCACGGAGGCGCCGGAGCACTTCCTGGTTACCCCTGGGGAGGGTGATTAAGGCAATTGGCAACTTTTTCCCATGATTCCATGGTAGGCTGTCATTTCGAGGAAAATACGTCCAACTCAATTCCCAACACTCGGTGTTGGATGTCTTCTTATGTGTGGCGGGGGGAGCAGGGAAGAGTCTGTGGCCCTCCCCCAGAGAAACCTGCTGCTCTTCTGCCTTTGTGTTTGTGAGCATGTAAACTCAGCTGGAATCACAGCTAATAAACAGGTCATCTTGTACTTCCAAAATAAAAACATGCCGTCTTTCAGCGGAATAGCAACTGTACATTAAAAAGCTGTCAACTTCACTACAATTTCCCTGAACCCTGCACTGCAGAGAGATACCTTGTCACTCAGAGTTGAGTGCAGCTTTACTGAAATACCTCCTTGTCTGCGTAAATAATGAGTAGAATTGCATAAGAATACCTGGTCCCCAGCCTCCTTTCCCCCTGCTCCCAAAGAAACATGCAAATAGCAGATTTATGGGGTGAGGTGCTCAACACTTCACTTTGAAAACAAAAGCATGTGGTCCCACCAAACCCAGTGTTGTGTATTTAGGGTGCAGAGGAGAGAGTGGGGGGTGAAGGGGCAAGGAGAGAAGGGTGATGGTGATGGGCATGGTGGTCTTTGCCAACTTCCAATCAAGGAGTCAAACTGTCACTCAACAGCTATTTTGAGAACACACACAGGCTTGCATCAAAAGTGCCATATCCGGGAGATATTTGCTGAAGAAGAATGACCCAGACCTCACAAAGTGGCAGCCCACACAGCCTGCAGGTTTCAAGACCTAGATTCAAGAACCACTCTACCACCTGCCAACTGCGGGATTTTAGAGGCCCTTCACCTCTCTAAGCCTCAGATGTCAGACTCTCAAATGACAACAAGAATAATGATGGCCTCATGCAGTGAAAGCAAATGAGATGATGAATACAAAGATACTTTAAATCCTCAAGTATAATCTAATTGCTACTCATTATTATCAGTAGCTACAGAGATCAAATTGCCAACATCCGCTGGATCATGGAGAAAGCAAGAGAGTTCCAGAAAAACACCTGTTTCTGCTTTATTGACTATGCCAAAGCCTTTGACTGTGTAGATCACAATAAACTGTGGAAAATTCTGAAAGAGATGGGAATACCAGACCACTTGACCTGCCTCTTGAGAAATCTGTATGCAGGTCAGGAAGCAACAGTTAGAACTGGACATGGAACAACAGACTAGTTCCAAATAGGAAAAGGAGTACGTCAAGGCTGTATATTGTCATCCTGCTTATTTAACTTATATGCAGAGTACATCATGAGAAACGCTGGACTGGAAGAAGCACAAGCTGGAATCAAGTTTGCCAGGAGAAATATCAATCACCTCAGATATGCAAATGACATCACCCTTATGGCAGAAAGTGAAGAGGAGCTAAAAAGCCTCTTGATGAAAGTGAAAGAGGAGAGTGAAAAAGTTGGCTTAAAGCTCAACATTCAGAAAACGAAGATCATGGCATCCAGTCCCATTACTTCACAGGAAATAGATGGGGAAACAGTGGAAACAGTGTCAGACTTTATTTTTTTGGGCTCCAAAATAACTGCAGATGGTGATTGCAGCCATGAAATTAAAAGACGCTTACTCCTTGGAAGAAAAGTTATGACCAACCTAGATAGCATATTCAAAAGCAGAGACATTACTTTGCCAATGAAGGTCCATCTAATCAAGGTTATGGTTTTTCCAGTAGTCATGTATGGATGTGAGAGTTGGACTGTGAAGAAAGCTGAGCGCCAAAGAATTGATGCTTTTGAACTGTGGTGTTGGAGGACTCTTGAGAGTCCCTTGGACTGCAAGGAGATCCAATCAGTCCATCCTAAAGGAGATCAGTCCTGGGATTTCTTTGGAAGGAATGATGCTAAAGCTGAAACTCCAGTACTTTGGCCACCTCATGCAAAGAGTTGACTTATTGGAAAAGACCCTGATGCTGGGAGGGATTGGGGGCAGGAGGACATGGGGGTGACAGAAGATGAGATGGCTGGATGGCATCACGGACTCAATGGACCTGAGTGTGAGAAAGCTCCAGGAGTTGGTGATGGACAGGGAGGCCTAGCGTGCTGCGATTCATGGGGTTGCAGAGTTGGACATGACTGTGTGACTGAACTGAACTGAACTGATGCAAGAATGCACGTTAAAACTACTGCCTGGCCCATAGAAAGAACCCAGGAAATGTGAGCTCTTATTATTGTTACTGCTGCTCTGGGTGATGATAGTGACAGTCCCCACTGATGGTAATGATAGTGACAAAATTGAGGATGATGTTGTCACTAATAATGATGATGATGGTGGTGATGCTGATGATGGTGGTGATGATGATGATGGGAGTGGTGCTGATGTTGACAACGGTGCTGATGTTGACGATGGTGTTGATGTGGATGATAGTGCTGATGTTGACAATGGTGTTGATGGTGATGGTGTTGATGATGGTGTTGATGGTGACAATGGTGTTGGTGTTGATGGTGATGGTGTTGATGTTGATGATGGTGTTGGTGTTGTAGATGGTGTTGGTGTTGATGGTGATGGTGTTGATGCTGACGATGGTGTTGATGTGGATGATGGTGCTGATGTTGACAATGGCGTTGATGGTGATGGTGTTGATGATGGTGTTGATGGTGACAATGGTGTTGGTGTTGATGGTGATGGTGTTGATGTTGATGGTGTTGGTGTTGTTGATGGTGTTGGTGTTGATGGTGATGGTGTTGATGGTGATGGTGTTGATGCTGACGATGGTGTTGATGTGGATGATGGTGCTGATGTTGACAATGGTGTTGATGGTGATGGTGCTGATGTTGATTATGGTGCTGATGTTGACAATGGTGTTGATGGTGATGGTGCTGATGATGGTGTTGATGGTGACAATGGTGTTGGTATTGATGGTGATGGTGTTGATGTTGATGATGGTGTTGGTATTGTAGATGGTGTTGGTGTTGATGGTGATGGTGTTGATGCTGACGATGGTGTTGATGTGGATGATGGTGCTGATGTTGACAATGGCGTTGATAGTGATGATAAGTGTTGATGTTGATGACGATGATGGTGATGATAGTGAGATGCTCCATTCTTCCTGAGTGGTGATCCAGATTGCTGCATCATAGGATCAAGGACCAAGAGAGATGCCAGCTCTGGATATGCAGATTAGGGCATGTTACCCAGACTGAGAGTTGGAACTGTAACAAAACTGATTTAGATGAGCTTGAATTGGAAAGACTATATCAGACCATAAAGAGTGGAATCTCTCAGCCCAGAGCTCAGATGTGGAGGAAGGAAGATGTTCCAGCTGCCTATATGGGTTTAATCAGGGCACTTCCTGGAGGAGGGGAGCCAAAACCAGTGATTTAAGCAGTTGACGGAATAGGGAATGGTGATCTCACATGCCCCCATCCAGAAGTCCCTTGTTGGCTTAGCAGTTGCCACCTGCATCCTCCAGGTCTTTGAAGCCTAGGGTTGGACTCAGTGCTGACAATCATTACATTCAACTTCTTCCTTAGCCTTTATTGAAGATTATTGACCATACCTCCCTGACCCCGCAAAACAAAGGGGAACTTGGAGATCCTTTTTCCCCTAGAGATCTACAATGCAGTGGTGATTACATTCTCCTAAAATACCCATATATGTATACCAAATGGTATGCAGAGCCCATTGTTCCAGCTCATCAGAGCTGATAGTTAAACATGCAGAAATTCTGCAAGTCATTAATAAAATTAAATTATATAAGGCTACAATTAAATGAGATATAGAAGGAAATGGCAACCCACTCCAGTATTCTTACCTGGGAAATCTTATAGACAGAGGAGCCTGGCAGGCTACAGTCCTGGGGCCACAACAGTCAGACAAGACTAAGCAACTAACAACAATTAACAACAAAGGCAATAAAAAAAAAAAAGCAATGAATACCTAAAACTCATCACTTTCTAATTACTTTACTACATTTTATTATTACATTTTATGATTATCTTGAGATTTATTTACCTCTATCACATCTATATAGTGAAAATACTGTACACTCATTTCCCCCTTTAGGGTGATCTTTCTAAATTTGATCATATCCCTTTTACGGGCTTCCCACTGCCCTCATACAAAATCCAGAGACTCCTATCATGGCATCCAAGAATCCTTCCTCCAGATCCACTTCTTACCACGCTCTGCCTTGAATTTCCACCTGCGGGTGCTGACTGTCGGGCTCCCCAGGTGACACTAGTGGTAGTGCAGATCTCTGGGTTGGGAAGATCCCCCTGGAAGAGGAAATCGCAATCCACTCATGTATTCTTGCTGGAAAATCCCATGGATAGAGGAGCTTGGTGGGCTGCAGTCCATGGGATTGCAAAGAGTTTGACACGCCTGAGCATCTGATCACACACACACATGCTGACTGCCTTTCTGGCCCACATGGTCTCAGCCCACGCTGTTACCTACCCTCTAGAGGCTAGAAGTACATCAGTACAGTTCAGTCGCTCAGTCATGTCCAACTCTTTGCAACCCCATGGACTGCAGCATGCCAGGCTTCCCTGTCCATCACCAGTTCCTGGAGCTTACTCAAATTTATGTCCATTGAGTTGGTGATGCCATCCAACTATCTCATCCTCTGTCATCCCCTTCTCCTCCTGCCCTCAATCTTTCCCAGCATCAGGGTCTTTTCCAGTGAGTCAGTTTTTCGCATCAGGTGGCCAAAGTATTGGAGTTTCAGCTTCAGCATCAGTCCTTCCAATGAATATTCAGGACTGATTTCCTTTAGGATGGACTGGTTGGATCTCCTTGCAGTCCAAGGGACTCTCAAGAGTCTTCTCTAGCACCACAGTTCAAAAGCATCAATTCTTTGGCGCTCAGCTTTCTTTATAGTCCAACTCTCACATCCATACATGACTAATGGAAAAACCATACCTTTGACTCAGTTCAGTTCAGTTCAGTTCAGTTCAGTCTCTCAGTCGTGTCCGACTCTTTGTGACCCCATGAAACGCAGCACGCCAGGCCTCCCTGTCCATCACCAACTCCCGGAGTTCACTCAGACTCACGTCCATTGAGTCCGTGATGCCATCCAGCCATCTCATCCTGGGTCGTCCCCTTCTCCTCCTGCCCCCAATCTCTCCCAGCATCAGAGTCTTTTCCAATGAGTCAACTCTTCGCATGAGGTGCCCAAAGTACTGGAACTTCAGCTTTAGCATCATTCCTGCCAAAGAAATCCTAGGGTTGATCTCCTTCAGAATGGACTGGTTGGATCTCCTTGCAGTCCAAGGGACTCTCAAGAGTCTTCTCTAGCACCACAGTTCAAAAGCATCAATTCTTTGGCGCTCAGCTTTCTTTATAGTCCAACTCTCACATCCATACATGACTAATGGAAAAACCATACCTTTGACTCAGTTCAGTTCAGTTCAGTTCAGTTCAGTCTCTCAGTCGTGTCCGACTCTTTGTGACCCCATGAAACGCAGCACGCCAGGCCTCCCTGTCCATCACCAACTCCCGGAGTTCACTCAGACTCACGTCCATTGAGTCCGTGATGCCATCCAGCCATCTCATCCTGGGTCGTCCCCTTCTCCTCCTGCCCCCAATCTCTCCCAGCATCAGAGTCTTTTCCAATGAGTCAACTCTTCGCATGAGGTGCCCAAAGTACTGGAACTTCAGCTTTAGCATCATTCCTGCCAAAGAAATCCTAGGGTTGATCTCCTTCAGAATGGACTGGTTGGATCTCCTTGCAGTCCAAGGGACTCTCAAGAGTCTTCTCCAACACCACAGTTCAAACGCATCAATTCTTCGGCACTCAGCCTTCTTCACAATCCAACTCTCACATCCATACATGACCACAGGAAAAACCATAGCCTTGACTAGCCGGACCTTAGTCGGCAAAGTAATGTCTCTGCTTTTGAATATGCTATCTAGGTTGGTCATAACTTTTCTTCCAAGGAGTAAGTGTCTTTTAATTTCATGGCTGCAGTCACCATCTGCAGTGATTTTGGAGCCCCCAAAAATAAAGTCTGACACTGTTTCTACTGTTTCCCCATCTATTTCCCATGAAGTGATGGGACCAGATGCCATGATCTTCGTTTTCTGAATGTTGAGCTTTAAGCCAACTTTGTCACTCTCCTCTTTCACTTTCATCAAGAGGCTTTCTAGATCCTCTTCACTTTCTGCCATAAGGGTGGTGTCATCTGCATATCTGAGGTTATTGATATTTCTCCCGGCAATCTTGATTCCAGCTTGTGTTTCTTCCAGTCCAGCGTTTCTCGTGATGTACTCTGCATAGAAGTTAAATAAGCAGGATGACAATATACAGCCTTGACGTACTCCTTTTCCTATTTGGAACCAGTCTCTTGTTCCATGTCCAGTTCTAACTGTTGCTTCCTGACCTGCATACAGATTTCTCAAGAGGCAGGTTAGGTGGTCTGGTATTCCCATCTCTTTCAGAATTTTCCACAGTTTATTTTGATCCACACAGTCAAAGGCTTTGGCATAGTCAGTAAAGCAGAAATAAATATTTTTCTGGAACTCTCTTGCTTTTTCCATGATCCAGTGGATGTTGGCAATTTGATCTCTGGTCCCTCTGCCTTTTCTAAAACCAGCTTGAACATCAGGGCGTTCATGGTTCATGTATTGGTGAAGTCTGGCTTGGAGACTTTTGAGCATTACTTTACTAGCATGTGAGATGAGTGCAATTGTGCGGTAGTTTGAGCATTCTTTGGCATTGCCTTTCTTTGGGATTGGAATGAAAACTGACCTTTTCCAGTCCTGTGGCCACTGCTGAGTTTTCCAAACTTGCTGGCATATTGAGTGCAGCACTTTCACAGCATCATCTTTCAGGATTTGAAATAGCTCCACTGGAATTCCATCACCTCCACTAGCTTTGTTCGTAGTGATGCTTTCTAAGGCCCACTTGACTTCACATTCCAAGATGTCTGGTTCTAGATTAGTGATCACATCATCTTGATCATCTGGGTCATGAAGATCTTTTTTGTACAGTTCTTCCATGTATTCTTGCCACCTCTTCTTAATATCTTCTGCTTCTGTTAGGTCCAGACCATTTCTGTCCTTTATCGAGCCCATCTTTGCATGAAATGTTCCCTTGGTATCTCTAATTTTCTTGAAGAGATCTCTAGTCTTTCCCATTCTGTTGTTTTCCTCTGTTTCTTTGCACTGATCACTGAAGAAGGCTTTCTTATCTCTTCTTGCTGTTCTTTGGAACTCTGCATTCAGATGCTTATATCTTTCCTTTTCTCCTTTGCTTTTCGCCTCTCTTCTTTTCAGAGGTATTTGTAAGGCCTCCCCAGACAGCCATTTTGCTTTTTTGCATTTCTTTAGATGGACCTTTGTTGGCAAAATAATGTCTTTTCTTTTTAATATGCTGTCTAGGTTGGTCATAGTTTATCTTCCAAGGACCAAGCGTCTTTTAATTTCATGGCTGCAATCACCATCTGCAGTGATTTTGGAGCCCCCCGAAATAAAGTCTGACACTGTTTCCACTGTTTCCTCATCTATTTCCCATGAAGTAATGGGACCAGATGCCATGATCTTCGTTTTCTGAATGTTGAGCTCTAAGCCAACTTTTTCACTCTCTTCTTCCACTTTCATCAAGAGGCCTTTTAGCTCCTCTTCATTTTCTGCCATAAGGGTGGTGTCATCTGCATATCTGAGGTTATTGATATTTCTCCCGGCAATCTTGATCCCAGCTTCTGCTTCTTCCAGCCCAGCATTTCTCATGATGTACTCTGCATGGAAGTTAAATAAGCAGGGTGACAAGATACAGCCTTGACATATTCCTTTGCTGATTTGGCCCCAGTCTGTTGTTCCATGTCCAGTTCTAACTGTTGCTTCTTGACCTACATATAGATTTCTCAGGCGTCCGGTCAGGTGATCTAGTATTCCCATCTCTCTAAGAATTTCCACAGTTTGCTGTGATCTACACAGTCAAAGGCTTTGGCATAGTCAATAAAGCAGAAGTAGATGTTTCTCTGGAACACTCTTGCTTTTTTGATGATCCAATGGATGTTGGCAATTTCATCTCTGGTTCCTCTGCCTTTTCTAAATCCAGCTTGAACATCTGGAAGCTCATGGTTCACATACTGTTGAAGCCTGGCTTGGAGAATTTTGAGCATTACTTTGCTAGCGTCTGAAATGAGTGCAATTGTGCAGTAGTTTGAGCATTCTTTGGCATTGCCTTTCTTTGGGATTGGTATGAACTCTGACCTTTTCCAGTCCTGTGGCCACTGCTGATTTTCCAAATTTGCTGGCATATTGAGTGCAGCACTTTCACAGCATCATTGTTCAGGATTTGACATAGCTCCACTGCAATTCCATCACCGCCACTAGTTTTGTTCGCAGTGATGCCTCCTAAGGCCCACTGGACTTCGCCCTCCAGGATGTCTGGCTCTAGGAGCACGGTGTGATCAACCTGCGAGCAGTGTGTGACCAGTTAAAGGAGCACTCAGAAAGCAGGCCCAGCTGCCGGGGAGATGCTGATCAGAGAAGTGTTCACAATAACAGGACTTTCCGTCTTTTTCATTTAATTTCTTCAGCTGGGTCAGGTCTTAATTGCAGCACGCAGCCTCTCCCGTTGCGGCACAAGGGCTCTAGTTGTGGCGTGGGTTTAGCTCCTCCACAGCATGTGGCATCTTAGTTCCTCAATCAGGGATCTAACCTGTGGACCCCTGCATTGCAAGGCAGATTCTTAACCACTGGGCCACCAGGAGAGTCCCTCAGTTTTTTATGTATCTGGTGTTTTGAATAAGTATTACCGACACATGGCACAAAATTCAGAAGAAGATATAAAGGGTGTAAAATGAAGAGGAAGTCTTCCTCCCGTATCTGTCTCCCAAGAATCTCTCTCTCCTGCCCCCCGAGAGGCCACCTCTACAGGCAGATCTCATTCTATTGCGTGGTGCAGAGACTGGGGCTCTTTTGGGGGGTGGACTTGAAGGCTTACAACCACCTTGTGTTGAGCTAGTCTATCAGTGTCTTTTTCCAGCTGTGCTTTTCTCGCTTCATGTCTCTGTGTCATCTCGGTAATTTCCACAACATTTCAAATTTTCCATTATTATTATATTTGTTACCGTGATCTGTGATTAGGGATCTTTGATGTCATTATTGCAAAAAGACTATAACTCGCTGAAGGGTCAGATGATGTTCAGCATATTTTTGGAATGAAGTATTTTTAAATTAAGATACGTACATTTTTGTGTGTGTGGCAACATGCATGGACCTAGAGATGATCATACTGACAAAGTAAGCCAGAGAAAGACAAATATATGATGTTGCTTATATGTGGTATCTTAAAAGAGCAAAGATACAAACGAACGTATTTACAAAACAGAAATAGACCCACAGATATAAAAAAGAAACTTATGGTTATCCAGGGGGAAAGGGGATGGGGGAGGGATAAAATAGGGATTTTGGGATTAACATAGACACACTACTATATATAAAATATATATATGTATATAGCAAGGACCTACTATATCCACAGGGAGCTATACTCAATCTTTTGTAGTAACCTATAAGAGAAAAGAATCTGAAAATATATAATATACATATATATACATATATATGTATATATATACCTATATCTGAGTCACTTTGCTGTACACCTGAAACACAACATTGTTAACCAACTGTACTTCACTTTAAATATATATATATAAAATAAAAGAAATATAGAATATATGTCAATAAAAGAAAAATATATTTCAATAAAAGAAATATAGAATGATGGAAATAAAAAGGTGGTGATCGGACTTCCCTGCTGGCTCAGTGGTGAAGAACCTGCCTGCCACTGCAGAAGACACAGGTTCGATCCCTGATCGGGGAAGACCCCCTGCGCTGCAGAGAAACCAAGTTCCGAGTCTCAGCTATTGAGCCTGTGATCTAGAGCCTGGCAGCTGCAACTACTGAGCCCTCGTGCCCTCGAGCCCGTGCTCCACAGTGAGAGGAGGCACTGCGCTGAGAAGCCCAGGCGCTGGAGCTAGAGAGCAGCGCCTCCTGCTGCAACTAGAGAAAACTCCCCCCAGCAGCAAAGACCCAGCACAGTCTTAAAGAAAGAAAGAAAGAAAACTACATTTAAAAAGATGGTGACTGACGTCTTTAAAAAGTTGTACTCTTTTCTGGGTGTTCTTTCTATAGAAATCAGTCTGCATATATCTTCATGCCATGAAAAAAGAAGTGGAGGGGCAAATTCTTTTTTGATGCAAGAACAAGAAATGCTCCTTTAATAGACTCGGACCAACTGACCAACTCAACTTTATTTGGTCCAACCCTGCTACACTGCATTGAATAGTGTCCCCTAGAAAGACATGTCCCCAGAGCTTGCAAGCATGACCTTACCTGGAAAATGGGTCTTTACAGATGTAATTAAATGAAGGCTCTTGAGATGAGATTTAGGGGGTGGGGCCTAAATCGAATGAAAAGTGTCCTTACAAGAAAAGACTGCGCTCCCAATGCAAGGGGCCCAGGTTCAATCCCTGCTCATGGAATTAGTTCCCACAGGCTGCAACTACAGATCCCACATGCTATAGCTGAGCCCTGGCACAGCCAGATAAGTACATAAATAAATATCTTTTTAAAGACTAGGAAAAGACAGACACAGAGGAGAAGGTCATGTGACCATGGAGGCTAAGACTGATATGATTGGGTCACAAACCACGTAACATAATACCTGAGCCACCAGAGGTTGCAGGGATTCTCAGAGCAACACCGTAACTTCTGACCTCTGGTCTCCAGAACTGTGAGGGAATCTACCTCTGTCGTCTCAAGCCATCCAGGGTGAGACAGCTCGTTATGGTGGTTGGAGGAAATGAACACACCCAGCGAATCTATAACCAGACTCTCCTCTCTTCACTGCCTGGCTTCTCTCTGGGAATGAGCACTTGCTGCTGATGGGTGGGTGACCCCAAACCTCACAGTCCACTTGTTGTACAAATACCCTCTAGTAACAAAAAAACTCAGGTTCCCCTGCATAAAAATCCCACTTGATGGAATCTATGCCAAGGTGAAGACTCTCTTCCTTTTTCTATCTGTCTTATAGACAGTGGGTGCTAATGAAGTCATCAGTTGAAATCACCAAGTATTTAGGGGATAGAAATGAACCAGGAGGGCCCTGGGGTGCCCTCAAGGTATTGACAGGTCAGGTCATGCTGGGCTCCATTAAATAACGATATTAATTGAATTCTGCCATCTTGGCAGAAACACGCGCTTGATGGGATCAGTGTTAAATCTGCTCGAGTGCAGTGAACTTATCTCTCTAAACAGTACTCGGTGTCCTTGGGGTTCCTCCAGCTTCACTGGCCACTCACCCCAGGGGGTCAAGGCTTTCATGAACAAACTATCCTCTTGGATTTGAGAAGGGGGATATGCTGAAAACGGATTCAGATTCATTTTTATTTTGTGCAAAGCGAAGACAGGCAAACCCCTCTTCCTAGAATAGTGTCATTTATTGACAACTGGACATAAAATTTCAGACCTCTAATTAGCCTGTGCTTCCAGGTGACTTAGTCGTAAAGAATCTGCCTGCAATGCAGAAGAGTCGGGTTCCATCCCTGGGTTGCGAAGATCCCCCAGAGAAGGAAACGGCAGCTCACTGCAGTATTCTTGCCTGAGAATCCCATGGACAGAGGAGCCTGGCGGGCTACAGTCCATGGGGTCACAGAGAGCTGGACACGATCTTAGAATAGAATCTCTCTCTCTCTCGCAGGACCCCAAAATGGGAGTGACGGCATTAAGTTAATAAATAAAATGAGTGGGCAATCTCGTGGTGACATTTTCATTAGCCCGCTCTCTTTCTGTCTCATTAGCCTTCATGGGGAGAGGAAGGATTGTTTTAATTAGCAGGGTTGAGAAGTCGGCCTCGGTTGCCTGCCCCCCTGCTGTTCCCAGGATTACCCTGTCAGCTGATAAATACAATACAAATCATTACAGCCCACAGTGCCACCTCAGAAGGCGACAGCAGAGAGCGGATCCACCCCAGTCCGGGGTAAGTGCCCTGGAACAATGTTCTTTCACTAGAGCATTCAAGCATAAATCAAGCGTAATATTGGGCTTTATCAAACAGCTCAATATCCTCTCACAGGAAAGCTCTTTCTAGTTTGGGACCAGCCATGTGTTCCTCTTTTCCCCTTTTGTGCCCCGGGCTGCCCAGACAGAGGCGCATCTGACAGAACGGCCATGCTCAATGGGATCAAGGCTGCAAAGTCCCCCACCGGATTTACTCGTTAGATGCTCAAACCAAAAGGCTGACCAGAAACATTCCCCAGGCCCCCATCAGACTCATATATGCATTCCCACTGCTTTTAGGGACTTAGGGGCTTGATAACACCCATGCTGATATTGATTGCATTTCGTTGATGCCAAGTTCTACACTATTTCGCTTCTCCACGAGGTCAAATTGCAGATTCATAGCTTTCAGCCACCTGTGCACACAGCTATGTTTTCTTTCACGGAGAACAGTCTGTCTTTAAATCTTAAAATGAAAGCGTCTTGAGATTGAATTGAAAAATAAATCTAGATGCTCATAGACATGCCAAGATTACTATTTACCAGGAGACAGTCTCCCAGGCTCTCATTAAACCATTTATTTATTCACTCGTGCAACAAACATTTATTGAGCACCTACTTTATGCCGAGTACTGCAGGCGCTGGGGATGAAAAGATGGATTCCTGCTGGCAAGGAATGAACCCACAAGAACAGACATTTTAAGTACATGTGCTAAGAGCGAGGCCAGAAAGTGAAGAGGAGCTAAAAAGCCTCTTGATGAAAGTGAAAGAGGAAAGTGAAAAAGTTGGCTTAAAGCTCAACATTCAGAAAACAAAGATCATGGCATCTGGTCCCATCACTTCATGGGAAATAGATGGGGAAACGGTGGAAACAGTGTCAGACTTTATTTTTGGGGGCTCCCAAATCACTGCAGATGGTGACTGCAGCCATGAAATTAAAAGACACTTACTCCTTGGAAGGAAAGTTATGACCAACCTAGATAGCATATTCAAAAGCAGAGACATTACTTTGCCGACTAAGGTCTGGCTAGTCAAGGGTATGGTTTTTCCTGTGGTCATGTATGGATGTGAGAGTTGGACTGTGAAGAAGGCTGAGTGCCGAAGAATTGATGCGTTTGAACTGTGGTGTTGGAGAAGACTCTTGAAGGTCCCTTGGACTGCAAGGAGATCCAACCAGCCCATTCTGAAGGAGATCAGCCCTGACATTTCTTTGGCAGGAATGATGCTAAAGCTGAAGCTCCAGTACTTTGGGCACCTCATGCAAAGAGTTGATTCATTGGAAAAGACTCTGATGCTGGGAGAGATTGGGGGCAGGAGGAGAAGGGGACGACCCAGGATGAGATGGCTGGATGGCATCACGGACTCGATGGACGTGAATCTGAGTGAACTCCAAGAGTTGGTGATGGACAGGGAGGCCTGGCGTGCTGCAATTCATGGGGTCGCAAAGAGTCGGACACGACTGAGCGACTGAACTGAACTGAACTGAAGAGCAAGGCCAGAAATGCACTCAGGATATTTCGGAGGCAAGGGCAGGGTGAGCAGACAAAACATCTCAGGATGGGGATAGAGTCTGAAAGGCTTCTCGATGGCGAGGACTTGGAGCTGGCAGAGGAAAAGCCACAGGAGAACTGGAGGCAGGGGGAGACAGAGAAGCAGCCCCCCAGGCAGGCGCAAGGAGACGTGCCCACAGGCGGGCACCAACTAGTTCTCGGCATCTTGGGGTATCCATCCTCATGGAGGTAATAAGGCAAGACTCTCTGATCTTTCCTTCTTCATGTGTCAACACACCCATCTGCCTGCTCATAGCATAGTATCTACCCATGCTCAGAGCCTTTCCAGAGCCCTGGGTAGTTTTCATAAATAATTTCACCTGGAGTTTATAAATGTTGTCTCCAAGAGAGTTGGTCTGGTAGGAGCTTACTAGGTCATGACCAGAAGAAGAACAAGATCTCTACTCAGTTCAGCTCAGTTCAGTCACTCAGGCATGTCCGACTCTGCAACCCCATGGACTGCAGAATGCCAGGCCCCCCTGGTTCATCACCAACTCCCGGAATTCACTCAAACTCATGTCCATCGAGTCGGTGATGCCATCCAACCATCTCATCCTCTGTCGCCCCCTTCTCCTCCCACATTCAATCTTTCCCAGCAACAGGGTCTTTTCAAATGAGTCAGCTCTTCACATCAGGTGGCCAAAGTATTGGAGTTTCAGCTTCAACATCAGTCCTTCCAATGAACACCCAGGACTGATCTTTAGGATGGACTGGCTGGATCTCCTTGCTGTCCAAGGGACTCTCAAGAGTCTTCTCCAACACCACAGTTCAAAAGCATCAATTTTTCGGTGCTCAGCTTTCTTTATAGTCCAACTCTCACATTCATACATGACCACTGGAAAAACCATAGCCTTGACTAGACGGATCTTTGTTGGCAACTGCTACTAGATAAAAATGACTTAAAAATATGTTGCCTCCTCCTTCTGACACACTCACTGAGATCCCAGGTGCCTCAAATGAGAGAACAAATCCTGTTGAGATTTTTCCACTATCTTGGAAGTCTGGAAGGAAGAAGGTTTTCTTCAGATCACAGCAAGGAAGGAATTTTCAAAGGGTAACTCCAGTCATGGGGGGGGGTTGGGGGGAAGTGGAGATACTCTTTGCTGTGTTTAACTTATGGGTAGATGCTAAGGTAATCTCTGAAGCTCTTTTTTATATGAGTGTATTTGCTTATTTTCCGGCCGTGTTGGGGCTCCACCGCTACCTGGGCTTTCCTCTCCTTGCCGAGAGGGGGGCTCCTCCCCTCCGCCGCAGCGTGTGCGCTTCTCATGCACGGGCTTCTCTTGTCGGGGAGCACAGGCTCTGGAGCACAGGTTCAGTACTTGTGGTGCTCAGGCTTAGTTGCTCCGAGACATGTGGGATCTTCCCAGATTAGGGAAGATCCCCATGTCTCCTGCGTTGGCCGGTGGATTCTTTACCACTGAGGCACCAGGGATGCCTTCTAAAGTTCTGTTTAAAAGATAAACATAACTATCTTTAGGCTATGATATGGATTACTCCTTCACAACATATCATGAGATGTAATGCCTGCAAAATCTTAGGAAAAAGAAACAAGATTGGTCCCGAACGGTGGACTGAGCATGTATATCTACCTTCCTACTCTCCTAAAATATCATGAAAGGATAAAGAAAGTACGTGACACAAGGAAAAACCCAAAATAGTGCAGGAAAACAAGAAAGAACTCTATCAAGGGACCAGGACTTTCGAGAAAATTCCAAATGGTCAAAATCAGACAGGATTAGAAATACAGACAGCAAAACCAGAGGAAACCATCACCAGAAACAAGTGTGGGAAATGATACGGTAGAGTCAGGGAGTGTTCAGGAGAAGGTCAAGTCCAGATCAAACACACAGGAAAGGAATGTCTCTGGAGCACTACTCAGGGCCTATCTGAGGAGCTGTTTTTGGAACAAGCAGGTTGGCTCAGCCTTTCCGTTTCCAAGGTTCCACTAGGCAGACAGCAACGGCAACACCTGCGCCCAGACTGAAGCAGTGAGTGTGGGGAGGAGGACGAAAGGCTCCTTGTTCCCCAAAGTAGGATCTCACCCAGAAGAAAAACCACCGGTTCATCCCACCTCCTAATATACCCAACTCTTCCCCAGCAATCACCAGAGGCAGGCCACAAGACAGAGACAAAACTTGCACGTACGAGTATTTAAGGAACGGGAAATATAAATGTTCTGCACAACGAAGAGAAGCCAAATAGCTGAGAAAAAACGTCACCAAGAAAGAAGGGAGACAAACAAAACTCACACTTGAGGAAATAGAGTTAATAAAGCAAATAGAAGACGCTTGTTAAGAATTGTGATTCATTCCCTAAGAGATATCAAAGGACAACATATCTATTTTTTCTTGGAAAAAAAAAAAAAACAGTAGTATAGCCAAAGAAAAAATTCAAACTCTTGAAAATGAGAAGGGAAAAAAAATAATACATGCAAAGTCACCCAGCTTGTCATTCATTCATCCCTTCAACTAACAGCCGTTTATTGAGCACCTGTTATAAGCCAGGCCCTGTACAAGCTTCTAAGAATATAGAGATTAAAAGGAGCAATCTCTGGCCCAAGGACCACAGCACATCAAGGTGATTCCCACCATGAAACTGTGAACAAAGGCCACAGAGGCAGTGTTCAGGTCACAGAGGGAGTCAGAGAGGAAAAGGTACCATTTGGCTTGAGACTTTGGGGATGAGAATGCACTTTTTCTAGCCCGCGAAAAGAGTAAGGAAGCTGTTCCAGGCACAGAGAGCAGCCTGTGTAATTAGAGTTAATATTATTGGAGCATAAAAATGGAGAAGAGTCCTAAAGCGCCAATACTTTGGCCACCTGATGGGAAGAGCCAATTCACTGGAAATGACCCTGATGCTGGGAAAGACGGAGGGCAGGAGCAGAAGGTGGGGCGACAGAGGATGAGATGGTTGGATGGTATCACTGACTCAATGGACATGGGTTTGAGCAAGCTCTGGGAGATAGTGAAGGGCAGGGAAGCCTGGTGTGTTGCAGTCCATGGGGTCACAGAGTCAGCCAAACAAAACAAGAACAAAAAACAAACAAACAAAACCCGGGCCACCAGTGCATGTAACCCGTTTGCTGCAACACCTCCCGTAGCCTGTCAGCAGACACCTCTAAACCACCAGTACACTCACTCATTCATTTTCTTCTACAGTCATCTGTTCATTTATTCAAGAGACTGTGCAGAGTGCCCACGATGTGCCAGATGCTGGCTAAGAACCCGAACTAAAGCAATGAAAAAGACACAGCCCTTGCCTAGATTCACTCACAAGTCACTGCAGGTAGAGTGCAGGTAGAGTCCCCAGAAAGGGACAATTTCCACAGAGTATAAAGCGAGAGAGACGCACAGAAAGCGCTGGCAGATAAAGAATCACTTTCCAGGAGAAGCTTCTTAAACTGAGTCTTATAGAATGTGTAGGAGCAGCGAGCAGCACGGTGAACAGGCAGAGGGTAGGGACGGGGGGCTTACAGGAGGAGATGCAGATGGGGATGTGCAGGGAGCTGCAGACGGGGATATAACCGGAGTCAGGTCCAGGGAGTACCCAGAAACCTACTGATCATCAGACACTTACAAAGAGATAGACATCTGCCCACAAGAAGCACCCAAAAGCAAACCTGTGACCTTCCCACCAAACTCCTCACACTTCCTTCCCCCTCATCCCCGTACACTCACGCATCGCGCATCACGAAGTCCCGCGAGGTCTGCGTCCCAATCTCCCTCCAATGTGCCCACCCGTCTCCATCTCCTCCATCCTCATTCAAGGACTCTCTCTCACCTGCATGACTTCATAAGCATCCCAGTGGATCTCCCTGTGGCCACCCTGGTGCTCTGCAGTCCATTCTCCACACTGTAGCCAGAAGGGCCTTTCTAATGCCCATCCGACACACCCTTCCACCTCCAGTCCCGATCACTGCTTCACTGCTCAACAGCCTTCACTGGCTCCCCATTTGATGTCGTTCAGTCACTAAGTTAGTGGACTGCAGCACGCCAGCCTTCCCTGTCCTTCACTATCTCCCAGAGTTAGCTCAAACTCATGTCCATTGAGTCGGTGATGCCCTCCAACCATCTCATCCTCTGTCGTCCCCTTCTCCTCCTGCCCTCACTCTTTCCCAGCATCAGGGTTTTTTCAAATGAGTCAGTTGTTTGCATCAGGTGGCCAGAGTATTGGAGCTTCAGCTTCAACATCAGTCCTTCCAATGAACACCCAGGACTGATCTCCTTTAGGATGGACTGGTTGGATCTCCTTGCAGTCCAAGGGACTTGCAAGAGTCTTCTCCAACACCACAGTTCAAAAGCATCAATTCTTCAGTCCTCAGCTTTCTTTATGGTCCAACTCCCACATCCATACATGACTACTGGAAAAACCATACAGATTGTTAGTGATCCACATTAGTTGTGCTTAAGGATTAAATACCAATAATGAGGCAAAAATACCATAGATGGCATAAGATCACCATGATAGTCCTATGAATGGTGTCCACGCCACACTGGAGAAGAGACCACAGAGTTCTACATGCTTGCCACACCCACCAACATACCAGCCTGTCAAGTCCAACACAAAGGAGGCCCCTCTACTGATGGTCGTATTATCCTTACCACAATTCATGGACCAGGGACTAGGACTCAGGCCCAAAGGTGTTACATGTTGAAGTCCTAACCTCAGGACCTCAGAATGTGACCTGATTTGACCATAGGGTCATTGCAAAGGTAATTAGTTAAAATGAGATCATAATGAACCTAGGGTGGGCCCCTAATCCAAAATGACTGATGTCCTGAGAGAAAAGGGAAATTAGGAGAATTCCCTGGAGGCCCAGCAGTTGAGACTCTATGCTTCCACGGCTGTGAACCCAGGTTCAACTACTGGTCAGGGAACTAAGACCCGAAAAGTCAATGGGCATGACCGAAAAGGGGGCATGGATTTAGACATAGACACACATGCAGGGGGAATGCTGTGTAGACATGGAGATGGCCTACTTTAAGAGAGAGAATCCTATAACAGATCCTTCCCGAGTGGCCCTCAGAAAGAACCAGCCCCTGATTTTTGATCCAAGGTTTCAAGGCTGAGCTGACACCTTGATCCCGGATTTCCAACCTCTAGACTGTGAGGCAATGAATTTCTGCTTTTAAGCCACCTCAATCGTGGTCATGTTTTGCCCTACCAGCCCTGGTCATCCAAAGCAGAGGGCAAGATCACTAGACCCAATAATGACCAGAGAGGAGCAGATGGGATTGGGGCTGGGCTCCAGAGGAAAGGGCAAAGGTACAGAAAAGCAGAGCTCTCACACTGGGAAGAAAGCAGTGGACAGGCTGGGAGGCATCTTACGCCCACGTGCAAGAGTCAGAACTCCTTATGCTCCGAGCAATCGGTCCTGAGCTGCCCAAACCGGGTTGAGGCTGGCCCACGTGTGTCTTAACGCCTACTCTCCCCAGCCTGGCACTAACTCCACTGTAGGTATTATGTATTGATAAATTCATTGTCTTATTAGGGAGTGTCTTCTTTATATTTAGATTAATGACCACATAATGATCACCTGGGCAGATTTAGATGATGTCATTTTAAGAAATTATGGCTTAGATCCATCTTCTCTCTCCCCTTTCCCTCTGCCCTGCCTGAATTATTCCTGCGGAAGAAACCAATTAATAGCAGCTTGACTGCTGTAATGCAGGCTGCTGTACAATGTAGCGATGCCTAATGGAGTTTTAATTTCCCCGCGGTGAGTCAATATTTGCTTTAAGAAAGAAAAATGTCACCATAAACCACTGCCCCCAATGAATTTGGTAGCACAGAGGGTGAGAGAGGCTTCTTCTTTAGGTAAACAGTGATGGAGGCTGGATCTGGGGGTCCGGGGGGGTTCACTCTTCACAAATAGGGTTGCTTATGGTTTCTCGTTCTCTCCTTCAGACAATGGCGGTTATTAAATATTTTGCTTTGCAAATGTAAATAACTGTCAGAGATTCACCCACAGTTTAAAGAGTCTGAAACAAACTCATTATAACAGAAGAAGAACAATTTATTCCAGCCGATTAATAGCTTGAGGGGCGCAGGGAGGGAAAAAGAACATGAGATGTGCCTGTTTGAAGACATTATGGGTGTTTTCTTATTTCCCCCCAGCTAGGGTTGCAGGTGGAAACCCAATCCTACTTTTTAAAAAATGGATTAGACTTTTCAGGATCACGCAAGGAAATAAAGTTTTGCGACTCCTCTCTCTCATAATAAGTCTGTCCAAAAATGATGGTGCTCATTCTGTTGAAAGATAGTTTCATTTCCTCCTCAAAATTGGCATGAAAAATTTGCCTTGCCAAATGAACATTGTATACTGAACTTGTCAAATCCTTTCTCCTGACACAAATAAAAGATAACATTGGGTGGCAGCATGTAAAACAGCTCTGACAAGACAGCAAAGGGAAACAAAGAAATATGCATATTCTGATGCTCTCGGTTTTAGAAGCTGGGCTGGGGAGGGGTGGGGGGAGGCGGGTAGCAGCAGCATGACTGGCCAGCTTTGAATGCTTCAGGTAACAATTGAACAAGTCACTTTCATGTCGATGTTCAATGGTATAATGACCCTGCTTCCAATTAGCCAAAACATGACAAAATCCTAACTTTTATAGCGGCACAAACTGTCGGGGAGAAGATGGACGGAGTGACAGGACTCCTCATCCAGAGGTTCATGGGTGGACTGCATGGCTGCAATTACTAGTTCCGACGCAGTGGGAAAGTATTCCTGGTGTGTTTAAAAATAAATAAGGTAAATGATCACCCTTTCATTAGATCTGTACTCATATCATATAAGTGCCTTTTCTTCCTATTAAAATTGTTGATTGAAGGCCGTTAGCTGTTTATCAGCTCGAAATTACATTTCTGCTCTCTTCGGGGCTGCCGCCCATTCAAAATCACACTCAGCGCCTAGTTGGTAACAAGAAAAGACTCCTAAAACTGCAATTGCAGGAGGGGAAAGAAAAACACATGAGCAAGAAACCCAGATTGCACCTTCACGTCCCCAAAGGCATCACGCTTCTTTGTTCTGCTAAGAAAAATTAACCTCAATCTCAGCTCCGGGTCCCTAGATTGATTATCATAGTCATTTAAATACTGTAATCTCATTTTCAGCATTGGGATAAAGAAAGGGAGGGGGGACCCTGGGAGGGTGGAAGCAAGGCTGGAGAGAGAAAGAAGGAGGCGGGGAGGGGATGGGAAAGCAGAATAAATTATCTGACAAAGGGAAGCTGGGGCCTTTCTGCTCACAGAGCCTATTTCGGATCCTTCCACTTGATTGGAAAAGTTGATGAAGTTTAAATGAAGCAGAATTAGAACCTCAGGCCGCTGAGTATTGACGGGGCAACACGAGAATGTGCAATTGAATAGCCCTGGGTTTTGGCAGAAGACAAGGGAAGGGCCTAAATGGCGTAATCTTCAATCGAATCGAACAGCCACTCGGACAAGGCAGGGTAATAAGTGAGGGCCAGCCCGGGCCTGTTGGTTAAAGGAATTAATCCGCCCTGCCGCCCGCCCGAGCCGGGCTTTGATGCCCATTGTGTGGGACCCTGTCCCAGTCTATCTAAATGCTAACGAACCGCGGGGGTGAGCAGGGCTGTGCTTTTCTTTGCTGGCGCTAATCTGATGACAATTTGCTCTCTCTGATTAGGGGGGCGGGGAGGGAACGGTGGTGGGTGGGAGAGGAGGAGGGGAGGCCTGCCCGTTGAAAGGGGGGCCATTCTGGTGAGCCCCAGCCCCCCAACCCCAGAGCTCCTAGCTCCCTGGCCCGCAGACGCACACGTTTAGAATAACATAAACTCCAGGCGTCCGTGGGAAACCAAGTGTCCATGCTCCTGTTCTCTCTGTCTTGTCTCTTCTTGAGACCATATGTGCGCGCGAGCGTGCTCAGTCGCGTCCGACTGTTGCGCAATCCTCACGGACTGTAGCCCACCAGCCTGCTCTGTCCGTGGGATTTTCCTGGCAAAAATACTGGAGTGGGTTGCCATGCTGAAAGCGCAGGCTTTACCTTAAGCCACCCAGCATCAGTCCCTCCTTCCCTTCTTCCTATCACACCCCCTCAAGACTTTCCCTCCAAACACGCCCAAGCTCGTGGCAGCCAGTCTCTCACCCTGTCTGGTCATCTTCTACGTCTAAAATGCTCAGCTTTCTCCTCTCAGTTCCCTGAGTCCCGCTTGGTCATCCAGAAGCTCCAACAGGCTTTTCTGGACCACTCCAGGCCACGGGGCCGCCTCCTGTTTTGTCTGTCTTGTAGGTCTGAGTCACACGGGCCCTATAGGTTTCAGCCTTAGAAGTGCAGCAACTTCTAGGGAGTGTGTGTGTGTATGTGTGTGCGTCTGGTGTGGCAAACGTGCCCAAGTAGACTGTAAGCTCCTTGAGAACAGAAAACACACCTGTGGATGACGCTGACCTTTTAGACAGGTGTAGGTGTAGATGGGGGCTTCCCAGGTGGCACTAGTGGTAAAGAACCCGCCTGCCAATGCAGGAGATGCAAGAAAGGCGAGGTCAGTCCCTGGGTCGGGAAGATCTCCTGGAGAAGGGTATGGAAACCCAGTCCAGTATTCTTGTCTAGAGAATCCCATGGACAGAGGAGCCTGATGGGCTATGGTCCATAGGGCCACAGAGAGTTGGACATGACTGAAGCGACTTAGCATGCACACACACACAGATGTAGATGGATTAGATTTTTCTCTCTCATAGATCGAGTTGAGATCATAGACTCAAAAGCCTGGCACTTAGCAGATATTTAACAATGAGGGCTGTGGATGTCACCAAGTTCTTTTGATTAGTCCAGTGGTGGGAACCTCAGGCTACAGAGTCCCAGACCTCTCAAAGCCTGGCACCCCCACCAATGTGCTGCATGACTGTGGGCAACTTGTGAAACCGCTCTGAGACTTAGCTTTCCCACCTGTAAAATGGGAACGATGGTAATCCCACATTTTTAGAATTGTGGCCAAGATTTTAGGGAGGTGATGCCTAAGAAGGGCCAGCAGACAGCGCCTGGTACACAGTGGGCTCCACGAAGTACAACCGCTGTCAGCTGCCTCAGGAGAGCATCAGCCGGCCAAACGGGTCACCAGCCAGGAACTGTCTGGAAACCCAGACTCCAGGCCTCCACCTCCACACACACTCCCTCTCCAGGAGAAGTCAGGCCCACAAGCGTCCTGCCAGGTGATCCTGGGAGGACCTGCCACCAGGGGACCACGCTACTGCTAAAGCAAAGATGGAGGTTTTGGAAACACCAGACAGACACTTTCCTTTTAGAAGGGGAGTTTCTGAAAGACTTGCTTAAACCTCCTGATTTATGCCCACCGCATGCCTACAAAGAGAGCAAAGTCTTAACTGACAGTTTATAAAGGTTTTGGAGGCAGACACAAAGCCCGGTGTTCAGTCCTAAGGGATCCCTCAGAATCGCCCCAACAGGCTCACTCAAATGATGTGGGGAAAATTCAGAGCATGACGGACCAGGGGGTTTGTTTAACTTGCAAAAAGTAAACAAATCCCAGGCACTAACCCTAAACCATCATGTTGCTCATCCCACCCACAGTGCTCCAAACATGCAGCCTGGCAGGGTCCCAGGCTGTAATGACCACGTCTGTCCCAGCAGAGAAGGGCTCGTGACAAGTCCTCCAGTCCACCTACAGCATCCCGCAGCCAGGCATGGGTTCCTCTGCCCCCAGGAGCACTGGGGGCGGGCATGGGGGGAGGCTGGCACTTAGACCTACTGTTGATGTCTGGATTTGTCTCTCACCTTCTGTTCTCAGTCTTGTTTATCCTACTTGCTTTGGCCCCTGCAGCTCTCAGATCCAACCGGGAGCCCCACTTTATCTGGCCTCACTCCCCATCCAGGCTCCCCTCAGCTTTTGCTTCCCTGCAGCTTCCTGAGTTCCAAGTTTCTCCTTGCCCTGGAGGCATGAAACCACTTATTTTGTCTGGAACAGTCTCTACCCACCACCCACCCAAACACAGACACACACACACTCTGGCCAGCACCCAGTAACTGTCCACTCCACTCATTCCAGGAGGTTGGGATGAGATGTCGCGTCCCTGGGCTTGGACTTTAGCCTCCTGACACTGCAACCGCCTCCACGGTGCTTATCCCTAGGGAAGAGGGAGTTGCCCTATTGTCTGCCTTCACCAGGGGCTTCCCAAACGGCACTAGTGGTACAGAAGCTTGCCAAGTGCAGGAGACCTAAGAGATGAGGGTTCCATCCCTGGGTCGGGAACATCCCCTGGAGGAAGGCATGGCAACCCACTCCAGTATTCTTGTCTGGTGAATCCCATGGACAGAGAAGCTTGGTGGGCTACAGTCCATAGGGTCGCAAAGAGTCAGACATGACTGAAGCGACTTAGCACACACACACGCACTGTCTTCACCAGGGCTGTGCGCTGCCTTCAGACAGGAACTCAGGCTCTCCTGTCCACAGAGGTCCCTCCAGGCCCAGCATGCTGCCTGGCACCCAACAGCTCCTTGATAAACATTTTGCAAAATGTCAAAAGAGCAAATGAAAGGTAGGTTCCAGACGGTTCTCAGGGAGAAAGCCATTCAGGTGTGCAGAAACCAAGGCTTTGGGACATTCCAGGGACTTGCCCAAGGTTAGAGTGTGCAGGAAATTGAGAGCTCATGACTGTGGCTCCGGGGCCTGGAGTGTCTGGTCCAGAGGAAGTATGTAGTACTGAATGAATGGATGATGGATGGATGATGGATGGATGGGTGAATGAATGATTGGATGGATGGGTGGGTGGATGGATGGATGGATGGGTGGGTGGGTGGATGATGGATGGATGGATGGGTAGATGGATGGATGGGTGGATGGATGGATGGGTGGATGGGTGGTTGGATGGATGGATAATGGATGGATAGATGGATGGATGGGTGGGTGGATGGATGGATGAATGGATGGGTGGATGGGTAGATGGGTGGATGGATGAATGGAAGGATGAGTGAATGGATGGATGGGTGGATGGATGGGTGGATGGATAGATGGATGGGTGGATGGGTGGGTGGATGGATGGGTGGATGGATGGATGGATGGGTGGATGGGTGGATGGATGGATGGGTAGATGGGTGGATGATGGATGGATGGGTGGATGGATGGATGGGTGGATGGGTGGAAGGATGGGTGGATGGATGGGTGGATGGATGGATGGATGGGTGAAAGGATGGGTGGGTGGATGAGTGAATGGATGGATGATGGATGGATGGATGATGGATGGATGGATGGGTAGATGGATGGATGGGTGGATGGATGGATGGGTGGATGGATAGATGGGTGGATGGGTGGTTGGATGGATAGATGGATGGATGGATGGATGGATGGATGGATAGATGGATGATGGCTGGATGGATGGGTGAGTGGATGGATGGATAATGGATGGGTGGATGGATGGACGGGTGGATGGATGGATGAATGGATGGGTGGATGGATGGATGGGTAGATGGGTGGATGGGTAGACGGGTGGATGGGTAGATGGGTGGATGGATGATGGATGGATGGGTGGGTGGATGGGTGGGTGGATGGATGGATGGATGGGTAGGTGGATGGATGGATGGGCGGATGAGTGGATGACTGGATGGGTGGATGGATGATGGATGCATGTGTGGGTTGATGGATGGATGGATGGATGGATGGTGGATGGATGGGTGGATGGATGGATGGATAGATGCATGGATGGATGGATGGGTGGATGGGTGGAAGGATGGGTGGATGGATGGATGGATGGATGGGTGGCTGGATGGGTGGATGGATTGGTGGATGGGTGGATGGATGATGGATGGATGGGTGGATGGACGGGTGGATGGATGATGGATGGATGGGTGGATGGACGGGTGGATGGATGATGGATGGATGACACATAGCCTGAAGAGGAACTGAGGATGCTCAAGTCTGACAATTCAATGCATTTTCCCCCCTTCCACCTCCCCATGAACATGCCCTCCTTTTTCCCAGAAAGTTTCCCTCAGTCCAAATTTGATTCACCCTGAAACTAATGAAGTTTAGACTTTAGGGCCCTTCTTTGCACATGGCTCCTTCCAAGGCCTTGGATCTCATTTCCAACATCATTTTTAGTTTTATACTATTTCTTTTTCACTTCTTAATTAATTTTTTTTTTTTTTGCCTCACCATGCAAGTTGCAGGATCGTAGTTCTCAGACCACAGACTGAAACTGGATCCCTGCCTTGAAAGCACTGAGCCCTAACCACTGGACCACCAGGGAAGTCCTTGTACTCTGTTACTTAAAAAGAGATCCCCGAATTGCATACGCTGCAGGCCACACAATACCTACCTTTCTCTACCCCTGCCCCCATCTTACCCCTCCTGGCTCAAGATTCAGCTCAAGTCATCCAGTCTAGGAGACCTTCCCTCACACCCCTCCATCCAGGCACAGCTGCCCTCAGGCACTAAACACAAATCCATCCAGACCGAGTGCTTGCTCAGTCACTCAGTCATGTCCAACTCTTTGTGACCCCATGGACTGTAGCCCATCAGGCTCTTCTGTCCATGGGATTCTCCCAACAAGAATGCTGGAGTGGGTTGCCATTTCCTCCTCCAGGGGATCTTCCCAAGCCAGGGATCGAACCTGCGTCTCCTGCAATGGTAGGCAGATTCTTTACCACTGAATCGCCTGGGAAGCCCAGCCAGGCTTTGCTGTTTATTTTAATGCCTGTTTCTCTCTATGAGAAGCTCTGTGACAGCAAGGCCCATAACCAGATTGGTTTACACCCCTCCCCCACCCCCGTATCCTTGGTGCCTAGCTCTGTGTCTGATACACAAGCAGTTAATTCTGTTAATTCAAGCACGGAGTGAAGGCTGTACCTTCTCTTGTCCATTTCAGACCCTTGCTCGGGCCAGCTCCTCCCCAGGTGCCCCCTCCTCTCCTGTCCAGCCACTGGCATCCAACCCACCCCGCAGCCCCAGCCCAGGTGCACAGGCTCTCAGAGCTGCCCTGGGTGCTCCAATGCTGCTCTGCCTTCACCCTCAGATACACCTCTTAGCGCCCCTCCTTCCGCCTCTAATAACTTTTAGGAGTCGTTTTAATGCACCAAGTCTAGTTCTCCCTGACTGGACCATAAACTCCTTAGAAACGAATCCTTAAACCTTTCCTGTTTCCACCAGTGCCTTGTGCATTATAGGTGTGCAATAAATATTTGCTCATTGACAGATGGGTTCACTGACAGCTTCAAGCACACACCAAAACGAATGTTTTAAAGTCATTGTCTCTGTTCTTAAAGATCTGTGGGAGACCACGGGGATGCATGAAGGCAGCTCTTGAACGGGACCATTAAGACGGCATTTTAGGCGGCAATATGGCCAAACTGACTAGGGTCCAGCAAAACTCACCCAAAAAGCTGCCAGCAAATTTTCCAGTTCCCTTAACTGCAACTCTCTGGCCGTAAGATCACCTCTCTCCATGGCTTTTGGGGTGCCCACATCTTTGTGAGAGGTCGCGGCCTCTGAGCTTTGGCTAGCTAGCTGGGGCTTTTTCTCTGATGTGGCTAGAGAGCTTGGACGTTGTGCCATTGGTTCCAAAGGGCCAGCCACCTGGCAGTGATGTGGCCTCTCATGAATGTTTTACCTCTAAATCAAAGCGCTTCTGATTCTTCACTTTCATTCTTCTGGACAAACACAAAAGGTTTTGATCCAAACAAAGAAATTCATCTTGTTCGCTTCTGGGTTCATTGGCCTCCCCACCACCCCCCGCCCACTCCCCACCGATATGTATTGTTTGGTTCATATAAAAGATCAAAAAAATCCCTTTTTTGGGCTCATTATGTGTTTTCTACAATGCTCTTGGTTAGCTATTCTCCCCTGTGTGCCCTTCATGTTGACCTTTCTGCTCACTGACCCATGTCAGTCAGTTTCTTGACCAAACCCTGATGGGCCTTTAAACTGTTGGGTGGAAAAATACAGCTGTTTTCTTTATAAAGCACGTTGACCTGCTCCCCTGAAATGTTGTCGGTAGTGCCACAACAAGAGCGTATGGGCTGGGCTGCAGCTCCGGTCCACCAGGAGTTTAATTTCCGATGAACCAAATCAATTCCATTTTAAATCTTAAATGAGTCCATGCTGAGAAAAACGCAACCGACACAAGCCGGTGGCAGGCGACACGCCAGGGAGACAGAGCCTGTGCGCAGTGGCCAGTGGCCACTCGACAAACCGCCCCGCGCTAACCAGTTGAGCTGATGAATTACCGGGCCACATCTGCGGATGGCTGGAGATGCTTTTTTTTTTTTTCACTCCAACGTGGGTGAGGCTGGAGATAGACAAGCCCTGACGGAAACCAGCAAACAAATGGAACATGTAATGAAGGGAAAGGAGATGGAGCCAAAGAGGGGGGTTTGAGAGACTTCCCTGGTGGTCCAGTGGCTGGAATGTTGCCTTCCAATGCAGGGGGTGCGGGTTCAATCCTTGGTCAGAGAGCTAAGATCCCACATGCCTCATGGCCAAGAAACCAAAGCATAAAACAGAAACCACATTGTAATAAATTCCGTAAAGACTTTAAAAATGGTCCAAATTTTTTTTTTTTAATCTTTAAATTAAGAAAAGAAAGCAAGGGATTTTAAATGGCCGTAAAAGTTCCAACGGTTCTCATGGTCCGGGAGCTAAGATCTCGCAAGACGTGCCACACGGCCAATAAATAAAACTTTTTAAAAATTAAAAGAAATTATACGGCCATAAAATGAATGGAGTTGGGGGACAGAAGCAATTAAACTAAAGCACCGCATTTCTATCTTCTTTGTGTTAAATTTTCAAGAGACCCTGGACCACAGATGAACTAATAATGAATCCCCACATGTTGATGTTTTCTGGTTCAGGGTTTTAGAGAAACCCTGCCTCAGCACTATTGGTACTTGGGGAGATGATTTCTTTCTTAGGGTGGTGGGGGCGGGCATCCTGTGCATTGTTGGATGGCACTGCTGGCTCCTAGCCACTAGCAGCGCCCTTTCCAGTTCTGACAACCAAAAGCCTTCTTCTGACATGGCTGGATGTTCTTTGGGGAGCCAGACTGCCCCCCGAGGTTGAGAACCACTGGTCTGCTTCTAGAGTGCCATAACCTCTTCTGTAAGATAGTGTCTCGTTCAAATCTGTCTTCCTTACATCCTTGAGAAGCAAACAAGGTAAGTATTGGCACTCATATTTTACAAATGAGGAAACAGGCTCAAACATTAAGCCATTTGCCCAAGAACCTTCACGAGAGCTAGAAGTAGGATTGTCTTCATCCTTAGCCAGGGCGCACCCATCTGTTCCAGGATACACGGCTTTACGAAACATCCGATGGGGTGGGCAATGGTATTTTCCAAAAAAAGAGCACAAAAGGGGAAAAGAGTAAGCCCCTGAGTGGATCTGTTTCATGATACATTCGTAGTTCAGACTAAGGACATTTACTGAAGGTCGATTAATGAGAATAAGGTTGTTTTGAGGAACTTAAGTGTTGGAAGCAGGATGATGGAAAATAACCAAAGTGCCCCCTTATTCAGTGCCCTCCTGAGCCTGGCACAGCTGTGTCATCTCATTTATCACTGTTCAGTCACTAAATTATGTCCAGCTCTTTGCAGCCCCATGAACTGCAGCATGCCAGGCTTCCCTATCCTTCACTATCTCCCAGAGTTTGCCCAAACTCATGTCCACTGAGTCGACCATGCCATCCTACCATCTCCCCCTTCTCCTCCTGCCCTCAATCGTTCCCAGCATCAGGGTCTTTTCTAATGAGTCATCTCATCGAATCCTCATGACTCCCCCACGGCTGATGCTAACTATAACATCCCATTTTACAGGGAGGAAACTGAGGCTCAAAGGTAAGTAACCTCACACATGGCAGAGCAAGAAAGCGGCTGAGACAGAACCCGCCCTGGGATCGGCCCGGCTCTAGCCTGCCATCCACACCGCCTTCCTCTCCAGTGTGGCGGCTTCAGTTTTATTCCAGCTTGAGCAGCCAACTTATAGCTGCATCTCTTGTGATCATGCAAAAACACAAGCTGTAGCCGGGAATTGTTTTCACAGTCCTTGTTCACACAAATTCTGGTGTTTGAAAGGAGTCAGGTGGCAATTTCTCTAAAGTTGAATTGTTACCAACAGTCAACAAATGCTCGCATCTCTTTTTTCTTTACAAATATTTAATACAAGTCAGGCAAGAAGCACACAACACTCACAATATCTGCTAAAACCCACCAAAATGCAGTACAATTGTGACCGTACCTTGGCTTGTTTTTGGAGTGACAGCCCAGCAGAGGAACCTAGGGTTTCACAGAGCCAGGTCCCCAGGGCTGGACGATGGCTCTGCACACTGGCCTCCAGGAACGGAATCACCCAGTCTCAAAAGTCCAGCCAGGTCTGAGCTTGCTTCCAACCCCCTCAGTCTGTGACTCATTCACTTCAGGGCCAGCACAAACAAAACAAACCAACTCAAATCATACCTGACAAGTTAGGGTCTCCATATAGAACACGTTTAATTGAGTTGCCTTCCCATTATACTTTTTAAACAGTTAAAGGTGCATTTCCGGGGTTTCTATAAGGTGCATTTTCTTAACAAGCAGTTTGAGTGAGACACTTTATGAGAACGCATGCTGCTAGAAAGAGATGGCCGATTTGAGAACCACTGCGATAGGAAACAGGGGCTTGAAATTTCCACAAGGCCAGTCCTAAATCGAGAAAACTCTGTCTTTCAAATACAGGAAAAACGGCCTAAATTCTATGAATGAACAGCACTTGAGCCTGGAAGGTTCTGGAAGGTGCTGGAAACGACTGCTGACTTGTCCATACGGGACTCAGAATTCTTCCTAGAGGAACAGCCTTACTGCCAGTGATCTGAGAGTTTAGAAAGGGGCTGGGTTCATCCTGGGGAACCCAAAGTCCTGAAGTTTGAGAGCCAAAGGCCTCCTGTAGAGGGACAAAGAGGAAGGCAGGTCTCAAGCAGAGCTGCCTCCCCCCACCAAACCTGCGCCCCTACCATGATGGTAAAAAGCCTGAGAGGGGGCAAGTCTGCTTTCTGAAACAGCCATAGGGCTGGGCTCTGCTACAGCCCCTGCTCGCTCACCCTGCTCACTAAAGGATGTGCCTGGGTGCCAGGAAGCCAGAAGTTTTGATTTAAAAGAAGAGAAAAGAAAAAAAGGACCGAGAGAGAAACAGTTCCAGGGATGAATGAGCCCACAGCTTTCCCTGGGAAAATAAAAGCTTCCCACCAGCTGGCTGAGACTGTCATTAGGACGGTGGTGGAATTTCAGCCCCTTCCCCATGCTGTATTTTCTCCAGTTACTCTGTAAATTGAATGTAAAAGCATCTGAACAATCAGAGGCACATTGTCTTCAGTGCAGAAGCGGAATGTAACATTGTCACGCTTTCCTCGAACATGAAAAAGACACTGACCCGCAAGGGGATGTTCTCCTGACTGTGGGTCTGCCCATCTTGTTTGCATCTGTCTCTATCTACGTGTTGACGTCCACCAGCATCAATACTTCTTAGAGACGTTACGTTCCTAGCGTGGCTGCCTAATTTTGTCAAGCATCCAGTTTGAACACACTGGCTCTAAATAAACGCTTCCTCGTGATGACGATGACTACGATCCCAGCAGTGGTGCCAAGGCTGAGGACCTAGAACTCAGTTGGGGTTGGGGTGGAAAGCTGTGAACACTTAGGATCTGAGGAGGGTGGAATCAAACAGCCCTAGAAGGCTTGGTTTCTCCTAGTCTCCACCTCCACCCCAGGACCAGAATCTACCTTTTCACCCTTCAAGGTCCAGTTTCAGGACTTTTCCTTATAAAGCCTCTCAAGTCCTGCTCAGGGTTTCCTCCTCCCAAATCTGAACCCTTCCAGGTAGTGCAGAAACTTGAAACTTACAAGGGGTGACCTATGACATTGCCTGTCTTATTATTATCTGTGTATGTGTGTGTGTGTGTGTGCATACACACACACAATAGTAACACACACACACATAAATATACATGTGTTGCACACATATATACACATATACCAAGCAAACCAAAGAGACCTCGCCTGCCTCTCCAGAGTGACAGAAGATTCAAGATTGTCAGTGAAGCAAACCAAACAGTCTCTCCCCATAATTGTATTGACAGGATATCAGCTGAGTCTGACTGACGGGAAGGGTGTATACACAGATACACACATACACATATATACAATACACCCACATGTATATATATGCCATAAATATGAAATACACATATATACGTGCACAGAGGTGCCTGGCGAGCTACATACGGAATGTATGGGGTTGCAAGAGAGTTGGACGTGACTCAGCAACTAAACAACAACAATAATTTTATATATATATTTATATATATATATTCCATCTCTGTAGCTGAATAATTAACTCCTTGCAGGCAAAAGCTGAGCTCTGAATTTGCCTCTATGCCTTCAACAGAGCTTAGCATGGTGCTGAGTACTTCATAAACACTCAGTAAATATTTCTTGACTCTGAACAAATCCCAAGAAATTAGTAGAGTTCACTCTGAAAGTCATGTTGCGTGAAACAATAATGGAATCAGACTCATTGGTGAACATCTTTTGACTGCCTGTGCTACAGATACATAACCAATCTGGGTCGTCACTTATTAGCTAATCGTGCATTGTGGCCAAAAAGAGCCCAGGTCTGGAGGCCAGGTGATGTAAGTTTCACCCCACTTTGGTGAGCAGGTCAGGGTAGCGCCTTGGGCAAGTCTCTTCCCTCCTCTGAGCCTTAAGATCCTCAAAAAAAAGAATTGGACTAGATGGCTGTAAGCCTCCTTCCAGCCCCCAAATGATGTGATTCTGTAACTCTATCTTACAAACGCATGCACTTCTTATTTGTGACATAAACCCCCACAGAAAAACAAAGTCAGTGATAAATTATGAAAAAATCGGGTGCCGTGATCATTTGCACTCTCTAAGGATGCTCAATTCAATAAATTCCATCCCTGTACCGCGCCTGCCTCTCTAGGGCAACAGAAGATTCAAGGCTGTCAGCGAAGCAAACCAAACAGTCTCTCCCCATAATTGTATTGACAGGATATCAGCTGAGTTCGGCTGGCAGGAAGGGCGAACCCTGACAGGTTCTGTGAAGGAGCCTTCAATGCTATTGGAGCAGGATCCTATGTTGAGTCACAGAGTTCTGGCGGAATGAGAATCAAGCAGGGAGAAGCTGGCTTCTTTCTCTATTTAATTTTATTCTTCCCAGAGAATCACATTTGAAGGAAAACTGGCTCACATCACTTTATACAATAGAATAGGAGCCCTTCCTAGTGGAAAATATTTACATCTTCTTGGGGGCCACATGAAAACACGGGGTTGATTCAACCAGCCCCACTCAATAGCCAGTTGGCTTGGTTTTAAATGAGGCAAACAGTTGCTGAGCATTTGCTGATAAAATATCGCTTGGATGTCTGAGGTTTTCACTTTTCACTTGGTTACGGTGGCATCTTGCAGACACATTCTTGAATAGCTGATATGTGTGTGTCCCTGTAAATTCCATGGGTGTGAAACAGCACCGTTGTGTTTGTTCAAGGCAGTGTGTCTGCATTTTAAATGAAAAAAAAAAGCCCTGATCCTATTCACTGGAGAAAACAATCTGAGCAACAACACCCCCAGTTTCGGGGGAGTAAATGACTATAGCTATGGTGTTACATTCTCCCAATATAGATACAGCCTTCAGGTTCAGAGTGAGACAAAACCCAAATATATCTCAGTTCCAATCATCCTCCGGGCAGAGGGCACTCCTGCCTCTGCTGCACACAGTGAGAAAGCACACAGAAAGGAGGGTCTGAAAATCTGCGTTCGTGAAACTGACATGCCACAGTGAAGAAATCCATAAGCCATGCCTCAACAGAAAGTTCAGTAATATATTATTTTTGAAAAAAAATTTTTTAAAGGCTCCACCATTTTGGATACTTTCAATCTTCTCCTTTCCTTGAGAGCTGAAACCCTCCCTCCCCAAGTTTTTTCATAATTTAAATTTTCTTTAAAATACAGGAAGCTGTTTGGAGTTTGAAGTGGTAAGAGGAGAGCTGTGCTGGGAGCCAGTGAATGTTGCTTCTATCCTGAGTCCCGCCAGAACCTTGCACAGAGAGCCCACCACGCAGCTTCAGCACGCCCAGGAGAAGGTAACAGTCAAGGTTACTCCTCGGGCTCAGGGTTTCTGCAACTTTGACTTAGGTCAGGTTTTGATAGAAAATCTGGTAGCAGAAGTCAGTATTGAAATGTGGACATAATCTTAACTGCTACTGAAAGTACCTTCAGTTCAGTTCAGTTCAGTTACTCAGTCGTGTCCGACTCTTTGCGACCCCATGGACTGCAGCACACCAGGCCTTCCTGTCCATCACCAACTCCCGAAGTTTACTCCTACTCATGTCCATCCAGTCGGTGATGCCATCCAACCATCTCATCCTCTATCTGTACCTTAGGGCCCATTAAAAACTGGAGGGAGGAAAGAAAGAAGTCCAGCTGCCCAACGAGACAAGCTGGGCACAGTCACCAGGACGCCCCCTGCTGCTCGAGCCCCGTCCTTGCTGGCTCTGTGTCTCAGGCCCTGAAGACTGAACCCCCACCCGTAGGCCACTGATTCCTGTACATTTTCCAGCCCAAAGCTCAGGTTCAGGAATTGGGACTGAATGTCTGGAAGCTGTGCAGCTAGCGCCATCCAGAGGCCAAATGCTGTCCTTCTGGATACGCAGTACAAGTAAAAGGGAAAAGGTACAGGAATTTTTACCTAGAGATGTATGCTTGTTGCTGTTGTTCAGTTGCTAAGCTGTGTCCGACTTTTTTGCAATCCCATGGACTGTAGCCTGCCAGGCTCCTCTGTCCCTGGGATTTCCCAGGTAAGAATACTGGAGTGGGCTGCCATTTCCTTCTCCAGGGGATCTTCCTTCGTTCCTAGGGAGGGAACCTTTGTCTCCTGCTTGGCAGGTGGATTCTTTGTCACTGAGCCACCTGGGAATACATGTCATACACATGTATATTGTACATACATACATGCGTACACACATATATGCAAAACATACGTGTATGTGTGTGTGTGCATGCTAAGTCATTTCAGTTGTGTCCAACTCTTTGTGACCTATGCACTGTGGCTTGCTATTCTTCTCTGTCCATGAAATTCTCCAGGCAAGAATACTGGAGTAGACTGCCATGCCCTCCTCCAGGGGATCTTCCCAAGCCAGGGACTGAACCTGTTTCCTACATCTGCCTGCATTGGCAGGCGGACTCTTTACCACAGTGCCCCCTGTATATCTACACATATACCTATATTATATATGTGTCTCTATGTATATATGGTAGCTTGGGATGGGTATCACACACTATTAATTCACCATAGAGAATAACTCCATCATGTTGTCTGTCCATTTTGTACTGAAGTAGGAAGGTGTTGGCCCATCAGTAACTGCTTGAGTGAAAGCAATGATCAGAGGCGGGGACGTTGATGTTCTCTTGATCCCAGAATGTCTGATCTTGATCTCATCTGTGGGAGGCACCTGTCCTCTGAGAGTGACTATTCTCACTCTCAGGTGAAGAACTTTGCTCCACTTTGGGTGGCCAAAGAAGGGGAGCATATTAGATGGAAGAATGTCCAGTGAAACAAGCCAGCTTCTCCCAGCTGCTGGCCCAGGAACATAACGATAGTTTGAAGAAGGCAAGAGGAGAAAGTCAAGGTTTTCAAAGGAGCCAATTACCTCAGCTCATCTTACTACGATGTTAAAATAGCCTAGGTTCCCTGTACCAAAAACAAACAACAACCAAAACCTCTGGGCTCTGAGCAGCTCCTGGCGTTCAGATAAATAATTGCTACTGAATCCACGGTTATCACCTGCGCCTTCCACCTCCGGCGTCTGGGGAGCTGCGCGCATCTTTAAAGGCACACTGCCCTCCAGTGGCGAAAGGTAAAATTGCATGACCTGCTTTCCTAGCGCCAAATTTCAACTTGACTTTCCTGGCGCCCTCATCCCGGGAAGGCGCGTGGATGCCACGGAGTTGGGTGATCACTAGTCTGCAAACGTGACTAACGCGAGCGGGTTTGCGATCAAAGGGGAGGCGAACTCTTTGGAAACTGCGCCTCCCTCTCTCGCCGTTGCCTGTGGGCCCCCCATGGCAGAGAGTTCTGCGCTTTTTGGCGGTGGGTGTGGGGACGATGCTTCGGGTCGTGATTTTGCATAAGAGTATGACCGGGTGGAAATTAACACGGAAGTGATACTTTCAGGATAGACACAGAACCCTCTTACATAATAGCAGCCAAGGCGTGCAGGAGGATTGAGGGAGGAGGCCTGCACCCTGGGAGGGCTGGCAGGTGGTAAGGATAACCAGTCTGTCACCCCTTGGGTTCATTCTGGGCGAATACATATGCGAACAGCAGCCGCCAACGTGGAGGGCTTACCGCGCTCGTCGGCGGTCCCGCAGGGATTGCCTTATGCGATCTGCCCGATCAGTCCCTTGAAAGAGTTCTATTTTCGACCCACTTTGAGGATGAGGAAACTAAGGCTCAGCGAGACTACGCGGCCTGCCACTGACCTCACCAAGGCCGAGGGACGGGGGGTTCCAGGTCTGTCTGAACCAGAGCTGGAGCTTCCAACGCCGCGCTCGGGCGGGAGCGGTGGGACCCGGGCAAAACAGGTGGAAACCCGCGACCCCGCGGATGTTCAGTGACGGGACGAGCGCAAAGGGGCCGGTGGGTGTGGGGCGGGCCTCACCTTGACGATGAGCGGGTTCTGAAACATGGAATCCCGCACGACCCCCAGCCTCTCGTTCTCCATGCCCGGCCGGATGTCGGCCACGGTCAGGGGCCGCCGCGGGGGTGGGCAGATCTGGCTGACCGTGCGGCGGACCGGCGGCTTCTTCTTCTTCCATCGCGTGAGGTCCTGGCAGGAGTTCCTAGCCTCTGGCATCCTGGGGGGTGGCTGGGAGTCGGCCGGCCAGCTGGATTCAGCGCGCTTTCCAGCTTGGGGGAGGGCAGCCGCGGAGCTCTGAGCAGGTGAGCCCCCAATCCCGGGACGCACCACCTGGGCCCCGGGGTAGGCTCGGACGCCTGGCTCCATCCGGAGGGAGGCGTGCCCACCTCGCGCTCCCCCACCTCCTTGCGAGGAGAGCTAAGACCCACAAAAACCCCTCTGTAGGTTTACGAGAGCGTCTTCTGGGAGCCTCGCTATGGATTTGAAAAGGGGAGAAAATCATGACCACCCCTTAGGGAAAAATGGAACCGCCCGTCTCCGTGGCGACGGGACGCCAACGGCGCTGGAACAGAGCAGGTTGATTGACTTACAGGAAACTTACTCGCGGCCACCTAATTGGACCTGTTTCTGAGTTTTCTTACTCGAGGAAAACTCAGGAATCACCACTGGGCTATGAATCTACGTGAAGTCTACACAGATTTTAAAAGCGACAGATTTCTAGAGGACCATTTACACCTGATTTCCAAGTTAAAACACTCCCCTCCACTCTCCACCCCTTCCCATTTTTCCCAGCGCCCCTCCCCCGTCTCCATCCCACCCGCCCCGCCCCGTTCCCTCGAGACACACACACACACACACACACACACACACACACACACACACACACACACACACACACACACACACACACACACACACACACACACACACACACACACACACACACACACACACACACACACACACACCCAGGGCAGGCTGCTATGCGTTTCAGGATGAAATAGAAATTTGCATTCTAGGACTGATGTTACTGCTAATCTCAAATTAGTCGTCTTCTTGAGTCCTCTGTTTTCTTCTGTGAAATGGGTAGTGAGGAAAGTCTAGAGTTGAATGAAATCAATGGTACCCAACTTTGTGCAACAGAATAAAGAGAAGTTGAAAAATACAGACTCACTGAATCAGAATATCTGGAAATGGGTTCTAGGAATCTGCATTTTAATACTCCTTCCCTTTCGGATTTTCCCCCTTTTTTTAAGTTCAAAGCTACAGAAACTTTGAAAGAAGAGTGCAATGAAAATCTGTGTAGACTTCACCTAGATTCATTCAGTTCAGTCGCTCAGTCATGCCCGATTCTTTGTGACACCGTGGACTGCAGTACTCCCGGCTTCCCTGTCCATCATCAGCTCCCAGGGCTTGCTCAGACTCGTGTCCTTTGAGTTGGTGATGCCATACAACCATCTTGTCCTCTGTCATCCCCTTCTCCTCCTGCCTTCAATCTTGCCCAGCATCAGGGTCTTTTCCAGTGAATCAGTTCTTTTCATCAGGTAGCCAAAGTACTGGAACTTCAGCTTCAGCATCAGTCCTTCCAATGAATATTCAGCACTGATTTCCTTTAGGATTGACTGGTTAGATATCCCTGCAGTCCAAGGGACTCTCAAGAGTCTTCTCCAACACCACAGTTCAAAAGCATCGATTCTTTGGCACTCAGCTGTCTTTATGGTCCAACTCTCACATCCATATGTGACTACTGGAAAAACCATACCTCTGACTGGATGGACCTTTGTTGGCAAAGTAATGCCTCTGCATTTTAATATGCTATCTAGGTTGGTCATAGCTTTTCTTTCAAGGAGCAAGCGTCTTCTAATTTCATGGCTGCAGTCACCATCTGCAAGGCCTAGATTCACTGGTCCTTAGTATTTGCCCTATTGTCTTTCACACACACATACTGCTGAATCATTTTGAAAATATCCGCAGACAGTATCATGCATTTGTGCTAAGTCGCTCAGTTGTGTCCGATTCTTTGCAACCCAATGGACTGTAGCCCACCAGGCTCCTCTGTCCATGGGGCAAGAATACTGGAGCAGGTTGCCATGCCCTCCTCCAGGGGGACAGTATCACATTTGACCTTAAATACATGTATCTGCCAAGAATAAGGACGTTCTCTTATAGAATGTTGTTATGTCTATGGATTTTAATGTGATACAGTGGTAGCTCAGAGGGTAAAGAATCTGACTGCAATGCCGGAGACTTGTGTTCGTTCGATCTCTGGGTCAGGAAGATCCCCTGGAGAAGGGAATAGCAACCCACTCCAGAATTCATGCCCATCCATGGCTAGACCATGGGGTTGAAAGCAGTTGGACATGAGTGAGCGACTAACACACTATGCGGTCCGTGTGCAAAGTTGGGAATCTGCACTTTTTAAGAGCTTCCTAGTAACTGCTGCACTGTTTGGGGAACCACTAGCCTGGATGTTTGGTCTGCCTTCTAGTTTCAGCCTTCTGCGGGGTCATTCACTCATCATTATCACCTGCATTAAATGTGCAAGTATCTACAAGGCTCTGGGTAAGGGGTTCACCACAGAGTTAGTTGCACGGACAACAAACCTGCCCTCAGGCCTTTCCCACCAACACTGGACAACACCAGCACTGCATTTCCAGGGCAAGCCGGAATCCCAGCTGCTCATCCAAGGCCTGGAACAGCCTTCGAGCGTGGCGTGTATGTATGACGCAGGCTTACGGTTTCTCTAGTCTACTTTGCTTTCAGGTTTTCATGTATATGTACATTATGCACTTAAAAAAATATTTATTTGGCTGTGCCAGGTCTTAGTCATGGCACTGGAATCTTTAGTTACAGCACGTGGAATCTCTAGCTGCTGGCATGTGAACTCTTAGTTGCGGCATGTGGGATCTACTTCCCTAAGGATGGAACCAGAGCCCCCTGCTTTGGAAGTGCAGTTTTTAGCGCCTGGACCACAAAGGAAGTCCCTCTTGTTCATTTTTTAATCAAAGCTGCTTGGCAGCTCAAACAGAGAAGGTCAAATGGTACAGCAAGGGGTAGGCTCCTGGAGTAATGGAAGGATCACAGGTTTTAATCCTAGCTGGGGGCAATATAAGTCCGCTGGGACAAGTTACACGAAGCTCTAGCTTTCTCAGCCCCAAGGTAAGGCTGATATCACCTAATAAAGATTCCTACAACAGGGGTTGTTATAGGATTCAATGAGAAGTCTCGTCGCTGGTGTGATTATGTTCACTGTGTAATAAGGCTAAAAAGTCTGCGTGGCATGCATTCTGTCTTTGACTTGACCTGCTTAAAACTTTACTTTTAATCATAAACTATGTTTCTTCAGGACACAGTGGAAATGGAAGAATCAGAACAGATATTCGAGGCTTCTTCTAGCTCTAACTTTCACAGAAGTTCAACGTGCATCAGACCCTGCACCAGTTCACCCCTGCCAACCCCTGAGGTCACCTCCCACCACTCTCCCCTGTTTTTCACAGTGCTCCCGCTGCCCTGGCCTTCCTTCAGTTCCTCCAGCAACCAAGTTCAGGGACTCCGGATTTCTTCCCAGCCTGGAACACTCTACCATCTCGATTTTTGTTCATCTTTTTCGTTTCAAACTCAACTGTCACACTCGTCAAAGAGTCTTCTAACCTAGCGCTCACTGACCCCAGTCGTTCTCCGTCACATTGCCCTGTTTTATTCTCCTTGGAGGGTGATCTGAATTATTTTGGTTGATCTGTTTGTTCTCTGGCTTCCTCGGGTAACCTTCACCTTCTTGTTCACTCCTGGACTGTAGATCAGTTCAGTTCAGTCGCTCAGTCAAGTCCGACTCTTTGTGACCCCATGAATTGCCAGGCCTCCCTGCCCATCACTAAATCCTGGAGTTCACTCAGACTCATGTCCATCGAGTCAGTGATGCCATCCAGCCATCTCATTCTCTGTCGTCCCCTTCTCCTCCTGCCCCCAATCCCTCCCAGCATCAGAGTCTTTTCCAATGAGTCAACTCTTCACATGAGGTGGCCAAGGTACTGGAGTTTCAGCCTTAGCATCATTCCTTCCAAAGAAATCCCAGGACCAATCTCCTTTAGGATGGACTGGTTGGACCTCCTTGCAGTCCAAGTGACTCTCAAGAGTCTTCTCCAACACCACAGTTCAATGTAGATGGACCTCAGCAAAAAACCGTTGAATACATGGCAGTGTAGGCATGAACCAGCAAGTCGGCGGAAGAGCTCTGGGTCCCGCTTTCTCCCCTGCCCTGTGCATGCATGCTAAGTCGCTTCAGTTGTGTCCAACTCTGAGACTATGGACCGTATCCCTCCAGGCTCCTCTGTCCATGGCAATTCTCCAGGCAAGAATACTGGTGGGTGGCCATGCCTTCCTCCAGGGAATCTTCCCCAACCCAGGGATCGAACCGTTGTCTCTAGAGTCTCCCTCATCTCCTGCATTGGAGGGCAGGTTCTTTACCATGACAGCCCCCTGGGAAGCCCCTCCCCTGACCCACCCAACTCCCAAAGATCGCGGTAGTAAACAAAACACGCAGAAAACAACGGCCTAAGAATCACAGATGGTGACTGCAGCCAGGACATTAAAAGACACTTACTCCTTGGAAGAAAATTTATGGCCAATCTAGATAGCATATTGCAAAGCAGAGACATTACTTTGCCAACAAAGGTCCATCTAATCAAGGCTATGGTTTTTCCAGTGGTCATGTATGGATGTGAGAGTTGGACTATGAAGAAAGCTGAGCGCCGAAGAATTGATGCTTTTGAACTGTCGTGTTGGAGAAGACTCATGAGAGTCCCTTGGACTGCAAGGAGATCCAACCAGTCCATTCTGAAGGAGATCAGCCCTGGAATTTCTTTGGAAGGAATGATGCTAAGGCTGAAACTCCAATACTTTGGCCACCTCATGCGAAGTGTTGACTCACTGGAAAAGACTCTGATGCTGGGAGGGATTGGGGGCAGGAGAAGAAGGGGACGACCCAGGATGAGATGGCTGGATGGCATCACTGACTCGATGGACGTGAGTCTGAGTGAACTCCGGGAGTTGGTGATGGACAGGGAGGCCTGGCGTGCTGCGATTCATGGGGTCGCAAAGAGTCGAACACGACTGAGCCACTGAACTGAACTGAACTGAACTGAAGAATCACAGCCTGGAGCAGGCCAGCATGCTGTCATGGCAACGCGTTGCTGGAGGGCGGGGCGGAAGTGACGCAAGGCGATATCCGCTTCCACGACACCGGCACTTCCGGATTGGAAGGCAAGGGGACGACGCGTTTGGCCCGTAGGTGAGAGTGCTTTTCAGTTGTTCCGGTTTTTTTCCCCCAGTGATCGTGTCTGAACCGAGCTGTTTATGGCCGCTTGTCCTCATCTCCCCAGAGGCCTGCGTTGGACCCAGGTCCCCAGGGATGGACGTGGTGCCTGTTTTCTCGCAGCCGCTCCAGGCCCTTCCACGCGGGAACTTTCGTTTGTGTTTTTTTTCTTCCTATCAGCCCCGGAATGCCCATTCCGGGGCCGAGCGGGGTCTTCATGGAACCTCAGAGTGGGGAAGGAATCCGGGACCAGGCTTGGGCACGTCCCTGCAGGAAGTGGTCTATTCCGAATATAAATAGGGATAAATGCATATCCAGGGAACCGTTTGGGAAACAAACAGGACGAGGAGACCGCAACCCTTCGGTGGCCGGTTACGTCCCTCCGGAGCTAAGTGCCATCGGGGAACAAGCTGGATTGTTGAGAAACCCTGTAAGGAGGAGGGGGACCCAGGAGGAATTAGAGGAAGTGATTTTCAAACTTAAGACTAGTTATAGAAAGGTAACGCAGAGGGAAAAGCATTCCTGGGAGAATGAGATGCTTTTGTAAATCCCCTGATAAAGATATCATGGTATATTCTGGGGACATAAAGAAGACAGGATGTCTGAAACCCACAGAAAAATGAGAGGTGGTCTTGGAGCAGACTAAATCATAAAGGGAATGGTAGATCTGTAAGGATTTGGGATTCTGTCTTAAGAATCATGGAGAGGCCATTAAAAAAAAAAAAAGGTTTTTAGTGGGAAGTGACCCTGTATATAAAAGGTTGTGCTGAGTTCAAGAAACCAGAAGGAGCAACATACAAGGTATTTAGCAAAAAGAAAGAAAGAAACAGATGGAAGGTAAACGAATATTTAAAAGAATTATCTGCTCTGTTCATTGTTATTAAGAGAGCTTGAGAGAATTCTCTGGTAGTCCAGTGGTTAGGACACCATGCTTGCACTGCAGGGGACACAGGTTTGATCCCTGATCAGGGTGGCTCAGCTGGTAAAGAGTCCACATGCAATGTGGGAGACCTGGGTTCAATTCCTGGGTTGGGAAGATCCCCTGGAGAAGGAAAAAGGCTACGCACTCCAGTATTCTGGCCTGGAGAATTCCATGGGTTGTATAATTCATGGGGTCACAAGAGTTGGATGGGACTGAGCGACTTTCACTTTCAGGGAAGTAAGATCCCGCAAGTTGTGTGGTGTGGCAAAAAAAAAAAAAAAAGAAATTTTGTTGTGAAGGGGAGGAAAGAGAATAGCTAGGTGGGGCTTTGAGGTTGGAGGATAGTGGCATCCTTGTTTTTTGTTTTAAGTTAGAAAATAGTCTGAAGATTGTTGGACTTTGCGGGAAGGGATCCAGTGCAGGAGGCAGAAGGGGAGAGACTGGGTAGCTGATGGGTCACCATCTCTCTGGGGAGGAGGAGGAGGAGGTTGGGACGCAGCACACAGGGAAGAAATGGTCTCTGACAGAAGAAACACTTCCTTTGCAGCAGCAAGAGGGGAGGAGAACAGGGAAATGCAGGCAAACATATTAGATTTGGGGGGGACATATTTCTTAGCTAATGTGTGTAAGGGTGTGAGGTCAGAGGCAAGTTAATCTACTTGCCTACTACTACTTGTCAGGGTGAAGGATGAAATTTTGTAGCTTGTTGAGAGTTTGTGTGCTAAATCATTTCAGTTGTGTCCAACTCTTGCGACCCCATGGACTGTACCCTGCCAGGCTCCTCTATCCATGGGATTCTCCAGGCAAGAATACTGGAGTGGGTTGCCATACCCTCCTCCAGCGGATCTTCCCGACCCAGGGATCAAACCGGTATCTCTTATATCTCCTGCATTGGTAGGTGGGTTCTTTACCACTAGCGCCACCTGGGAAGATTTGAAATAACCATTTCAAGAAGAGTAGGCAAGTGAGCCTTCCGGACGCTGTTGTTCTCAGAAAACGTAAGAACACAAGCCATGTGTGTCATTTAAAATTTCCTACGTTAAAAAAACATAAAAAGGAAAGAGAATTAGGAATGCACATACTGAGCAATATCCAAACCATCATTTCATCGTGAAAGCAGTAAACAACAGTATGGGGGAGCTATTTCTCTGTCTGTTCCAAGTCTTTGAAATGCAGTGTGTATTTACGCTTAGATGCAGTTTGGCCTAACCATGTTTAAGCACTCAGCAGCTCGTGCGGCTCGTGGCTGCCGTATTGGACAGCACAGAACTAGAGAGACAGGGCTCAGCTGCTGGTCACTGCTTGGGTTCCAGCTGTAGTCAGCAGCCAAGGGCTTAAGGCAGTGCCCATCTGCCCAGTTGTGAGTTTTTTCCTCCGAATGTTCTTAACAGTTCCAGGGCAACCAAAGAGAAGGCATTAATTCATTCTCAAAACATATTTATTGGATTTCTCCTGTGAACCAGGCACTGTGCTAGACGCTGGGGCTCTGGTGGTGGAGGAGACAGCCAAAGCCCGCTGGGCCTTCTGTAAACAGGCGATCGAGTTGCAGCCGTTACACTGCTTACAGCTGAGGTCTCAGAGAGTCAGAGGTGGGTGTCCATGTATCTGTGAGTGACGCCGGGAAGAGAGGCCTCCACCAAAGCTCCTGGTGCCTCCGTTGAAGGTACAATTGTGAGGCTGGAGATTTGGCTTTTAGTCTGATCAGTCCACGTGTTTGTCATTTCCGGACCTTCCAGCTACACAATTCTTTTTTTTTCTAATTTATTTATATTTGGCTGCTGCAGGGGCTTTCTCTAGTTGTGGCGAGCAGGGGCTGCCCCTGGGTGCGGGGCAGAGGCTTCTCACTGGGGGGCTTCTCTTGTTGCAGAGCAGAGCACAGGCTCTAGAGTGCAGGCCCAGTTGCTCCGCAGTGTGTGGGGTCTTCCTGGACCGGGGATTGAGTTCAGGCCCGCTGCCTTGGTGGGGGCACTCTTACCCTCCGGACCACCAGGGAAGCCCCGCAACTCTTACAGCTTCCTTGCTACCTGGGAAAGTAGGCGCCTTCTGTAGAAAATGTGCTCAGCGTTCCAAATTGAAAGGCCGTTGATGCAGAGAGGTCTCCAGAGTCTGCTGCTAAATGAAAATCGCAAAATGCAGATCATAAAATACAGACACCGTGTGAGGGGCGTCCCAGGCGGTGCCAGTGATAAAAACCCCGCCTGCCAGCGCTGGAGACAGAGGAGACGCAGGCTGGATTCCTGGGTGGGGAAGATCCCCTGGAGGCGGGGATGACAGTCCAGTCCAGTGTTCTTCCCTGGAGAATCCCATAGACAGAGGAGCCTGGCGGGCTACAGTCCAGAGGGTCACAAAGAGCCGGACACAACCAAAGTGACTTAGCACTCATGCACCTTCTGTGTGAGAAAGGAGGAGGGATATGCACAGATTGCTCTGATGTTTGAACCGTGTAAACATATTTCCTACTTACAGAGAAGTAAAATCTTAAAAATTGAAACCCAGAAGCAGTACAGAGCAAGGAGAGTTATAAGACATGTTTGTAAAATTATATTTTTAACCATGTCTTCTGTGAAGTGGGCTTCCCTGGTGGCTCAGAGGTTAAAGCGTCTGCTTCCAATGCGGGAGACCCGGGTTCGATCCCTGGGTTGGGAAGATCCCCTGGAGAAGGAAATGGTAACCCACTCTGGTATTCTTGCCTGGAGAATCCCATGGACAGAGAAGCCTGGTAGGCTACAGTCCATGGGGTCGCAAAGAGTCGGACACGACTGAGCGACTTTACCTTCACCTTCTGTGAAGTACATTTCTGTTCCTGTACTCAACCTCCAGAGTGCACGTGCTCTGTGTAAGAAATGACTTGGGGGCCTTATTCATTCCAACTGACTGCAGAACTTGGGCTCTTCTTTGACCCACTAATAAGGCCCATTCAGCCTCTTTCTCAAAGAGATAATCTTTTACTTTGAGGTCAGTGGTTGCCTGCTGTCCTCGCTGTGAACCACAGCTGGGCTAAATGCTGTAAAAGAGAAGAAGTTTGCTGTGAAAGTATATTGTCTGGGGAATAGACAAAGCCCAAGGGATCAGGAAAACTTTCTCTTCTGTCTTTCTCTTTTGTAGATACTTAATACATTTATATCCTTCATTTGCTTGTTTTTAACACAAGTGAAAGCAGCCTTTGCCCTTGTTCTGCCCCTTGCTTTATAAAGTGAACTATTTAAGGCATTCAAGTAAGCATAGACAAAAATATAACGAACACCCATGTACTCATCACTCCAGTTAAGAAATAAAAGACTACAGGGGCTTCCCTGGCAGTCCAGTGGGTCCCTGGTTACAGAACTGAAATCCCACGTGCAGTCGTAGGGCGTGGCCTAAAAAAAAAAGGAAGAGAAAGAAAACTTTACAGATATGACAGTTAGGATTGTCCCCAATCCCTGATTTGCCAGTTGACTGTGTTTATAGTTTTACCACATATATATCCGTTCAGAAAAGGTGCATGAAACTGTTTTTGTGTTTTAAATGTAACATATATGGTTGTTATTTAGTCTGACTCTTTGCAAACCCATGGACCTTAGCCTGCCAGGCTCCTCTGTCCATGGGATTTCCCAGGCAAGGATACTGGGTGGGTTGCCATTCCCTTCTCCAGGTGATCTTCCTGAACCAAGGATCAAACCTGCGTCTCTTGTTTGGCAAGTGGATTCTTTACCACTGAGCCACCTGGGAACCATAATGTGCATATATTTTTAATGTAGTATACATGGTATCATAGTGCCTATGTTCTTTTAAAGTTTTCTTGAAGAAGCGATGTTCAAGCCAAGCTCTGAAAGATGAAAGGAGGCAGGAGGCTGGGAGGGGTGGGAGGCAGTGGAGAGCATCCTGGAGAGAGGAAATCGTGTTTTATCAGACTTTGAGCCAAGGAGAGGATTGGAGCATGTTTGGGGAGCCAAAGAAAGAAAAAGAAAAAGGCATGTTTGGCTGGAACACAAAAGAGGGGTAAAGAGGAGGGGGAACAAGGGCCTGATCACGCCGCAGCATTGTTCTCAGCTAACTGGTTCTTTTTCGTATATCATAAAGGCAGTGGAAGCAGACAAGTGAATTGTAGTGAGCTTGCTGTGCATTTGGAATAATAGGAAATTTGTAATCATGACTCCAGGCTTATCATTTGTCATGCAGTTTCATCTTTCTGTGATTTTGTTTTCTTTCCTCTGAGGCTAACGTATAAAATGCTCTGCAAAAATAAACCGTGTTGTTAAGTTCCCCTACAGGAGTAAAATGGAAGGAAAATCAAGCCGCTTGGAAACCCAAACTCCCGTTTTCGTGAAGAAAAAGGCTAAGCATTCTAAACATAAGGACAGACGTCGGAGGCATTCCCAGGAGAGTTTGAGAGCCGCCCCCCTGGCAAGTGAGCAGCGCGACATAACGGAGAGTAAGAGAAAGAGAAAGGACAGACGGCGTCTCGTTTCCTCTCCTTTGAAGAAATCAGAAATCTGCGATGAGACTGAAATGGCCACACCTAAACCCAAAAAGAAGAAAAAGAGAAGAAAAAGTGCTTTGGGAGTCGACGAGGAAACAGGCGTTGCGTATGTCCTGGTGGATAAAGAAAATATTGAGAACACACCAAAGAATTTCAGAAGCGACGTGGATGTCGTTTACGTTGATGCAAGCAAGGAGCAGAAGTCGACAGAACAGCCTGAAGTAGACGAACCCCATTCAGTTCCTAAGCCACGTGAAAACACATCCGAGGAACTGCACGGTGAAGTTCGGAAGAAGAAGAAGAAGAAGAAGCATAAAAAACGTCAGAGGGAAGTTGAATCCTGGGACGCTGTCCAGGAAAGTCGGGGTGCAAGCATCGCCCTCCCCAGGGCCGCCTCCCAGGACAAGGAACCGCAGCCTCAAGTGGACCAAGAGGATGGAATCGTGCGACTCTCAGTGTCTGCGGGTCACAGCAAGTCCAGGAAAAGGAAGAGGAAGCATCCAGATCCCCCAGAATTCGAGGCCTTGGCTGCGCCCGAGAGGGCTGAGAGCGTGTACTTGGAGGGATCCCGAGTGGCAGACGAGGTCGAGACTGCAGGAGCCAGTCAGGACTCCAGTGGCCTCAAGAAAAAGTCTAAGAAAAGGAAGCGAAGATCTCTTGAGAGCACCGTGGAGCCTGGTGATTTTTCAGTGCCCAGGAGGAACTCTGAGGACACGCCTCTTGATTCCCTGGAAGGTACCTTGGTTGAAGAAAGTGCGAAACCCAGGCCACAAGAGAATCCCCAGGCCTGTTCCAAAAAGGTGCAGAGGTAACATGATGGTGTACGTCTTGTGTGTGAACCCTGCCTGTGACCTCTTTGTTCAGCCCAGCTATAGTGAGTGGTAGAGATCGTAAAGAGGTGGGCCATCCGGGTATAGAGTGACGGGCAGAACTAACTGCGGAATTGGCAGGGACCTTCCTTTCTTCATGGATATGATAAGGCAGTTAGAGTCTGTTTTCACTGAGAACTTTTTTTTTTTTAACTTTTTCTTTTGTATTCAGTTCAGTCTCTCACTCGTGTCCAACTCTTTGCGACCCCATGAACCACATCACGCCAGGCCTCCCTGTCTATCACCAACTCCCGGAGTCCACCCAAACCCATGTCCATCGAGTCGGTGATGCCATCCAACCGTCTCACCTTCTGTCGTGCCCTTCTCCTCCTGCTCTCAATCTTTCCCAGCATCAGGGTCTTTTCAAATGAGTTAGCTTTTCACATCAGGTGGCCAAAGTATTGGGAGTTTCAGCTTCAACATCAGTCCCTCCAGTGAACACCCAGGAGTGATCTCCTTTAGGATGGACCAATTGGATCTCCTTGCAATCCAAGGGACTCTCAAGAGTCTTCTCCAACACCACAGTTCAAAAGCATCAATTCTTCGGCGCTCAGCTTTCTTCATAGTCCAACTCTCACATCCATACATGACCACTGGAAAAACCATAGCCTTGACTAGACGGACCTTTGTTGACAAAGTAATGTCTCTGCTTTTGAATATGCTATCTAAGTTGGTCATAACTTTCCTTCCAAGGAGTAAGCGTCTTTTAATTTCATGGCTGCAGTCACCATCTGCAGTGATTTTGGAGCCCAGAAAAATAGTCAGCAGCTGTTTCCACTGTTTCCCCATCTATTTACCATGAAGTGATGGGACCGGATGCCATGATCTAGTTTTCTGAATGTTGAGCTTTAAGTCAACTTTTTCACTCTCCTCTTTCACTTTCATCAAGAGGCTCTTTAGTTCTTCCCTTTCTGCTGTAAGGGTGGTGTCGTCTGCATATCTGAGGTTATTGATATTTCTCCCGGAAATCTTAATTCCAGCTTGTGTTTCCTCCAGCCTGGTATTTCTCATGATGTACTCTGCATATAAGTTAAATAAACAAGGTAACAATATACAGCCTTGATGTACTCCTTTTCCTATTTGGAACCAGTCTGTTTGTTGTTCCGTGTCCAGTTCTAACTGTTGCTTCTTGACCTGCATACAGGTTTCTCAAGAGGCAGGTCAGGTGGTCTGGTAAGCCCATCTCTTTCAGAATTTTCCACAGTTTATTGTGATCCACACAGTCAAAGGCTTTGGCATAGTCAATAAAGCAGAAATAGATGTTTTTCTGGAACTCTCTTGCTTTTTCCATGGTCCAGCGGATGTTGGCAATTTGATCTCTGGTTCCTCTGCCTTTTCTAAAACCAGCTTGAATATCTGGAAGTTCACGGTTCACATATTGCTGAATCCTGGCTTGGGGAATTTTGAGCATTACTTTACTAGCATGTGAGATGAGTGCCATTGTGCGGTAGTTTGAGCATTCTTTGGTATTGCCTTTCTTTGGGATTGGAATGAAAACTGACCTTTTCCAGTCCTGTGGCCACTGCTGAGTTTTCCAAACTTGCTGGCGTATTGAGTACAGCGCTTTCACAGCATCATCTTTCAGGATTTGACATAGCTCTACTGGAATTCCATCACCTCCACTAGCTTTGTTCTTAGTGATGCTTCCTAAGGCCCACTTGACTTCACATTCCAGGATGTCTGGCTCTAGGTGAGTGATCACACCATCGTGATTATCTGGGTCGTGAAGCTCTTTTCTGTACAGTTCTTCTGTGTATTGTTGCTGCCTCTTCTTAATATCTTCTGCTTCTATTAGGTCCCTACCATTTCTTTTGTATTGGGTATAGCCAGTTAACAATGTTGTGATAGTTTCAGGTGAGCAGTGAAGGGACTCAGCCCTTACATATACATGTATTCATTCTCCCCCAAATTACATGCCCCTCTCCCCAACCAGCCCGCCACCTCCAGGCTGCCACATAACACTGGGCAGAGTTCCTTGTGCTCTACAGTGGATCCTTGTTGTTTATCCATTTTAAATACAGCAGTGTGTACATGTCCATCCCAACCCAATAACTATTCCTTCCTCCCATCTGCCCCCCTCCCCCCCGCCCCGCCACCACAACCCCAAGTTCCTTCTTTAAGTCTCTGACTCTCTGGCTCTGAAATTCTATGCATAAGTTTAAAAGGCATTTTAAGACCCCAAAATTACCTTTGTCTATATGCCCATAGATAGGAGAAAGGATTAGAGAACTTAGACTGTTACTGGAGCAGGAAGAAAGCTTGAATTAGGGTTCTCCTAATAAAAGAAGTCTAGATATTGTTATTTACATAGTTATCGTTTAAATGTGCTGGCTGGTGAATAAATGCAGGAGTTTTCTTAAACCACTTTATCTGGGTTCCTGGCTCTTGGGACAGGTTTCCTCCCCATTTCCTCATCACTGATTTTCTTCTGTTTGCTGACTAGAAGACTGTCCTGGCTTGAAGTAGTTTCATACAGAAGCTGAATGGCCTGGGGCCCAGCTCACGCCATCCTCTGTGTCATCTCATCAGGACAGTTTAGATCGCTCATAGCGAGGCAGGAGTGTTCTGGGCCGTGGTTCTTGTGTTGAGCTGTGAGCCTGTGAAGACTTGACCCTTTGCTCAGACAAGCGCATACAGCTTCAGTTTCTTTTTGTTTCAGTCACCTGAGCAGCTAGCTGATATAGTTGACTAAGAGCGGCTTTGGACAGCTGATTGAAAGTTTCTGGGGATGAATTAATGATCAAGACATAGAAAACTGTGTTTCTTTATACTGCAAAGGGGAGAAAATATGGCCGTTATTAATTGCACTGAAATACTGAACTGAACTGAACTGAGTGGTAACTAGGAAGACCCTAAATATTGACTTACCTAATTAACAACCATTTTTATAGAACGTAACTCATTGAGAGTCCCAGAGGTGTCTTGAATATCCATGAGCGTAGAAGAGGGCCTGGTTTATTAGGAAGTCAATATCTGAAACAATAAAGTTGAGAAACACTAATATAAGAAGCAATACCTTGTGGAAATAGGGCTTAGGGCTGCGTGTTTACCTTCTTGTCAGCCCCAAAGGTGTATCAAATTGGTAAAGCTGTTCAATACATTAAAGAGTTCAGACATCATGGACCGAATCAACTGCAGGATCCCTGCAAGCTCTAATGTTGTCACCGTCTAAATGAGAGTCATTGTAAGAAAAGAATCTGAAAGCCACTGGGCATGTGACCCATCGAGGTTAATCAACCCAGTTTTTCTCCTTAGGTCAGAACCTACAAATGAAGACGAAAGCAATTTGGCTAAAGGTTCCGAAGCTAAATATTTATCTGAAGATTCGCGAGATTCCAACGATCCGGAGGTGGACTTGGAGTCTGCAGTGAAGCAGCTGCAGGAATTCATCCCCGACATCAAGGACAGGGCTGCCACCACAATCAAGCGGATGTACCGAGATGATCTGGGGCGGTTTAAAGAATTCAAAGCCCAGGGTGAGCTTGTGGACTGAGCTTGAATGTTGGTCAGATTTCTTTGCTACTAATATGTGTGTAAATTGCCCTGATCTCCTTTGTGCACAAGTTCCGCTTTACAGGTTTACGGGAAGCATCCCTTAGCTGCTTTCAGCTTCATCTCCTTCCAGAACCATCATCTGTGCTATAAAATTAGCAAAATGAAGTGCAATGGTTTTCCTCTTTTTTGACGCAAGTTTTGTTAGGGGAGGTGAGGGAAGAACAAGGCTGAAAGAACCAGGTGAACACAGATGAAGCCTGGAAGATGCGGGGAAAGAGGTTAAGTGCCTAAGAGGCTGGGAAGGATGTACCAGTGAGATTAAACGAAAATAACTCGTTTCAAATATCGTTGGCTTTGATGAGATGTAATTTCCAGGGTGTTAATTGGAGGGTGAGCTGGTGGTAGTTGCCATGGTTTCAAGCATCACCCGGCTTGGTCTCCTCCTTGATTTCACTGTGTTACAAGAACCTCTCAAAACACCTATTGGATTTCAGAATGAACTGCAAGCGTAGGGCTTCGTACTGCAAGTGAGTAGTATTTACTCATGATTGTCTGCCATGTGACACCCAGTGCTACTGGTTATTGCAAAAAGTGAAAAGGGGGCCGGTAGCCTTATAGAATTCATCATGTTGATAAGATTAGTTTTTTAAAAAAATTAGACAAACTAAGCAAGAACAATTCACTGAGCAATATCTATAGAAGGACGCCATTTTATTTCTGTATTCTATGTTGAAATTTTTATGAGTATGTGTTTTATAAAAAGGTTTTAAAAATAAGTCTGGGACCTCCCTGGCAGTCCAGTGGTTAAGCCTCCTCACTTCCACTGCAGGGGGCACAGGTTCAATGCCTGGTTAGGAACTAAGATCCCACATGCCACGTGGCTTGGCCAAAAAATAAATAAGTCTAAGAATAGGAAGGTGTACTGTGTAATAATGAGACTTAAGTGCTTGGAGTTATGACAAGGAATAGAACGTGAACCGCAGTGACCTTGACCCCTCCATCCCCCAAGGTCTACACACACAATATACATCGTGTTCACGTAGTGCAAGCCAATTGGCAGCACTGCTTTAGCCGACTGGGTGGCAGAGGAGAGTGAAGAGGGCTTCTTTTAAACTTCTGTTTCAACAGTTTGAATTTTTAATGTATATTACTCTTAATATTTCTTTAAAATAACTCTATAAGAAGGGATTGATGCCACAGCAGAGGTCACAGTGGAGTAGGGTGGCCAGGGAGACTTGGGGAGGACAGTGTGGCTTGAGCTGAACTCTAGGGGAGCAGATGTCCAGGGCCCCGGCAGGGGCTGCTCCCTGACACGAGGGAGGGGGTGACGGACACTGTGTCATAAGTGGCTAAAGACTTAACATTGGTTTGCTCTCATTCACTGTTGACAGTTGTGTGCCTTTTTCTCCCACCCCCACCGCCCCCCAATCCTAGGTGTCACTATTAAATTTGGCAAGTTTTCCGTGAAGGAAAATAAGCAGTTGGAGAAGAATGTGCAAGAATTCCTTTCCCTGACGGGAATCGAGAACGCAGACAAGCTGCTGTACACAGACAGATACCCGGAGGAGAAGTCTGTGATCACTGACTTAAAGAGGAAATATGCGTTCAGAGTGCACATTGGTAAGTTTAGAACTGCGGGCTCTTTGAGCCTCCACAGCCTTCCAACCGTACATGGATAATCTCGCTGATCACTGAGCACAGGGTCTGGCCCACCCACTGCAGCAGCGCGTGTTGGCCGCTGTGTTACCAGTCCTTTTACTGCCAGCCTGTACTTCCAGGGGTTTGGAGCGTGTTCACTAGTGCGTTGACAGATGTTGTAACAAATGATCAGCTTCCAGGTTTCCTGCATGCTTCTGCTCCAGTCCTCTCCGACACTTTGCTACTCGGTAACAGTTACACTGTTGGTTTTTCTCACAGACCTGTACTGTGTTTTTGTTTTTATTTTTTTTGCATATACTGCAAAAAGCGCATCCCTCTGTGTGCCAGCATCTCCCAGGGTCTTTAAGTAGAGCCATGTGTGTGCTTTGAGCTGGGACCCTCGTCTTGGAGGTATCCTTGGAAAGTCAGAGAAGGTCATGAAGCAGTATAGGTTTGGACTGAAAAAAAAATCTCTTGTGACCCCCCTGGTGGTCCAATGACTAAGACTCGGTGCTCCTAATTCAAGGGACCTGGGTTTGATCCCTGGTCAGGGAACTAGACCCCACTTGCTGCAACTGAAAGAATTTCCATGCCACGACTAAGACCTGGTGGAGACAAATAATAATGATAGTAAATCTCTCTTGTATTTAAAGAGGAGAATTTCTTAGGTTTTTGTCTGGAATGCACAAAGGAAAGCAGAACAGTCAGCCCTGCTAGGGGGCCATTTCATCTTTGGAGTGGAAAAGCAGGGAAAGCTTATTCGCTTGGAAAAGCGTTTCGTTGTATCTTGCGGAGAGTTCCTGGCATGTGTTCTCCACCTCAGCTTCCCCTTCTCCTAATTCAGTGCCTTTGCCTCGTGAGGGTCTTCTCACGAATTTAGGAGACCAGAAGCCAGAGGGCGTCGGTACTGAGCATGTAGTTTTCAGAGACCATCAAGGAAATGGGATTTTGTATCAATATATCTGCTCCTCAAGACAGCTTCCTGCAGGACATAGGAAATCCCGGCCTCCACCTGGGGTCTAGGATCGCTCATAAAAAGGGGCTCTTCTGGCTTTCTTTTATAATTGCAGCTGCATTCCCTGCCACACTCCTGGTGTCCCTCTGACCACCTCTGTTCTGGCTTCAGGTAAGGGAATTGCCCGGCCCTGGAAACTCGTATATTACCGAGCAAAGAAGATGTTCGATGTCAACAATTACAAAGGCAGGTAAGAAAAACCGGGAGCAGGACATTTTTCTCTGGTCTTTGTGATAATATAAGTCAAAGGGTCCACAACAAGATGGTGAAGATTCTTGTGTGCGAAACGAGGTATGTTGCCATGTGTGTGTCTCCAAGGACCCTTTCAGGCATCACCTCGTGAGTAAATCTTCCACAGTATCTCTCTTTCTAAACCCCTGGTTTGTCTTTCTACTTTTGTCTTAGCACGCGCCACACACTGCCTCTTACTGTTCCGCATGAGGTTTTCTCGGTGGCCTCCCAAGCTGTAAGCTCCTTGGGAGGCCAGACGCTCTTTCTCAGTGCAGCGTGCCTGCAGCACTGAGCCCAGTGCTTTGGGTTTCTGGTGAATATTGGAAGGTGGAGCTGAGCACGAGTAGGAGGTCATCCCTGCGTGATTCAGTTGCATCAGTGCGGAGAGTTTCATGGGGTGATGGCCAGTCTTTCCTCTCTTTTTTTCCTAAATAAAATACCCAATTATGGTCTGTTTCTAACACTCCAAATAAAACAAATGTAGATTGGGCCTCGGTTGTGGGTAAGCACTCTGCTTCAGGACAAAGGGATGAGCAGAAAAGCGTCAGCTCCCGCCCATGAGGTTCCAGATAGCCACCAAGGGCTCAAGCACTGGTCCCACCTCCAGGAGGCAGACAGTGTGAACCTATCAGAGCCATTGGGTCCTCCTTAGTGCCATGATTCTAAACCAAGACATACGTGCAATCAGATCTTAACACAGATAGGACCTGGGTTTCTTTTTTGAAACTTTGGCCGAAAGAAAGAAAACTGAAGTAGAGGAAAGGTTCCACGGGGACTGAAACCTGTCCCGCCACCCCTTCCCCAAGCCCCAGTGTCACAGCTGTGGACAGAACTTTAAGAAAATTCACCAGAGATGGCATGTTCAGTGGGACTTAAGAGAGCGCTTTTGCTAAATCAGTGTTGACAAATGAGGTAACCTAGGTGTGGGAATGACGTTTTTAGAATAATGGAAGTCTGTCATTCTGATCAGAAAGTTCACTGGTGCCGTATTTATGTTGTGGTGGCCATGTGCCCTACGAATGTTCTACGGTTTAAGGGATTCTTAAGTGAAAAAGCCACAGGAAGTCAAAAATCAAAGAACTGAAAGGCTCCAGGGGCCGCAGAGGTCAGAACACTTGTTTCCTCATTTTCGTCTGCTCAGTTGCTCAGCACCTCTTTTCTGTGGCTGCAAAGGTGCTCTTAAGTCATTTTTTAAATCTCAGTAAGACCCTGCCTGCCCTGGGAAGGAGACTGCTGGCAAACTTGATTCTTAGTGGTGAAGGATTGCCATTCAATGCCATTGAACCGTTCTCTGCATTTTAGATACATTTCTGAGAATGCTGGAATCTTAACTGTCCTGAGATAGTTGTGGGTCACTATCGCTAGAGATGGTTAGTATTTTATAAAGGCTGCTTTCGTGTCATATTAGTGATAACATCAACCACCACTTCCCCCGCCCCATCCATAAGGAATTGTAGAATGTCATAAAGATGGCTTTTTCTTCACTTAAACATTTTAGGTGTTTGATCTCAAAAATCTCTTTATAGTGCATTTTAGTTCTTTTCTTGAATATCTTTGCTTGTATGTGGGATTCATACACCTGAACTTCGTTAAACTGACAGATTTGTGCTAAGCCACCTGTCAGTCTTTACTGAGTGTCTATTATGTGTCAAGCACCACGGGTACCTCAGCGTGGAAAGTCCACAGGGGCCCCGCCCTCCAAGGACGTCCCTCCAGAGCTGTCTGTCTCGGGACCACCACCTTCACATGGCCGTGGAGCACTCAAGCCATGGTCAGTCCAAGCCTTGCTGTTCTGAAGAATGAAATACACGCTGGATTTAGAAGGCCTAGTATGGAGAAGAAGTGGAGTGAAAGTCACTCAGTGATATCCGACTCTCTGCATCCTAGTGTGTGGAACTCTCTAGCCCAGAACACTGGAGTGGGCAGCCTTCCCTTCTCCAGGGGATCTTCCCAACCCAGGGATCGAACCCCGATCTCCTGCGTTGCAGGCAGATTCTTTACCCGCTGAGCCACAAGGGAAGCCCCAGTGTGGAAAAGGGAATATTCATACTTTGAGGTTCTGATTACATGTTGAAATGGCTGCAGGTTTAATACATTCAGTTCAGTTCAGTTCAGTCACTCAGTCGTGTCCTGACTCTTTGCGACCCCATGGACTGCAGCACGCCAGGCTTCCCTGTCCATCACCAACTCCCGGAGTTTACTCAAACTTTAATACATTGGGTTAAATAAAATGTGTTATTAAATTAACTCATCTAAAACCAAATAAAATTAATTTTCACACAACCCCTAGAAATTTCTAAGTGACACAGTTGACTCAGGCAACATTTCCATTGGCCAGTGGTGGCGTGGAGGAAGTCAGGCAAACCAGGGAACCACAGTACCCAGCTGGAAGTAGTGATGGGGGCAGCAATGGGATAGCAGGGCACCGCCAGCCCTGAGGGCCAAGGAAAGCCTCGCTGAAGGCACACCATTTCAACTGCATCTGAAGAGCTGCCAGGAGCTTTCCAGGGGGTTGAGTGGAAGGGAGAGGAGGGCTTCCCATCACGGGTCTAGAGGCCGAGGTGACTGGTGGAGCTGAACTGTGGAGAGTGCTGGCCTTTGCGGGCATAGTCAAAAAGTCCAGGTTTTATAGTTCGGAGCCTTTATGGGTCTGGCTGGAGAACAGTGAGATCCATGTGCCCTGGCCTCTGCGTAAGTGAGCCAGGCCTCTGGCCAAGGACCGTGGTGACCGATTTATAGAATGCCTGCAGGTGAGATGGGCTTCCGCCTGCAGTGCGAGAGACCTGGGTTCGATCCCTGGGTGGGGAAGATCCCCTGGAGAAGGGAAAGGCCACCCACTCCAGTATTCTGGCCTGGAGAATTCCATGGACTGTACAGTCCATGGGGTCACAAAGAGTCAGACACAGCTGAGTGACTTTCACTTCACTATCATGGGTGAGATGCCAAGGCAGGAAGGGGCGGGGCTCTGCTCCCTGGTAGCTGGTATCCTGATGGCCCACCCCACTCGGCTGCTTCCAGCTCTGCAGAGTGCCCAGTGAGGAAACAGGTTTTAAGCTTATGGTTCCTGCTCGGCTGTGACCTGTTTTCTCTTCCTCTTAGGTACAGCAAAGGAGAGACCGAGAAGCTGAAGATATACCAGTCCCTGCACGGGAACGACTGGAAGAAGATCGGCGAGATGGTGTCTCGGAGCAGCCTCTCCGTGGCCCTGAAGTTCTCCCAGATCAGCGGCCGTAAGTCATGGTCCCTGGTGCCCACCCCAGTGAACAACCCAGCCCAGAATGACCCAGGGCCCGGGCATCACTGCCCACCTGTCTGCTGAGAGAGCCATCACTTTTTCAGCCATTCCCTGACTGATTCATTTCTTCGTGGATCTGGTTGAAACCACACAACCCTTACTCACCAGACTGATTTCTGTGCTGCACTGAACTCAGTTCAGCAGCTTCCAGCCCAACTGTGACTGCCAGATAAACTGAGCCCCGAGGAAGCCGGCGGACAGGAGAGCCTGGGCCGCCGAGGTCCGTTCCCTGAGGTGGCCCGGGAGGCCAGGAAGCCGGCGGACAGGAGAGCCTGGGCTGCCGAGGTCCGTTCCCCGAGGTGGCCCGGGAGGCCGTCGCAGGGAGGGCCTGTCAGGTGTGGGTGCTTCCCACAGCCAGGGTCGGCCGTCTCTGGTCTCTTTTCCTTTCTCGTGTCTCTTTCATTAAAAGCTGCCTTGGTTGTACTCTCCAGTTAGCTTCAAGAGGCAGTCCTTAGTGGATGTTGGCATTAGCCCTGAGGCTAAATCAGTGTTGGATTTCCAGTAAATATTTGAAGGTGGAGCTGAGCATGAGTGTGAGGTCACTCCAGCGTGATTCACTTGCATCAGTGCAGAGAGTTTCATGGGGCGATGGCCAGTCTCCTGCCCTGCAGGCAGAACGGGGCAGTGGGTCCCAGCCAGGCGTCTGCATGTCTGCATGCAGTAGAGCCCAAGGAGGTTGGAGACCAGGCCTTCTGTGCCACCAGTGCCAGCCAAGCCTCAGCGCGGCCAATTCTTCCAGTTTCCAGGAAGTAAAGCAACCATCTGAATTTGCATACACATGTGAAATCAAAATATCTTTGGGGAATTTTACCTTTTTTTCCTTGGGACTCTCTTGACTTTTAAATATCCATCCTAATTGTTATTGGGGAAATAGTAACAGTAACACTCTGAGGCCAAATCAAAGATAGGTGTAGCCTGCCGGTTTGTGGCCTCGTCCTGAGCATGTGAGCAGCTAGACGAGAAGAGTGAACTGGGTGCTCTGGCGCCTGCAGCGATGATTGGCTGTCGAGGTTCTCAGATGCCTTCGTTGTCACGTGCTGCAGCGGCCTCACTGCGCCGTGACCTCCACTCTAGGAACTCTTGTGGGGAGTTACGCGTATAACGTGGGAGACCTTTGGCTGCTTTTTTTCCCACTAAGTGTTTAGGGAACTCACGCTGCCTGCAGGAGAGATTACTCTTAGAAAGAATGAACAGCTTTTTCAAAGTTAAAAACAAAAAATAGATTGCTTTAAGAAAGGGTGTGGTTTTCTGGTGTGGTTTTTTTTGGCCATTGGTTGTATGTGTGTGAGCGCATGTGCGTGTATACACACCCTTGGTTCTTAAAAAGAATCTATGGGCACTTTCATAGTTTCATCTTGATTTGCATGTAAATTCTTTGTGTATTCAGATGTTGCCCATTATCTTTTGGAAAGAGGCTGATGTATCTTTTTGTTTCTAAAGACTGTTTTTCCAGAGCAGTTTTGGGGTCACGGTTAAAGTGAGAGGATGGTACAGAGCTCTCCTGTATGCCCCCACCCCTCACACGCACAGCCTCCCCCACCATCAGCCGCCCCCCAGCAGAGTGGCCCATGTGTTACAATCCATGAACCGACGGTGGCACATCTCAACCCTCCGGAGTCCACAGTCGACGGCAGGAACCTCTCTAGCTATTGTGTGGGTTTGGACCGATGTCCATGACACATCTCCGTCATTCTCGTCGTGTTTTTAATACTGTGTTTGAAAGCAAATAGATTAGCAGCTTCAAGACCATCCTTTTATGTCAACAGAAATTAATCATGGTGCTTGGAGCAAGACGGAAACCCAGAAACTAATCAAGGCTGTTGAAGAAGTGATCCTGAAGAAAATGTCTCCCCAGGAGCTAAATGAGATGGATTCTAAACTGCAGCTGAACCCTGAAGGCCGCCTGTCGATTGTTCGGGAGAAGCTCTACAAAGGCATATCCTGGGTAGAAGTGGAGGCTAGAGTGGAGACCAGGAATTGGATGCAGTGTAAAAGTAAGTGGTAAGTTTGAGGCTTCTTACCTAAATCTCAACAAGGTGCCGACCTCCCCCTTCTCGGCAGTTTCTAGTGAGTGGGTGGGCTGGGGAGGTCACTAAGAATACCTGTAACTGCCATGTGGAAAGCCTTGCAGGTCAAGAAGAATCCTCTCTGATCCTCGGCTCCAGCAACTTCGATGTCAGTGTCTGATGTAAGGTGGCACTTAGCCAACCCTGATTCATCGTGTAGCTACTTCATAAATAACTTGAACCTTTTTCACTCTTTTCATTATTTTAATTGAAGTATACTTGATTTACAGCGTTGTATTAGTTTCAGAGATATAGCTAAGTGATTCAGTTATGTAGAGAGAATTTTTCAAATTCTTTTCCAATATTTACAGGATACTGAGTGCAGTTCTCTGTGCTTGGACCTTGTGTGTCTGTTTCATATCTAATAGTTTATATTTGACTTTGGCTTTCTCTTTCTCATTCAGACTCCCCTTTGCCGAAGCAGGGCGGTCATACGTTCAACCTAGAAGTTTTTAGGTGCATCCGTAGTAGTCTCAGTCCAGCTCTGGCTGCACATTCTTTGCCTGGGGCAGTGTTTCCCGGCCCTGGAAAGTCTCTGAGCTGAACTTTCAGCTGCAACATGATAGCCTGCAGCAGTGGTCCTGCAGCTCACGCCCCAGGCCTCCTGCACAAAGGGGGCTCCATCGACGTGACTGTTAAAGAAGAATGGACTCCAGAGTGGGCATGTTGTGCATTAAAAGCAAACTCCTAGATTATACTGTGTACCGTGTATATACCTTGCAGCTCTGCTGTAGGGTACTTATTTATTTTTCTAGAAGACTGTCCTCAGGACATAAACTCCAAAGAACAGATAAAGTTTTAGGTGAGGAAATGGGTACTGTGGAGGAATCAGAGACCTCTCTACCTCTGGTATCTTAGACTTAAAGAAGTGGGAGGACTTCCCTGGCTGTCCACTGGTTTCAGACTGCACTTCCACCGCAGGGGCCAAAGGTTCAATCCCTGGTTAGAGAAGTTCTGCTTGCTGTAGGTTGTGGCCAAACAAAAAGCAATGAGACTTCCTGGTGTCCTGTGGTTGGGACTCCATGCCTTCACTGGGTTAGGCCTGGGTTTGATCCCTGCTCGGGGAGCTATGATCCTGCAAGTCGTGTGGCCAAGAAAAAGAGTTGGGTGATAAGCCTTAGAGATGAGACGCCAGTCTTAGAAGGGAAACCACCAAGAGGGGCCACGCCTCAGAATCAGTGTAACTAAATAACATGCAGGGTGTCTTTTAATTGGAAGAAAATGTAGAAAACTGGAACACTGAACATCGATTTACTTCATGAAACACTGACGTGGCATCAGGCGGTACATTTCAAAACAGGGGACGTGGGCAGCCGACCAGGAAGTGTCGGTTTCTGCACGTGCGTCATGTATCTTCTTTCTTTTTTCTTCTTCTTCTTCTTTTCTTCTCAGGAAAGCAAATGTCACAGCTTGTGACCATCAGATTGTGACAAATTTCACTCTTTAAGAGAAGCACTTTTTAAATATTTTTAATTAGGTTCCTGCTTTCATTAGGAGCCTTTGAGCCTTAGAGGAATCATTGAATCATTTATCACTTTACTCAATGTGTCTTATTTGGTATTTCAGCAGCTCAAAGGTAATAACAGCCATGTCCCTGTTTTATAAGCAAGCAAAAATAAATTGAGTCTACATAGCACCCTTTAGCACCAGCAAGCAGGCTTATTTTTTATTTCTTCCTTTGTTTAACTGTTTATCATTAAAATTTTATGACATGCTAACTTAGAACTCCTTGTATCCATCATCCAGTTTCAATAAATAATCAACAGCTTTCTATCACTTTATTTGTACTTTCCCACTTAAAAACAAGTATATTCTTGATGGTGGTAAATGCTAGCAGTGATGGGTTGCAAAAGTTAGAAAGTAGTTCTGAATAAGGACAATTTTTTTTTAAATTTTTCCAAATATTTCTTTAATTTTCTCTATGACTTGAGGGGAGGTGAGCCAAGGCTGAGGGCTGCGTCAGTGCTGGAGAGTGTGATGCCTCGGGACTGGGTTGCTGCTCCGTCGCTAAGTCATGTCCATCTGTGCAACGCCATGGACTACGGCATGCTGGTTTCCTCTGTCCTCCTCTGTCTCCCAGAGTTTTCTCACTCATGTCCATTGAGTTGGTGATGCCATCCAGCCATCTCTTGCTCTGTCACCCGCTTCTCCTGCCCTCAGTCCTTCCCAGCATCAGGGTCTTTTCCAATGAGTCAGCTCTTCCAATCAGGTGGCCAGATTGGAGCTTCAGCATCAGTCCTTCTAATGAATCCTTTAGGATTGACTGGTTTGATCTCCTTGCTGTCCAAGGGACTCTCAAGAGTCTTCTCCAGTATCACAATTCAAAAGCATCGAATCTTCGGTGCTCAGCCTTCCTTATGGAACTTAGGTACTTTCATCCTGGAGGAAGCACCACTGAGATACCACCTTACAGCCTGAACAACAACCTGAATAAGGACAATTTCAATGAGGAAAACAAAGGACATCTTCATGGAAACTTGACCCTGAAAGTAAACTGTTTTTCTTTTAACACAGGACGGAAATTCTAACCAAGAGGATGACGAACGGTCGGGACGTGTACCGAGGAGTGAACGCTCTGCAGGCCAAGATCAATCTGATCGAAAGGTACAGAAACAGACAGCGACACTGTTTTACCTGTTTTTCTCTCTAGGCAAAGAGTAGTTAACCAAGCCTGTGGGTCTAATGGACCTGGGCTTGTGTCAAAGGAGGGGCGCCGAAGAGCAGAAGAAGCCCCTGGATTCTGGGCACCCTGTGCAGCTTCCTTCATCCTGTTCTCTGTCAGGGATGGCGCTGCTCCTTCCTCGGTGGGCTTCCTCGTTCTCCATGCTGGCCTGGCTGGGGATGTCCGCCCCCCTTTATTTCTCTACCAGAGGGACTAGCAGAGACAAGGGGGGCCTCTCAAGTCAGGCGGGCCTGGGTTCCAGTGCGGGTGCATCGTGTTGGTGGTCCCAACAGAGACCCGAGCTCTCAGTCCATCTCCTGGTCTGCAGAATAGACACAGTCCCACCAGCTTCATCAGATAGTGTCGAGGGTGAATGGATTTGTGGGTACAAGGCCTTAACCCAGTGTCTGCCGCATAGTCAGTGCTGAGTACACGGTCACTACTCCTGTGTGTCTGCGTTGGATGGTGAGCTTGTGTTTGTTTTTTTTTAATTGAAGTATGAAAGGAAAGTGAAAGTGAAGTCGCTCAGTCGTGTCCAACTCTTTGTGAACCCTTGGACTGTAGCTCACCAGGCTCCTCTGTCCATGGGATCTTCCAGGCAAGAATACTGGAGTAGGTTGCCATTTCCTTCTCCAGGAGATGTTCCCAACCCAGGGATTGAACCCAGGTCTCCCGCATTGTAGGCAGACGCTTTTCCGTCCGAGTCACCAGGGAAGTCTTAAGTTGATTTAATTTCTGCTGTACAGCAAAGTGATTTAGTTATACATATATATGTATATTTCTATATATACAATACACTTTTTCATATTTCATTCTTTTCCATGATGGTTTATCATAGGATACTGAACATTAACTGTGAAGTTAATGTTTTTTACCTTGAGGAGGCAACATGGCTTGGTGGGAGGTGCAAAGGGCTCAGGAGGAGGAGAGGAGGCTTTTTGGTCTGGAGTTCACGTACCCCGTGACCTTGGGCTAACCGTGGGTTTGCCTGCCTGTGTTGCCCACTGGGCCTGGGTAACACAGGGAGCTGGAACAGAGGTGGACACGCTGAGGCCTTCCAGCTCTTAATATTCTGTGAGTCCATGAAGATGGCCATCATGCTGAATTTTGGCTTGAAAACTTAATTTTTATTTTTTTCTCATAGGTTGTACGAAATAAATGTGCAAGATGTTAATGAAATAGACTGGGAAGATCTTGCTAGCATCATAGGGTAAGGCCATTTGTTTAATATTAAGCTAATGAAAAGATAAGAGGTGACTTCTAATAAATGACTGGCTATCAGACTTCAAAGAACAGGACTGAAGTTCATGCCGCTTATGTTACTCACCTTATGAATTATATTTATGAACCTTATGAAATGTAATGCATTGGTGAACTGCCCCTGCCCCACCTTAGTACCAGACCAGGTTAATCATACCATCCCTCCCTCTACTCCAGCCCCCATCTCCACCCCCAGGACACCTGAGAAGAGTGAATGAAACGTGTGTAGAGTCCCTTAAAGAACTCACCAGTTACGACTGGCAGGAGGAACCCACGTGGCCCTCACCCATCACCAGCCTCCTGCCATCTGCCACGTTGCCTCTGTCATCCCTCCCTCCCTGTGCCCCTCCTGCTCCCTGTTCCAAGGGAATAGAATTGTTTCCATCAACCACTTGAGAGTTAGTGGTGGACAATGTGTCCTCAGCAAGGATGGTACCCTGCATCAGCCGGCACAGTGATCACGCCTGGGGCGTCTGCGTGGGTGCAGTGCTCTTCTCTAACACACGGCCCCACGCGGATTTCACCCGTTGTCCCAGAAATGCCCTTGGAAGCACGTTCCCCCATCTTAGGATCCAACCCAGGATCTGTCTCCTTAGCGTCATCTAATCCGCAAAATTCTCCTGCCTTTGTCTTTCTTTCTTTTTGTCATTGCGGTGTTGTTGATTTGTTTCACAACAACGTTTTACAACAAAGCGGTTCAGTTTTGTGTGTGTGTGTGTGTGTGTGTGTGTTTTCAGATTCTTTTCCATTAAAAAAAAAGTTGTATTTATTTTGGCTACACTAAGTCTTTGTTGTGACACTGCCCCTCCGCACGTGGGATCTTAATTCTCTGACCAGGGATCGAACCCATGCCCCCTCGTTGGAAGGCAGGTTCTTCACCACTGGGCCACCAGGGAAGTCCCTCACATTCTGTTCCATTATTATAAGATGTTGAATATAGTTCCCTGGGCTGTACACGAGGTCCTTGTTGTTTATTTGTTTATACACAGCAGCATGTATCTGTTAACCCCTTTGTCTTCAATGATGTTCAAACTGTGGGAGAACACAGGCTAGTCGTCCTGTAGAGCTTGCCCCAGCTGAAGCTTATCGGAGGCTCCCTCACGGCTAGATTTGAGTTTTATATTTTACATGGGAGTCCCTCATGGGTGGGGCTGTGTCTCTCTCACCAGGTCCCAGCTTGTCCTGATGCTTGTGGTTCTGACATCGACCCCTGGGCTCTGCCTCATTTCCCCTTGTAGAAAAGTGACAGTTTCTCTCTTGGTGGTAGGAAACAGCTGCAGGGAGATATTTTGAGACCCCCTCAGGTTCCTCTTCCTCTCCAGGCCTCGCTGTGCTGATCATTTGCATTTCTCACCTGAGGAGTGCCATTTCACTCTCATCCGCTGTTATTCTCTGCCTTTGTTGCTACAGTCCTTGCATTTTCAGCCAGTGAAGGAGAGGCCACCCCTCCTAAGATATGAAGTTGCTGCTGGCCCAGCAGGGAAAGCTGGCCGGCATAGCCCTGTGCCTCTAAGCCCAGCAGATTGGCAGGCACTGTGGGGCTCAGGGTTGGTGGGCTTTGGGAAGCGGGGCATTGAGGGACCTTCTGGCCTTTAGGTTTGAACGGTGGAGCAGGGAGCAGGGCTCCCGCAGCCTGGCTGCCTTTCAGAAGCGTGGCTGCTGATGTGAGGTTGTCATCGATCCATTAGGAAGGGTGTATACTGGTTCTAGTGGTTAGTTATTTATATCTCAGGATTATGGACAAAGCATAGTCCATAAAGCATCAGTTCAGTTCAGTCGCTCAGTCGTGTCTGACTCTTTGCGACTCCATGGACTGCAGCACTCCAGGCCTCCCTGTCCATCACCAGCTCCCGGAGTTTGCCCAAACTCATGTCCATTGAGTTGATGATGCCATCCAACCATCTCATCCTCTGTCATCCCCTTCTCCTCCCGCCTTCAGTCTTTCCCAGCATCAGGGTCTTTTCAAATGAGTCAGTTCTTCGCATCAGGTGGCCAAAGTATTGGAGTTTCAAACCATAAGGCATAGTGGTTAGTTATTTACATCTCAGGATTATGGACAAAGCACAATCAGTTTTGGTTGTTTGTTTTTACTTGGCATTGAAATCATTTAGTGGCAGGCCCTGTAAAGAGTCACACACGCCCGCAGTTCAAACCGTCTGCTTTCTTTCTAGCTCATCTCAGCAGCACGCCATCTGTTCTTCAGTCGATGGGTCCCTAAGGGGGAGGTGTCGAGCTTTGAAGGAAGGGGATCCTGCTGTGCACCCCACCAACTCCCACCCCAAAAAGTATTCACGTGGATACATCTCTCCCTTTGCCATATCAAACCATGTTTGAGAAACCGTGACTTTTCCAATAAGTGTTTGGGTATCTTGCAACATTGCCTCAAATCACATTTCTTAAAGTGGATTTTTAGTGATTTTAAGTAGAATTATATACTTAAATATTGAATGTTCTAGTTAAAATTTGGAAATCTCAGGACTTCCCTAGAGATGCGGTGGTTAAGAGTCCGCACTGCCAATGCAGGGGGCGTGGGTTTGATCCTTGGTCGGGGAACTAAGATCCTACATGCTGTGCAGCATGGCCAAAAGATTAAAAAGAAGAAAAAAGAGATTTAGGAATCTCAAAGCTATAAAATAGACCTCATGGCATCCAGTCAAATACTGTTGGCAGTAGAACGTTCTCAAAGTTTTAATAATAAATTAAAACAGTGAAAATAATTACATTGAAAGTTTGGTCCCCTCAGGTTCTTGAAGCCTCCCTCATGAACTATTTAGGCAGGATTTTAAAGACAGCATCCCTGCCTAATGAGATGTAACACCCACTTCACTGGAAACTGTTACTTCTTGAAGCCCAAGCTTTGATCGGCAGAGCAGTCTGGCACAGGGCACTGTGGGAAGAAGGAAGGTTTTCCGGATGCCCTAGAACTTGGCCTCTGCAGTCAGACGGACCGGGCATCAAACCCTGGGACTCTGCTTGGTATTTAGCCGGCCTTCATCGGGGGGCCCCCTGCTTGTCTCTGCGCCACCATTCCTTATTTGTGGGATGGTTGAACGCGTCCATAATCAGGACTGAAGGGGACAGTGCGTGGGGCATAGAGTGTGCTCGGCGAGCCGCCGCTGCCACAAAGAGGCATAAAGAGCCCAGCTGTCTTCCACATGTGTAGCAGATCAAATTATTCCCGCTGATCATATAACATCTAGATTAGCTAACTGTCAAAACAAATTATGTCACACTTTTATGGTTTAAGGGGGAAGACATGCCCAGGAGGGCTTCTCTTGTGGCTCAGCTAGTACAGAATCCACCTGCAATGCAGGAGACCTGGGTTCCACTCCTGGGCTGGGAAGATCCCCTGGAGAAGGGAAACGCTACCCGCTCCAGTGTTCTGGCCTGGAGAATTCCCTGGACTGTATAGTCTGTGGGGTCGCAAAGAGTCGGACACAACTGAGTGACTTTCACTTTCACATGCCCAGGAAGAGACATTAGCGAATTTTCAATTAAAAAAAAAAAGTTTTTAAGATTTGGTTGTTTCCATCCTGCTTATTGTAAGTGGAAAATGAATTTGACTCACCAGCACACCATAAGTGTCCACGTTCTTTAGCTTTGCAAAATTAAAAATCCAGACCCCTGCCTTTGCATTGTGACAAACATATAGTTATCCTAACCGTAGTAGTTAAAGTGTAGGACTTGTGAATAATGACATTTGTAGCCACATAGATGGACCTAGAGATTATCGTAGTCAAGTGCAATAAGTCAAAGAGTGACAAATATCATGTGATGTCACTTACATGTGGGATCTAAAAAAATGATACAAATGAACTTATTTACGAACAGAAACGGACTCATGGACACAGAAAACAGATTTATGGTTACCGAAGGAGAATAGGAAGGGGTGAGGGGAAGAATTAGGAGTTGGGATTAACATACATATGCAACTATATAAAATAAACAACAAGGCCGTACTGTATAGCAGCGGGAACTATGCTCCATATCCTGTACTAATCTATAATGGAAAAAATCTGAGGAAAGAGTGTGTGTGACTGTGTGTGACTGAACCACTTTGCTGCACACTTGAAACTTAATATTATAAATTAACTTCAATTAAAAAAAAATCTGATAGCCAAAAAAGTGTAGAATTTGGAATGGACCCAAGCAACGTCCCAGCCCTTCCCCTTCGCAGCTAGAAAACCTTGGCTGGCTCTCTGTGCCTCGGTTTCCCCATCTCCAAAGTGAGGGCTCAGAGTCAGAGCCCCCTCGCAGAGCGATGGTGAGGCTTGTGGCTGCTCCGTGGCGAGCTCAGAGAGCCAGGCTGATGACACGTAAGCATCAGCCTGTGTACACTAGTGTTACAGCTTGTCTTCCTTTCTGGTAGTTTATTCTAGTTTGGACAGAATTCATCTTATTGTCCTGCTGTTTTTCTTCCTTTTGTATGTGTGTAAGTGAACAGTAGCTTTTCATGTGTTTTATTTTTCTCACACATGTGTAGACAGGAGGATTAAGAAAGCTACTTGTGTCTGTAGACCACCCCTTAATCAGCGCGTTTAGTACACAGGACTGAAATGAGTTATTTTGAACTGCCACTAACTTTTTGACACCTTTTCCTTTCTAAAGGGATGTTCCCCCGTCTTACGTCCAAACTAAGTTTTATAAACTGAAAGCTACCTGCGTTCCCTTTTGGCAGAAGAAGACTTTCCCAGGTCAGTGTTTTTAGTAATTGAATAGTTAAAAACAGCACATGTGGGCACACATTGGTCATGTGACCTTGGGCAGGTGACTTCTGGGAACCTCGGATTCTTCAAATTGAAAACTGACAAATTATAATCCCTACCTGGGATTTCTCTGGCAGCTCAGTGGTAAAGAACCTGCCTGCCAATGTAGGAGACGTGGGTTCAATCCTTGGGTTACGAAGATCCCCTGGAGAAGGAAAGGGCAACCAATTCCAGTATTCTTGCCTGGAGAATCACATGGACAGAGGAGCCTAGCAAGCTACAGTCCATGGGGTCGCAAAGAGTCAGGCACAACCGAGCAAGTGAACACACACACATGCAACCCCCGCCTTTGTTTGAATGTACTAGAAGAGCTGACAGACTTGTAAAATGTGGTCACCAGGGTGCTGGGCACTTAGCAAGCACTTGACGTGTAACTGCGAGTGATCCTGGGTTGCAAACACCGTACACTCACACACGCTCACACCACGTGCCTGCACACACACTGTTTCACAGACAACCGGATGTGCCCAGCTCTTTCTCTGCAGCCTTTTGTGAGTGATTTGCGAGGAAGTAGTGTACTGTAAAGTACACAAAAGCAAAACCACTTGCAGAGGATGTGCTCATGTGACAAGGTACACCAGACACGTGAGCTAACTTGCACAATTGGAGATGCAAACACATATTCGTATTTTGAGAGTTCTCAGCTTGAAGGTTGCTATGTTGGGGACTTACCCTGGGTTTCACTGCAGATACAGTGCATCCTAATGTCTAGGCTGGGTCCAGAGGCTAGATTTTTCTCTAACACACTCACAGCAGAGACGCCAACACCCTGCCCAGCATCAGGGTTTGGGAACTGCTGGCTTGACTGATACCCTGCTCTGTAGCGTGTGACAGATCGCTTCCTGCATTCAGCAGACCCCGCTTCCTGGGTTTGAATCTGACTTTACCCTCCTGACTCCCTGACTTTGGGCAAGGTACATAATGTCTTTATGCCTCATTTGAAAAATGGGTAAACAATAGCGCCTACCTCTCAAAGGATTTTTTAGCAGGTTGAACGAGGGACTGTGAGTGAACCAGTAAGAGCTGGGTCTTGGCACACAGTAAAGCCAGTAGCGATACATTATCATCATAAGCACCCTCTGTCCTTGACTTTGAAAAGAGGCATCGTCAGACCATCTCAAGATTCAATCTCTTTTCTTTAGAGATCATAGACTACCTGTATGAGACTAGTCTACCGCTGCTTAAAGAGAAGTTGGAGAAGAAGATGGAGAAAAAAGGGACTGAGATCCAGGCTCCAGCAGCCCCTAAGCCCGTCTTCCTGTTTCGAGATATCTTTTATTATGATGACGACGACAGTGAGGGAGAAGACAGAGATGAAAAAAGTTAAGCAGCTGTTACTCTCTCTTGTCCATTTTTCTAGGTTTGGTTTTATTTATAGATGTCAATAAAGATATTTTCACTATTGATTTTACTAAAGAAGGGTCTGAAAATGATAACTTACATTCTGGAGCATTTAAACATTGGTTCACATTTCATATTCAAGTCTCTCTGAATGTGAAAAGAAAGGTGAGTTTATGGGTTGATTTAATATTTCTGTGCCATTATGTCAAGAAGATCCCCTGGAGAAGGGAATGGCAACCCACTCCAGTATTCTTGTCTGAGAAATCCCATGGGCAGAGGAGCCTGGCGGGCTGCAGTCTTTGGGATTGCAGAGTCGGACACGCCCAAGTGACTAGCGCTTTGACTTTTGAATGGTTTTCACGAAACAGCAGGGCAGGGTCCCAGATCCTTCTATTGGCAACAAGGTAGTCACGTCGGAAGAACATTTTCTTTCTTTTTTTTTTGGCTGCACTGTGCAACTTTTGGGGTCTTAGTTTCCTGACCAGGTACTGAACCCAGGCCCTAGGCAATGAAAGCACAGAATCCCAACCACTGGACTGCCACGGAATTCCTCCAGTGAACACTTTCATGGTATGGATTCAACTGTGTGTCCACTCGGCAAAGAAAGAATGTCAACAGTTTTGTCAGTGCCCGCCGTTTTGCTTTCTGCTTTTCAGTTGTTTAGACGTATGTTCTGTGTGTGTGTTAGGAAAGTGGTACAGGGAGGTTTATGTTTCCACAGCCCAGTTTCAGTTTCCGTGTGCCCATCACGGTGGGTGTATCTCATCTTCCTGTGTGTGGTTCTAGTGTTGAAGATAGGTGTTGTCCATAAAAGTGGCCCTTTCAAAGCCAGTCACAGAATTCACCTGCTGTTTAACTGGAAAAAAACAAACCAGCCAGCGGTCTCTTCCACTGCTTCTGGAAAAAACTGTCTCCGTTAAGACGTACTGACAGATGCTGTCTGGGTCTCAGTCACAACCCATACCCGATGGGAGCTGAAAGGTAATTTTAACATTGGGCTAGTCCATCGATCTGGAAAGCAAACCGCTCTAGATATTTCAAACAGAATTTAGTATAGAGGTTTAGGTTATGAAATTGTTCACAGGACAAAGGGGCAAACGGGAGAGAGGCTGAACTGCCCAGCGATGGGGAACTGAGGGGAAGCGGCTGCAGCCCCGAGCGGCCCAGGTGAACACACCCCGATGCTGACTCTGCAGACCCTGGGCTGTCTGCTGCTGCAGGAGCCTGCACACCTGTGTCTGCTTAGGACACAACGGCTTCTGCCTCCCTCCTCGCCTAGCCTCCCACGAGTGCCTCCCATGGGCGGCCCCTTAGCAGAACCCTCCTGGCGAGGGGAGTCAAGTTCCCAGGCTTCTAGCCTCGTCTGTACAGGGGAGAGTATAGAAAAGGAGGTGTGTGTGAACAGCGTTCCATGCCATGATGTCCCCCTCTGTGCCGAGATGCGACACCCCCTCCCCTGAAGTATTCTCTGACATTGTTTATGTAGCACCATGATGTGCAATGTTGGCTAACTCATCCCCAGAGCTAGACATTCTCCCAAACTTGCCATCATGGGAGAAGGAAGAATACAGAGAACAAGTTTAGGAGTCCTTAGTTCAGTTCAGTTCGCTTCAGTCACTCAGTCGTGTCCGACTCTTTGAGACCCCGTGAACTACAGCACACCAGGCCTCCCTGTCCATCACCAACTCCCGGAGTTAACCCAAACTCATGTCCATTGAGTCAGTGATGCCATCCAGCCATCTCATCCTCTCTCGTCCCCTTCTCCTGCCCTCGATCTTTCCTAGCATCAGGGTCTTTTCAAACGAGTCAGCTCTTCGCATCAAGTGGCCAAAGTATTGGGAGTTTCAGCTTCAACATCAGTCCTTCCAATGAACACCCAGGACTGATCTCCTTTAGGATGGACTGGTTGGATCTCCTTGCAGTCCAAGGGACTTTCAAGAGTCTTCTCCAATACCATATTTCAAAAGCCATCAATTCTTCAGCACTCAGCTTTCTTTACAGTATATCCCCAGACCTATCACCATGTTGTACACACAATAGACCCTCAATAAATATTCAGGAAACAAGTGAGGATTTTCTGTTTAACAAGCATTTTGCCCTAGTCACCTCTTTCTGTCTGTCAAACATACCAATCTTCATGCTGATGGGAATATGATTTCCCTTGTGGTTCAGCTGGTAAAGAATCAGCGTGCAGTGTGGGAGACCTGGGTTCTATTCCTGGGTTGGGAAGATCCCCTGGGGAAGGGAAAGGCTCCAGTATTCTGACCTGGAGAATTCCATGGACTGTATAGTCCTTGGGGTTGCAAAGAGTTGGACGCACTGAGCGACTTTCACTTCTGGAGGACAATGTGGTAGAATACATCAGAGCCTTCAGAATGTACGTATTCTGAGTGTCTAAACAGGTCCTCGGGGAGGTTGCCTTCAGGGAAACTGAGAAAGCCAGGTGGGATGTCCACTGTGCGGCAGACAAAGAATGTGAACCAATGTAGGGGCCAGAGCCAGTTCTGCTGTGTCCTCCAGAAGCTGCAAAGCTGGGCACGGTGCCTGGCATGGAGTGCCACCCAAGACCACCTTTGCCCCCAGGTAGTGGTGGGACTGGAATCTTACACTGCAAAGAAGGACAAGGAGGCACCTCTGACCCCTCCCTGCAGCAGGCCTCTGAAGCAACCCAGGAAGTCCCAGAGAGAGGAAGAGAAAGGATGAAGGAAGCAGAGTCAGGGTGGAGCAACACCAGAAGGTCGGGATCTGCTGTGTCTGTCTTTGAAGATGAAGAGGCCACCAGCCAAGGAATACAGGAGGCCTCTAGGAACTGGGAAAGGTGAGGTGAATTCTTCCCCAGCATGCTAAGGGGGAACACAGCCGTGATGACACCTTGATTTTAGAGACCCAAGTCAGACTTCCGACCTGCAGAACTGTAACATAATCATTTGCATCATTTAAAGCCTCTAAGTGTGCAGCAATTTGTGATGGCAGCAACAGGAAACTCCTGCCCTGCCAGCGCTCTCCCCTGCACTGGAAACCCCACAGCTTCAGAGGCACAGGCTCTACATGCCAGGCTTCAAGGCCACCAGTGCTCCATGCGCTGAGTCAGGCCTGCAGGGCTGTGGGTAATTGGGAAGAGGTTCCAGTCAGCCCTTGGGGAGGCCAGAGTTCTACCCTGGGCCCCAGTGGGGAACAGGCCTGCCAGCTGCTACACGTGGAAGAGAGCACTTGTACTCTGGAGTCTGAAGGGCCTGAATCCAAATCCTGAATTGGCCCTTTACTAAGTGCGTGAGTGTGGACAAGACACTTAACCTTTTGCTGCCTTAGTTTCCTTCTGTGTAAAATGGGGAGAGTGGTACATGCCTTAGAAGATTGTTAGGTTAAATAAGTTCACACAGCTAAAGTGCTTAGAACAGTGCCTGACACCTAATAAATGCTCCAAAAAATGTGGGGAAAAAAAAAAAAAAGAATGCACATATTCTGTGATCCAGCAACTGTACTTCTAGGACCTAAAGAGAAAATAGAACAAGTGTGAAAGACTGGCAGATTTACAATATGAAACCTAGAAATGAGTGTTCCTTATAGGAAATTCACTGTATTATGGCATATTCCTCGAATCAAATACTGTTCAGTCTCTAAGTCATGTCCAGCTCTTTGTGACCCCATGGACTGCAGCATGCCAGGCTTCCCTGACCTTCACTATCTCCCAGAGTTTGCTCAGAACTCCTGTCCATTGAGGATGGAATATTAGGCGGTAATTTAAAATGATGATAGATTTGGTTAACATAAAAGGTGAACAGTATTATCATCTAAAATACTGAATGAAGTACTTTCTGTATTTCGTTCAGAAAGGTACATATATTTTCTTAATTTTGTTACCAGTAAAAGAAAATTGTGTAAGTACAGATGCACTAGAATGTGTAAGTAAGTAAAGTCGCTCAGTCATGTCCGACTCTTTGCAACCCCATGGACTGTAGCCTACCAGGCTCCTCCCTCCATGGGATTCTCCAGGCAAGAGTACTGGAGTGGGTTGCCATTGCCTTCTCCAGGGGATCTTCCCTACCCAGGGATTGAACCCAGGTCTCCTGCATTCCAGGCAGACACTTTAACCTCTGAGCCAATGAAACCCGAAGTGCTGAGAGTGGTTCTCTCCGGGCAGTGGGATTGTTGAGTTTTGGGGCTAGAACTCTCAATCTGCAAATGCCAGAAAATCAGACTCAGGTAGACCAAAGGGATTTGGAAACTCTCAAGACTGGAAGTCCAGAGGGAGAGGATGGGTCCAGTTACTCAGCATCCTCAAAAACGTGTGTTTTTGCTGATTCTAGGCTCTCCCTTCTCCAGAGTCCACTTCGTCTTCAGTCCACACAAGGGGGGCCCCTTTTGCCCCAAGGATGTCTTCATGGAGCCTCATGTTATAGCATTCTTATTATTTAAATAGAGGGTGCCATTCAAAGAAGAGAACAAGAGCTGTTGCTCAAATCCTGGCTTTTGTTCCCAGCGCCCAAATTAGAGCTTGTGCCCAACTCTGAGCCATCACCGCAGCCAGGAAAACGGGATGGTCTTCAACCTACCTGGGTCCTTTCTGGAGCTCAGCATGCCTATGTGACTGAAAGGGTAAACGGCCCAACGGAAAACCAGGGTCTCAATATAGCAGAAGAGGTGAATGGACTCAGAGAAAGCAACCCACACATGCAGGAGTGTGGGTAATTACCTGTGTTGTGGATTTGACCCGATAAACTGGGCCACTTTGTGAAAGTTTAGTTTTTTAATTTTTTCTCATCCCTAGCTCCATGCCCCTCCACCCCCCCCCCCCAAAAAAATCTTACCTTTGCCAAACACCCTTTTTACATATAAAGATCCCGAAATCTGGAAGACAGAGACGGGACAGCTAGACTGTATTTGTCAAATGCAGGTCTGAGAGGAGAGAAAAGGGAAAACCCTGAGTTTGGTTTGAATGTGTAGACTGTAGGACCAACAGGGACTATTTGAGGAGACCCCTGTCCACAGCATGGAGAGAAGAGACGAAAAAGCCGCACTGGAGTGATGGGTTGGTATGTTAACTCCACCAGGGTGAAAGTGGGAGCCGTGAAAAGAACAACCCCATTCAGAGTGAGAAAAAGGGCAGAAGAGGAAACCTGTACTACTCTGAGGAGTAGACTCAGAAACTGAACAGAGTTGTAAAGAGAAAAAAAATGACCTAACACAAGACATTAGAACAAATAAAACTTTTAATAGTCTTGACTGCATTTATTTGCATTCTTGACCCTGTCCTTGGCCACTGAGCACTTTCAATAAGCATGACTTTTAGCTGTTCATCTTAATTTGTAGACTTCATTGTCTAACGAAGAGGTCCAGGACCACAGCACAAAGGAGGTAAACAATGAGTGTCGTTGCAGGAGCAGGGCGTCTGTTCTCCTCGGAACACTACTTTCAGTTTAACGAACATCGTCGGCCGCATGTGCTGTGAGCCAGGCACTGTTAGGAGCTAAAGATGCAAGAGGGAACCACACAGACTTGGTGCCTGTTTTCCTGGAGGCCACACAACCTAGCACTTCCTGAACACGTTTTCAAATTCACCTCCTGAAATACACGCCACAGTTTTAATTCTTCAACCTCATCAAATAATCCATTGATCCATCAGCCCACTCCTAGCCTATCCAGGGCTTCATCGTGACAATCCTTCCCTTCTGAACAAGACCTGGGTGAGCCCTTCCATCTGCCTTCTACTTGCACCACAAGAGCCAAGTATTCCTAGAAGAAAATCACACAACTGAGCTGGTTGAATGCCTGTAAACCTTGAAAGGACCCAGTGTTATCAGCAACCTTCTGACAGGCTTGCTGTTCTTTGACCCGCATCAGCTATTCTATATATTCAACACTCCCATGCCCCTCCTCTGTTCTTTCCACAGTTCAGTGAGAAAATTGAAGCCATTCTCCCTCAACTCCCTCTCCCCTGCACCAACCAGTCAACCACGCCTTCATCTATACTCATTCCTCCTCCTGCAAGCCGAGTCCCTCCACCTGAGCCCTTCAGTCTCTCCTCTGTCTTAGAGATTTCAAACTTTGGCTGATTTTTCTAAATTGTCAGTTTCATCATCTATTCTGGAGGAGAAGCGGATGACATCGGAGGAGATGGTTGAATGGCATCACCGACTCGATGGACATGAGTTTGAGCGTACTCCGGGAGATGGTGAAGGACAGGGAAGCCTGGCATGCTGCAGTCCCTGGGGTGGCAAAGAGTCTCACACGACTTGATGACTGAATAACACCTATTCTGGATCCTTCGGGCCACCTTTGATTCTACGTATACAGAATCAAATAGCACTATCTGCTACGCTCCTCCCACTGCCTTCAACTTCTAATTGTTCATGTTCCTAGAGGCTCTGGGAGGCTCTTCACAGTCTCCCAATGCCTTGAAATAACATCTATAGGTTGATGGCTCTGAAATGTATAGTTAGAGGTCAGATTCTCCCACAAACCCCAAGCTACAATTCATCTGCCTACCTGCCATCTCCACTTGAGCATCTTGCACCTCACTTTGACTTGTTACAAACAACTTTCTAGTTGTCTACACACACCTCAGAGTCTCACCCGCTCCCAGACTTTCTGCTGGGAGCAGACATTGCTGCTGGTGGTGTCACTGTTCACTCCACCGCTCCAGTCAGAAACCTAGGAGTCATCCGTCCTTGCTGGGTGCACCTTCCCCGAGTACCTCCACAGTCAGTCCATCAGCAAGCCCCATCAATTCTGCCTCTGAAAACTGACCTGCACCTGAGGTGTACCTCCACCAGCTACCTTAATCTTAGGCATCACCCTCTTTGTATGAAATATGCTGACCTCCCTGCATTCACTAGTGGTCCTTTTTCAAGCTAGACTCTCCACAGCTGAAAAATTGGTCATGTCATCACTCTGTTTAGAACATTTGAAATGATTTCTCACTGCACTTTTGGATAATTTTCAAAATCTATGTTGTTGTCTACAAAGGTTCTGCACAATCTTATCTTTCCAGGCTCCCATTCCCCTCGCTCCACAAAAAGATAAATAAAATAAAAATTTGAGGAAACCCATCAGTACAATTCACCATGTTAATGAGGAATAAAAGCTACATGTGGGGCCAAACAATAAGGAAATTGCACTTGATAAATTCCAGATCCAACCAATAAGAATAGAAGGCAACCACCTCAAACTGGTAAAGGTTATCTGCAAAAACCTGCAGCCAACATTATTCTTAAAGGCAACACACTGAAATGTTTCACTTTGAGATAAAGAAAGAGAAAGATGCCTACACTCAACTCTTCTCAGCCTTAGCCAGCCAGTGCTGTCAGGGCAGGAAAGCAAGTGAAAGCTACATGGATTGGGAATGAAGGTCTAAAACGGCCATTATCCATAGATGATTTGAGTGTGAGCTCAGGAAATCCGAACGACTCTATAAAGGATGCATTGGAATTAATGTGTTAACCAAAGTTACTAGAGACAAGGTAAATATATAAAAATCAATTCCATCTCTATACCAGTGATAAACAAAATTTTAAATTTTATGGAACTATTAAATTCCTATGCTGCCATAAAAAAAATCATCCCAAGGTGCGTGGCCTAAAACCACACAAATTATTATTTTATTGTCCTGTGGGCCAGAAGTCTTGTATGGGTGTAATGAGGCTGAGATCAGGATGTCAGCAGGACTGGAGGCTTTCTTGTCAGGAGGCTCTTGGAGGGAGTCTGGCTCCTGCTCCTCTGGCTCATTGAAAGAATATAGTTCTTGGTGGTTGTGGAGCTGTTTTCTTGCTGGCTGTAAGCTAAAAGCTTAGACCATAACCACAATCTCCAGGGAGGCAGTGTGGTGTACTGATTAAGCGCATGGCCTGGACAACTACAGTTACTAGCTATGTAGATGCAAGATATGAATGAACCATGCCTCCCTTCCCTCACTTGTAGAAGGGCACCTACCTTACAGAAGCTTAGGACTTAATGGGAGCTGGTGCTGTCAGTGCTTTCATTATTCACAGTCTAGGCCCACATCCAGCGTATGCCCGCATTTTGCAGTCATCTCTCCCAAATTCCACACTCCCACAAAGTGAAGAAAGCGAAAGCTGCTCAGTCGTATCTGACTCTTTGCGACCCCATGGACTATACAGTCCATGGAATTCTCCAGGGCAGAATACTGGAGTGGGTAGCCTTTCCCTTCTCCAGGGGATCTTCCCAACCCAGGGATCGAACCCAGGCCTCCCTCATTGCAGGCGATTTCTTTACCAGCTGAGCCACAAGTGAAGCCCAAGAATACTGGAATGGGTAGCCTATCCCTTCTCCAGCGGATCTTCCCAACTCAGGAATCAAACTGGGGTCTCCTGCATCACAGGCAGATTCTTTACCAAGTGAGCAACAGGGAAGCTTCCGCACTCCCAGTCCCCAATGTTTTTCTCTAGCAGCTCTCACACACAGCATCCTTCCTGTCCCTGATTCTCCAGGTGCTATTTCCTTTACCTGGAATATCCTCCCCACCTCATTTGCTCACCAAACTCTGAAGCATCCTCCAAAGCTCAGGCATCAGGACTTTCCTGCTGGTTCAGTGATGAAGACTGCCCGTGATAGGGGACATACGTTCAATCCCTGGTCCAGGAAGATGCCACATGCCTCAGAGCAGCTAAGCCCACGTGCCACGACTACTGAACCCCAGTGCTGCAACTACTGAAGCCCAAATGCCTACAGCCCACACTCCCCAAGAAAAGCCGCTGCAATGAGAAGCCCGTGCCACACAATGAAGAGTAACCCCTGCTCGCTGCATATAAACTCTACTTGGCATGGGACCAACCTCAGATAGAGAAGAGCCATAATTTATATACACGTACCTGCTCAGGTGCATTAAACCTCAACAGCTTCCATGAAAGAATTTACTTTAAAAAAAATAACTTTTCCATTTCTGGTTGTGCTGGGTCTTCTTGCGATATGTGGGCCTCCCGTTTCAGTGGCTTCTCTTGTTGAGGTGCACGGGCTCTAGGCGCACGGGCTACAGTAGTTATGGCACACAGGCTTAGCTGCTCCGCAGAATGAGGAGTCTTCCTTGACCAGTAATCGAACGTGTGTCCCCTGAATCGGCAGGCAGACTCCCATCCTCTGTACCACCAGGGAAGTCCGAGAATTTACTTTATTTCCTTTTGAACTTTTTGTATTGGGGTATGACTGATTAACAATATTGTCATAGTTTCAGGTGAACAGCGAAGGGAAAGAATTTACTTTTAAGAGGAGAAATTATGTACTTTTAAAGTCGTATGTAGGAGAAGGCAATGGCACCCCCCTCCAGTACTCTTGCCTGGAAAATCCCAAGGACAGAGGAGCCTGGTAGGCTGCGGTCCATGGAGTCGCTAAGAGTCAGACACAACTGAGCGACTTCCCTTTCACTTTTCACTCTCATGCATTGGGGAAGGAAATGGCAACCCACTCCAGTGTTCTTGCCTGGAGAATCCCAGGGACAGGGGAGACTGGTGGGCTGCCGTCTATGGGGTCGCACAGAGTCAGACACGACTGAAGCGACTTAGCAGGAGCAGCAGTCATATGTATTTGTATTCATATCAACTATCCTGCAGTATTATAAATCCACTATGAAAACCACAATGTTCTGTTTTGGTACTTAAAATTATATTTTTAGAATGAAAACTATCGAGAGTAACATGTGACTTCAACAAAAGTATTATTTTTATTGTATTATAGGCCACTAGCTTGATTTGGCAAAATTTTGTAACTTGGTAAAGTTATTTGTACTTCCAAAGGTCCTTATTTAGTACATTGTCCCTATGAGCTGAATGGGCTTTCCGGGTGGCTCAGGAGTAAAGAATCTGCCTGCTAGTGAGGAGATTCAGGTTCAATCCCTGAGTTGGGAAGATCCACTGGAGAGGGAAATGGCAACCCACTTTAGTATATTCGCCTGGGAAGTCCTATGGACGGAGGAGCCTGGTGGGCTATAATTCCTGGGGGCACAAGAGTCAGACACAACTTAGTGACCAAGCCACCACCACTGTGGGCTGGATAAGTCAGCTGAAAAAGCAAAGTCATTACTGGAGTTTTGTAGCACTGCAAACTTACACAGAAGGATGGCTGTTCTCATCCTTCAGCATCTCACATTTTCTTAGCTTAAAAAATTGTACGTGTCAACACCATGCTTTTGTGATTTCTAACACATGGTATATCAGGCTGTTGGAATATAATTATTTTTAGACTTGTGACCATAAAGGACCTTTTTTACATGAAGAGCTGTACATTATTTGAAATTACCCAAATGATGTCTTGATTTGAGGCACAAATCCTAGGTACTTATAGCTTTTAGTAATATGGTGCCACTGTGAGAAGAGGGCTGGGGAGAAAAATGATTAATATAAAGCAATTATTAAGTGAATTTCACCACAGTTTATATTTATGGGAAATCTTTATATTGGATGCCAAAGGGCAGGTGCAATCTGGAAAACAATCTAGCAAATATATTTTGTTACATGTTTTGTATCAGATAATTATCAACCGCTACAAACTCTGGTGGCTCAGATGGTAAAGAATCAGTCTGCCAATGCAGGAGACTCGGGTTTGATCCCTGGGCTGGGAAGATCCCCTGGAGTAGGTTATGGCAACCCACTCCAGTATTCTTGCCTGGAGAATTCCATGGATAGAGGAGCCTGGCGAGCTACAGTTCATGAGGTTGAAGAGTTGGACAAGACTGGAGTGATTTAGCATGCACACACAACTGAAAAATCAACCCTTCTAACATCTGTAAGAGAGCAGGAAACAAGGGCAGTATGCCGCCTGAAAGACTGGAGGGATAGAGGCAAATACAAAGAACAACAATTTACAGAAACCCAGAAATGAAAACTGCCATGGGAACCAGTGCTACTTAAGAACATCTGAACTACAATTGAGGCTTCCCTGGTGGCTCAGGGACTTTCCTGGTAACTCAGCTGGTAAAGAATCTGCCTGCAATGCAGGAGACCCTGGTTCTATCCCTGGGTCGGGAAGATCCGGTGGAGAAGGGATAGACTACCCACTCCAGTATTCTGGTGGCTCAGCTGGTAAAGAATCCGCCTGCCATGCGGGAGACCTGGGTTCGATTCCTGGCTTGGGAAGATCCCCTGGAGAAAAACGTCTACCCACTCCAGTGTTCTTGCCTGGAGAATTCCATGGACTATCCATGGGGCCGCAAAGAGTCAGACACGACTGAGCGACTTTCACTTTCACTGGTGGCTCAGACGGTAAAAAAATCTGCCTGCAATGCAGGAGATCCAGGTTACTGTGGACAACTTGGAGGGTTAACAACTCTAGGAGCACTGACTCACAGAGAAGGGCCCCCCTTCCCCTCCCCACCCCCCGCCAATTTTATGAGTTTTACCTCCAGGAATTTGGTGAGGTTCCCACAGCACCAAAGAAAATTCCCCTTGTTCTTCCAGTGGGAAGAGAAGAAGAAATGCACCCGAGCATTCTGTTCTCAACAAGACCTACCTTCAGGACAAGCTAGCAGGCAGAGTATGGTCAGAGCCTAACTGACCTGGGGGAAGGGAAAGACCCAGCTCCTGCAGTTCTAGCCACCCACTCCAACCGAAACAGGGAGAAAAAAAAATTAAAAACACTGTGGGAAAAAAAGGGAAAACACTTGTGAAATTCACAGTTCAGCGGTAGATCAGTAAAAGATTTGGACCTAATCACAGGACTATACAACAATGCCTCCCGCCACACCTCACCACCATTTCCAAAAGCCTATTTATAACACTTACTTTTACATAGTACATTCTGTCCCACAATCAAGAACAATTTACAGGGAGGTCCCTTGTCCAGTGGTGAGAACTCTACTCTTCCACTGCAAGGGGCACAGATTCAATTCTGGTTGCGGAGCTAAGATTCCCCATGTCCCCCTCTGCAGCCAAAAAAAATAACAAAACCAACAAACAACAACAAAACCCAAAGTCATACCATGAGGTGAAACCACAGTTTGAAGAGACAGAGCAAGCATCAGAGCAAGCATCCCTAGACATGGGAGGGTTTTCAGACCATAAAGGTAAGCACTATAATTACTATGCTAAGAGCTCTAATGGATAAAGCAGACAGCATGCAAGAAAATATACAGAAGTAAGCAGAGACTTGGAAATCCTAAGAAATAATCAAAAAAAAAAAAAAAAAAAAAAAGCTAGACATAAAAAAACATTGTAACAGACATAAATACCCGTAATGGGCTTACTGGATTTCCCTGATGGCTCAGCAGGTGAAGAATCTGCCTACAATGCAGAAGACACAGGAAATGCGAGTTTGATCCCTGGGTTGGGAGGATCCCCTGGAAAAGGAAATGGCACCCCCTCCAGTATTCTTGCCTGAAAAATCCCATGAACAGAGGAGCCTGATGGGCTACAGTCCATGGGGTTACAGAGAATCAGACATGACTGAGTGACTAAGCACGCAAGCAATGGGCTTAAGAAAAGAGTCTGAGCTTGAGGATATCTCAGGACAAACAACCAAAGCTAAAAGCAAAAGGAACAAAGATTGAAAAACAAAACAGTGAATCCAAGGACTGAGGGACAACCACAAAAGCTGTAACATACGCGTACTAGGAGTACAAGAAGAAAGACGAGAACGGAAGAAATATTTGGAACAGAAAGGACGGAGAATTTCCCAAATTAATGTCAGACACCAAATTTCAGGCCCAGGCAGCTCAGAGACCACCAGGTAGGATAAATGTCCCCAAACTACAACTAGGCGTGTGTGTGTGTGTGTGTGTGTGCGCGTGTGCATGTGTGTGTGTGTGCTCAGTTGTGTCTGACTCTTTGGGACCCCACAGACTGTAGCCCGCCAGGCTCCTCTTCCATGGGATTTTTCCAGCAAGAATGCTGGAGTGGGTTGACATTTCCTCCTCCAAGGGATTTGTCCCAACCCAGGGATCGAACCTGCGTCTCCTGCACCTCCGGCATTGGCAGGCGAATTCCTTACCACTACAACTAGGTAAGGGAGGCCCCACAACTACAGCTACAAGCACAACCACAACCACAACTGGGAAGCCCTGCAACTAGGCAGAGCATGCTCAAAGTGCAGAAAACCAAAGACAAACTCCTGAAAGGAGAACAATGAAACACTTAATTCTCTGTGTCCTACTTAAAGTGAGAAACTCAAAGCCCTCCCATTCAGATAAGGCACAAGGCAAGGATGTCTGCTGTCACCACTTCTTTTCAGCCTCATTCTGGAAGTCCTTGCTACTGCATTAAGGACAGAAAGGGAAAAAAAATGTGAACAGATTGTGAAGGAAGTAATAAAACTGACTTTTTAGACAGGTGAAATTATAATCTATGTAGAAAATCCAAAGTAATTGAAAAAAAAAGAATAAGTGATTTTAGTAAGGTAACAGGACCTAGGTTAATTAATTATTGACATTATTAACTGGGGGATTTTTGCAGAAACTAATGTCTATGGCCTCTGATTTGTTATGTAAGTGAATGCTGAAACATCTCCGATAAATAATGTTCAAGTTAAAAAAAGATGTATTAATACATCTCTGATCAGTTCAGTTCAGTCACTCAGTCCTGTCCAACTCTTTGCGACCCCATGAATCGCAGCACAGCAGGCCTCCCTGTCCATCACCAACTCCTGGAGTTCACTCAAATTTACGTCCATCGAGTCGGTGATGCCATCCAGCCATCTCATCCTCTGTCGGCCCCTTCTCCTCCTGCCACCAATCCCTCCCAGCATCAAAGTCTTTTTCAATGAGTCAACTCTTCACATGAGGTGCCCAAACTACTGGAGCTTCAGCTTTAGCATCATTCCTTCCAAAGAAATCTCAGGGCTGATCTCCTTCAGAATGGACTGGTTGGATCTCCTTGCAGTCCAAGGGACCCTCAAGAGTCTTCTCCAACACCACAGTTCAAAAGCATCAATTCTTCAGCACTCAGCCTTCTTCACAGTCCAACTCTCACATCCATACATGACTACTGGAAAAACCATAGCCTTGACTAGACGGACTTTAGTCGGCAATGTCTCTCTGCTTTTGAATATGCTATTTAGGTTGGTCATAACTTTTCTTCCAAGAAGTAAGCATCTTTTAATTTCATGGCTGCAGTCACTATCTGCAGTGATTTTGGAGCCCCCCAAAATAAAGTCTGACACTGTTTCCACTGTTTCCCATCTATTTCCCATGAAGTGATGGGACCAGATGCCATGATCGTCATTTTCTGAATGTTGAGCTTAAGGCCAACTTTTTCACTCTCCTCTTTCACTTTCATCAAGAGGCTTTCTAGATCCTCTTCACTTTCTGCCATAAGGGTGATGTCATCTGTATATCTGAGGTTATTGATATTTCTCCCGGTAATCTTGATTCCAGCTTGTGTTTCTTCCAGCCCAGCATTTCTCATGATGTACTCTGCATAGAAGTTAAATAAGCAGGGTGACAATATACAGCCTTGACGTACTCCTTTTCCTATTTGGAACCAGTCTCTTGTTCCATGTCCAGTTCTAACTGTTGCTTCTTGACCTGCATACAGATTTCTCAAGAGGCAGGTTAGGTGGTCTGGTATTCCCATCTCTTTCAGAATTTGCCACAATTTATTGTGATCCACACAGTCAAAGGCTTTGGCATTGTCAATAAAGCAGAAATAGATGTTTTTCTGGGACTCTCTTCCTTTTTCCATGATCCAGCGGATGTTTTCAATTTGATCTCTGGTTCCTCTGCCTTCTCTAAAACCAGCTTGAACATCAGGAAGTTCACGGTTCACATATTGCTGAAGCCTGCTTGGAGAATTTTGAGCATTACTTTACTAGCATGTGAGATGAGTGCCATTGTGCAGTAGTTTGAGCATTCTTTGGCATTGCCTTTCTTTGTGATTGGAATGAAAACTGACCTTTTCCAGTCCTGTGGCCACTGCTGAGTCTTCCAAATTTGCTGGCATATTGAGTGCAGCACTTTCATATCATCATCTTTCAGGATTTGAAAGAGCTCAACTGGAATTCCATCACCTCCACTAGCTTTGTTCGTAGTGATACTTTCTAAGGCTCACTTGACTTCACATTCCAGGATGTCTGGCTCTAGGTGAGTGATCACACCATCGTGATTATCTGGGTCGTGAAGATCTTTTTAGTACAGTTCTTCTGTGTATTCTTGCTGCCTCTTCTTAACATCTTCTGCTTCTGTTAGGTCCAGACCATTTCTGTCCTTTATTGAGCCCATCTTTGCATGAAATGTTCCCTTGGTATCTCTAATTTTCTTGAAGAGATCTCTAGTCTTTCCCATTCTGTTCTTTTCCTCTATTTCTTTGCATTGATCCCTGAAGAAGGCTTTCTTATCTCTTCTTGCTGTTCTTTGGAACTCTCCATTCAGATGCTTATATCTTTCCTTTTCTCCTTTGCTTTTCACTTCTCTTCTTTTCACAGCTATTTGTAAGGCCTCTCCAGATAGCCATTTTGCTTTTTTGCATTTCTTTTCCATGGGGATGGTCTTGATCCCTGTCTCCTGTACAATGTCACGAACCTCATTCCATAGTTCATCAGGCACTCTATCTATCAGATCTAGGCCCTTAAATCTATTTCTCACTTCCACTGTATAATCATAAGGGATTTAATTTAGGTCATACCTGAATGGTCTAGCGATTTTCCCTACTTTCTTTAATTTTTCCTATTTGGAACCAGTCTATTGTTCCATGTCCAGTTCTAACTGTTGCTTCCTGACCTGCATACAGGTTTCTCAAGAGACAGGTCAGATGGTCTGGTATTCCCATCTCTTGAAAAATTTTCCACAGTGTATTGTGATCCACACAGTAAAAGGCTTTGGCATAGTCAAAACTCACTGCTGAGTTTTACAAATTTGCTGGCATATTGAGCGCAGCACTTTCACAGCATCATCTTTTAGGATTTGAAATAGCTCAACTTGAATTCCATCACCTCCACTAGCTTTGGTCAATAATGTGTTAATATACAAAAGTCAACTGCTTTCCTATACACCACCAATGAAAACATGGAATTTGAATTATAAATACAATAGCATTTACATTGTTCTTCTTTAGTCACTAAGTCGTGTCCAACTCTTTTGCGACCCTGTGGACTCTAGCCCACCAGGCTCCCCTGTCCATGGGATTATCCAGGCAAGACTACTGAACTGCGTTTCTATTTCCTTCTCCGGGCGGGGGAGTGGGGGTCTCCCTGACCCAGGGATCAAACCTGTGTCACCTGCATTGCAGGCGGATTCTTTACCACTGAGCCACCAGGGAAGCTCAAAGTTTACATAAGCACCTCCCCCTCCGAGTGAAACGCTTACTTATAAATCTAACAAAATATGTACAAGTTTGATGCCAATACAACTACAAAGCTTTGACAAGAGCTACCAAAGAAGAACAAAATAAATGGAGAGACGTTCCATTTTCATGGACAGGAAGACTCATAGTATCAAGGTGTCTGTTCTTCTCAACTTAAGCTATGGAATCAAGCCACAAAATAATTTTCTGGCTATTGACAAACTGACTGTAAAGTTTGTATGGAGAAGGAAAAGACCCAGAGTAGCCAACTCAATATTGAAGGTGAAGAAGTCAGAAGAAGTCGGAAGAACGATGTTACCCAACTTCAAGACTATTATAAAGCTATTCAAGACAGTGTGGTATTGGTAAAAGAATAGACGAGCAGATCTATGGAACAGAATATAGAGCCCAGTTGCAGATCCCCTTAGACGATCTGACCCCAGTCTATTGATCACTGATAAAGTAAAAATTATCTCTTCAGCAAATGGTGCTGGAACAACTGGACAACCACATCCATTAAAGAAACAATGAAGATAGTCACACACCTTATACCCTTAACAAAAATGAACTAGAAATGGATCAGAGATATACATGTAAAATGCCAGAACTATAAGACTCCTGGTGATAACAGGAGAAAACCTAGATGACCTTCGGCATGCCTATACTTTGTAGATACAACACCGAAGTCAGGATCCATGAAGAAAATAATTGATAAGCTAGACTTTATTAAAATTAGAAACTTGTGCTTTGTGAAAGATAATTTCAAGATAATCAGAAGAGAAGCTACAGACTTGGAACAAATATTTGCAAAATAGATACCTTACAGAGGACTTTATCCAAAACATACAAAGAACTCATAACACTCAACATTAAGAAAACAAACAACCCAACAACCCAAAACATACAAAGAACAGTTAAAACTTAACATTAAGAAAACAGACTACACTTCACCGAGATAGATATATGGACTGTAAATTAGTATATGAAGAAATGTTCCATATCATGTCATCAAAAAATACAAATTAAAACAATAATGAGATACTCTTATACACCTATAAGAGTGGCCAAAATCTGGGACACTGACAGCACGAAATGGTACTGCTACTTTAGAAAACCATTTGGTGATTTCTCATAAAACTAAATATACGTTTACTGTCAGATCCAGCAATGGTGCCCTAGATATTTATCCAAATGAACTGAAAACTTATATTTACATAAAAACCTGCACATGGATGTCTACTGCAGCTTTATTCATAATTGCCTAAACTTGGAAGCAACCAAGATGCCCTTCAGTGGGTGAATGGATAACTAAACTGTGGTACATGCAGACAACAGAATATTAATTAGTGCTAAAAAGGAATTAAAGTGAAAGCTGCTGAGTTGTGTCTGACTCTTTGGAACCCTGTGGACTATACAGTCCATAGAATTCTCCAGGCCAGAATGCTGGAGTAGGTAGCCTTTCCTTTCTCCAGGAGATCTTCCCAACGCAGGAATCAAACCAAAGTCTCCCACATTGCAGGTGGATTCTTTACCAGCTGAGCCACAAGAGAAGCTCTCAAAAAAGAAACGAGCTATGAAGCCATGAAATGGTGCAAAGGAACATGAAATACACATTATTAAGTGAAAGAAGCCGATCAGAAAAGGCTACATACTGTGTGGCTCCAATGCTCCAAAACTATGGAAACAGTAAAAGAATGAGTGGTTGCCAGGGATGGGACTAGGGAGGGATGGACAGGCAGTGCACAGAGGATTCCTAGGGCAGTGAAAGTGCTCTTGACATGGTAAGGACTGATACATGTCATTATACATTTGTCTAAATCCATAGAATGTACATATCAGGAGTGAACCCTAATGCAAACAGTGGACTCTGGGTGTCATGACATGTCAATGTAGGCTCATCACTTGTAGCAAATGTACTACACACACTGAGGGGGGATGTTGATAGTGGGGGATGCTATGCATATGAGGGAGGGTTATGTGTGTGTCCTTAGTCACTAACTCATGTCTGACGCTTTGTGACGCCATGGACTGTAGCCCACCAGGCTCCTCTGTCCATGGGACTTTCCAGGCAAGAATACTGGAGTAGTGGATTGCCGTTTCCACCTCCAAGGAATCTTCCTGACCCAGGGATTGAACCTGTGTCTTCTGCATCCTCTGCACTGGCATGTGGATTCTTTACCGTTAGCCATCTGAGAAGCCCCATGGCGGGTAGGGCAGCAAGTGAATATTTCAGAAATCTCTGTACCTTCCTCTGAATTTTGCTCTGAACCTAAAACTGCTGAAAAAATAAAGTCCCTTTTAACCTTATGGTCAAAGGGCTCATGCAGTCAATTCAAAAGAAGAGACACTAATTCCCAATCTTTAGGTGAAAAGACATTCTGCATCATTAGTTTTTAGGGAAATACAAATGAGGCACACCTTTAACCCACTGGTATGACTGAAATTTTAAAGATTCACAATAGGAATAGTATTGACAAGATTGTGGAGCAAATGGAAATCTTATACTTTGCTTATAGTAATTTAATATGGTAAAATCACCTTGGAAAATGGATTGTAATTTCTCAAAATTAAAGACACACCTACTCTGTAATCCAGCAATTTCTCCCCTGCATATTTATCCAAGTTAAATGGGCTTCCCAGATGGCTCAGTGGTAAAGTATCCACCTGCCAAGGCATGAAACCTGGGTTTGACCCCTGGGTCAGGGAGATCCCCTGGAAAAGGAAATGGCAACCCACTCCAGTATTCTTGCCTGGGAAACCCCAAGGACAGAGGAGGCTGGTGGGTTACAGTCCATGGGGTCACAAAGCAGCTGGATATAACTTAGTAATTAAAAAACAACCACAGAAATGAAAACATATGTCAATTTGAAGACTTCTACAGTAATGTTCATAACAGCTTTATTAATAATAGTGGAAAACATGAAACTATCCAATATCCATCATTAGATGACTAAAAACAACCAAATTGTGGTGTATTCATTGAATGACATCCTTCTTTGCAATAAAAATGAATTCCTGATACATGCAAAACATTTGGGAACAGCACACACTTCATTTTGAACAAAAGCAGATGGTTAAAAGAGTACATTATTCCATCAACAGAGTTCTAGAATAGTCTAAAATGAATATATGGTGACAGACATGTTAATAGAAATTAGATCAATCATTGGGTGAATGGGAAGATTTACTGCCAAGTATCCCAAGAGCAATTTTCTGGCAGGAAGAAACTGTTTTATATTTTGATTAGAGATGGTTACAGGATATTACAGAGTTGCTAAAATTCCTCAACCATACACCTACAATCTGAATTTATTGTGTATAATTGTATATAAAGTTGACAAAAAATCATGGAATATGAGGCAAAATTGAAGGTTAATGATGCTGAAGGAGATCAACCCTGGGATTTCTTTGGAAGGAATGATGCTGAAGCTGAAACTCCAGTACTTTGGCCACCTCATGCGAAGAGTTGACTCATTGGAAAAGTCTTTGATGCTGGGAGGGATTGGGGGCAGGAGGAGAAGGGGACGACAGAGGATGAGATGGCTGGATGGCATCACTGACTTGATGGACGCGAGTCTGAGTAAACTCCGGGAGTTGGTGATGGACAGGGAGGCCTGGCGTGCTGCGATTCATGGGGTCGCAAAGAGTCGGACATGACTGAGCGACTGAACTGAACGATCAAATCAATAGAAATTATTATGACAGTTTAGTAATTCATTAAGAACAGATCAATTTTAAACAGAAATAATGAGTAACATGTTGTTACTGGATTGCTGTTAATCCAAACGATGAGTAATGAGTCAAATGATCAAACTGGAAAAAGTACCGAAATTTTGACATAAAATACTGACATATAAAACTCACAATATATGTCTAAAAATGAGAAAATCTGTAACAACCTAGTAGTAGTAATGTGTTATCTGTTCCAAGTATTTAGCGTCAATCATTACACTAGAAACTTTTATGTGCTCTAAATTTTTATAGATTGTATATGAAAAAAAGCTTGATAGAAAATTTTTTAAACTTGATAATCCTAAAAATTTGCACATTATCAAATGAAATATTAACTTGAAACTTTCATAAACTCAATAACATTTTATCAACCTTATTAGAAAAAAGACTGAATTATCTTTGTGTTCCCTGTGTAATAATCTTCAACCTCATTATTGAGGTTAAAGGGTATGAGGTCCAAATACACAACTTTTAGTGAATTGTTTGCAGCTTACATGTTTGTCTCAAAATTTTTAGTATCTGTGGGTTTTGTCCATTTCAAACATTTGCAGTTTGTGGCATTCATTTTACATAAACATTAAAGACACACCCTTCAAGTTGTCTAGACTTTGGGCTCTAACTCCTGAACACAGCTTGGATCAATGGGTCTCTGAGTGTAAAAAGCAAAGTTGTGGGAGACCACCTTCAGTCTAATTTTATAAAGTTTAAAAACATTCAAAACTTATTAATATAGTTACAGATTAAAGACAACCGTGGTAAAATGATAAGGAAATGCCTACAGTGGGCTCAGAGGCAGGATGACTTTATGACTTCAGTGGGCGGTAGGCACTTCTTGCCTTTCATGGGCACTTTTCTCCTTAAAAATACCCAAAATCGTATTTTAGGACTGTGTTGGTATAACGACAGATGGTAACTACTAATAGATTTTCCTCAACCTAAAATTTCACTTGTTTTCTGATTCTCCAAGAAGTTAAAACAGTTTCGTGTGTCCCTAGCCCAAGCTATAACGTGTAATGGAGAAGCCTTTCTGCTCAGCGTTCATTGTAATATTCCGTTTCTTACACCATGGTGAGTTTTAGCATTTTATACAACCATCCTTTCATGGCTAGTTTAATAACGTATCTCATGCATCGTGCAAGGATACAAATGAAAATGATTATCTCAGGCACATAGAAATTCAAGTGATTTTTACTATCTTGTTTCTCTTTCAAAAGTTTTTTTTTTTTTCAATAGCCAGCTGGATCCCTATTTTTCAGAAGTACTATTTTTTAAAGGATATACACACACAACTTATAGCACAATATATAATTCGTGACTTTCCTATTTAACCCCTGGATTTTACTTTGGCCAACACCGTCCAAGAGACAGAGGAAAACCGAGAAATGAGAATTAACGGTCACCGCCTTGGGCCTGGACGGTTAAAATTTCCATAACGGGCACAGGGCTTTCCGATAAGCCACGCCCCCTTCTGGAATGTTCACCAGCACCCTTCCCCCGCTTCACCCACTGCCCCTTCTCATTCTGCGGGTCGAGTTCTCCGGGGTAAGGTCGTCGGTGGCCCTCTTCTCCAGCTGTGCCCGCCTCGGCCTCTCTGCTTTGCTTCTCCGAACTGGGCCCGCCTCGGCCTCTGCTTTCCTTTAGAGCCTTGATCATAACTAATAATTATTACTTTTTTTCCTGTCATCTTCTCAGCTACTGGTGGCGCCTCGTCGTTGTTGTCGTCAGTCAGTAGTAGCGTCAAGAAAGAAAAGGGTAGGCTTTCCAGGGGTTGTACTGTTTTCCTCTGTATTTCTTCTCTTTGCAGTCTTTTTTTTTTTTTTTACTAAGTATATATCTGTTTCCCACGAATTACGTGTTGTTTACGCACTATTCTGTTTTAGGCCTTAAATCTAAAAAGAAAAAAAATTGCTTCGCAACTCATAACAGGTTCTGCTGAAACTCGTGAGGCGTCGAAGAGAGAAGAAACAGACCCAAACGGAAAAGGCAGGACGGTAGGCGTACAGGGGCCCCAGGGTGGGCCCGTCAGGCGCGGCTGCTGCCGGCACAAATCCTGGGCCAGGCCTGGGTCAACGTTAGGCCACGAGCTTGCCTCGGGGGCCTTGGGGGCCTCTGCCCCTCCCGCCCCTGCCCCCGCCCCCGCTCCCTGCCCCCCGCCCCCGCCCTCCTGCCCCTCCTGCCCCTCCTGCCCCCGCCCCCCCCCCTCCCTGCCCCTCCTGCCCCCGCCCCCCCTCCCTGCCCCTCCTGCCCCCGCCCCCCCTCCCTGCCCCTCCTGCCCCCGCCCCCCCTCCCTGCCCCTCCTGCCCCCGCCCCCCCTCCCTGCCCCTCCTGCCCCCGCCCCCCCTCCCTGCCCCTCCTGCCCCCGCCCCCCTCCCTGCCCCTCCTGCCCCCGCCCCCCCTCCCTGCCCCTCCTGCCCCCGCCCCCCTCCCTGCCCCTCCTGCCCCCGCCCCCCCTCCCTGCCCCTCCTGCCCCCGCCCCCCCTCCCTGCCCCTCCTGCCCCCGCCCCCGTCCCTGCCCCTCCTGCCCCCGCCCCCCGTCCCTGCCCCCGCCCCCGTCCCTGCCCCCGCCCCCCGTCCCTGCCCCTCCTGCCCCCGCCCCCGTCCCTCCCCCTCCTGCCCCCGCCCCCCGTCCCGCCCCCTCCTGCCCCCGCCCCCGTCCCGCCCCCTCCTACCCCCGCCCCCTCCCTGCCCCCGCCCCCTCCCTATCCCCTCCCTCCCCTTCTTTCCCCCTCCCTCCCCCTCCTACCCTCCTGCCCTCCTGCCCCTGCCCGCCTCCTTCCGCCTCCTGCCTCCTGCCCACCCCCCCCCCTCGCCCCGCAAGACACTCCTGATTGGCCAGGCCCTAGCCCGGAAGTGGCGCCACGCCGGGCTCCCGGGCTCCTGGCTGAGCCCCGGCGCACTTCCCCACGCCCCGCCCCTCGGTGGGGGCATCAAAACAAGAGAGTGGCGGCTGGGGCGGGCCTGCGGACGGCCGACGCCGCGCAGGGGGCGGGGCCTGAGCTCGCGGCGTCCGCTAGTTGGCTGACGGGGGAACTTGGGGTTGCGCGGCCGCGCTTCCGCCCTTGGCCGACTGTGGAGCCGAGGCATGGAGGCGGGTTAGCCCCCGGCGCGAGGCCGAGCAGGCGGTGAGGAGAACGGCGGGCTCGAGGCTGCAAGCCCGGCGGGCCCGAGTGCGCTCGCGGCTGGTGAGTGCCGGGCCGCGTGGAGTAACCGTCGCGGCGCGTGAGGCAGGGGCGGGTGGGGGAGGGGCGGCGCGAGCTTGGCCGCGTCCTTCGGAAGAGTTGAGGCGCGCGAAGCGGGAGCATCCCCGCCGCGGCCGCATCCCCGCCGCGGCCGCTGGACCGCCCTCCTGTGTCTCTCGCGCCCCGGGGCCTCGGGCATTGGGACCCCCGTCCTCACGTCGTTTACACTGCGGTCCCGTGTGAGCGATTCTGGGTCTGGGCACTGCGTAGTTTCGGTGGGACTGATTGGGGGGGGGTCTCGCTGTGGAAAGTCTCTGCCCTCTCGACGCCCCCTCCTTTCTCCTGATGGGGTCCGTGGCTTTGGAGAGAGTGCCACTCCCGAGTGGCCACCTGAGCCCTCCTGCCCCACCTGAAGGCGATGTATCGCTGACAGCCACAAGGGGCTTTGCCGCCTTCCCCACCTCCTAGGAGCGACAGTACCAAGAGCCTGAAGGAACCGTCACGAGGTTCGAGGTTCGAAGGATCGGTTTGCCATTTAAAGCGACAGAGATGAATTAGTTGCTGACGGTCCTAGGGCTGAACTCACATTTGCTAATTGGGGTTTTTTTTGACAAAGTGGCTCGCTGTCCCCTATGTGGGGACGAGGTCTCCTGTGAAACTAATCTCCCCTGTGGAGTCGGAATGGCAGTAGACCCACAGGCAAGTTGTTTATAATCTCTGAGCCCGAGCTTTTTCATCAAATGGTTACATTCCGCTCTGTAAGTATTGATGTGAAACTCAAATGAGAGTATATAAACCACTTCCTCAGTTTTGTTTTGCCTTTTCAGAAATGTTCTTTGCGGAGCCAGAGTCTGGGTGTATATGAATGCAGATCCTCACCCATTCCCAAATAAATCCAGGCATCTCAACTGAGAGGATCACTTCTCTGTAGGCCATCACCTCAGGTAATTTTTTTTTTTAAGATTTATGTATTTTTGACTGTGCTGGGTCTTAGTTGCTGTGGGCATTCTCTAGTTGTGGTGTGTGGGTTTCTCACTGAGGTGGCTTCTCTTGTGGAGCATGGTTTTTAGGGCAGAGTTGAGTAGTTGTCCCAGGGCATGTGCGATTTTCCTGGACCAGGGATGGAACCTATGGCTCCTGCATTGGCAGGTGATTTCTTAACCAGTGGACCACCAGGAACTACTCCAGGTAATTGTTAAATTAACATTTAAGGCATTTTTTTTCAGTCACTTAATATGTGCCCAGCACTGAAGTAAAGTATATACAAAACAGATCCTTGCCCACTGAAAAACTCAAAATTTTTGAGGATGGAGCATGTATGTGGGAAACATCTGATAGTAAGTACCTCAGCCTGACAAGGTGAATGTAGTGATAGAAACTGTAGAGTCCTGAGAAGAAAGTCAAAGAAACTGGAAAGGGAGGGGCTGAGTTAGACTACTAGCTCCCAGGCATGATGATGCTCAGAGATGAATTGCACATAAGTGAAGTGAAGTGAAGTCGCTCACTCGTGTCCGACTCTTTGCCACCCCGTGGACTGTAACCTACTAGGCTTCTCCGTCCATGGGATTCTCCAGGCAAGAATACTGGAGTGGGTTGCCATTTCCTTCTCCAGGGGAATTGCACATAAGTAGATCTCAAATCTGTCTTTTTATTGGACTTACTGCTGGAATTGTTTTAGATTGAACCTGAATTTTATCAGTGGTATCTCACCATCTGCTTTTTTCTTCCAAGTTCCTTTGGTGAGTCATGCGTATTCAGGTTTAAGATCCAGGTAGAGGTCTGCCAAGTTTCTTTGGTGAGTCATGTGTGTTCAGGTTTAAGATCCAGGTAGAGGTCTGAAGGGTAGGTGTTAAAGGCAGAAGAGCTCCCATAAATGAAGGTAATGCCAAATACAAGAAGGCGTTTTAGGAAGAGCAAATGACGGGGAAATGGCAAGAGATGATCCTGAAGCCAGCTCTTGCAGGGACTGTGTGGTGAGCTCAAAAGTTATTGCCCAGATGTAGAGGAGTCATTTGTGCTTTCAAAGTCCAGTTTTTGGTTTGGCCTTTGGCAATGTTTTGGGAAAGAATTGATGGTGGATCAAAGAAGCTTGGCTCAGTTCAGTTCAGTTGCTCAGTCGTGTCCGACTCTTTGTGACCCCATGAACTGTAGCATGCCAGGCCTCCCTGTCCATCGTTAACTCCTGGAGTCCACCCAAACCATGTCTGTTGAGTCGGTGATGCCATCCAACCATCTCATCCTCTGTCATCCCCTTCTCCTGCCCTCAATCTTTCCCAGCATCAGGGTTTTTTCAAATGAGTCAGCTTTTCACATCAGGTGGCCAAAGTATTGGGAGTTTCAGCTTCAACATCAGTCCTTTCAATGAACACCCAGGACTGATCTCCTTTAGGATCAAACAAGAGGCAGATCATTTATGTTTTCTTATGGAATCTAGGCAGATAGTGAAAATGTGTTAAGGTAGTGACAGTCTCACTGATGGTTAAGTGCAGATGTAATTAAGATGGTAGACACTGTGAAACTTGTAGAGATGGGTCTAAGGGAAGAGAGAATACAATTAACAGGTTACTGGTTTGAAAACTGCATGGTAATACCATGGATATAGAGAATACAGGACAGATCACAGATTTAAGGGAAGGACTTTGTTCTGTTCTGGTCCTGTTTACTCTGACGCACCAGTCAAGTGAGTAGAGATTTTCTATACAGTTGGATATTGGGTAGAGTTGGCCTTCCATATCTTCAGGTTTCACATATGTGAATAGAGAGAGCCAGCTGTGTTCTTTGTGCTGCACTGTTTTATGTGGGGCATTGAGTATCTGCAGATCCATGGTGGGGGTTTAGCTTCTAGAACCAATTGCTTGCAGGTACTGAGGGACAATTGTATATCTTTCTGGAATTTTAGGCTAGGCTATCATTATTGAGTAGCTGAAACATAGGTAAGCATTGCACTGAGTTTACATACATTTTTAGTCTTCGGGAAGCTTCAGTGTAAGTAGTAGTTAATGGGTTGAATTAAGTCACCTAGAAAGAGGATACTGAATGAAGAGGAGGATGGAACCCTGAGGACAAATCTTTGGACATTTTGATATTAGTAGATGGAAAAGGAACCAGATGGTTCTGGAGATTGGGTAGAGGAAGTGAAAGGAGAATTGTATCTTGGCTGTGGATTAAATGTTGGCATTTTCACATTCTGGAGTCCAGTAAAGAACCACCTGGATTTGATATTATAGAGATTATTAGGGACTTTTGTGAAAACATTCAGTGAAATGTAAGACAGAACCCAGAGTGCAAAGGAACCAAATTATTTTTTCAAGGGTTAGTTTCCTGGTGTGGAAACGTTCTCATTGGACTCAGTGCTTTCACTGCTGCAGCCTGGGTTCAGTCCCTTAGTTCAGTTTTGGGGAACTAAGATCCCACAAGCCACTTGACCCAGCTGAGGGGGGAAAAATAAAAATAAATGAAGACAATTGCAAAGAAGTTTTGCATAATTAAAATTTCCAAGAAGTGGGACTTCTGTGGTGGTCCAGTGGTTAGGACTCTGCCTTCTAATGCAGGGGCCACTGATTTGATACCTGGTGGGGGAGCTAGGTTCCCACATGCTGTGTGGTGCAGCCAATAAATAAAAAATTCCAAGAAGTTTTAGCTAGGACAGGTAGAAGAAGGTGATTGTTTTATGAAGTGTCTGGCCAGCTGTTACTGAGAAATAGCAGCCCTGGCTAAGTCAGTGGAAAGTAACAGTTACATCTCTGTTGAAGAATCCTTTGTGATCGTCAAATCAGCTCTCTCTCTAATGCACAGGAGCAGCTCTGATTTCTGCAGCTTGAGGATTCCCTGGACACCCGCATTTGTCAGTAATGGTTCCCAGCAGTAAAAACGCTGATGAAATTAACAAAACTGCCTTCCAGAAGAAGTGAGTTGTGCATAAACTTGCAAGGTTCATGGCCATCTACCAACAGTTTTCCCTTTAAAGAAAAATCACAATATACTTAACTATACCCTGTTCACATTTTTTGGGCTTAACTATCAGGCCAGTGATTTTGTTTTAAGGACATAGCAACACCCGTTTATGACCTTTTGAGAGGAGCTATGGAAATGGATACTTCTGTTGTTGATGGGCTCTATAGCACTGTTCTGTTTTCTGAATTCCATTCTTAACCTGTTGTATGGCAGTAACTTCCATCTGCTTAGAAAATTTATAGTTTTGCTTTCTGGAATGTGGAAGTAGGCTAGCTTTTGAATGAGTTGAATAAAAATCAAACTCCATAATTGTTTTTTCCTTTGGCAGCACATGTGGGATCTTACATGTGCCCCCTGCCTTGGAAGTGTGGAGTCTTAATCACTGGACTTCTGGAAAGGTCCCTCCATAATTTTCTTTTTTTTTTTTTAACCACTGTAGACACTTTATTTTATTTTATTTTTTTTAAATTTTAAAATCTTTAATTCTTACATGCGTTCCCAAACATGAACCCCCCCTCCCACCTCCCTCCCATAATTTTCTTAATAGAAGGTTTCTTTTGCTAACTAACCCTCAATATTTATTGGAAGGACTGATGCTGAAGCTGAAGCTCCGGTATTTTGGCCACCTGATGCGAAGAGCCAACTCATTGGAAAAGACTGATGCTGGGAAAGATTGAAGGCAAAAGGAGAAGGGGGTGGCAGAGGATGAGATGCTTAGATAGCATCACTGACTTGTGGACATGAGTCTGAGCAAACTCTGGGAGATAGTGAGGGACAGGAAAGACTGGCATGCTGTAGTCTGGACGGTTGCAAAGAGTCGGATAAGACTTAACGTCTGAACAGCTGTTAATAGTTAAAGTACACAGCATTTTATTTGTATTTCAGGACGTTCATTTCTTCAAAGTTTCAGTTGACTGTGTGCAAATCAAGCTTGAAGCAATTGATGTTTGAGAAATCTCCCCTAAGTTTTGTTTTCTGTTTCCACACCCTGTAGAAAGTGAAACTTAATAAATTAGATTTCATCAACAGGAAAATCCAGCTTGTGCAGACTTTCTGGTATTATAGTACAGTTTTTTAAGGTATAAGTTCTTTGAAATTTATATTCTGCAGAGACATGGTGACATAGTGTCCATTATTTTACTCAGTATTCCCTTGCTTGCAGCACCCTTAAAAAAAATGTTATTGAATTAGAAGTAGTGTCAAGAAGGCAATGACACCCCACTCCAGTACTCTTGCCTGGAAAATCCCATGGGCGGCAGAGCCTGGTAGGCTGCAGTCTATGGGGTGGCGAAGAATTGGACATGGCTGAGCGACTTCACTTTCACTTTTTACTTTCATGCATTGGAGAAGGAAATGGCAACCCATCCAGTACTCTTGTCTGGAGAGTCCCAGGGATGGGGGAGCCTGTTTGGCTTCCATCTATGGGATCGCACAGAGTCGGACACGACTGAAGTGACTTAGCAGCAGCAGCAGCAGCGTCAAGAAAGGGCAAGACTCTCCAGGCTAACTCACATATTTTTTGTTTTTCAGATGAGGACTGTGTAATTCGTGTTATCTTTGCTCTGCTTTTCAAGAAGCTCCTAAATTAGGACTTAGTGAAATTTTTTCTAAATCAGTTTTGATTTCTCTCTCTAAATCTCCTTTTAAAATGTTCTTTTCTGTATGTACTTTAATGTTGAAAGCTTCCCTGAATTCTTTTCAGAAGCATGAAAAAAAATGCAGCTAATATTTAATTTAAAAATTCAGTTCACAAGGCATGCATGTTTTTGATTATACAGAAGTTATAAGATTTGTCAAGATGTGATCGACCTCCCATTTATTCATTCTGAATTTTAGGGTGATACGCATTTAAAAATTTCACACATTGAAGTTTCTGTCCCCAAATAAGCAATGACTTGAATCATATTTCTTAACCTTTTGTCGTCGCTTCTCCCTCTCTGAAAGGAAGCTTTTTACGCATTTCTTTCCTATGAATTTCCCATAGATTTTAATAGCACCAATATATTACATACCTCTTTATATCTGTGCTTTATACATAAAAAGAGTGGGACTTTTTTTGTGTCCCACTAGTTTTCATCTCTTAAGAATGTTGTCCCTCTTGATGAGAATGAATGGTTTAAGTTGATCCAGTGAGGAAATGAATTTCATTGGGTTTACAGATGGGTTTGTAACTTTCCCGTTAGGCTGATACTTTACATTCATTAGATAGTTAAGATCAAGGTTTCAAGATCAAGTTTGTTGGGTAATTTCCTGGCCTAGTTCCCAATAAAACATAAAACATTTTCATAGTATAAAACACTTGGTTTGATTTTCCTTGGGTGTGGTTTTCTTTTTTGTCGTCAAAGACAGCTCATAGCTGTTTGGATAATGCCTTGTCTGATGTTTTTCTTGGGAATAGACTGGGGCTGTGGTTTGGGCGCAGCATATTGCAGAGTTGAAGTTCCTGCCTCATCATACTGTGTCTGGGGTTACCAACATGGCTTAGGACCAGTGATATTAACCTTGATGGATTGGTTAAGGTTTTGTTTGCCAGGCGTCTCTGCTGTATGTGTGATTTTCACTTTCCATTGAAAGTGTTTCACCAAGTCCAGCCTTGACTCAAGATTAAGCTCCACTTCCTGGAATAGGGAGTATCTATATTATTTGCAGTTCTTGTATAAGAAAAATTTGTCTCTTTCTCCACATTTGTTTATTCATTTGTATCAGTATGGGTTCATGTATATTTGTACTGTGGCTTATAATCCAATAGTGTGCTATTTTGTTAATCAAAATTCTTTCAGCTTTGGCCACAGGGATCCCTTTCAAGTTGGTGGCTAATATGTCCCTTTGACATGCCCCCATCCATCTGTGTTTTGAGCACTTTATTTCTGTTGCTGCAAGATGCCCCAGACTCACTTATATTTTCCCTGCCCCAGCCTTTTGTTTCAGTGCAAAACATGTGCTTTCTGTTTAGCCATAGTATATTGCTTACTGACAGTGAACTTTCTCTTTGCTTTTATATGCATTTAGTGGCATCTTAGCCTGCTTTTATTACACCTCATTAGAATTGGAGATCTCTTTGGATTTGGCTTCCACCCTGTTTGCTAATCCTCTGCTTCATGCCATCTGTAGTTCTGATAAACTTGACTTTGTTTTCCTTCAAGCCTTTGACATATTTGGTTCTTGGGATTTCCTCTTGTTTCCAGGTACCATCTTGCTACTTTGTTCTCTTTGAGACTGCTAGGATTTGGGAAATTAATTTTATCTTAACTCTTTTTACTTGAGTTTGGATGGGGGAGGCTTTGATGGTATTATACAATTCAAAATTGGAAACTCTGAAAGACTCAGTAGTATGAAAGTATGAAATTCAGTAGTAGTAGGCTTGTAGCTGTTGTATTTGTAGCCATTATGGTTTATACTAAATTGATGAGCAGTGAGTTATGGGCAGCAATTTATACACACATGTGCAAATTCATATATGTTCTTTCTAACCAATGGAAAAAATTCTCTGTATGAAGTTTTGTTATTGGTGTGGACTAATATTTATGGGTTTTTTTAGGCTTCCAGGGATTTCTGGAAGATTCCCTCAGAGAATGTAAAAGGTTTCCTGAGCTTTTCAGTTAACTCCAGTACATGATTTAGAATACTCCCAAGTCTATTTATTTTTGGCTGTGCTGGGTCTCAGTTGCTGCATGGGCTTTTCTCTAGTTGTGGTGAGTAGGGGCTATTCTTCATTGCAGTGCTCAAGCTTCTCATTGTGATGTGTTCTCTTGTTGCAGAGTATGGGTTGTAGGGCACTCGGGCACAGTAGTTGTGGCTCCCAGGTTCTAGAGCACAGGCTCAATAGTTGTGGTACACGGGCTTAATTGCTCCAAGGCATGTGGAATCTTGGACCAAGGATCGAACCTCTGTCTTCTTCATTGGCAGGTGGATTCTACACCATTGAACCACCAGGGAAGCCCTCCAAAGTCTGTACTTTGAGAACATTGATGATTCTGTTTCTGTATATTTTCCATTGGTACTGAGTAGTTTGGAGCCTTCTTTATAGCACAGCTGTATGTCACCTTATGATGTTTGTTACTAACTGCTTTCATTGCATTATTTTTCATATGTCACAGATAAGTTTTTACAAGTAGTCTCAGATTGAGTTTAGCCAGGGATTGGTAAGCTGGCCAGCAGAATGTTCTGGATGTGATGGAGGCACATTTAAGTTGAAGACAGGATCATTAGTAGGAAATGTACCCATTCTCCACCAGAATAGTCCTGAAGTGTTATGTGATGTTTTCCTTTAATCTTTCAATGTCTTTTCTGAGTACAGGTGCAGAATGAGTACATGTTGTTGGTGTACCCCAGGGGGTACTTCCACCACTGACTTCCTGCAACGCTATGCATCCAAGACCCGCTCCAGTGAATTTCAGACAGCTGATGAAGACCTCTGCTACTGCTTGGAGTGTGTGGCTGAATACCACAAAGCAAGGGACGAATTGCCGTTCTTACATGAGGTAATTTAGATGAGATGGGTGGTTTGCCGTTCTTACATGAGGTAATTTAGATGAGATGGGCAGTTTTTCCGAGCTTGATAACTAGGAAGGGGATACATTTGAACTGTATTGGAAGCATTCAAGGAGCTTGACAGTATGATTTAAACTGTGAAGGTTAAAATACTGCTAGTACCTAACTCATTACCTGTAGAGAGTGGGTGCTGAGTAATTGCTTATTGTCTAATGAAATTGAATTGACACATAAGGCAGAATTTTATAATTCTCCTTTTATAGTCATTTTATGTAAAGCAGTTTTATGAAATGATGTATGGGTTTTTTTTTTGCTTCCATGTTTTTATGTCATTGTGTTTGACGGTGTTACAGGCAGGTGTTTGAATGGCCAATAGTTATTTTTTTTTCTCTTTTCATTTTTTAAAAACAGTTTAAATTATTTCTTTTAATTGGAGGCTAATTACTTTACACTATTGTGGCTTTTGCCATACATTGACATGAGTCAGCCACAGGTGTACATGTGTCCCCCCATCCTGAACCCCCTTCCTATCTTCCTTGCCACGCCATCCTTCTGGGTTGTCCCAGAGCACTGGCTTTGAGTGCCCGTTAACACTGGTGATCTGTTTTACACATGGTAATATACATGCTTCGATGCTATTCTCTCAAATCATCCCACCCTCGCCGCCTTCCACGTAGTCCAAAAGTTTGTTCTTTACATCTGTGTCTCTTGCTATCTTGCGTATAGTGTCATTGTTACTGTCTTTTCTAAATTCCATATATATGCGTTGATATACTGTATTGTATTGGTGTTTCTCTTTCTGACTTACTTCACTCTGTATGATAGGCTCCAGTTATATCTACCTCATTAGAACTGACTCAAACGTGTTCTTTTTTATAGCTGAATAATATTCCATTGTGTATATGTACCAAAACTTCCTTATCCCTTTGTCTGCGATGGACATCTAGGTCCCATGTCCTAGCTGTTGTCACTGCAGTGCTGCAGTGAACATTGGGATACATGTGTCTCTTTCAATTCTGGTTTCCTCAGTGTCCCCAGCAGCAGGATTGCTGGGTCGTATGGTAGTTTTATTTCTATTTTTTTAAGGAATTGCCACATGGTTCTCCATAGTGACTATGCCAATTTGCATTCCCACCAACAATGTAAGAGGGTTCCCTTTTTTCCATACACTCTCCAACATTTATTGTTTGTAGACTTTTTGATGGCAGCCATTCTGACTGGCGTGAGATGGTACCTCATTGTGGTTTTGATTTGAATTTTTCTGATAATGAGTGATGTTGAGCATCTTTTCATGTGTTTGTTAGCCGTCTATATATCTTCTTTGGGGAAATGTCTGTTTAGTTTTTTGGCCCACGTTTGATTGGGTCGTTTAGTTTTCCGGTATTGAGCTGCTTATATATTTTGGAGATTAATTTTTTGTTTTCTTTGCTGTTATTTTCTCCTATTCTGAAGGCTGCCTTTTCACCTTGCTTATAGTTTCCTTTGTTGTGCAAAGCTTTTAGGTTTAATTAGGTCCCATTTGTTTATTTTTGTTTTTATTTCCATTACTCTGGGAGGTGGAGTAATAGAGGATCTTGCTGTGATTTATGTCAAACAGTGTTCTACCTGTGTTTTCCTCTAAGAGTTACTTAGTTTTTGGTCTTACATTTATATCTTTAATCCATTTTGAGTTTATTTTTGTGTATGGTGTTAGAAAATGTACTAGTTTCAATCTTTTACAGATGGTTGACCAGTTTTCCCAGCACCACTTGTTAAAGAGATTGTCTTTTCTCCATTGTATATTTTTGCCTCCTTTGTCAAAGATAAGGTGTCCATAGGTGTGTGGGTTTATCTCTGTCTGGGCTTTCTATTTTGTTCCATTGATCTGTATTTGTGTCAGTACCATACTGTCTTGATGACTAGCTTTGTAGTATAGTCTGAAGTCAGGCAGGTTGATTCCTCCGGGTCCATTTTTCTTTTTCAAGATTGCTTTGGCTATTCAAGGTCTTTTTGTATTTCCATACAAATTTTGAAATTATTGGTTCTAGTTCTGTGAAAAAATACTGTTGGTATCTTGATAGGGATTACATTGACTCTATAGATTGTTTTGGGTAGTATACTCATTTTCATTATATTGATTCTTCCACATCATGAACATGGTATATTTCTCCATCTATTTGTGTCATCTTTGATTTTTTTCATCAGTGTTTTATAGTTTTCTATATAAAAGTCTTATTTCTTTAGGTAAATTTATTCCTAAGTATTTTATTCTTTTTGTTGCAGTGGTGAATGGGATTGTTTCCTTAATTTCTCTTTCTGTTTTCTGATTGTTGGTGTATAGGAATGCATGGGATTCTTGTGTATTAATTTTATATCCTGCACCTTTACTATATTCATTGATTAGCTCTAGTAATTTTCTGGTTGTGTCTTTAGGGTTTTCTATGTAGAGGATCATGTCATCTGCAAACTGAGAGTTTTACTTCTTTTCCAATCTGGATTCCCTTTATTTCTTTTTCTTCTCTGATTAGTGTCGCTAGGACTTTGAAAACTACGTTGAATAGTAGTGGTGAGAGTGGGCTTTCTTGTCTTTTTCCTGATTTTAGAGGAAATGCTTTCAGTTTTTCACCATTGAGGATACTGTTTGCTGTGGGTTTGTCATATATGGCTTTTACGTTGAGGTATGTTCCTGCTATGCCTGCTTTCTGGAGTTTTTATTATTAATGGATGTTGAATTTCGTAAAAGGCTTTCTCTGCATCTGTTGAGATAATCATATGGTTTTTATCTTTCAGTTTGTTAATATATGGTATATCACATTGATGGATTTGTGAGTATTGAATAGTCCTTGCATCCCTGGGATAAAGCCCCCTTGGTCATGATGTATGATCTTTTTAATATGTTGTTGGATTCTGTTTGCTAGAATTTTGTTGAGGACATTTGCATCTATGTTCATCAGTGATACTGGGCTGTAGTATTCTTTTTTTGTGGCACCTTTGTCTGATTTTGTTATTTGGGTGATGCCAAATTCAGACTTAAACTGAAGAAAGTAGGGAAAACCACTAGACCATTCATGTATGACCTAAATCAAATCCCTTATGATTATACAGTGGAAGTGAGAAATAGATTTAAGGGACTAGATCTGATAGAGTGCCTGATGAACTATGGATGGAGGTTCGTGACATTGTACAGGAGACAGGGATCAAGGCCATCCCCATGGAAAAGAAATGCAAAAAGGCAAAATGGCTGTCTGGAGAGGCCTTACAAGTAGCTGTGAAAAGAAGTGAAAAACAGAGGAGAAAAGGAAAGATACAAGCATCTGAATGCAGAGTTCCAAAAAATAGCAAGGAGAGATAAGAAAGCCTTCTTCAGTGATGAATGCAAAGAAGTAGAGGAAAACAACAGAATGGGAAAGACTAGAGATCTCTTCAAGAAAATTTGAGATACCGAGGGAACATTTCATGCAAAGATGGGCTCAATAAAGGACAGAAATGGTATAGACCTAACAGAAGCAGAAGATGTTAAGAAGAAGTGGCAAGAATACACAGAAGAACTGTACAAAAAAGATCTTCAAGACCCGGAAAATCACGATGGTGTGATCACTCACCTAGAGCCAGACATCCTGGAATGTGATGTCAAGTGGGCCTTAGAAAGCATCACTACGAACAAAACTAGTGGAAGTGATGGAATTCCAGTTGAGCTATTTCAAATCCTGAAAGCTGATGCTGTGAAAGTGCTGCACTCAATATGCCAGCAAATTTGGAAAACTCAGCAGTGGCCACAGGACTGGAAAAGGTCAGTTTTCATTCCAATCCCAAAGAAAGGCAATGCTAAAGAATGCTCAAACTACCGCACAATGGCACTCATCTCACATGCTAGTAAAGTAGTGCTCAAAATTCTCCAAGCCAGGCTTCAGCAGTACGTGAACCGTGAACGTCCAGATGTTCAAGCTGGTTTTAGAAAAGGCAGAGGAACTAGAGATTAAATTGCCAACATCCGCAGGATCATGGAGAAAGGAAGAGAGTTCCAGAAAAACATCTATTTCTGTTTTATTGACTATGCCAAAGCCTTTGGCTATGTGGATCGCAATACACTGTGGAAAATTCTTCAAGAGATGGGAATACCAGATCACTTGATCTGCCTCTTGAGAAACCTGTATGCAGGTCAGGAAGCAACAGTTAGAACTGGACATGGAACAACAAACAGACTAGTTCCAAATAGGAAAAGGAATACGTCAAGGCTGTATATTGTCACCCTGCTTATTTAACTTATATGCAGAAAACGCTGGGCTGGAAGAAGCACAAGCTGGAATCAAGATTGCTGGGAGAAATATCAAGAACCTCAGATATGCAGATGACTCCACCCTTACGGCAGAAAGTGAAGAACTAAAAAGCCTCTTGATGAAAGTGAAACACTAGTGTGAAAAAGTTGGCTCAAAGCTTAGCATTCAGAAAACAAAGATCGTGGCATCTGGTCCCATCACTTCATGGGAAATAGATGGGGAAACAGTGGAAACAGTGTCAGACTTTCTTTTTTGGGGGCTCCAAAATAACTGCAGATGGTGATTGCAGCCATGAAATTAAAAGATGCTTACTCCTTGGAAGAAAAGTTATGACCAACCTAGATGGTACATTCAAAAGCAGAGACATTACTTTGCCAACAAAGGTCCATCTAGTCAAGGCTATGGTTTTTCCAGTGGTCCTATATGGATGTGAGAGTTGGACGGTGAAGAAAGCGGAGCGCCGAAGAATTGATGCTTTTGAAGTGTGGTGTTGGAGCAGACTCTTAAGAGTCCCTTTGTCTGCGAGGAGATCCAACCAGTCCATCCTAAAGGAGATCAGTCCTGGGTGTTCATTGGAAGGACTGATACTAAAGCTGAAACTCCAGTACTTTGGCCACCTCATACGAAGAGTTGACTCATTGGAAAAGACTCTGATGCTGGGAGGGAGGAGGAGAAGGGGACGACAGAGGATGAGATGGCTGGATGGCATCACCAACTTGATGGACATGAGTTTGAGTGAACTTCGGGAGTTGGCTTTGGACAGGGAGGCCTGGTGTGCTGCAATTCATTGGATCTCAAAGAGTCGGACACAACTGAGCGACTGAACTGAACTGATAGAATGATTTTGAGAGTTTACCCTCATCTCTGCAATTTTCTGGAAGAGTTTGAATGGGATGGGTGTTAGCACTTCTCTAAATTTTTGCTAAAATTTATCTGGGGTGGGGGGGGGGAATTTACCTGTGAAGCCAGGTTCTGCACTTTGGTATGTTGGAAGATTTTTTATTGCAGTTTTGATTTCTGTGCCTGTGATTGGTCTGTTAAGCTTTTCTGTTTCTTCCTGCTTCAGTTTTGGAAGGTTATAATTTTCTAATAATTTGTCCATTTCTTCCAAGTTGTTCATTTTATTGGTATATAATTGCTTATAGCAGTCTGTTAGATATTTTGTATTTCTGTGTTGTCTGTTGTGACTTCACCATTTTCATTTCTAATTTTATGGAATTGATTCTTTTTTTTCCTTGATGAGTCTGGCTAAAGGTTTGTCTGTTTTATTTATCTTCTCAAAAAACCAGCTTTTACTTTTATTGATTTTTGCTATAGTCTCCTTCGTTTCTTTTTCACTTTATTTCTGCTCTGATTTTCATGATTTCTTTCCTTCTACTAACTTCAGGATCCTTTTCACTTTTTCTAGTTGCTTTAGGTGTAAGTTAGGTTGTTTACTTGACGTTCCTCTTGTTTCTTGAGGTAGGCTTGTATTGCTTTGAGCCTCCCTCTTAGCACTGCTTTTATTGAACCCCATAGATTTTGGAAAATTATTGCAAATTTTAGATTTAAATGAAGAAAGTAGGGAAAACCACTGGACCATTCATGTCTGACCTAAATCAAATCCCTTGTGATTATACGGTGGAAGTGACAAATAGATTTAAGGGATTAAATGTGATAGAATGCCTGAAGAACTATGGATGGAAGTTCGTAACATTGTACAGGAGGCAGTGATTAAGACCATCTCCAAGAAAAAGAAATGCAAAAAGGCAAAATGGTAGTCTGAGAAGGCCTTAACAAATATCTGTGAAAAGAGAAGCTGAAGGCAAAGGAGAAAGGAAAGATATACCCATTTGAATGCAGAGTTCAAAGAAGGGCAAGGAGAGACGAGAGCCTTCCTCAGTGATCAATGCAAAGAAATAGAGGAAAACAATAGAATGGGAAAGAGTAGAGGTCTCAAGAAAATTAGAGCTACCAAGGGAACATTTCATGCAAAGATGGGCACAATAAAGGACAGAAATGGTATGGACCTAACAGAAGCAGAAGATATTAAGATGAAGTGGCAAGAATACACAGAAGAACTTTACAAAAAAGATATTCATGACTCAGATAACTACAATGGTGTGATCACTCACCTAGAGCCAGACATCCTGGAATGCGAAGTCAAGTGGGCCTTAGGAAGCCTCACTACAAACAAAGCTAGTGGAGGTGATGGAATTCCAGTTGAGCTGTCTCAAATCCTAAAAGATGATGCTGTGAAAGTGCTGCACTCAATATGCCAGCAAATTTGGAAAACTCAGTAGTGGCCACATAACAGGCAAAGGTAAGTTTTCATTCCAATGCCAAAGAAAGGCAGTGCCAAAAAATGTTCAAACTACCACATAGTTGCACTCATCTCACATGCTAGCAAAGTAATGCTCAAAATTCTCCAAGCCAGGCTTCAACAGTACATGAACTGTGAACTTCCAGATGTTCAAGCTGGCTTCAGAAAAGGCAGAGGAACCAGAGATCAAATTGCCAACATCTGTTGGATTATCGAAAAAGCAAGAGAGTTCCAGAAAAACATCTATTTCTGCTTTATTGACTATTCCAAAGCCTTTGACTGTGGATCACACAAACTGGAATATTCTTTGAGATGAAAATACCAGACCACCTGACCTGACTCCTGAGAAATATGTGTGCAAGTCAGAAAGCAACAGAACTGGACATGGCACCACAGGCTGGTTCCAAATCAGGAAAGGAGTACATCAAGGCTGTATACTGTCACCCTTCTTACTTAACTTGCAGAGTACATTATGCGAAATGCCAGGCTGGATGAAGTACAAGCTGGAATCAAGGTTGCTGGGAGAAATATCAATAACCTCAGATACGCAGATGACACCACCCTTATTGCAGAAAGTGGAGAACTAAAGAGCCTCTCGATGAAAGTGAAAGGAGAGTGAAAATGCTAGTTTAAAAGTCAACATTCAGAAAACGAAGATCATGGCATCCGGTCCCATCACTTCATGGCAAATAGATGGGCAAACAATGGAAACAGTGGGAGACTTGGTTTTTTAGGTTCCAGAATCACTGAGATGTTGATTGTAGCCTTGAAATTAAAAGATGCTTGCTCTTTTGGAAGAAAAGCTATGAGCAACCTAGACAGCATATTAGAAAGCAGAGACATTACTTTGCAAACAAAGGTCCATCTAGTCAAAGCTATGTTTTTTCCAGGAGTCATGTATGGATGTGAGACCATAAAGAAAGCTGAGTGCCAAAGGATTGATGCTTTTGAACTGTGGTATTGAAGACTCATTAGAGTCCCTTGGACTTGAAGGAGATCCAACCAGTCCATCCTAAAGGAAATCAGTCCTGAATACTCACTGGACAGACTGATGCTGA